>NC_138770.1:384244430-385624430 GCF_965119305.1 Pelophylax lessonae
GGTCATAGGAGAAGGTGGTGAGGTTCCAGAGGTATAGCCGAGCCGCTGTGGGGCTGCTAGTTGTCACTGGCCGCGGCGGAGCATGCACAACAGGGCTCCGGCTGCCGACTTCTGATCCCTGATGACATCACTTCGTGGCAGGAGAAAAATAGGGGTTGCACGCGTTCAGAGCACCCGTGCTCCTTCGTCAGGCGATGGCTGACGAACAGGATAACAGTCTTTGTGTACCGGTCTCACCCAACCTCGGACAGTGAGTCACCAATTTTAACAGTGTTAAATAAACTTGTACTATACTAAGCTGGCGCCACTCTCTCCTTTCTTGCATCTCTCAGGGCTTCTCCACGCTTCAGCCGGCTGCCACGGACTATAGCTTCCCTACAGTACCAAACTTTGTTCCCCCCCACGCAGCCCCATAACCCCCCCCCTCCCATCCACCCACATTCCTTGTACCACCTTGGGATATTAGAAGATCGCCATGACACCCCCCACTTTCATGGAAGTAAATAGTCAAGGCCGAAACCGGGCCCTTGATAGTACCGAATACCAAACGCTGCTCAACCCCTTTTTGTAAAAAGGCCAAAACCCTAGCTATAGAAAATAAGTGAGGGTGCAGCTGCAACGATTCACACCAATAAATGTACGATTACCACGTACGATGATACATCTTCCTAGATTGTCAACTTCCTCACCTTCAAAAGGGTAGGAATCACAGAATCAGAAAGACCTCTATCTCTCAACACCTTGCTTTCAACAGCCAAGCCGTTAAAGCCAGTGACCGTAAAGCAGGATGGAAAATCGGTCCCTGAGATAGCAGATCTTCCCGCAAAGGAAGACACCATGGAGGATCCACAGCCATTTTTACCAGCTCTGCGTACCAAGACCACCGAGGCCAGTCTGGTGCCACCAGAACGCCCGGAATACCCTCCATCGCCACCCTGGGAAGAAACCTTGGCAGGAGAACGAGCGGAGGGAAGGCATAGATCAGGCGATACTGACTCCAAGGAACCACCAGAGCGTCTGTGGCATTGGCCAGAGGATCCCAAGACCTGGCCACAAACCTCTGAACTTTCCTTTTGAGGTGAGATGCAAACAGATCCACGTCCGGGGTCCCCCTCTGGACACAGAGGAGATGAAACACCTCCGGATGCAGGGACCACTCCCCCTGATCCAACACCTGACGACTCCGCTTGCAAATTCTCCACACCCGGGATGTGGACTGCGGAAAAAGAGCCGGAACATTGTGTTCCGCCCATACCAGAATCTCCGGCAACCTCCTTGCCTACCAGGGCTCTCCTGGTGTCCCCTTGATGATTGATGTAAGCCACGGCAGTGCCATTGTTCGACTGGACCCAAACCAGTGTAGCCGACTCGTTCAGTGAAGCAGACAGAGCTTGATCGTTCTCAGCTCCAGAATATTGATTGGCAAGGAAGAGTCTTCCGATGCCCAAGTCCCCTGAGCATAGAGCTTCCCCAGCACTCCACCCCTGCCTGATTGGCTGGCGTCCGTGGTGACCACTGTCCAAAATACTGGCAGGAAGGACTTGCCATGGCACAGGACAAGTGACTGGAGCCACTGAGAGCCGACTTTGTGAGTCCAATGACAGAGAATCTATGATCCATTTTGACAGAATCTCTTTTTGTAGCTTTCTCGTGTGAGACTGAACAAACGGGACTACTTCCTAGGTCGAGACCATCAGACCCAGGGCCCTCATGGAAGCCCGCAAGGAGGACTGATCGGCCTCCATCAGCAACTGGACCGCCCTTTGCAACTTCTGAAGCTTGTCCAAGGGAAGACCCTCACCAGAGCAGAGTCGAGGACCAGCCCCAGATAGGTGACCCGCACAGACGGAGTCAGGGCAGATTTGGTGACAATGGGAATGGAAAACTGTTCGCAACAGGAGATCGTCCAGATACCCCACAATGGAGATACATCGTCAATGCAACAAGGCCAGCACAGGGGCTAGGACCTTGGTAAAAAAAACTCTGGGAGCCGAGGCAAGATCAAAGGTTAACGCTACAAAATTGAAAGTGCTCCTCTGCCGCAGGAATCGCTGATGTCCCTCGAATATGGGGATGTGAAAATATGCATCTTTCAGATCGATGGAAGACAGAAAATCCCCCTGATTCAAAGATTCCACCACTGACCAAATGGACTCCATTCGAAATTTCTGCAACCACCCAAAGCGGTTCTGAGCCTTGAGGTCCAGGACTGGATGCATCTAGCCCTCTCTGGGCACGGTGAACAGGTTTGAATAGAAACCTTGAGAGCGTTCCTGTTGGGGAACTGGCACAATCATCCCTTGAGCCAGGAGATCTTGCACAGCCTACCGCAGATCCTTCAAACGCTCCGGAGACAGGTGAAAAGTTGATTGAAAAAACCTGTGCCCTGGCCGGGACCAGAATTCGATCTTGTACCCGGAAAGAACCACTTCACAAACCCATTTGTCCTGAATGAAGGAAATCCAGGGTTCCTCAAAGAAGAGCAGATGCCCCCCCCCCCCACCCCTAAGACAGGTGAGGGTGCCCCTTCATGCTGAAGAGGACTTGTCTGCAGCAGTGGACTGACCGGCCTTGGACTTGTCCCAGGGTTTCTTAGCATCTCTCCAGAAGCTCTGAACGGCTTACCTTTTTCTTGCGCCCTGGAGGCACAAAAAAAGTTTATGAGCAGAAAAGGAGGGACCCCGCTTAGGACGGGGTGTCTTACCCTTGGAGGATTGAGGAAGAAGAGTACTCTTCCCGCCAGTCAGGCCCTTGATCAACTCATCCAATGAGTCGCCAAACAACCTGTCTCCCAGAAAGGGGAGATCAGCTAAGGCTTTTTTTAGAAGCTTGGTCAACCAACCAGCTCTTCAACCAGACCATGTGTCTTAAAACAAAGCCCATGGCTGAGACCCTGGCCACCAGGGGAGCCGCATCCATAGACGCATGACACAGGAACACCAGAGCCTGGATTACCTGGTCCAACAGTACAAGCTGTTCCGGAGGAACAGTTTCGGGTTCCAAAGACTCCCGCAAACCCCTAATACATTCCGTCACCATCTGTGAGACTAGCACAGACACAAAAACCGGTTTCAAATGGAACCCGCCAAGATTGAAGATGAAGATGGCGGGAAAGGGATTCCACCCGCCTGTCCACTGGATCCGTAAAAAGTAGGTAATCCTCCACAGGCACAAGAGTAGATTTGTTTAATCTGGAAACAGGATGGTCCACTTTAGGTGGCACCGTCCAATGGTTGGAAACCTTTTCAGCAAAAGGATACTGTCGTTTAAAACATTTTGGCCCCACTAACACGTGCTTTATGCGTCACCATTGGTCATTCACAATATCCTGAAAAGTGTTGGGACAAGAGAAAACCCTGTCAGCTTTTGGAGACTTCTGGAAGCCAAAAGCCACAGACGTCCCTGCCGGCGTGGGCTCATCAGCCAAGTATCCCGCACTGAAATAATCAGGGCTTCCACCAAAGCGCGTTCCCGCACTGCAGCTGAAGACGACAGGTCCTCTTCACCATCTGACTGCGAGGACAGCAACCCTTCAGGAAGGGGAGCATCCGGGGCAACCACATCAGCCTCTGAATCAGAGGACACCTCCACAGATGGGAGAAGGCAGCGGGTGTTTACGGCTATCAACCTTTGTCATGACTAAATCAACTTTAGTCGCCAGGCTTTCCAGGGCCGCTGAAATTGCGGCCAGCGACTGCGATCCGGACTGAGAGTCACATAGAGTGGATCTGAGGGTGAAATTCCAGTTTGGGATTCCATAGTGCAAATTGAAAAAAGTACTGTAGCTTTAAGAACGCCGATTGCAGTATCCACCACCAATCGCAGCAGTCTGCAGGGAGCCCCTTTAAACCAAACTGATAGCAGAAAGTTCAAGGATATGCCCACAGGGACCCTCAATAGTTTACCACCTCAGACACACAGCCTCCTGAATCTTCCACAGCATGGAGAGAGAAGCAGGAAGTGACCTCGGCTCAGCAGCAGGAAATGACCACACAGGAAGTAATGTCGCCTGATAGGGATACACTGCCAAATATAGCACCAGGGCTACACAAAAATGGATGCCCATACAAAACATGCAGGGAAAATGGCTGCCCCATACAAGTCTATGGGGAAAAAAATCCATTGCCCACATCTAAGGTGGCGGTGCCCATGGTGCACAATGCGGCTAGGGACCGACACATGAAGGCCTCAGTAACCACAACAGGGACCAGCAAGCCCAAGGTACCATGTCACCCCCCACGAGCACCAGAGCCCTCCAGACACACAGCCCCTGCAGGGACAGGGAAGGACAAACAGACCGGGGACCGGGCAGACCAGAGGGATCTTTTGGGAGGCACAAATCCCATTATCCCCAGGGGGGGCCCACATTCCCCCAAGGCCAGCAGGCGCAAGGGGGGAACAGTTACTCACCATACCATGGGCCGGGTGGGCTCCGCTCCGGGCAGACTGCCTCCCAACCGAAGTGGGGGTGCTGCCAGCCAAGGGATACGCTGCGACTCAGGGCGTTCCAGGTCATTGCCTCCCGGCGAGGCATCCGCTCGCAGGCTCGTCCCCCTCCGGACAAGGGGGCACCATCGTGGTGAGGCCTAGGTCTGAACTATAACCTGCTCACGCTCGTAGGCCAGACTGAGGAGACCATAAGGATCTAGATTATCCAGTACAAAGCCCCAGCCGGAATCACTGCTTGTAGATGACCAGGAAATTCTTCCCTGAACACTAGCTAGCAAGTGAGTAAAGAGAAATAAAATAAATTATTCTGAAAAGAATAAAACAACTGAGACCAGAGTCCCAGCAGGAAACCTAGGTCTACTCTTTCTCTAGGCAGGAAACAAACTGATGTGCTGGGTTGTGCAGTGGGGCTTTATGGCTGGAGGAACAGCCCCCTGGGCTTGTGTATTCAAATTTTCCTGCCTAGACTACTCCTGATGGGAGGAGCATAAACCCACTCAGAAACAAGGTCTCCTGCGAGCAACCTCCCCATCTCCGATTTTTAAAATTCCGCAAACACTTCACTTCTCATAAAAGTGCACAGAGCCAATAAATATAATAATAGTGTTGCGCAAATAAAAGTCTTTAAAAACGTGTAATAAATAAATAAATGAATATATAGTGAAATATAAATATGTGTAAATCTCAGCCCTCAAGCAACGAATCTCAAGCCTATAGTCATAGGACACTGTATCATAAATATTATCCAATGCTGAGAGATATATAGAAATATTGTTAAAGTGCAAATCACAAGTGTATGCTATACCATAAATATAGTCCAATACTAAAAGAAAAAAGTGCAAAATGCAAGCCACAAGTAAAATGTTGCAATAAATCCCAGTGCTAAAATTATGTATATGTAAAACCATGCAATCTAAAATCCAATGGTTAATGAGTTCTAACAGTGGTATAATATATAAATATATAATATCAAAAAAGTCTGTGGTGGTAATTAGTGCGGAGTGGTTTGAACAAATCTTCTATAAGTGCTCAAGCCACCTGATTGTGGCAGTGTTCCCAGGCAAAGTGTGTGACCAGAGTGTCACAGAACATTATAGGCCCCCGGGCAATGCAGTGCACTGGGGCCCCCGCCTACACAATCACCCATGAGAATAAAAATGTAAATTATCAATAAGGCGATATTTATGGGTACAGCAGTGCCAGGTTAATGACAGCTTCCACGTTCGGCAGCTGGGTCCGGTGAACACACACATGGACGGGAGTCAGGCTCGACTGTCCTGTGTGTGCCTGTGCCCGTGGAGTTGGACAGGCATTCCTGCAGTTGTGGGCTCCCCTTCCACGGCCCAAGTGGCCCGACAGCAGCGCAGGCGCTTGCCACCTGCTAAGTTCAGTGGCGGGATGCACACGGGAGTCGGGACTAATGCTTGGCTGGGGCTGGGTCACTGGGCAGGTGGGGCCCCCCAGGCAACTGCCCAGCATGCCCATTCAGTAAGACAGCCCTGTCACAGATCAATCCTGTCACAGATCAATCCTAATCGTGCACCCCCTTGTGATTGGGTGCTCACCTCAAGATAGATTTAATCAGGCTCAAAAGCAGGATATCCTATGGATGGCACTTCCAGGTAATCACATCCCAAATATCAGCAGATTTCACCGGATTAGCCAGCGTATCATGTAAGTAAAAAGGCTCACAATGGTGCTTATACCCTTCAAGACTTTTTATTATAATAAAACGTAGGATAATTCACTCACATGCTATGGTGCATCCATGCACCTTTAAATAGCCATTTGGGTTTTAGGTTAATCAACCTTTAGAATACCGTGGTGGTATAGTGGGAGACGCCACAGCTGTGTCCTCTTCCTCTCCTCACAGCCCGACAGTGTCACCAATCACTCGGCGAAGCGCTCCGTCCGTCCTTACCCACCCCTACGGGTGACGACACAAGGGACCAAGTGTCTTCCTCAGAGGGATTTGATTGGATGGCGGGATGCTCAGTGTTTTATATAGGACAGATCAGCGCCATTTAACCGGTGCTCAATTATCATTGAGGACACTAATGTAATGATAAAAACGCAGCAAATACTTGATGCTAAATAAAGATATAAAAGGGCGAACAGGAGCTGATTGTCTCGTAGTGTCTCCCACATAACCACTCGGATATCCATAATAAAAAACAACTTGTAAAATGTACATATGAGTAGCGATATGATACAATTTAAAAACATAGGTTAAAAAATCTGACCTGTGACCATTTTTTGGAGGTTAATATAACTGGGGACCTATATTCATAAAATAATGTAAAAATATATATATGGTCCCTAAAATTCGTCAGTGCCTGAATCCATAAAAATATGATCCATAAATATTAAAATCAAACATTATTAAAAACATACAAAGTCTTTTAATAATTACTAATAAAACATCCTAAATCAAACTCTTTACTTGTGGCTTGCATTTTGCACTTTTTTCTTTTAGTATTGGACTATATTTATGGTATAGCATACACTTGTGATTTGCACTTTAACAATATTTCTATATATCTCTCAGCATTGGATAATATTTATGATACAGTGTCCTATGACTATAGGCTTAAGATTCGTTGCTTGAGGGCTGAGATTTACACATATTTATATTTCACTATATATTCATTTCTTTATTATTAATTTTTTTACACATTTTTAAAGATTTTTTTTTGCGCAACACTATTATTAGATTTATAAACCCACTCAGCTTATGGAGATGAGGCTGTGTCTGTCGATAGACGATTGAGAAATAATTATTTTGATTAATTTTGGAATAGAGCTGTAACATAACAAATGGTGGAAAAAGTGCAGCGATGTGAATACTTTCCGGATGCACTGTAAATATATAAGAGCTGCTTTATTGGCCAAAATTATTTATACATCCTACCAAACAGCACAGACGTTTGGTGTAGAGAAGTAAACTTCTCTACACCACAGTGTTCTGAACTACCTGCTGTCATTCAAATTGTCCTAGAATATTCATATGTTCTCTCAATTTAGGTGGTGAATGGAAAGGGATTACAAGAGGTTGATACAAAGAAACATTTAAAACAGCTCCCCTATGTCTTTTTTACACTTTAGAAAACTACTCCACTCAAACTTTTCTATTCTCTCGACCTCTCTTGATCCACATATGTATCAGGAAAAAAAATTATAGGTGAGTCCACAGTGTGTCTCACACTGTTCACGAGTAATTAAATAATTCTAGGGCCTATGTCAACAAGTGTCAGACTTGTGTCAACAAGCAAATGAAGCTTGCTTTCAGGGTGATTCAGCTTGCATTTGAGATTAATTTGCAACCCTTATAAGATCACTGAGGGCTGATTTAGACTCTTGCATTGTTTTAAAGCAATAAACATTTCAACGCACGTTATCACAACACACATCCCTATTCATTGTGAATGGCACCCCAAAAAACTGTACACTAGCAGCCAGTGCACAGCATTGTACCACATTACACATACCGCATGTTATGGTGGGATGAGATGGAAAAAAGGGCCTGTGGTCCTGGCAGCTCTTTCATAATAGCATAATAGATGTCCTAACAAAACTCAAGTTAACGCAAGTTAATTTGATGAGAAAACCGACTAAATAACTCTGAAGGGACCCTCTGAGTTTAAAGGGAAAAAAATCTAACCTCCTTTTAAGCTTCATTGACTTACTTAAAATTCCATGCACACTGGGCTAAAAAAAAAAAAAAAAAAACCTTTTCTCTTGGCAGAAAAAAAAAAAAAAAAAAACTCATATAGGCCATTTTTGTACACAGTTTAGGCAACTTTAGATGAGTTTAGCGTTTTTTCTGCCAGAAAGCTCCAATCAGAAGAAATGCAAACCAAAATGTTTTTTTTTTTTTTTCTTTCCTGCCTCTAAACCAGGGTTTCTCAATCAAGGTTTCATGGAACCCTAGGGTTCCTCTAGAGGTTGCTAGGGGTTCCTTTAGCAATGAGTAATTTTTACCTCTCAGATAAGTTCCGACTGATTTTTTTAGCTATCTGTAAGGAGGTACTGTATTTATCGGCGTATAACACACACCAGCCTATAACATGCACCTCAATTTTAGGAGGGAAATTTCAAGGAAAAAAAAGCTTAAATTGGAAAAAAACAGCTTTGAACTCAGAACATTTTTTATTTTTTTTTAAATCAAATGCAGTCTCACCAGTGCCCATGAATGCAGCCTCATCAGCACAGTGTCCATAAATGCAGCCATGCAAGCCAGTGTCCTGTATTGCAACTTCGCCAGCACCATTGATCCCCAGGATTATTCATGAGTGGTAAATCATCCATTCAACAGGGACACCCAGGGACAATTCAAGCAGGATTGTCCTGCATTTCTATTTATTCAGCAAGGCAGTAAATCAACATGGTTAAATGCAGAAGGGCTTCTTCTGTGCTGGAAGTCTAGCGAAAGTGATAATATCCGGCATCAAATAAAAAAAAAAAAGGCCAGGCAGCGCTGAGAGGCAGAGGGGGGGCGGGCCGGGCAGAGGAAAAGGAAGGAAGAGCTGTTGCTGTCATCTGAAGTCCCCGTGACACTGGCGCCTATAATAGACGTCATACCGGGCTGTCTATCATAGAAGGCGGGACTTCCTATGACAACGGCAGCTCATCCTTCTTTCTGCTCGGCCCGGCCCGCCCCCCTTTTTCTCTCGGCGCTGCCTGGACTTTTTTTTTTTTATATCGGCGTATAAACACACACTGCGGTTTTGCCCTCCATTTTTAGAAGGAAAAAGTGAGTGCTATACCCTGATAAATACGGTAGTTGCTCTTTCTGGCTACAAGTGTAAGGAACATTCTTCCCACTGACCATCATGCTAACGTATGAGTTTTAGATATAATAATATTTAGCACGGGTTCCCTGAGACCAGAAAAATATTGTCCTCTTTGTCGAAAAGGTTGAGAAAGGCTGCTCTAAACGTTGAGCTCAAAATATGCCTGTAATTGTCCTAATGTGCACGGACCCATAGGATAACATTGAGCTGCTTCTGAAGGCAAAACACAAAACTCCTGTAGTAGCAGCAATTTTTAAGCCAGTGTGCATGGAGCCTAACAGTTCTTTTTAAGTTCTTATTGACTTGTATAGGGAGAGTTGAAATTTTTAAATACAAACAAAAACCCAGCTATAAAAACACTGAAATGAAACATGAAATTTTTAAATACAAACAAAAACCCAGCCATAAATACAAACAAAAACCCAGCCATACTGAGCAGCGTTCCAATAAAACCCAATTGCTGCATATTGACCTCTTAACCATAAAGTTCATGAGTGTTAATTCACCCAGTATTTTGTTTATGGCAATCTGGTATTTGCAATAAATTAATCTATATTCTTGTTTCACAAGAAAAAAATGTTTAAAAACAAAAATACATCAGATGCTTTTCTGAAAACAAAATTGCATTAAGTAGTATTTATATGACCTGGGACAGGTATTCTCTGCTTATGAAGGCTGCATATGGTAATAAAGATTCAGGTTAATCTGCAGTAGGTCTGCAGAAGGCCCAGTGATCTCCATATCATCTGCATTGCTTAACCGCTTGCCGACTGCCACACAACTATTTACTGCGGCGGTCAGCCCCTCACAGGCAAAGTGACGTAGTACTACGTCGCTCGCCTGTGAGGCTCTAGGGGGCGAGCGCGCACCGCCGGAGGCGCGCTCCTGCCCCGCTCGTTCTCTAAGCAGTCCGAGCGAGTGACCGGCAGACCCGATGTCCCCGTGGAGAGGGAGAAAGGCAGGCGGCTAATGTAAACAAAGCCGCCTGTCATTCTCCCCTGTGTAATAACAGGGATCATACGGTCCTGCTATGTAGGATCGTATGTCTCTGTTGTTACACCACTAGCCACACCCCTTTACAGTTAGAAGCACGCCCCTAGGGACACACTTAACCCCTTGCTCTCTAATAAAGTTAACTCCTTCCCTGCCAGTGTCATTTTTACAGTAACAGTGCAATAAGTGTCAAAAATGTCAGTCAAGGGTCCGATCTGTCCGCCGCAATGTCGCAATCCCGCAAAAAAAAAAAAAATCGCAGATCGCCGCCATTACTCGTTAAAAAAAAAAAATGACAGAAATCTTTCCCTTAGTAAACGCAATAACTTTTGCACAAACCAATCAAAATACGCTTATTGCGATTTTTTTTACCAAACATATTGGCCAAAAATGTTAAAAAAAATTAGATTTTTACATTTTTTGGGGAATTTCATATAAAAAAAATTGAAAAATATTGTTATTTTTTCAACATTTACGCTCTTTTTTTGTTTATAGCGCAAGAAGTAAAAATTGCACAGGTGATCAAATACCACCAAAAGAAAGCTCTGTTTGTGGGGGGAAAAAAAAGGATGTCAATTTAATTTGGGTACAGTGTCGCACGACTGCACAGGTTTGTGAACCAGGGTATGGTAATGAGTAGAGTTGAGCAAACAACTGGATGTTCGGGTTCGGCGGGTTCGACCGAACTTGAAAAAAAAGTCCCGGTTCGTGACGCGGAATTAACCCGAACTTTGTCCCGATCCCGAACCCCATTTAAGTCAATGGAGACCCGAACTTTTGAGCACTAAAATGCCTCTAAAACAAACATGGAAAGGGCTAGAGGGCTGCAAATGGCAGCAAAATCATCTTAAGATCATGGCAAGTGCTCTGCAAACAAATGTGGATAGGGAAATAACTTAAAATAATATAAAAAAAACGAAAAATAAAAAATAATCATCTTGAATGATGTAGGAGGAGGACAAGGCCCATATGGAGTAGGAGGTTGAGGTGGCGGAGGATATGGCGGTGTAGGTGGAAGCGGCGGCGGCAGTGGAGGAGGAGGAAGAGGTAGCCAACGCTGGTTTTGGTCTTTAATAAAAAAAAATGTTAAATTCGGGTACACCCCAAAAGAGTAAGAAAGATCAAATCCAGCAATGGCTGGGTAAGGCCGGTATACATGTCTATTCTGCACAAGGTATGGAAAAGTCCTGTGGGATCCATGCCTGGTTAATTTTAATGAACGTGAGCTTGTCCACATTGGCTCTGGACAGGCGGCTGCGCTTGTCTGTGATAACGCCCCCAGCCGTGCTAAATACACGTTCAGATAATACACTGGCTGCAGGGCAGGCAAGCACCTCCAAGGCGTAAAAGGGCAAGCTCAGGCCATGTGCCCAACTTGGAGACCCAAAAGTTGAGGGGGGCAGACCCGTCATTCAGTACGTCTAGGCGTGTGCACACATACTGCACCACCATGTTAGTGAAATGCTGCCTCCTGCTAAGACGTTCCATATCAGCTGCTGGTACCGCTACTTGTTGTGGCGTGCTGACAAAGCTTTTCCACATTTCGGCCATGCTAACCCTGCCTTCTGAGGTGCTGGCGGTGCCCTGGCAGCATTGACGACGGCTTCCTCCTCCTCCCCTGCCTTGGCCTTTCACTGTGCCCCCGCTGTCAGGTGGGAATGCCACCAGCAGCGCGTCTACCAGCGTGCGCTTGTACTCGCGCATCTTCGGATCACGCTCCAGTGAGGGAATTAAGGACGGTACGTTATCCTTGTAACAGGGATCCAGCAGGGTGGCCACCCAGTAATCAGCACAAGTTACTATGTGGTTAACTCAGCGGTCATTGCAGAGACACTGCAGCATGTAATTGATCATGTGTGCCAGGCTGCCCAGAGGCAACGAAAAGCTGTCCTCTGTGGGAGGTGTATCCTCCGTATTCCCCCAGCCATGCACCAGTGATGGCCATAATCTGGCCTGGGAGCCACCCTGCTGTGAACATGGTTCCATATCCTCCTCCATCTCCTCCTCCTCATCCTCCAGAACTGTGCCCCTGCTGGACAATTGTGTCCCTGGCGTTTGTGTGTGCAGGAACCCACCCTCGGAGCCACTTGCGAATGACTGCCCTGAAAGCCTTGGAAATGTTACCTCTTCATCCTCCTCCTTCTCCTCCTCCTGTGCCACATCCTCTTTCATCATCGCACGAAGTGTTTTTTTCAAGAAGGCATAGAAGTGGGATAGTTAAGCTGAGAACGGCGTCATCGGCACTGGCCATGTTGGTGGAGTACTCGAAACAGCGCAACAAGGCACACAGGTCTCGCATGGTGGCCCAGTTATTGGTGGTGAAGTGGTGCTGTTCCGCAGAGCGACTCACGCGTGCGTGCTGCAGCTGAAACACCACTATGGCCTGCTGCTGCTCGCACAGTCTGGCCAGCATGTGCAAGGTGGAGTTCCACCTTGTGGGCACAACACATATGAGGTGGTGAGAGGGAAGGCCGAAGTTACGCTGCAGCGCTGACAGGCGAGCAGGATGAGAATGCCGAAAGTGCGCACAGACGGCCCGCACTTTCTGCAGCAGCTCTAACATATCGGGGTAATTTCTAGGGAACCTCTGAACCACCAAATTCAGCACATGCGCCAAGCAAGGGATGTGTGTCAAACCGGCTAGGCCCAGAGCTGCTATGAGATTTCGCCCGTTATCGCACACCACCAGGTCGGGCTTGAGGCTCACTGGCAGCAACCACTCATCGGTCTGCAGTTCAATGCCCCTCCACAACTCCTGCGCGGTGTGTGGTTTTTCACCCAAACAGACAAGTTTTAAAACTGCATGATGTCGTTTACCCCTGGCTGTGCTGAAGTTGGTGGTGAAGGCGTTACGCTGACCGGAAGAGGAGGCGGTAGAGGATGAGGAAGCGGAGTAGGAGGAGTTAGGAACAGTAGGCAAACTGAAGCACACTGCAATTCTCGGTGGTGGGAGGACATGCGCCAAACTGCTATCCGCTCCAGGCCCAGCCGCCACTGCATTTACCCAGTGTGCTGTTAGGGAGATATAACTTCCTGAACTGTGCATACTGGTCCACACATCCATAGTTAGGTGGACCTTGCCACAGATGGCGTTGCACAGTGCACACCTGATTGTCACCCACTTAGTTGTGCAGGGAAGGGATGGCTTGCCTGGAAAAGTAGTGGCGGCTGGGCACGACGTAGTGTGGGACAGCCACCGCCATAAGGCTCTTAAAACTCTGCGTCTCCACCAGCCGGAATGACAGCATTTCAAAGGCCAGGAATTTTGAAATGTTGGCATTCAGGGCCAGGGATCGCGGGTGGGTAGGGGGGTACTTCCTCTTCCGCTCCAGTGTTTGGGAAATAGAAAGCTGAACGCTTCCACGGGACATTGTGGAGATGGTTGTTGGTGACCCAGGTGGTGGTGTTGCTGGTGGATCCTCTGTTTGCAGGGGGGGCAGGTGCCCCTGTCACTACAGAGGTGGATGAAGAGGCCGAGACTGCAGCAGCAGAAGAGAAAGCAGGAGGAGCCAGAGACATTTCTTGGTTTTTGGGGTGTGCACTCCAATGCAGCTCGTGCTTTGCATTTAGATGTCTGGTCATGCAGGTTGTGCTCAGGTTGAGAAGGTTTATGCCTCGCTTCAGGCTCTGATTGCACAGCGTGCAAACCACTCATGTCCTGTCGTCATCACATTTTCTGAAGAACTGCCACACTAGGGAACTCCTGTGAGCTGGCTTTGGTGTGCTCGGTCCCTTGCTGAGTTGGGCAGTAGCAGGCATAGTGTCTAGGGCACGGCCGCTCCGCTTTTGCACCCTGCTCCCTCTTCTGCTGTGCTGGTGGCTCTGTTCGACCACCGTCTCTTCCTCCAAACCACTCAGGTCACCTGCATGACGTTCATTCCATGTGGGGTAAAGGACCTCATCGTCCTCCACCCAGTCTTCACCCCTGCAACCCTTGTCGGTCTCCACAATTCGGAATTCCGCAGCAGTTGGCACCTGTGTTTCGTCAGCATCCGAGACGTGCTGTGATGGTCCTCCCATGTACTCATCTGGAAACATAAGTGGTTGGGCATCGGTGCACTCAATCTCTTGCACTTCTGGGGCCGGGCTAGGTGGATGGCCCTGGGAAACCATGGTCACAGAGTCATCAAAAGAAGAAGAGATTTCTGCATGAATTGGGGCTCAGACTGTTTGGCTGATTTATAAGGGGGTGCCGTGACAGATTGATGGACATCGGCTGCAGGTGCCAACTCTGACCTTTCAGCAGAAGACGGGGTGGGAGACAATGTGAAGGAACTGGAGGCACCGTCAGCAACCCAATCTACTATTGCCTGTACTTGTTCTGGCCTCAACATTTGTAGAGGCACATTAGGCCCTGCCAAATACTGCTGCAGGTTCTGTCGCCTACTCGCAGCTGAGGAAGGTGTTTCACCTGTGCTAGTAGCTGGCACAGATCGACCACGTCCTCTCCTTGCAAAAGGAGCTCCAACAGCAACACCACGACCAAGGCCAAGTCCCTTATTTGACCTTCTCCTCATATTTATCGAATTTTGGATCTTGCCCGAAATGAGTTTTTATTGCAAGGCGCAATACAACAGTATGCAATGGGTGTATCTCACTGTAACATATGCAGACAGGGCCGCAATCAACTTTTTTTGTCCTCTAAATAGTTTTTTTTTTATTGCAAGGCGCAATACAACAGTATGCAATAGGGTGTATATCACTGTAACATATGCGGACAGGGCCGCAATCAACATTTTTTGTCCCCTAATTTTTTTTTTTTTTTTTTTTTTATTGCAAGGCGTAATACAACAGTATGCAATGGGTGTATCTCACTGTATTGTATGAATGAAAAACTGAAAAATAATTGTCCCCTTAATTGGTGCTTGTTGAATAGCAGATTTGAAATGCAGTGTCTGTCTAAACGCTGTAAGTCACAGTAAAATATGAAGGAAAAAAGTTTTTTTTCTTTTTAAAATGCAGATTTAGCAGTCACATATGCACTGAGGTTGCAGGAAATGCCCGCTACACACCGCACGCCTAACAGGTTGGATACTGTTGTTATTCTATTCCGCTATTGAATTAAAAAAAAAACCCATTTGAATGAAAAACTGAAAAATTATTTTTTTACCCTAAATACTGTAAAGGAATTATTTTCCCCTCACACTGGTGCTTTTTGAAGAGCAGGATAGAAAAGCAATGTCTGTCTGACATACAGTCTTTAAAGTTAAATATGAAGGAAAAAATTTTTTTCCTTTTTAAATGCAGATTAAGCAGACACATATGCACTGAGGTTGCATGAAATGTGCAGCACCGCACGCCTAACAGACTGATACAATTTTTTTCTTTCTCCTTTCTCCTCCTCACTTGGCTCAGTTCAGGGCATAAAGATCGTTCACTGCACCCCAACACAATACAAGCAATGTAGATTGCTGTCTGATTAAAGCAGATTGTTCCTATCCTATGCTTTCCCTACAAGCTATCTCTCCAGCCTCGCCTTACAGTAAACTATCTCTCCCTCAGCAGCAGTCCGGAACCTCTCCCTACAGTAGTTATAGCAGAATGACGCGCGGCGCTGTGTGACTCCAGCTTATATAGAGTCTGGGTCACATGCTGCACTGGCCAATCACAGCCATGCCATTAGTAGACATGGCTGTGATGGCTTCTAGGGCACACTAGTTAAACGCTTGCTGATTGGCTGCCTTGCACCTGTTGAAGGCGCCATTAAAACCGCACCAAAACATCAAATAACGTTACCGAACAACGGACAGTACCCGAACATACAGTGAAATGTCCAGGCTCGGGTCCAGGTACCGAATACCCAAAAGTCCGGTACGAACACGAACAATACAGTCCGGGTTCGCTCAACCCTAGTAATGAGCATAAAGTATTGCACAGTTCTAATTCATTCCTATCAGATATCTGAAATTGTTTATGAGACCCCGCACCCAAAATGTTCTTGTAACACGGTCTTATGAAAATCTGACTATTGGAAAATGTTGAGAGAAAAAGAAAATACAAAGTAATGGGGGTTAGTCCATCATATTTCTTTTAATGGTAACCAATTTTGTTTTCATTTTGGGCTTGAGAACAATTTTCAAACAAACTGGAAATGCTCGGATCATAGGGGCTGATCTTGCACTGAAGTCTCAATAAGCTTATGACCTGGTATGCTTTACAGTTTCAGCAAAAAAAATGCAGCATTTTTAGATAGCTAAAAAATGAGAGCCTAAAACAAATTATTACCACCAGCTCTGATAAAAGAATGTTAATAACTGGGCATTACAACTGAATGTGTTACAAAAGGTGAACTTGAAAATGAGAAACTAAAATATTTTTTTTTTCCTTTTAACCTGTGCTGTTTTTCTCCTGACATCAATCACTTGTTCCAAATGGCAAACCTACTATCTCCATATTGGCATTATATACTTGTAAGCAGTTGGACGTCTTATAATGTCAGCTACAGAAATATTTTAAGGAAAATGGCATGCTTCACAATTCAGAATAGGGAAAAACTTAACTGAAGTTTACCACCACAATTTTCAGTTTCAAAATGAATACTACATCATTTCCTGGTAAATTTAACACAGCTATAAAAGTAGCTACATTTAAGTATGAAAAGGTCCAAATTCACTTCATGAGAACATGCTTCAAATCACACTGCTGCAACCTTTGCAGGGCCTGTCATTGTTTCCATTGTTGAATGTTCCGGCAGTTCTAGTGAGTATAGAATGATCATAGAGAATAATGAACATCCACTTCAAATGCCTTAAACAGCTATTATTCTCCATGGCTGGGCTACCCTATGCATGAACTGAAACAAATGAAGCTGGAACACAGAGAAATTTGAACACTGTCAGTATTAAATGCCAATTCCAAAAGCATGTGCAGAGAAAATATAGGGTTTTTGTTTTTGACAACCAGTTACCCTATAACTCACACAACCTTCTAGCAGGGAAATGTATATGGTTGGACAGACTGATGGACATCACCAAAAAAAAAGACATCCAGATATTTGCTAGTCCTGCCTTATCTGCAGCAAACTATACATCTTTGTCACACATCATACAAACTACCTCCACAGATCATGCAATATGCAAACCTGCATCTTCTTTAGAGGTCCTTTACTGATTTAGTCCATGCATTTAGTGACTAATATGAGAACCAATAAATCAATTTCAGCGCAGATCAAGGTCTGCTGGTATTACATGATGTCTCAACATACTGTGACAGCAGCACATGCGCATATAGATATGCAACAATAGGGAGGAGTATTGGCGCTCTCAGGTAGTGCTGAAAATTGGATGGCTGCTAATGTGGATATGTATCCGGGGTTAAACACAATAAAAGCAGCATCACATGAAATTCACAGTGAAAGTCTGGGCACAAGGAGGGGATTAGTAGTCCATGTGCAAGTGCCTAGATCAACAGTGGTGGTGGTGGGCTATCCTGAAATCCAAAAGAAAAGGAGGGAAATCCAGGGTAGTCCCAGGGATGGATGGATGGATGGATGGGTAGGCACTCAGGGCAGCTGACCGGAGGAGTGAAGCAACTCTGTATCAGAAATATGGAAGAGAGGAAAGCGCCTCTTGAGTGTTGTAAACAATTTATTGACAATAAAATAGTAGTGACTCACATGGAGGTTATAGTTGTCGTGTAGGGCGTCAGAGCAGGTCTCCATAACTTTCCCGGACTGCCGGACACCACTTGGATTCAGCATACATCCAGCCTCCGGAGCGTGACGCCCTACACGACAACTATAACCTCCATGTGAGTCACTACTATTTTATTGTCAATAAATTGTTTACAACACTCAAGAGGCGCTTTCCTCTCTTCCATATTTCAGTTATGCAACAATAGGCTAAAAAAAATGATGCCTGATAAATGCCTCAAACAGCCATCAAACCATAGGAGAATCACAGCAGAAATCAATTATTATTACAAGTGACCTTTAAAATTGGGACCATCACTTGTGATAATTGGGCTTTCTACGGGTACATAAATAAGCAAATACAAAAATATATATGCTTAGATACTGAACACCTGAAATGGGTGATTTAGCAAATGATGTCATACATACAAGTATATTGCAACTGGGAAACCACTTTAATTGTCCTCTTCACAATCTGAAGTGTAGCGTAAGCCGAGTACACACTGGCCGAATGTTGGGCGGCATCAGCCGGTTCAATAGTAACCGGCAAACATGTGTACTGCAGTCGGGTTAGCTTCTGTTGAAGGGTTATGACTAAAAAAGGTCTGCCGATTGGCTCCCGATCGGCGCTATCAGACAATGGCTGAGAGCGCTGACCAGAGTGTTCTGGCAGGGGAGCCAACCCCCTGTCAGAACACAATAGAACATTAGGGGAGATCACTGTACGAATGTTGGATTGATAGTACAGCAGCTCCTGCTGAGCTGTGGGCTTTTTTCCTTCAGCCCTGCTTGGTTTAACGAAAAAAAAAAAACTACTATTGTGTACAAGGATTTAGACAATAAATGTCTACATAGGTCAGGTTTGGCCAGATGTTTATAAATATATGTTTATATTTATGAGACACATATAGCACCACTTGATTTTTTAATGGGGACCCCACTCCCATGTGATTCCGTCCACCATTGTCTGTTTTGTTTTCATGCCGCTGGCCACTGCCACATCTCCTAGAGATGAGTCATCCACCATGTCTTTGGCTTCCAGCACCTCATTTGGAACCTTTAGCTGACCTGTGAGTAACCAAGGGGGGTTCTCTCCCCCCCCCCCACTTTTCTCTTCCTTTTTTTTGTATTTAACATTAGACTACATAGATATGCACTTTATTGCAGATGCAAACATATGTAATCTGCATAGGCTCCCTTTGAGTGGAAAGAACCCACAATACGCGTACAGCCCTTTTCGATGCTATGCCATTACCACCATCTGATCTATTACTAGCTTTTACAATCATCATTCATCAATGTATCTTTATAGAAAGGTCTAGGTCACCAGTATATACATGTACTATGTGTTATCAATGAGCAATGCTATTTATTCATTGTATTTTGCAAGCACTCAATATGTGTATATGTACGAATAAACATGATATTACACATTGATTTTTCATCACTTTATAGTCATGTGCTTCATTTAAAGTCCCAAACCTTCCGCCTCCTTTATCTGTACCAGGGATTGAGGCATATGACTCTACTCAGTCATTGCCTTATTTAAAGTCCCACCTATCCCCCTTTTTGAAGATGTTTATAAATCCAAACCAAATAAATGTGGAGTGTCCAAATTTTTACATGCGTAGCCACCTTTATTTGCACTTGGGAATGTGAAAGACTTGTCTAAGGGTGCTTGTATAACACGTCAACTTAACATTCTTAAAAATGGTCATTTTGACAACGGGCATAACAAAGTCATTGCAGCCTAGGATAGCAATAGGGGTCTCAATTATGGGTTATTTTCAGAATCACTGTTTATAATATAAAGTTAGACAAACTGAAAATATAAAGGACACATTTCCTAGTGTGTACAAAATATATAAGTAGTTGCTACTGCTGAGTTTTGATTATAGCAGGGAGGGCAAAAAAACAGTGTATGCGGTACTCAACACTAACAAATAAATTAAATACTTTAAAAAAAATGAGGAGATAAATGACCAGGATACAATCCTTAAATTAATATGAACAGATGACACTCAGGGCTATGTTTCTGCTTGTACTTGTGTGTGCATAAAATAACACACACTATACTGTGTATATTAGTTATATTATAAAAGTTTGTCCACTTACAAAGAAATGAAGGGTCTATAATTTTTTTTTTATCATAGGTGTTTTTTTTTAAATGACAGAGACAGAATATCAACCAAAAATCCAAAAAAAAAAAAAAAAGCATAAAACAAATGCTATAAATTAGGTTGTAGTTCAGTGAGTAAAATAAGTATTTGATCCCAAAATATGACTTTGTACTTGGTGGAGAAACCCTTGTTGGTAAGACGCTTCTTGCAGTTGGTGACCAGGTTTGCACACATCTCAGGAGGGGATTTGGTCCACTCTTCTTTAGAGATCTTCAAAATCCTTAAATAGATTGCAAAGTCTTTTTTTTTTTTTTATAACAAACATGTTATACTCACCTGCCCTGTGAAGTGGTTTTGCACAGGGCACGCTGGATCCTCCTCTTCTCAGGTCCCTCTTCCCTGCTTCTAGTCCCTCCCTCCTGTCGAATGCCCCCACAGCAAGCAACTTGCTATGGGGGCACCCGAGCCGAGCTGCAGCTCCATGTGTCCATTAAGAAACAGAGCTGTCATTTACCACCCCCCCCCTCTGTCTCCTGATTGGCTAAC
This sequence comes from Pelophylax lessonae, assembly GCF_965119305.1. Lineage (NCBI taxonomy): Eukaryota > Metazoa > Chordata > Amphibia > Anura > Ranidae > Pelophylax > Pelophylax lessonae. The sequence goes on from NC_138770.1 coordinate 384,264,962, forward strand.
TGACTTTGATTGACAACCGCCAGAGCCATTGGAGCTGCTGCTGTGTCTCAGCCAATCAGGAAGGCGAGTCCCGGACAGTCGAGGGACTCATGGACATCGTTGGACAAAGCTGGGGCTCAGGTAGGTATTGGGGAGGCTGCTGCACACATAAGGCTTTTTATCTTAATACATAGATGGCATTAAGATAAAAAAAACTTTTCCTCGACTCGTGTCATTGTTTCCTTAGATACCTGTAAGGCCTTTGACAGTGTGGAGTGGCCGTATTTATTTAAAGTTTTACAGAAATATGGGTTTGATTGCCTGGATTAAACTTCTCCACACTGATCCTGTTGCTCGAGTTAAGGTAAATGCTGTGATCTCCCTGGAATTCTCCATCTCCAGGGGTACGAGGCAGGGATGCCCGTTATCCCCGCTTTTGTTTGCCTTAGCTATTGAACCTCTGGCTGTCCGTATCCGTTCTGTGTCGGACATTCAGGGTCTGGCTATTGGCTCTATTGAGGAGAGAATATCCCTTTATGCTGACGATACGCTTGTCTACCTGGCGGATCCTTCCGACTCCTTGCGGGCACTTCTCAGGGAGATGGAGAGTTTCGGGGACTTTTCGGGCTTTTGCATAAATTGGTCCAAATCCACTATCTTTCCTTTGGACCCGGCGGCAGAGTCGGTGATCTATTCGGGTTCCAAGCTCCAGATGTCCCACTCCTTTTGCTACCTTGGGGTTATTGTTCAATTGCCGCTACACTCCTATGTGTCCAATAATTTATGCCCTCTCATTGACCTCCTACAACAACGAATCTCTCAGTGGATGGATCTTCCCTTGAATCTAATTGGGCGAGTTAATATGATCAAAATGATTTTTCTCCCGAAAATTCGGTATGTTTTGGCCAACGCTCCCTGTAGGGTCCCCAAATCCCTTTTCAGGCACATGGACTCACTTCTACTAACATTTCTATGGCAAAAAAAGTTCCCTAGGATAGCCTTAGATACTCTTAAACGCACATGGCTGGTTTGGCCTTCCCCAATTTTTTTTGTTACCACCTTGCATCTCAGTTGGTGGTGATTCATGATTGGCTACATCCCTCCTCGCATAACGCCTGCTCTATTACTGAGGCTGCAATAGTTGACTCACTTGAATCGCTCCATAATAAAGTGTATCGGAGGCAGGTCCCCCAGGTTCCTGGTGCTCATATGCTACGGACTACTTTGTCCCTTTTTAAAAATGTGATACAGCGGCTTCCGGTGGACGCCTGGACCTCGTCCCCTAATAATCCGCTCTGGTGTAACCCTGAACTCCCTGAACTGATGTCTCATCCCAGTTGTCAGTTTTGGATGGCGAAGGGTATTAAGTATCTCAACCACTTGTACATTGCTCAGGGGTTCAAGTATTTCCGACAACCTCGGGGAGAGTTTGGACTGCCTGCTCCTGCCTGTTTTTTTTTACGTCCAACTCAGACATGCTTTGAAGGCTCAGTTTACTTCGCTGGAGGCTCCTTTGAGCATGTCTGCCTTGGATAAACTGCTTAGGGACCCTGGTACTACAAAACTCATTTCTCAATATTATTCTTTTTTGATGACGGATTCCAATCCTAGATTTGCCAGGGCACAGACACGCTGGGTTAGTATGGGCAAGTGAAGATGACTGGACCGAATTTACTACGACCTATCATAAATCGGTTATAGCCTCCAACGACCGTCTGATCCAACTGAAGGTGTTTCATCAAAGCTATTTTACTCCTGACCGCCTACATAAAATTGTTTTCGGGGTTGTGGACGTCCTGCCGACTTTTTTCACTGTTTTTGGTCCTGTCCGGTGGTAGCTAAATTCTGGGCTGAAGTTAATGCATTCCTGTCCTCGGTTCTGGGTCTCCCTAATGTCCTTCATCCAAAGAATTGCCTGTTGGGCATGTTCGGAGACCTGCTGGTTTCGGGCCGCGTCAAACGCTTGCTTCACATCCTATATTTTTATGCTAAGAAGGCGATTCTTCTGTGCTGGAAGGGCCCTATGGGACCTACGGTTGCTGCCTGGCTTCAATTGATTAATAACTGCCTTCCCCTTTATAAACTTACCTTTGAGTTACGAGGTCATCCACACCTGTTTGATAAAATTTGGCATGGCTGGATATCCAGTCCTCTCACTCTACCTCCTCCGAGCTCCGTAGAGACGGGTTCCCTTTCTGCTACCCCATGAAGAATTATAACTGCCGTTCAGAGTTGTTGAATGAAACATATCTTTTCTTGAATATTTACTTGTACTTTTTTGTATTGTTAATCTACAGCTTATCCTATCTTGTTGATCGGGGGGGGGGGGGGGGGGGCCGGGGAGCATCAGCAATCCAGGGAATGCATTGAAATTTTTTTTTTCCTTCTTTGTCAAGAAGGTTTTGTTTTCTGTTGGTTCGTTGCATCGTATGTCTGTTTGAAATATCTATAAAAAAAAAAAAAGATAAAAAAACTTGTGCCTTTACAACTTCTTTAGGGTTTCTTGGCTGTCGCTTGGCAACTCGAAGTTTCAGCTCCCTCCATAAAGTTTCTATAGGATTAAGGTATTGAGACAGACTAAGCCACTCCATGACCTTAATGTGCATCTTCTTGAGCTACTCCTTTGTTGCCTTGGTGGTATGTGTTGGGTCATTGTCATACTGGAAGACCCATCCACGACCCACCTTCAGTGTTCTGGCTGAGGGGGAAAAGGTTCTCATCCAAGATTTTACAATACATGGCCCCGTCCATTGGCCCTTCAATGGAGGGGAAATTGGCCTGCATCTTTAGCAGAGAAACAGCCCCAAAAGCATCATGTTTCCACCTCTGTGCTTGACTGTAGGGATGGTGTTCTTAGGGTTAAAGTCAGCATTTTTTCTTCCTCCAAACATGATGCGTTGAGTTAATGCCAAAGAGCTCACTTTTGGTCTGATGTGCCCATAGCACTTTCCCCCATGTACGTGTGTCTTCGAGGAGGGGGAATTGCCATGTTTGGAGATAAAAATGGATTTTTGTAAAATCTTACCGTAAAATCCTTTTTTCTTAGCTCATTGACAGACGTAGTCCTCGGTGATTCAACACCCTCGGGTTATGCTGCCCTCTACAGGAGTAGGACTAGACAGGAAAGAAAACGTTCTGGCCACACCCTAGGGGCAGTCCCAGAGGGTATATCCTCTCACTTCCTGCTCTAGCAAATCAGTTATGTCACAAAGCAGTGTTTAGAGAATTTAACCCAACCCAACTCAAAAACAGAGGGGCGGGTACTACGTCTGTCAATGAGCTAAGAGAAAAGGATTTTACGGTAAGATTTTACAAAAATCCATTTTTGTCTATCGCTCATTGACAAGACGTAGTCCTCGGTGATTCAACACCCTCGGGACGTCCCAAAGCAGTACCACAAATGAGGGGTGGGAAAATGGAAATCAAATCCAATCTAGAAGGCCCAACCGGTGCCAACTAGAAGTTTACAATGCTCATCCTCAATGATGAGACTCCACAGAAATTTTTCAACAGAAAAAAACCCCCGAGGTAGACCACCGGTCTCCTCAAATTGCGGCCTGCAAAACCTTGCGGCCAAATGAGGCATCCACCGATGTCATCACATCAATCTTATAAAATTTTGTAAAGGTATGTACCGACGACCAGGTGGCCGCCTTACATACCTGGACCACTGACGCCTGATGGCGATAGGCCCAGGAAGTACTGAGCGCTCGAGTGAAGTGCGCCCTAACAGGGAAGGGAGGATTCCTACCCTTAATAGAATAAGCCTGTACCACCGTCTGACTGATCCATGTAGATATGGTTGCGGCAGACACAGGCAACCCCCTTCAAGGGCTATCCGTGATCACAAAAAGTGAGTCCGTCTTACGAAAACAAGTTCGTAGTAGTCAAGTGTATCCTTCTGAACCCCATCCAAGGAGTGTAATGCAAACTCCCAAGGATGGCTAGTCTTAGGACACGGGGAAGGTAACACAATACTTTTATTCAGATGAAAAACTCTGAAAACCACTTTAGGAAGGAAGGATGGATTCGGAAGAAGAACCACCTTATCCCTATGAACCACCAGATATGGGGAACGACAAGATAATGCGGCCAGTTCTGACACCCTGCGTGCAGAAGTAATGGCCACCAAGAAGGCCACCTTCTGGGATAATGTAAGCAAGGGAATCTCCCTAATATCTTCAAAGAGAAGTTTCTGAAGAACCGACCACACTAAATTAAGATCCCAGGCGGTAAGGGTGCGCGCACTGGCGGAGCCAGATGTCACACCCCCTGGATGAAATTTCGCACCAAGGAATGAGTAGCCAAAGGTTTCTTGAAAGAAGATTGCCAACGCAGAAAACCTGACCCTTGATCGTGCTCAAGGATAGTTTCTGCTCAACCCCTTGTTGCAGACAGACCAAAATTCGGGTCACCGAATAGGTATGTGGGGGAAATCCAATAGATTCACACCCTGCAATATAAGACTTCCATGTGCTGGAAGTCGCTTTCCTTGCTTTAACTGAAGGTAGGAATAACTGAAGCTGACACTCCCTTGTCCTTCAGTACCTGGGTCTCAATGGCCAGGCCATTAAGCCAGCGACTGTAAAGCAAGATGGAAGATCGGTCCCTGAGACCGCAAATCCTCCCTGAGAGGAAGTCTCCAAGGAGCGTCCGCGACTAGCCTCACCAAGTCGGCGTACCAGGCTCGACGAGGTCAGTCCGGAATTTCCAGAATAACTGGAATTCCCTCCACCTCTATCCTGCGAAGAAGTTCCCGCAGCAACTTGAGAGGATGGAAGGCATGCCGTAGCTGATACTGCCCCCACGGGGCAATCAGCGTTTCTGCTGCGTCCGCTAGAGGATCGCGGCGCAAGCTACAAACCTCCGCACCTTCCTGTTAAGCCAAGGTGCCAACAGATCCACATCCGGGATGTCCCAATGAAGGGACAGCTAGTGAAAAACCTCTGGATGAAGAGGCCATATGCGATTGGATCCGAATCGGGCTGCTCTAGAGCTGCTCGATCCAGTAAATCAAACAAAATCTGATCGCTCGCAGTTCCGATACCCTTATTGGTAATCTGGATACTATCGGAAGAAATGACTTCCCCTGGTTGAGCATCGGAGACATCCTGGTCCACTCGCTCAACCGGATCCGATTGTCCAGGGAATCGGAATTCTGATTCCATTAAAAAAGAATCTCCTTCAGGAGAATTCGGGTATGAGACTGGGTATACGGTACTGCCTCTAAGAAGGCCACCATCAGTCCCAGCCAATTGACGGACAGCAACATCCGAATCGTTGACTGAACCTTCTGGAGTTTCTCCGCAAGGAGAAACTCTCTTGCCCGGGATGTATCCAACCTTAGGCCCAGATAGTTCAGTCTCCTGGTGGGAACCAGGGATGATCTTTGGGAAAGCAAAAAAACGCTGATGTCCTGCGATGATGGGGATATAAAGATAGGCCTCCTAAATGTCTATGGACGCCAGGAAATCCCCCTGATGCAGGGAGGCCACCACTGTACGGATGGACTCTATTTCTTCCCAAGTCCAGATTTGGACGCACCTTGCCCTCTTTCCTGGGCATTGTGAATAGGTTCGAATAGAACCCCTGAAACCGTTCAATGTTAGAAGGGAAGAATCGCACCGGTGGAAGTGATCGAAACTCGATCCTGTGTCCCCCAGAAACCGGTGAAGACATCCCCCCCACCCCAGAGATGGGTAGGGGCGCATCAGGCTGTATCTTCAGGCTTGGCTGAGCCGGACTTTTTGTTTAGCCGACCAGCGCCCTTTGAAACCCCTCTAAAGGGTCTTTGGAGGGTTTCGCCTTATCGCCTGCCCTCGCGGAACGAACAACTCTTTATGAGCAGAAAAGGAAGGTCCTCGTTAGTTACGAGGTCCTTTTATCCTAACAGTCTGTGGCAAGACAGCAGGTGGTACCGTCTATCCTATAAAGAGGAATTCCTCAAACGGATAGCACCTAGCCATGCGTTTGGAAATAACAGGGGTTCGTTTCAAAACGACCCCATTTGGGTAAAGGAAAATCCTTCGCCCTTTTGGTAGGCTAACAAGTACCAAAAAGGAATCTCAGTCTCAGCTACCTCTGCCGGTGTAACCTCAAGACTAAAGGTTTCCCGGACGGACACAACTAGTGCATCCACCACTCTTGTGCTATGGCGGAGGCAGAAACGTGCTCCTCACTGCTGAGAAGATATTACCTGAGACAACAGCCCCTGAAGTATCTGATAAACAATAGGGGTAGGCGGGGGTCGCTTCTTGACCCCCGTCCCTGACAGGCCACCTCCACCCGGGATACCAAAGACTCCAAAACTGCCGATAATGCATTAAAAACAAGTGGGGTACTGGAGGGTCCTGCGGCCACCTTGAGGGGATCAGGTGGGGATACCTATGCGGCAGGGTCAATGATTATGCAAGACACTTGCCAGCGACAAAAAATGACAAAGTGAAAAACTTTTTTTTTTTTTTTTTTGTGTCCCCCAGTCGCAACAGCACCCCTCAGTGTTACCTGCCTTTTTGGACCCCACAGAGAGAGAGAGAAAGACCCCAAGGCTCATCCCTGATGCACAGAAGTTTTCATCAGCTTGCTCAGTGCTTGTCTTGTTACAGACAGGAAGTCTTTGGCCCTATTTCCTGGGTAAAGGAGGTGGCTCCGCCCCTTAACACGCCTGCCGGCGCCTCCCCCTGGCTCCATGAGGTTGTTTGAGTCACCTCAAACATGGCCTCCCCCATGCTGGAGACCCATGCTAGAGATCTACCAGACAATGGCGGCGGCCTGCACAGAATAGCGGCATGTCTGCAGAAGGATCTCGGCCTCACAACCCTTCACCCTCATGGTGGTCAGCGTGGTCGGCGGTACCGGACCCTGGCGGGCCGTATGCGGTCCGTGGCCGTCGAGAGGCATCTGCTTAGCTGGAGGAATGATCTGGAATGCAGTATACATGTATAGACATCGCCCTGTGGCTTCTGACAGGTAGGATACCTTATACTATCACAGTAAAGTTCTAGTACTGCCACTGACTACAATCATTTTCACATTTTTACAATTAGATTGTCAGCTCCCAAACCAAGCCTCCTGGCTTCTTGTACACAAAAATCACACTCAATTAGGGGGACCTGTGACATGTTATAGGATAGAGGGGAACCCATCCTTACCATTACAGAGAGGGGCCCGCGTTCACCACAAGACCCGTCAGGGGGAAAGGGAGAACATACTACTCACCATACCGGAACCAGGCGGGCGCCAACTCCTGACAGTACCCCTCTCCACCGAGGTAGGAGGGCTGTCGACCAATACGGACGCCGTGACTCATGGTCTTTGGCGTTTCAGCGTGACGTTTAACTCGCAGGGTCAGTCCCCGTCCAGTGGGACTATGTCGCGGCCGACCCAGCGCGGAGCTATGGCCTGCACGCGCTCGTAGGCTGAACTGGGGTGACCACTGGATCTCAACATCCAGCCCGTCGCCCAGTTCAGCTTTCTTGCTTGAAGATCTCACAGGAACACTGGAGAAAAAAAGCTGTCTAAAAAATCCTTTCTAAGAAAAAAATCCTGCCAGGACCGAAGATCCCAGCAAGGTATCTAGGTCCTTACTCCTGACTAGACAGAAAAAAACTGATTTGCTAGAGCAGGAAGTGAGAGGATATACCCTCTGGGACTGCCCCTAGGGTGTGGCCAGAACGTTTTCTTTCCTGTCTAGTCCTACTCCTGTAGAGGGCAGCATAACCCAAGGGTGTTGAATCACGGAGGACTACGTCTGTCAATGAGCGATAGAGAAATATATATATATATACACACACACACACACACACACACACACACGAACACACACACACAGCTCAAAAAAATGAAAGGATCACCTTTTCATTCAGAGTATAGCATCAAGTCAATTAAACTCCTGGGATATTTATCTTGTCAGTTACGGAGCAAAGGGGGTTGTTAATCAGTTTCAGCTGCTTTGGTGTTAATGAAATTAACAACAGGGGCACTAGATGGACAACAATGAGACGATGTACACATGACTGCAGAATAACAAATGCAAGCTTTTTGCAAGCATGAACTGTAAGGTCCAATGGACACACTGAGTCATATGGCATAGTGGGGTGCAGAATCACATGGGAGACATGGCAGACACTATCACATGGGAGACAACATAGCACAGACCCAGTAGGTCTTCGTATCAGAATGTTTTCAAACTACACTTTTCCTTAGTTTCAACCAGTCCCAGTATGGTGGGGAATGCTTCCTGAAAGGCAAACAGCACACACTGTCAATTTTACATCCATTTGTTGGGCTTTCAAACTCATAGCACAGACCTTCCACCCAAAGATGGTCCTCTAGCTACAGCTACATTTATAATTCCACAGAAAATGTCTGCAGATCGCCTTCAGCATCACCCAGCGCCAGAATCCTGAATATCTTCCGAAATTGCAGATATCACATGGCCTGACCACACGGCTATAACTATAACAATTTTGGAATCAGAATCCAATCATCCTGCCCTATTATGGAGGTTTAATAAACTCATTAAAGAACAGGCACCAAATGACGTGTTCACTCAACGCCTCCGTGACTACTTTCTTGTTGACGACACCCCCGACACAGACATTTTCACCTTATGGAATGCGCATAAAGTATATGCACGTGGAATCCTAATTCAGCTAAGTGCCCAAGCTCAACGAGCCCACTCTGTAAAATGGCAACGTATATTGACAGATTTGCCAACGTTAGAACGTACAAACAAATCCATCCCCGGTTCTAGAAAAGCATCAAATCCTGCTAAGCTTTGACTAGAACTTCGCTCCCTTCTACAAGAAAAAAAAATAGTATATGCTCCATCAGCTCAGACTATGATTTTACTCCTCGCATAATAAAGCGGGGACATTTCTAGCCTCCCACATAAAATCTCACAGAATCAAATCTAAAATGTCCTCCCTCTTTCACCCCTTCACTAAACAAAAAGTGTCCAACCCCCAACACATAGTGGACACGCTCTCAGATTATTATGGGGTACTCTATAATCCAAAAGATGATCCCTCAGTCACCCAACCTTCATCTGACGCAATTTCTTCCTTTTTAGATAAACTCAAACTTTCCTCTTTGACTCCTTCTGGCCTTGAGGAATTTTATTGTCCCTTCTTTAAGTTAGGAATACAAAAAGCAATGCAATCAATGCCATGTGGCAAATCCCCCAGCCCTAATGGGTTTATTAACGATTATCACACTTTTTCTTTCCTCCTAAGCCCTTACCTAGTCATACTATTCAATGCCGAGGCAAACAGAACAACTTTCCCACCGGAGATGTTGAGAGCTTCAGACCAATCTCTCTGCTTAACATAGATATCAAATTGTACGCCAAGATTAGGGCGCAGAGATTATAAAGAGCATTACCCGTTTTGATACAACCTGATCAAACAGGGTCCGTTCCTGGCAGACACACCTCTGACGCCACTAGGCGTGTGATCCATATTGTGCACATTGTGGAACATAGCCGCACACCTTTGATCAATATTGTGCACAATGCGGAACATTGCCGCACGCCTTCTCTGCTGCTCTCCATAGACACAGAGAAGGTGTTCGACTGAGTCCACTGAGGCTACATGTCAAAGGTACTTCATAAGTTTGGCTTACAGGAGATGATCTTATCCGCGCTTGGCACTATACTCCTCCCCCTCGGCCCAGGTGTATACAGAAAGTCTATTTTCTAAACCATTCACCATATCCAATAGTACAAGACAGGGGTGCCTGGTTTCTCTGCCGATTTTCAATCTGATGATTGAACCACTAGTGGAGAAGATTGGATCCCACCCGCTGATAACGGGGTTCTTTTTTAAGGATAGACCTTGTCATTAATTTGCAGATGACATCATCCAAATGTCGACAAATACTCAATCATCACTCCCACAAGCTCATGAACTCTTAACCGAATTTAGCAGAATATCATATTACTAAGTCAATCACTCCAAGTCTCTAATATTGGGTCTGAATATCACCGACCCTATCATATCCAAATTAAAACAGTACTTGCCGTACACGTGGGTCGAATCAAGCATTCCTACCTTGGTATAACAGTCACCCATTCCTGTGCTTCCCTAGAAGAGGCTAACTATAAACCTTTAATATCCAAAGTTGAGGCAGAATTGAAGAAGCTGGCACGAGTAGAGATGTCATGGGAGGGCAGGTTAGTGGTCCTACAAAATGCAGAGTCTTCACCAAATCCTGTACACATTTCGATCATATATTTCAAGACAAAACTAAGTTTAGTAAAACAAAGCCAATGCTCCAATGGGAATCAGACCTTCAGGCTTCCTTCCCCGATTACCAATGGACCCAAGCTATATGTTACTCACAACAGATGAGTAACAAACTCCAGAAACTGCAGGCTATGATTCATCTCCTGCTGTCCAGCAGATGGTCCTCCCTCCGGACTTGCATGCAGTTGCTGGGCCTGATGGTTTCTAGATGGTTTCTACCTTTGAGGCAGTTCTGTTTGCACAATTCCATATGAGACCACTGCAATGGGAGATTCTGGCCAAATGGGACAAGACTCCGCAGTCTCTGGACAATCAGATCCAGCTGAGCCGGGGAACGAAAGAGTCCCCGACATGGTGGCTTCGTTCTCCAGTGCTTTGGCTGGGCAAATCCTTTTTCCCCTTGTATTGGACAGTGGTAACTACAGATGCCAGCCTGTCTGGCTGGAGAGGTGTCCTCTACAAAAATTCTGCTCAGGGGATCTGGACAGACTACTGATCAAGGTCTTGGAACTTCGAGCAATCAGACTGTGCCTGTAACATTGGCGAAAGTCTTGAGGGATGTCCAGTGCGCATTCAATTGGACAATGCCGCAGCAATGGCTTTTGTCAATCACCAGGGGGGCACAAGAAGTGCCCTGACGGCTCTGGAGGTAGCCGGTATTCTAAGGCGGGCAAAACAGTTCTTTCCAGCCCTCTCCACTGTAAACATTCCCAGGGTGAAAAAATGGCAGGCAGATTATCTCAGTCATCAGGCGTTGGACCAAGGGGAGAGGTCCCTTCATTCGGAGGTGTTTCATCTGTTGTGTCTCTGGTGGGGCATCCCCAAGGTGGATCTGTTGGCATCTCGGCTCAACAGAAAAAGGCAGAGGTTTGTGGCTTGCTCACAGAATCCTCTGGCAGATGCAACAGACACGCTGGTGGCTCTGTGGGGTCAGTATTGTCTGATTTATGCCTTCCCTCCTCTGAAGCTTCTGCCACAACTTCTATGCAGGATCAAGGCAGAAGGGGTTCCAGTCATCTTAGCGGCCCCGGACTGGCCTCACAGGCTTTTTACGCCGATCTGGTGCAGCTGGTTGATGATGTTTCTTGGAAGCTTCCTCTCAGGAAGGATCTGCTATCCAAAGGACCAATCTTCAATCCTGCTTTACAGTCACTGGCTTTAACAGCTTGGCTGTTGAACGCCAAGTGCTGATAGAGGTTTGTCGGAGCCGGTGATTCCAACGCTGTTAAAAGCTAGGAAATCTACTTCTAGAAAGATCCACCATCGTACGTGGAAGACGTAAATTGCGTGGTGTGAGTCTCTTGGGGTTCATCCTCACTTGAAGGAGCAGAAACTGGCCCCGAGTACTATCAAGGGTCAGGTGTTGGCCTTAGCAGACTTCTTTCAATTGCCCTTGGCCACAACTCCCTGGTGCGTACTTCTCTTCAGGGAGTTAGGCACTTGGCCCCTCCAGTACGGTCTCCGTTTCCGCCTTGGGACCTCAATTTGGTACCTTCAGAAGCCTCCTTTTGAGAATCTTGGGGAGATTCTTGTTTACACGGTCTCAGAAGGTGGCCTTCTTGGTGGCAATAACCTCGCAGGGTGTTGGAACTGGCAGCATTATCCTGTCATTCACCTTACTTGGTGGTTCATAGAGATAGGGTGGTTCTTCATCCCTGTCCGCCGTTCCTTCCAAAGGTTGATTTTCATTTGAATGAAGACATTGTGTTGCCTTCCTTGTGTCCCAGGCCAAAACACCAGAAGGAAATCGCTTTGCATGCCTTGGATGTGGTCCGGGCGATTGGAGCGTCCTTGGCAGCTACAGAGTATTATAGGAAGTCAGAGTCACTATTTGTGCTCATGTATGGGCCTCGGAACGGGTTGACCACTTCCTCTGCTACCATTTCTAGATGGATCAGACAGACAGTGTTTCAGGCCTATTTCCCTGTCAATGTGAACTCTACTCAGGCGCTCAGTGCCTACTGGGCCTTTCATCATCAGGCGTCAGTGACGGAGGTTTGCAATGTTGCCATCTGGTCGTCAGTGCACACTTTTACAACGTTCTATAAAGTGTATGTGTTGGCATCTGTGGATGCTTTCTTTTGCCTGCAAGGTTTTGCAGGCTGCTTTTTAGAGGACCTGGTCCTCTTTGAGGGTGTGTTTTTTCAGATGAGCGCCAGTTATGGTTGAGCTCCTGTTTACCTGGTTGGCTATAATTAGCCTGGGGAATTTTTTTTTCGCTGTTCCTTCCCCTCATGTGTAACACTGATTTGGGACGTCCCAATGATTAAGAAGATCAGGAGCTGTGTCCGTCATTGAACGAAAGAGAAAATGGGATTTTTGGCTTACTGTAAAATCCATTTCTCTAATGTTCATTGATGGACACACCACCCACCTCTCTGTGGATTTGTAATTCTTCTGACACTGCTTGTAACAAAACTGAGTACCTATAGCAGAGAGGGGGAGTATACCCCCTGAGACTGCCCATAGGCGTAGCCAGACTTTTTTTCTACCTAATATCCTACTCCTGTAGGGGGCAGTATAACCCAATGGTCAAGAAGATTAGGAGCTGTGTCCATCAATGAACGAAAGGGAAAAAAAGTTTAAATACTTAGTGTAGACTACAAATGCTAAAAAGTGTAATATGTGAAAAAATAAAGGGAAAAAAACACTCTGGGACACAAAGGGATTTAAAGAGAAAAAGGCCTTGGTACCCAAGGTTAACCTAAACTATATTTATGGTTTACAGTTCACAAACATATTAATTACTCAGAAACTCCAGTTCTAAGGAACCGGAAACAGTGGAACATCAAGCATTTATCAATTACATAGACAAATTATTAATCACAAAGAAGCAATAGCACTGTAAACTTACTTGTCTTAGTGTACGAGCCACTAAACTCTCCAAAACAGGACCTCTGTCTTCATGAAGCAAATGCACCTCATCCAGTATGAGTAACCGCACAAGCTGAGACAGGGCCACATCCCCAACGCTCTTCCTAGTAACAACATCCCACTTCTCAGGTGTAGTCACAAGCATCTAGAGAAAAATTTCACAATATTAGCTATAGTAAAATATTGCTGTTTACTTGACTAAAAAAAAGCAAGCGACCTATGTCCTATTGTTAGGGACTGTTCACAACAAATGCAGTTTTTTTTTTTCCTTTATTTAGTAGGCGAAAATGACCAGACCCATAAGGCAGTTATACACTACTGTGTGTGAAACTGACTGATTGCTCTAGTATCACCATATTTTTGGAATCATAATCAGTTTTATCAAAAGGCCACAAAACAATCTTGGCAATAGTAACAAAGTGTAGAGCCACTATTGCTGAAATAATTACAAAATAAATGTCAGCATGTGTTGTTGACATAATCCACAGAGATTTACTGATCACAATTTATAATCTGATACAAAAGAAAAAAGGCTACAATTCAACACCAAGCTAAACAACAAAAGTAAAATTATCTATAAATGTTCATGATTAAATGCTGACTGATACCTGTATAAAGTGAATTATTGAATGGATAGAACATTTGTGTTGATAATGAAGACTTAGATCTATGCATACATAGCACATAGTAGGTCTGCAAAGTATTGCACCCCTTTAAATGGATAAACTTATCAAATATTACGTATGAGAACAAAGTAACTCTTTCCAAAATCATGCTGATCACAGTATGTTACTAAATATAAGATCACAGTCTTTCTTTGGGTCATTTAATCAGATTCAGTGTGCAAAGTATAATAACACATTAGCAAGCTGACCACATAGTAAATATAAGAACACAGTACGCCTTTCTATACACCCTAAATCTTTCCATAAGGAAGCTGAACACAGTAAGGCTCTGCTTACACTGGACGATTAGCTCCACACAGGGCCATCTTTACCTGACACAGAGATGCACAGGTGTTGAGTGTATCTCCATGCTGGCATCTCACTACTGTCTATTGGGGCACATGGCTGTTTGGACACAGCCAATGTGTCCCAATATGACATGTAAGTGCAGATACTTGAATAGTATAAGTGTAATATGGAACGCCGCTATAACAGTGTAAAAAACACAATAATATATAGCAGTAATAAAGTGTCTCTACTGGTATAAAGTGCTGTAGTGCGTCAACTCAAATAAAGTTGTGCTTATAAGTTTACATACCCTGGCAAAATTTATGATTTCTTGGCCATTTTTCAGAGAATATGAATGATAACACAAAAACTTTTCTTTCACTCATGGTTAGTGTTTGGCTGAAGCCATTTATTATCAATCAACTATGGTTACTCTTTATAAATCATAATGACAACAGAAACTACCCAAATGACCCTGCTCAAAAGTTTACATACCCTAGTTCTTAATACTCTGTATTGCCCCCTTTAACATCAATGACAGCTTGAAGTGCATGTGCAAACAATCATAATAAAACAGATTAAACAATCTAAATGTTAATGTGCAAATAGTTCATGATAAGTAATGAACACCATCTACCAAATGTGATGATTAATCGTAGTCCCAAAGAAAAATATATTAAAACCAGAAAAAATGTAGACAAATGTATAAAATATAATGTGCAATAGTGATGGAAAAAGTAAGTTTACTTCATGAATACAGTGATCCAAAATTTTATTGACAACAGGTGCAATCTCCCAACAACCAGTATCCAACATTAAGTGCAGTGGGCGCTCACCTTAAGGCAACATATCATAGCGTGTTTATAAGGAATGATCGTTGGTTGAGGGGGGATTCACTCCATTGTAGATCATACTCCGCTCATATACTGTAAAATAAAAAAGGATCTCCATAGTGTATGTATAGAAATTACTTTAATAAGACAAATAGTAACTTACAGTAACACTGACAAGTACAAGTTTAACAGCTGGCCGGAACGAGGGGGCCCCAGGATTGAAATAGCGAGGAAATTCCGAACTTTCGGTCTCGTCCATAGAGCGGAAGTGACGTCACCCGGCTGGGAGGGAGGATGAGGTTGAGATCAGAAGTTCGAAATTTCCTCTCTGTTTCAATCGTGGGACCCCTCGGTCCAGTCTGCTGTTACACTTATCGACATTGTCAACATTGCTGTAAGTTACTATTTGTCTTATCAAAGTCATTTCTATACATACTACACTATGGAGATACTATTTTATATGAGCGCAGTATGATCTACAATGGAGTGAATCCCCCCTCAACCAACGATCATTCCTTATGAACACGCTATGATATTTTGCCTTAAGGTGAGCAGCCACTGCACTTAATGTTGGATACCGGTTGTTGGGAGATTGCACCTGTTGTCACTACAATTTTGGATCACTGTACTCACGGAGTAAACTGACTTTTTCCATCACTATTACACATTATATTTTGGACATTTGTCTACATTTTTTCTGGTTTTAATATATTTGTCTTTGGGACTGCGATTCATCATTGCATTTGGTAGATGCTGTGCATTACTTATCATGGACTTTTTGCACATTCACATTTAGATTGTCTAATCTGTTTTATTATGATTGTTTGCACATGCACTCATTGGAGTTGACGCACTAGAGGACTTTATACCAGGAGAGACACCTATTACTGCTATATATTATTGTATGTTTTTTACACTGTTATAGCACCATTCCATATTGTGTTTATACTATCGTATTTTCCTGCGTATAAGATGACTTTTGAACCTCAAAAAGATCTCACAAAAATGGCCGAGTATAAAAATCCCAAAGGTAATTAAGTAATCGTAATCTATGAAAGCCCTGGCTGTCTGTGCCCTATTCATCAACAAGGAACCATAAGAACCGTAAATGTTTTCTCTTATAAATCCCCAAGGTATTTAAGTAAGACTATTACCAGTAGACGTATAATCAAGGTGCTGGCTGTGCGGGAATCCTGTACCTGTATACTGTACCGTAGCTTCAGCTACGTAGTATACCGCTCTGTGCCAATCGCGGTGAGCGATGTATTCTATTATTGAATGAAAAGCCTACTCGGATTGACGGAGTCAGGGAGGGGGGATTATGTTACTCTCTCTGACTCTGCCAATCTGAGCAGGCTATGCATTCAATAATAGAATACAAAAACACACAGAGGGGGACCGACCTAGTGCATTATCCTGAGACAAACAATTCATTGTATAAAAACACGGTAAGTATTGTACTCACAAAATTGCAATAGTTAAAAGCGCATCACAGATCTCAGCATGTTCCATCCAAATGTATCTACATGTGCAGATACAACAGAAACTGAAGACCCCGTGGACTGACGCATTTCGAGGAGTTCCTCTTCTTCAGAGCCACACCCGTGACTCTGAAGGAACTCCTCGAAACACATGAGCCCACAGGGGTCTTCAGTTTCTGTCGTATCTGCAAATGTTGATACATTTGGATGGAACATGCTGAGATCTGTGATGTACTTTTAACTATTGCAATTTTGTGAGTAAAATACTTACCGTGTTTTTATACAATAAATTATTTGTCTCAGGATAATGCACTAGGTCGGTGTGCTCTCTGTGTGTTTTGTGTGGTTGCAATGTTGTAGATTTCCCCAAATATTTGAGGGCAGCAAGACCATGGTATCCGCTTTTAAGCGTAATGAAGATCCAAGCATACCCATCTGGAGGGGCCATTTTGCTAAGCGCAGGAGACATTGTGTTTGTGACTGTTTCATGCACCCAGCTTTAGATTACACCAGAAAAAAAGATAGTTATATGGAGTTGACATACTGCATACATGTAGATGCAGTTATTGAACATTAAAAATTTTTTCTAAATTCAGGACCCTGCATTCACTATATCTGGTTGCCCACAGTACATGGACATGCAATACATTTAGTAAATATAATCTGCTAAATACCTTTTCTCATCAGTAGTTAGAGCAGTCTTGTAACTTCTGGTTAAAGCTTGCAGGAGGAGTTTCCCCTGATTGTCCTATGAGGCTGCAGGACCCCTGACCCTCTGTCTGGATAGTGCCGATTGGCCATGTGCTTATCAAATGCACTCTCCCAAAAAAAAAAAAAAAAAAAAACTCTTAAGCAAATTGAGCATATGCAGATTGCCCCCAAGGCTCTGCTCTATCAGGAGAGGTTTGAGGACTGTGGAAGAAGTAGAGGCTCAGAGAAGACAGGGTTAAACAGCCCATTTACAAATGTGCAGGATTAACCCCTTAGGTTCCACATTGAGTATAAAAAGCATGCTTTAATGCATATACAGACTGATTTTACTGTTGTGGGTTTAGTAACACTTATTTTATTCTTTGTTTTCATATGTTCCTTCTGTCTGCAATGATACTTAAGCCAGTATTCAGTGAGAGAATTGTGTGTTCCCTATACACTGGCAGGTGTAACATTATCTATTTGGTTGGTTAAAGTTTATTTTAGCTTTAGAGCAGGGAATTGTTAAAGCCCTGTATCGGGTGATGTTATTGCTATCTGTATCCCTCTGGGGAGATTTCCTTTCTTTCTGTCCTTGAGTTGCAAGAAGAAATGTGAGGAAATCTCTCCAAAGTGAACAGAATTCTCATCTTAGAGAGTTATCAAAGGAAGAGGTGTTCCCATTGGAAAGATTCCTCTCATCATTTACTCTGATGATAACTCACTTTTTTGGATTTCCTCTAAATTCCTGTCTTTGAGACAGAAATACAGAGGGGTGAATCTCTAAAGCGGGACACAGGCAGCCAAAAACACTTGACCCCTTAGCACTCAAACTAAAACAAAGGAAAAACTGCCTTCAAATATGCTTTAATCATCTCATACATACAATATTCTGTAAACTCTAATAAACATCTATTGCACTAAACTGGACGAAATAAAAAATGAAACCAAATCTTTGGCATATTTTTGGTGGCATCTTAGAAATGATCAGCTGGTGTGAATATCCATCAGCATTTTGAAAAGACTTCACCTCATTAACAGTAAGCAAAGCTTTAATATGTCCGATGGCATACAAAAGTGTGGTGGTCTTTTAAATATCTTTTGTATGCTAATTAACTACATAAAAAAATGTGAATACTTTAACAAGGTAATTTATTATCCAAACGTTGTCTAATGCTACAGATGCAACTGTTATCATTTGGAAATTAACCATGTCAGCTACTTAAATTAGCAGCTGTACTTCGACACAACACTAATTAACAAATTGTAATGGAATATATTTAGCAATGCATATTACAATTTTTAAGGTGTGAAGACAACTAATCCAAGCTACTTAAGCAATTTGTTGAAGCTATGCTGTGTTACTGAATAATCTACCAGAAATAAACTAAACAACAATGTTTCAGGATTTTAAAATTAAAGGAATCTTAAAGGGGATATTGAAGAAAAAAAAGACGTCCTGCCTGGCTAGGAATAATCTGTATGATAACAGAAAGAGGGTCAAAATTTAAAATGTTAATTCTGCAAACCTCGTAAGCAGGCAAAGTAAATCAAAATCAAATCAAAAGGTGAATACTGATCAGACAGTTAAAAAAAAAAAAAAATGAACTTTCTGTTCAATTTTCTTTCCACATACATAAGCCATTCCTGGGAAGTGCTGTATGTGAATGACATGTAAACACACAGCACTTTAGCAATATGAGCATGCATGGTAATAAAATATAATGGCCAAATAAAATTACTTACAAAATTCTGCAGCTCTTCCCAAAACGTCTAGAAAAGGAACTATGTCATTCATACTCATTGCCTAATTGGGACTAGGCTACCTCAAACACCTTTAAAACATTTCACTGGGATACTCATACTCATTCTACATAGGGCTTTTTAACCCCTTTAAATTTTTAAAGATTTACCCAGATGCCTCACCTCTGCGTTGGTGTGTGGGGAGGTGGGGAATTTATTGCATATTCAGTAGAACTGTAAAAGTTTGAGAAGTTCCTGGAAAGCTGTGTTTTTCTGGATTGCTAAAATAACTAGCATCTTTTTTTTCCCTCATCCACAGAGTTGGCTTTATTGGGCCTAAATATGAGTATTGTACCAATACAGTTCTGTACAGTGGTTTCCGATGTTCGATTTGCTGCCCGTTTAACAATTGCAAGTGCTTGGAATTCTAACCAAGCTCCCAATATCTCAGAGGTTATTCATAGAGGAACTTTTCTGTACTTTTATGAAAGATTTTTTTTGCAAATAGGATGCAAACTCTTCCAACATTCTCCAATAAATGGCTATGTTAGACACAAGCATTTTCCATTCCAGGATCTTAATATACAGGGGATGAATTTATATATTTTAAGTATTATGTCTTTAATAGCTCAGTGGTGCTTTTTATTTTGTTTGTTTATTTTGTTTTCATTGGTTTCTTTGCTTGATTTCTCATTGTAAGGAAAACTGTATGGTAATAGAGGCTTTGACATACCCACTCTGATGTCTACTCTTTATTATGGTTAAGACTTATTATGATTTAATCTTGCAATCTACATAGCATTCATTTTATACAATGGCCAAAAGCTAATCTTTAGTCAGATTATGCATACAACATATAGAGCACACTGGGACTGATGTGAAAGTTAAAGAGGTTGTACACTCGTTCAAAAATTTTTTTTTTTTCTTACAACCTGCAAGAGAAAGACATAATGAGCTAGTATGCATCGCATACTAGCTCATTATGAAATACTTACCTTAGAACGAGCCCCCGCCGTGCCGCTCTCTTACCTGTATGACGAGCGACATGTTCAGTCGCCCGTCTTCCGGGATCGCGGCATCCGGCCATCTGATTGGCCGGAGCCGCGGTGACGTCACTCCCGCGCACGCGCGCGGGAGCCGACGGTCACGGCACGGGGCTCTGAAGGAACCGCACGATCAGCTGTTCCTTCAGAGCGCATGCGCCAGTGACGTCACTGGCTGCATTAAAGGTAAATATCTCCTAAACCGTACATGTTTAGGAGATATTTACAGTACCTATAGGTAAGCCTTATCATAGGCTTACCTATAGGTACAACTTCCTGAGGAGGGTTTACTTCCTCTTTAAATATTTGTAAACTGCTATAAAAGTATCTGTAATAAATATTAGATCGTTGCTGCCTAACCTGAAATTAGGTCATTTGTTTGCTGAAGTCAGGAAAAAATATGTCCACAGTCTTTTTGCTACCTGTCATCAGATACAAACACTATACGTTTGGAGAAACTCACAATGATAGAGGCTGTAGTGACCGCAACAGGGGATGGTCTGTTAGACATTTTAGAATACAGCCAAGAACTGCATATGTGCTAGAAATTATATATTGTGTTAAATCTGATCCAGCAACTCAGTCTAGGAAGTCAATGATGACCCTGGTTAATGTCTGCACAAAGATGGTGCTGACCTTCCCAGAAATAAAGCAGATAAGGACATTGTCAAGGGATGTACTGCAATCTCTGTGGCAAGCAAATCCCAGTAAACCAACATTTTCACCTGATCAGAGCATATTCCTGATGATTTTAAAGCATTTTTCCCAGGCATTGTATAGGCTTATTTCAGGCATTCACAAGCCTTTTTGCTTCCTGGGCTGGGCAATGGGAGAACAGCAGCATGCAATGTGCATATTGTGTTTACAAGAGCTGCTACTGAAGCCTATGGGGCCAAATATGCCTAAATTTGCTTTAAAAAAAAAAAAATTTGTTTTTTTTATTTGAGCATAGGGCATACAGCATAGGGCAGTGATGGCGAACCTTGGCACCCCAGATGTTTTGAAACGAAATTTCCCATGATTCTCAAATACACTGCAGGGTGAATGTGCACCATGGGAAATGTAGTTCCAAAACATTTGGGGTGCCAACGTTCGCCATCACTGGCATAGGGTATCTGAGCGAACAAGTGTAAACAAGAACAATCAGGCAGAGCGACCAAAGCAGAAAAATGCTGAGTGAATGGCGACTATGTGGGGAGGCTGTGTGCTACATACACTACCTTGCATGCAAAAACAAAACTAAAAGAAAAATCTGATGCCACTTTATGATAGACATTTCTTACCAAAACTGATACAAATGTATGGCCAGAGTTGTATAAAGTACTCGAAACCCATACTTGAGTAAAAGTACAAGTGCTCGATCAAAAAGTGACTTGAGTAGAGGTGGAAGTGCTCGATCAAAAAGTGACTTGAGTAGAAGTACTAAAGTATTCAACTTTTTTTGTACTTAAGTATTGCAAGTAGTTTTTTTAAACATTTTGCTACTCAAATACTAAAAGTACAAGTACTGTGTTATGTAGTTATTAAAGAAAGAAGTCAAAAGTTTGAACACCATATTGTTTTTTGTTATTTCAAATGAAGCTTTTATTTATACATACAGTAGCTTTTATTTTCGTATGCGCTGATAATACACATGTTTTGAGCTTCATGAAATCTGCCATCTACTGTTCTGGCAGTGGTAATTTTTATAATTGTAACGAGTAACTATGCAGCACAAAAAAAAATATCGGAGTAGAAGTATTGAAATTATTGAAAAAATGTAGTGAAGTAAAAGTGGAAGTAGGAGAAAAAAATTCTACTATAGGAAAGTACAGATACCGCCTTTCGGTACTTAAGTACAGTAGTGAAGTAGTTCTACTTAGTTACTATACATCTCTGTGTATGGCTAAGTAAAGACTGGTTATTAGTACATAGTTTTGCTGTCAGATTAGGTTTTTCTGAGCTTCCGTAACCTTTTTTTTTTCCACATTTAAACTCAGAATTATTAATAGCTTTTGCTACAGGTTTATCTTTCCCATAGAGAGTAGTGTAGATGAGAAACATTAACATTTTAAATCCTGCTGAAGGTTACATTTAGAAGCATCATGCCGCTTACAAAAAACAAATAAATATGTATTTTACTTCTTAGAATTACAAACATTACCATCTAAAATGTGCATATTTGAATAAAAGCAGAATGGGTCAAAAGCATTTTAAAGATTAAGTTATATGTTAATGTTCTAACACAAATTCTAATGAAAGTATTCGTATATTTTCCAGCCAGAAAAAACATCTAATTGTTGAATGTAATAACTTCACAAGGTAAATAAACATAGTTCCACGTGAGCGTCTATTGCAAGCAAATTATATTATTTTCTGGTAAAATAAAAAATGATAATAAATACAAAATATACAAAAGTGCCTCTTCTAGGCCAAAATAAAACATTTAATAGTGAAAGAAATATATAAATTTGTGTATGTGCTGGGATTCACCACCAATACTGTTCAAAAATGATATGATGTATCTATATATGGATATGTGCAGCAATGTGCCAAAAAGGCAACCTACACATGTATCTATATGAGATGGTTTGCTGTTCACTCAATCAAAGCTGAGTGTCATTAGCAATCTGTGAAACGTGAATAGTAAATATATAAATATATAGGAGACCTCCTGAAGATGCGAATCTGCAAAATGAATTGTGGTCTGTAGGCTTTCTGACACTTCCGAGTCTATCCAGCGACGTCACATCCTGGCTCCTGTGGAACGCACGCTGGCCGCGACAACAGCAACGCTTTGTGGCAGGGTAACAAGTCCGCTGAGGAACGGAGGGGGAGACGGTTCCTATATCTATTGTGGTGGTTCTCACCAGTGCCGGGATGGGCACTCATTGATGTAAGCACAATTATTTATTGATTCATGAGAGAATAAAGAACATAATTGCAGCTATAACAGCTTCATCTATTCTGGGAAGGATGTCCACAAGGTTTAGGAGTGTGTCTATGGGAATGTTTGACCATTCTACTAGAAGCGCATTTGTGAGGTCAGGCACTGATGTGGACGAGAAGGCCTGGCTCGCAGCCTTCGCTCTAATTCATCCCAAGGGTGTTCTATCGGGTTGAGGTCAGGATTCTGTGCAGGTCAGTCAAGTTCCCCCACCCCAAATTCGCTCATCCATGTCTTTATGGACCTTGCTTTCTGCACTGGTCCAAATCACTTGGTGGAGGGGAGATTATGGTGCGGGTTATTTTTCAGGGGATGGGCTTGGGCCCTTAGTTACAATGAAGGGAACTCTTAAGGTGTAAGCATACCAAGAGATTTTGGACTATTTCATGCTTCCAGTGCACAAAGCGTATTTGGGGTGCAGGAACTCGACTGGCCTGTCTAACTTCACAAATGCGCTTCTGGAAAAATGGTCAAACATTCCCGTAGACACACTCCTAAATATTGTGGATAGCCTTCCCAGAAGAGTTGAAGCTGTTAAAGCTGCAAAGGGTGGGCCAACTCAATATTGAGCCCCACGGACTAAGACTGGGATGCCATTAAAGTTCAGGTGCATGTAAAGGCTGGCATCCCAATAGTTTTGGTAATATAGCGTGTGTATGATTGTGTATATAATCTGAGATATTCTGCAACAGTGAAAAATTCCCAAATCTCTCATAAAGAGGAACTCTGTCTGGACTTCTTGACCACATGAAAAATTATATCGGAATCAAAGTCCCCAGAAAATTCCCTGATGAAAATCACAGATATCGCAATATAGACTATTAACCCTATGCTTACCATAATAAATTACTAACCCTGATTGGACAATAATATATACATAAGATGATAATACAACCTACTTTTTATACGTCATACGGTATATTTAAACTCAGACACGGAATAATAAATCAGGTCATTTTGATTCAACCATCTTGAGTCTTATCTGATCTCACTATATATATATATATATATATATATATATATATAGCTATATATTTCTGATTTGGTATCACTGACTAACAGGTAACAGGTATTTTATACCTGGGGAAAATTCCATGACTATATATATATATATATATATATATATATATATATATATATATATGATTTTATTGTATTTAGTTTTTTGGGCAGGACAGTTGAATATTTTGAAGAATACCAGAGGGTGTGATCTAAATGCAGCATGATGCAACTTTTGTTCATAAAAAGAGAAGGGGTCACTCACTTGCAGAAGAATTAAAAAAACACGTCAGATAATCTAGAGCGGTCATCTGACGGTAATCCTAGATGGTGCAGCAGTCAGAAAATTTTCACAGCAAGCTGTCTCAACCTTTATTGGTCTGGGTTATTGAATGCATCTCTAACAACATGCACATAGCTGAATGTTTAAAAAAAAATCATGCCAAAGAAACCTACTGGAACTATATTTTCAATTCCTTGTCTCCAGGTGGGGTAAAGTGTTAATAAAGTCTTCAGTTGCATATATAGATGTCACTATTCTGATACAATATGGCTCTCAATTTTAGAAGATGCTCCTGTTTACATTTCATATTTTTTGGTTGCCCATTTTATATTATGTGCTCCTTTTTTATCCCAATAAAGCTTTAAATCTCAATTTTGTATTTTTTTTAATGCCTTGGTAGGTTGCAAGTTCCACTGTCTCTTGTAGTCTCACAAGTGGATAACCTTCCTGGTTTTAGAGGGTACAAATATCTGTGTATCACAGGTAGACAGGCTTGAGAAAGAGGTGTTACCTCCACAAAATGGGAAGCCACATCTACCGGTGTCTGACGTCCCAGGGTCTGTTCCCCTGCTGTCAGACCGTTTCTCCAGCTCATGTGTATCTTTGAGCCAGCGGATGCATCAACTTCTTGGACTGGACTTGCACCATCTAGAATTAGCATCAGATGACAGACAATCTGCCAGATATTTTTTTTATTTTTCTATATGTGAGTGGCCTCCTATATTTTTACTAATTAGGGTTACATCATGCTGCACTTAGATCACACCCTCTGGTGATCTTTTGTGTTATTATAGATATTCCTTCTATCTGCTGAGAAGCGGAACTAAGTCCGTTTGAAGCAAGCTGATTTAATCTCCGACATATTTGATGTGAATTAGACAAATTCTAAGCCAGAACTGTTTATTTAAGAGTCATCTGTATAGTTTTTGCACTATAATGGATTGTCGGCTGCCTATTTTGACCACATTTGGAGTAGTATTTAAAAGAAAGTGTGGTTATTGCCTACAAATATGCCAGCCTGCAGTTGTGTTTGCAAATACAAACAATTGTTGGCAAATGTGATTATATATCAGTATATATAAAACAAATAGAACCTGACACCTTTTGAAAACGTAAAGGGAACTCTTAAGGTGTAAGCATACCAAGAGATTTTGGACTATTTCATGCTTCCAGTGCACAAAGCGTATTTGGGGTGCAGGAACTCGACTGGCCTGTCTAACTTCACAAATGCGCTTCTGGAAAAATGGTCAAACATTCCCGTAGACACACTCCTAAATATTGTGGATAGCCTTCCCAGAAGAGTTGAAGCTGTTAAAGCTGCAAAGGGTGGGCCAACTCAATATTGAGCCCCACGGACTAAGACTGGGATGCCATTAAAGTTCAGGTGCATGTAAAGGCTGGCATCCCAATAGTTTTGGTAATATAGCGTGTGTATGATTGTGTATATAATCTGAGATATTCTGCAACAGTGAAAAATTCCCAAATCTCTCATAAAGAGGAACTCTGTCTGGACTTCTTGACCACATGAAAAATTATATCGGAATCAAAGTCCCCAGAAAATTCCCTGATGAAAATCACAGATATCGCAATATAGACTATTAACCCTATGCTTACCATAATAAATTACTAACCCTGATTGGACAATAATATATACATAAGATGATAATACAATCTACTTTTTATACGTCATACGGTATATTTAAACTCAGACACGGAATAATAAATCAGGTCATTTTGATTCAACCATCTTGAGTCTTATCTGATCTCACTATATCTCACTATATATATATATAGCTATATATTTCTGATTTGGTATCACTGACTAACAGGTAACAGGTATTTTATACCTGGGGAAAATTCCATGACTATATATATATATATATATATATATAATATATATATATATATATATATATGATTTTATTGTATTTAGTTTTTTGGGCAGGACAGTTGAATATTTTGAAGAATACCAGAGGGTGTGATCTAAATGCAGCATGATGCAACTTTTGTTCATAAAAAGAGAAGGGGTCACTCACTTGCAGAAGAATTAAAAAAACACGTCAGATAATCTAGAGCGGTCATCTGACGGTAATCCTAGATGGTGCAGCAGTCAGAAAATTTTCACAGCAAGCTGTCTCAACCTTTATTGGTCTGGGTTATTGAATGCATCTCTAACAACATGCACATAGCTGAATGTTTAAAAAAAAATCATGCCAAAGAAACCTACTGGAACTATATTTTCAATTCCTTGTCTCCAGGTGGGGTAAAGTGTTAATAAAGTCTTCAGTTGCATATATAGATGTCACTATTCTGATACAATATGGCTCTCAATTTTAGAAGATGCTCCTGTTTACATTTCATATTTTTTGGTTGCCCATTTTATATTATGTGCTCCTTTTTTATCCCAATAAAGCTTTAAATCTCAATTTTGTATTTTTTTTAATGCCTTGGTAGGTTGCAAGTTCCACTGTCTCTTGTAGTCTCACAAGTGGATAACCTTCCTGGTTTTAGAGGGTACAAATATCTGTGTATCACAGGTAGACAGGCTTGAGAAAGAGGTGTTACCTCCACAAAATGGGAAGCCACATCTACCGGTGTCTGACGTCCCAGGGTCTGTTCCCCTGCTGTCAGACCGTTTCTCCAGCTCATGTGTATCTTTGAGCCAGCGGATGCATCAACTTCTTGGACTGGACTTGCACCATCTAGAATTAGCATCAGATGACAGACAATCTGCCAGATATTTTTTTTATTTTTCTATATGTGAGTGGCCTCCTATATTTTTACTAATTAGGGTTACATCATGCTGCACTTAGATCACACCCTCTGGTGATCTTTTGTGTTATTATAGATATTCCTTCTATCTGCTGAGAAGCGGAACTAAGTCCGTTTGAAGCAAGCTGATTTAATCTCCGACATATTTGATGTGAATTAGACAAATTCTAAGCCAGAACTGTTTATTTAAGAGTCATCTGTATAGTTTTTGCACTATAATGGATTGTCGGCTGCCTATTTTGACCACATTTGGAGTAGTATTTAAAAGAAAGTGTGGTTATTGCCTACAAATATGCCAGCCTGCAGTTGTGTTTGCAAATACAAACAATTGTTGGCAAATGTGATTATATATTAGTATATATAAAACAAATAGAACCTGACACCTTTTGAAAACGTAAAGACAAACGAAACTGTAAAACCATGCCGAAAAAAGTCAAACAGAGGGCAAAGGATTAGTCACCATTATTTCCTGTAGGCTCCCAGCAATCATTAGGCAAAAAGGACAGATTGTACTTTTTTTTTTTTGCTGCTACTGAAAGGCTCAATAAGCACCTTGTACAACAATAATAATGTCATTCTAAGAGACACAGACACAGCATTGTGAGGCAAAAAATGAAAAAACTAAAAAAAGAAACTGCAGGAAACCACTTTGCAATGCTTCCATTGAATGTATTAAGTGCCCTGGGACTGCTTTGGAGTGAAAAATAAAGTAATTTTGAAGTGGTTTATTTATGTTTTAGGTCATGTTTTCAGCTTACAAGATCTTTACTCTGGCCTGTCACCTAGAATACCTTTATGCTTCTTGTGTCTTTTTACTGATAGATGACAAAGGTCCTAGGATGGTCAACATTAATGTCCCTGCTCTTACACGTTCACTGTTGAAGTGCAGAGGGAAAGCTGTCCATGCACCATGTGAATTTTACAAGGGACCGGCTAAAATTCACTACATAGGTGGCCGGTTAGCACCCTCCCTCACGAGATTCTTTGATTGAAAAATCAAAGGAAACAGAATAATTTTGGCTGAACAGCGAGTGCATTCAATCAGATTCAGCTGCTGTGAGGGTATGATCATTTGGCTCATGTTCAGTGTGTGGCAGGAAATGCCTGGAAGGATTGTGATGCCCATCACATTTAAAGGGCCCCTCCACCCATACATGATGCAGTCTTTGATTGTGAAGACATGTACTTTACAGAGTTCATCGCTAGAGTAATTAGGATCTGGGGTTCTGTTAGAAAGAACACTATGTACCTTGCTGTGGGATACTTTGTAAGACAGAAATCAATATATTCACCACTGTTGCTCCCATGTCTTAGCCCCTGGCAGTACTTCCGAAGACGTCACATCTCTGACGAAACGCATCAAGTTGGTACGCACGCTGCCTCGCTTTGAGCTATTGCTGGACCGCACGCCGAGATCACCATTTCCGGGTACGGCGCAAACAGCGGTGAATACCAGCGTCCTGTTACACCGTGCCGCGAGGCTACACAGGAGCTCAGTAGCGGTAACCTACTATACCTTTTGACCCAATACAGGGTGTTGTTGCTGTGACCCCCCACGTTTTTTTTGCAAGTTTGCACAAGTTCTGCACAGTTTGGAGTTTTATCACAGTGTTTTTATATGGACTTTTATAGGATGTTTTAACATGAAGATTGTTGGTTTTTAATGTGTTCGAGTGAATTGCAAAATAAAGGTCGTTACCTTTTTACACTATGAGGAGCATCTTTCTTCTTTTATCCCGAGTGTATACCGGCACAATACGGAATCTGATCATCCGATAAGAGGAAAAACACACAAGCGCATTTAGATTCTTTTTGGCGTACGCCATAAGAATCCACTACGTCTGGTAAGTGAGCTACCTTACCTTTGAGCACAGAGTGGTGAGACAGAAAGTCACTGAAGCCATCACTAATTGCATATTGCACATAGAGAGACTTTATCCAGCACCATTGCACTTTTGTCACGTTTAAATGGACTGTCACTATTTACAATATCATATATTTTAATCACATATGTTTTTTGCTATGCACTTATATGTATTTGAGTATACTGGAGTGATTCACACTCATATTTTACATTTTGATTTTATTGATTGAGCATTCATTTGTAAGTTGTTCACTGAGATTGAATTAGGGTAGCATTATTAGGAAGTATTTTTTTCATTTTACATGTTTGCTGAATTGTCGGGAGCATAAGAAAGGATAGGTGAGTGTGAGCAAACATTCTCCTTCAGCCAGTGAGTTCCTGCCTCAGGTCTCGGCTTTAAGCATGTACTGTGCTACAGGTTTCCCATCATCATTGGTTTCTGGATCATGCACATGACAGAAGTTGAAGTCCAGGCAAAAGGAGTCCTTTCTTTTTTATGTTTTAGACTATTATGTATGATGTCTTGGTGTGTGTGGGGAAGAGAGGTCTGTCTGGTTAAACAATAATTAGAGAACACCATTGTGAGCAGAAACCTGTGTCAACACCCATCATGGACTTTAAAGATGGACCAATGTAGTAAAAATGTATTTTTATTGTACAATTATAAAAATAGAAGTAGAGAAATAAACAAATACTACATCCATTTAGAAGGAAGATACATATAAAAATATGAACTAGTACCCATTACATAAATAGAAAGGTATGGAAGCTGTGCAGCTGCCTAAGTCATCACTGGGCTGGCCACCATACATTATGTATAAACACATAACATGTTTCGGACTATTACTGTGAAGTCCTTCTTCAGAGGTGAAACAATGGGTACTGGTATATTCTAGAACTCAAACATGGGCTATTAGTGAAAAAATTATAATAAATGCATTCTTATTATACAATAGATATGTCATGGAGATATACACTGCTCAAAAAAATTAAAGGAGGACTTTAAAAACACATCAGATCTTAATGGGGATCTCATGCTGGATATCTATATTGATATGAACTGGGTAAAATGTTAGGAACGAAAGGATGCCACATCATTTGTAGGAAATGAAAATTATTAACCTACAGAGGGCTGAATTCAAAGACACCCTGAAAATGAAAGTGAAAAAATTATGCAGCATGCTAGTCTATTTTGCCGAAATTTGATTGCAGCAACTCAAAATGGTACTCAGTAGATTGCATGGCCCCCACGTGCTTGTATGCATGCCTGACAACGTCGGGACATGCTCCTGAGACAGATGGTGACCTGGGGAATTTTCTCTCAGATCTAGACCAGGGCATCGCTGAATTCCTAAACAGACTGAGGTGAAACCTGGTGGCGTTGGATGGACTGAAACAATGTCCTAGAGGTGTTCAATTAGATTTAGTTTAGGCGAGCGTGGGGGCCATTCAATGGTATCAATTCCTTCATCCTCCGGGAACTGGCTGCATACTCTCGCCACATGAGGCCAGGCATTGTTGTGCACCAGGAGGAACCCAGGACCCACTGCACCAGTGTATGGTCTGACAATGGGTCCAAGGATTTCATCCTGATACCTAATGTCAGTAAGGGTAACATTGTATAGCCTATAGAGGTCAGTGCGTCCCTCCATGGATATGTCTCTCCCTACCATCGCTGACCCACCACCGAACCAGTCATGCTGAACGATGTTACAGGCAGCAGAATGTTCTCAACGGCTTCTCCAGACCCTTTCACGTCTGTCACATGTGCTCAGGGTGAACCTACTCTCATGTGGGAAAAGTACAGAATGCCAGTGGGGGACCTGCCAATTCTGGTGTTCAATGGAAAATGCCAACCAAGCTCCACAGTGCCGGGCAGTGAGCACAGGGCCCACTAGAGGATGTCGAGCTCTAAGGCCACCCTCATGAAGTCTGTTTCTGATTGTTTGGTTAGAGACATTCACACCAGTGGCCTGCTGGAGGTCATTTTGTAGGGCTCTGGCAGTGCCCCTCTTGTTCCTCCTTGCACAATGGAGCAGATACTGTTCCTGCTGATGGATTAAGGACCTTCCACAGCCATGTCCAGCTCTCCTAGAGTAACTGCCTGTCTGTTGGAATCTCCTCCATGCTCATGAAACTCTGCTGGGAGACACAGCAAACTTTCTGGCAATGGCACGTATTGATGTGCCATCCTGGAGGAGTTGGACTGCCTGTACAACCTCTGTAGGGTCCCGGTATCGCCTTATGCTACCAGTAGTGACACTGACCCTAGCCAAATGCAAAACTAGTGAAAAATAGTCAGAAAAGATGAGTAGGGAAAAAAAGTCAGTGGCCCCCACCTGTAAAACCATTCCTGTTTTGGAGGTTGTCTCATTATTGCCCATCAAATGCACTTGTTGTTAATTTCATTGACCCCAAAGCAGCTAAATCTTAACAACCGCCTCTGCTACTTAACTGACCAGATCAATATCCCAGGAGTTTAATTGACTTGATGCTATATTCTGATTAAAAAGTGTTCCTTTCATTTTCTTTTTTTTTATATACTTTTTTATTGATTATTAAAGTAAAATGTACAACAGTGAAAGTGAGAGTAGGGAAAAGTAAATTGGTACATTAGTAACAATCATACAGTGGGTACAGAAAGTATTCAGACCCCCTTAAATTTTTCACTATTTGTTATATTGCAGCCATTTGCTACAATCATTTAAGTTCATTCTTCTTCCTCATGAATGTACACATAGCACCCCATACTGACAGAAAAACACAGAATTGTTGACATTGTTGCAGATTTATTAAAAAAGAAAAACTGAAATATCACATGGTCCTAAGTATTCAGACCCTTTGCTCAGTATTTAGTAGAAGCCCCCTTTTGATCTAATACAGCCAGGAGTCTTTTTGGGAAAGATGCAACAAGTCTTTCACACCTGGATTTGGGGTTCCTCTGCCTTTCCTCCTTGCAGATCCAGTTCTGTCAGGTTGGATGGTAAACGTTGGTGGACAGCCATTTTTAGGTCTCTCCAGAGATGCTCAATTGGGTTTAAGTCAGGGCTCTGGCTGGGCCATTCAAGAACAGTCACGGAGTTGTTGTGAAGCCACTCCTTCGTTATTTTAGCTGTGTGCTTAGGGTCATTGTCTTGTTGGAAGGTAAACCTTCGGCCCAGTCTGAGGTCCAGAGCACTCTGGAGAAGGTTTTTGTCCAGGATATCCCTGTACTTGGCCGCATTCATCTTTCCCTCGATTGCAACCAGTCGTCCTGTCCCTGCAGCTGAAAAACATCCCCACAGCATGATGCTGCCACCACCATGCTTCACTGTTGGGACTGTATTGGACAGGTGATGAGCAGTGCCTGGTTTTCTCCACACATACCGCTTAGAATTAAGGCCAAAAAGTTCTATTTTGGTCTCATCAGACCAGAGAATCTTATTTCTCATCATCTTGGAGTCCTTCAGGTGTTTTTTTAGCAAACTCCATGCGGGCTTTCATGTGTCTTACACTGAGGGGAGGCTTCCGTCGGGCCACTCTGCCATAAAGCCCCGACTGGTGGAGGGCTGCAGTGATGGTTGACTTTCTACAACTTTCTCCCATCTCCTGACTGCATCTCCAGAGCTCAGCCACAGTGATCTTTGGGTTCTTCTTTACCTCTCTCACCAAGGCTTTTCTCCCCCGATAGCTCAGTTTGGCCGGACGGCCAGCTCTAGGAAGGGTTCTGGTCGTCCCAAACGTCTTCCATTTGAGGATTATGGAGGCCACTGTGCTCTTAGGAACCTTAAGTGCAGCAGAAATCTTTTTGTAACCTTGGCCAGATCTGTGCCTTGCCACAATTCTGTCTCTGAGCTCTTCAGGCAGTTCCTTTGACCTCATGATTCTCATTTGCTCTGACATGCATTGTGATCTGGAAGGTCTTATATAGACAGGTGTGTGGCTTTCCTAATCAAGTCCAATCAGTATAATCAAACACAGCTGGACTCAAATGAAGGTGTAGAACCATCTCAAGGATGATCAGAAGAAATGGAAAGCACCTGAGTTAAATATATGAGTGTCACAGCAAAGGGTCTGAATACTTAGGACCATGTGATATTTCAGTTTTTCTTTTTTAATAAATCTGCAACAATGTCAACAATTCTGTGTTTTTCTGTCAGTATGGGGTGCTATGTGTACATTCATGAGGAAGAAGAATGAACTTAAATGATTTTAGCAAATGGTTGCAATATAACAAAGAGTGAAAAATTTAAGGGGGTCTGAATACTTTCTGTACCCACTGTATATCGAGTAATTTAAAACAAAATAAGGTTAGTCAGGAAAGCCATACAATATAGATGATTCCAAGTAGTAGGTAAATATAAAAGGAAATATCACAGTGAGAAAAATATTAACATTTAGGATGATACCAGTCTGTCCATGGTTTCCCCAAATTTTTGAAAGTGCTGGTATTTGCCTGTTCTAACAAAAAGGACTTTTTCAAAAGAATAATTCAGCTTAATTAACAATAAAATTTCTGATCTGTTAGGAGCCCGATAGGCTTTCCAGCATCTAGCTATCAATGTTCTGGCAGCTATAAGTATATGAGTGATCACTGTATGACAGGGATGGGGCAAATTGTCAATTTGCAGATTTAGGATAGCAAGTGCAGGGTTCGGTTTGGTGAGGATTCCTGTGATATCTCATATTAGTTTGAATACATAATTCCAGAAGCTGGAGATGTTTCTACAGGACCAAAATATGTGGTAAAGAGTGCCTGATTGCCCGCATCCTCTCCAACAAATGGCTGAGGTGTGAGGGTAGAATATGGACAATTGATAGGGGGTAAGGTATCATCTGGACAGCAATTTTCGTAGTGACTCCCAGTGGCTAATACAGTGAGACAACGAGAACCATTGGGAGGGAGTATAGGACTGACCTAGGTCTGTTTCCCATTTAGGAATCGGGTTTGTTTTGACAAACTCTAGTTTTTGTTGAAGTAAATTGAAAATATTGAAATTCCCTTGGCCTGGATGTGGGGTGAGGTAAGAAAGGACCACGCTGTACTATCAACTGAAACCTTGGGAAGAGGGAGTTTAATCAGAAAATTCCAAATGCGAAAAGGGTGAACTCATCAGCTACAGTGAGACTAAAAATCAGTTTTAATGTGGTTATACTTTTTAAAACATTGCCCTCAAAAAGCTCATCACAGCAGGACGTTATCTATCCAATGGTTGATTCTAGTGTATGGTATAAGATGTTCTAAGGTGCAAATAGGGAAGTGTATCTGGTGGCTATGTGAAGATCGAAGGTTTTGTTGAAGCAATGTTCTCCAAGCTAAGATAGTAGCCCTGATGTGAGAGGGAGATTATTCAGTGTTAGTGGTTTCCATGCGTCAGCTAGAAGGAGTAGTGATAAATCAGAGGTATCCCCAAGGTATTTTTCTATTCCTACCATTAGATTTCTGAGTGAGAGTTAAACCAGTATATGGTTTGCGTTAACAGGTAGGCCGTATAATAGTCTACGATGTCCACCAAACCCATACCTCCTGCCTACTGGTGCTTGATCAAATGTGTATAAGAGCATCTTGCTCTTTTGCCTTCCCAAACAAACTTTCTGAGCAGCGTTGATAGTGAACACAGGAGGCTAGATTTAATGGGGGATTGGTAGGGTTCAAAACACATATAATATTTTGGGTAAGATTATCATTTTATAGGTAGCTATTCTCCCTGCCCAAGAAATTAGACGGAGACGTTTTTTTTTCTGACATCATCAAAAAGGATCTTGTAATTGATATCCGCTAGTGTGGACGTATTGGATGTAATGAGTATACCTAGATAAGGTATATGCTTTTAGGCCCAGCTATAAGGTAGTTGGTCCATTAGGTGCTGTCTAGTTGACTTGTGAATGCCTAGATCTAATATTGTGGATTTGGGGAAGTTCACTTTGTAATATGAAATTCTGCTAAAATGTGTTAAAGTTTGGTGAGCTGCAGGTAGGGAGACTAGCAGGTTTGTGAGTAGGACTACATCATCAGTAAACAGATTTATGATGTGGGAGGTGGTGCGAATGCAAAATCCTGAAATTAAGGGTTGTGATTGAATGGCCCACACCAGGGGGTTCGATCATAAGATTGAAAATAGAAGGAGGTTGAGCCCATCTCTGGGTGGGGTACTATGTTAAAATCTCCACAATTGACAAGGTTACCATATAAGAGTTTGGACATTTTTCATATTAGTTCACGAATGAAACTTAATTGGTGCTTGTTTGGTGAGTATATGGTAGAGCTGCACGATTGATCGTATGAAAATCGCGATCTCGATTCACCCCCCCTGACGATCTAAACCTGACATATGCTCGATTCTTTGCATAGCTGCAGAGAGAACAGCTGTGGAAAAAAAAAAAAAGCCTCCTGCAAACAAACGTCTATCAGCATTAAGTCTCCCAGTAACTATAAACAAAATGATTACATTGTATCTTTTCCTTCCCTCTGCCAGGGGAAAGGAAGTTTAACCTCTTAAAGACTAGACCTTTTTCTGACACTTGTTGCTTGCAAGTTAAAATCAGTTTTTTTTTGCTAGAAAAGTACTTAGAACCCCCAAACATTTTATATATTTTTTTTAGCAGAGACCCTACAGAATAAAATGGCGATTGTTGTAATATTTTATGTCACACTGTATTTGCGCAGCAGTCTTTCAAACGCAATTAATAGACTTTAATGAATAAAAAAAAAAACGTAACAGTAAAGTTATCCCAACTTTTTTTTTGTTACATAGAGAATCGTGATCTTTAATCCAAGCTAAAAAATCGTGATTCTCATTTTGGCCAGAATCGTGCAGCTCTAGTATATGGAAGACAAGGTATAGGGTTTAGCGATACTGTCACAGGTCACAATAAGAAATCTACCTAGGGGGTCAGAGAACACATCATGAAGTGTAAATGATACAGCATCTCTGATAGCTAATAACACACCCCTCTTTCACATTAATCGAAGACGTGAATACATGTGGAAAGGTTTTGTGAGAACATATGGGGGCAAGGTCTCTGTGAAAATGAGTCTCTTGAACTGCTAATATGTCTGCTTTGTTCTGCAATGCTGCATTCCATAAAGAGTACCTCTTAGCCGGATGATTAGGGTCATTACCATTCATAGATAAGCATTTAATGCCCATGGTTAGAGAGGTTTAGGGTTGAGAGATAGGTGGTGGGAACATGCTGGTAGACTTCTCTGGACCAAATGAATGGCCGTAGAAAGGTATAGGATGGTGATTTACTTAATATTTCCTGTATGGATCCATGAGTAAAGACTCACACTAACCATATGTCATAGTTTGAGGAAAGGAGTTCGGTAACCTGACTCAGAATAGAAATCAAGTAGTTGTGGATACGATTTGGTAAAACCATTTTCCCAACAGGGAACAAATACCAAAAACAAAAAACAAGAGTGTAAAAAAAGGAAGATTCTTGGGAGGATCTAAAGCAGTGAAACTGCAGGGAAAAACTTGAGGGACTCGAAGTATGGTGGTGTGTACTTCCTCAGCTTCTGGGCTATGGTGATATACGGTCGGGTCAGTTAGGGGTTAAGCTCCATACTCCTCTCATCTTTTTTGTTTGCGTTGGCTCTTATGCCATTCAGGTTCAAGGGAGGCCTTCTTCTGATAGGGTGGTTTGTTGGATTGCGGAGGAGGCTGATCAGGTATGATTTGCATTTGCCGTAAAAGGTCCAGACCTTCGGCCAGAGAATACATTTTTGATAGGGTGTCCTGGTGTGCAACCAGAAGAGTGTCTTGGTATCTCCATCGGTAAACCACTTTGTGATCCCGAAGAGCTTTTGTGACCATTTGTAGATTCTGCCTTAGCTGTAGCGTGTATTTGGAAAGACCCGGCATTATTTGTAGATGTGCTATTTTCTCATGTAGTTGATCAGGTTGACGAAACATAGCCAGTAGCTGTTCCTTAACTTGAAAGAAATGAATTCTAAGTAACACATCCCTGTGAACAGACAGCGAGATATGTGCTGGTTTTGGCAGCCTAGGGATGTAATCGATCGTGAGATCAGCAGAAGACAGGGCGCCAAGAAGCGCAGAGGTTTAGAGTGCCGGGGATGCGAGTAGGTGAATCGCTGAGAGCGATAGATGCCCGGAAAGCTAAGTGGAGCTCTTCACTGTGCGCCCATGTCTGCCGGCGTTTGCCACTCCCCGCATTCCTTTAATTTTTTTTGAGCAGTGTAATCATATCACATTAGTACTAATCATTTTAAAGGCTGTATTGTACTTACAAAATTTAACAACTACATTGTACATCATAGCTGGATACCGGATAGATATTGCCAAAGGGATATGCATGGTTAGGGACCCAATGTAGCTGTCAACTGGCGTGACCCCGGAAGAGCAGAGCTACAGTCACAAGGACCTGACAGTGGAAAAAAGTGCCTGTGTTACTAACGGCCAGGTATATCGTCTATGAATAAATAAATACATAGGTAGAAAAAAGGTCAACATATCCGTCAGTTAAACAGACCGTGAAGGTAAGTAAGTGTATTGCACTCTGTTGCCCCAAAGGAGCAAATTTGCAGAGTGCATAACAAACATTAGCAAGGAGGTGAAAATTATATATATATATATATATATATATATATATATATAGAGAAGTTCCTCCTTTGTCCAAGTTTAGCAGATACTGTATTAAGGAACCAAGAGAGGGAGTAAGAATTAGCATCAGAAAATCATACCTGTTTGTTGTACAGTATCAGTGTTTATTCAAAAGAGCCACAGCTGCCATTAGCTCCATGCAGTCTGAACTAGCCCTGAGAAGTGGGGGGTTATATACCTTACCTGCAGGGGATTGGTATCAAATTGGTAATGCAACAAAGCTGGTCATTAGTATAGTGGAAGCACCTGCTGTCCTGGCAACAAGCCATATCCACCAAAGGTCCCTCAGCGAGGTGGTGCCGGCCCGCCCAAAGGGGAGGAGCGAAGTCCTGCGTCTTTGCACCACCGGCGCATCATAGGCCAAGTGTCTGCGTACCAAGCTGGAACAAAAAACAGGAAGAGGACCGCACCTGAAGGATCAAGTGTACGGTCCATTACGACCTGCTAAGAAAGGCCCACTAACGCTCCAAATGTGAGCGGAAGGGACCATTGTGCACCGGGTGCTGTATCAAACCACCCCCCCCCCTTTGGCCAAAGTATCCGCCCATGGGTTGCCCCCATGTTTCACCATTACAGGCTGTTAAGGAGCACCCTATCACTCTGGACTAATTTTATACACTTTATTTGGATTACACAAATGGGACAGTAATGTTTGTCAGGAATGTGTCTCGAGAAAGATGTGAAGACTGTCCCTGGCCTGTTTGAGTCTCAATATGTTCATCGAAAGAGCTATTCACCTCGGCCTCTGTTCCATGTTTTTTGGTATTGGAGACGGACAGTCTATCCCTGGTGATCTTCCTATTGTTTGTATATTAAGGTGTGCTGTGTGTCTCCTTGTTAATTGCTAATGAACTTCTGTCCAGAAGGCTAGATAATTGGTTCAGACTCATTCTCTTTCTGTACACAATCTCATCTACATGATAATGTAATCAGGAGGGGGGGGTGTCCCTGTTTTGTATATACAGTGTGTGAGACTGGTTAATAAAATTATCTTTTACCCAGCATTAAGCCTTGGTTCATGTAGATGTTATTTCGCCTAGATGGATTATTTGCTGTTCTGAAAAAGGGGAACCCGTGACGGTGAGAGGGTGTCAGACTGTCACACAGGCTAACAAGAAAATGCAGTACATATTAACATAACAAAAATTGGCCAACATTAGTTTGATATTCGTTGCCATAGACAAAGCACAGACCATACTGACAGAGTGATCTATTGACTTGAATACACAATGAATGAATGAATTACATTGAAAAAACAGCTTTACAATAGAATGGTTATTCACTTTGTTTATAGGGCTGCAACTAACAATTATTTTCATAATCGATTAGTTGGCCGAATATTGTTTCGATTAATCGACTAATCCGATAGAAACGTCAACAAAAAAAAGGTTGGTGTATAATTTAGTTAATATTCTTAAATATCTATATGCAGTGGTAAATATAAATATCCAGCTATATAGTTGGATATTTAATCTACTCTGAGACAGATATATGTATTATTGAGGTGTAAATGTGGTACATATCAGACTCGGAGACCAAAATTTTTAAAATTTGAAAAGACCTAAAACACTGTTTTGCAAATTTTCAGACCGGATTGGTATATAATATTCATGACACACTCCCTTATTAATAGGCAGGTAGCTTGATACAAGCTCCCTGCGTCTGCTGTCACTTATGCTGGCCATACACAAACTAAATTTTTTTAAAAAACATTCATCCAATTTTACAACCGTTAGTGGGGTCCATTTGGTGTTCATTGTCAACCACAGTGACAGGAACAATCGAAGGAGAAGAATGGAAAACTTCTCGATCAAACAAATCTTCAAATAGTGGATGTGGTTTTTGCTCAGAAGTTATATTCATTTTAAAATTGAATGTTAAAAGCAAGTGGAATTTTCAAACAACACTCGTCCATTCAACGAATATACAAATCATTTTTGTATGAATATAGATGCAAATATTTTTACCCAAAAATCCAATAAATGTATGGGCAGCATAAGACCTTTAGTAGCAGCAACATGCTTTTTTTTTTTATCACCTGTCATGATGGGGTTAAAAAAAAAAATAAAAATAGCCATTTATAGTAGAAAAAAAAAAAAAAAAACAGCAGATAATCGCTACTGTAATATAATTTCTACTGTGAAACAGTGAAAATATTTATATCTGGTATAAGGTGTATGTATATAAAAAAAATATGCCCAGAAGTCACATATGCAGGGTATTTTAACTGGGAGTCAAACATGAAGCTATATGAAGGGTGGAGGGGGAAAATAAAATTTTTATATTAAAGTAGTGCTAACAGCTGAGACTTTTTTTTCATGGATATAATAATTTTAAATATAATGCACAATACTAGTAAACTTTTACTCTAAATGTAATTGTAATGCCTTATATCACCTCTAGTCTATCAGCCTCCACCTTCTCTGGGTTCAGATACTGATCTTCCTTGCACAGAGCCCTTAAAGTATTTGTAAGCAAGGTACAAAAAACCTCTGCCTTTAGAATCACTTATTTCCTTCTCTTGCCCAGGACTACATTTCCCATGAGGCATTGCTCCTTACACATTCACAAGTTCTCTGCCATCTACTGACATGTGCAGACGGTGTACTAAGCTGTATGTGCGTTACACTGTATTTTCTCATATGTAAACAAATAATGCATTCTGTATGCAGGACAACTAATCGGCTGACTGATTAATCGATTACGAAAATAGTTGACAACTATTTTCATGATCGATTAGTTGTCGATTAATCGATTAGTTGTTTCAGCCGTATTTGTTTATAACATTGAATTTACATCATAAGGATAGACAGACAGAGAGAATTTAGAATGAAGAATTAAGAAATGTATCTAATCATATTTTTTAAAGGTCACATCCTGATTGGAAACCAGGTAGATATGGTTTAAAACGAAAAGCTTCATTCAAACCAGGGGACAATGTGGCTGTGAGATGAAATATCCATCTAAACTTGCTCTGTAATAAGATTTTATTTAGATCATCACCTCTCGGGCTTGAATGAATGTGATCCAGAGCCAAAAATGCCGCCTTAGTATTGGGTCCTTGTGGACTAAGGCACTGTGTCTACCAAGGGGAAGCTCAGGGTCCCTTTTGTTGATGCTTGCCAAGTGTCGGTAGATTCTTCTCCAGAATTTGAGTTTTGTTTTCCTGACATAGTAGCACCTGTATTCACAAATGAGCGGGTACACCACGCCAGGGGTTTTTCAATTTACATAATGTTTGAGCTTTAACTTCTTGCCATTGGGCAGAATAATGCAAACCCTTG
The DNA here is from genome assembly GCF_965119305.1 of Pelophylax lessonae. Taxonomy (NCBI): domain Eukaryota; kingdom Metazoa; phylum Chordata; class Amphibia; order Anura; family Ranidae; genus Pelophylax; species Pelophylax lessonae. Next base: position 384,305,542 of record NC_138770.1, read on the forward strand.
TGTCCATGTATTTACAGTAACTACAGTTGCCGCATATAAAAGTACCTACTGTTCTGCATCTATCGCTTCTTTCTATTTTAAACTCACTGTGGACCAGTTTGTCTCTCAGTGCGTACGCTCTTCTATATGTAATTTTAGGTTGTTTAGGTACAAACGGGGCCAAGGATGGATGGATCCATACTAAGTAAATGCCAGTACTTTCCAAAAACATGCTTAATTTGTTCATGTTTTATTGAGTAATGATTCTAGTTGTATTTTCACTTTTAGTTTGTTTTAGTTTTTTTTGTGAAAATAATAGGTCATTATGCAATCTACCCTTGGCTTTTTTGCAAGCTTTATTTTGATGACAAAGATTCAATAGAATCAGCAATATCATTTATTTTCTCCAATCTGCCTCAAACAGTGGAGAAAAAAAGCACTACTTTTTTGGCATATAAAATCCTTCAAAGACTATTTGAAAGAGGGCTTTAATCCCTTTGGTCTGAGGGTTCAAAAATGTTTATCATTCGACATTACTGAACCTAGTTTTAAAGCGGTTGTAAACCAAGGAAAAAAAAAAAAAAACAAACCCTGCAAGACAAAGGCATAATGAGCTAGTATGCATCGCATACTAGCTCATTATGAATTACTTACCTTAGAAGGAAGCCCCGTCATGGACCCCCAGACACCGCTGCGGGCGCTGATATGATCCCACGGCGTCTCTTCCAGGTTCAGCGGCTCCGGCGCTGTGATTGGCCGGAGCCGCGATGACGTCACTCCCGCGCATGCGCGCGGGAGCGATTTTACGGCAAGCTGCCGGCAAGGGAAGCTGAAGGTCCGCCAGACCTTCAGAGCGCATGCGCCGCTCGTGCAAGCGGCTGCATGCACTGCAAATATCTCCTAAACCGTGCCGGTTTAGGAGATATTAATTGTACCTACAGGTAAGCCTTATCATAGGCTTACCTGTAGTTAAAAGTTAAAAAAATCGTGATACTACCACTTTAAGACAGCATGGGAAAAGGTCTTAAAATAATGTTCTAATGATCTGATGACACTCTTAATACAAGAATATTGCAAAAGAATTTCTGATCCTTTAAAAAAAAATTGATATCTTGAATAGTTAAAGCGGAAGTATACTAAAAAACAAAACAAAAAAAAACCCTGCAAGACAAAGGCATAATGAGCTAGTATGCATCGCATACTAGCTCATTATGAAATACTTACCTTAGAACGAAGCCCCGACACGGACCCCCAGACACCGCTGTGGGAGCTGACATTATCCCTCAGTGTCTCTTTCGGGTTCGGCGGCTACGGCGCTGTGAGTGGCCGGAGCCGCGATGATGTCACTCCTGCGCATGCGCGCGGGAGTCATTTTCCAACACTTCCCGGCAAGGACACTCTGAAGGTCCGCCAGACCTTCAGAGCACATGCGCCGCTCGCGTCAGCGGCTGCATGCAGTGCAAATATCTTCTAAACCGTGCAGGTTTAGGAGATATTAATTGTACCTACAGGTAAGCCTTATTATAGGCTTACCTGTAGTTAAAAGTCACAAAAGGCGGTATACTACCGCTTTAAATTACTAATCTAAAAACAAATACATTATTTACAGAGTTAGAAGGCAAACTCAAAAACCATCTTGAGAAATTTAACAAAGAGGTACTAACTAAAAAAGACAAAAAATTCTTACGTGATAAAAAAGTGTTCCAAGATGAAGGAGTGTACAAATGGTAGGATACTCAACAGTTCAATAGAAAAATTAACAAACATTCAGGAACTGAGACACGATACCGATAACTTTGAAATGTCTAAATACTCATCTAGGTCATCTATTTCTTTCCAGTCAGCTCCCGCACAACATCATGGACGAAAGCGTAACAAAGTCTGTTGCTATGGCAATACATCTCACAAGAACACGTCAGATATGGAGGATGTTCCCTCCTCTCCTATCCAAGGATACGGATAACACAAAACCTAACAATCACATCTCTAATACGAACATCACAAATCCGCACAATTCGGGTGTAGCCTCATCAACCCCACATTCCCGTACCTTGGCACAGAACAATTTTTTAGAAAAAGCAAGAGGGAAATCACGAATGCACCAAGGAAGTATCAAAACATTCACACAGAAAACTCACAAACCTCACCCACCCAAACTGCACTAATGTCATTAATCTATCTTGTTATGACCTTACCCAAGATGAAAGACTAGTATTATCTAAAGGCCTCACTTTTTGTCCTGTTTCACAAATTAACAAGTTTGAGGTCATCAAAGATACACATTTGTTTATACGCAAACTGTTATTAACCACTTAAGGCCCGGAAGATTTTACCCCCTTCCTGACCAGGGCTTATTTTGCGATTTGGCACTGTGTGACTTTAACGCACAATTGCGCGGTCGTGCGATGCTGTACCCAAATAAAATTGACGTCCTTTTTTTCCCACAAAAGGAGCTTTCTTTTGGTGGTATTTGATCACCTGTGCGATTTTTTGATCATGCGCTATAAACAAAAAAATAGCGACAATTTTGAAAAAATAAAATTTTTCACATTTTTTTTATATGAAACTCCCCAAAAAATGTAAAAATCTAATTTTTTTAACATTTTAGGCCAATTTGTTTTCTGCTACATATGTTTGGTAAAAAAAATTGCAAAAAGCGTATTTTGATTGGTTTGCGCAAAAGATATTGCGTTTACTAACTAAGGGAAAGATTTTTGTCATTTTTATTGTTTTTTTTTTTAACGAGTAATGGCAGCGATTTTTTTTTCGGGACAGCGACATTGCGGCGGACAGATTGGACCCTTGACTGACATTTTTGACACTTTTGGGGGTACCAGTGACATTACTACAGTAATCAGTACTATACATATGCACTGTTACTGTAAAAATGACACTGGCAGGGAAGGGGTTAACTTTATTTGAGAAGGAGGGGTTAAGTTTGTCCCTAGGGGCGTGATTCTAATTGGAATTGGATGTGGCTGTGTGTGTCACTGCACAGATCTATGGTCCTACATAGCAGGACCGTATGATCTGTGCTGTTACACAGGGGAGAATGACAGGCGGCTGTGTGTACATTAGCCGCCTGCCTTTCTCCCGGTGTAACCGACGATCGCGAGTGACCGGCGGACATCGTGAGCGGGAGCGCGCCTATAGCCGCACGCTTGCTCCCTAGAGCCTCACAGGCTAGCGACGTAGAACTACGTCACTTTGCCTGTGAGGGGCTGACTGCCGACGTAAATCGTCGTTAGGCAGTCGGTAAGTGATTAAAAAGCCTTTTTACTAAAAAAAACAAGATGTTACAGAATCCACATATATTCACAATGATCTAGAAGCCATAGATAATCTGACAGCATTGCTTGAAGAAAATGAACCAGGGAGTCCTATTGACTCCATTGATTTGGACACACTGCTAGCTAGCAAAAGTTGATGCACCTCCTTTAACCATCAACTGCCTTAAAAATAAATCCACCTTATTCCCCTCACCAAGCTTTAACTCCAATGTGTCGGCTTTTCTTAATTTAGTAACTAAAAATATTCAAAAATCTTAAAGTGTCCCATAAAGCCCGTGGCTATCTAACCTACAACAAAACAATAGCATTGCACTCTTTAATGAACAATCAATTGATTACAATAAAGCCTTCTGACAAAGGGGAAAATATTGTGATACAAGACAATTATCAGTATATTCAAAATGTGCAAATAAATCTTACAGAATGAAGAATGGTACTGTCCTATCCCGAATAGAGAAATTCGCCAAAGAATTGTATCTTTTCATTGATCAGGCCAATTATTGTGACATCATTTCCAAAAATGCATGGGAATATGCAAGAACCACCTATCTGAGGGAGGCAACATTTTATGCCCTCCCCAAGATACATAAAAACTCCAAAGACCCTCCTGGGAGGCTGATAGTATCAGGAAGTGTTGATGACCAGCTCAGACCATTTGTTGAGGGCTTGCCATCATACATCCTTGACACAATTCCCATTCTTAGGGTCTTGGAGGGCCTCCACGTCACTGGCAAGACCACTTTGGTGGCCATTGGCGTGGAGGATCTATACAGTTCTATACCCCATAAAAAAAGCCTGTCTGCCATTCAACACATTTTTTCCACAGAAAAGCGGATATGAACAATCACTTAAAGAATTAATTGTGTTATCATTAGAATTCATTCTCAAACATAATTATTTTACATTCCTTGATTCCCACTACCTCTAGGTACCGGCGAAAGCCATGGGCACTTGTTGCACCTCTTCTTACACTAGCTTGTACCTGAGGGAGTGGGAATCTCTATTATTTGCAGAGGAGACAGCATTGATGTATACGGACCATGCCCTGGCATGGTACTGATACATTGATGACATTTTTAGGTTATGGGAAGGACCAGAAACACTTCTTTATAATTTTTTTGATTCCATCAATCAGAACACTACCTTTAATTTAAGGTTCAAAATGTCCCACAGCAAGTCTATTACATTTTTGGATATATCTATACACAAAACATCAATCCCCTATGGATAATATTCCAGAGGGAGACCTAACTGCTCAAATGATACTTTCTTTGAACAGGAAGCAGAAAGATTAAGATCCAGGTGACCTGGTCGCGGCTACTCAAAAACCCTTTTGAAAAAGGTTTACAAAAAAGCGAAGGGTAGATCACGTAATGACTTATTTTTACAAAACAAAAACTAAAAGTGAAAATATAACTAGATTTATTACTCAATATTCTATACAACATGAACAAATTAAGCATATTTTTGGAAATTACTGGCATTTCCTTAGTATGGATCCATTTTAAACCGTATCTACCTGGTTTCAAATCAGGTTCGTGTGAACTGGACCTTTAAAAAATATGATTACATACATGCTTTCATTCTTCATTCTATATATTCTCTCTGTCTGTCTATCCTTATGATGTGAATTTAATGTTATATACAAAGTGAATAACCATTCTATTGTAATGCTGTTTGATCAATGTATTTCATTATGTATTTAAGTCAATAGATTACTCTGTCAGTATGGTCTTTACATTGTGTATGGCAACAAATATCAAACTAATGTTGGCCAATTTTTGCTACGTTAATATGTACTGTATTTTCTTGTTTGCCGGTAATGGTGAAACATGGGAGCAACCCATGAGCGGATCCTTTGGTCTACGGGAGGGGGGGGGGTGGTCTGATACAGCACCTGGCGCACAAAGGCCCCTCCGCCTCCATATGGAGCATTAGAGGGCCTTTCTTAGCAGGCCGTTATGGACCATACACTTTATCCTTCAGGTGCGGACGCTAGGCCTATGATGCGCCGGTGGCACAATGATGTGGGACGTCGCTCCGCCCCTTTGGGCGGGCTGGCGCCGCGTGCCACCTCGCCGAGGGACCCTTGGTGGATGACTTGTTGCCAGGACAACAGGCACTTATACCACACTATCGACCAGCTGTGTTGCATTACCAATTTGTTACCAATCCCCTGCAGGTAAGGTATATAACCTCCACTCCTCAGGGCTAATTCAGATTACTGAAATTGATTGTTTTGGCCAGTTTGACATTGATTTTGATCATTCAGTCATCCTGCTTACAATTAAATCAAAGAGGCACGTGTAGGTCAGACAAATATAACATAACATTTATAATGAAATAACCACAAATGTCTTTTCTGTGCTCACATCATTATTAGTTTTATTCAACCCCCAAGTGACATTCAATCTTAGTACTTAGTACAACATCCTTTTACAGTTATAACAGCTTTTAAACGTGAAGCATAGCTTGACACAAGTGTCTTGCAGCGATCAACGGGTATCTACGCCCATTCGTCGTGGGCAAAAGCCTCCAGTTCAGTCACATTCTTAGGCTTGTGCACTGCAACTGCTTTCTTTAAGTCCCACCAGAGGTTCTCAATAGGATTTAAGTCTGGTGACTGTGATGGCCACTCCAAAATGTTCCAGCCTTTAATCTGCAACCATGCTCTACTGGACTTGGAGGTATGCTTGCGATCATTGTCCTGTTGAAAGGTCCAACGTCTCCCAAGCCTCAGGTTTGTGACGGACTGCATCACATTGTCATCCAATATCTCCTGGTACTGAAGAGAATTCATGGTACCTTGCACACGCTGAAGCTTCCCTGTACCTGCAGAAGCAAAACCGCCCCAAAGCATGATTGACCCCCCCGCCATGCTTCACAGTAGGCAAGGTGTTCTTTTCTTCATAGGCCTTGTTCTTCCTCCTCCAAACATAGTGTTGATCCATGGGCCCAAACAGTTCTAATTTTTTTTCATCAGTCCACAGAAAACTTCTGTGGTTTGTCCACATGACTTTTGGCATACTGCAGTCGACTCTTCTTATTCTTTGGAGACAGCAAGGGGGTGCGCTTGGGAGTTCTGGCATGGAGGCCTTCATTACGCAGTGTGCGCCGTATTGTCTGAGCAGAAACTTCAGTACCCACATCTGACAAATCTTTTCTCAGTTCCTCAATAGTCACACGGGGACTTTTCTCCACTCTACGCTTCAGGTAGCGCACAGCAGTCGAAGTCAGCATCTTCTTTCTGCCACAACCAGGTAGCGTTTCAACAGTGCCCTTTGCCTCGAATTTGCGAATGATGCTTCCTATGGTGTCTCTTGGTATGTTTAACATCTTTGCAATATTCTTCTAGCCATTGCCCTTCCTGTGAAGAGTAATCACCTCTTCTCTTGTCTTCCTGGACCATTCTCTTGACTTCACCATGTTTGTAACCACACCAGTAAATGTCTAGAAGGAGCTGAGTATCACAGTCATTTTAAAGCTGCCTAATAGGTGCTTATTAGGCTTTATTGCTGCTCCCTGACATCCACAGGTGTTTTCAATACCCGATTGAAAACACTTCAATGAACCTCTGTTCTTCAGAGTGGTAGTCTTTAAGTGGTTGAATAATTGTGTCAATGAAGAATTCACAAAATAAACATTTACTACTGTATTACAAAACCAATTGATGTCATTTTAGTTGCATATGGTTCTTTAAAAAGTCCTTGTAGGATTTCATTCTGAATACAATTACAAATGTACACTAAATTCCCTAAACCCTTTACAGCATTGGGGGGTTGAATAATTTTGAACACAACTATATATATATATATATATATATATATATATATATATATATATATATATATATATATATATTTTCACCTCTTTGCTAATGCTTGTTTTGCACTCTGCAAATTCACTCTCTTTGGGCAACAGAGTGCAATACACTTACTTATCTTCATGGTCTGTTTAGCTGACGGATACGTTAACCTTTTTTCTACCTATATACTATCTATTTTTTCATAGACGATATACCTGGCCATTAGTCACACAGGCAGTTTTTATTCTGTCGGGTTCTTGTGACTGTAGCTCTGCTCTTCCTGGGTCATGCTGGTGCACGCCTACATTGGGTCCCTAATCATGCATATCCATTTGGCAATATCTATCCTGTATCCAGCTCTGATGTACAATGTAGTTGTTGAATTTTGTAAGTACAATACAGCGTGTTTAATGATTTATACCAATGTGATATTATTATATCTCCATGACATATCTATTGTATAATAAGAATTCATTTATCATTATTTTGTTACTAATAGCACATGTTTGTGTTCTAGAATATACCAGTACCCACTGTATCACCTCTGAACAAGGACCTCACAGTAATAGTCCGAAACATGTTAGGTGTTTATACATAACATATGATGGCCAGCCCGGTGACAACTTAAGCGCCCGCACAGCTTCCATACCTTTCTATTTATGTAATGGGTATAAGTTCATAATTTTATATGTATCTTCCTTTTATTTGGATGTATTATTTATTTCTCTACTTCTATTTTTATAATTGTACAAAAGAATACTTTTTTACTACATTGGTCCATCTTTAAAGTCCATAAGGGGTGTTGACACAGTTTTCTGCTCACAATTGTGTTCTTTCTTTTTTGTGTTTGGGTATCCGGTAAGAAGCAGCAAAATTCAGGCCTAAATTAAAGAAAGGAGGTGACAAACAGATTTAAGGGATCAGATCTGATAGACAGAGTGCCTGAGGAATCATGGAAGGAAGTAACATCAAACAAGACGCAGCAATGAAAACCATCCTAAAGAAGAAGAAATGCAAGAAAGCGAAGAGGCTATCTGATGAGGCCATACAAATAGCTGAAGGAAGGCAAAAGACAACAGAGAAAAGGGAAAATATACCCAACTAAACACAGACTTCCAGAGGATAGCAAGAAGAGGAAAACAACAAAATGGGAAAGACTAAAGAGTTTTTCAAGGAAATTGGAAATATCAAGGGAGAGTTTTGTGCAAAGATGAGCACGATAACACAAAAATGGCAAGGACCTGACAGAAGCAGAAGAGACAAAGAAGAGATGGCAAGAATACACAAAAAAACTATACAAGAAAGATCTAAATGTTCCATACAACCATGATGATGCAATCACTTACCTTGAACCGGACAATCTGGAGAGTGAAGTCAAGTGGGCCTTAGAAAGCACTGCTAATACCAAAGCTAGTGGAAGTGATGACATCCCAGCTGAGTGTTTTAAAATCGTAAAAGAAGATGCTGTTAAAGTGATGCACTCAATATGCCAACACAGTTGGAAAACTCAACAATGGTCACAGGACTGGAACAGGTCAGTTTTCAGTTACCAAAGAAGGGCAGAGCCAAAGAACGATCAAACTACTGTACAATCGCACTCATCTCACCCTCTAGCAAAGTTTTGCTGATAATTCTACAACCTAGGCTTCAGCAGCATGTGAACTGAGAACTACCACAAGCACAAGCTCGATTTCGAAGAGGCAGAGCAACTAGAGATCAAATTGCCAACATTCCCTGGATCATGGAGAAAGGAAGGGAGTTCCAGAAGAATGTCTACTTCTGCTTTATAGACTACATTAAAGCCTTTGCTTGTGTGGATCACAACAAAATGTGGTAAATACTGAAAGAAATGGGAATACCAGACCACCTCACCTGTCTTCTGAAAAACCTGTATGCAAGTCAAGAAGCAACAGTTTGGACAGGACATGGAACAACTGACTGGTTCAAAATTGAGAGAGGAGTGTGGCAAGGATGTATATTGTCAACCTACTGATTTAACATATATGCAGAGTACATCATACAAAATGCCAGGATCAAGGAATCACAAGCTGGAATTAAGATAGCAGGGAGAAATATCAACAACCTGAGATATGCAGACAATACTACACTAATAGCTGAAAGTGAAGAACTAAAGAGTCTCTTGATGAAGGTGAAAGAGGAGAGTGCAAAACCTGGTTTGAAATTGAACAGTAGTAAAACTAAGATCATGGCAACCGAAGAGTCAGACACTATTGAACGACAATAAGAACTTGTCCGAGTTGTTTTCTGGGGTCGCTTCTGTACTGGTACAAAGTTCAGTTTAGATGCGTTTCACATGGTTAATATTTACTAGGCTGTTTATCAGCAAAGTATGTCTGATGAAAGGGCCCAAAATGCTCCGGACACTTAAACACTTACCGCATACTGACGTACCCATACGTCGGCAGACTTTGCGGGGTTATAACGGGATGATGCCTCTAGCTAGAGGCATCATCCCGGTACCGTGGTTTAAAGCCAACGGTCGGCTTTCCGTCGGTAACGACCGATGCGGCTCGGGAGCCGCTCGATCGTTACCCGGGTGAGCGGGAGGGACGTCCCCTCCCGCCGCCTTCCGTTACTTTGCTCGGGGCTCCCGGTGGGACGGGAGCCCCGAGCACCCAGCCGGCACGTCCGCCGGCTGGATGGAGTCCGGATGAATGCCGAAAACGGCATAGATCGGGTCTCCGATGACGTAACCCGGAGGCGGCGTCCATGACGTCACTTCTGGGTTACTGTGCGGCAAAAGGCGGCAAATTAAAAAAACGGCTGTATGCAAAAACGTAGTTTTCGGCGTTTTGCATACAGGGAAGTGTAGTGGAGGGGTCTAGGGTCTTTTAGACCCTCGATCCCTCCATAAAGTGTACCTGTCACTACATATTGGTGTCACAAGGGATGTTTACATTGCTTGTGACAGCAATAAAAGTGATCAGATTTTATTTTTTTTTAAACTGTAATAAAGTTAAAAAAAAAGAAAAAATAAACAGGAAAAAAAAATGTAGCCGCCCCCGTCACCGTTAGCTCGCGCACAAAAAAAACGTATACGCAAGTCGAGCCGCGAATGAAATCGCTGTTCAAACCACACATGTGAGGTATCGCCGCGATCACCAGAGCGTGGGCAATAATTTAAAAAAAAGAGCTACACTCTTACTCTAAACTGATAACCCTTAAATAAATTTAAAGCGTCGCCGATAGAGATCTCTATTGACCGTAGTTTGTCGCCATCCCAAATGGGCTAACTTTACTGCTTAGTATTTTTTAAATGCAGTGAAATGTGATTTTTCAAATTTTTTCCAAAAAAATGGCGTTTTAAAGACCGCTGCGCAAATACCGCGTGCCAAAAAATCTTGCAATGACCGACATTTTATTCTCCAGAGTCTTTGCTAAAAAAATATATATAATGTTTGGGGGTTCTAAGTAGTTTTCTAGGAAAAAATACTGGTTTTAACTTGTAAACAAAAAGTGTCCGAAATAGGGCTGGGGCTTAAGTGGTTAATATCAGCTTAACCACTTAAGCCCCGGAAGATTTTACCCCCATTCCGACCAGGGGGTATTTTGCGATTCGGCACTGCGTGCCTTTAACGGACAATTGCGCGGTCGTGCGACGCTGTACCTAAACAATTTTGGCGTCCTTTTTTTCCCACAAACAGAGCTTTCTTTTGGTGGTATTTTATCACCTGTGTGATTTTTTGATCACGCGCTATAAACAAAAAAAGAGCATCAATTTTGCAAAAATAGCAATATTTTTCACATTTTTTTATATGAAATTCCCCCCCCCCCCCCAAAAAAAATGTAAAAATCAAAATTTTTTAACATTTTCGGCCAATTTGTTTTATGCTACATATGTTTGGTTAAAAAAAAAAAAAAAATCGCAAAAAGCGTATTTTGATTGGTTTGCGCAAAAGTTATCGCGTTTACTAACAAAGGGAAAGATTTTTGTAATTTTTGTTGTTTTTTTTTTTAACGCGTAATGGCGGCGATCTGCGATTTTTTTTGCAGTACTGCGACATTGGGGCGGACAGATCGGACCCTTGACTGACATTTTTGACACTTTTGGGGTTACCAGTGACATTACTACAGAAATCAGTGCTATATATATGCACTGTTACTGTAAAAATACAATGGTAGTGAAGGGGTTAACTTTATTTGGGAGGGAGGGGCTGTGTGTGTCCCTAGGGGCGTGCTTTCTACTGTGATTGGCTGTGGCTTGAGCTGTAAGGACACTGATCAATGGATCTACATAGTAGATCAGTGTGATCAGTGTTTTTACACCGAGGAGAATGACAGGTGGCTTGTTTACACAAGCCACCTGACTTTCTCCCTCTCCCCCGCCGATCGCCGAGTGACCGGCGGACATCGGGTCTGCCGGTCACACGCGCGGGGGGGGTCCGTGACCACGCAGGGGCGCGCGCTCGCTCCCTAGACCCTCACAAGCTAGTGACGTAGCACTACGTCACTTTGCCTGTGAGGGGCTGACTGCTGACGTAGATCGGCGTTAGGCAGTCGGCAAGTGGTTAATATGTATATGTATATTAGCCTTTATAACATTTCAAATCCTGCTGCAAGAATCTTATTCTTCTGGAGTGGTTTAGCCACAAGAATCCTGCTTTCTGTTTATATCAAATGTCAAAACAGGCAATATGCTGGTATGGAGTGCTTTCATTTCCACCAAAGTTTATATGTGCCTGATTTGAGTTTTCTTACATAAAGAAATTCATATCTGATAAGCATTTATTCTTTCAACAAGGAGATTTTCATGGAGTAGTAAAACCTGCTTAACTGCTGTGTACAACACAGTTACAGTAAACGGCATAGTAAAGCAAATAACAAAACAAAAGTATTTCAACATATGAGCAACAGCAAGCCAGAGGGGTAGCTGCTGTGTCTACCAATAAACAGAGAAAAATATTATACGGTGAGTGAAAGAAAAAATGTATTAAAATACTGTGTAGAAAAATGCTGTACTGCACTGCTGTAAAATACCGTTTACAAATTGCATCTGAACTGAGTTAAATAATTTGACCTATGTATAAAGACACTTTTAGGGAAATCGAATCAGAAACTCAAAAAAGAAAAAAAAGAGATAAAGTGAAAACGAACAAAGATAGTATAGTTTATCACTTGTTTACCAGCACCGTTTAAATATAGTACTTGGTAGAATGGGTTTTGAACACACTCCCAGCTGCTACAGCAAGCAGGAGTGCGTTTAAACTTGTAAGGCCAGTTATGAGCCAGACTGCCCCCATCTTGTGTTCAGGATGGCTCTGTCCCACGTGCAAGCTGGGCCTCAGCTTGGCGGGTATCAGCTGGTGGAACAAAAGATAAGTGAACATCTATTAGCTGGTCTCCCCTCCGGTAAATGATCACAGAAGCAACATGTCACTTCCATGTTCAGCACTGTCATTCCCCAGCTGCTTTGTTCAGGGAAGCAGCTAGCTAATGTAATACAATCTGTGCTTCATTAGCTGCAGTGGAGAGCCAGGTAGTCATCTGGGGTCTAAATGTAATCTGCTACATTTCTTTGGTGAAAATAACCCAAATCAGTTATTTAGTCTGATGTACTGACAGACATCTCCTTTCTTGAGGCCCAAAAAATGTCAGGACAGTACAGATATTCCTCAGATTACCCCTTTTTGGAATCTAGACAGTCCCAGGTATTTAGTAAGAGGCATGGCAAGTGTTTAAAGTTATAATTTTTTTCTTTATTTTTTGAATTTTTTTTTTTTTTTACATGCCGTCACGAGTGCAGTAAAGAGTCAACATATCATTGTTGTGGCGGTGATCGGGGACATTGATTGGTGACTGTACGAAAAAAATACTAACATACTTTGACCAGAGCAATATGTATTTTAACATGTGTGCAAAAACTGAAAAAAATGGCTGGTATTGAGGTTTTTGAAGAGATAACATGACAATTTACTTCATTATAAAATAGAGTAAATGTCCAACAAGGACAAATGTTAACCTTTTTTACATTTATACAACATTTTAAATTTTAATGCTGCCATTAGTTGCAATTTATGGCTACCCATTGAAACAGCAAATACATAGCCCACCAGGGAAATATGCACAACCTTTATGCTGTACCAGATGAAATGGATAATTATATTGCTAATCATCATGAAAAATCCAACATGAGAAAGCACTTCTCTAGTACTGCTACATTAAGACCCATCTAGCGTTTGAAAACCAATGGGTTAACCTGCTGATCCAGTGGAAAATGACAACTCTTTTTTTGCATTCCATACAAAGCATGTATTCAACTCAGAAAATGTTTCTAATTATAAGTGTGAAATAAAATGTCTTGTTTATAGGATTGGCTGTTGAACATCATATTCAAGTATTTTGGCCCTCTACACTGTGCACTACTACCAATACTTAAGACAGATGAGTAAAGAGTAGAGTATGGTGTTTTCCTTAGATCAGTCTTTATTTCTTTTTTTGCACTAGCTGTGCTGTTAAATATTTAGTATGTTTTTTTTTTTTTTTTTTTGCAAAGTAAAAACACATCAGAAAATATATTGGGGGATGTTTATAAAGCACATTAGTGACACAGTAAATTGATCAGATCAGGCTGCATTTCGTTCAGAAAAGTATTTGTGAAAGGTTTATAGACCTGTGTGTCTGTATTCTAGAGCAGCCAAGTGTGATAGAAAGTTTAAAGAGGGATTTATTACTTAACATAAGACAGATTTCCACAGTAAACACACCCATTATTAAAAGTATTTGTGCGGCTGACCGAAACCAGTGCTAAATAAAGGCTAAAAACCTAATGTAAATAAATCACCAGGACCAGATGGCTTATACCTGAGGGTTCTCAAATACTGTAACTTAGCCATTTTATAGCCAGGCCGCTATTACTACATTTTAGAAACAGCTTACTGACTGGAAGGGTACCAAACCAAATGTGGTACCAATATTTTGAAAAAGGACCCAAAGCTACAGTATATACCTGGAAACTACAGACCAGTCAGCCTAACATCAATAGTAAGTAAACTTTTGGAAGGAATGCCAATGGACTATATTAAAAATATGGAAGGCCTGTAGACAGTGTATCCAGACTTCACTAAGGAATTTGATACAGTACCCCATAAATGCTTAATATTTAAACTAAGATCTTTTGGCACTGATGAAATCATATGTATTACCTAAACAGTGAATTGTGCTAATGTGTACACAAGTGTTTATATTATGATATAAACATAGTCATAAAAACAATATAAAAACATGTTGCGCCATCTCCAAAACTCATCACTATCCTAAATGTACAAAGTCCAAACGTGAAGATAAATGCAAATAAAAGATCAACCAAAGATGTGATAAAGGTAGCTGCATCCACTCAGGTATGCAGTAAGGAGAAAAGAGGTGTCTTGAAGGGAAAATGAAAGACTATCCACCAAATGATATCTAGTTGGCTCACCAGACAACCATGAACCTCTGATGACAGGGAAATCAAAACACGCATCTACCACAAAAGGGCTTATAGGAATCTTTCCAACCAGGGCCCTCGGGATAATGGAATTGTTCTACTTCCCATGAAGTGTACCTCAGAAACTCCTCAATCCTTTATCCATGTGTAGTCATACCGGAACTCTGGGACCACCCAATGACATAGCGGTCATGAGGAGAGGAGCAGCTTAAAGGATGACATTTTAAAAAATAAGTTCACCTTTAGGAATGAGACATGTTTCACCCATTTTAAATATTGGAACATGTGACATGTTCCCACTCCTACAGCCGCTTTCTCTTGTGACAGCAAGTGGGGAATCTTCTGCCCCCTCTTGCTGCCAGCCTGCCACTATTAAATATTATTTATCAAAAAAAAAACATGGCCACACGGGGCTCTATCTGTTGGACACGTTATTCATTCACAGGGTTCTGTGAACAGGAAACTACAAGTACCAACAGCCTTTGCGGTTGTAGGCTTGTAGTTCTCGAAGAACTACCATGGCACTGTTGAACGTTCTGGTAGTTCATTGTCTCTTCGTGTCAGTGCATATCAGCCTGCCCATATGAGGTATGAGCAGATGGATACACTGACAAGCCTGCAGGGCACCCACAATCTACTGATCATGGGGTGAAATGCTTTACAGGTTCCATATAAAAAAAAAACAAATGCGTTTTTTTTTTTTTAACCTGCAAAAGGTGTGCATTTATTATTTTTATATACTTATTTTTTTTAAATGCTCTTGAGCATAAAACATGTAAGAACTGTCATCCTCTTGTACTTAAGAATAGCTTAGTTTGTCTGCTTACAGCAAACTGTTTAAAGAATGTCAGCGCCTGATCAGATCTTTATTACCGAACGTTTATATTTCTGACAAGGGGCACAGGCCTCTGCCTTACAGCAGTTGATAGTACTGGCAGAGCCTGGGATGGTATAGGTATGAGACAAATTTGAGTATGCCCAGGAACAAAAAAAAAAAAAAATCAATGACCCTGTTAACCTTATCGTCTTGACTAACACGATTACTTTTGTAAGAAGCATCTATTAAACATATTGTGGTGAGTAAATGCAATAAAATGACTGATGAAAGGATTTGACACAACTACAACTGAGTGTTTTTCTTTACTTTACTATAGTACAACACATTAAGACTTTACGTAATATTTAATTTGATGGACATAAGTCTTTTCTCATCACAGTTCTGTAGGTATTCTTATTTTCCTGGGAATAAGAAACGACCACAACATTATTCAAATTGCAGTTGCTTGCAATTTATCAGTTGCTGATAGAAAAATCGGAGAGGTTAATTGGCCGTCATTCACATTTATTTTTGGAACTAAACGCACTGTACTGCCAGTTCTTTTCAAACAGTAAGCTGATTAAATTCTAACAAAACTGAGAAAAATGGTTTTGTAAATGTCCACGGTAACACTTCAACAATACACCTTTCAATGATTTCCCTGCAAAGACAGTGAATGTTATTTTTAAAGAAAATCTCTGTCTGACTACTCATGAACGATTCAAGAGAATAAAGAGATTGTGGTTAATCACTTTAGTGCTACTGGAACATTACATTCAAAATCAAATCTCTGCTTCTCTTCACTGTTTCAAGTACTGTAATACAAAAATTCTACATTTTCACAAATCATTAGACCAGTGTGAAATGGGGACTTTATATTAAATAATACATTTGATTCTGCTTTTTACAGGCTATTATGTAAAGATTTACAGTTCCCTCCAGCACCATTGAATGATGATAAAATAAAGGCTGGGCCTAAAGTAAGACATACATGGTATATTTTGCTGTTTGAATTGAATAACTTTATGTCTGGATAGCTTTTATTTCTTCATGGTCAGATCAGTTATGTTAGAGATGCGTCTCCTTCACCAAGAAAATATTTTTCAATCAAAAGCAAGAAATTTGTTCACAGCATGAGGAACATTGTCCATTCTTACCCGCAAACAGCATTAACATAACTGAAAAGGTCAACTGCACATGGTCTTTTTAAAAAACCTTTGAATCTGAAATGACCACATTCTAGCACACTATTAGATATGCAACCATTTTCTTTATAAGAATCTTAAAGCATAGTTTCAGCAGTTTTTGTGTTTATTAAAAGACAGCAGCTTTAAGGGTCCATGTACACGGGACGCTGGAAATGGCAGTTTAGGAGCAGTTGGGCGTTTTTTTCAGAAGCCCCTGAACCCATCTACATTTTATCTTATCTGTCCATGTACACCAGGTCGTTTACAGTCATTTGCAGGCAGTTGCGTTCAGGGACTTTTTTTAGAACGCAATTATTTGCATTCGAACATGTGTTTCCCAGCGTTTCAAACGCACAAACGCGTCTGAACGCGTCCTAACGCGATGACCCGCGTTTAGCGTTCGCGTTTTTCCATTTTAAAGGGGAATAATTTTTTTGACCTCTAGGAACGCTTCTAAACGCAAACGCCGCTAAACGCCCGCTAAACGCGGGTACAAACGTGATCGAACGGACGTTTCAAACGTCCTAAAAATTCCAGCATTCAAAGGGACTTTTAACAACGTCCCGTGTACATGGAGCCTAATAGACACACACTCACCTGTCCCATGATCCAGCGATGTGGCCGCCCGAAGCCTCGGTTCTCTACCGCTCCTCTCAGCGGTGCTGGCATCACAAGTGTGGGCACCCAACTGTGACAGCTTGCGGCTTCATAGACAAGAGTTGGGCTGTGCGTCTTTAATTACCGGGCGATCTTCTGGGGCCTCTGACGTATCCCAGAAGATTGCAGAAAGGAAGGGGGAGAGGAGAACTTCCACTCAAGCCACATAGGCTGCCGGAGCAGAAGTGGGAGCGGGTACCTGTCAAATCTAGGTACCTGCCCCCCCCCCCCAAAAAAAAAGACAGGGGGGTCAGGAGCCTTACAGTGGAAGGTCCACTTTTGGGTGGAACTCAGCTTTAAGCTGGCTACAGATAGATCAAAATGTGTCTGGTTTAGTGAGGACCAGCTGAATTTCGATCCATCAATGGTCATTCCCATTCAAGAGAAGTCAATCAAATGATCAATTTCTCTTGAACGGGACTGTTGGTAAACTTTTGAGCAATCAGCTGCAGCGATGATCAGTGTATTCTGACAGCGGAGTCCACACAGTAAGAATACAATAGCACAGGTCCATAAAGACATAAATGAGTGAGTTTGGGGTGGAAGAACTTGACTGTCCTTTGCAGAGTCCTGACCTCAACCCAATAGAACACCTTTGGGATGAATTAGAGCAGAGACTGCGAGCCAGGCTCTCTCTCCAACATCAGTGCCTGACTTCACAAATGTGCTTCTGGAAGATTGGTCAAACATCCCCATAGACACACTCCTAAACCCTGTGAAAGCCTTCCCAGAAGAGTTGACACTGTTATAGCGGCAAAGGGTGGGCCAACTAAATGTTGAACCCTATGGACTAAGACGCCATTAAAGGTCATGTGTGTGTAAGGGCAGGTGTCCCAATACTTTTGACCATATAGTGTATATGAGAAGCAGGACACATGGCTTACGGTGGTATTTACATCCTAATTGCACATAGCAAAAATACCTTCTTTAACATTCAGTGTTTACACTCCCCCTCCTCATTCCACTGATGCTACTTTGTGAATTTTTCTTTTCTTTTGGCATTGGGTGGCCACTACTGATGTAACGCTCACTCTTGCACGTGGGAGCTACATTATTTTTTGCACTCTCTCTCAGCAAAAAGGGAAAGACATTTCTTGGAAGAAGTGACTCATAAAAATACTACCTGCTAAAAAGTATTTTAATAATATAGTTCAGGTTTTTTTTTTCTCTTTTATTAAAAGTATTGTTGGTTGTTTGCTTTGGTAGAGGCACAATCATGAAAATTGAAAATGCATTTAATATATTTCTAATGACAGATGTATGCTTACAATTAGTGACAGAATGAGCCCTGTCAATAGCAGTAAAGAAATTAATAAATAGGATTTAAAGCTGAATCAATTCTATTTTTACAGCATGTACCATGCTTTTGGACCCTGAATATATCACTCCAGATAACGGTTACATATACTCCAAGGAGAAACCAAGTCAGAGAAGCAATTTGGTTAGAAGGGCCATATTAACTGTACTACAAAGTAATATCATAAGAACACCTGCTCCGTGGATCTTCCCAGGGTAAAAACAGTCTGTTTGGAGTCAGTGCAAATCACATTTTTAATAGCTGGACTGCAGATGGGACAGAACAGCTTGTGTGCCTTGAGAAATCCAGCTTTTCAGTATTGTAAACTATATAATTAACTAACCACATGTAAGTTTAAATAATGGCGTAAGTGTTTTAAATGGAAAATTGATCCCTGAGCATTACACAGCATTTCTTTTGTCGTTAATCACTTTGCTAATTATGCTTTTGCTAACCCCTGATATAACAATGTCAAGTCTGATTGTTGCCAATGACTCCTTTAATCATATGTGACAACTTTCTACAAGTGTTAGTCTCCAGAGATGTTTAGCGGAACTTGCTGGTCCTACCCGCTACGATATTTCTTTACAGATCTGTATTATTTTACTGTTTTTTCTCATTGCTTCCTTCAGCACAAAGAATTTGATTGGCACAATGCATGAGGCATATACGTGTTATTGTAAAGCAATAAGCGTTTTGGAATCTTATCCAGTTAATTATATTTAGGTCAAGGATGACAGGTTTCAATTACAGATCCAGAACGTAAAAATTAATTGGAAAGACTTCACATACAAAGATAATTTGACAGTGCACAACTAACTGGGAACATATCGTTGCAAGGCCAGAAAAGCAGTTTAATTTACCGCTTTATCGCAAATCAAAAGTTCTAGGTAAAATTAAAGTATGTATTAAAAAGCTATTCCCTGTAAAAAGAAAAGAAAAAAATTTTTTTTTTTTCTTAAATAGGAAAAGAAGCAATGTCCATTGTAATTCCATTAAATGGGATATAAGAAATAAGATATAGAAATCCGGTCACATATAATTATTTAAACAGCTCTAGGAAAGAGGAAACTTCTCCAATAAAACAACTAGAGGGGAGATGCGCAACAAGTGTTTCTCAGCCATCAGGGTTTCTGAAGGTGTTTCTAAAATGCAATGTACATTAAGTGACAAACCAACCCGAAAGACAACTCTACTCCATTGATAAGAAATAGACAGATAAACCATGGTGAAGGCAGGAAGCAGTACATTTCCATTGAAAAAAAGAGAAAAAACAGAAAAAACAGAATTTTTGTAAAATCTTACCGTAAAATTCCTCTCTCTGAGTCCTCCCACAGTCGCCTCCCACTCATACAGTCTTCACCAATGGGGTATTGACTTCCTCTCCACAGGAGTAGCTAGGCATAAGACTTGTTAAGAACAAAGCATTTACATAGTCACACCCATGGGGGCTGTCCCACTGGTCCAATACCCCCCTGCAATAGCCATCCCAACTCAGTTTGGTAGCAAGCAGTTAAGTGTACCAGAACCCCAAAAGAGGGGCGGGGCGGCGACTGTCGGAGGACTCAGAGAAAGGAATTTTACAGTAAGATTTTACAAAAATCCCGTTTTCTCTTACGTCCTCCGACAGTCGCCGCCCACTCATACAGTCTTCACCAATGGGGATGTCCCAAAGCAGTGTAGACATGAGGGGTGGGAAACGCAACTGTCAGAAAGGCAACGCAGTACCCACATCAGAGAAAGGAACCTTACATGGACAGCAAGGGAACAAAAAAGCTCAACAGGAGCAACAACCCAGGAAAGCAAATAACCAAGGGGGTAAAACAACCCAACAGCCAGGGACCCGCAACAAAAAAACAGGGTCCCCTACGGCACTGCCGTACAGAGAACTTTGTGGCCAAAGGAGGCATCAGCTGATGCCAGAACATCAATTTTGTAGAATTTGGAAAAAGTGTGCACTGACTACCAAGCCTTGCACACCTGGGCCACCGAGGCCTGATGCCAGAGGGCCCAGGACGCACTCACCACTCTGGTAGAGTGCGCCTTGACAGGGAAGGGCGGTACCCGTTCCTTCAACGAATAGGCCTGTACTATCGTCTGTCTGATCCATTTTGATATGGTCGCCTCAGAAGCAGCCATACCCTTCCGAGGTCCCTCAGGAAGGACAAAGAGAATCCGATTTTCGAAAGGATTCAGTCGACGACAGGTAAACCCCCGATCGCCTTGACAACATCCAAAGAATGCAAGGCAACCTCCTTAAGATGCTTAGGATTCGCACAGAGCGAAGGTAAAACAATGTCCTCATTAAGGTGAAATTCCGAAACCACCTTTGGAAGAAAGGACGGGTTAGGTCGCAAGATCACCTTATCCCTAATAAACCACCAGGTAAGGGGAGCGGCAGGACATCGCCGCCAATTCCCAAGTGATCGCCACCAGAAAGGCAACCTTTTTAGAAAGCAGAGGTAACGATATCTCCCGGATGTTTTCAAACGGGGAACGTTGTAACACAGACAGAACCAAGTTCAAGTACCATGGAGGTAAGGGCTCCCTTCTAGGAGGGGCCAAGTGACGCACACCTTGAATGAAGGTGCGAATCAAAGAATTAGCCGCCACAGGGTGCTGAAAAAGAACATCAAGTGCAGATACCTGGCCCTTAATCGTGGCCAACGCAAGGCGCTGATCCACACCAGACTGAAGGAAAGCCAACACTCTCGCCACCGAGTAAGAACGAGGAGAGAAGCCCCTGGACTCACACCAGGCAAAATAAGCTTTCCATGTACGGTAATGAATCTTACCAGACGAGGCTTTTCTAGCCTTGATTAAAGTAGGAATGACCTCTGAGGAGAGACCCCTGTCTCTCAAGACGTGGCTTTCAACAGCCATGCCGTTAAAGCCAGCGACTGTAAAGCAGGATGGAAGATCGGTCCCCGAGACAGTAGATCTTCTCGCATTGGCAGCCGCCATGGAGGCTCGACGGCCAGGAGAAAGATGTCTGCGTACCAGGACCAGCGTGGCCAGTCCGGTGCCACCAGAATCACCAATGTTGGTTCCGAAGCCAACCTGCGAAGAAACCTGGACAACAACTGAATCGGAGGAAAGGCATATATCAGACGATACTGATGCCAAGGCACCACCAGCGCATCTGCGGCGTCCGCCAGAGGATCGCGCGTTCTTGCCACGAACCTTTCCTCCTTGTTGTTTAGCCGAAATGCGAACAGATCCACATCCGGGGATCCCCATTTCGCACACAGCATTTGAAATACCTCCGGGTGCAGGGACCATTCCCCCTGGTCCAGGGCCCGGTGGCTCAGATAACCGGCCTGCCAATTCTCTACACATGTGAACTGCCGATATCACCGGGACATGAGTCTCGGCCCAAGACAGAATACTGGTCACTTCCTGGGCCGCCAGGGCACTCCTGGTGCCCCCTTGGTGGTTGATGTAAGCCACCGCAGTGGCATTGTCCGTCTGCACCCGTACAGGACGGACCTGAAGACGATCCGACCAGTGGAGCAGGCACAGCCTGATCGCTCTCAATTCCAAAATGTTTATCGGAAGGGAGGATTCCTCCTCCGACCAAGTGCCCTGGGCAGCCAGGTTGCCCAGGACGCCACCCCAGCCCGACAGGCTGGCATCCGTGGTTATCACTGTCTACAAAATTGGCCGGAAGGATTTACTTTCCAACACAGCCGGGGACTGAAGCCACCACAAGAGATCCATTCTGGTTTGGCGACTCAGAGACACTCTCAGGTCCAAGGACTGAGGTAGTCTGTCCCACCTGGCCAAGATCTCCGCTTGAAGAGATCGCGCGTGAAACTGTGCAAATGGTATAGCCTCGAAGGTTGATACCATCAACCCGAGGGACCGCATACAGGTCCTGAGTGACGAGGATTCGTTGTCCCTGAGGGACCTGACCTCGGACTGCAGTGGCCGGAGCTTGTCCTCCGGCAAGAACACCTTTGCTTGAGCAGAGTCCGGAACCATTCCCAAATATGGGAGACGAACCGAAGGAGACAAGGTCGACTTCTGAACGTTGATGGTCCAACCGAGCTACTGGAGCGTCTGAACCATAGTGGACAGATCGCGCAACAGGCTCTGACTGGCACTCGATCTTAACAGGAGATCGTCCAGATATCCCAAGACCGCAATGCCCTGTGCCCGCAACAGGCTCAGATCAGGCGCCAACACTTTGGTAAAGACCCTTGGTGCCGAAGCGAGACCAAAAGGTAACGCCACAAACTGATAATGATCCTCCGCGATCGCGAATCGAAGGTACCTCATATGACCCTCAAAATGGGGATGTGTAGATACGCATCCTTTAGATCGATAGAGGCCAGGAATTCTCCTGGATTCAGGGAGGCCACCACCGAGCGGAGCGATTCTATGCAGAACTTCCGAACGCACACAAAGCGGTTCAGAGCTTTTAAGACCAGAATCGGACGCACTTTGCCCTCCTTTCTGGGCACAGTGAACAGATTTGAGTAAAACCCCCGAAACCTGTCCCGATGAGGCACGGGGACGATTACCCCCTGGGCGAGGAGATCCTGTACCGCTTGATGCAGGTTTTGTAACCGCCCTGGAGTCAAATGAAGATTTGAGGGAAAGAATCTGTCCGCCGGTCGCAAAAGGAATTCGATCTTGTAAGCTGATCGAATGATTTCCTGAACCCACCTGTCCGGAATTCGGAGCAGCCAAGGTTGGAGGAAACCACGCAAACGCCCCCCACCCCTGAAATGGGTAAGGGTGCCCCTTCAGGCAGAGGCGGACTGAGCCGCCGCACCAGCCTGGCCGGATTTTGGTTTGCCGGCCCAGGGCTTTCTCTGGCCACCCTGGCCCTTGAAGGGTTTTCCCTTGTTCCCTTGAAGGCACGAAAGGACCCCTGATTTGGTTTAAAGGCGGCACCCCACTTGCCGCGGAAAAACTTGCCCTTAGGATTCTGGGGCAGCAGAATGCTCTTGCCCCCAGTGACTCCTTTAACCAATTCATCCAGGGAATCTCCAAAAAGGCGAGACCCCGCATAGGGAATATCAGCCACCGTCTTTCTGGATTTCTGGTCAGCCGACCAGCTTTTCAACCAGATCAGTCGACGGTTAATCACCGCGACACTGGACAGGCGCGCAGCCAATGGGGCCTCATTTAAAGCCGCATCACACAAATAATTGACCCCTTGATAAATCTGGTCCACCATCTCCACGGTAGTGGGGGGGGGGGCGCAGAATCAGCCACGAGGGTGCGTCTGTGCACCTTGGTCCAATCCGCCACAGCCTGAGCCACCATAACAGAGGCAAAAATAGGTTTTAGCATGGAACCCGTCACCATGTAAGCATGGCGGGCAAAAGATTCCAGCCTCCTATCCGTAGGATCCCTAAATACCGGAGAATCTTTGGTGGGAACAAGAGTAGCCTTATTCAATCTGGCCACAGTGTGATCCACTTGAGGAGCCACACACCAGCACGAAGCCGTAGGAGACACAAAAGGGTAAAGAAGTTGAAACCTTTTTGGCACCGTGAAGGTGTGTTTCAAACTGCGCCATTGCTCATTCACTGTGTGATGAAACTCAGTGGGGCAAGGAAAAACCTGCCCCGTCTTGCGGGTCCTGTGTGTACCAAAAGAAGACACAATGCCCGGAGGATTGGGCTCATCCTCTAGATGCAGTGTTTCTTTCCCGGCAAGAATCAGTGCATCCATAGCTGCGCGTTCCTCGGGCGTCCCAGGGGGCGAATCATCCACCCCTGCAACCTTCGCCTCCCCCTGAGAAGAGCGAGACCCTGAAAGGGGCACGCTACCTACAGCAACCATGTCACATTCAGAATCAGAAGAAAAAGAAATCCTAGGCCTTTTTCTAGCAGCACGTTCAGTCATCAGCACATCCAGTTTGGACACCAAAGTCGCCACTACAGCAGACAAATTAGTCAGGGCAGAGGATTCAGTGGAACCTAAATCCCCCACCAAGGCTGGAGGGAATTTGCTGTCCTGGGATTCCATTGCAAAAAAGTTTTTTTTTTTGTAAGGTACTGGCCCTTTAAGCGAGCCGCGGACCTCGCTACAAAGACTGTGGAACACAGACCGCCCTGCAGGGATAAATTGAAAGCCAGGAAGATTGTACAAGGGAGGACAAAAAAGGACAGCAGAACAGAGCCCCACAAGTGTGTTACCACCGCAGTCGGTCGCTCCTGAGTGAAAGAAGGAAGTGATGTCACCGCCAGATACTGAACTGAGGCTGCAGGCTAAGGAAAAATGGTTGCCTATGGAAAGTAATTGGAGGCTTCGGTAAAATGGCCACCGACATGTGCTCAGAACGATCGTTTGCCACACACAAGATGGAGCCGCAAGGCGCCAAAATACACTACATACCATGCTGTATAAGCGCCCATAGTGAAGCCAGACATGCTGCCCACACCTAAAATGATGGACCGGCGGTTTTTTAACCCCGCAGCGGTCGCCGCACGTGTCTGTACCTCCAAACACCCTAAAGTGACACAGGAGAGGGACCCCCAAAAATCCACACAGCGCTGGCTGTGAGAGAAAAAATCCCCGCAGGGACCGGGATCAGGGAGCCAAAAACGCACAGACATAAGGGGACACTACAGACACACAGGACTGCGAGCCCCAGACAGAGGCCCCACACAGAGTGTACTTACCTGTACTCAATGGCGTGGGGTGCTTCATATCAAATGGGAAACCGCCGCTCTCAGATGGCAGGGAAGTGCCATCAGCCAAAAAGCGCAGGACACCAGTAGTGCACGGACGCACCGTGAATGTGTCCGGTGAGGTAGCCACCTCACAGGCTGCATCCCGGAGGACAGAGATGGGTCGTTTGCGAGTCCAGGGCGAACACATAGCCTGCTAAACGCTCGATGGCGGGCTGGGATTCCATCTGACCCTCTGTCCTGGAAAACCAGGACGACCAGTCTGATTCCCAGCTCCGCAAACGCCGTCTTCATCCGAAGATACGACTAACTAACACTGACAAAATAAACAGCTAGTAATGCAAAGAAAAAATGACATTTGCAGAAAATAAAATCATAAAATAGAAGAAGGCGGCTGAGACTGCAGCCTCAGCACAGGTAAGCCTATCTACTCCTCAACTAGGCAGAAGACAAACTGAGTTGGGATGGCTATTGCAGGGGGGTATTGGATCAGTGGGACAGCCCCCATGGATGTTACTATGTAAATGCTTTGTTCTTAACAAGTCTTATGCCTAGCTACTAACTATTAATATTTTGCCAACAGCACTGAAATGCTTACTTCTTTATAACTGGCTAAATGATTAATGTAATGCTAAAACTGCCTCCTTCTTTTTCTATTTATTCAACCTTTACAAAAAATGTAGCTTTATAAGAAATGATTGGACCCCTGGTTTCCGAAATGAACAGCACTGCCACTGACCACTAGTTTGAGGGCTGTTATTGCCATGTCTGACCTCAATGCTGGGAGTTATCATTGCAGCCATTAACAACAATGCTGGGGGTTGTTATTGTAGTCGCTGACACCAATGTAGTGAGGTATTATTGCATCCACTGACACAAAAAAAAGTCCTCCCACTCAATACTTATTAATTTAGGGGGCTATTATTGAGGTGACTAACATTAATGATGGGAGTTATTATTACTGGCACCAACACTGATGATGGGGACTATTTTACTCCCACTTTCTCTGTTCATTTGCTCATAAAACAAGAGCAGGCCAAATTTTTCAGGCATTGAGGTGGGGTAACTAACTCATAGCAATGTGCTTTAACATGAAAATTATGAATCTGTCACTTCTGACCTCAGTGCAGTGTCATGGAGGTAGGCATCCTTCTGTGGCATCGCATATAGGCACAAGTTTGCACATTCCATAGCGTGTCTCCCCAGCATGGAGTTAAGTTGTCACTGACAGCTCCTGGTCTCGCACTAACAATCAAGATCTAGAATGACTTACTTCTGAATACACGATTGCTGTATTAGCCTCTGGCTATCACAGTGATCACTAGCCATAAAGCCAGCCCCTGTACTCACTCTCTCTCTCCTTTCAGTGAAGAAAAAGATAAAATAAACATAAAATAGCAAAAGAGATGCTTGATTAGGCCTCTTGCACACGTATTTTCGCGCATATGCGTTAGCGCAAATTCACGTAAATTCGCGCCTCTGAATATGCAATTTTTTTTTTTTCGCAGATCAACAGTATGATCGTGTGCGTTCATTTGATCGCATTTACGCGTATGTGCGTGCAAATGTGCGCATTAAGCGTAAATTACTGTCCAAAAATGCAGATTTTTCTATTTTGTTCTTACCGAAGAATATGCAGCGCTCATTTATGCGCCTGTGTGCATAGGCTCTATTTTAGCTCATTAAAAAAAAAAAAGCTGTACTGAGCATTTTTAAGCTGCAGTGTGCAAGGGGCCTAAAGGTTAGTGTGAGGGTTAGTGTGTTTGAGGTAGGAGATGTATATATATCATCTATATATATATAATATAATTTACCACCGAATGAAGGAAAAAATTATCCTAAAAAAAAAAAATATATATATATATATATATATATATTTCACTGAAGTGCACAAAGTAGTTGCAGTAATACACACAGCTTAAGTAACACATGCAAAAGGCAAAAGTTGCAAAATTTGGTTAAGGCATTAAAGGTTTCTTTACATTCTGCCATGAAAGGATTCAAGTGGAAATAAGCCCTCTTATCGTTTTCAGCCAAGGAAGCTGCCATCTTGGCCTTGGTTTATTCTTCAACTGCCATGATGCTGCACATCTGATCAGTTATGACACCAGCCATTGGATGCTTTTGACAGTTTGGTTGAGAGCATAACCAAGGTGACAGCATTTTAATTTTTTTAAATAGTTTTTTAAACTATTAATTTAATGGGTTTACTTCTGTTTTAAAGATGGGTGGTCTAGGCAAGCCTACATCTTTCAAATTTACAAGGCCATCTTCTCTGCCAGCCTACCAACATTGTCTTCTCTCCAAGCTAAATGTACCTAAGATATTACCATGCCAGACAACAAAGCTTGGACAGCTCTTTTCAAATATCTCATATTTCTTAAATTTAAAGTGTATGTAAGCTTTTTTTTTTTTTTTTTAGTTTTGGATAGAGCAGAGAGGGGTAAACCCCCCTTCAGTTTGTTTTCTGCTATCTGTGCTCCATTATGATGGGTTCCTTTCACTTTCTTTTTGCAAGGTTTTATATTTCACCTCCCCCTTCAACAAAAGGACCTCCTTCCTTTCCTCAACACAAACATTACATTTAGACTGTACAATCCCCGTTCGGTCAAACAAATGTGTAGTGCCTGCCTGATTGTTTAGATAGAATAGATAGTAGATGGAGAATAGATAGTAGATGGATACATCTAAAGGAGAATTTACACCAGAGGATATCAGAACAGCCTAAACGATGTCGGAAAATATTGGATTTTTGTCTTACCGTAAAATCCTTTCCTCTGAAGTTCATTGACTCTTTTCTTCATAACAGTAGGGTTATACTGGCCCCTACAGGAGTAGGACAGTAGGCAGAAAAAAAAAGTTCTGGCTATGCCTATGAGATATCCTATCTCTCTCTGCTATAGGATATAATTTTTGTATCAAAGCAGCGTCAGAAAAAAACAATACCAACCCAACTCAAAATAGAGGGGCGAGTACTGCATCTGTCAATGAACTTCAGAAAAAAGGATTTTATGGTAAGACAAAAAAAATGTTCTCTATCGTTCATTGATGAACGCAGTCTCTGTTCTTCATAACAGTAGGGACGTCCCAAAGCAGTGACATAAGACATGAGTGGTGGGAACAGCAGAGAATGATTCCCCAAGGCTGAACCACAGCCAACCAGGCAACATAGAGCTCATCAGAACAACAAGATGAGACCAACCTAAAAAAACATTAAACACCCTCAAGGGAGACTGAAAACTGTCTTAAACAGCAGCCTGCAAAACTTTGCAGCCAAAGGAGGCATCCACAGATGCCAGCACATCCACCATATAAAATTTTGTAAAGGTATGAACAGACAACCAGATAGCCGCCTTGCAAACCACAGATGCCTTTGTCGAAAGGCCCAGGAAGCACTAAGTGCCAGAGTAAAATGCGCCTTAACCCTTACTTGAATAAGCCTGCGCAACCATCTGTCTGATCCATCTGGAAGTAGACGCAGCAGACGCAGGTAGCCCTCTCTTTGGTCCATCCGTGAGTACAAAGAGCGAATCCAACTTCTGAAAAGATTCAGTAGTAGCCAAGTACACCCTGATTGCCCGAACCACATCCAAAGTATGTAGTGCAAATTCCTTGGGATGTTGAGACTTAGGACACAAAGAATGGGTGGCTAATGGCCTTTGGAAGAAAATTGACAAGGCCGAAACTTGAACCTTGATAGTACTCAATGCCAATTTTTGATCAACTCGCCGTTGAAGGAAGCCAAGATCCGAGCCACTAAGAGCGAGGGGAAACCCCAAGAGACTCACACCGCGCAATAGACAACTTCCAGGTACGATGACAGATCTTTCTATAAGTCGCTTTTCTCGCTTTAGCAAAATGGGAATCACTGAAGCAGGCAATCCCCTGTCCTTCAGCACTTGGCTTTCAACAGCAAAACCGTCAAAGCCAGCAACTGTAAAGCAGGATGGAATATCGGCCCTTGAGACAGTAAATCCTCCCTGAGAGGAAGTCTCCAAAGAGCGTCTGCGACTAGCCTGACCAGGTAGGCATATCAAGCTCGGCGAGGCCAGTCCAGAACCACAAGGATCACTGGAATCCCTTCTGCCTCAATCCTGCGAAAAGTTTTGGCAGCAACTTGAGAGGTAATCTGCCTGCCAATTTTCCACTCCTGGAAAGTGAACAGCGGAGAGAGCTGGAACAAAGCGTTCTGCTCATCAAAGGATGCCTGCCACCTCCAAGGCCGCAAGGACACTTCTGGTGCCTCCTTAAGACCATAAGAAATGGCCGTGGCATTATCCAATTGAATGTGCACTGGACAGCCCTGAAGGTACACCGTCCAGTGGAATAGGCAAAGCCTGATCGCTCTCAGCTCCAGAAGATTGATCGGTAACCTGAAATCTTCCGGGGATCAGACCCCTTGAGCAGAAAGCTTGCAGAGAACACCTCCCCACCCGGACAGACTGGCATCCGTGGTGAGCACAGTGCAATATAAGGGGAGGAAGGGTTTCCTTGTTTAAGTGTCTGGGACAAAAGCCACCATATCAAGGATACCCTGGTCACCTGACTCAGCTGGATCTGGTTGTCCAGGGAATTTGGATCTTTGTTCCATTTGAGAAGGATTTCCTTCTGGAGGGTTCTCGTGTGAAATTGAGCGAAAGGGAAAGGGACCACCTCAAAGGATGACACTATCAGTCCCAGAACTCTCATACAAGTCCGAAGGTATGACCATTTGCTGGACAGCAATAGCTGAATCACAGTCTGGAGCTTTTAAAGTTTGTCTATGGAGGAAGTAACACCCTGGCTGAGGACGAATCCATAGTCCAGTCTCATGGAAGGAACCAGGGACAACTTTTGAAGGTCCAGAATCCACCCAAACTTTTCCAAAGTTCTCATGGTGATCTCTAAATTTTTCACCAGCACCATGGGAGACTCTGAACCGAGAATCAGATCGTCCAGGAAACCCAGGACCAATATAACCCGGTGGCGTAACAAAGCCAGGACCGGAGCCAACACCTTTGTGAAGACCAGAGGAGCAGAGGTGAGACCAAAGGATAATGGCACAAACTGATAATGATCCTCTCCCACTGCAAAACTGAGAAACCATTGATGTCCTGCACATATTGGGATGTGAAGGTAGGCATCTTTGATGTCTATGTCGATGGTAACTTACAAATTTGAAGTGGAAAAAACACCTCAAAAGGCAATGCACTGTCCATTTAGGAGAGGACAAAAATGCATTGTTGAATGTGATAGGGGCGTGACTAAGTTTAACCACTTCAATACTGGGCACTTTCACCCCCTTCCAGCCAAGGCCAATTTTCAGCTTTCAGCGCTGTCACACTTTGGAATTACAATTGTGTGGTCATGCAACACTATATCTTTTGGTGGTATTTATTCACCACTGGGTTTTTTATTTTTTGTTAAATAAACAGAAAAATCGAACATTTTTCTTTATTTCGGTCATAAAATCTTGCAAATAAATAATCTTTCATCTATTTCACGCAACTGTATTCTGCTACATTTCTTTGGTGAAAATGACCCAAATTAGTGTTTATTATTTAGTCCTTAGGAAAGTTGTAGAGTCCACAAACTATGGTATATATACCGTATTTCTGAAAATTGATCAATCCTGATGTACTGACCTCATAATCTCATTTATTGAGGCCCAAAAGTGCTTAGGACAGCGCAAATATCCCCAAAATGACCCTTGTTGGAGGTATTTAGTTGGAATCATGGCAAGTTTTTCTGAAGTTGTCATTTTTTTTGTCACAAATTTTTGAAAAATTAAGAAATTATTATTTATTTTACCCCACATACTGTCACTAGTGCAATACAGCATCATCATACTACATACAACATGTGTGGCAGAGATCAGGGACACAGACTTGTGACAGCATTTAACCATTTTTTTTTTTTTTTTTTTTTATATTTCATGATATTTCACACACTGAGGCCAGAGCAATACAGTGTAACAATAGTATTACTGCACTACTCTGGAAAAGTGATCAGGACTTTTTTTTTTTTTTTTTACACATTATGATTGCTTATACCAGTGAATTTCACTGGTATAAGCAACCATATTTACTGAATGAAACTGATTTATTCAATATGTGTTGTTGTGATGTCCACCCGGAAAAACGAATGTCCTGCCCAGCCGTCATTTGATAATAGGCTGGGCGGGAAGTAGTTAATGTTTCGAAAATTCAAATTGTGTATAGCAATTCTTAAAGTAGTATTTTTTTTTCCTCTCGCTTTTTTTTTTTTTTTTTTTTTTTTAAAGGTATTTTATTGGTATTTGCATAAAATAAAAAAATAAAAACACACAAACAGTAATTCCAGACCAATGACAACGAATAACAGGCACATCAAATAATAAATGATAGCAGATACAAATCAGGAGTACATACCATCCAAACAACCATCATAATAAAACAGCAAGGAATGGAATCAACAGAAAAATAACCAACCCAAACCCGCCCCCCCCCTCCCTCCCTACCCAACCTTCCGACCATATAGCACCAGAATCTAACAGTAGTACCAGCATAATAGCACATCACACAGGACTAGGCCAATGTCTGACCAACCCCCGTAACATAGGCTCTCCATGGGGACCGCCCAACTTCACCTCCAAGGAGCCTGAGACCGAGGTCACCCATACCAACCAAAGCTTGTTAAATTTTTTGGGGCAACCCCTAGCTAGATAGGTAAGTTTATAAAGAGGTAGAGCGCCATTGACAATAGAGACCCAAGCCTCCACAGAGGGAGGGTCAGGACTCTTCCACCGTAGCGCAATCAATTTTTTGGCATAAAAGAACAAAATTCTAGTCAGTACCCTCTGAGACTGGCCAAGGCTCTCCTCTGACAAGTTGCCCAGGAGGCACCTATCCGGAGAACAAATATTCGGAAGAGCCAATTTCTCCTCCATTAGACGACAGACCCCTTTCCAAAAGACCTGAATCATAGGGCAGGTCCACACCATATGAAAAAAGTCCCCCCTAGAGGCCTGGCATCTGGAACATGCAGCAGACGGGAGCCTACCCATACAGTGTAGTCTATGCGGAGTGTAATAAATCCTGTGCAAATAATTAAGCTGAATCACCCTATCACCTGCCGCAATAATCCCCTCAAACTGGGATTCCAGTAGTTCATCCCACGCCTCCTCCTCCAACTGTGGCAAGTCCCTGCCCCACCTTTCCCTAATTTTGGCCATCCTACCGTCTCTATCCAGACTGATCAGAGCATAATATCTGGAAATAAGCTTACAGTGATCGTCAGCCAAGAGCTCCTTCTCCAGGCGGGCCACGGCCAGGTGCACCCCTCTAAGACCAAATTGTACCGCCACTGCATGCCTAAGTTGCTGGTACAGGAACCAGCAAGAAGCGGGAACCCCCAGCTCCAGCCTCAAGATTGGGAACGACTTGAACTCATGGCCTTCGAACAGTTGATGAGCATACTTCAGATCAAAGGACGCCCACCTTCGGGGATCAGATAGCTTGTACAATTCAGGGAGACCAGGGTTATACCACAGCGGAGCATTAGGCGAATTATTAAAGGAGGAACCCCCAATACGTTTGTTGCAGATCATTGTAATTTTATATGAAAGCTTCAGAATCTCCGCACCCCCCGACGGATAGGGACCCCTCCGGTATAAGGAGTTGAGAAGGGCCTCATAGGAACCCATCACCGCTGCCGCGGTCGTAACCGCAGCATTGGGGAGGTCCGGGAAGAACCAGGCATGCACATGGGTCAATTGGGCCGCCAGATAGTACGCCTGAAGGTCAGGGACCGCCAGCCCGCCAGCAGTAGCAGGGAGCTGCAGAGTCCGGAGTGATATCCTCGCCGGCTTCCCCCCCCCAAATAAACGTTAGTAATAGAGACTCTATAACCCTAAAAAGAGACTTGGGTAGGTACACCGGAGCCTGCCAAAATAGATACAGAAAGCGGGGTAAGTATACCATTTTAAAAATATTGACCCTCCCCATCAAATTCAGGGGCAACTTGGTCCACGTGGATAGCGTCAGCTTAAGTCTTTGAATCAGCGGAGTAATATTATGGTCCACGTAGGAGCTGACCGGCTGTTGAACCGTCACCCCCAGATATTTAAATGAGCAGACTACCTTAAGCGGATGCGGAGTATGGATCGTAGGGACAATGGTAGGATCAAATGGAAAAATCACTGATTTGGTCCAGTTGACCCTGAACCCGGAGTATCGGCCAAAATCATTTATCACCTGTAACGCAGCTGTCAGTGAATCAGTACAATCCGCCAGATAGAGCAGCATATCATCAGCATAAAGGGAAGTTTTTTCAACCAGATCCCCTATCCTACAACCCTTTATCCTCCCATCCCCCCTTAGTAGGGATGCCAAGGGTTCAATGGCCATGGCAAACAGCAGGGGAGACAAAGGGCACCCCTGCCTAGTGCCACGACCCACGGAAAACGAGTCAGAAACCACATTATTAACCCGAATCCGCGCCACTGGTGAGCCATATAATATCTTAACCCATCCTATAAATGTAGGGCCAAAGCCCATCCGAGCAAGGACCGCAAACAGGTAAGGCCATTCCACTGAATCAAACGCCTTATGAGTATCCAAGGACACCACCACCCTAGAGTCCACGGCCTCCGAAGGCATCTGGAGATTCGTGAAGAGTCTGCGCAAATTTATCGCCGTAGAGCGCCCGGGAATGAAGCCGGTTTGGTCCGGGTGGATAAGTTGAGAAATAACCGAGTTCACTCTACGGGACAGCACCTTGGCTAGGATCTTAACATCCACATTAATCAATGAAATAGGACGATATGACTCACAGTGTGTGGGATCCTTGCCCGGCTTTGGAATCAAGACAATAAGGGCCTCCCGGAGAGAGGGAGGGAGCTCACCCGCCTCGAAAGCCTCCCTATACATGTTCAACAGACGCGGAGTGAGGAGTTCCGAATAAGCGCGGTACCACTCAACCGGAAATCCATCAAGGCCCGGAGTTTTATTGGCAGCAAAAGAGGCAACCGCGGCCCCAATCTCTTCAGCAGAAATCGGAGCATCCAGTGCCAACCTGTCCTCCGCTTCCAATTCAGGCAGTTGTACCTGCAGCAAGTATTCGTCCAGCTCCGCCGTGGTATAGGAAACCTGAGAGGTATACAAGGACTCGAAGAAGGCCACAAAAGCCGTCTTGATATCCTCCCTAGATGTGCACAAGTGAGACTCCGCATCATACACAGCAGATATGGCCGTAACAGGGTGTTCAGAGCGGGAAAGATAAGCCAAAATTTTACTATTTTTATCCCCATATTCAAATACACGTTGTTTTTGATAGAGAAGTTTTTTCTGAGTTTTTCTAAGGGCTTTTAATACTTAAAGTAGTATTAACCCCTCTGCATTTTTATAATAAAAAGAGTCGAGGAATGGTCGCACTACCCATAGGATGCAATGAATTTAATGGTATAATAAAAAAAATACTGGATGTAACAGGCATTCATGCAGGAAACAAAAGGATGACGCGTTTCCCTTGACCAAGCGTGCTTTATCAAACCATGCATGCCTGTTACATCCAGTGCTTTTTTATTATACCATTAAATTCTCATTGCATCCTATGCGACCATTCCTCGACTCTTTTTACTACTGGAATCTGCAGCAGTGGCAGGGTGTGCACCCCAGCAGGATTTTGTTGATTTCAGCCTATGAGACTCACCTCCAGCAGCGTCTTCTGTCTTAATTTGTGACCTTTTGCATTTTTAGTTGACCACACTGAGCACAATAAAGAACACAATCCCATGTATTTGGTAAAATTCTTACACTAGCACTTGCTGCTTTCATGAACTTCTGGTCTTCACAGGAAAGAGCCAACAGTGGACAGCACAGTCGTAAGCCAGTCTGCTAGCTTGGAGAAGGCATGGGGGGAGGGGTGGGAGGAGCAGGGGAGGGCCTTGTCACCCTAGGCTATTGGGCTGTGTGTTTCAATTGATGCACACAATGCAGGAAGACACAGGACTAGTCCCTGCATGAAAGGGTGTCTCCTAGGGATGCTGAAAGAGAAGGTACTCTGAAACAGGAAACCAGTGGTTCAGTAGTCAGGCACCAGCTTAAACTAGAACATAGGCAAGGATTAAAAACATAAAAAAAGCTGAGACATAAGAAGGTTTTTAAATATGCTGCTGAAAGTGCTAAAGAAAACTAAGGGCTTTTAATGCTCCAGATTTAAGGTGATGTAGGGATTGCCAGTACCCAATGATGCCTGTTAATGCTAGGATAGGAAGTGAGAGGAAAAGAGTTTACGTTTTCTCAAAAGGCACAGAGCTAGCAAAAAAAAAATAAATAACAGATGCTCCAACCTTTTCCCATTCTATCCAAAACACATTCTGGCTGGTGTGGGGTTTAAATATCCAATTTTAAAAATCCTAAATATATTGGTATAACTAATAAGTAGCATGACACTTAAAACCAAAAACTACCTTTTGAAGAAAAAAGAAACTATAAATAAAACTTCCTAATACACTCAAATATATAACAAATGAACATTATTACAATGTACTGTATATAAAACCATGAATAAACTTTCCTAGTGTAAAAAACACTGTTTATCAAAAAATTTTACAAGAAATCAGCGAAAAAAACATTTTGTTTTGAGTTTGTTGCGAAAAGGGGCTTTGCTGTAACCCCTAGAAACAGCTAGTGAAACAAAACAGGTCTATAAATATTAACAAAATCAAGTCCTCCAGGTGTATAACAACACAATCCAATCTCCCACAGGAATACATTGGGGACTGTGAGATGGCAACGTCATCTTGTTCTTGTTGACCCTGCTGACAGTAAACAACGAATGATGCCTTGTCTGTTTTACCAGCATTGGTTGAAGCACTCAAACCATCTGGGACCTCTGACATGATGCAGGAGGTTATACATGTGTGTGTGTTGGAGGAGGGGGGGCACTGTCGGAGGGGATGAACTGCTCAGATCACCTAGAGCAGGGGTCTTTAAACTATGGCCCTCCAGGTGTTCAGGAACTACAATTCCCATCATGCCTAGTCATGTCTGTGAATGTCAAGAGTTTTACAATGGCTCATGGGATGTGTAGTTCAGCAACAGTCGGAGGGGCGTAGTTTGAGGATCCTTTACCTATATTTGCTATTTTTTCACTGGAAAAAAAAGCCTTTAAAAGTGGTGAGAGGATGATGGGGGGGGGGGGGGGGAATTTCCCTTTTTACTATGGTTTTAAAAATGTTGCAAATATGTTTTTAAGTACCCATTGCAGCAAAAGTTCCTCAAGCAAGGCCGAATAGTTCTGAATTGAAAATATGAATTCAATCTAGGTTTCAGTAGGGATTGTCATTCCATGTCCTACAAGCATTGGAAAGCAATGTTTTTAGAAAACTCTTTAAATAGCGTTTTTCTGGAGGAAGAAAAAAAAAAAATCACCATTTACATTTAATCACAAACACAATCATTTTCAATCTGTATGTACCAACTTAAATTTATTGAAAGATATTTATAAAAAGCAGATAATGGTTAAACAGTTGAGAAAAAATCTGACCACTAAAAAAAATGTCAAGCCTCACAGTCTCAAAAATGTAGGCTCACGTCCTATAGATATAAAGAGATACCAATAAGGAGTAAAAAAACATATTCTGTATATTTGGAGCTATAGTAACTCAATGCAATGTCTGGCTGTTTGACAGATTGTTTTAGATTGTATTTAGAATACAAAATATGCAGCAGACCAGAAAATATCTGCAACAAGTCTGGTATGGAGCCAGAGATAAACACTACAAGAACATGTCCTTTTTTTCATACTTTGTTCTAATGAACCATCATTCTACAGAAGAATACTCAGCAGGCACAGCTGTTAGTCTGAATTTTTTACAGCTAAATCAAAGATAATTGGACTTCTGAGTACCTTTAAAATGTACTCTGGGAAAAGGGTCTTGCTTAATGCATCATTTGCATTAACAATAAAAAGTGCTTTTTTATTTGGTTGAATTTATAGAGTCTTTCTTATATGTGAGGAAGTACAAATATATGGGCATGTACAATTTTAGGCAATGGAGCGGAAAACGGAAGTATGGGAATTTAATTATGTAGGGACACAGAATACACGGTTATATATTTTTCTGTATGTTATTTTTAAATTCCTGAAATACAACTGGTAACGTTTAGACAAAGGATCCTTAGCACAAAGAAAACCCAAATGTCCCAGTTTAGAATTCCTGGCACTCATAACTAATACCTATGGCTAAAACTTTTAGATTTAGACATGCATCTAAAATCGCCCTTTCCTCCTCTGCCTGGTCCATATTCGGCTCGCTCCAGGGTCTGTTTGCGGGCTTTCTTGTGCATCATCTTTAGAAGAGGCTTCTTACTGGGATGACAGCCATGCAGACCAGTATGATGCAGTGTGCGGCGTAAGGTCTGAGCAATGACAGGCTGACCCTCCACCCATTCAACCTCTGCAGCAATGCTGGCAGCACTCATACGTCTGTTTTACAAAGACAACATCTGGATATGATGCTGAGCATGTGCACTGAACTTCTTTGGTCGACCATGGTAAGACCTGTTCTGATTGGAACCTGTCCTGTTAAACCACTGTATGGTCTTGGCCACCGTGCTGCAGCTCAGTTTCAGGGTCTTGACAATATTCTTATAGCCTAGGCCATCTTTATTTAGAGCAACCATTCTTTTTTTCACACCTTCAGAGAGTTCTTGGCCATGAGGTGCCATGCTGAACTTCAAGTGACCAGTATGAGAGTGAGTGTGATAACACCAAATTTACCACACCTGCTCCCCATTCACACCTGAGACCTTGCAACACTAATGGATTACATGACACCAAGGAGGGAAAATGGCTAATTGGGCCCAATTTGGACATTTTCACTTAGGGGTGTACTCACTTTTGTTGCCAGTGGTTTAGACATTAATGGTTGTGTGTTGACTTATTTTGAGGGGACAGCAAATTTACACCGTTATACAAGCTGTACACTTGTTACTTTACAATATAGAAAAGAGTAATTTATTTAGTGTTGTCACATTTATAGATATAATAAAATATTTTCAAAAATGTGAGAGGTGTACTCGCTTTTGTGAGATACTGTACATAATGTGTAGGTATGATGTGCACATGGAAACACATAACAAAGGGTTTTCATTAGTTTGGAAAAAAAACTTTAATGACAGAGAATAATATAGTGCCCGATACTAGATTTAAACTTTATACATACCCAAAACTAAAATAAAATTTTTGGCTGGTGCTCCACTTTAAAGAAAAGCTGTCAGGAGAGATACAAAGACTGCCAATACTAATATCTGTAAAATGTCAATTGTCTGGTTGTTATTCCAGCCTTCTTTACTTCATTAATACTCATATAGTGGGTGTTTCTTTAATTTGACAGCAAGATTAAAAATACAACTTTAATGACAAAGAGTAAAAAGTTGCCCGATACTGGATCCAGACATGTTTAACCATACCTGAAACTAAAATCAAAAGTGTTGGCTGCTACCACAAGAGAGATGCAGGGATTGCCAATTCTAATCATCAAAAATGCCAGTTGCCTGGTTATTCTGACCCTCTTACTATATTACTTTCTAAAGGTGATAACCCAGAATTTTGGTGTGGAAGAATGGATAGCAATTACAAATATTTTATTAAAAACTAGTTTCATTAACGTTCTACTGAATACTTTTTCAAGATGTTAACCTTCTCTGTCTTCTTGGATTTAAAAGAAAAAAAAAAGATTAGGCTTCTATAACCGTAAATAAGACTGTGAACCTACACCAATTTTAGGGTCTCCGTTCCAGGATCTATGCCCACTCACTGAGGGTGCAGGTCCAGTTAGGAGTCCACCCTGACTCCATGTAATCCACAGAACAAAGAGAAAAATCTCAGCCATTCCATACCATGCAAGCCCAGTGTATAATAAGCAATAGCAGCCTCAGCGTAACTCTATCCAGGCCACGCCTCTAACATATTTTGCCCCACCCACAGGGCTTAGTCATGGAGGTAAGCTTACCTCCATGATTAAGCCCCATCGGTGGAAGAAACATGTCAGGCATGGCCTTAATAGAGTTATATTGAGCCTGCTACCACTTATTACACACTGTGCTTGTATGGTGTGCAGTGGCTGAGATGTTTCTCTATTCATTCAGTAAATAACACTGGCATCAAAAACTCAGGTAACCTCATAGAGTGAGGTAAAAATCATGCACGTTCTATGTAAGAAATCAGATTTAAATGCTATAATTTCTAAATTAACAAACTCTCCGAACACAAATATATGAACTGCCTTTGCCAAATTAGTACAAGCTGCAGGACTGTCTTTTTTCCTCTACTTTTGCTCTCCTGCTGAGTGAATAGGTTTCCTAAACCAAGAATACAGATGAGAAGTCCCAAATTTACTTGTTGCATAGTTGTTTCAGGTCAGGGCCAAAAGCTGAGGCTGGACAAGGAAGAACCTGCATTTGCATCTACGGGTTGGATGCCACCCAATACCAGATCTCACCAAACCAAAAACCAAACCCCACCCTTACAATTCATTTTGTTTAAAGAAACAGAAAATGAGATTATAATCTCTAACCTGGAAGTTACTATGGTTTTAAATCTACCTTTGTCTTCAATCTACTTTAAAATGTTTCCAAGTGCAAATTGTTACAGGCTCAAAAATCCAATTACTGTAATTTAACTAATTAGTTTGGCTACTAAAAAAGTAAATGTTATGAAGTAATGTTTAATTATCTTTGCTAATAAGTTTGAGGTAGCATAATGTAGAAAGAGAGAATCCCTGCTGTTTTCTAATCTAGCCTTAAATGGCTTCTTGGATGAGCAAACTTATTGAACCGACTAACATCATAACTTTAATTACTTAGACAGCATTTGTAAATGTAGGAAACATGCATTTTTCAATGGGTGACAATAGAAGTAAAAGGATGCTACATGAAGAAGTACTTTGTACTTACAGTAAGATGTTTTTATCACTAACCACAACATACTGTATTTCATTAAAAAAGAAGTGCGGGAAGTAAAAAGAAAAAAAAAAAAAACAATCACACTTACCTAGGTGGGTGAAGCATTGATCCAATGCTGCATCTGTCCCCCGCCACCTCTAAGACTGAGACCTAAGTGATCAAACACCTCTGATAACTCAGTGAGCAGAGAGTTGGTGACTGTCAGTCTCTGCTCTGCCCCTCCAGTGCTCACTGGATGTCCAGGCTGTGGAGGGGAAATGAAGAGGCTGGCTGAGGAATCTGGGTAGATCCCAACAAGGTCAGGATCTCTCCAGAGCCTGGACACCGGCTGAGTGACATCAGCTGACAGCAGACTTTAGCCTGCTGTCGGCTGAATACAGGAGTACAGAACAAAGTGCACTCCTGTGATTCACAGGAGAAGTAGGGCCAAACCTCTTCTGGCATTTTACTTCTCCTTTAACTCCTAGGTAAATTATAAAATGATAAATGACTGATGTTCTGTTAAAAAAATAAATAAAAAAAATATATGGTTAGTGCTAAACAGGACTAACTTTAAAGACTTGGAGCATGCAAAGCCAAAGCTTGACAAAATTATTTTATGTTGTGAAACACAAGCCAAACGATCAAAATCTTGATATTTCAGTTTTATGCCTTACGCATATTATTATTATTACTATAGATACAAGAGTATTTCCATGTGCACAGTTTCCCACATCTCCACCCCCTTAAAAATGCAGCAATGACCATTTTCGACCTAATGACTGCTTGTATAAAGCAATGGCTGTTCGTGCATCCTAGGGCACATCCTTGGTCAAGCAAATGGACAATGAATGAGCAGGAGAACATTGAGGTCAACCCTATGCTTGCTCCTTCTGTAAGCAAGTTCTGCGTGTTAAGCTAATAGCACTATGCAATGTCCTGGTGTACACATATAAATTATTTAGCAAAAGAAATGTATGGAATAAAAGTTATTTTGTTACATACTGTATGTCTGTCTGGGGTTTAGCTTAATATTATGTATCCTAAGTTATATACTAAAAATAAAATATCACAGTAAAAAAAAAAAAAAAATATTCCTTAATTCCTTGAGTCTAGTGGACCAGACTATAATTACAAAGGACAGTGATAGTTACATGAACTAAGTACCACATGTGAGCTGCCGTAGTGATTACACACTGCTGCAGAGTCCTATAATATCGTCTGAATCTAACCAACATTTTCTACATCTTCTTTTAGCCATTTTACATGGCCTATAGTACATCCTCTTCTCAAAACTCCACCTAACCTCCCTATGTGTGTCATGATGCTGATTGGGTGTGTAGCCACTGAGATTCTTATGAACAAGAAAAGTATCATGCATGCCCGTGATAGCTGATATTTCAACTTTAGCACTACACTAACAGATTCAGCCTTCAAAGGACTACAGTGGTAAAACCAAACTCAAAAAAGCCACTGCAGCCATTAAACAGGTGTCAATGAATGCTAGATTTAATTATAGCGTAACTCCACTTTTGTTGAGAAAATAAACATTCACTCTGTACATTGCTTTGTTGAAGGTTCACACCTTTTGTTATTCTGAAGAAATCCTTGTTTGTACCTCTGTGCTGAGTGGGTCTAATGGGAGTGGTTTCATAATTATATATCAGCTGTGGTAGCTGCAGGACTCTAATGAGGAAAGCTGCTGGGCCTGCATCCCTTCAGACGTGCTCCTATTGGGATTATTTTACCAAACATGACATTTGTTTTGCAGGGGATGCCAGAAATCTGACTTGTATCTTAGGCAGACTTCTGGGAAAATTGGTGAGCTTATCCCACAAGCAGGAAATTATGTTTCTGGGGTGTGGTCAGTACACATTCTGTGTAAAGAACAGCTCCAGGTAGTCATATTGCATTGCATTTTCAAAAAATTACAACAGCTGCAAATTGAAAAGGAAAGGTCATTTTTAAAACGATTCAATTACAAAATGATTTGTGTTGCAATTGTATACGCTATATTGTTTTTTCTTTATTTACTGATTTTTTTCCCCACGAAAGTAGTACAGGACCCGTTCTAATAGGAGTGACACAAGTCGCTCCGACTTAGAAAAAGGGTCCTGTACTACTTTGGGGCGACCTGGAGGC
Organism: Pelophylax lessonae; assembly: GCF_965119305.1. Taxonomy (NCBI): domain Eukaryota; kingdom Metazoa; phylum Chordata; class Amphibia; order Anura; family Ranidae; genus Pelophylax; species Pelophylax lessonae. Next base: position 384,347,719 of record NC_138770.1, read on the forward strand.
GACTTGCATTGACTTCATTATATGAAGTCCGTGCACGTCGCGCCGAGGTCGCGGTGCACGCTGTGCACCACGACTTCACAGGTCACCCCAGCAAGTCGCCCCTGTCTGAATGGGAAATTTCAACAGGGGAGCAAAACAGCCTCCCTCATTATGTATGACTGTGGCAGGGTGAAAAAAGTCAGGAACTGTAGTAGGTGGGTTGTGAAAAATCCAGTTAACAAAAAAGACATAAGAACTTCAGCATCCATCAGAACTGAAATTTCAGTTTTGTGATTATTTACTAAAGCTATAAAGCTCAGTGGTATTTGGAAACACTGCATAAAATGTGACAATCAGTTGTACAACCTAACCAAAAATAAAATAAAAATCTGAACTATTGCATACAATGCATAGACACAAACACTGCACACAGCATTTTTGGCTTCAGCATCATGATCAAATAGAAGCCTTCAGCAAATGTATATAAATGGTAAAATCAACCTTCTAATTCAATAGAAAGCCAGGCTTTTCAGATAGAACTGCTTGTTTGTACTTTCCAGCATATTGCTCTGGAAAAACAGGAAATTCATCCCCATCATTAATCAGAACTTAGCTAAAGAATCTAACAAATTTGCTAACACTACAAAAATATATAGAAATGTATTTCTGCGATGGTTAGAAAAGGAACATTACCTAAATGATTTTTCCTTGCAGAGCCATTTCACTTTTGCCAGATGGAGAATTTCTAGGAGTATTTTATTCACCTGCAGGTGACACTGTTGGGCTAATCCCCAATACTTGCTGCTGTGCCATAGATCAATGATCTGACTCAAATACAATTATTTTCCACATTTCTGTACCCTCATTTAGCACATTCATTATGACAACAAACTAATATTTATTGCTTCTTTTTTTAGATGTAAAAACAGACTTGTACAGAAACAAATCACCATTTGTTTTTGATAAGTGCCAATACAAAAAATACAAACCTTCATCAGAGCTACAAAGAGGTAGGAAATTCACTATTCACACTTAGAAAATCTTTATTGGTCTTGAAAACAATTTCAAACATAGTTCTGTAGAGGTTGTACCATGTCAACTGGAGTAAAATGATGGCTGCTACTGGTTTAATTGCATTAATAGTGAACCTATCAAATGCTTTCACAGCAGATAATAAATATACAAGACAAATGATAATGCCCCGCCATGCACTTAAAAGCACATGGAATAACTGGACCGTTTTTCCAATTACCTATTATCCAATATTACCTATAGTAAGAAATCAGTGCATAAGCAATGGTCTGCACAGTTTTGCCATTTTAGCAAGGCAGCTCAAAAAATAATGACATGAAATACAAAATAATCCACATCAGCTACGTTATATCAAGTTATAGTCATATAACTTAAAGATTTAGGCTCCATGCACACTGTGCTTAAAAAAAAAAAAAAACTCCAGTTTCCGCGGCAGAAAAAAAACCCACTAATTTAGAGCGTCATTGTACAGAGTTTAGGCGAGTTTTGCATTTTTACTGCCAGAAAGCTCCAATCACAAATGCAAACCAGAAAGGTTTTTTCCAGCCTCTAAACGCTAAGCTCAAAATTTGCCTGTAATCGTCCTAATGTGCATGGACACATAGGATATCATTGAGCTGCTTCTACAGGAAAAAATAAAACTCCTGTAGAAGCAGCAATCCTAAGCCAGTGTGCATGGAACCGAATTACGACTGCTTATAATGAATACTCTGCAAATTGTCCTCTGCTTTCCAAGGATTCATGTACATTTGCCTGTCATTTACAGTGGCTGCAGTAAAACGCGAAATCACGGCACAATCTTGTGGCCAGCAGTCAAAACCTTCCTATCCTGAACGTGATTCTTCCATGCTCAGGAGAGGGAGGTTGAGGTTCCCCTAACCGCAGCAGCTCCTAACCTCTGCGAAAAGAATATGTGTGCATTGACACAGACTTTTATAGAGTTGAGTGTATGGGCCTTGGCAAAAAAAAAAAACAACAAAAGCTCCTAAACTCAAGTTAGGAGCTGTTAGCGTGCATGTAGCTTTGTAGTGTTTTGGTAATATTAGAATCTAAACAATTGAACTGCAGTATATTGCATAACAATATATAAAGGACATCCATTGCATATGTACAGTGTTGGTGCAGAGCATACAGCAGTGGAAAGCTGGTACTAATAAATTCCAAAGCCATGGCAGAAAGGTGCACAGAGTTGTGTTCACCTAAGCCATTGGGGTTGATTTACTAAGGGCAAATAGGCTGTTCACTTTGCAAGGGCATCTCCCTCAGAGCTTAGTGAATGAGGAAGATTACTACTTACTTCCATCATGCAAACGTGCAAATAAAAAAATGGTTGCTTTAAATATATATATATCATATCTCGCTTGTATGTAACTGGGTATTCTGTGTAAAATTATGTAAAGAGAATTTTCATCACATGTATTACATTAGGCGAAAATGTCTCTTACAAAGTGAACATTCTATTTGCCTTTAAAACAATGAACCCACTTGTGTACCTAGACATGTGTCATCTTCTAAATTGCCAACACTCACATTTATCATTAACGTGTTACTAAACCTAGGACCCTGCTTTCACGATATCTGGTCTCCCACAGTACACAGAACATAGAAATGCTATTATTTTAGTAAATATAAACTGCTAAATCCCTTTTGTCATCAGCTGTTAATAGCAGTCTTGTGACCTCTATCAGTGTCCGGCCGAGCACTGGTTAAAGCTTTTAAGAGGAGTTTTTATTCTCCTCTGACGGTCCTATGAAGCTGCATGACCCCCTGACAGTCTGTCTGGACAGTGCTGATTGGTCCTTTTCTGATCACATGCACCCTCTCAAAAATGTTTTTCTAGCAATACACACCAAACTGAGCATGTGCAGAGTGCCCCCAAGGCTCTGTTCTATCAGCAGATAGATTGGGGACTGTAAAAGAAGGGGAGGATCAGAGAAGAAAGGTTTTAACAGCCTTTTTTCACAATTAAAAGGATTAACCCCTTAGATTTCACCGTGAACATAACAAGCCTTCTTTACTGCATATACTGTACAGACTGATTTTACTGTTGCGGGTTTAGTCCCAATCCCTATGTTGATAAACTGGGGAAAAACACATCCGAAAAAATTTCCCTTCACATCCTGGCTCTTAAAACACGCCTTTAACACCTAATAGGTACCCGTTCTTCCCCCCATAATGGGAGGGAGGGGGAGTGAACCTCCCCCTTTTGGGTGAAGATCCACTTAAAATTCTGCAGCACATATATTGAATGGGAGACAATAGTTCCATTTTAAACTTAAATTTAAAGCGGAGTTCCGGGCACATAATCGTTTTTTCAATGAACATACCCCCGGGACAGTCAGGGCTAGTACATTCCACAATGGCTAGCCTCTGATCTTTCCCGGTTCACACTTACCTGCAAGAAGAAATACTCACTTTTAAAATTTCTTCTCCAGCGTTGCCATCTCTGTTGTGGGCAGCTGAAGCCAGCGCGATCCTCTTCTGCGTCCTCTTCCGTGTCTTCTTCTCCCAGAATGCACCTTCACCGGCCCCTCTCCTCACTTCCGGTGCGGCGCCGCATTCCTCCACAGCTTCTGGGCACGTCCAGAAGCTGTTTAGCAGGGAATGCGGCATCGCACCGGAAGTGACGAGCGGGGCCGGTGCCGTAGCATTGCAAACCGGAAGTGACGGCGCGGGCCCGCGGCCACAGAGGGAGGAAGTGGAAAATAGGTGAGTATTTCTATCTACAATTACAAGTAAAAAAAAATAAATAAATAACCCTAACTATCCAATTCCTTTTCAGGTGAAGAAGAGCAAGCGGATGGACACAAAATCGATTAGGTCGATTTTGTGCCCGAAACTCCGCTTTAAACAAAAAAAAAATTAAATTAGGCAAGTTAAGTAGCACAATAAATCTAAATATAGACACACCTAAAGACTAACATGTCTTTAGACAACTGTTGAATATTAAAAATCTTTTTTTTTTAGGCATATACCCATAATTAAATAAACCTGAATTTCATTTAACAAGGCTGCTCTGTTAGAACAGTAAAATCTCTGTACTGCTGTACAAATCTGAAAAATGAATTCTTACCCTAGAAACTGTACAGGCTCAAGAGGCTGGTTTTGTACAAGATTTCATGTGACCATTGCAATTATACAGACCCAAAATACCCAGGTCCTGAAGCGTAAACCACTTGTGGCAGCAATATGGAGGTCATGCCACAAGAGACCCCAGTTTCAGGAATAGACATACTGAAATGTTTCCATTAAAGCAATGCACAGTTGCCTGTTCAATCTATGAACAAAACAAGCTATACTATAAAAAAAAAAAAGAATTACAGTACCAATTCTTCGATATTGCCACATTTAGTTCACAAAAGCATAATGCACTTGGAATTTTCACTGAAAAGAAGATGTTCAAGCTGATAACATAATTTATGAGAAAACAAGGCTTTCAACTGTTACATATACAGTACCTGTCACAAAAAAAAAAAAAAAAATCCCTCCACACTTAAGCAATATTACCCATAAGTCATGCATGTTTTGGAGAAAAATACCATGTGATAAAATATTTAATACAATGAAAATAACTCATTGATTTTAGTGGTTTCCATCTATTGTATTCATTACATGGTGTTGCAGACAAATTTAAATGTTAACTCAGATGTTTAACAAAAAAAATGACATGCATTTTCATGGAATGCTTACACTTTGCTATAGTAAATATTACTTTAAAGTACATTTTACAGGACTTACACATGCTTGATGTTATTTTTCATTTACACAAGTTTGTAGATTTTAGACAATATAATATAGGCATTGCTATATTATTATTATTCCTATATTAACATGTACTTGGATAAGATCAATCACATGGTAAGTCACCCAGACAATGTACTGCTTTGTTGAGCAGACTGGTATACTTGCATTTAGAGAAAAACCACAAATACTGTGTAGCACTCGTGGCCGTCCCATGAAAAGATATACACTATACAGCCCAAACAAACAGCCAAGAGTGCAACATTTTATTAATAAAATGATTGGAATAGTTTCAGACTGCGGGTTATGTCAATAACAAGTGCAGCAAAGGTCATAAACGTGTCATTGCAAACAAAGCGTTTTAAAGCAATAGTAAACCACGTTAAAATAAAAAAACTGGTTCCCCCACAGGTTCATGTCATAATGTGCTAGTATGCATTGCATACTAGCACATTATAAAAGACTTCCCTAAATAAAATCAATCCCTCCATCAGCGCACTGTCACCGCTGACAGGGAATCTATCTTCACCCGGTCTTTCTTCCGGGTTTGCGGGCTCTGGCCATTTGAATGTCCGGGCAATGATCACATCACTTCTGCGCAGACAGGAGTCACGGCTGTGGCACACCTCCCTCAATGGGTGGCAGTGCAGTGTCACTGGCTGCTACAAATGTAAATATCTCCTAAACGGTGCAAGTTTAGGCGATATTTACTGTACCTATATAACCCTCATTATAAGCTTACCTGTAGATATAAGATAAGAAATGGAGTTTACTACAGCTTTAAAACATTATCAGACACTGACCCCAAAACCTACAACATTATTTACATGCTGATCACATTTACATTTAAGTATAAAAAAAAATCTAAAAGGACTATCGATCTCTTTTAAGGCAAACATATATTTTGTAAATATACATTATATATTCAGTGACTGCTATCAGGCCTGCTCCTTTTTATTAGAATTTTTACTGTTCAAGAAAACAGTAAATTAAACAAAAGAAACTATTATTTTAATGTATCAGCTTCAGATTGCAATAGGAGTTCAACTCTCACGACTCAATATTACAGTCCATCAGCTGACAAAATCCATCAGTACGGTCATCAACATTACTCAGAGGTCCTGATGCGGCTTGCCATCCTCAGCACTACTCACCTTATTCAAGACTGACACTCTTATCATGGTTTCTTTCTCAACATTCACTTCTACTTTGTCATCACTGCTACAATTAATCATCTGTAATCTTTTAGACGCCAAAATCTATTCAGCCTTCTAAGCGTTTTTCCCCATTCTGGAATAGCAATCCCAAGTGAGCAAGGATGCACTGAAGCTTGTACATGCACCACACAGTAAAATAAACTCGCCAAGAGAAATTCACACTTAGTGGAATATGCAGCTTAAATTAGGATCCACTGTATTAATATTCATAAACAAATTATTTATCCTGATCCAAATGTTTTAGCTTTTTTTTTTTTTTTTAACCTACACAATATACAGTTTTATGCACAACTGAAAACAAAACAGATGGCAAACTTTCTTTTATTTATTTATTTTTTTTAACAGAAAAGGTCACATATTAGGTGTATGCACCCACCCCCACTGCGAGCAGTCACCAGCCCTCTTTTGCTGCCAGCTCCATCTCAGCACCCACTTTGTAGAGCAGAGAGCGTTGTACCTAGGCATGTATCTATACAAAAACAGAGTATGAAGCTCAACACACGTGCAGAAATGTCCATGATAGTAATGTCAAAGCACAGAAGAACAGAATTGTGCAGATTTGCACATTTATTGCTAAACATTAAAAATAAAAAGAATGCTATAAACACACACCATCTTGAACGAGGCATTTGAAAACAGCACTTCAGCACAAAATAGTACAGTCTGTTTTCTGGCAAAATGGTAGATGTTTGAATAGAGTCCCAGGGGTCTTCAAATTATGGCCCTCCAGTTGTTCAGGAACTACAATTCACATCATGCCTAGCCTTGCCTGTGAATGTCAGAGTTTTACAATGCCTCATGGGAAGTGTAGTTCTGCAACAGCTGGAGGGCCGTAGTTTGAGGATCTCTGGAATAGATGAACAGTAACCCAGCCTCCTAAAAAAAAAAAAAAATACCCTTTAAGAAGGCAGCTCATTAAGAGCACCAACAGTTTTTCCTGGCTATAAATCAGCATCGCCCAGAGAACACTGCCACCCTCTTGGCAACAGCAGTTTACAACTAAGAGCGTTTTATTTTGGTGCTACTGGACAGAGGGCAAAACTCTTGGGGTGAAAGATGGAAACAAATAAGTTTTCTATTCTGTATTTGTTTATCTAGAACATGTTATGGTATAATAGGACAAACTGCCACTTTACTCTGCTTTTAGTTCCATTCCATGTAAATTAAACAGAGTGGGTGATCTGGAAGCACACAGTAAACGACTGCACCACCAAAAAAAAAATCACAACCTGTGCTGGGTCATCAACCATTTAAGGACAGGCAGGCTGTGATCCCAGCACAGCCAGAAAACTGACCACACTGGATAGCATGTGCTTCAATGCCTAGCATGGTCAGTTTGAAACTGGAAAGTGAAGTGTCTGGCAAGATTAACAGGAATTTAACACAAAGGTGTATGTTTATTAACCACTTTACGACCACCTGCTACAGTTATACTGCGGCAGACAGCCGATCCTGCGCAAACTGCCGTAGGTATACGTCAGTCACGTACAGGCAGCCAGGGGGCAAGCGCACGCCGCTAGCGGTGCGCCCCCGCTCGTCAGAGGCTCCGATTGCCGCTGATGAGCGTCAGGCGGCTCCGATTGCCGCCTGACACCGGCAATCGTTCCCCGCTGAGAGAGAAGAACGGTCAGCTGTTGTAAACACAGCTGACCGTTCTTCTCCCTGGAATGATCATAGAGCCCATGTGATCCTTCTATATAGGAACACAGGTCTCTATGATCATATCACAAGCCACGCCCCCCCCCAGTTGGAATCACTCCCTTTAGGCTCACATTTAACCCCTTGATCACCCACAATGTTAACCCCTTCCCTGCCAGTGTCATTATTACAGTAACAGTGCATATTTTTAGCACTGATTACTGTAGTAATGTCCCTGGTCTCCCTAAAAGTGTCAAAAATGTCAGTCAGGGGTTCGAACTTTCCGCCGCAATCTCGCATCCCGCAAAAAAATTGCAGATCACCTCCATTACTAGTATAAAAAAAAAAAAAAACAATAAAAATGACATAAATCTTTCCCGTAGTTAATAGATGTGATAACTTTTGTGCAAACCAATCAAAATACGCTTATTGCGATCTTTTTTTACCAAAAATATGTAGCAGAAAACAAATTTGCCTGAAATGGTTTTTTTTTTGGGGGGGGGGGGGGGGGATATTATATAGCAGAATGTGAAAAAAATATTGTTTTTTTTTTTTTTTCAGTATTGTCGCTCTTTTTTTGTTTACAGCGCAAAAAATAAAAAATCGCACAGGTGATCAAATACCACCAAAAGAAAGCTCTATATGTGAGGAAAAAAGGACTTCAATTTTATTTAGGCACAGCATTGCACGACCGCGCAATTGTCTGTTAAAGTAACGCAGTGTCGAATCACAAAATTGTGCCTGGTCATTAAGGGGGCAAATCCTTCCAGTTCAGAAGTGGTTAAACTGAGGAGTTTTATCTCAGTTCAGTTCTCAGAGGAAAATTATCTCCTTGCAGCCTGTTTATGAAACCGAGAACTTCTGTTCTCAGAGGGAGAACAGAGATTACATTTTTCCTCTAAAAAGCTGAAAAGGGCTGAGATCTTTTTTCGAAGGGGGAGGGCTGTCTGTGATCTCGTGAGATACTGTGAGATTAAAGTGCAGCCAAGTTTACAAAGTTAAACCAAAGTTAAAAACACTTAAATACATGAATAAACATTATGCACCAAGTGTAGACACATAGATAATTAATATTCTAAATACAGTCATGGCCAAAAATATTGGCACCCCTGCATTTCTGTCAGATAATGCACCAGCAAATTGTTGCAATTACAAATGTTTAGGCATTCTCACGTTTGTGGAGAAACAAAAAGCCCAAACCTGACGCATTCCACACAAAACTCAGGGGTGACAATATTTTTGGCCATAACTAAATTTTTTTATATATATATACACACATACATACACACACTGTATATATAGATGACACATAGTGGTACTTCTTTCCTTCTATCAATTCTATCTGTCTATATATATATATATAACTATATCTCTATATATATAACTATATCTATATATCTCTATATATATATATATATATATATATATATCTATATATCTAATATAGATATATATATATATATCTATATATATATATAGATATATATATCTATATATATATATAGAAATTGCAAGTCCTGAGCTACTAGCCAGGCCTTAAGGGTTACTCGCCACCAGTTGCCCCTTACCAATGCTCATGAATGCAGCCTTACCAGTGCCCATCAATGCAACCTCACCTGTGCCCATCAATGCAGCCTCACCTGTGCCCATTAATGCAGCCTCCCCTTTGACCATCAATGCAGCCTCTCCTGTGACCATCAATGCAGTCTCCCCTGCGCCCATCAATGCAGCCTCACCGGTGCCCATCAATGCAGCCTCACCTGTGCCCATCAATGCAGCCTCATCTGTGCCCATCAATGCAGCCTCACCTGTGCCCGTCAATGCAGCCTGACTAGTGCAGGGCAAGAGAGTGGAGAGGAAGAGGAACACCCGGCCGGATAATCACAGAGCGGGGATCGCCCCGCTGTAACAGCTTTCATTTGAATTGCTGGGCACTCATACTCATACACAGTCCCACCTCTTGGATCGGCTCCTGTTATAGCGGGGCAATCCCCGCTCTGTGATGATCCGGCCGGCTTTCCGCTTCCTCTCCTCTCTCATTTTCGAATCGCAAAATGCGAGCAGGGGAGTGGAAAATTTGAGGGCTGTGTATGTGTATATATATATATATATAAATATATATATATATACATATACGCACACACACATATACATTTACAGTGTATATATTATTTGTATTCATTTTTAGCCAACTGGTGCATATATATATATATATATATATATATATATATATATATATATATATATATATATATATATATATATATACACACACATATATATATACCTCTAAACTGGAGAATCTGGGACAGAGATATTGCAGAGTCACTGCCAATGAGATCTTCAGATCTCACTTTCATAAACTGGCCATTTGTAACAGAATGGTTGTGTGCTGTAATGAGAAGCAGAGAATATGTTCTCTGCTCCTCATCTCAGCTATGTAAACCGGTACACATGAGGGATAAGCCCTGATCCTGAGGATCACAGCCTTTTCTCTCTTTTATAAATGGACACCAAAGTCATATTCCACATTGGTATAGATAAGTTTCCCCCACAATCTAGGACAATTATAACTCAGCTACTACACGCAGTCAAACTCATCATCAGATTATGGAAAACTCTAACCCAACCTTCCACCACCCTGATGATTAGCGATGGTAATTATCAGTGCAAAATGGAGAAGCTTTTTGCCCTCCGAAACTCAACCTATGCCAAATATTACACTACCTGGTCTATATGGCTTAACAACCCCAACTGTATTTCTGATATTTGAATATGTCTAGGAGCATGCATTTCCTGTATGAATGGAATTTTTTATTGGCCCCCTGTTTTTTTTTTACCCCCCCTCCCTTCCTTACTTTTCCTCCCCCCCTCCCCCTACAATGACATACATAATAACATATTGGATGTTTAGGAGACTGGTGTACTATGATATTTTATTTCTCCTCAATCTCTGTTACTAATGCTTCACTGAACCTGATTGTTACAGCTTCTGTATTATTAAAAAAAACTGAATAAAGAGGATTGTGGAAAAAAAAAAACATTTTGGTTAATATTTGTGACTTTGCATAGCAAATATACCTATTAGACTAAGGTGAGCCCAAATCTAGCATTATTGATAGAGAAGGTCCACACAAACTCATGATTAATATTATCCGTGTCAACGAATGGAGTCATTGCCTGTTATTACTGGTCTAAGAAGAACTACCGTACTCATTCTACGAGTTATACTCCAATGAAAATCACACTAGAATTAATATGCAGATTGATGCTGTATTTTTTAGCAGTCAGCAATAATAGATATGTAGAAGTATTAAAAATATTTAAAGTAAAAACCTTTTATTTTTTCTTCATTTGGATAAAGCAGAGAAAGGTTTGAACCCGTTTGTTTTTTGCCATTTGTGTCCCCCTAGTTAGATTGCTTTTTACTTCCTACCCTGCAGACACAACCGGAAGTGAGAGGAAATCTTTCCAAATGGATGGAAGTGCTGACATTTTCAACAAAAAAAATACCCTCATTGGATATTCCTGTCCTGGTGACAATTGGACAGAGATTCTACCCCTTACTACTCTATTCAAAACTAAAAGAGTATATTGGCTTTTGAGAGACTTCAACTTTTTTTTATTAAATGCAGACAAAGTTCATATTATCAAAAGTGTTTTTAGGACAACAATCAGAAATGAGCATATACAATTTAAATATGCACTAGTTCCATAACAAATGGAATAACAAAGCAAAAAGGACAAAACTGTTTAGAAATTAAAAGCAGTCACAATGTTCTCAGTGTATTATCAGCTGTGGACTTAAGATGCAATGAACAGTTAATACATATTTTATGAGTCCTCTATGTGAACTAAATCTCTCATTTGTAGCTTAAAAATGGATAAGCCAGAGCATTTGCATGTCATTGCCACACCAAACAGGTCGCTGGAGAATAGAAATAATGTCAGTAGTCAAATCCTTCTAAATATCTTCACTGATGGAAAAATATCCATTGATATATGTATGTGCACTAGAGACTTGTATTCAAGATCATTCAAAAGTCAATGAATGCTGCACTTGCTTATGAATTCCAATATCTCAACTTGTTCTGCCACCTAGGTAGAGAACATGCTGGTAGTTATACCTATATAAACATCATAAACTGTCTGTAGAGCTAAAATAAACACTTGCCACCAATGTCATCTCCCTTCACACAGTTAGACTTCAGTGAACTGCTTTGGTATTGGACAAAGGGTCAAGAGTCAAGACGAGGAAAAAAAAAAAAAAAACAAAGCAGGAGGACAATAAATGAGCATGAGGAGGGTAACAGAAGAAAAGATCAAGGAGCAGAGTGACATTACACCTAAGGGAAAAAAAAAGAAACTAAGGAGAAAAAAAGGAAAATAAAAGTCAGAATGGGAAAAGAAATAAAGAGATAAAATGAATGAGAGTTCATGTACGGAGTTATGAAAGCAAAAAATATATATATATATATATATATAGCTGGCTTCTATATTAAAATATATAAAAATTATACCTTGAAAGTTTATTGCTAACAATTCCTATACGTGCCACAACTTGTTGATTACTTACAAGCTCCCGTCTATACAAAGGCAGTGTTGAAACTTACTATGCCCTCTAAGTAATAGTTAGACAGTATCGTTCTGCATAAAGTAGTATAATGAGCTTAATATGGGAAGAAAAAAAATTTACAGTAACCCTTAAAAGTGTAGGTCTTTCTTTAGAGAAATCCAAGGTATCAAAGAAAGCCAAGGTATCAGTGAGTACAATTTCCTACACCATAAAAAGGCACTGGAGAAAACTCTGACAGGAGGTGGTCTGGCAGACACAAAGCCACAACAGAATCAGAAGACAAGTTTCTGAGAGTCAACAGCTTGCATGACAGGTGTCTCACAGGACAACAGATTTAAGCACAGCTTAACACTGATTGATGTAAGCAAATCAGTTCAAATGTGAAGAGAAGACTTCAAACTGCAGGTTTGAGAGGTTGAGTGGCTGTAAGAAAGCCATTGTGAAGATGGCAAAATAAGAAAAAGAGGCTTGTCTGGGCCATGAAGCACCACCAGTGGACTACTCAAGAGTGGAAGGTCTTATGGACCAATGAATCAAATTCTGATATCTTCGATTCATCACGCAGGGTTTTTGTACGCCGTTGAGAGGATGAAAGGATGGTTCGCTTGGTGTGTGACATCAATCATGGGGGAGGAAGAGTGATGATCTGAGGTTTTTTTTTCTGGGTCCAGAGTCAGTGAATGTCAGAACTATCTTCAAAGAAAAGAACAAGACGGTAGGCTTTAAATCATGCAATACATATTTTGCATAGTCACATTGGAACCCTTGGTGTCAGGATGACACATGTGAAATGTAAGTGGAACTTTTATTGAATAAAACCTTTTATGCTTTATGGAATCACGTTACGTGGATTCATTTTTCTTCCTAACATATCACACATCCCTTCCTGATATATGAGATTGCCTGTCTGTGGATGACCATTTAAAGTGGATTATGAGACTACCTGCTGGATATACTCTATAAGAAAAGACTTAATAGCTGGTTTATAACCTTACCAGCCACTCCATCTGGTGTGAGCACACCGCTCTTGGAAGATTGGCTGATACAGATATTTATTTTTCTGCACTTATTTGCACTTCATTGAACTTTCCTTAGGACTTTTTTAATCACAATTGTTTTTAATTTTTATTAACTTTATTTTTTTAATTTATTTGTCACGTATATGGCTAGTTCGTCACATATATGAATTTTTGATGGTTCATTTTTTTTTGCACAGATTGCACAAATATTTTGCATATCACATTCAATATTAATTTTTGTATACTAGATATATACCTGAGATAGAATGTGGATTCTATAGCAATATTTTTAGCACATTTCACTTTTTTATAGTCACAATATTTTGAGTAATATATAACTTTCAGAACACTTACCAGATAGAGGATTTTTGCGCTGGTTTTTTCTGTTTTCACTTATTGCCACATTTGCAGTCTATCAGCAGCATCTATACCTTCAAGCATACAACTAATATAGCCATAGATTTTTCTGGAGCCAGATCAAAATCTTTATATTAAATCATGGAATGGCCAACACAGTCTCCATACTTAAACCCCATCAAGCTAGTTTGGGATGAACTAGACAGAAGGGTGAAAGCAAAGCAACACATTTGTGCAAACTTCTGAAGCAATGTTGGGAAGAACTATGCCTTTCTTATGTCCCTCTCCGTGATGTGGGTACCTTTCTTTTTCCTTCAGTTTTTATTTCTCTGTATTAGCATAAATATTTTTGGCTACTTTCTGGTAATCATGCCTATACAATAGGGGGAGCTTACTGTTCTAAAAAGAAGAATGATACTGGATAATACTAAAGGATCAAAGCTTATATTGTAGTACTCAATTTAATGTGACCATGCTTAAAGGGATTGCAAAGTCTTGCTTTTTTTAAAAAAAAATAACAAACATGTCATACTTATCTGCTCTGTGCAGTGGATTTTCACAGAACAGCCCAGATTCTCCTCTACTCCGGTCCCTATTTGGTCCTCCTGGCACCTCCCTCCTGTTGAGTGCCCCCACAGCAAGCAGCTTGCTATAGGGGCACCCGAGCTGAGCCACAGCTCCCTGCGTCAATTCAGACATGAAGCCACAGCCCTGCCTTACCCCTTTCTCTCCTCATTGGCTGACTGACTTGATTGACAGCAGGGAGAAACAATGGTGTCACGCTGCTGTCTCAGCCAATGAGGAGGGGAGTCCCGGACAGCCGAGACAATCCTACAACATTGCTGCCTCTAGATGGACCTCAGGTAAGAATTGGGGGGGGGGGGGCTGAGAGGGGCTGCTGCACACACAAGACTTTTTATCTTAAAGCGGTAGTGTCCCCTGAGTGCAAAGAAAAATTAAAAAGAACTCTGCAACACAATGGCATAATGTGCTAGTATGCATCGCACAGTAGCACGTTATGAAATACTTACCTTAGAACGAAGCCCCCACAAGGTCGTCTGGACGCCGCTAAGGGAGCTGTCATGTTCCCTCGACGTCTCTTCCGGGTTTGGCGGCTCCGGCGCTGCGAGTGGCCGGAGCCGCCAAGACATCACTGCATGCAAGGCGATAGCTCCTAAACCGTGCAGGTTTAGGAGATATTAATTGTATCTACAGGTAAGCCTTATTATAGGCTTACCTGTAGGTAAAAGTTAAAAAGCGGAGTATACTACCGCTTTAATGCATAAAGATAAATAACCTTTTGCCTTTACAATCGCTTTAAATATGATTATCTACTTATTATGGGAAGTAACGTTGCAGTTTGGAGATATTTGACCTACGGTTTAAAACTTAGTACAAATAGCTATACATTATGACTTTGTTTATATTACAGTATAGTTACATAGTTAGTGAGGTTGAAAAAAAAATACAAGTCCATCTGGCTCATCCAATAAAAAACAAAAAGCAGTAGAGAAAACACAACCATACAATCCCATATACGCAATCGTATACCCGCAGTTGATCCAGAGGAAGGCAAAAGAAGAAAAAAACCCCAGCAAAGCATGATCCAATTTGCTACAGCAGGGGACAAATTCCTTCCTGATCCCCCCAGAGGCAATCTGATATTCCCTGGATCAACGTTACCTATAAATATTAGTACCCAGTTATAATTATGTACACCTAGGAAAAAATCCAGGCCTTTTTTAAAGCAATCTAGTGAGCTGGCCAGAACAACCTCTGAAAACCTTTCCGTATTTGGAGACAAAACCTCTTTTATCTTAGACGTAAAGACGCCCCCCTTGTCCTCTGTGGTGACCTTAAAGTGAATAACTCAACACCGAGTTCACTATATGGACCCCTTATGTATTTATGCATGTTGATCATATTCCCCCTTAATCTCCTCTTCTCAAGAGAGAATAAATTCAGTTCCTCTAATCTTTCCTCATAGCTGAGCTCCTCCATGCCTATTATCATTTTGGTTGCCCTTCTCTGCACTTTCACCAGTTCCCCAATATCCTTTTTGAGAACTGGTGCCCAAAACTGAACTGCATATTCCAGATGAGGTCTTACTAATGATTTGTACAGGGGAAAAATGATATCTCTATCTCTGGAGGCCATGCATCTGTTAATACAAGAAAGGATTTTGCTTGCTTTGAAAACTGCAGCTTGGCATTGCATGCTATTATTAAGCTTATGATTTACCAGAACACCCAGATCCTTCTCCACTATGGATTCCCCCAGTTCTACTCCCCCCTAGTATGTATGATGAATGCATATTCTTAGCCCCCAAGTGCATAACTTTATATTTATCAACATTAAACCTCATTTGCCACATAGTTGCCCAATGAAACAGTGCATTGAGATCAGCTTGTAAGTTGGAGACATCCTGTAAGGAAGTTATTCTGCTGCAAAGCTTGGTGTCATCACAAAGACTGAAATGGTACTTTTAATCCCAGACCCTATATCATTTATAAAGAAATTAAAAACTAAGGGTCCCAACACTGAACCTTGAGGTACGCCCCTGATAACCTTAGACCATTCAGAGTAAGAATCATTAACAACTACTCTCTGCATTCTATCTCTTAGCCTTTTTCCTGTTACAAACTGATCTTTCCAAGCCTGTAGAGTTTACCTTACACATTAGCCATGTGTGGGGAACTGTGTTAAACACTTTTGCAAAATCCAAGTACACTACATCCACAGCTACCCCTCCATCCATGGTTTTACTTATCTCCTCATAAAAAGAAATCAGATGTGTTTGACAACTTCTGTCTTTCATGAATCCATGCTCTCTGCTGCTTAAAATATTTTTTTTTCCAGCAAGAACTTATCTATGTGGTCTTTTACTAAACTCTCTAGTATCTTCCCGACTATAGAAGTTAAACTAACAGGTCTATAGTTACTAGGCAAAGACTTTGATCCCTTTTTAAATATAGGAACCACATTGGCCCTACACCAATCCAGTGGTACTATTCCAGTCGTTAACGAGTCCCTAAAAATTAGAAACAAAGGCTTTGAAATGACAGAGCTCAATTATTTTAGGATGCGTGGGTGGATGCCATCTGGTCCAAGCGCGTTATCCACCTTTATTCTGTCTAAATATTTCTGGACCATATCACTTTTGAGCCATTGTGGATCATTTGGGGCTGTGTCAATACCATCCTCATTATGAGCATGAGCTCCCCTATGCTCCTTTGTATACAGAGAGCTGAAGAAAGTATTTAACCACTACCCTACCGGAGCATTATAAAAGGACGCCGGCAGGAATGCCCTGTCCCTCTGGGCGGACATCAGGGTACCCGAGTACCTGTCATCAGAGTACCTGAGTACCTGTCTCCAGCCCATCAGGGTACCTGAGTTCCTATCTGCAGCATACTAGAGTACCCAAGTAACTGTCTCCAGCCCATCAAAGTACCCGAGCACCTGTCTCCAGCCCATCATAGTACCCAAATACCTCTCTGCAGCCCATCATAGTACCCGAGTACCTTTCTGTAGCCCATCAGAGTACCTGAGTACCTATCTGTAGCCCAGAGTACCCGAGTACCTGTCTCCAGCACAGAGTACCCGAGTACCTGTCTCCAGCACAGAGTACCTGAGTACCTGTCTCTAGCCCATCAGAGTATCCGAGTACCTTTCTGAAGCCAATCAGTGTACCTAAGTACCTGTCTGCAGCCCATCAGAGTACCTGAGTACCTATCTGCAGCTTATCAGGGAACCTGAGTACCTATCTGCAGCCCATGCCTCATAGATTATACATTGGGGTGTTTGCTTTCCAAAATGGGGTCATTTTGTGGGCTTTTTAATTGCCCTGGTCCTCCAGGGCCTTCAAAATTGTGATAGATTGTAATGAAATTAGATGTGTAATTTATGCTCCTAAAACACCTGAAGGTGCTTCTTGGATGTGCGGCCTCGGTATGTGGCCAGACTGTGCAAAAGTCTCCCACATGTGGTATCGCCAAACTCCGGAGGAGAAGCAGAATGTATTTTGCGGTGTCAGTTTTGCTATGTACATGCTATGTGTTAGAAATATCTTATACATTGACAACTTTATGTAAAAAAAATATATATATATATATATATATATATATATATATATATATATATATATATATATATATATATATATATATATGTTTTCATTTTCTTTCCACATTTTCCAAAAACTTGTGGAAAAAAATTACATGTTCAAAAGACTCCCTATGCCTCATAGAATATATATTGGGCTGTTTCTTTCTAAAATGGGGTCATTTTGTGGGTAATTCCATTGTCCTGGTGCTCCAGGGCCTGTGATAGGTCGTTAGGAAATTATGTGTGTAATTTATGCACCTAGAATACCTGACGGTGCTACTTGCATGTTGGGTCTCTGTATGTGGCCAGGCTATTAAAAAGTCTCACACATGTGGTATCGCCACACTCAGGAGGGGTAGCAGAATGTATTTTGGTGTGTAATTGCAAGTATGCATATGCTGTGTGTGAGAAATAACTTATGACAATTTTGTGTAAAAAAAGAAAAATTTATGTATTTCTTCATTTTTACAAGAATTGTGGGAAAAAAAATTATAACTTCAAAAAACTCACCATGCCTTTTACTAAATACCCTGGAATGTCTACTTTCCAAAAAGGGGTCATTTGGGGGGGTATTTGTACTGTGCTGACATTTCAGGGCCTCAAGAAATGAGATAAGCCGTCGGTACATCAGGTGTGATCAATTTTCAATGATTGGCACCATAGCTTGTAAACTGTATAGCTTTCACTCAGACTAAATTTCCACTAATTTGAGTTATTTTTACCAAAGATATCTAGCAGCATAAATTTTGGCCCAAATTTATAAAAAAAAATTACTTATTTGCAAAATCTTATAATAAAAACTAAAACAAAATGCTTTTTTTTTTAACATTTTTGCTCTTTTTTTACTTAAATCGCAAATACCACCAAAAAAAAAAAAAAAACTCTATTTGTGTGAAAAAATTTATAAACAATTTGATTGGGTACAGCGTTGCATGACTGAGTAATTATTATTCAAAATGTGAGAGCGCTGAAAGCTGAATATTGGTCTGAGCAGGAAGGGGGTGAAAGTGCCCTGTATTGAAGTGGTTAATAAATGTGTCTTCTCTTTGTCCCCAGTCACCCACTCCAGATTATTTTGTAAAGGCCCTACATGCTCAGACCTGACCTTTTTACTATTAATATATTTGAATAATTTTTTGGGTTTGTCCTATCTTTTGCAATCTCCTTGCTTATTTGGGAAGTATTTTGACAATTATCTCCCCCACACACACACTCTCTCTCTCTCTCTGTTTCCTGCTTTTTCATGCTCTTAACTTAGCCTCTATTTTTTTTTCTTTTATGTTTTCTCCGCCCTATTTGCAAACCTCATGTATTTTGTAATTATCCAGTTAAAATAAAATTTCTGGTCTGGCAGTGTCTTTCTATTCTCAGTGTTCACAGTTCTGCATATCAAGAATCAAGCTGCATTTAGTGTGAGCATTGTTTGCAGATATTGTTCCTGCTTAAAGCTTAACCTGCCTTATTTGTTTGCAATTAGCGGTAATCCTCCCTGAAACAGCAGCCTTTGTCCTGCGAAACGCGTTGCAGAAGTTACTTGGGATATGTGTAACAGCAGCTCCTTTGTTCTAATTTGTTTGTTGCGTCATTTTAACATTTGTGTAAATAAAAATGTATATTTTTTAACTAAATTTTGCTCTAGTACCTTAAAAATCCTATTTCGTTTTTCTGAGAAGGATTTATGTTTTCAGTAATGCCCAGCCATCTCTTGGATTACAAGAAATTTCTTAGGCTGTGCCAGCTGGAAACATATGGACACTCTAGTCCATAAGGGATTGAGTGAGGATTTGGAGGTGTATGCAGTGTTCTAATATGACAATTTTATATTTTTTATTATATTGTTCTATTTCTATACAGTTTTTACACAGACTTTAGTATTTGTATTATGGAATTCTGTTATATTAACCGCTTGACCTCTGGAAGCTTTACCCTGTTCATGACCAGGCCATTTTTTGCAATACAGCACCACATTGCGATACTGTACCCAAATAAAATGTATGTCCTTTTTTTCCCACAAATAGAGCTTGGTTTTGATGGTATTTGATCACCTCTATTGTTTTTATTTTTTGCACTATAAAAAAAGACATTACTTTCTGCTACAAAACACATCCAATAATAAAAAAAATAAGAAAAATCGAATTTCTTCATCACTTTTGGCCAATATGTATTCTACTACATATTTTTGGTAAAAAAAGTGGAGTTTTATTAGTAATGGAGGCGATCAGTGACTTATAGCAGGACTGCGACATTGCTGCTGACACATCGGACACTAAGTGACACCTTAGATACTTTTTTAGGAACCAGTGATCAGTGCTAAAAAAAATGCACTGTCACTGTACTATTTACACTGTCAGAGAAGGAGTTAACGTCAGGGACGATCAAAGGGTTAAATGTGTTCCCTGGCAGTGCTTGTACTGTGGGAAGACAGAGATCTGTGCTCCTGCTTAGCAGAAACACAGGGTCTCGGTCTTCCTTACTAACAGAACGGCGATCTGCCTTGCTTACATAGGCAAACCGCCATTCTGCCTCTGTAGGGAATGATCTGTATGTCTGCCGGACCCGCTGATTTGCTCCCCCTGTGTACAATCATTATACCTGTACGTGATTCAGCCCAGAGGAGCTGCCGCCCTGCAGTAAAAGTACGTGGGGTGGTCAAGAGCAGTTAATATCAATATGACTTAAGGCTCATACACACTGTAGGAAAATCGGGTGAGAATTTTTGTCCAAGGATCTTTTATATGATTTTCGTAGTGTGTACACAACTTTTGAAAGCCAATTTAAAATTTTTGTGCAAAAATTCCCGAAGGACAAACTCCAAAGTGTTTCTCGTACGCGAACAGAACTAACGAAAACAGAACTAACGAAAAATCAGAAAAGAAAGACTGCATGATCACAAACAGAAAAAAAAAGCCTTTGCCGTACGATAATTTTCATATTAATTTTCGTTCATCGGTTTCGATTTGCTGTGAAACGAGGAAACTATTTTCTTATAGTGTGTACCCTTTAGTGGGATCGCCAATTTCTTTGGCTTCTGCTTACAATTGACTCAATTTTTTCTGGTTTTGTTTTATTATTTTATTACTAATTACAAGAAATCTCTAATTCTCTGCCATTTAACTCATCAGTTTTTTTTCACTGGTAATGTAATTTAGAGTCCATTAGTGATTTGTTATATTATCATTATTTCATATGCATTCCATATAAGGATATCAGCTATGTACTGTATATGAGTGCTTTGTAAACAAGGGGTTAATTGTAAGTACACGCAGTGGGGTGATGTTCCATCTGTACCACCTACTAGTTTGGTACTTTGACCCCGTGTGTTTCCGTATTTATATGTCTCTATTTTGTCTGCACCTCAGGACTTGACAAAGAGGAGGGGACTTTGAAACGCTGTGATGGAGACCAGTACATCTTCAGCATCACCAGAAACATTTTTAATTGCCATTTATATTGCCATAAACAACAAAGGTCACTGGTGTAAAAACGTATATAAATAATTACATGATCCTAATAACCATTTGCAGCTTCTAATTGCACCAAGGAACCAATAAGGAAGTATTTTAGCACATTCTTATATACATAATTGTTTCAGCACCTGTATGTTTTTAGGACGTCTTTCTTCAGTAACCGGTTTCAAACCGCAATATTTCATTAGGGTAAGGGGAGGCCATTTTACAATAGAATTTTTTTTTTTTTTTGTTAAAGACACTCAGTTGCTAATTATTTTCTGTTTTCTATCATGTTGTATGACCTAAATCAGTATGTTTTATGACATACACATGTGTCCTGGCATCATGGTGCTGGTTATTCTGATACAGGCTGGACTTCATTGCTCCCTTAGCAATTGTAAGCTATCTCAGGCCACGGGGTAGCACACTGGGAAATCATCTTCAGGCAGCAATATTTTCTAGAGAGCATTGCTTTAAACGGATATCAGAAGATCTTAAAGGATAGGTTCACCCTTAGAACATGTTACACCCTTATTTAAGATGCAAAATGTAACATGTTCCAGAACATGTTCTCCTCACCCCTTGCCCTGGGACAGCAGGTGGGGGTTCCTCTCCCCCGCAGCTTATGTCGCAATTAAAATTGGTGCAACTGTGCGGGGCTCAAACTGTACACCCACGTCATTTATTTGCAGAGATCTGTGAATAAACTACAAATCCCATCTTCCACCGTGGCAGACAGCTTATAGTTCTCAGTGGCCTGCGAGCATGCTGATTAGCACACCTATAGTCCATTGACACTTCCTACAGCTCTGAAACTGACAGCTGGTACAGAGGAAGAACAGAGCTGTAGGCAATGTCTGCAGAGACAATCACGAGACAGAGGGACATGGTAATCCCTGCAATATATCGCTTTGGATTTAGTGTGTTCCTTGGGCTCTGACTCGTTCCACCTATCATGTACCCCCGCTACTTCCGGGGCAACTTCCTCCTGTTCCTGCATGACAAGTGAGGAATTTTTGTCTGCTTTTGCAGGGGTACAGCAGCAGCTTTCTGGGATATTGCTGGTTTGGAACGCCTGGGTTGCAAAAGGAAGCATTCTTCCTCCCCTCCCTTCTCCTTGTTATTTTTTATTAAAAAAAATTTCCGGTAGAAATGGATGCAGAAGAATTCTGCGCCTGAAGAATCTCAAAGTCAGAGTTTTTCTAAGATCAATAAAGGTTTTGTAAAATTTCTCGCAGAAGTTTTTTGCACTAAATTGAAATGACTACTTCCTGAGTCTCAAAAAGGTTTCAGGTCTGTGGTAGAGAATAGCCATTATAAATTTGTGGCCTTGGCGTTCGACCTGTTCACGGCCCCAAGAGTGTTTAAATCCTGGCCCTGATTGCACGCCTCCTGTGGACTCAACATATCCCTAATCTAGGGTAAATTGACAAGTTGCTTGTGAGAGAGCACTCTGCTCCTCTCTTAGAGAACAGTGTGTCTCGCACAGTGTGCACTTTGGTGAGGTTTGGCTGGGTTCTCATTTTCCAAAAACTTGACTTGCTCCCAACCCAGAGGTAAGAATATATGGACCTGACCCTGAATACTCAAGAGAGAGTGATCCTCTCTACAGAAAAATGTATTGCTCTAAGGACAAATCCCTCAATTCTCCTTTGAACGAGAGTTCTGGGGAAGATGATAGTACCCTTAGTCCAGTTTCATTCCAAGCCTTACCAAACGGAATGTTCTGACAGCAAGGGACAAGAGGACGCAATTGTTGGGACGATGGATGCAAGCCTGACGAGCTGGGGGGAGTTGGACTCCTGGACACTCCAGTCCAGGGAACTTGGTCTCCACAGGAGAAGTTGTTGCCCATCAACATTTTAGAGCTGAGGGTGATTTGTCATGTCCCCCTGTATTGGTTGGCACAGCTGAAGCGTCTCCCTGTAATGGTCTGTTCAGACAGTGCCACGGCTGTGATATACATAAATCATCTAAGAGGGTTCAAGAGTCAGGTGGCCTAAGACAAAATGGAATTCATACTGTATTGGGTGAACTTCATATTCAAGAAGTGGAATGGGCCTGCTGCACTGTTCCTTGTACTAAACCATGACAAGGTGGTTCTTCAGCTTCAAACATCTTTTTTACGTAAGGTGGTTTCTGCATTCTATTCCAATCAGGACAATCTGTTGCCTTCTTTTTGTCATCAGCCTTCACCATAAGATACACCATCTTTAGATGTTCATGTACTACATAACCATTATGAGATCAACTGAATCTCATGCGATACAATTTTATTTTAAACTGAATCGGATTACAAGGTAAGGGTTCACACACAATTAAACGTATCAGCAGTACACTACACATAATATTTGCAGCAGAAACCCTCGGGAAAACAGCAAAAAGGTCAGCAAGCCTAGAAACATTCAACAAAACCAAGTGTAGCTACATGCTGCTATAGATACTCTATAACAGTCTCCTGATTATGTGAAAACCATATGGACACGAAAGAAAGCAACTCTCCTGTAACTGTCAGCATTAGGACCACATGGCGAACTAATTAACGGTTTAAGCCAGATATTAATGAAGGAGAAGAATGCACTAATTCTTCTGGCTGAAGGTAAAAAGTAATTGAAATTTCATCTAAAAGGCTTAAAAACAGATTAACAAGTTGATCAGCAGGAAGTGCCACAACAAACTCGGAAAACAAAACCTGCCAAGAGAAAAAACTTGCATAGACACTCTTCATCTGAGCTCTGTATTGAAAGAAATGCTGGTTGCCGCTCAGCAATCTTGCTTCACTGAGAATATAAAAAGCCTTAACGCAGCTCAAACAAATGATATTTTAGGAAAAACAGTGGCTGTATTTCAAGGGGAAATGAGATGGCTATTTTATGCATGCTGGAAATTAAAGACTCATTATGCTAAAAAGAAGCAAGACAGGAAACACAGGGAAAATATGTCTCCGCATATAGATCCAGAAGTTTTAGCACTCTAATCCTGGTTTTATAAGAGATTTTCCTTCAGATGAACACATTTAGATGTGGGTAAGCAGAAGGTCAGCTGAAAGTCATGCTTTATTGAAGAAGAAGCACTGAAGGCCTGAATCGGATTAGCATTTGAAGTACTATAGCAGTCTTTGTGCAAAGAGAACATTGAACTGATAAAAAAAAAAAAAAATAGTGCTACTCTTTAGAGAATTCTACCACTTTATGCCAACATAATTTTTCACCAGATATTGTATGGCAAAATATTCTATATATCATTGAAGGGAAATGCTACATACTCAAGTCCTTGGTCAGAAACATCGAGGCCCATGATATTATACTTAATCTATTCAGCAGAAATGACTAAGATAATTATAAAAGTTTGTAAAGGGCACAAATACTCCCAGGTGATACAAACAAAAGAAGAGTTATAGGCTTATAGAAAAAAAAGCATAGGTCACTGTACCCCTATTACAAAATCACTGGCATTACCTTTCACAGTAGCATTAACACCTAATAGGAAAAGCTGTGCTGCAGTCTTTTAGTTTTAAACTCGCAAAAGAAAAAAAAAAAAAAAAAAAGAAAAAAAAACACCCCTCTTTTTTGCACTGCGTAATTTCCTAAAAAGTAATATACCAGGATTTATTTTCTTAGGGCGGTAAATGGCCTTGTTTGGCATTACGAAAAAGCTACATTTGTTAATAGTGTGTCTTACTTGAATGCTGCATAGCAATTTTATACCTGTAAGGGAATAAAACATGCACGGACCATTGCATTATGAGACGGGAGTCGGGAACCTTTCTCCCATAAAGTACAAAATAGATTCCATTTTTGCAAAGGCAATTTTGCATGCTGCCACTACGCCATAAAAAATGTAAAAGCTCTTCACTCAACTGAGCATAATGAAATTTACCAAATAGCACAAAATGAAATAGTAAGGTTGTTGTGGTGAAATGTCTTATGTCTGCTTACGTGTGTGATTTGTTTCAGAACTAGGTAAGCCATAAAAGTTGGCTGTAAACTACCATATGTTCCTTTTTAATAAACAAAGGTCTGTAGCAAAAATCCACAAACCTAGAAATAACCATTTTCCTCTATACTGGAAGGCTGATTGTTCGCATATTACATGGGAAATGCTGAACCCTGATAAATGTGCTGTAGGCTTTTATTTCTCTTTGTAGCCAGAAAATTTATGTCTTAGCAATGGGTATTATGAAACAGTCAAGCTAAGGAGAAAAGAAGAATTTTTAAATTAGTCCCATTGTGTCGCTGTATTGTAACCTTTGTCTTAGAGATTACATGGCGCCCTGAGATTTCTGACAACACTACATGAACAAAGACAACCCAAATCAACTGACACTCAGAAAAAACACTCTGAAGACAAGGTTTTAAAAAAAAAATAATAGTTGTATATCATACCTATCAGTTTGTCAG
The DNA here is from genome assembly GCF_965119305.1 of Pelophylax lessonae. NCBI lineage: Eukaryota > Metazoa > Chordata > Amphibia > Anura > Ranidae > Pelophylax > Pelophylax lessonae. Next base: position 384,373,234 of record NC_138770.1, read on the forward strand.
TTTGGTATTCTAATCCATTTTAGCAAACAAATAAAGCAATTATATACCGAAGTATAATCAAAAGTTTTATTATATTAGAACGGTTAAACTAGAAGGTGCATAGTAAAAGATTAAGTGCGATTTTGAATGTCACCTCAATGCACTGTCTTAGGGTCTTTGCATGGCAACGCTGCATGCGTGATTTTTGGTACATCATTGCTGTGGTGCAGCCAATTGAAATAAATAGACTACACCTAAGGAACGCACATTCACACAATTGTTTAATACAATGTAGCAGACTGGAATTGGCCCTTCATGATCATAGCAACCAGACAGTTATTTGTTTCCTTTCTGTCTATGTATAAATCAGGAATGCTGTCCAGCCTTGATTCTCTTTGCAGGCCATCCCCTTTCTAAGGCTATGCCTGCTGTTTCTATGCACATTCCTGTGTCTTCTTCTGGCTGAAATCTGCTGCTGCAACACAGACATGCAGACTATGTTTAATGTCTATTCACTACAGGGTGTCAGTACCTGAGCAAATTATCCTGTCAGTTTCTGAGTTTCCGTACTGTGCTCAGCTTATCTGATGTCTCATTTACTGGTCCATCATTGGTGTCAGTGGGAGGAATAGTGCCTCATCAATGGTGTCAGTGGAAGGAATAGTGCCCCATCACTGGTGTCAGTGAGAGGAATAGTGCTCCATCATTGATGTCAGTGGGAGGAATAATGCCCCATCATTGGTATCAGGTGGGAGAAATAATGCTCCATCATTGGTCTCAGTGGGAGAAATAATGCTCCATCATTGGTGTCAGTGGGAGAAATAATGCTCCATCATTGGTGTCAGTGGGAGGAATAGTGCCCCATCATTGGTGTCTGTGGGAGGAATAGTGCCCCTGTAGAGGTCTAAAATTAACTGTCTCCACAGAGTGGCACTGTGGACACTGGTTGATAGATCTGTGCCTCATCCTATATTGAATAATACAAAAAGTGCATAGGAACATGGACTTTGATGGCACAACACAAGCTCACAGAGGACTTCAAATTGTTTAAAAATGGTACAATTTTTTTATTCCGGTACCTTTAAAAACAATTAAATACAAAAAAACAAATGCATTCAAAATATTGATTCACAAATGGACCGATGTCCTAGATATTGGATACAATTACCCCAGACTAATTATTTTAAGCCTTGATACCTATACTGGGAAATTCCTGGGTATCAATATTAGTGGGTAACCAACATCATGGCAACGGATCCGATATTAGGGTACAGTGAGCTATCTAGGCTATATCTAGGAAAATGTTCCGTTTGTGAATCAATATTTTGAATGTATTAGTCTTTTTATAATTAAATTGCTTTTAAAGCTATGGGAATAAAAAATTTATAAAATTTCTAAACAATTTGAAGTCCTCTGTAAGGTTGTGTTGTGCCATCAAAGTCCATGTTCCTATGCACTTTTTGTATTAGCCTGTATAGGTCTCCATTAATAAGCCTCCCCAGACCATCATTGACTCACCACCAAACCAGCCATGCTGAACAATGTTACAGGCAGCATAATGTTCTCTGCGGCTTCTCCAGACCCTTTCGTGTCTGTCACATGTGTTTAGGACGAACCTGCTCTCATCTGTTAAAAAACAAAGGGCGCCAGTGGCGGACCTGCTAATTCTGGTGTTCAATGGCAAATGCCAGTCGAGTTCCACGGTGCCAGGCAATGAGCACAGGGTCCACTAGAGGACATCAGGCCCTCAGGCCACCCTCATGATGTCTGTTTCTGATTGTTTGGTCAGAGACACTCACACCAGTGGCCTGCTAGAGGTCATTTTGTAGGGCTCTGGCAGTGCTCATCCTGTTCCTCCTTGCACAAATGAGCAGATACCGGTCCTGCTGATGGGTTAAGGACCTTCTACTGCCCTGTTCAGCTCTCCTATAATCTCCTTCATGCTCTTGAGACTGTGCTAGGAGACACAGAAAACCTTCTGGCAATGGCACGTATTGATGTATCATTCTGGAGAGGTTGGACTGCCTGTACGACCTCTATAAGGTCCAGGTATTGCCTCATGCTACCAATAGTTTCACTGACACTAGCCAAATGCAAAACTAGTGGAAAGCAGTCAGAAAAGATGAGTAGAGAAAAAAAGGTCAGTGGCCTCCACCTGTAAAACCAATCCTGTTGTGGAGGTTGTCTCATCGTTGCCTATCTAGTGCACCTGTTAATTTCATTAACACCAAAGCAGCTGAAATTGATTACCAACCCCCTCTGCTACTTAACTGACATAATCAATGTCCCAGGAGTTTAAATGACTTGATGCTATACTCTGCTCAAAAAATTATAATTAAGGGAACCCTTCCCTTTTTAATCAGTGTACAGTAAACCCCCCTCCATCGCGGGGGTTACGTTCCGGACCCAGCCGCGAAAAGTGAAAATCCACGAAATAGAAAAACCCTATTAAAATGCATTGTAGGCATGTTTTTTTTTACTGTCACTGTACGTGTAAAAGCATTTTAAGGTCTTTAAACACACTTTTAAAACAATAGAAACTCATTTAAACACATAAAAGATACTGAGAGACATAGCAAGAGATATGGAAAACAAAAATATTTCATTTTTAATGATTTATATAGTAAAATAACATTACAAAAAAAAACGCAATATACCGGGACCGCAAAAACTTAACCGCGATGGAGCGGGGGTTTACTGTATTGTCATTACATATGCAGTAAATAAATCAGCAAACACACTGCAAACAATACAAACACTATGTGGCTGAATATCATAAAAATAGAACAGAGAGCAGGCAATTGCACTAAGACACAGGAAGCTGTCTATAGTGTCAATGTAATATAAGTAAGCATGTAAAATATAACAGTTTAAATGCAGTATAATCAATGTAAGCAAAACAATAGGCAGTCATTGATAACACAATATATTATCTTTAGAGAGTTAGGCTTCTTTCACACGGCCGCTCCGGATTTATTCTCCGCTGCGGGACTTTTTTTTTTTTTCACAGAGCGGATGACACTTGTGTCATCTGCTCCGTATGTCCGCATATCATCCCATCTGTTTGCGGATGATATGCGGACATAATGCAAGTCTATAGCATTGCGGATGTCAGCGGAGGACACCGCTGACATCCGATTTTGCTTCCTTTCCGTTTTTTGAAAGGATGAAAAATAGGGTTCTGTTCCCTTCCAAAAAACGGAACAGAACTGAAAGGAAGAAAATCGGATGTCAGCGGATGGTATTCCGCTGACATCCGTAATGCCATAGACTTACATTATGTCCGTAAATCATCCGCAAAAAATAGGATGATTTGCGGACATACGGAGCGGCCGTGTGAAAGAAGCCTAACGCAATGTTTTGTTGGGTTTTCTTTTGGATAGAGTTGTAATAGTTAGAATCTAAACCAGGATCTTTTCCCTCATGTAAGGACTGGGCGTGCATTGAAAAAAGCACAAAAGACGAAAAAAGTCCCGATTTCATTTTATTCAGATTCTTGTATACCTGTAATAAAAATCCAAAGCACTTTGGGGATTTAAAGAGTCACACTTCATCAGGGATTGGTACTGTTGAAAGAACTGTGTACTGGACAGAGAACACTAGAAGAATTCTGAGGGGTAATTAGTAGGATCTCACCAGATCCCTACTATTTTATCAGTCCTGTATACAATTCTTTACCAGTACCAAGCCCTAATGAAGGGGGACCCTCTAAGCCCCTAAAATGCACTAGATATTTATAATACTAGAGTCTGAGTAAAATTCTGTTTTTGGCACTTTCCCCCTTGCATGCGGAGTCCCTACATGAGCAACTCCTGGGAGAGCTGTCTAAGGATAATCATTCCCTTTACCCCGCTTAAGATTTAACTAAAAACATTTACTGCTTTAAAGTGGTTGTAAAGTCAGTGATCCCAATTCCTGCAAGCGCCTCTGTAATAATAAGATATGCTACACAGTGTGTGCTTTTTTTGGAAAATTTGGCAGGTAAATACCTTTTTTTCACATCGCCGATGTGCGCTCACATGATTGCCCGCTGCTCTCCTTCCCTGATCTAAGGACTATAGTGGGAGGAGCTGAAATTTCCCTCAGGAGGTCACATGACCACAGATTGGCAATGTGAAAAAAGGTATATAGTTGCCGAATTTTCAAAAACACACACACACGGTAGTTTAGCTTTCTATTACAGAGCGGCTGGCAGTAATTGGGATCACTAACTTTACTGCCGCACAGAATAGCGACAGGAGGGGAGGGGTGGTATCAGCTCACATACTAGGAAGTGACAGTGAGCGAGAAAAAGAAAAGAACATACATTCCACAATAATAATTATGCTACAAAAATGTGTGGGCCTCCAATATTGTTCCTGTTTCTTCTTGCTGGAGGCTGACATTTTCCTGAAGCCCAGAGCCCCTGAGCAGAAGCAAATCATAAAGCAGAACTAAACTCAACGATTTAACAGTTTCAAAAGAGTTACATTCCTGGAATGCCGGGATTGCTCATTGTTACATTTGCTTGTGTCCTCAATCAAACTGTCAAACCATCAAATGACTGGTATCATAACTGATCACATGTGCAGCACCATGGCAGTTGCAGATCTAACAGAAGCAGCTTCCTTGGCTGTAAAGGATAGGAGGATTTATTCTTGATTTAAGGCTGTCAGCAGATTGGCCTTTACAAACTCAGCAGTGCCTAAAAGTGCCTAAAAATAGAGAGCAACTGAGCATGTGCAGAGCAGGGTGAGACAGTGTGTTATTGGATTTTATTTAATTATTTTTTTTTTATTTTTTTTTATTGAAAAATTAAAATGTATAGGTGCAAAACATAGCCTTTGAGCAATACTCGGCTAATTAATGCAAAAAAAAAAAAAACATAAAACTACTAATAACACCTCCTATTATAGTACATAAAAAAGAGGGGGCTAAGAAATAACACACCTTACATACATCTCGCTCTGTCATTCTCTTACAAAATCACTTCAAGGGTTGATTAATTATAAGGAGATTCCTGTTCCCTCTCAGCCATCAGGATTATGTATCTGATATCATTGGACTTTAAACAGTATAGACACGTATTTTTAATGTTTTATATAGATACTAGACATTAAGCCCGTTAAATTAACGGGCGCTAGAACATTATGTATGGGGGAGGGAGGGGATTGTAGTGTGGGGGGGAGGGAGGGGATTGTAGTGTGGGGGGGAGGGAGGGGATTGTAGTGTATGGGGGGAGGGGATTATAGTGTATGGGGGAGGGGATTGTAGTATATGGGGGAGGGAGGGGATTGTAGTGTATGGGGCAGGGAGGGGATTGTAGTGTATGGGGGAGGCAGTGTTAATTTCGTCGACTAAAACCGACTAAAACGTTTTCGTCGACTAACACAATTCAGATGACTAAAATACGACTAAAACTAAAATGGCATTTTAGTCTTAAGACTAAAATACGACTAAAACTAAAATGGCATTTTAGTCAAAAGACTATAACTAAAACTAAATCGAAATTTGCTGCCAAAAATTAACACTGGTGCACGTTCAAAGCATAAATAATAACATAGAGAAATGCTTAAATAATGCATTACAAATTACAACTGAACTACACCCATTTGATTATAGATGACTAAAATGAGTTTTAGTCGACTAAAATGTAGGGCGTTTTAGTCGACTAAAATATACTGGAGTTCTAGTCGACTAAATACGACTAAAACTAAAACACTTGCAGAAGACTAAAATAGGACTAAAACTAAAATGCCATTTTAGTCCTAAGACTAAGACTAAATTGAAATTTGCTGCCAAAATTAACACTGGGGGGAGGGAGGGGATTGTAGTGTATGGAGGGGAGGGGATTGTAGTGTAGGGGGGGATTGAACGATAAATGTCGGGTTGGAGATTGGTGTGGGGAGATGTGAGGGCGGGAAATCAGAGAGGAGGGGGGAGGGGAGCTCCTCACACACACAGAACAGTGGATAATCCAATAGGAAAAGACCCCCAAATCCACCACCACCTCCCCTCCCCCACCCCGGCTGAGGGTCTAACCGCCCTCCCCCTCACACAGAGGGGCAGCCTGGGACTAACCCTGGGGAAGTCGGTGACCCGGCACACACCGTACGGTAAGAGAGGAGTTTCCAGGGTTCAGTCACCTCAGAGCCGGGGAGAGCCCCAATCACTGTCCATGGCGGAACAACGCTCCCAGCATTCCCCGAGCCTGGGCCAATGATGTGGCTGTGATCGGGAGGGGGCGGGGACTGGGAGGCAGGGGCGGTTGTAGCGCGGGCTGTGATAGGTAGACGGGTTTGGTTGCACGGTGAGCCGTGAGATGGGTGGGCGGGGAGAAGGAGGTGATTATGTTGTTTAATAGGCAGTGATAGGGGTGGGCGGGGACAAAGAAGGTGATTGGGCTGTACAAAAGTCTGGGATGAGGGTGGGCGGAAAGTTTGGTTTTACACTACAGCACGCTGTAATTCTACACCGGCCGCCCGAAGTCTCTCTGCTGCTGTCCTGGGGCACATGCGCAGTAGCGCATTTCCACGGACACAGGGAAAGCGGACGCAGAGACACATGGCTTTTATTAATATAGCTGTATATATATATATATATATATACACAAACATATATATATATATATATATATATATATATATATATATATATATATATGTGTGTATATATATATATATATATATATATACACACACACACACAAACACACACACACATATATATATATATATATATATATATACATATATACACACACACATATATATGTTAGTTATATGGGCAGTATTAGGTATTTATGTTAGTTATATAGGCAGTATTAGGTATTTATGTTAGGTATTTGATCCACTCCGGCCAGTGTTCTCTGCGTCCCATTGGCTGTCCGTGGTGCACATGCGCAGTAGCGCATTTCCACGGACACAGGAAAACGGACGCAGGGACACATGGCTTTTATTAATATAGATATCGCAATTTTATTATGCATTTAATCCATTAGGTATTTATGTTAGTTATATAGGCAGTATTAGGTATTTATGTTAGTTATATGGGCAGTATTAGGTATTTATGTTAGTTATATAGGCAGTATTAGGTATTTATGTTAGTTATATAGGCAGTATTAGGTATTTATGTTAGTTATATGGGCAGTATTAGGTATTTATGTTAGTTATATAGGCAGTATTAGGTATTTATGTAAGTTATATAGGCAGTATTAGGTATTTATGTTAGGTATTTGAACAAATCTCCTTTTGGATGGAGCTTGCCCTGTCACCAAGATGTTCTATGCGGCAGTTCCTGAGCTGCTCGCACGGCTGTGAGCATTTTGGGGACTGCTAGTTGTCGCTGTAGCTGCAGGTCAGTAACTGACAGAACAGGCTAGACCTCAAGCAAGTGAACGGCGAATCACCGATCTCCAGACGTTCACAGAGGACGCCGGTCCCTGTCAGATGAAATCTTCAACGTGACAGGAGCGTGACAGGAGTCGCGGTCTTCTCCAAACTGGAGCCGCGGTGTTCTCCGCCACCCAGGTATGGTTTCCTTTCACCTGTTGAAAGGTGGGCGGGGATCTGCTCCGGCCGGTGTTCTCTGCGTCCCATTGGCTGTCCGTGGTGCACATGCGCAGTAGCGCATTTCCACGGGCACAGGGAAAAGGACGCAGGGACACATGGCTTTTATTAATATAGATACCTGCAAAAGGGGCCAGCCTGAAGTCATCTAGCAGGACTTCATTTTATGACTAAAGTTCCACTTTAACTAAAAGCTTATACTTCCTTCTAATGTTATACGTTTGACTAACATATTATCCAAATGCCTGAACCAATTGCATGGTTATTCCCCTGAAAGAATTCAGGGCTCAAGTATCTGCCTCCTCACTTGCATTTAAGTATAACTAAAGGCAAAACTTTTTTTTTTAGTTTGGATAGAGTGAAAAGGGATCTGAAACCCTGTCAGGTTTATATTGCGGTCTGTCTCCATTGGGGAGATTCACCCTATTTTCATGTTTATCGTTATTGAAAGTAAAAGAAAATCCCATATTTTGAGTTGTCCCCAGAAAAGTAATAGAAGGGAAATCTTCCAATGGTGACACTAGTTCTATTGAATTAGGGGGCCCCAAGGAATTCCCCTAAGCTACTTTAAAAGGAAGAGAAAAGGAATGAGAAATCTACCCGAATGGGACACAGATGGAAAAAAAAAAAAAAAAACAATATTTAAATATATAAAAATTATAATCCTCCCTTACTCATTAAAAAAAAAAAAGAAAAGGTTTGCCTGTAGTTCCACTTTAGGGTAAAAAATGTTTTAGGATGTGTATCGCCCTCACACCCCCTTATACTTACTTGAGTCCTGTATTGAACCAACAATGGGCCAGTCTGCAGCAGCTCTCTTCTGCCCGCTCTTAAAAGCTTTGCCGAGGTAGGGGAAGCCATTGGCTCCCGCTGCTGTCAGTCTAATCTTGTGACGAGGGAGCAGGGGGCCGGAACAAAGCACATATCTGTGTCTACAGATGCAGTCAGCGCAGCTCGGGGAGTAACAAGAAAGGGGTGGTTCCACAGCTTTTACAGGTCCCATCATGTTCTTGAACAATTAACACCTGACATATTCCATGGTGATTGGATTAAAGATTAGATCCACATTTTGCAAAAAATAAAAAATAAATAAAAATTCACCCACATTTGCAGAAAAAAAAATGTGCAATTTTTTTTTGCAAACAAGCCTGCAAAATATTGAAACCACATTAAGTGGATTGCTGTTGCAATGCACAGGCTCCTGCAGATCCTCCTTCCAGCTCCATATCTGTACCAAGGTGCAAACTTTAAGTTAAACAACTAGAGGAAGTGTTAATGGACTACAAGTGCTCCCTATAGTTCCAGTGTTCCAATGATAACTAAAAGTCTGTCTGTTGTGGTGGAAGATGGGACTTATAGTTTCTTTTTGCACAGATTTCTGTGAATGTAAGGCATGAATGAGTGGGTGAAGCCATTCAAAACTGACAACTGCTGCCGGGGAGAAGAACCCACACACTGTTGTCAACTTAGGACCATGTTACAACCTAAATATGGGCGTAAAATTTTAGGATGCTCTAAAAAGTAGAGTTTACCTTTAAGATGTGTGCTACCTTTGTGGATATAAATGCTGGTTTATGTTCCTAACATTCGTTAAACTAGAGAAGTGGCTTGGATAAGCTAAAACATCTTGAACATTTTATTTATTTTTTTCTTTTTAATTTATTTATTTTTTTTTAACAAAAAGAAAAAACAACATTTTCAACATTACCGAACAAGTCCAGTTGAATGTGTCTACTAGATATACCATGACCAGGATAAATGAGAGCCTTACAAAATATTTAAAACATTTTAAAAAACTGAATTTTTATACTTACTGAAAAACCTTTTCTTGGAGTCCATTGAGGGGTCAAAAGCAACTAGAAGTTATGCTGTTGCTTGCAGGAGAAATGAACACTAAACACATACAAATTGAAGGCCAGACCCCCCAGAAGCTAAAACCCCTCCCATCTCACACCTGCTCAGCTATAGCAAGCAGCCCCATGAGAAAAGATAGCATATGAGGGGAGGGAGTCGTGTTCTGTCTTAGAAACACCCGATGCAATGGTCACCTGGTCAATGCAATCAAAAACGTAAGGATAAACACCATCAGCAGATGGGGTCAGGTAAACTTCCACAGCTCTGAACCGAATACTCAATAAGGAATCCCCAGATAACTGACCTGATCTGAATATAGGAGTCCTGTGCTACCTGGAACACACACAGGATTGCCACTGCTGAACGCGAGACTGAGGCAGGGAGAAAACGAGCATGCTAAATGAACTAGGAAAATCTGTGCTTGTTGGCTAACTGGAGAGACCTCCAGGATTTTCAGTAGCCATTTATGGTAAGAAAACTCTTCAAATTCAAGTGAAAAATATAGCAGAAATGAAGGAGACGTCTTTCCCCCTGAGAACACTAAACATAACTCAGCAGGTGGAAGGCTGGAGTGGTTATAGCTTCTAGGGCGCTCAACCTCAGTTTCCATTTGCCTATTGGCTCCATTTTCCCTGTAGGTGACAGTATAATTCGTACTGACTTTGATCCAGAGAGTGTAAAGTTGGATCAAAGTTGCACTTCAAATCGCAATAGTGGTTTCCACTAATGCGACTTGCCATGCGACTTTGGACACACAGTCGCATGGCAAGTCCCAGTCCATGGATTTCAATGCACCCGTTTCCATCTATGTGACTTTGAAAATCAGAGACCTTGAAAAGATGCCTGCACTACTTTGATGCAACTTTTGATGCGACTTTGATTCAGTGTAAAGTTGGATCAAAGCTGCACTTAAAAAGTTGCACTCTAGTCTAGTGGCAATGTTTCCACTAGTGTGACTCTTAAGTTGTGCGATTTAGAGTGTGACTGAGTGCAGCTTTGATCCAACTTCTTCACTCTCTGGATCAAAGTAGTGCAGGCACCTTTTCAAAGTTGCATAGATGGGAATGGGTGCCATTGAAATAAATAGGCTGGGACCTGTCATGCGACTTTATGTGTCCAAAGTCACATGACAAGTCACGCTAGTGGAAATGGAGCCTAAAACTCATTACACACATGTAATGAGCAATAGAAACGGATCTGTATCCTAAACTTTCACAAATGTTCTTTGTACCTTATTTCTTTTATATATTGCACCGTCACGTGACAACCTCCCCCCCCCCCCCCTTTCTCTCAGGAGAAGCTGCTGGCCTAAACGAGGTTATGAAGATAGGATGAGATCACGGTGAAGGATAGGAGAGGTGGGGGTGGGGCTGGGCAGATCCAGGCATGTCTGTCTAAGAAAGACTGACAACCTTTTCAGGAAGTAAAATGCAGCTTAGCAAATTCAGATAACAGGAAATAGCGTTGTCGGTGAGGAACAGGAAGAAGCTGTTTGTCTAGTTTAGCTAAGACTTTCTAAGCTACATAAGCAGCTAGCCAGAAAATGAATAATATCAAAAGATAAAGATATTTACCATACTAATAATAGAAAAAAACTTAATTTTTGTCTGAAGTTTCCTTTTAACTTATCCCTGTTCAGCACTGCCAACTCCAGGTTCATACCACCACTTCCCAAAACATCCAGATAAGTGTAGCACATTACCTGAGAGCTTCACGTGCACACTGAAGTAGGGGCAGTACATTCTCCAGTCAATTTTAGTCAGTGACAAGGAGAAGGGTTGAAAAAGGAGTGGCTTGTTGATGGGGCAATGTTTTCCTGTGACTATGATGTGCATGCATGCACAATGGCTCCACAAAAACCAACACATTAAAGGAGCCACCCTGGAACCAGAAGCTAGGCTAGGCCCTGAGGGAACCAACAAAGTCATTGGGGGGGGAACAAGCTGAAAACCTGGAGAAGCAGCGTACACAGTAAGTCCCTATCTCAGAAGTAGAAACTGCTATAAAAAAAGGCTTTAATATCACTTTAATTGTGAATTGATTTATTCATTCCTACATGTATCTTCTTAATATTTGTGCTGTGTTCATGATTTGCTTCATTACACATATTCATTATCATGCTCACAGTTGAACTCCATGTTACTACTGACAGCTTCACTAGATTATGCTGCTGAAGCCAAGGACTGATTAGGGGAAAATTATTAACTTTTTTTAATAAATTCATAGGCATTTAGAGCATCACATAAATTCAGAACATGTATAAATATTTCTTCGTGCAGAGGTGTATTGGAAAAGTGCCATTCTCTCCTTAAGAAAATTCACTTAAAGCAGAGCTTCGGGCTCGTTCAGAAAATAATAAAAGTCAGAAGCTACAAATACTGTAGCTGCTGAGTTTTTATATTAGGACACTTACCTCTCCTCGAATCCAGCGGTGTCTTCACTCGAGCTCATTTTTCAATCGGCACTCGGGTGCTGCTGCCAACATCTCAGCTAAGGGAAACAGGTAGTGAAACGAAATCAGCCAGAAGTGGGAGCAGGTACCTGTAAAAACTAGGTATCCGCCCCCGAAAGGTGCCAGATGGGGTAGCGGAGGGGGGGGGGGGGGAGGCAAACAAGCGGAGCCTCCCTTTTGGGTGAAGGCCCACTTCAAACCTGTTCTTCAGATCTCCAATTAGTAGGGTGTAAGGCACATGATAAAATACAGGAGTCAGAAGGCCTTAAATGGCTTTTTATAAAGATTCAAGTCCAAAGCTGGCTATACACTATACAAAATTTGACCAGTTCCTGAGAAGCTGACCAAGATCCGCTCAGATCTATCCAGCCATCTCAAGCCTGACATCCCTTGGTTGAAAAATAAAAGGAGCTGGGAGGAAAATTGTTCAATGAAAAGTGGCTGCATCCAAACAGATCAAGCCACTGTAAATGCATTCTGACAGCCGTCTGAGCCGGCTTAACTTTAGCCAACCAAACTGTAGACTCTTCTTAAACAAAGCTCATCTCCAACTGACTTTTTTACCATCTGAGGCAGCCACTGAAAATCCCATGCAATACCCTGCCCACTACAGGATCTTCACTGTCAAAAGCCTGAGCGTTTTTTCTAATAAGGGACTAAAGGAATATGGGACAAATATTGTACCAATGGAAAATAGGTTCCTCTTATATAGGTCCCTCTATAATATAAGGACTCTTTAGTTTTGCTTTGCTTTGATTCCCTCATAAGTCACAACACTGAAAATGCACTATACTGCCTCACCTTCACTGTTGGTTCTGGGTCACCTCCTGTAAGCTTTGTATGGACTGATATTCAAAGAGCTAAAGCTTCTGCATGAGCAGAGACACCAACTTCATTGGCTGTTACGCTTGTAGCAATTCCACTGTATTGGTGCTCCTGGTTGTAGTAAAACAAGATCACTCCCAACAATCTGAACCATAGGACAGGGGAGCAGAGAAGGCATAGCAGAGAGGGGTGTTTAAAGTGGAATTTTGGTCAGAAAATTTGGTCCTACAAGATCACTTAAGGCTGGCCTCTTTTGCAGGTATAGCTTTATAAAATATTAACCACTTCTGGACCGGAAGGTTTTCCCCCTTAATGACCAGGCCATTTTTTTGCGATTTGGCACTGTGTTACTTTAACTGACAATTGCGCGAACATGTGACGCTGTGCCCAAATAAAATTGATGTCCTTTTTTCCCCACAAATAGAGCTTTCTTTTGGTGAGATTTGATCACCTCTACAATTTTAATTTTTTGTGCTATAAACAAAATAAGAGTGACAATTCTGGAAAAAAAAAACGATATTTTTCACTTTCTGCTATAAAACATTCCCAATAAAAAAAAAATGTAAAAATCTAATTTTTTCATCATTTTAGGCCAATATGTTTTGCTACATATGTTTGGTAAAAAAAAAATCCCAATAAGTGTATATTGATTGGTTTGCGCAAAAGTTATGTCTACAAACTAGGGGAAAGATTTAGGTCATTTTTATTTGTTTATTTATTTTTTTACTAGTAATGGCGGCGATCAGCAATTTTTTAGCAGGTCTACGACATTGCGGCGGACTGATGGGACACCTAACTGACATTTTTTACACTTTTGGGGGGACCAATGACATTACTACAATAATCAGTGCTAAAAATATGCACTGTTACTTTACTAATGACACTGGCAGGGAAGGGGTTAACACCAGGCGCGATAAAAGGGTTAAATATGTCCCTAGGGGTTGCTTTCTGAGTGGAGGATGTACTTATGGAATTAACACAGGGACCTGTGTTCCTAAATAGGAGGAACAACGGAGCCCTGTGTTCATTACTTACAGAACAGTGGTATGCCGTGTTTACAAGGGCAGACCGGTGTCCTGTCTCCACGGGGAGCGATCGCGGGTGCCCGGTGGCGATTGCAGCCACTGTACTTGCAGATCAGCTTCCCCTGAGGCAAATGGGCACGCGCGACCCCACTTGCGGTCCCGCGAAGCGATGTACAGTTACGTTGTTTTGCAGGACAGAGTTGACCTGCCGCAGTATGTGTACAGCTGGCAGTCGGCAAGTGGTTATAGTTGCCAAAACTGTTTAAAATCCACTAATACACCGTCTAACCCTGCTCTGCACATTCTCAGTTGCTCTCTAATTTTTAGGCACTGCTGAATTTGTAGAGGCAGATCTGCTGACAGCTTTAACCACTTAACTACTGCCTACCGCAGATTTACTGCGGCAGGCAGCCGCTCCTGGGCAAACCGGCGTAGTACCCCTTCCCTGCTAGTGTCATTTTTACAGTAACAGTGCATATTTTTAGCACTGATTACTGTAGTAATGTCACTGGTTACCCCCAAAATTGTCAAAAATGTCAGTTAGGGGTCCGATCTGTCCGCCGCAATGTCGCAGTCCTGCAAAAAAAAAAAATCGCTGCCATTACTAGTAAAAAAAAAAAAAAATTACATAAATCTTTCCCGTAGTTAGTAAACGCAATAACTTTTGCGCAAACCAATCAAAATACGCTTATTGCGATTTTTTTACCAAAAATATGTAGCAGAAAACAAATTGGCCTAAAATGTAAAAACATTTTGATTTTTACCTTTTTTTTTTTTTTTTTTGAGAATTTCATATAAAAGAACGTGAAAAATATTATTTTTTCAAAATTGTCGCTCTTTTTTTGTTTATAGCCCAAAAAATAAAAATCACACAGGTGATTAAATACCACCAAAAGAAAGCTCTGTTTGTGTGAAAAAAAGGACATCAATTTTATTTGGGTACAGCGTCGCACGACCGTGTAATTGTCCGTTAAAATCACACAGTGACGAATCGCAAAATAGGGCCTGGTCATTGAGCAGCCAAATCCTCCCGGGCTTAAAGTGGTTAAAGCAGAATTAAACCCTTCTTTCCTTTACAGCCAAACAAGCTACTTCTGTTTGATCTGCAACTGCTAAGGTGCTGCACATTGGATAAGTTATGACACCAGCCATTTGATGGTTTGACAGTTTGGTGGAGAACACAAATGTGACAGTAAACAAACCCGGCATTGCAGGAATATAACTGTTTTTTGAAATTGTTAAATTGAAGGGTTTCGTTTTGCTTTATGATTTACTGCAGTTCAGGGACTCTGGGCTTCAGCAAAATGGTAGCCTGCAGCAAGAAGAAACGGTAGCAAAGCTGGAGGCAATTTACAGCACACACCAGTTTTGGTAGCATGATTATTAAGGTTATAAAAAAGTGGAATGTATGTTCCTTGCTAAAAAGAACATTATTTTTTATCAAGTTGTTATGGGTAAAGTTCTGCTTTAACCACTTCACATCGACCGTATGCAAATATGTGGTCTCGGCTTGAAGGGGTTGTAATGGGGTTATAACCCCAATTGTTTTTTTTTAGGCCAACGGTTGGCTTTCTTGGGATAACAACCGATGCGGCTAAGAAGCCACTCGGCTGTTATCCCAAGCAGCAGGAGGGGAGCTCCCGCCCCCTCTTGCTGCTTCCCATGGCTCACCCGGGCTCTCCCGTCACACCCGGAGGCCCGAGCGACCAGTCAGCACGTTCGCCGACTAGCCGGAGACCGAACAAAGCCGGAACCGGCTTTGATTGGGTCTCAGATCGAGTAACCCGGAAGCGATGTTATGACATCACTTCCGGTTTACAGAAGACTATATTTTAAAAAAAATGACAGCATTCAAAACAGCCAAACTTGGCGTTTTTAATGCTTTTAAGTGTATAGGCTTTGGGGTCTTATAGACCCCAGATCCCTCCATAAAGTGTACCTGTCACTGCCTATTACTTCCGGGTTATTGTCACAAGGGATGTTTACATTCCTTCTGACAGCAATAAAAGTGATCAGAGGTTTTTTTTTTTTTCCTTTTTTTCAAAGGGACATTGTAAAGATGAAAAAAAATAAATTACTTAACAACTAAAATAATAAGAAAAAAAAAAAAACTGCCCCATCCCTCCATGCTCACACACAGAAGCCAACGCATTTGTAAGTCGTGACCACAAATTATATAATAGGCAACTTTCCATACAACATTTGCATGTAATTGTTAGGAGAAGAAATTAAGTCAACTCTACAATAACAGTTTAACCAGACAGTGACACCATATTTTGCACTGTAAGGAACTGACATTTTGTTTAACAGAGGTGTGCCTGTTAACACTGAGCTAGGGTTAAGGCACAAATGTTTGTGTTTAAAGGTTTTGGCCTTACAAAGCTGACCACGCTTGCCCTTCAATACACAATAACAACTAAACCGCATATGGAACTGTTATTTGTCCATTTTATTACAAGTAAAATGTAGTGTATTTGAGTTGAGGTTTGTAAATGGCAGTAATCCAGAAATTGGAGGCATTTCTTTATAGCTTGAAGCAAAAATAAAGATTCATTGAAAGATTCTTCTACATGATGAACGGCTTTACAACATGCACATCTACATGAATTTCTAATGCTTACCTTTCAGTCTGGTCACCTAAGGCATCTATAGTACTGCTGTTTATTAAGATGTTTTATGTATTTGGCTTGTAGAAATTAGATCTGCTGCCAATATAACAGCTCTTTCCAAGATGTGTGTACACATCTCAGTGGGCACAGCAAATACTCTCTGAACTCTCAATCTAGTGGCTGTGTTTTATTGACAGTTTAAATTTTCTTCTGTCAAATAGTGGAAACAAAATATATTTCCCCAATAACTTTATATAGATCATCACATAGGTCTGCCTATGAAGCACAGAATGTAGGTAATGGTTACATGCCTGCATAAAACCCTTTAGCACATCACCGCATAGGACAGTAAATAATATGATACCTATACCAACAATATAAACAGGAATACAGACGTTAAAAAAAAAAAAAAAAAAAAAATCCTTATAAACATCTGGCAGTCAGGTAATTCAGAATATTTTATTGACTGGCAAATGCAATTCCCTTGGGTGCTAGATTAAAGAAATTCTACTACGCAGAGGCTACAGAGACTTGAGCTTTAATAATAGATCATGGATGACAAAGCTCAACATGGGGAGGACATGGGAAAGCAGAAATATAGGGATTTTCTCTAGGTAGAGATTTTCTTGTAAGGACTGTTCTTTTAATAATGCGGCTAAAAATCTAGCTGTGTAAAAAAAAAATCTGGAGGCCCTACTGTTAGCCTTAAAGAGGTAAAGCCTGCATTGTGATTTTTACCTACAGGTAAGCCTATAATAAGGCTTATCTGTAGATAAAATTAATATCTCCTAAAAATGCACCGTTTAGGAGATATTCACCCTGGATACAGTCTGTGACGTCACCACTGCATGCGCTCTGAAGGACCTTGCTGGACCATCAGAGCTTTGTGCCGGGACCAAGGGCTCCCACTCGCAATCACATTGCCGAAGTGTGAGAACCCAGAAGAAAGGCTGGGGGAAAATGTCAGCCTGCCGCTGGAAGTCTTTGCTTCAAGGTAAGTATTTCATAATATGCTAGGATGCGATGCATTATGCAATTGTCTTACAGGTATTTATTTTTTTCCTTAACCAGCCGCGGTTTACTATCACTTTAAAGAAACCTCCAGGGGTTTGCAGTATGACAGCTCTACCATGCTAACATCCAGATGAAAAGAATGTGTTACTGTAAGACAAGTACCAAAGTTGTGGTAAAATGGCTAAAACCATCTGCAAATTCAAATGTGGCATCTCATCCTACCTGTGAGTGGGTGGGGGAGGGGAGAGATATGGTGGGGAAAAGAAAAAATGTGCCTATAATAGACGGACTGCCTCTCAGTTGCTATCTCACCTTCACTTTTTCAAACACATGCTCCCAAAGACACATTTATTATTGCCTGGGTCGTGCTGGTGAAATTTCCTCTTATTCATCTGGTGACAGCTGTCACCTAGACAGCAAGTGAATTTCACACTTTCCAACAGCAGCAGAGGTAGGGCGACTGGCTAAAGGTGAAGATTGTGGTGTCACCTGTCGACCTCTTCACCATGGCCAATCAGAAAACACCTTGTATTCACTGACAGAAATATGGGGCTGCAAATGCATGGCTGAGATGAGATAGGACCGATTTGCTTTCTTTTCAGATGCAAAAAAGAACCATGTAGACTTCAGCCAGGAAATAAAGCACAACCTACCAGACCATTCTCTAATAGTATTTATTGTAGTAGTATTCATTTGAACCAATCCCTTAACATAACCAAAAATAAAACACAATTTTGGAATATATTTCTGTATGTGTTGCAACAAAATGCAATTTATTTACAAGACAACAAAACAAAAAAAGCCAGATAAATTAATGCTAATGATAAGGGATAAGTAAATACTGTCTAAACACAAGAAGCATTTTTATTTGTTTTTGAATTTTGATGTGCTTTGTGCGTGTCTTCTAAATCTGTGCAGCAATCCAGTGTGAGTGCCGGTTCACACTTGTGCGATTTTACTGTGAATGCGATGAGTTATAAAAAGTCTAGATTTGCATGTATTCCCAAAATACATTGTATTCGTGACGGTCGTTCACATCTATGCGTTGCGATTCAGATGCGAATATAATGCGATGATGAAAAGGGTCTTGTGCGAGTTTACAGTGTTGCGTTGCAAATTTAGTCTCCATAGACATCAATGTAAATCGGTCTGGACTCGCATTATCAGTTCAGATATGTGCGATTTCTTATTTTTTGTTTGATTTTCCCCTCAGCTCCACCCCTCCTGAGCTTAATTAACATAATCAACGCAATCAAATTTTCATTACAATCACGCTGGTACTATTGAAAATCACAAGGTAAACTCGCACTGCAAATTCGCATAGCAATCGCATCCGTTCGCAATCGCACAAGTGTGAACCGGCACTTAAGCGTTATCTTTTGTGCAGGAGCTTCCTGTAATAATGACCCCTCACTACTGCTCGCTCTCCTTGAGCAGGATAAATGGTCTTCAGCCCCCTCCTGTAGTTTTCTGCAAGCAGCCTGTATTGGGTGGGGCCTGCCGTGTCGCTCCCAAAGTTTCGGTCTCTGCACACTTCATGTACAGCACAGTGATGATGTCATTGCTAATTTTACAAAGTAATAACAGGGTTTGCAAATTTATTTGATGCACCCAAAGTGGATTTATATACTCTGACTATTGAGGAATATATTTAAAAATGGGAATTTTGACCTAACGTAAAATCCATTTCGCTGATGTATACTGAAGGACACAGCTCCTGATCTTCTTAACCATTGGGTTATACTGCCCACTACAGGAATAGGACACTAGGCATAAAAAAAGTCTGGCTATGCCTATTGGCAGTCCCAGGGGGTATACTCCCTCTCTCTGCTATAGGTACACCATTTTGATGCAAGCAGTGTCAGAAGAATTACAACTCCACAGAGAGATGGGTGCTGTGTCTGTCAATGAACATAAGAGAAATGGATTTTATGGTAAGTCAAAAATCCCATTTTCTCTTTCATTCATTGATGGACACAACTCCTTATCTTCTTAACCATTGGGGCATCTCAAAGCGGTATTAAACATGAGGGGTGGGAACAACGAAAAAAAAAAATTCCAAAAGCTAACTATAGCCAATCGGGTAAACCGGAGTTCAACCAAAACAACTGGAGCATACCTGAAAAAAAACAATCCACCCTCAAAGAGGACCAGGTCCTCTAAACAGCAGCCAAAAAAACCTTGCAGCCAAGAGAAAGCATCCACAGATGCCAAAACATCCACTTTATAGAACTTTGTGAAAGTTTGCACCGATGACCAGGTGGCCGCCTTGCAAACCTGCGTCACTGACGCCTGAAGACGGAAGGCCAAGGAGGCACTATGTGCCCGAGTAGAGTGCGCCTTGACAGGGAATGGAGGAACCTGACCCTTCATGGAATAGACCTGAACCACCGTCTGTCTGATCCATCTGTAAATGGTTGCAGGGGAAGCGAACAACCCTTTCCGAGGCCCATCCGTGAGCACATAGAGTGAGTCTGATTTCCTAAAAGACTTCATAGCTGCCAGGTACACCCTAATCGCCCGGACCACATCCAAGGCATGCAAAGCGATTTCCTTCGGATGTTTTGGCTTGGGACACAGGGAAGGCAACACAATGTCTTAATTTAAATAAAAATCAGAGACAACCTTTGAAAGGAACGATGGACAGGGGCAAAGAACCACCTTATCTCTGTGAACCACCAAGCAAGGTAAACGACATGATAACGCCGCCAATTCCGACACTTTGCACGCAGAGGTGATAGCCACAAAAAGGCAACCTTCTGGGACAGCATAAACAGGGGAATCTCCCGAGAACTCTCAAAGGGAGGCTTTTGGGACTGAGAGCACCAAATTAAGGTCCCAAGGCAGTAACGAAGGCCACACTGGAGGAGCCAAGTGGCAAACTCCCTGAAGAAAAGTACGCACTAGGGAGTGTCAGGCCAAGGGGCATTGAAAGAAGACCCCTAGGCCCGACACCTGGCCCTTGATAGTACTCAAAGCCAGTTTCTGCTCCACCCCCCATTGAAGGAAGGTCAAGATCCGACCCACCAAAAAGAAAGGAGGATGAACCTCAAGAGACACACACCACACAATGTACTATGGATAGGGAATTCCGCGCTTATGGAGATGGTAATTGGCTGCAGCCTACCTCAAAAAATATAGACTATGCGGTCTATATTCAGTAAAAATGTAGGGGTGGTGAGGTGGGTGGCACTGCCTAAAAGTATTGAAATATAAGGGTATAGTACCGATTGAGTACTTATCAATTGTTCAGTTTTTCTGATAGGTGGCTGATATCCTTTAGATACCATTTTATCCAATTTGGCCACTTTTTTGTTCACTGGCACTTTATATTTATACCACTATTTATATTTTTTGCTTGTGTCATAATATTCACTATCATTACCACCTATTGCACTTTATACTTTTTATATTGCTGATTGATTGTGTTTTACGATTGTATTATATCTATTGTGGTGTTAGGAATTCAATCGGTACTATACCCTTATACCTCAATACTTTTAGGCAGCGCCACCCACCTCACCACCCCTACACCACGCAATGTACGTCTTCCACGTACAATGGTAGATCTTCATAGAAGTGGATTTGCTAGCTTTTACCAGCGTTGGCATCACCACCTCAGACAAACCTTTATCCATTAACACCTGGTGTTTAACAGCCAAGCCGTCAAATCCAGCGACAGTAAAGCAGGACAGGAGATCGGTCCTTGGGACAGCAGATCTTCCGTGAGAGGAAGCATCCAAGGAACGCCAGTGACCAGCCGCACCAGATCGGTGTACCAAGCCTGGCGAGGCCAGTCCGGGGCCACTAAGATGACTGGAATCCCTTCTGCCTCGATCCTGCGTAGAAGTCTTGGCAGAAGCTTGAGAGGAGGAAAGGCAAAAACGCAGAAGATACTGACCCCATGGGGCCACCAGCCAGAGGATACCACGACCGAGCCACAAACCTCTGCACCTTTCTGTACATCCTCCCACTCCAGATTCAGGTGAGGGCACACATTCATGCTGAAAGGGGCCTTGTCCGTGGGTCTGGAGAAGCACGCTCTTGACTTGCCAGACCAAGTTCGCTTGGATCCTCCAGAGGAGGCCTTGAAGGGCTACGATCCCTTGTCAGTCGATACTGAGGGACGAAAAAACGTATTTTGAGCTGAGAAGGAGGGCCCAAGTTTACGACAAGGGTCCTTGCCCTTAGTAGCCTGTAAAAGAAAGGTATCCAGGGTAGCACCAAACAGGCGATCTCCTTGAAAGGAAAAATCAGTCAAGACCCTTTTAGAAGTCTGGTCCGCAGACCAGCATTTGAGCCAAAAGACACTCCGAAGGACCACTGCCGAAACAGAGAGCCAAGCCACTGGGGGAGCCGCATCCAAAGAGGTATCATAGATAAACTGCAGCCCCTGGACCAGCTGGTCCACCAGCTCAGCAAAGGGAGGAGGGAGCTACTCCCCCCTCCAGGGCCCGGCACAAAAGCTTAGCCCATTCGGTCAGAATCTGAGACACCACGGCAATGGTGAATATCGGCCTCAGTGCCAAACCAGCCAAGGTGTACATATTACAGGCCACAGGCTCCACCTTCCTGTCACCTGTGTCCTTAAAGGCCAGGGACTCTTCAGCCGGAATTATGGTTGCCTTGTTTAATCTGGAAACCGGAGGATCCACCACTGGTGGAACAGTCCACTTCTAAAGTAAGGACTCCTCATAGGGGTATCGCCTAGCAACTCGCTTAGGGACCCCTCAAGGGGACACTTTGGTCGTCCCCACTCTTTAGTGACAATTCTGTCAAAATAGGAGGGGAAAGGAAGCACCTTTGCCACTCTGGATGGCTTGTGACTCCAGGACCGCCGTCAGTTCATCAATGTATGGCTGTGACCGAGAGGGCTACGCAACCCCAGAGAGGGGATCAGGTGGGGAGATGTGCTCCAAAGACTACATGAGACACGAGGGGGATGCCACAAAAAAGTGTAAAAACACTGGTAAGGGACAACCAACACCACTCTGGCAGCACTACCCAGTTGCCAGTCACAGAGCACCCATCAATCCTCAGCAAAGAGGGAGAGGAGCTCAACAGACTCACCATCCCACAGAAACCAGGCACTGCAGCCACCAGGAATATCTGCACTGCACGAGCGGCGTTCAGGAAACAAAAGGATCCAAGAGTCAGCACCAGGGGATGACGAGGGGCTCCCACCGCCCCAAAGGCTGCACAGACATGGCCGCTGCTGTTTTATATGGCAGATCACCGCAAAATGGCCGCCATGCTTTGCAGCACAAGGCTACAACAAAATGGCGGCCCTACGAGGCAGCATGAGACTCCCAGGAGAAATTCCTAGGCCTTAAGGACAGGCCCAGGCCAGACTGGGTGCCCTTGCAGGAGCCCCCACCAGGTACAGCCCCCCTCCCCCCCGCGAACAGCCGACCGTTCGGTCACAGGCGGTCCACCCCCCGCCCCCATCACCAGCATAGTGCCCTGGAGGATGACCAGACCACCCACACAGCTCCAGCATAAGTGGATGGGGTGACAGATGAAGGGGGGGTGCCTGACAGGAAGGAGGGGAACCCGGGAGTCCGGCTCCCATGGAGGGGCCCACGTCCACTCCAAAACCCTCCAGGGCTAGAGGGGGGACAGCTACTTACCATACCAGGAACCAGATGGGCACCGCTTCAGACAGAACCCCTCGCCAACTAAATGGGGGCGGCTGTCAGCAAGGAGGAACGCTGCAACTCGGGCCGAGTTCAGGTCGTATGCGACCTCGTGGGGCGTTTAACTCAAAGGCCAGCCCCCGTGCAGTGGGGCTATGTTGCGGCAAACCTAGCACGGAGCTGAGGTCTGTGTGCCATCGCTGGCCAGACTGGATGTGACCACTGGATCTAGATTATCCAGCCCATCGCCCAGTCCGGCAGTTGATTGTAGATCTCACAGGAAAGAACCAGGAGAAAAAAATCGATCTAAAAAGAAAAAAATTGCCAGGGCCAGAGATCCCAGCAAGGAACTAGGCAGAAAAAAACTGAGTGACTATAGCAGGGAGAGGGAGTATACCCCCTTGGACTGCCCATAGGCGTAGCCAGACTTTTTTTCTGCCTAGTGTCTTACTCCTGCAGGGGGCAGTATAACCAAATGGTTATATAGATCAGGAGATGTGTCCATTAATTAACGAAAGAGAAACATTTTTTTGTGCCCAGAGTTCAGCTTTAGGATCATAAATCTGAAATAAACAGGAAACAAACTAAGCAGGAAATTACATTAATCCTCAAATTATATCAAAGGCTGTTTTTTTTTCTGTTTACCAGTAAGATACAAACTGGTCATCATGAACTGAAATAACTGGGCGATAGCATACAACTGGCTTGTCTTCTTGTAACAAAAATCAAGATTTTTTTTTTTTTAGTATAGAGTTCAGGGACTGACAGGGTTCACACATCAGATGATATTTTTATATGTCACTGATATGTAAAGGATCATTGCGTTATTACCTTTTTTTAACAACAGATCTACTTTACAATCACCAAAGACTGCACTACTGAAAACCTAAAACACAATTCATGAATAAAAGGCTTGACAGAATTCTCAATATGTGTCAAGATTTGCTTTTGTACTTTGCTTTAACTAAAAGGTTTACTAACAAGCTGCACTTGCCTTTGCAGTCAGTTTTCAAAAAGGAAATAACTAAAGCCAGACAGCTTTTGTTTGGAAACAATTTAGCTTGAACTTGACTCCTTTGACTTTGCTAACCAGTGAACTTGGTTGATCCAGAATTCAATTATTTAAATTCTCCAAGGTGATTTTGTAGCGGTTCATTAATTAATAATAAAACATTAAATTTAGAGATATAAAAACAAAACTGCAGACAAAACAGCAGGATGTTCTAAGAATAAAGACTGCTCTGAGATAAGGTCATATAAGCTACATATGTTTTCATGACAAGGGCAATAATTCTGTGCATACAATGTTAGGGTATCAAAGGTTTAAAGAAGTTAACAAATCTTAGAGACAAATACAATAAAGAGAACTTAATTAATTAAGTTTAACGTTACCATAGCAGAGTGGCTTACCGAACACTACTCTCAAGAGCTAGGCTGTATTAGCATGTACCCATCTTAATCATAAATTGTACACAAAGCCAAGGTTAAAAATTGAAAGTGCAAAGCAAAAGCCATACATTTCACCTTAGCTGCACTTACCTGAGTCCGTAAAATTTCACCTTTTGACAACTGCATATCACCAGTCAGCTCTTTCACTGTGATACCCAATGGCTCTAGACGCTTGCTGAAGTAATTTGTCATCTCAGCTGCCAAGGCCTTCATAGGTGCTACATACACAATCTGTACAAAAAGGGACACCAAGTTGATAAATGAGCAAAACTCACAATGTCATTTGTCCCAAAGCAACCAGTACAAATCAAAATTTATTGTGAAATATGATTCCAAGCACTTACAGTGAAAAAATCTTAATAGTGATATATGATAAGTTGTTAGCTGTGCTGGATAAGTGTGCAGCTCTTTAGAGGACAATGGATTTTGTTTATATAGCCTCATCACTTTGAAAATTGGTTCTGCATCAAAGCTAAATGCATTTTCATAGCTTTTTCACATGGGTAATAAGATTTTCAGGACACAAATAAGGATTGCTATTATAGTAATGAGCAAAATCAAGCAGCATTCTTCATATGAATTAGGACTGACTAATGCACTTGAAAACTTACTATTATTTACTAATAAGAAAGAAAATGTATACCACATTTGAAGTTCTATATCAATTAAAATGTAGTATAAAAAAGTTTTACAAGGAATACAAGCATTCCTGAAACATCATCATCCAACTTTTTGTTCTACCTACAAATAGAGTACACAATTGTATCTTAATAATGCACGTTGTCCATCATTCTCATACAACAGAGCAACTAGGCAAATTCATTACTAACAAGAGTGCACATTAGCCAATAAGTCTCTTAAGGTGTAGCAGGATTGCTATCCTGCTTCAGTTATCAAAATTCCAGTCTTTTTTTGTTTTCAAAATGGGTTAAAAAATGCTCAGGTAATTTTTAATTTTTTTTTTATTGTGAATTTTTTAATTTTAAACACAGTACATCGCCTTCAAAGCGGAGACCCAGGCTCCTTCTGAAAACATTAAAAGTCAGAAGCTACAAATACTGTGTGATTAGAATACTTACCTGTCAAAGAATCCAGCTGTGTCTTTACCCAAATCGATTTTTCAGTCGGCTCTCGGGCACTGCTGTCGCTATCTCGGGTAAGGGAAACCGGCAGTAAAGACTTCACAGCCGGTTCCCTACTGGGCTTTGTGAATGGCCTGGCGGCAGGGGAAAGAGGAGAATGGCCGAATTTTCAAAAGATTTCTCTGCGGCAAAGTCCACCGGAAGTGGGAGCAGGTACCTGTCAAAACCAAAAGCAAAGAAAACAAAAAGAGGGCGCACCGACCTAGCGCATTATCCTCAATAACAGGCTTTATTGTATAACATTAAAAATGGCTACTCACAGACGTAGATGATAGTAAAGCATGTCGAGCTTAACTGCTCAAATGTCCGGGTCAGTCCATGTCCGATGAGATGATGGTTGACGCGTTTCGAGGCTCAGCCTCTTCCTCAGAGCTACTGTGTCATGGCTATCTCCTTGGTTTAAATAATAAGGCAATGGTCCAGTCCCCACCCCCAGGTGGGAGTATCCCCTCCCCCGGGGAGTGGCCTGAGCACCATTACATTCTACCTCATGACATCTTTGGTGATAGTCTCCCCATGGGGTAATATACAATGGCATATATCGATCATGCAGTTAGAGTATAATACAAGAATGTGAAGGCATATGATTAGAACCATATACATAAAAAATATATATATACATATATATATATACATATAGCATCCAATATAGGACCAATAAGAGACCAATAAGAATCAATACACTGCAATGTTAGAGGCTAATAAAACTGCTTCATCAATCCACACTGGGGCATAGTAAATTCTTTTCAGACTAGCAATGGAGGGCAGCTGGAATGTTACCTGGTATATAGTCTCCCCTGGTCTTCTATATGCTGAGGTCTCCAGTGTAGTCCAAGCCATATCCCTGTCCCTGTATGGTAGTTGTCTTCACCATATAAGCATAGTAAGCTCTTCCACTAGCTGATGTTAAGTTCCAAAGGGAGAGGGGAGGGGGGGCGGGATCTGTGGTCAAAGCGGGGGAGACAAGGAGGAAATAGGGAGCCGATCGGTCACTGTATACCGATCGCCGGCCCCGTGGAACGCACGCCGCTAGACAACTTCCGGGTTGTCGCGTCATGTGTTCCATCCGACGTCACTTCCGCTGACGTCACTTCCTCTCACGAGAGATGTTGTATACAGGACACAGTAGCTCTGAGGAAGAGGCTGAGCCTCGAAACGCGTCAGCCATCATCTCATCAGTCATGGACATTTACATGGACTGACCCGGACATTTGAGCAGTTAAGCTCGACATGCTTTACTATCATCTACGTCTGTGAGTAGCCATTTTTAATGTTATAAAAAATAAAGCCTGTTATTGAGGATAATGCGCTAGGTCGGTGCGCCCTCTTTTTGTTTTCTTTGCTTTCAGTATCGGTGGACTACCCCAGTCCGTTTTGGGCAGCAAGACCATGGCCATTTGAGAAGCCAGGATTGAGTCCCGTGAGGAGTGTGGTAGTGGGGCAGGGATACCAAGCGCAGGAGAAAGGTGGTCACACCTTATGGTTTTTTGGACCTGTCAAAACCAGGTACCTGCCCCCTCCCCCCCCGCCTCGAAAGATAACAAATGTGGCAGTGGAGGGGGAGGGCAAATCAGCAGAGCTTCCCCTTTTGGGTGGAGCTCCGCTTTCGCATTTCCTACCAAATACACTTGTATAGTAGGCATGTTGTTCAGTAACAGATAATGGTGACTGCATATTATGTATTGTGTACTGGGCATTATTCTGACAAACACTTACACCCGTAGCCTGTGAATGAGTGCCTTTGTGAATGAGTTTATGTGGCTGCACCCACATGGCTGTCAAATATCAGTGTCCCAATAGAAATGAAAGGGCTGCAATTGAAATCTCATAAATAAGGAGCTCCTTCACAGACTATGGATGTCAGCAATGGATGTTTACTGTAAGGTCTGAATGAGACCTTACAGTAAACAGCATAAGGTACTTGCTAGTTTTTTTGGAGCTTTACTTTAAGAGAATGCCAATTACAGGGTTTCTGTATAAGATTTCCAATTCTTGCGTATAAATAACATTTACATTACTAACACAGACCAGACTTTGTTCAAATGAACAAATACCTTAAATGCATCCTTTTTAATGACACCTTGTTGAATATTTTGGCGGATTTCATGCAAGACCGTTAGCATGGCAATGTTCGTTTTGCCTGCACCGGTCGGTGCACAGATGAGCATGTTTTCATTGGTGTTGTAAGCAGTCTCAAAAACTATTGACTGTATTCGGTTCAGTCGTTTCACTCCTTTGAAGACCAGTTGTCCAATCTGCAAATGGGAAAGGATACAAAAATTAAGGAAATACTATTTCAAGCACATAATGAGAAAGTAGAATACACATAATAAAGCCTGTACGCTTGTGAGTTTGAAAAATAAAGCAATGGAAAGTGTGAAAAATAGGATGATGAGCTAATCCATGTTGTAAATCCAATTAAAAGAGTTTAATGTGACATTAAGCCTCAACAGGAAAAAAGTTATGCTTATTATATTAAAATATAATCATATGCTAAGCTGGTTATGTGTATGCTGACAATTCAACAGTAAAAAGATGCAAGACATTAAATTCCCTTTTTTTTTATCTCAAGAAGTACTCTTGGTTTTTCATGGAGCAGCATGTAGGCAGTATGGATTTAAGAGGCTATGTTGTATGCTATTAAAATACAGTATAGCGTCTGGTTAAGAAAATTAAACAAAAGAACAATGAAAGATTACGTCTAACTGCTGGTGATCACTGTACTTTGCTTTTTCCTTACCATTTTAGGGGAACATATATTTTTTGTAAATAATTATAGAACAGGTCAGAATAGTGTAAATACTAAGCCTGTATCATTTGTAAATATATATGGGCGCATATATAAATGGATATATGGTTGAAGCATTTGCCCGTGACATACGCAAGCTCTACTTTCTGATTAATAATACTGCACAATGTTGTGTTTTTTTCTTAACTTACTAAAAGACAACAGTTTTTGCAGGATAGATTTACACTTTTTCCTACAATATTACTACCCCGGTACTCTAGAATTTATATACTCCTAAATTACTACTCTGGTACTCTAGACTTTTTTCATTAATGTAGGCCAATATGTGTTTCTGCTACATTTTTTTTCTTTTTTTTACTAGTAATGGTGGCGATCAGCATTTTTTGGGGACCAGAGACATCATTACAGTGATCAGCGCTAAAAATATGCACTGTCACTGTAATAAGTTAACATCAGTGGTGATCAAATGGTTAACTGTGTGCTTAGCTAATGTTTCAGTGTAGTAGGGGAGGTGCTTTTACTAGTGGAAGACATGGATTGGTGTTTCTGCTTTACAGATACAAAGGATCCATGTCTTCTGTACTGAAAGAATGACAATCCGCCTTGTTTACATAGGAAGACTGGCATTCTGTCAGTGCACCTAACGATCAGCGGGTGCCGGCGGAGATCGAGTCTGTGGGACCTGCTGATTAGCTCTCGCTGTGTAAAATCACAGTGGAAGCGAGCCGCTGGCAGCACACACTCGCGTCCAAAACCTGGAAGTGCAGAATCATGTATATATACGTGATTCTGCCAAGAACGGCCGCCCTGTAGCAGTAAATCTGCTATGGGGCAGTCGGCAAGCAGTTAACAAGATCATTACTTTTGTACCCTCCTACTTTAACAGAATCAGATACACACAAGGCTCTCTGAGGCTCTAGGCTGAAAATCTGAAAGACAGTTTTGCCACTCTCTTTTAGGAGTACACTAAACTGCCAGCCTTGTCTGCTGGCAGTTCAGTTCTAGGAATACAGATTTAAAGTTAGGTACACTCTTCTACCAATACAAACACACACTATACACTTTTCTACCAATACAAACACACAAAGGGTGCCAAGGTGGCAACGATAAGGGCTCCAGGCAGATTGGACTGGTAGGCAGTCTAAAAAATTGTATTATACATGGAAATGCGTTACTGTCAGTTAGCAATGTGATTAGTTAATGGCTACGTGCAATCCTAGGCTATTGCCAGTGTTGGATATGCGGAAATCATGTCCAGAATATCATACGACTGAAAACAGAAAATCTGTTTTCGGAAGTCCAAATTAAAAAAAAAAAAAGGAATCTTATGGTAAGAAACAAGTACATTATTTTCACAAAACAATAATATAATATAATTTGAGAATGACATGTACCCATTTGATTCATGTTGATCATCAAACAGTTAGCTTATCCTAGTATTTTACCCACTACAAGCACTAAAACAGCTTCACAAGTTGAGAAAATTATAATTTCTATGACCTATGATGAATTGTAGCCAACACTGTGCGTGACTACTAGCTGTCAAATTGTTCTGTCACTCACAGCTCCGGTTCTTGCAATATATTAGGAACCAATCATTGTAAGCCATCACAAAGTAATCACATAGAGGCTAAAAGTTCAAGCACAAAAAATGAGCCAGTCAGTCTGTCTTGGTTTAATATTCTTATTGTTAGATAAAATTACAGTATTAAAAAAAATAACTTTTGTTAACTATAATAAAAACAGAACAGTGTACCAAATAATAAAGAAATGGTTAAAGAAAGTATTGTGCATCCAACTAGGTTAGAAAATCCAAGCAGGCATTCAGAGTTCAGTTGAATGGAGACAGATTATGAAGCATTTTCACTGGTGAGCTCCAAATTTTTCCAGATGCAACAGGACATAAACAAAACAAGTAAAGCAAGAAAATGTGTTATCCACTTTTAATGCAAAAAGCTTTTGCTCCTGTGATGTTACACTAAGGCCCCTTTCATGCAGACAGACTGATCGGGTCCACCTGTCAGTTTTATAGGTGGACTTGATCGGATCATCCATTCTCCACTATGGACATGTGTCTGTTTACACCCGCCAACATCTAATCTGTTCCTATCCGCTGAAAACAGACGGTTGGGGGATCTATTCCCCATCCATCTGGCAGATTGAATGACAATCAGATGTAAACGGACATGCGGTCAGTTTACATCCGACCGCCAATAGAGGACATATTTGTTCTGCATCAGCGGACCGTGCCTGGACCTGTTATCTGCCTTAACAGGGATCAGCGTAGAGATCTTCTGCTAAGTAGGTGAGTACTCCAGTGTGAAAGGAGCCTAAGGTCCCTTTCAGATATGCAGGCCATTTGTTTCATCAGCTCAGTTATGGTTTTTAAGGAAAAAATGGACGAAGTTTACATCAGTTTTTTTACAGCCGCCAGCTATGTCCTAACGGATCACGTGTTCAGCATCATAGCATGCAGATCTAATAGGAGCCCCTGTGCTTCTTCATTCAGAGTCAGTGCACTCTAAAACAGGAGTTATGTTACTGGCCAGATAACCAGATGAAAACCACGGGGAAAAAAGGAAATAAAAACAAAAAGAAAACTAATACAGCCACCACATCTAATGATTGGTAATTTCAACCTGTAGACATGATTTTAATAAAGCTACAATGTGCCTGTTCAAATATGTTGAAAGAGTTTTATACAGTCACACGATATCAACGGTTAGCAAGTTTTGCTAATAAATAAGTTGGGCAAGATTTGTAAAGAAATAAAAATAAAGAAAAAAAAAAGCATTCAGCTTAGCTCTTCTATGCATACACATTTCCCCATGTAATGTCTATTTAAAAAATGCAGCAAGTTCTGGGGAATTCCTCATGATCTTGCCAGTAAAGCAGTTAGCTCATAAATTCCTGCAGTTGGCTGACAACACTGCCACTGCTGCACTGAAATAGCCAGAAGGGTGGAAAAAAGCAGGCAGCTGGTATGGAAGCAGAGTGAGAATAATAATACATAGGATGGAGATGAGCGGAGGGAGCTGTGCTGACACAGTCCCAACAGAGGAGAACTCAGGCAGGATTGACAATGCTACTTAGGATTATAATACAGTGATGGCTGAGTTCCTATTATGTAGATATACCCTCCTTTTTGACCAAGGGACTATAGTCACTTGCATAAAAATTGAGAGAAATCCTAACGTTTATGTCGGTCATCAAACAAGGAGCAAAAGGGAAAAGCGTTCACTGGAAAAACATGTTGCAATCTCAAATTCCTAAGAGGTTATTTGCCATTCCTTTAGAGATAGCTTCTTATACTTCCTGTTGCATCTATAGGTGTAGAACAAAATCCACAAACAGTGAGGGAAAAAAACTATCAGGAGTTAACTATTTACTAAATAATCAAATTAAAAAAAAAAAAAAAAAGATACACCTCAAATATTTAAATGCATTTAAGATCTAACAAACAGAAAATAATAAGTAGTAGAAAAAAATAAAAATGTGTATTTTTTACTCAAAAACACAATTTACACTATTCATTCCCTTTAAGTTTTTTTTTTTTTTTTAGTACACGGTTCCACTGATATCAACATGTCCACCATATTGTAGTAGTTTGACCCTGGCCTTAGTCATACTTTAGTTATGTCTATAGAGACACTTTATCCCTTCTACAGTACAGTACAAAAACATTTGGGATTTCAACATTTATTAAAGGCAACTAAAGTTGCTTATTTGATCATGCTACAGCTCAACCAAAAATCACCTCCTACATTATCAAACAATAAAATAAAAAATGTATAAAAAAATAAAAACCCATGTTGCAGGGATATGCCAAACAATAGCACAGTACGGCAACAGTTTTTAATATCCTATGCCCCTGTGTCCAATATAGTGACTTTAAACTCAAAGGCCCACAAGCAGTAGGCTTAGATCCAGATCATAGATGTTTCCCACATCACAATGTAGAACTACACTAGTAAGTAACATCTATGAAGTCATGTCATCAACAATGCATAGAAGGTAAATGCAGTTCCTATACGGTATATCTCTTTTGACAAGGTTGTTTCTAAGAGGCTTGGTCTCCATAAAGAGACTTAGAAATAAACACGCTTATTCCCAGCTGGCAATAAGTGTAATTTTAAAGTGATCACCTGCCATGCAATATTGCTTGAAAATCATTTTGTGTATGGTGAACAAATCATAGCAGTATCGAACAACCAGTCAGTTCAGCTTGGGTTATAAGCGGAAAACATTTTTAAAGAGCTGGATAAATAACCTTCCACTGACAATAAAAAGGGCTGATAAATATGGCTACTTGGATTATGCTGGCCCATGCACAATAACATTCTAAGCAAAGAAAGTTTTAGACCCTAGAAAATATTTAGCCCACATGTGGGCTGCATTGACTTTGAAAACTGAAAGACCTTTTAGATAATAAACAACCAAAATGTAAAATGTGATCTATTACAAACTGCATTCATGAATTTACATGGCTTTCATACAATGTCCCCTAACTAAGAAAGTGCTCAGCATCTGAGTGGACTGCCTAAATCTGGTCAAAATGCTATTGTAGATCAACCCACCAAGGACAGTCTTGGCAATAGTCTTTGGTGACCTAACTTTCATACATAATAGCAGTATTACTGTCATGCGGTCACACGTTGGGGTTTATTTACTAAAGAAATAAAGCAAAAAGTCTTTTTTATTTACCGCGTGTACTAATTGGGTATTCCTTGCAAAGTGAATTTTTCTTAACTTTACCCCATTCACTAGGCAGAGTGAACATGTCCCACTCTTTTAGTAAAGCAATTGTTTTATCACTTTGTAAAAGTAAAAAGGGAAGAGAGGCACAAGTAAAGACAATTTGTCAAAGGCACAAAATATCCACATCAAGAATAGGTTAAAGTAGTATTAACACAGTAGCTGAAATTATTACTTTCCTTGTCTGATGCTTCATCTTCTTTAAAATCCATCATGTTGACCTAGGCTGGGTTCACACTGGTGCGATGCGGGAACCACAGCAATTCCTGTACAGGTTCCAGCATCACATCTGACTCGCAGGCAGTTCGCACTGATCTCTGTGAACTGCCACGGGTGTCAATATAAAGTTAATGACACCCCCAAATCAGTTTGCAGAACATATTTTGAACTGTGGAATCGAATGGAATCAGATCGCATGGATCTGAACACCCATGCAGTTTGATTCCAAAAAAAGGGTCCTGCACCATTTTGGTGAGAATGCGATGTGATTTTAGCCATACAAACTGTATAGCTGAATCTGCATCACACAGGCATTGCCTGTGATGTGCAGAGCAATGTGGTGTGAATTACACGTGATGTCTGCCATTGCACCAGTGTGAACCCAGCCTAAAAGTGTCACTAAACACACATCATAAAAACTATCAATAAATGTTATATCATATGCTGTTCATAACTCATTCAGCCACTATGGAATTAATTTTCTGTATTCTGAAAAATTCTGCTGCTCTATATTTTAAACCACCTTCTGTTCATGTCCCTGATTCAGCTAGAGATTTTGCAGCTGTGGAGGCAACTCTGCACATGCCCAGTTTTCAGTGAGTTTCAATGCTAAGCATTTCTTCCCCATCACATGTAAAAAGCCCATGTGATTATAGAGTCACACATGTGGGTGTAAACACAGTGGTAAATGACAGCCCAGTCCCTCCCTCCTCATGTCCACTAACCAGCTAAACACAATGAGGGTGGGATATTACATGTAGCTTAATAGAGGAATCACCTCGCTCTTATTCTAAGACACAGGCTGGAGGGGCGTGACACAAACTGTGACTGCCAGAGAAAAAACACCTACACTATTTCCACAAAATAATAAAGATTTCATGTCAAATATATTTGTATGACAATGTAAAACAGTTTATAGACATTATTCATTTTTACTCTGCATTCCAAAGGCTGTTTTTGTTTTCTTATGTTGAACAAGTGACCAGCAGCGAAGGACTAGAAGCTCCTCCTGCTTATGTTTTCCTGCAGACAGGCTGGGAAAGAACTGGGTTATGCGACAGCTGTATATCAATTAGGAAAAAGGTAATAATTTGAGTTTCTAGCTTCCACATCTGAGAATAACGCTAATAGAAAAAATTCAGTCAGCCAGCAGCTCTCTGCTCTTCCCTCTCCTCGCTTACTGGAGTGCTGGGCTGTGGAGGGGTGGGGAGTGGCTGGCTCAGGCTGGATTACAATCCGCTGATCAGAGTTATTAACCTCAAATGTGACTGCCCCCCCCATGCTGCTGCTTCCCTGTCCCAGCCTCTCCAACTTCTGCCACTCCCCTTCCTCCAAAACTTCTCCCCTGCTCTTGTTTCCTATCCCCTTCACCCTGCCCCCCCCCCGCAAAACTTATCCCCTGCAGCTACCCTGAGAAGCAGGCTTTCAGCTGGCTTCAGGTGCTGCAGAGGCTTAGAGGGGATCCAGATATGTCCCCCCCATTCACTCTGATCACCCCTCCACGCCCATTCATCCCTGTTCAGAGTGCATTACCTCCTTCGCTTCCCACCGCCTGCTGACTGGAACTCAGCTAACTCAGCTCCGGCAAACTGTCAGGCTGGAGGGGGGGGCGCAGAGGCTTAGAGGGGATCCAGATATGTCCCCCCGTTCACTCTAACCCCCCCCCCCCCTGCCCATTCATCCCTGCTCAGAGTGCATTCCCTCCTTCGCTTCCCGCCGCCGTGCGGATGAGGTTCGAGCTTGGGAGGGCTTGGTAAACATGTGCCTATCGAGAACAATGGGTGGTCTGATCGGGCCCAAGTACAAAAAAGGACAGGCAGACCGGATCAGTCTGCAGCATATACCCCTGCAAGGCTGTATCTACCTGTGCTCCGTGCATCTCTGTGCAGGTAGTCCCCATATTTTGGGAGGTAGCCGTTGATCCCAATTTGACATCCATGAAGGTCCGGGCGCATGTCCCTGAGCTCACACTGTCTGCATTCCAGGTCGTGCATCCACACAGATATCAGATTGGGAACAGCAGCTATGCCTATGCAGCCGTTGCATCCCAACTGACATAATGAGACTGCTTGTATGGGGATGCACGGAACAACCGTGCACCCCTGTGCAGGTAAACATGGCCCTCACACTTAAGTCTGCCACATGTGAACAATGCTTTAGTAGCAATTTAGCAGGAATTTTGTAAGTTATGTTGTACCTATGTGAGCTAATAATGATTTTAGTGTATTTTTAGTGAAAATAGAGATTTGATGAACATTTGCGCAATTATTGTGGGGCCCAAAAAAAATCTGCTTTTTTTTTTATGCTACAGGTCATGTGCTTTTAGAAAATGTCTGGTTTGGGGGGTCTTTTT
Source organism: Pelophylax lessonae (assembly GCF_965119305.1). Classification (NCBI taxonomy): domain Eukaryota; kingdom Metazoa; phylum Chordata; class Amphibia; order Anura; family Ranidae; genus Pelophylax; species Pelophylax lessonae. The sequence continues at coordinate 384,408,842 of NC_138770.1, forward strand.
AAATTCTGAAAGCTGCAAGTGAAAAATGGTAACCTTCGGATTTTTAGAGTAAATTGTTTTTATTTACGGTTTTGTGTACCTTCAGTTTTCACCACTTCACAAAAAGGCGCACTATAAAATTTACAATTTTTCATTATTTCAATACAGTTTTAACTTGTATATTTAGTAGGAAATTTGTACATTTTGCTATGTATGAATCCACTATTAATGATTTTAGTTTATTTTTAGCAAAAATATTGTTTTGATAAACATTTGCGCAAAAAAATCAGTAACACCTTTTTATTCTGCTGGCCATGTCTTTTCAAAAAATGTATAGTTTGGGGGGGTCTTTTACAAACTCTGAAAGCTGTAGGTGAAAAAGGAAAACCCCTAGATTTTTTGAGAAATTTTTGCGTACCTACAATTTTCACAATTTCTCAAAAAGGCGCAATTTATAATTTTCAAATATTTGGTATTTATTAACTCAATAAAGGTTTAACTTTTATATTCAGAATGAACTTAGCAGGAAATTTGTTGGTACCTGTGAATAATGATTTTAGTGCATTTTTAGCAAAAATATTGTTTTGGAAAACATTTGCGCAAACAATTTTGCAGGCCCTTAAATTCAGTAACACCTTCCTTTTACTCTACTGGTCTTATCCTTATAGAAAATGTATAGTTTGGGGAGTCTTTTACAAAACTCAGAAAGCTATGAGTGAAAAATGAAAACCTTCAGATTTTTAGAGAATTGTGGTTACTTACATTCTTGCAAACTTTGAATTTTCACCATTTTGCAAAAAGGTATATTTAAAAATCACAAATATTTGGTATGGATTAACTAAATACAGGTTACTCTTTTATATTTAGTAGGAATTTTGTAAAATTTGCTGTTTATATCGGCTAAAAATGATTCAGAGAATTTTTAGCAAATATATAGTTTTGATAAACATTTGTGCAAATATCGCAGGGCATTAAAAATAATAGCACCTTCTTTTTATTCTACAGGTCACGTGCTTTCAGAAATATATGGTTTGGGGGGTCTTTAACAAACTCTGAAAGCTTTAAGTGAAAAATGAAAACCTCTAGACTTTTAGAGAAATGTGGATGTTTAAATTTTTGTGAATGTTCGATTTTCACCATTTCACAAAAAGTTGCAATCTAATATTTGCAAATATAGGATATTAACTCAATACAGGTTAGCTTTTAGATTTAGTAGGAATTTTGTAAAATGTGCTGTGTTTTTATCTGCTAATTATTTTAGTGTATTTTTAGTGAAAATATTGTTTTGATAAACACTATGCCTTAAAAATCAGTAGCACTATTTGTATTGTACTGAAGATGCTCAATAGGATATTTTCACTATATTCTTCCCCAACAGCTCGGGTCAAAATTAATGGTTCAGTTAGTGATACCTTTTGTTTTCATAATGGAACCCGACAGGGTTGTCCCCTTTATTATTTGTCCTGTTTCTAGAACCTTTCTTAGCTACAGTAAGAAATAATGTAGATATCAAGGGGGTGCACATAGGCCAGTCTACACATAAATATGCCGCTTACGCGGATGATATCCTCTTTTTTATTCAAAACCCCCATGATTCCTTGCCCAACTTAATCTCAGCATTATCAGACTTTCAACGGGTCTCTAATTTTAAAATAATATGAATAAGTCTGAAATTATGAATGTAAATATGTCGCATTCAGAAGTTGCCTTAATTAGATCATCTTTCGCTTTTCGCTGGCAAACAAACAGTATGAAATATCTGGGTGTTTACCTCACACCCAGAGTCACTATGTTATACAGACATAATTATATCCCATTGCTGAATAGGATTAAAGATCGACTCTAGCGGTGGTCATCTATACCACACTCGTGGTTAGGAAAAATCAATATAATTAAAATGTCTATATTGCTCCGTATCTTGTTTGTTTTCCAGATGCTGCCGCTGGGAGTGCCAATTAGTTTTTTTTCAACTATACAAAGATTATTGTCTAAGTTTATCTGGAAAGGCAAACAACCTAGGGTTGCTAAAACGATCCTTTACCGTGTTAAAACAAAGGGAGGCTTTGCCCTCCCCCAACTGAAATGATATTATTATGCAGTAGCATTAGCCAGAATAGCAGATATAGTTAGTCCGAATAATGTGAAACTTTGAGTACAGGTGGAAAGGGACCTAAGTGGGGTTCCCCTATCTAAATCCCCCTGGATTCCACACAAATATAGGTCATTTTTACCCACAGTCTCACCAATTACCACCTCCACACTGGCCATATGGGATTCTATACATACAAAAATACAAGTGGGCATATAATTCTCCACTAATGCCCATATTAGGTCATGCCATGTTTCCCCCAGGCCTTATGGATAGGGGTTTCAGGCAATGGAAACCAGGAGACGAGCTCCGTATATATCATGTTATTAAAGATAATCAGATTAAAACATTAGGAGTAATTATATATCCACAAGAAGCAACACGGATGGATGAATGGGGATATAGCCAAATGGTGAGTTTTTTAAGTTCTTTTCCACAACCTATACGTGAAATAACAGACCTCAACCCTGTTGAAACAATATTACAAGCACCCTAACCGCACCGACATGCTATATCTGTATTTTACAAAACTTTGTTGTGCATGTACTACCCGGATTATCCGAGATATTTGGCGAAATGGGAAAATGAATTTGCTCTACCTCTGTCAGATAAGCAGAGGTCTAAGATCCTTCAGTTGGCTGTGTCTTCATCTCTATCCACTAAAACTGCAGAAGTAAACTATAAATTATTAACAAGATGGCACTATACGCCATCAAGATTGCACATGTTTCCATCCCAATCACCACTCTGTGGGAGAAAATGCGGCCAAGTGGCAAACCATGCACATATATGGTGGCTGTGCCCAGTTATAAAACCATATTGGGAACTTATTCTGGCCACTATCACAAAGATTATGGGCTCCCCTATACCGAGAGACCCATGGACGGTTCTTTTCCATTGCACAGTACAATCTTCAAAGACATATAAGCAATCTATTTTACCCCACCTATTAAACGCAGCGAAGGCTTTGATTCCAGCAAGTTGGGGAAACACGGAACCACCCTCGCTAAGCCAATGGTGTCGCAAGGTTGATTCAGTGGCACTGATGGAAGATCTTACTTACATCTCAAAAGGGACAGATAGATAGGGGCCACAAAACCTGGGCTAAATGGAGAGAATTTAAGGCTAATTTATACTTAGAGTAAATGCTTACTCTCCGGCCAGGGGAAACTTGTCTTAGACATAAATGAGAATCAAAAAGTGCAGGATTGTATACTAATATCTCCCCGTCGCCAATGATTGACATAGTTAACGGTTTGATAATGTTTGAAATGCTGAAAATATTTGAGAAATACACTGGAATCCCTTTCTCATTTTTTTCTCTCTCTTCTTTCCCTTTTTTTTTTATTTTTAATTTATATATATATATATATATATATATATATATATATATATATGAATATGTTTAATTTTGTATTTATATATTGTGCAATGTTGGAAAATCAATAAAAACTTATTAAACAAAAATTTGTATTGTACTGGTCATGAGCTTTCCGAAAATATATGGTTTGGGGGGGAGGGGGTGGTTTTTACCAGCTCTGAAAGTTGTAAGGGAAAAATAAAATAAGGAATGAAAAAATTGCAACAATGGTCTGGCCAGCTAAGTTTACGAGTGCACAGGACCTGGCAGTGAAAAGGTTAATATGGTGTAGGCAGAGTCAAAGATGCTTGACACTAGCTTTCACTTTGTTCAGACAGCATCTGCATCAAAAGCTCTTTTTTTTTTTTTTTTTACTTTACAGGCATTAGCAATTACATTTGATATACTTAATATTGATTTATATTATAACTAAGTAATTTTGTGAGTCTCTTGGTGAATGTAATCAATCAGCATACTACAATATATCCCCCCCCATAGTGTTTAGCAATAAGAGGACATGGAGGAGGAGGGAGGGAGGGTGACGTAATTTACCACGCCCACATGTGTGACTCTATAGTCACATGGGTAGCAAATATAAGAAAAAGGAAGAAGTGAAGAGCTTAGAACTGAGCATGCTCAATAGAGAACACCAGCTGGTCTACACGATCTCAGCCTGTGTGATGGTGACAGAAAATATAGGCAGGACAGCTGAAGATGGAATCAATCATGTATATTTCACTTTGAATAAAACAAATGCTCTGCTTTATGAGAAACTAACACTCTGTTATATAGCATGTAATGAGAGCCTTTAAAGTCTAGGTTTAATGACACTTTAAATATATTGAACAACAAAAAATAATTTTTAATCAAATAATTTTTTCCTGAGTGTTTTGACAGGGTTCCCAAACATGAACCAACTTGTTTACCCCAACAAAGAATTCCTCCCCACGCCCAACCAGTGACTCATCCCTGCCCTGGTCATTCAGCTGCCAGGCGGGTTGGTCTCAGTGGGCCTTTTTATTTTCTGAAGGGCGGTAGCTATCGTTTATCACAATTAATACGGACCTGCATTGCTGGACGACATGATTGATGATGGATATACATCGGGGGGGGACATTTTTAAACGCTTTAATAAAGGACTGTGCTTGTGTTTTTATTTTTGCTGTACTGTGTAGTTATTCACATGAGGGAGGTGGTACTCAAGGGCACCCTTATTGTTAAAGGGGACTTCCAAATTCCGATAATGCCCCCACCCGCGGATCCCCACAACGACCAGGCCAGGGCCGTGGGGTAGGCCTTTGTTCTCATCAACATAGGGGCAAGGTGCTTTGCCAAGGGGTTCCCCCTGGCAAAGTACCACTCCCATGTTGAGGGCATGTGGTCTGGTATGGTACAGGAAAAGAGGGGGTGCAGCACGATCATCATCACCTCTTTCCTGGCCTGCCAGAGTGCATGTTCAGATAAGATGTCTGATATAGATTTTTTTTTTTTTTTGGGGGGGGGGGGGGGGCTCTTGGCCTGGTATGGATAGTTGGGAAAACATTTGTTTTTTTTTCCAAATGTCCCTGATCCTTTGTTTGCATTCACCTGTCAGCCGGGAATCCCTTTGTGACAGCTGAATGAACCCTTTTTTTGGCACATGTACCTACAGGTATGCCTATATTAAGGCTTACCTGTAGGTACAGTAAATATCTCCTAAACCTGCACAGTTTAGGAGATATTCACACTGCATTCAGCTGGTGACATGATCGTCACATGCACTCTGGAGGGATGGCATACCTATGTTGTCCCTTCAGAGCTCTGTGCCGCAGTCTGTGACGTCATTGCAGCGTGGCCAATCAGACGGCCGGAGGATGAAAACCCAGAAGGAAGACTGGGTAAAGATGGAAGCACCTGTCAGTGGTGACAGCATGGCGCTGTAGGCCTTCGTTCTAACGTAAGTATTTCATAATGTGCTAGCATGCGATGCATACTAGCACATTATGCCTTTACCTTGCAGGGTTTAAATAAAAATAGAGTGGTTTACTACCGCATTAGCAACCAGCTTTCCTGAAAGTTGAAACCGTCACATTAGCAGTGGTGGTCTCCTTCCTCTACAAAAAAAGAAAATGCACAAAGCTTAAAAAACCCGCAATGTCACACTACAAAATCACACTGAAAAACGGATCAAGTCGCATCTGCACTAGTGTGAACCTAGTCTAAAGCTGAATTCCAGGCAGATATAAAAGTCACAAATTCATTCAGCTGTGTAATCAATAAAACATATATATATATGTTATACTTTTTTTTTTTAAAGCAAAATCGGTGTAAATATCTAAATTGGGTATCAGTCCTTAGCAGTTTACTATACAGCGGAGCTAGAATCACCACAAGGAGCCAATCAAGTGTGTCACAGTGCAAGGAGTATGCTGATAGGAGGAGATAGCACAGAGAGAGAAAAAAAAAACAGGAAAAACATGTGCTTTGTAAAAGAGCTCTGTAAATCTCAGCACTGGATAGACAGAAATAACTTTGGCATTAGTTCCCTAATTTGTATCTCATCTGTGTACTTAGCAGTTTACATTCAGCTTTAACTACAGTACTGAAAGGTTAGGTCATGGACCTGGTTATGCTGTATGAAAGGGTACCTAGATAAAAAAGACTGACAACTCTGCACAATTGCAAATCCTTTGGAAGGTTTAAACAAAATCATTGTAATATACTTAAAAAAAAGTAAAATGTGAAGGGGTTAAAAATGTCAGGATTATATCAACATTAATACCATAGAACAATACAGACAGAAAAATAAAATGAAAGAATGCACATTTTACAACATGCATTTTTCTGTAGTCAGTTCATCACTATTCCCCTTGCGCTTTAAGCTACAAGGTCAAAAATCTGAAAATTCCAATACACAGTTAGAAATTCCGCTCTAAAGCGTCAATGGTGACCATTCGATGAACAGAGTCATAACTTTCCTGGGTACCAGCATAATGGTGTTGGATTCCCTGCTGTTAACATGAAGTTATTCAGCGTAGAGCACTGGCAAGCAACTTTATAGAATCATAATCAACTCATAGTGAAAGCTTTGAGAAGAGAAGAAAACCTAGAAATAAATACTGTTTTCACAATCACTGAACCAAAGTACATTTAGTCTGAAGTGTTCTATATATATCTAAATTCACAAGTTTTTAACGCTAAAACGTACTGTATCTTAATAACATGATATTTAAAGTAATCAATACACAACATTCCCAAGGTTGCCACAACTAGAAGAACAGCAGAATCTGTTTTTTAAAATTCTCATATTGTTCCCCACTATAATGGGTCCATAACATCACATTCATTCTAGTACAGACATGTCAAAAAGATGGCTCGCAAAGGCAGTTTTCACCCTCATTTGCAGGCCATTTTGACAGATATAAGCGGTAACTGAAAATATTTTAAGCATACCATTTTAATAGCAATTAGTTTAATTTTGAAATCTTGTATTGTAAGCAAAATTACATTTGTTGCCCACCATTATCTTCAGCTCCAATTTACTGCCCACCACCATCTTCAGCTCCAACTTACTGCCCACCACCATTTTCAGGTCAACATTACTGCCAAACACCTCCACACTGCTCCCTGTCTAGCCAACATCATTCTAGAGCTGCAGCGGCACAGACTATTGTGTCCACCCCACCGCCTGTCAAACAATACTGTTCTTGGACACAAACATGCTATATAATGAATGACATAGTAAAGAACTCATCTGATAGAAGCTCCACTAACAGAATCCAGCTAAGTTAAACAACATTCGGATCGTCGGGAGTCTAATCACTCCGAATCACTGTATGGAAAGACCGAAGGTAGCTTCAGACATGCGGCACTAGTTTACTGTTTTGGGCCAGAAAAGGTGGTGATCTAATATTTATATCGGACCTACAAATAAAGCTGTCTACTGTCAGCGAGAACATTCAATAAGAATGTAAAACTCCAAATGTTCTTTTTTCCCCAAGCCAATGCCACCTTCCATCTCCAGATTTTCCACCCTCTCTTCACTATTCGCTTAACCAGTAGGGTCAGCATGGCTGAACACTTCTCTTTAAAGGCACAGTTTACTTTTTTCATGTTCATTAATTTTTTTTTCCTGCAGGAGCCTGGAAAGCATTGCACCCATGATCAGTGGTTTAGGGGTGCAATATTAGACTTCTGCAGACAAAGCCTGCAGCTTTCAGCCTGTACCTGCATACAAGCTGCAAGGCTTGTGAATGAGCTATGAGAGTGCTTTTCAGCGCCCTTCTTTGCAGTTTATTCAAAACTACAAGCTGTCAGTCGCAGTGGATGACATTAGTTGTGGTTGATTCATTCACAAGAGCCTCATAAGGCCAAAAAATTTACAGAAGATCCCCTGCCCACTGTCACACCGAGGGGGGAAATTGGGCAAACTGGCTGATGGAGCTGCAACATGTTAAATGTTACAAACTAAATATGGGTGTAACAGGTAACATGTTCCAAAAGGTGAACTGTTCCTTTAAAAAAATATCTTGACAATGGTAAAATTAATTGTAAGACAAAGGAAACTGACAAACACACAAATAAATGCTTCAAGCAAAGGACAAAAAAAAAAAATAAGTATAACAACCCAAAACAGTTGATCAATGAACAGAAAGAAAAATGTAGGCCAAATAATAGTGCTCTTGCCCATTAAACTCTCCATTACAAGTGAACAGGTTTGTGCCAGTATTTTTTTTTACTACCTGTTCAACTTAACATAGCTGCTAATAAGATATTATTAATGATTACGCATACCTCTGGACCCAGAAACAAACAAAAGGCGGATGTTTCCAAGCCAACCATTACCATTTTTATCATTGCTATTAGATACAGCTGCTTAAATATATCTTTTATGTGCCATGTAGAGGCTGTAATTAGCGGAATACAAACAAAAAGCAGTTATTTAGTTCATCTTGAAACCATCCTAGAATGTTTACCGATACGTTGTTTAAGGTTTAATTAACAACTAAGCACTGGACAGAACTAGAGCATTTTTGAAGCTCTGCAGCTGCACAATGTTTCCAGTTCTTTTCCACTACAATGAACAAAGATAAAAACTTCCTAATCAGAATGAAGCCTTTCAATGATATCATGGGCTCTTTGGAGAAATGTAAGCACAGATAATAAGCATGATTTTCTGAGAACGCAATTTAAATGTCCTTTTATTCTGAAGTGACAGAACTACAATTTCTGGCTTGATGTTACAATTTCTAGAATATCATGGGTTTCTAGCAATTCAGCTACAGAAAAAAAAGAACACAAACAGGCTGGTAAATAGCACCTGTAATTATATAATGATGTCATACATTTGCTGTAAAGAGTGCAGTAAAATATTATAGTTTATAGTAATTGTGGGTTATGTTATTTTTCAAAAAGTAAAAAAAACATGCTTTAATAAACATTCTTGACTTGAAAAAGTACAGTGCCAAATAAAATGGAAGCAAGACGCAGCATGATTGATGACAAATATCGTAAAAGCAAAGAACAATCCAATGATTAATTCTAATCATTAAGATACTAAACTAGTGGTGCAAATAACTAAAGAAGTCAATTTCAGGACAGTTTTAAAAAAGGCGTCTCCAACAAAAGGCTAGATTAACGCTCTTCAGGTCTTAGGGGGGCCGGACTGTAGGAGTAGAGAAAAGTCTCAGAATTGTTAGTCGATTTGAATAGTGCCCCATCGCTAGTGTCAGTGGAAGAAATAGTGTCCCATTGTTGGTGTCAGTGGAAGAAATAGTGTCCCATCGTTGGTGTCAGTGGAAGAAATAGTGTCCCATCGTTGTTGTCAGTGCAAGAAATAGTGTCCCATCGTTGTTGTCAGTGCAAGAAATAGTGTCCCATCGTTGGTGTCAGTGCAAGAAATAGTGTCCCATCGTTGGGTGTCAGTGCAAGAAATAGTGTCCCATCGTTGGTGTCAGTGCAAGAAATAGTGTCCCATCGTTGGTGTCAGTGCAAGAAATAGTGTCCCATCGTTGGTGTCAGTGCAAGAAATAGTGTCCCATCGTTGGTGTCAGTGAAAGAAATAGTGCCTCAAGGGCCATTCGCCACTATGGGAAGAATCTAGCACTTATGCTTTGAGTGACACCCAAAGATCGATTTGAGTAAGCAGGAAACAGAGGAGGCTCAGTCTGCTTGGGAGGCGAATGGTGTAGTGGAGGCTGATACCTGGATGCTCTATTTAAAGGCGTGGTTTATCAATTTTCCGGTGAGTGTGAATTGCCTAGGGGGAGTCACGAGAGGTGTGGTGAAGGCGCTTGATGTGAACATCTATTACACCAGTGAAGTAAAAGAGCCATACTGGACTATTAAGTTGGTATTTTTTCCAAATAAGCCTCCTTTGTAACAAGGATGTTGCATAGCGCTACTAATGTGTGTCTTTCCAATTATTATTAGGATAAATAAGGTTTGTTGTTTACATGTAAAAATCAGTATTTTTTCCTAGAAAATTACTTAGACCCCCCAAAGATTGTGTTTTTTTCAGCAGAGACCCTAGAGAATAAAATGAAGATTGTTGCTATACTTTATGTCACACTGTATTTGCGCGGCAGTCTTACAAACTAAATTAAAAAAAAAAAAAAAATACAGTCTTTTGAATTAAAAAAATAATAAGAAAACAGTAAAGTTAGTCCAATTTTTTTTTTTTTATAATGTGAAAGATAATGTTATGTCGAATAAATTGATATCGAACATGTCATGCTTCAAAATTGTGCATGCTCATGAAATGGTGACAAAACATTGGTTCTTAAAAAATCTCCATAGGTGACACTATAAAAACTTCTATAGGTTACCAGTTAAAGCAGAGGTCTTGGGCTAGAATTATTGAATCTCGCTCTAACGATCGCGGCAATGCCTAACATGTGGTTTGAACACTGTTTACTTATTATTATTATTATACAGGATTTATATAGCGCCAACAGTTTGCGCAGCGCTTTACAATGTGAAGGAAGACAATACAGTTACAATACAGTTCGAAACAGGAGGATCTAGAGAGGGCCCTGCTCATTAGAGCTTACAATCTAGAAGGGAGGGTCATGTGAGAGTGACTTGCGTGTGTGTTCACTTCTGTGTGCGAGCTTGGAGGGACACGGTGCTTTAATTTTTTTTTTTTTTTCTATTAATTTTCCTATTTATGTAAACATCCCTTGCAATATAAATAAGCAGGACAGGTCTTCTTTAATGTGAGACCTGGGGTCAAAAAGACCTCAGATCTCACATCTACCCTAAAAAAGAAAAATAAATAATTTTTTTTGGCAAGAAAAAAAAATGGGCCCTTTAACCTCCCTGGTGGTAATCCCGAGTGTGGCTTGGGGTTAATTTTCAGTACCAAAAGCAGTAACCACGAGCCACACTCGGGGTTACCCTGTAGGGAAACTTACCTTGTCCCTACGATCCCCTGATGTCCTCCTGCTGTGTTCTCCAGGTAATGGGTTCTCCTCCCTGCGAGTGCCGCGATGCAGCGGGGCAGAACCAGGCGGGAAATTTAAAAAAAATAAACAAAACATGACATACACATTGTAATCTGTTAGGATTACATCACTGCGTGACACCATTTCACCTCAGTTTTGTCCCTAGTGCTTTGTCCAGTGCCCTGCCTGCACTTTTACTGTTCTTTCTGCCTAGAAACTTGAGAACATCCATGGCGTCCAAAATGCGTTCCTTTAGGTCAAATGCGGTTTTAGACCAGCTAGAAAACAGCGATAGAGAGATAGAATTACTTGAAGAATTGAGCGATAGTGATTCGTGGGGGAAATTTGTCATCAGACACTGAAAATGACGACAGTGACGATTCTGCGAATGAGCTCAGCAGAGTTCGAACTATTATGCACTGATAGCTTGTTTAAATTGGTACAGGGTAACGTTTGGCCACTACGGTATGAACATGTGCAATGACTGTTAGCCAGGAAATTGTGTCATACTTTCCATGATCTTAAGGGGTAGCTAAGAATCCAATAAAGCAGAACCACATAGAAACCAGAAAGAAAAGAAAGATCAGTCTACTTTGTTGACATCATTCTGCAAAAATTAAACAACTAAAAAATGTAAAATCTAACCTGCCCTGCCTTAATTGTGTCTGGAAATCCTGCCAATGTTAACAACTTTGAGTGAATACTTTTCCTTCTAAAGTCATTAAAAAAGGAAAATCAGCCTAAGAAAATGCATGTAACAGTTACATACCAGGCTGAGAAATAGCACGTGTAAATCAAATTCAACCAAGAAAAATAATACACTCAAACATATAGTTGACCGGCCTGGATAGCAAATTCTAAAGCATGGCCCAAATTCTCCATTTGCTCCAACAGAGTCCTTCCACTTTGATCACTAAGGGTATATACCTTTCTGGATCAAAATGCTACAGTCATTCCTTACATGTGTTGGCTGCCATGAAAATTGTGTGTATGAGTAAACCCATACCTTTTTGAAGTTTTCATGTGAAAGACCATTAGGAGCATGTAATTGGTAAATAACAATCAGCATAAGTCTTATTGAAAACTCCTAAAATGCTGAACCAAAGTAATATTTTACTGAAAAGATATTTGTATGTAATGGTCCATCAAAACAGAATTGTAAAAAAAAGTTGTCAAGAACTGAAGTTAAAAGCTAAACCTTCATGAAAATGGTATCCATCTCAAATTGTCAAGTGTCAGTTTCTCTATGGTTTATAATCCCATATCACTATAAAGTAAATAACTAAAAATGAATTTTATATTGTTACCATACATTTCTTTTAATAGCATTGTATATGTTTTTTTTTTCAAAATGCTGATGCCCTTTCCGGTTCAGAGTCTTCAACTAATCCCTGCAGACCCTAGCAGTTTTAAAAGCTGAAAGCTTTCTGGGAATACACAGACAAATTAATTGGTCCCAACAGAAGTAAAACTGATCTTTTTCAAATTGTGTAACAATGCACATGCAGCATAACAATGCCCCATTGTAACCACACACGTCCATCTTTATTGCAATATTTTGCAAAAATAAAAAAAGGAGGGTTACAAAATCATTTTTCAATGTCAACCAACCTGTAAGTGCTTGTTAAATGACCATTTGTGAACTCCAGTGTGTTTATGAACTATGTTATATACCAGAAACATTGCAGTCTCTAGAGCTTGCAATGTTGTTTTTTCCCCACTCAACCTCACTGGCGTTTAGAGATTTCTTGATATGTGTTGTGTAAATCCACTTGGATAAAGGGATTTTGGTCTTTGCACTAAAGAAAGGTTGACTTGTTTAAAACGTATCACCATCCAGCTTTGTCAGACTAAGCATTTCAAGCAAGACGAGAAGGATGGAAATGTAACATTTTCTTTAACCCTTTATTTTTGCAATACTAGGTGGAATTCACAATGAGATATAATAAAGCTCCCTATGTTGCAGACTTACAGACTCAACTTATTAAAGGTGGAATATATCGTGCTTGGACTTTTGTTAGTTTAAGCACAAAACCGCAACTGCAGAGGAAGGCAAGATAATAAAAAGCAGCATCTTTCCATAGTTTATAATCTGTCAGTCTTTAATTGGTATTGTGAAAAAAATATGTTTGTTTAGAGCAAAAATAAATAAAATATATGTGGATAGTTAAAAAAGAGGGAAAAAACAATAAAAATCCAGCAATTACATTTGCTCCATTAAACCATGGCTTTATTGTGCTGATAAACAGCATTTTATTTGTTCGTGGGTTTAATTAGTTCTTCTTAAACTTACATGAAAACTTCTTTAAAATGTCAGCACTCTCAATGTATTCTAATTATACAGAACTTAAATTAATGCATGCTTTAGCATCAGTTTTCTTTTACTAATATCAGCTTGATACACTAATATAATATATATATTTTTTTATGTGTCAGAACAAATAGAAAAAAAAAAGAATGTGTTATAACTGTTGGCTAACACTGAAAGAAAACTACATGTTAACAGTGTCAAAGAGATATCCTTTTATGTCTATCATATATTACATAGGTGGTAAGGTTGAATAAAGACAGGAATCTATTCAATTCAACCTACGTGGGTGTGTGTATTTAATATGTCTCTACTATATCCCATATCCCTGTTTAGTGTGTTCTCTAAGATGGCCATCTAAAATATTTTGGACATTACTGACACCTTCTGCTGACACCACAATTTGTGGAAGGGAGTTTCACATCTTTCCACTCTAACCATAAAGAACTCCCTATGCAGTCATCGTCCAACTTCATTGAGTGACGACGTCTTCTTAAGCAACCCGAGACTAAATTGTTTTTTCCCTATGCTAGTATCACCTTTTAGATATTTTTTACATTATGATCACGTCTCCTCTCAAATGTCTCTTCTTCAGGGAAAATAAGTTTAATGTATGAAGCCGTTCCCCAAACTGAGATCCTCCAGTCCCCTTATTAGCCTTGTTACACCTATCCGGACTCGCTCCAGTTTCAGCACATCCTTCCTGAGACCTGGTGACTACAACCAGGCAGCATATTCCAAATGCAGCTGAACCAGAGTTTTGTAAAGCAATAGAATTATAGTTTTACCTCTTGAGTAAATACCCTTTTTAATGCATGCCAATAATCTTTTGGCCTTGCTGGCTGCAGCTTGGCAGTGCATGCAAGGCTGACAGTTACAAGCATGATTCCCAAAGGCAGAGGCATGATGGGACTTGTAGTTCCGCAACAGCTGGAGGGCCACAGGTTGAGCACCCATTCTCTAGAGTCCTGAATGATGCTCAGTCATTCATCAAAATGCTGACAAATACCTAGCATAGGGACATACTATGCTACAGTAGAGTGTAAGAATATAGAAACTTAAAGAGTAACTCCACTTTTGTTGAGACAAAAACATGCCCCTCTAGGTACATACAAAGATTAACAAACTTTGTTGCAGATTCCTACCTTTTGTTATTCTAAAGGAATCCATTTGTGTTTGTCTGTATCCCTGTGGTAAGTGAATCCAATGGAAGTGGTTTGATAATTATCAATAAGCTGCTGAACCTGCAGGGCTCTAATGAGGAAATGTGCCGGGTCTCCATCCCTTTAGACATGATTTCCATTTGGGTGTATCTCACAAAAAATAAAATATTTGTTGCAGGGGATGCCAAAAATCTGACTTGTATCCTAGTGCAGACTTCTGGGATAATCGGTGAACCAATCACACAAGCAGGTAATTATGTTTCTGTGGGGCATTCTGTACACATTATGTTTACAGAATACCTCCAGGTAGCCATATTGTATTGCATTTTACAGAAAATGACAGAGCTGCAGATTGAAAAGGAAAGGTCATTTTAAATAACATTCAATTACAATATGACTGTTGTCGCAAGTCTATATGCTATATTATTTTTTTTTTCCATTTGCTATTTTTGTCCCCACGAAAGTAGTTACCTTTTAATATGTGTGAACATAAAATAACTTTGTGAACATAGAATAGAGCTCATTAACTACTTGAAGACGAGGTAACAGCTGCACAGGAAATTTAAGTACATTAGACAGAAATTCCAAGAAATAGTTGCAAAAATATGCATCCTAATGTCTAATTTTATCAATTGCTTCTACAAAAGAAAACACCAAGATTTATATTTACAGTAACGGAAGAACAAGTATACCTTGAAATGAACTGCCCTAGCCCACTTCCCCCACTTCCCATATCCAAATTGTAAAGGGCCTTACAGCTTAAATATATACTTTTGTTAACCACTTCAATACAGGGCAATTTCACCCCCTTCCTGCCCAGGCCAATTTTCAGCGCTGTTGCATTTTGAATGACAATTGCGCGGTCATGCAACACTGTACCTACACCAAATTTATGTCATTTTCCCCCCACAAATAGAGCTTTCTTTTGGTGGTATTTGATCACCGCAAGGTTTTTTTTTTTTTGCAAAACAAATAAAAAAAAGACCGAAAAGTCTGGGCAAAAAAAACGTTTTTTTGTTTGTCATACAATTTTGTAAATAAATACATTTTTTCCTGCACTGATGAGGCTGCACTGACAGGCACTGATGAGGAGGCACTGATGGGGTGGCACTGATGGGCACTGATAGGTAGCACTGATATGCAGCATTGGTGGGCACTGCTAGGTGGCACTGCTGGGCACTGATAGGCCGAATTGATGGGCACTGATGGGTACTAATGGGCACTGATAGGCAGCACTGATGGGCACTAATGGGCACTGATAGGCGGCACTGGTGGGCAATAAAGGGCACTGATGGGCGGCACTGATAGATGGCAATGATGGGGATTTTTCCCTCCCCCCCTTTCCTTCCCTCTCATTTCATTTCACCTTTCTCTTTTCTCCCCTTCCTTTCTTTCCTTTCTTCTTTTCTCTCATTCCTGCACCTCCTTTCTTTTCTTGTCTTTCTTCTTTTCTTCTCTTCCTTTTCTCTCTCTTTGTTCTCATCTCATATCTCTTTCTTCTTTCTGGGACTGATTCATCATCATTATCATTTTTTGATATATATAAATATATATATATATATATATATATATATATACACAGGTCCGCTTACTCTGTGGAAGCAGAATCCCTTCCTTAATCACTCCCTTTTTTCTAATACTACGTAAAAGGACTATACGTGAATTACAGGTAATTCACACTCTATTACAACTAACTATTCCCTTTATCCATTAACCTTAACCTCTTGATATAGTCTTCTCTCCTTCTCTTTTATTTTTATATTTCAATATATTGCAATCCCAATACCCTATATTATCTTATTTTTCCACCCAGATATCTGTGCGTCCTTGGCCACTGGCCTTGAATGAGATCCTTGTGGGATAGGTTTCGGAGGGTATTTTAAGATCATAACCAAGAACTTGCCAACTTCAGCTGGTCACACTTTTGCTGCTTCCACCTTTATTATTTTTTCTTTTCCTCCCCAATTATGCAGGGGGTGCGTTTTTGACCTGCCTTTTACCCCATTCTGGCGCGCTCCCATTTAATATTGCGGTTATTTAACCGCAACAGTTATTTATACATGCAGTCATGAACCCCTGAAATCTGTATATGTGGTACGTATACATACTTCTATATATCTTTACTACACAAGAGATAGCTAATGCAATGCATATATACATTCACTTGGTTTTTGTATTGTATATGATCATGATACTATGAATTCAAACTAATTTATACTTTATCTACAACTAGAAGTGTACCCCAAACCGACCATTCGGACAAAGGGTTATTACCCGAAACGCGTCAAGGTTTTACTTTGGGAGATCACTCACTGTCTTTGTCTCTTCAGTTTTCTGTTTGGTGTATTCATACCGCATGTATATTGTATCGTTCTTGTTTTTATCTCACACTATATGTAATTTGAAACAACTCTCTACCTTTTGAATAAATTTATATATTTACTTTTTTACATTCGTGCATATACTCTTATTACTCTTTTGGATGATTTCCTGCCTAAAAAGTCCCGAACCCAGAGGAACCCTTTTCTTTTCACTACAATGATGGGCACTGGTGGGCAGCACTGATGGGGAGGGCACTGGCAGGCAGAACTGATGGGGAGGGCACTGGCGGGCTCCTTGAGCCCTAAATGCCATCCCTGGTGGCCATAGTTGGCATCCCTGGGGTCATGGGTGGTCATCCCTGGGGTCATGGGTGGGCATCCCTGGTGGTTCTAGTGGCACCCCCATCCCCCCGAGAGTATGCACTGGTAATCAATGATCTGGTTACCAGTGCAGAACCCCCCTGTCAGGAGAGCCGCAGATCGGCTCTCCTTTACTCGTGCCTATCAGGCACGTACTGAGGAATGACGATCAACGGTTCTTCCTGTGTACTATGTGACCAGCCGTGATGGGACACGGCTGGTCACATGGTAAAGAGCCTACGTCAGTAGGCTCTTTATCGAGATCGGAGATGCTGTGTGTCCTCTCTGCGGTGTCATATGACGTCCGGTCAGGGTAATGCAACCACTTTCCCACCGTCAATCGCCTATAGGGCGGGCGGGAAGTGGTTAATGTGACAGTTGTGGCCTGCCTAAAACTGAGTGGAGGTTACAGTCTCTGCTCAGTTTATGTCCTTTGATATCCAGTACATGTACAGGTGTTTTTCCAGAGGGGTAGCCAAAATATTTGGAATTCGCTCACTTTTTCAAGAAATTTTGAAAACTTACCCTTTAAAGATTTTCCATTCTTAATAGGCCTAGACTAGGAGGGATTCACCCCAGGTAGAGGCACAAGGTATAACACAATCAAGGCCCTGAACATTGTTAGCTACATGGGACAAAACAGCATTGAAGGCTACAGAGGCAGAGAAGGCCTTCAATAGAGTGTCTAGGGTTTTTCTCTTAGCAACCCTGAACAAAATAAGCCTGCCCCAGCTCATGATTTTGTAAACAGGATAGCAAGCTTTTATTTTCATCCAGGGGTCTCCAAATTTTTTAAACAAAGGGCCCGTTTACTGTTTTTCAGAATTAAGAGGGGCCTGGACTATGGCCATTGGGCTTAGAAAAGGTCCCGACGTCAGTGGGAATAAACAATGCCCTATTTTGTGTGACAGTGGGAGGAAGTGTGCCCCTTCATTTGTGTCATTGGGCCTGTTTTTTTTGTCATTGGGAGGAATTGTGCCCACTTATTATTGTCAGGGGGGGGCACAGATTGGAGACCACTGTTATTATCAGCCCTAGCTAAAATAAAAGTCCAGGTCAAACCAATATTTTTTTTAAACTGCTCCTATTCTAACTATCCTGTAAAGGAAAGATGTGCATGCATACCTGCCTACTGTCAAGGTGCTCCGGTCTCGTCACGTGATCGTCTCCCAGTGTCAGTTTCAGTGACACTGGGAGAGTGAAGGGACAGCAAACAATGGATGCCCCATAGAAAATCTATGGGTGACATCACTGCCTAGGCACTGCAGCCGTTGTTGGTGCTCTTTCCTCTACCCTGAACCAGTCGCTGCAGAAATCGTGTGACCGGATGTCAGGGTGCCAGGGAACCAGACCAAGTGGGGATGCAGGTAAAATAAAGCAGTTTATTGGAGAAAACAACAGCAATCGCACAGCAAGAGTGAGGAAGAGAGAGAATGAACAAGCCGGGGTCAAGTCTAGGAGCGGGTAGCCAGTAGCCATCCAAGCCAGAGTCAGGTGCAGAAGTGGGTAGTCTGCCGATGCCAGGTTGTTTGCCATTGCTGGGTCGTCTGCCAATGTCAAACCCGAGAGCCAGGAGATCTTGTTGATTCGAGCCTGGAAACCAGCATAGGGAATGTAGGAGCACCTGCATCGCCAGGATTCATGACCCTTGTGTACTGTTAGGGTGCCAGAAAACCAGACCACACAGGGATGCAGGTAAAATAAAGCAGTTTATTAGCGAAAACAACAGTAATCGCACAGCAAGAGTGAGGAAGAGAGAGAAGGAACAAGCTGGGGTCAAGTTCAGGAGCGGGTAGTCATCCAAGCCGGGGTCGGGTCCAGAAGTGGGTAGTCTGCCGATGCCGGGTCGAGAGCCAGGAGAGTCGTCAGTCAAGCCAAGTCATACACAGAGGAGAACAGAACAGAAAACTGCTAGCAGAGATGCACCTTGGAGCACAAACACAAGGGCAAGGATTGCAACCCAACAGGTGATCGATATAGTCAGGTGTGCATCATCATCAATGTACAATGCCGAGGCAGCAGGAAGTGATGATGCATTCAGAGTATATAAGAGGCAGCAGTCTTCACATGCCAAAGATGGCTGCCAACAGGAGGGCAAGGACCTTGACAGTACCCTTCCCTCAACAACCCCGCCTCCGGGGAGCAAAAAACTGTTTCTGAGGAAAGCGAGCACAAAAAGCACGGAGAAGGGCGGAAGCATCAACATCTACAGGAATGCTCCTCAGGACCATAACCCTTCCAGTGCACAAGGTATTGAACCTGACCTCGGAACAGAAGAGAATCAAAGACGCTGCTAACCTCATAATCCTCATGATTGTCCACAGGAATGGGCGAGGAAGTGAAGAAGTATAGCGATTGCAAACCAGTGGCTTCAAAAGTGACACGTAAAATACATTGGAAATACGCATGCCAGGGGGAAGATCAAGGGCATAGGCCACTGGGTTCACCTTACGGAGGATGCAAAAAGACCGAACAAAACGATGTGCCAGTTTTGGCGTGGGCCCCCTGAGGTTGAGATTGCGGGTCGACAACCACACCCTCTCCCCCCGACCTGGTACGAAGGAGCAGATAAACCTCTCTGGTCTGCCTGGAGTTTGACACTGTGCAGAGACCTGTAAAGACTCTTGAATCTGCACCCAAGAGGAACAGAGGGCATGAACATGATCCTCCACAGCTGGGATGTCCTGTGCCGATTCAGCAGGCAAAACTGAATCCAATGAGATACAAAGTACCTTAAAAGGCCCATGGATACAAACAGAGCCACCCTGTGGAGACCAAGGATCTCGATCGACTACCTTCAAAGGTCGGATTGCGCTTCTGAAGCCAAGGGTACTCCAAAACCAAGGAGTAATGTGGGGACGATATAACCTGGAAACAGGTCCACTCACTCCCTGTGAACAACCGCTATCGCCACATCAACCGGAACAGTCTTGTGGGTAACCTTTGTCAGTTGCCGGAGTCTGCCACCAATCACCTCCATAACTAGTGGAGAAACACGAGGCTGCAAGGGTATGGAATTCGCAGTAGCAAATGTACAGTCAATAAAGTAACCGCCAGCACTGGAGTCTACCAACACCTGAGTAACCACCGAATCCACTGCCCAGGAGAAGACAACTGTGATTAGCAGTTTATCTTTACGGGAAACCGGGGACGAGGGAATTCCACCTAAGATCTGCCCCGACAGGACCTTAGGTGCGAGCGTTTAATAGACAGGTAGGACAAGATTTAGAGAAATGCCAACCAAGGCTGCAATACAGGCACCTGCCCTCCCTCCTCCTAAAGGCCTGCTCAGCCTTAGAAAGGCGAGTGAACACCAGCTGCATGGGTTCACAGCCAGACGCACCATCCCCAGGAGGCGTGGGGGGTGAGGGAGGAATGGGTGGAAAAGTAAACGTAGGAGTCAATCTGGTAGGAAGCCTCTGCAGGCGCTCAAACGATGGTCTCTCCCTGAGCCTGATAAAAATCAGGAAAAAAAATGAGAGCCTCGAGCTCGCCAAGGAGATCCTTGGCTGCAATCTTGTCCTTTAATGCATCAGAGATACCATGAGAGAAGACCACCAGAGGCTTATTATTCCAGCCCACCTTTGCTGCCAGGGTACGAAATTTGATGGCATACTCTGCAACGGTTTGTATAGACTGTTGTGAATGGACAGAAGCAGTTTAGCAGCAGAGGCAGAGCGAGCAGGCACATTGAATATCCAAAAAAATGAAGCAACAAAACTCGGGTAATCGAGTATCACAGGATTATCGTTCTCCCATAAGGGATCACACAGCCAAGGCCTTGTGCGAGAGCAACGAGATTAGGGAGCCCACCTTGGACCTGTGGGAAACGCATGAGAAACCATCTCAAAATAAATGCCCACTTGGTTTAGGGAAGCCACGACACTGACTCGGTTCACCCCCATAGTGCTGCAGGAAAGGGGCTAAACCAGTCATCCCGCTGGTAACAGCGACTCCAGCTGCAGGAGCAGCAGCGGGTGCAACAACAGGAGGAACCACCAGCCTAGCAGCACCAGGAGCAAGGTGTGCTGTGTGTACAAGCAATGTCTGCAATGCCTGAACAAATTGACCCAAAAGGTGATCTGGTTGATCGAGCCTGGTAACCAGCATAGGGAGCATAGGAGCACCTGCATCTTCAGGATTCATGGCCCTTGTGTACTGTCAGGGTGACAGGAAACCAGACCACACAGGGATGCAAGTAAAATAAAGCAGTTTTTTTGGAGAAAACAACAGTAAATGACAGCAAGAGTGAAGAAGAGAGAGCAGAAACAAGCCGGGTCAAGTAAAGGAGCGGGTAGTCATCCAACCCTGGGGTCGGGTCCAGAAGTGGGTAGTCTGTCGATGCCGGGTCAGCTGTCGATGCCAGGTAGGGAGGTAGGAGAGTTGTCAGCCAAGCCAGGTCATACATGGAGGAACACAGAGAACAGAAGACTGCTAGCAGAGATGCACCTTGGAGCACAAACACAAGGGCAAGGATTGCAAACCAACAGGTGATCGATATAGTCAGGTATGCATCATTAACGTGCGACGCCCAGGCAGCAGGAATTGATGATGGAATCAGAGTCTATAAGAGGCAGCATGTCCAAGATGGCTGCCAAAAGGAGGGCAACATAAGACCTTGACCAGAGTGCCCTAAGAATAGATACAGTAAGTATAGACATCTTTCTTCTACAGGCTAGTTAGTATAAGAGTTTAGAAGAGGGGGTGGGGAAGGTTTAAGATTAGGCCAGACTTCCACGTTAAAATAAACAGAATCTTCTCTGGCACTCTACCAATTACAAATTTGATGTGTTAGGGCTGCCGTTTATCCTCAATAGTTATATTTTTAATAAAACCACTTATTTGCACCATAAACTCCCCTTGCTCTTCAGGAGCAAGAAAGATTACAGAGTTTAAGCTTTTGCAGATGACCTTCTGTTTTAGATCACCGAGCCAACCCAGACAAGTTCTTTATCTTGTTCAGGCCTTTCACACTTTTTGATCTCCAATCTTAGGCTGCAAACTAGCTGCTGAGAAAAATGGCTGGGGGAAAAAAAAAAAAAAAATGCTTCTATTTTTTGTTCCGGCATTTAGCACTTTTTGTCATCGCATTAAGCAGCGACTAGTGGGTTGTTTCCAGACCCTTATCCGAGTATGCAGCCTGGCAGGTCAGAAGTGAGGGGGGGGGGGGGGGGATGTGCAAGCACACTCCCAAACGATACAAGGCCACATACCCTCAACATGGGGGGTGCTTTGGGACATGGGCCTCTTTCCCACAAACCTGACCAGTGGTTGTGTGGGTCTGCAGGGGGTGGGGGTGGGCTTATCGAGTCCTGGAAGAACCCATATGAATAAGTAAGGGTACCCCTACCCATTCACCAAAAAAAGAGTAGTGTATATAAAGACAGGAGCCATTTAAAAAAAAAAAAAAAAACAACAATAAAAAAAAAAGTTGTCCCCCAGTGTGTATCAAATGTAAATCACGATGAGCGCTGGCTGCAGACTCCAAAAGTAAGAAGAAGCCCACACCAAACACTGGCTCTGCCCAATGACGTCCCCGAATGACCCCGCCCCCCTTGTGAAGTCATCGACCGGGTAATGCTGGGTCGATGTCATCACAACAGGGCAGAGTCACTCGGTGAACTCATCAGGTGACCCCCGCCCCTTAGTTGTTTGTTTGGCGTTTATCGTGATTGACGTTTGATCTACACCAGGGGACAATTGTTTTTTATTTTTTTAATAAAAGGACTTGTCAAAAACTGGCTTGTCTTTATTTACACTACTTTTTTTTTAAATAAATAGTTATTTATTAAGAATAAACAAGGCAGAACAAGCAAATCAACGGATTACAGTGTATAACATTGATTGAATAGGGTTGGTACAAAAGAAGTAAGGTATAATACGCATGTAGAAAAAGTTCAGAGTACGATAGGACCGTCAGGATCAGACAAGAGCATTAGAAAAGGTGTAGAGTTGCGTGTAATACCTGAGTTTTAACTAGGGTTATAAGGATGACTGCTGTGGCACACTTGTTTTTTTTGCGTTTTTTTTTTTTTTTTTCGCGACAGCCCCAACAAGCTCCTTGTGCTAACCACATTTTTTTGGTTACCCCCAAAATCCATACCAGACCTTTATCTGAGCATGCAGCCTGGCAGGCAAGAATGAACGAGTCCCCCTCGAACCATACCAGGCAACAAGCCCTTAACACGGAGGACTCACCAAAGCACCTTGTCCCCATGTTGATGGGCACAAGGGCTTCCTCCCCACAACCCTGGCTGGTGGTTGTGGGGGTTGCTTATCAGTATGTGGAAGCCCCCTTCAATAAGGGGCCCCCCAGATTCTGACCCCCCTCCCTATGTGAAAGAGTACATAGTACCCCTACTCATTCACCAAAAAAAAAAAAAAGTATTTTTCCCTGCTGAAAAAAAATGCTCAATAGCTGCTGGTAGGAGCATTTTTTTTTAAGCTAGCGTGCATGGAGCATTAAAATAACTAGGATAAATCCATGGTTCTTATTTCCTTTACAAAATAAATACACATAAAAACTCCACTGCATTCTGCTGGTAACCCAGACCTACCAAATATCTAGAAACCCATATTTCAGCTAAATTAAGCAATGTATTTCAGGTCAACTTTCCCTCACTGCTCTAAAACATACTAAATATGATTTTATTAAATGGGATATGCCAACCCCATGTTGATTTTGGCGAGAGGCCATAATAAAAATAATATTCTTCCCAGACTTCTGTATGCTCTTCAAACTATTCCTATCCTGTTACCGGATTCCTTCCTAAAAATCTTGCAGACAAAATATGAATGGAATAACAATGGGCCTAGACTTCCAACACTACCTAAGCAGTCAAGAGGGATAAGGCCTGCCCAACCTAAAACTTTATAATTACACCTCTTCTTAGCCAGAATTGTGGACTGGCACTCCTCTTCTAAAGACCGGGAAATTTTATAAGCAAATATTATAGGCACCATTTAGAACACAATCCCACGAATCCCTGAGCGCCGGTTCACATTACCGCGACGCTACTTCGGGTGGCGACCTCGGAGCGGCCGCCACGGACTTCATAACATTGAAGTCTATGGCGGTCGCCTCCTGGTCGCCCCAAAGAAGCTCCGGACCCTTTTTCTAGGTCGGAGTGACTTGTGTCGCTCCAATTAGAACGGGTCCGCAGCTTCCCTATGGGAGGCGACCTGCGGCGACCTGTGAGGCGACCAGGTCGCCTCACAGGTCGCCCTAGTGTGAACCGAGCCTAAATCTCACAGACCGAGTTTACTTTGAGACTTCAGATTCATTGCAGACACCCTACTAGCCATAGACCACATTTGAAGACAACTGCAAATTACATCCTATGCATTGAAACAACACTTCCCATACTTCAACCCTTTGCTGCCCAGGGCAATTTTGAAAATTTTCACCTAAATGTAAAAATATGTTTTTTTGTGAAGAAAAAGTACTTAGAACCCTTACATTACATTACATTGTTTCTGAAAACAAAGGCCCTGGAGAACAAAAGGGTGGTAGTTGCAATTTTTTTTGTTACATGATATATGTGCAAGCACTAATTTTCAGGAAAACATACACTTAAATGCATTTTTGTGCCTCACAAACACATTATCATACCACGTTAATATAAAAGATTATGTTGCAACAAGTAAATAGATACCAAACATGGCAAAATTGTAAGTTCTGCATGCCAATGAAATGGCGACAAAACGTCGGTACCTGAAAATCTCCATAGGACACACTTTAAAAGCTTTTACAGGTTACCAGTTTAAACGTGAGCTCTGGTGCCAGAAATATTGTTCTCACTCACAGCGATGCCTCACACATGTGGTGCAAGCACTGTTTACATATGCATACAAGATCTACATGTGCAATTGCATTTGTGTGTAAAAAACAACATCCCTTATGATAGCTGGAGTAGTGACAGGTAATGGGCAGTAAACAAACAACTGCAACGATTCATCACAAAGGGGGTCAGCCAACCCAACCACTTGCAGTTATCCCAGGGCTCCCCAGTGGAACATGAGAGTCCAGGAACGGCAGCGGGAAGCCCTGTCTCGGGTGGCTGTAAATCCTCTAGGATCACTTTTACCGGAAAGCTGGTAGCTGGCTGTAAAAATCGGTACCACGATTATGGCCACATCAGCAGCCATGATCCTAATGTAACTACTTCCACCCAAGGATGTACAGGAACATCCTAAGGGCTGGAAGTGGTTAAGCTTCAGTGGGAAAAAGACTTGCATATCAAACTGGAGGATGAACAATGAGAAAAATATGCCTTCTCACACATAAATGCTCCATTAGCTTGATCATTTAGGAGACTGCAAAAAAACAAATTTATGGTAGAGGACCCCCAAAAGCCAAGGCAAATATTTCCAGACACATCTCACAGTTACTGGAGAGGCTATGACAACAGGGTCACAACTTTTCACCTTGGGAACTGGGAAGAGCAACTTATTAGACCCTAATGGAATTCTATAAATGTAGCTACTACAATCATATTTGACCACGTTGCCCTTTTTTTACTCCTCAGGCCTATCTTCTACATGACACTATTATCCAGCTGGACGAGACCAAGAAGCCCTTAATGTACCTTTGACAATGGACAATGACCCAAAGCGCACATCCAAAAACACCCAGAAACAATTTGGGACAAGGTGCTGGAGAGTACTGAACTGATCAGGAATGTGCCAGGATCTAAATCCTATAGACCAGTGGTCCTCAACTCTGGTCCCACAAACAAGCCAGGTTTGCAAGATAACTAAATTACATCACAGGTGATCTCATTTGCTGCTCAGTGATTGCAGTATTCCAGTCTGCATCTCCCCAAGGTAATACTTAAAATATGGCCTGTTAGTGTGCCCCGAGGACCGGAGTTGAGGACCACTGCTATAGACCACCTGTGGAGAGATCTCAAAAAAGCAGTTGGGAAAAGGAACCCTTCCAATCTGAGAGACCTAGAGCAGTTGATGAAAAAAAAAAAGAGTGGCCAAAAATTCAGAAAATTGTGTAAGAAACTTGATGGTTACAGGAAGCGATTGATTTTAGTTTTTTTTTCCAAGGGGTATGCTACCAAATATTAAATTGGTGCCAATAATTTTGTCCAGTTAATTTTTGGACTTTTTAGTGGAATAAGCCCAATTTGGCTTTTTTGTTTCTCCACATTTTTGTGTCATACTAATACAAACAAAAGAAAAAAACACGAAAATGGCTAAACATTTAAACGGTGAAGGGTTTACTGATCTCCCCACCCAACATCCGAGCGGCAGCAGAGGGGCAGAGAAGAAGTGTTTGCAACTGATCACTTGGAACATCAGCAAGGTGTCCCAAGCGCTAAACCCTATTTGGATTCACACTGTCCCTATGGTAGGGCCAACCCAGTGCAGACGTCACAGTTAGTATATGAAGGTACTAAAATAGGCAGGTAACAGAAAGGACAGCACTATCTGGGGGGATGATGAACACTATTTCCTTGTAAATGATGAAGGCCAAAGGAAAGTCTCAATACAGTTTATTGCACACAATTGCGTTAAAACCTTTAGTCAATAAAAGCCAATACAGTACCAGGCCGGTGGGTCCAGATGTAAGAGGGATGATGGCCACTTGAACCGGTGTAGCAAGGTAGAGCAAAAAACACCCTGGTGTTCAAGAACAGAGCCACGGATATACGGGAGCCAAGCCGAGTCCCTCTCGCATTCCTGTGTGATGTCACTGCAGCGCAAGGAATAAGTGCCAGACCGGAATGATATGCCTGTTGACCAGCCTGGAATGCAGATGAGAGAAGGGTTGCCTTGACGACGCATTTCATGCGCATGCGCTTTGTGAAGTCACGGAGATGTCGGCAACAACAGAATTTAAAGCCCATTGAAATGGGGGCGTGGAGTGGGCAGGGCAAATTATTGACCTAATCTGCCATTAACCCTTCTACATCTGAACATACAAAAGGTAGTTAGTAGCATAAAAACATATGTAGCAGATGCGGGCACAGATGGCAAATATAGGCACGTGCATTAAATTAATTATAATCAGAAGAATGTCTTCATGATAATAGTAATAACAAAACAAACATCTAGACAGACATCATGTCTAGAAACAGGCATCTAGACACAAGCACATATATGTGTAAATGAAATCATATCATAAGTGCCTACAAGAATCAAAGGAAATGGTAAACAATGCTGATCAGGAAAGAAGAAAAAAGTGAAAGAGAACCACACTGCTTGTGAACAATTACACATTCATGCATGTGCATATGCACACAACAATATATACGCACACATATTACCACATTATACTGTATATATATATATATTTTATATATACACACACACACACACACAATATCTCACATAAGTGAGTACACCCCTCTCAATTTTGAAAATATTTTATTATATCTTTTCATGTGACAACACTGAAGAAATTACACTTTAGTACAATTTAAAGTAGTGAGTGTACAGCTTGTATAACAGTGTAAATTTGCTGTCCCCTCAAAATAACTCAACACACAGCCATTAATACCTAAACTGCTGGCAACTACAGTGAGTACACCCCTAAGTGAAAATGTCCAAATTGGGCCCAATTAGCCATTTCCCTCCCCGATGTCATGTGACTCGTTAGTGTTACAAGGTCTCAAGTGTGAATGGGGAGCAGGTGTGTAAAATGTGGTGTTATCGCTCTTACTCTCTCATACTGGTCACTGAAAGTTCAACATGCCACCTCATAGCAAAGAAATTTCTGAGGATCTGAAAAAAGCAATTGTTGCTCTACATAACGTTGGCCTAGGCTATAAGGAGATTGTCAAGACCCTGAAACTGAGCTGCAGCATGGTGGCCAAGAGCATACAGCGCTTTAACAAGACAGGTTCCACTCAGAACAGGCCTTGCCATGGTCGACCAAAGTAGTTGAGTGCACATGCTCAGCTTCATATTCAGAGGTTGTCTTCAGGAAATAGACATATGAGTGCTGCCAGCATTGCTGCAGAGGTTGAAGGGGAGAGGGTTACCCTGTCATTGTTTGGACCATATGCCGCACAATGCATCAAATAGGTCTGCTTGGCTGTCGTCACAGAAGGAAGCCTCTTCTAAAGATGATGCAGAAGAAAGCCCGCAAACAGTTTGCTGAAAGACAAGCAGACTAAGGACATGGATTACTGGAACCATGTCCTGTGGTTTGATGAGACCAAGATAAACTTACTTGGTTCAGATGATGTCAAGCGTGTATGGCGGCAACCAGTAAGGAGTACAAAGACAAGTGTGTCTTGCCTACAGTCAAGCATGGTGGTGGGAGTGTCATTGTCTGGGGCTGCATGAGTGCTGCAGGCACTGGGGAGCTACAGTTCATTAGGGGGACCATTAATGCCAACATGTACTGTGATATACTGAAGCAAAGCATGATCCCGTCTCTTCAGAGACTGGGCTGCAAGGCAGTATTCCAGCATTATAACGATCTCAAACACCTCAAAGATGACCAATGGCTTGTTAAAGAAGCTGAGGGTAAGGGTGATGGACTGGCCAAGCATGTCTCCAGACCAAAACCCTTTTGAGCATCTGTGTGGCATTATCAAACGGAAGGTGGAGGAGCGAAAGGTCTCTAACATCCACCAGCTCCGTGATGTCGTCACAGAGGAGTGGAAGAGAAAGCACTTCAAGCTCCTCATTGAGGCAAGCGGGGGGACAAAGAAACAAATTAGAAAATCCAAAAAATCTCCCTCTTGCAAAGGAGGGAGATCTTTCCTTATTGGTCAGAGTACCCCTAGGGATGGGGTCAATGGCCATGACCTCCAGGCCACAGAAGTCCTTCTTATGTGCCTGTAGGAAATGGCGGGAAACACGGTTTGTCACAGCCTTTTTGGATGAGTCTACGGTGTACACCTACCCATTTGCACATGGTGCATGTCATGCGTCCTACATATAGTAGGCTGCACGGACACCTAAGGACATGGATAACAAATTCAGTTGAGCATGTAATGAATTGTTTTATGTGAAAAACATTTCCTTTGCAATTAGAAATAAGTAAATAGTAGAGCAACCATGCGGTACAAATTGACAGGTGAGACATCCTCTTTTCTTACATAGGAATACACCTGTCCTATCATCAAAATAAGATCTAATGTCTAAAGTGGGTCTGTTTTTAGCAATATCTGGTTTGCTGAATACGTGAATACTCACGTATTCTTTTATAGTTCTTGCTCTCCGGAAGGTCACTTGTGGTGCTGGCGGTAAAATAGGACTAAATTTCTGGTCTAATTTAAAAATATTAAAGTGTTTACGGATATTTTTTGCAACCGATCTATATTCATCATTGTAAGTAGTAATAAATCTAACCGAATTTACATTACCATTGGGAAACATTACTTTTTTTTATTATTATTTTTCAGGGAATTTTCCTCTGTACATTAAAGGCATCCTGCATTAACTCCTGTGGGTAGCCTTTGTCCAAAAACTTTTTGGACATTAGTGCCCCTTGCAAGATGTAATCATCAACCTTAGTCTGTTGAATTGACCACTGGGGATATTTATTTTCCATGCCGGGTGCTGGCAACTGGAATAATGAAGATAAGAATTGCCCCCAGTCGGTTTAACATTGTTCTGGGTGGTAATGGTGTGATTGTCGTGAGACAAGACCAGGTCCAGAAAAAAAAGCTTATTGCAATCTAAGACGTGTGATGGACAAGCCCATAGCGTTGGCATTACAATGGGCCACAAAGCAGGCAAACACAGCTGGGCCGCTATCCCAAACCAGCAGGATATCATCAATATCTGTGCGAGCGGCAGCAAGCCTGCACACCAGGGCAGTTTTTTCTCTACCTTGCTACACCGGTTCAAGTGGCCATCAACCCTTATATATCTGGACCCAACGGCCTGTATTGGCTTTTGTTGACTAAAGGTTTTAAACGCAATTGTGTGCAATAAACAATAAACTGTATTGAGTCTTTTTATTGGCCTTCATCATTTACAAGGAAATAGTGGTCATCATACTCCAAGATAGTGCTGTCTTTTCTGTTGTTTGCCAATGATCACATCTATTCATAATTAGAGTTGAGCGAACACCTAGATGTTCGGGTTCGGCGGGTTCGACCGAACTTGAAAAAAAAAAGTCCGGGTTCGTGACCCGGACTTTGTCCCGATCCCGAACCCCATTGAAGTCAATGGAGACCCGAACTTTTGGGCACTAAAATGTCTCCAAAACAAACATGGAAAGGGCTAGAGGGCTGCAAATAGCAGCAAAATCATCTTAAGAGCATGGCAAGTGCTCTGCAAATAAATGTGGATAGGGAAATAACTTAAAATAACATAAAATACAGAAAAATAAAAAAGAATCATCTTGAATGATGTAGGAGGAGGACGAGGCCCATATGGAGTAGGAGGTTGAGGTGGCTGTGGATGTGGCGGTGTAGGTGGAAGCGGCGGTGGAGGAGGACGAGGTAGCCAACACTGGTTTTTGTTTTAAATTTTATTTCTTTTTAAATTAGGGTACACCCCAAAAGAGGTAGAAAGATCAAAAATACAACAATGGCTCGGTAAGGCCGGTATACATGTCTATTTTGCACAAGGTATGGACAAGTCCTGTGGGATCCATGCCTGGTTCATTTTAATGAACGTGTGCTTGTCCACATTGGCTATGGACAGGCAGCTGCGCTTGTCTGTGATAATGCCCCCAGCCATGCTAAATACATGTTCAGATAATACACTGGCTGCAGGGCAGGCCAGCACCTCCAAGGCGTAAAGGGCAAGCTCAGGCCATGTGCCCAATTTGGAGACCCAGAAGTTGAAGGGGGTAGACCCGTCATTCAGTACGTCTAGGCGTGTGCACACATACTGCTCCACCATGTTAGTGCTGGGTCGTGGTGCTGCTGGTGGAGCTCCTGTTGCAAGGAGAGGACGTGGTCGATCTGTGCCAGCTACACGCACAAGTGAAACACCTTTCTCAGCTGCGAGTAGGCGACAGAACCTTACAGCAGTATTTGGAAGGCCTAATGCGCCTCTACAAATGTTGAGGCCAGAACAAGTACAGGCGATAGATAGTAGATTGGGTTGCTGACAGTGCCTCCAGTTCCTTCACATTGTCTTCTGCTGACAGGTCAGAGTTGGCACCTGCAGCCGATGTCCATCAATCTTTCACCTCACCCCCTTGCAAATCAACCAAGCAGTCTGAGCCCCAAGTCATGCAGCAGTCTCTTCTTCTTTTTGATGACTCTGTTAGCATGGTTTCATAGGGCCATCCATCTAGCCCAGCCCCAGAAGTGGAAGAGATTGAGTGCACCGATGCCCAACCACTTATGTCCCAAGAAAGATGAGTACATGGGAGGACCATCGCAGCACGTCTCAGATGATGACGAAACACAGGTGCCACCTGCTTCGGAATTCCGAATTGTGGAGACCGACAAAGGTTGCAGGGGTGAAGACTGGGTGGAAGATGATGTGGAGGACAATGAGGTCTTCGACCCCACATGGAATAAACTTCATGCAGGTGACTTGAGTGGTTTGGAGGAAGAGGCAGTGGTTGCACAGAGCCAACAGCACAGCAGAAGAGGGAGCAGGGTGCAAAAGCGGAGCGGCCGTGCCCTAGACACTACGCCTGTTACTGCCCAAGGCAGCAAGGGACGGAGCACACCAAAGCCAGCTCAAAGGAGTTCCCTAGCGTGGCAGTTCTTCAGACAATGTGATGATGACCGGACACGAGTGGTTTGCACGCTGTGCAATCAGAGCCTAAAGCGAGGCATAAACCTTCACAACCTGAGAACAACCTGCATGACCAGGCATCTAAGTGCAAATCACGAGCTGCAGTGGAGTGCACACCTCAAAAACCAAGAAAGGTCTCTGGCTCCTCCTGCTTCCTCTTCTGCTGCTGCGGTCTCGGCCTCTTCATCCACCTCTGTAGTGAGATCGGCACCTGCCACCCCGCAAACAGAGGATCTGCCAGCAACACCACCACCTGGGTCACCAACAACCATCTCCATAATGTCCCGTGGAAGCGTTCAGCTTTCAATCTCCAAAACACTGGAGCGGAAGAGGAAGTACCCCCCCTACCCACCCGCGATACCTGGCCCTGAATGCCAGCATTTCAAAATTCCTGGCCTTTGAAATGCTGTCATTCCGTCTGGTGGAGACGCAGAGTTTTAAAAGCCTTGTGGCAGTGGCTGTCCCACAGTATGTCGTGCCCAGCCGCCACTACTTTTCCAGGCAAGCCATCCCTTCCCTGCACAACCAAGTGGGTGACAAAATCAGGTATGCACTGCGCAACGCCATCTGTGGCAAGGTCCACCTAACTACGGATATGTGGACCAGTAAGCACGGTCAGGGACGTTATATCTCCCTAACAGCACACTGGGTAAATGCAGTGGCGGCTGGGCCTGAGGCGGATAGCAGTTTGGCGTATGCCCTTCCACCACCGAGGATTGCAGGGTGCTTCAGTTTGCCTCCTGTTCCTAACTCCTCCTACTCCGCTTCCTCATATGGTCAGCATAACACCTTCACCACCAACTTCAGCACAGCCAGGGGTAAACGACAGCAGGCAATTTTAAAACTTCCCTGTTTGGGGGAAAAACCACACACCGCGCAGGAGCTGTGGAGGAGAATTGAACAGCAGACCGATGAGTGGTTGGTGCCTGTGAGCCTCAAGCCCAGCCTGGTGGTGTGCAATAACGGGTGAAATCTCGTAGCAGCTCTGGGCGTAGTCGGTTTGACACACATCCCTTGCCTGGCGCATGTGCTGAATTTGGTGGTGCAGAGGTTCCTTAGAAATGACCCCGATAGGTCAGAGCTGCTGCAGAAAGTGTGGGCCATCTGTGTGCACTTTCAGCGTTCTCACCCTGCTGCTGCTCGCCTGTCAGCGCTGCAGCGTAACTTCGCCTTCCCGCTCACCACCTCATATGTGACGTGCCCACAAGGTGGAACTCCACCTTGCACATGCTGGCCAGACTGTGCAAGCAGCAGCAGGCCATAGTGGAGTTTCAGCAGCAGCACGCACGCATTAGTCGCTCTGCGGAACAGCACCACTTCACCACAAGTAACTGGGCCTCCATGCGAGACCTGTGGGCCTTGTTGTGCTGTAAAATATGCAGACTAGGCCGCAATGTAATATTTTTTCCCTAAATGGGTGTTTATTGAATAGCGGAATAGAACAACAGTATCCAACGAGTGCATCTCACAGTAAAATATGCAGACTAAGCCGCAATGTAATATTTTTTCCCTAAATGGGTGTTTATTGAATAGCGGAATAGAACAAATGTATCCGATGAGTGTATTTCACAGTAAAATATGCAGACTAGGCCGCAATTTAATATTTTTTCCCTAAATGGGTGTTTATTGAATAGCGGATTAGAACAACAGTATACAATGGGTGTATCTCACACGTACAGATACAGACTAGGCCGCAATTTAATATTTGTTCCCTAAATGGGTGTTTATTTTATAGCGGACTAGAATAACAGTATCCAACGAGTGTATCTCACACGTACAGATACAGACTAAGCCGCAATTTAATATCTTTCTGTCCCCTAAATGTTTTTTTTTTTTTATTGCAAGGCGCAATACAACAGTATGCAATGGGTGTATCGCACTGTAACATATGCAGACAGAGCCGCAATCAAATTTTTTTGCCCCTAAATTGTTTTTTTTTATTGCAAGGCGCAATACAACAGTATGCAAAGGGTGTATTCTCACTGTAACATATGCAGACAGGGCCGCAATCAACTTTTGTTGCCCCTAAATAGTTTTTTTTTATTGCAAGGCGCAATACAACAGTATGCAATGGGTGTATCTCACTGTAACATATGCAGACAGGGACGCAATCAACTTTTTTTGCCCCTAAATAGTTTTTTTTATTGCAAGGCGCAATACAACAGTATGCAATGGGTGTATCTCACTGTAACATATGCAGACAGGTCCGCAATCAACTTTTTTTGCCCCTAAATAGTTTTTTTTATTGCAAGGCGCAATACAACAGTATGCAATGGGTGTATCGCACTGTAACGTATGAATGAAAAACTGATAATTTTCTCCTCAATTGGTGCTTGTTGAATAGCAGATTTGAAATGCAGTGTCTGTCTAAACGCTGTAAGTCACAGTAAAATATGAAGGAAAAAAGTTTTTTTTCTTTTTAAAATGCAGATTAAGCAGACACATATGCACTGAGGTTGCTGGAAATGCCCACTACACACTGCACGCCTAACAGATTGGATACTGTTGTTCTATTCCGCTATTGAATAAAAAAAAAAAAAAAAACATTTGAATGAAAAACTGAAAAATATTTTTTTTTACCCTAAATACTGAAAAATAATTATTTTCCCCTCACATTGGTGCTTTTTGAAGAGCAGGTTAGAAAAGCAGTGCCTGTCTAAAGACTGTATGTCAAATTAAATATGAAGGAAAAATGTTTTTTCTTTTTTAAATGCAGATTAAGCAGACACATATGCACTGAGCTTGCATGAAATGTGCAGCACCGCACGCCTAACAGACTGATAAAAGTTTTTTTTTTCTCCTTTCTCCTCCTCACTTGGCTCAGGTCAGGGTATAAAGATCGTACACTGCATCCCCACACAATACAATCAATGTAGATCACTGTCTGATTAAAGCAGATTGTTCCTATCCTATGCTTTCTCTACAAGCAATCTCTCCAGCCTGGCCCTACAGTAAACTCCTATCTCTCCCTCCGGGCAAAAAGATTGTGCACTGCACCCCACACAATCAAATCAATGTAGATCGCTGTATGATAAAGCAGATTGTTCCTATGCTTTCCCTACAAGCAATCTCTCCAGCCTCACCCTACAGTAAACTGCTATCTCTCCCTCAGCAGCAGCAGTCAGGAACCTGTCCCTAGTATAGTTATAGCAGAGTGACGCGCGGCGCTGTGTGACTCCAGCTTATATAGAGTCTGGGTCACATGCTGCACTGGCCAATCACAGCCATGCCATTAGTAGACATGGCTGTGATGGCTTCTAGGGCACACTAGTTAAAACGCTTGCTGATTGGCTGCCTTGCACCTGTTGAAAGCGCGCCATTAAAACCGCGCCAAAACATCAAATCACGTTACCGAACCACGGACAGTACCCGAACATACAGTGAAATGTTCGGGTCCGGGTACCGAATACCCAAAAGTCCGGTACAAACACGAACAATACAGTCCGAATTCGCTCAACCCTATTCATAATTCCATGCAGTATTGGGTACTAGATGTCTGTAAGACCTTAAATTTAAAGGCTGTGAAAATGCAATTACCAAGCAGTTCTGTTTCAACATATCCCTTATGACCATGGCTGTCTTTACGGACATTCATACAATTATTTTCAATAAAAATGTCTTTCACATGCGGACCTAAAATAAAATAAAATAAAATATATATATATATATATATATTTATAGAGTTAGTTCCCTTTTAGCTAAATATGGCTCATAGGTTCTTTATGAGTACCTCCCTACTGGGTAAATGCCCCTGAGTGTTTTGTTGACCTGCCATCAGTTTGGTGGTCAAAGATGGTTAAAATGGCCCTATATCTGCACAACAATACATTTCTGATGTTCCTATAATACCTGCACTGCCAAAACTGGTGAACCTCTCTACTTGCATTGCGATAACCAAAACTCAAGCAAGGTAAGAAAAATACTCATTGCAGTTACTTCTGTCCTGCTTTCACTGTGCTGCGCATTCTTGTTTTCTTTTTATGTATTTTTCTTTATTAAAATATTTAGTTGTGGAAAAGGTCATATTAAAAGGCAGTATTTTCTAGGGGGTTGTACTGAGGGCAAATGTGGTAATATTGATCGGTAAAGGTGTTCTAATGGCAATGATCCCTAGCAGTAATACCATGACTCAATCTTGGTCTTCTTCAGCATGTAACCAATCTCCAATCACAACTGCAGCATAACGACAGTCAGCATGTAACCAATCTCCAATCACAACTGCAGCAAAAACGACAGTATATGAACATCTCCTGTTGCATGTCCCCACTCTCTGACAGTTAGCTGTAGTATGGTAGTTCATAGCCAATTCATGTTTTAGATAGCTTCAGTTCAGCTTTAAAATATCAAATGTCATGCTGCATGCACTAAGAGTGCTACTGGGCAAAAAAAATGAATGATTTCAGTGTCAAAAGGGCATAACAATGTGCTTTAGCGCCGTCAAGTTGTTCTGTTGTTTTCTTTAAAAATATATAAATTACATTCTTTCAGAGAGAAAAAAAAATAACTGCTAATAACTACTAAAGAAAACTATTTAATGACAAATACAGCAGGCTAAACAACAAAAACTTCAACTGCGTCATCTGAAAGTCAGGTCAGTTATTTTATTTCCCACTTTTTTAAGGCTTACAACACTCATGATGTGATATATGATAAGCAACTCCCAGCCTGTGATGAACAATGCAGATAAGTGAATTTAGTATTAGGAATAAAAAAAAAAAAAAACTCTCAAGAGAGTAAACACATCAAAGCAATCTAGACCAAAAAGTTAATGTGCCAAGAGAGTAGTAGCAACAAACCTCAAGTATACAGACGGCTGGAAAGAGGAGATAAAGAATATGGTAGGGTAATTTATCTCTCTTTATTCCCCAGGTACTGTTCCCTGATGAGGAATTTTATTGTTCACAAAGATTACTCACTCAGCAGGCACGGATCATGCATTTTAGGGACTACCTCATTTTGTTTTATTTTAGAATTCTCTGATAAAAATAGAAAATAATTTCCAGGGAATGGACACATTGGACATGCTTAATGAATCACTCTAATAGTTTAGAATAAAAGCAATATAATTTTTTTTCTTCCTTACTGAAGAGAATACTAGTATCTGCCTGATTACATATTTTGCATTCTGCTATGCACAGAATGGCTCAATGTTTGCTATGCAAATTAAGCTAAAATTGGATTTCTAAACAAAACTGCCAACTGCTGAACATGCTTATTATGTTTATTAAAAATATTAATATTGTGTTTTACAAGAAAAGGTCTGAAGATATTATACATTGAAAAAAAAATATAGCACACAATGCTCAAAAGTTAGGATAGATAAACAACCATCACTGCCATTATACTAGGAGAATATAAAAAAAGAATAGCAAAGCATTATTAAAGTGAACCTGTGATTATCACCATTGTTTGTCATGGCCAATACGTTTATCACGCCCTGCATCTTGCCACTGCCCAACAAACTAGATTATGGTTCCAGGGCAGGCTCATCATCGACACAGTGATGTATGTACCCCAGAAGCGTCACAACATCAGTGATAACTGCTAACTGATTATTATTATTTTCTATTTTCCTAATGTTAAAACAAACTATTTGAAGAAAAAGGTGAAAAATGATCCTTCAAAGTATCCACCAATCAGCGGGTATAGGACTCAGGACTGGAAACGCTTAGCTCATTCCTTCCAAATATTACTCCGTCCAGAACCACATGCAAATGAACAGAGTGGGGGCAACAATAGTGTAATTCCGCAAAACAATTAATGGAAAACACAAACTGAGCCCCTCTCCCCTCCAGATGTCTACTTACAGGAAGGCCATTAATGAAGGCATTGAGTCAAAACATATGCACGCTGGATGGCCACCAATTCCAATTCCATAAGGTAGAGGGAACATGGATGATGTCCGGCGTGATGTAGATGAGATGGGCGACCGCGCACATCAGCTCTGACACGTTTCGTCTTGTTGACTTCTACTGAGAGCCTGTGTGCGCGGTGCGGTCGATCACTATTTATGATAACGCCGGCGCATGCGCAGCTGCGCCATGCTCGGCATTACCCGGAAGTACATTGTCTATGACGACATCCGGTATCGACGCCTCGATCCACAGACTCGTACTTCCACCCGGCGCCTCAGCACCATAATCATCGCCCCGCCGTAAATGTGTAGCCGATGACGACATCCGGTTGCCAGGCCGCGATGCGTGTCCTCGCACATCCGCCAGGACTGCAGCTATGCTAATAACATTCATACATCACTTCCGGTTGACGCTACAGCTAAAACTATGCAGACGAAGTAATTACAATGCTTGCAATTGTCACTACCCTATTTGCCATACTGGATATCCATAACAACAGGGCAGTTTGATTAGCTTAATAGTAATTTAGAGCACTTACATGCAGCATCCATATATTCCACTGAATGCCTTTCACTTTACATATATCAATATATAAACTCATTCTAAAACCATATATCAAGTTCGGCATCAAAAAGGATACATTAATATTAAATAGCAAATGAGCAGATTAATAATTAAAATTGATTATTTACAAGGATCCGCAAAGATTAAGATTAGCTAAAAAGGTCACAGCCCAGACCTATTAGCATGATAAATTATCTAAAAAAAAATAATTAAAATGAATAAATATTGAAAATTGCAATAAACCTGCAGCCAATCAAATATCTAAAAGTAAAAATGACAAAAGACACTATATAGAACATTTGAGATATTTTAAAATCCACTAAAACGGACAAAAAATACAGAGATGAAAAAGACAATAAAAAATGGGACCAGGATATGAACTGCATCAATAAATCAATAATTGCTGATAAAGCAATTAATATCCAAGTCACATTAAGGCCCTTGGGATGCAAAGATTCAGTCAGGTATATCCAGTGTGTTTCCCGTTTTGATACTTCTCGGACCCTATTCGAGCCCCTCCACACTGGTTCTACCTTCTCCACCCCCCAAAATTTCAGATGGGTGGGATCACTGTTATGGAAATCACGGAAATGGAGGGAAACACTGTGATCCTTAAAGCCATTGCGGATATTGGTAATATGTTCTGATACCCTGACTGTTATCGTTCGTTTTGGTCCTTCCAATGTATAATAAGTTACAAGGACACTGCAAGCAGTATACAACATGTGTGCTGCTGCAGGTGATTAAATCCTTTATTTCAAAGGATTGTCCATTAGACGGGGACGTGAAGCTGGTAAAGTTCCTCAAGTGCGTATTTACCTGTTTACAGGTCTTACACTTCCTACATGCAAAGAAGCCTACTGTTTTATCCCAAAACATCTTCGGCTTCTTTGGGGGGTCCAATACTTTTTTCACAACCTGATCTCCGAATGTTGGTCCCCTTCTATATATGAAGGTTGGCGTATCAGGTAGCACTTCACTCAGGACCTTATCCATACACAGGACTGGCCAATGTTTTTTAAAAACCTGTTCGACCTCACGGTGTTGTGCACTAAATTGTGAGATAAAACTCCATTCGTGTCCTTGTGTCCTTTGCTTGTCAGAATCCCTCAAACACTCTTCCTGAGAAAGGGTGCCAATTTCCGTTATTGTATGGTCAAGTTTAGTGGCTTGGTATCCTTTTTCAACAAACCTCTGCTTTAAGATTTGGGACTGGGTCAAAAAATCCTCATCTGTGGTACAGTTTCTTCTAACGCGAAGGAACTGCCCCCTGGGGATGTTCGACAGCCATTGTTGGTGGTGTCCACTCTGGACAGGGAGATATCCGTTCCGGTCAGTCGGCTTGAAGTACACTTGAGTCTTCAGTCCACTGTCTAGAAGGGATATCTCCACGTCCAGAAAGTGAATCTTCATTCGACTCCAATTGACTCCAATCCCACCGCAATACACCGCTATCAAGGACTACACTAATAGACCCCACAGGCAGGAATAAAGCTGATATTCCCCACAAAACAGCAAGGACAGACCCCCACAAGTGTTACCACGCTTGTATGACGATCTCCTCTGAATGAGAAATGAAGTGATAACAGGCTGAACAGGACCCAGGCTAAGGAAACATGGTTGCCCATAGAAAGCAATGGGAGGCTCCGGGAAAATGGCCGCCGACATGTGCACAGAAGAAAACACAGTGCCACACACAAGATGGCGCCCGAAGGCACCAAAACTACAATGATTGCTGCAGAAGCGCCCATAGTGAAGCCAAGCAGCTGCCCACACCTAAAATGGCGGACCCGCGGTTTTTTACTCCGCAGCAGGCCGCCACACATGTCTGAACCCAAACACACCACAAACAGTGTCACTCAGGCTAGGGACCCCCACAACCCCCCACATAGCGTCCCAGACATGGTAGAGCCCCTGCAGGGACCGGGAGTAAGAGAGCCCCGAACGCACAGACATGAGGGGATACCACAGACACATCAGACTGCCATCCTCAGACAGAGGCACAACACAGAATGTACTTACCGTACCCGATGGCGTGGGCGCCTCTCATCGACCGGAAGCCTCCCACCCCAGGCGGTGGGGGTGCCGTCAGCCAAAAATGCAGGATGCTAGCAATGCACGGAACCGCGGCTGAGAAGTCCAAGCGAGGTGGCCACCTCGCGGGCTTTCATCCCTGAGGACAGGGACAGGTCGTTTGCGAGGCCAGGGCGTACGCATAGCCTGCTAAACGCTCGATGGCGGGCTGGGATTCCATAAGGCCCTCTGTCCTGGAGCACCAGGACGACCAGTGCGACTCCCAGCTTCGCAACGCCGTCGTCATCCGAAGATCCGACTAACTAAACGCTGACAAATAAACAGCTAGTAGTGCAAAGAAAACACATTTGCAGAAAATAAAAATCATAAAATAGAAGAAAGGCTGAGACCGTAGCCCCAGCACAGGGAAGCCTATCTTACTCCTAACTAGGCAGAAGACAAACAGTTGGGATGGCTGATAGCAGGGGGGTATTGGACCAGTGGAACAGCCCCCATAGGTGTATCTATGTAAATTGCTTTGTTTTTAACAAGTCTTATGCCTAGCTTGCTCCTATGGATAAGAGGTCAATACCCATTGGTGAAGACTGAATGAGTGGACGGCGACTGTCAGAGGACGTAAGAGAAAGTTATTTACTCCTGGCTAAGCAGAGTGCCTATAGCTGAGAGTGAGTGTATACCTTCTGGGACTGCCCATAGGCGTAGTCAAGCTTTTTCCTGCCTAGTGTTCTACTCCTGTAGGGGGCAGTATAACCCAATGGTTAAGAAGAATGAGGAGCTGTGTTCGTCAATGAACGAAAAAGAAAAATGTATACTGAATATTTTACTATTGTAATGTAGTACCTAGATCACTTGCTGTCTATATACGACAAGGAAAGCCATGGCGTGGATAACTATCAGCAAATCGGGTTAAATTACATGAGATATTGTCTGTAATTACCAAAAACATCTCCATACCTATTCTACTAAGGTGGCAACTACACATGTTCTAAAAAGACTAAAGCTTGTGTAACAACCATCATTACACACATCATTTTAACATGATATAATAGAGAAAACACAGGCAGTTATTAAGCTGTTTGCATCAATAAAAATGTTAAATGGAACACAAGGAACATTATTGACGTTTAGTACACATATAAACACCATTGTAAAGCTACTATAAAACAAAGGGTCTGTTAAATAACGGAAAGTGAGGAAAATTACTCAGGTGAAGACTACACCTCTATTGCAGACAGACACAGCAATCAAAGATCAAAAAGGAAATACCACAATAGATATAAGAGCAAGCACATCAAAAGAATACTGTTGTAAAGGACAAGGATGATTACACTTCTGTTTGCAAAGTGCATTGTCAAATAATTGCCAGCGCATTAAGAAAGAAACAAAGCTTTTGTGTGTGTGTGTGTGTGTGTGTCTTGCCATCAATGTAAAGAGACAGGCTTGGTGTGTGTGATGGCAACCAATCCAGTAAATACCAAACTCCTACCATACTGATAGCTGTTCTTACGTACAGAGAGGCTTAAAGTGTTTGTTTTTTTTAGTCAAATTTGAGACACTATTATATATTTGTTATGTGTTCCTATTCACACAGCATATTTGAAAATAATTTACTATACTGTTGCTATTATGTTGTTACTTTGGAGCAGGTTAATACATAGGAGAGCCTGAAATAGTTTACAATGTGCAATTAGGGGACAGATGTATGGACAGTTTCTTTGTAAGTGCATTAACATACAAAGTACCACTCAAGCCTAAGACTGTTAACCCGTTGTTGGGGACAGCCAATGTACACACCTAATTTTAAAATGATAATTCTGCCAACACAGAAGACAGGATTAATAATCGTAAACACAACTCCATATCAAGTATTCAAACTTCCTTTGGTCAAAACAAATCACAGAGTCTCAATGCATGAGGACATGCAACAATTGTTCCCCTCTGAGCCAGAGGACATAATCAACAAACTAGAGCTAGATTCTCCAAACTTTCTAAACAAAGGGCCAGTTTACTGTTCTCCAAACTTTAGGGGAGCCAGATTGTGGCCAGTGAGGGTAAACATGTCCTCGTTTCAATGGGAAAAAATTCCTCAGGCTAATTGCTCAGTGGGAGTAAAAAAATACATATCACCAGTGATCAGTAAGAGGAGGAATAGTGTCCTATCATTGGTATTAATGGAAAGAATAGGACCCATCACTGGTGTTAACAGATGAATAATGTCTCATTATTAGTATCAGTAGGAGGAATAGAGCCCCAGCATTAGTATTAGTGGGAGGAATAGTGCCCCATCATTGGTATCGGCAATAGGAATAGTGCTCCATCATTGATTTCGTCGGGAGGAATAATGCCACATCACTGGATATCAGGGTGAGGAATAGTGCCACATCACTGGTATCAGCTGGAGGAATAGTGCCACATCACTGGTATCAGCAGGAGTACTAGTGCCCCATTGTTGGTAGCAGCAGGAGGAAAATGCCCCATTGTTGGCTTACCGTAAAATCCTTTTCTCTTAAGTTCATTGACGGACGCAGTTCTCTGATCCATATCAGTAGGGTTATACAGCCCCCTACAGGAGTAGGACACTAGGCAGAAAAAAAGTTCTGGCTACACCTATGGGCAGTCCTGGAGGGTACACCCTCTCTCTTCCTGCATAGGATGTCAGTTTTGTATCAAAGCAGTGTCGGAACTCAAAATAGAGGGGCGGGTACTGCGTCCGTCAATGAACTTAAGAGAAAAGGATTTTACAGCAAGTCAAAAATCCAGTTTTCGCTATCGTTCATCGACGGATGCAGTTCTCTGATACATAT
The DNA here is from genome assembly GCF_965119305.1 of Pelophylax lessonae. Classification (NCBI taxonomy): domain Eukaryota; kingdom Metazoa; phylum Chordata; class Amphibia; order Anura; family Ranidae; genus Pelophylax; species Pelophylax lessonae. Next base: position 384,451,779 of record NC_138770.1, read on the forward strand.
CAGTAGGGACGTCCCAAAGCAGTGCCATAAAATGAGGGGTGGAAACAGCAGAAAAGAACATGTCCCCAAGGATAAACATAGCCGACCAGGCAACACAGGACCCATCAGAATAAATATGAGGCCCATCTGAAACAGTAAACACCCTCAAGAAAAGCCCTCCAGACAGCAACCAGCAAAAACTTTGTGGCCAAAAAGAGGCATCTGCAGATGCCAGCACATCCACCCTCATAAAATTTTGGAAAGGTGTGAACAGCCGACCAGGTAGTCATCTTGCAACCTGAAGCACAGATGCCTGTATGGCGAAAAACCCAGGAAGCACCAGGCGCCCGAGTAGAATGCGCCGAAACTGGGAAAGGTAGGACCTGACCCTTAATTGAATAAACCTGCACCACTGACTGTCCGATCCATCTGGAAACAGTCGCAGCAGATGCAAACAGCCCTGTTCCTGGGCCAAAAGGAGAACACAGGCGCCACACTAAGTGCAGTATATCGAGATTTATTATGAGTTAACCAATAGAAATGTACTCACAAGTGTGTATATAAAAACAGCATGACAGACATCATAATGGAGGCAATGATTCCCGGTGTCCTGATTCAGGATGGCACGAGCGGTCTCAGGGCATTGGGTTGTAACCGATGAACGAACGGTACCTCCTGATTGCGGGGACACAACACTGACCGTCCTGACGTCACTTCCGGGATACGTAATGGCGCCGGCGATGCGTTATTGGAGCATGCACTACTTCTTAAGGCCGATAATGCGCCATTTTGGACAAGGGCTTAAATAGGCGGAGGGGCAGGACCAACTAGGTCCTAGAGTTCACCATTTCTGCCCACTCGGCAAAACGGCTGCAACAAGCTGATGTAATACAAATCACTTACAATGTGCATTGTGCAAATAATTCAAGCGGTGGTTAAGAAATTAATATAAATATAAATAATGATCATGAATCTAGCAGAAATTAGCAGGTGCAACTAGTGCAAAGAAATCAAATAATAATATAAATTTATGATTATGAAAAATAAAAAATAAAAAATATAGGAAAATGAAAATAAAAACAAAAACAAAAAATTGGAATAAAAATGAAAATAAAGATTAAAAATTAAAATTAAAAATAAAGATGAAAATAAAAATAAAATTAAAAATAAAAATTAAACTAAAAAGAAAAATAATAATAAATGTAATAATAAAAATAAAGATAAATATATATGAAGTAAAAATAAAAATAATAATATTGAATAATAATAATACATTATAGGTCACGGAAAGTTTAAAAATACAGGGAAAGTGTAAAAATATATATATATATATCCCCATATGTTATACATATGCAAAGACACATAAGGATATATTATTATTAATATATAAAAACATCCACAAATATATATAAAAGTGTCATTTGTGACCCAATTCCAAACTAAGTTTAAGAAAATGGAGAAAATCCTGGCAAAACATTGGAGGACCCCCATTTAAGGGAGAATTTACCACCTAAACCCAAGGTCGCCTATAGAAGAGCGAAGAACATTAAGAGTATGGTGGCCCCTAGTAAGTTGAAGCATCCACCCACATTACTTTCAGAAAGACCTTGTTTGATCCCACTCATTGGCATGTTCCAATGTCGAAAAAGATTGTGTTTGACTTGCAAACACGTAACCCATGGACAAAAAACTTTTAAAGTAAAAGGTAAAACATATCCCTTGACACAATTTTATAATTGCTCCATAGAGTTTGTCATCTACTGTCTCACGTGTCCATGTGGTTTATTTTATGTAGGGAGGACAATCCGCACCCTGAGGAAGAGATTTGGTGAGCATCGTAGGTTTGTAGAGGCTGGCGATGATAAACAGTGTTCCACACCACTTCTTGTTACACCATGAACAATCATCTCTTGGTCTCAGGGTGTGGATTATAGAGTCCATACCTGCCACTTTCATGCCAGCAGAACGCTTTAAGAGATTATGCCAAAGGGAGGCCTATTGGATCTATACCTTAGATACTCTAGTGCCGGGTGGCTTGAATGAAGAAATTGAGACCAACTCTCTTATTTGATCCTATCCAATATCCTTCGGATTGGGTTCTTGTGTTTGATTTGGCCTTTTCCTTGATTGTTCTGCCTTATCAGTATTTCATAATAGCGACTTATGTGGTTGGAATATCCAATAGGTTCCATTAGTTGATGGTTTTATAATAATAATTTTTATATTAATAGTTTTAGCAAAATTACACTTTTATATATATTTGTGGATGTTTTTATATATTAATAATAATATATCTTTATGTATCTTTGCATATGTATAACATATGGGTATATATATATATATATATATATATATAGTATTTTTAAACTTTCCGTGACTATATAATGTATTATTATTATTCAATATTATTATTTTTACTTCATATATATTTATCTTTATTTTTATATTTATTATTACATTTATAATTATTTTTCTTTTTAGTTTAATTTTTATTTATAATTTTATTTTTATTTTTATTTTCATCTTTATTTTTAATCTTTATTTTCATTTTTATTCCAATTTTTTTGTTTTTGTTTTTATTTTCATTTTCCTATATTTTTTATTTTTCATAATCATCAATTTATATTATTTGATTTCTTTGCACTAGTTGCACCTGTTAATTTCTACTAGATTCATGATCATTATTTATATTTATATTAATTTCTTAACCACCGCTTGAATTAATTGCACAATGCACATTGTAAGTGATTTGTATTACATCAGCTTGTTGCAGCTGTTTTGCCGAGTGGGCAGAAATGGTGAACTCTAGGACCTAGTTGGTCCTGCCCCTCCGCCTATTTAAGCCCTTGTCCAAAATGGCGCATTATTGGCCTGAAGAAGGAGCGCATGCTCCGATAACGCGTCGCCGGCGCCATTACGTATCCCGGAAGTGACGTCAGGACTGTCAGTGTTGTGTCCCCGCAATCGGGAAGTACCGTTCGTTCATCGGTTACAACCCAACGCCCTGAGACTGCTCGTGCCATCTTGAATCAGGACACCGGGAATCATTGCCTCCATTATGATGTCTGTCATGCTGTTTTTATATACACTCTTGGGAGTACCTTTCTATTGGTTAACTCATAATAAATCTCGATATACTGCACTTAGTGTGGCGCCTGTGTTCTCCTTTCAGCTCGCCACAAGCCCCTTCTACTTGTCATCAGAGCAGCCTACGGAGTGTGGTGGTTTGAAATTTTATGTATATGGACTTTATATGGACTTTGAATACTGTATAGCCACCATTGTGTTGCTGATTTTATTGTATTAGCACATGTTTCTATGTCCACTAGTGAAGTTTTGGACACCCCTTCCCCTGTTGTGCGCCAGTTTTCACCCATTTGTCTGTTCCTGAGCCATCCTTGAGTACAGAGAGCGAACCTGAGTTACGAAAAGTACACTTTAAGTGCCCAAACTCTATCCAGGGTATGCAGCGCACATTCCTTAGGATGTGGGGGCTTAGGACACAAGATGGAGGCTTAGGATACAGGATGGTAATACAATGTCCTCGTGTAGGTGAACACTAGAAACCACCTTCGGAGGGAAGGACAGATCCGGACGAAGTGCCACTTGGCCCCATGCATCAACACATACGGAGGGGAGAATGACAGGACAATTTCACCAGTGCCGAGACCCTGCGTGACAGCAACCAAGAGGGCCACCTTCTATAATAAGGTAGGCAGGGGATACCCTCGATGCTCGCAAACGGAGGGTCTTGAAGAACCGACTGCACCAAATCAAGGTCCCCAGTAGGTGACGGAGGTCACACTGGAAGGACCAAGTGTCACACCCCCTGGAAGAAGTTAGGCACCAGGGAACAGCCTTTAGAAGAAAATTGCCAAAGCCAAAACCTGACCCTTGACAATACTCAAGGCCAACTTTTGATCAACTCCCCGTTGAAGGAAGCCAAGATCCGGGCCACCGAGTAAGAGTGAGGGGGAGCCCAAGGAGACTCAAATCACGCAATATACGACCTTCACATATGAAGAAAAAAATCATCCTAGAAGACGCTGCTACACTTTAGGCAGGGTGGGAATCACTGAAGCAGATAATCCTCTGTCCTTCAACACCTGGCTTTCAACAGCCAAGTCGGCAAGCCAGCGATCGTAAAGCCAAATGTAAGATTGACCCTGGAGACAACAAATCCTCCCTGAGAGGAATTCTCCAAGGAGCGTCAGCAGCTAGCCTGACCAGGTTGGTGTACCAAGGTCGGTGAGGCCTGTCCAGAGCCACGAGAATGACTGAAATCCCTTCTGCCTCGATCCTGCGAAGGATTCTTGGCAGCAACTTGAGAGGAGGAAAGGCAGACAGCAGCTGATACTGACCTTGGCTCATCCTTGAGCGCTCTCACAAGACCATGCTGGCGTCAGCCTTGTGCAGGTGACATGCCAAACTTCTCAGAATTGTTCATGTTGAATCTACCGAATGTTCTTGCCTATGACAGAACCCATGGTGCCACCATTGCACCCGCCAGAGGGTCTCGGGAGCGGGCCACAACCCTGCACTATCCTGTAGATGCGACGCCAACAGGACCACCTCCAGAGTGCCCCCAACGAAGGCACAACTGCTGGAACACCTCCAAATGAAGGGACCATTCCCCTGCATCCAAGGCCTGTGGACTAAGGCAATCCACCTGCCAATTTATTTAACACCTGGAAAGGGAATAGCAGAGGGAGCAGGAACAAGGCACACTGCGCAAGGAAGAATGGTCACTTCCAAGTCCGCAAGGACACCCTTGTTGCCCCCTTAATGAATGACACAGGCCACGATCGAGGCGTAGGTGACTGAACGTGCAGCGGACAGCTGCAGGTGCCCGATCCAGTGAACTAGGCAAAGCCGGATCGCTCTCAGCTCCAGGACAGTAATTTGTAACCTGGATCCTCCAGAGACCATACTCCTGAAGCAGAGAACCTGCCAAGGACTCCACCCCATCCGGACAGGCATGCATCCGCGGTGACAATTTTCCAGAAAAAAGGGGAGGAAGGAGTCCAGATCAAGACTCCCTGGTCACCCGGCTCAGCCGAATACGCAAGTCCAGAGAGTTTGGATTCTAGTCCCATTCGAGAAGGATTGCCCTATGGGGGATTCCCCAGAGGGAGTGAGCGAAAGGGACCGTCTGAAAGATGACACCATCAGCCCCAGAACTCGCAAGCAAGGTCCGAAGGGACGACCATGTGTGGGACAGTAACAGTCAAACCGCAGTCTGAAGTTCCAAGAATTTTATTCCCTGGAGGGACAAGCACCCTGACTGAGGACAAGTCAAAAGTCAGGCCCAGATAGTCCAGTCTCATGGAAGAGACCAGGGATGATTTCTGAAGGTTCAGAACCCACCTGAACTCCTCCAGAGTTCTCATGGTGACTTCCAACATCGTTGAGAGCACCGTAGGGGACTCCATATGGAGAAGCAGATCGGCCAGGAAACCAGGACGGATACGCCCGCTCCGGCAACAGCGCCAGGACCGGAGCCAACACCTGGGCGAAGACCCGAGTAGCAGAAGAACAAGGGGTAACGCCACAACCCGATAGAGATCCTTCCCCCATGGCAAAAAACTGAGAACCCGTAGGTGTCCCGAACATAACGGGATGAGGCAGGTTGATGTCTATGGAGGCCAGAAATCCCCCTGATGTAGGAAAGCCACCATCATGCAAACCGATACCATCTTGAATTTTTGAACCGCTCGGAACCTCCACACCAAGTCACGACGTTGGAACTCCGCCCAGCAATGGCAAACATGAACACTGTTCCCAGTGCAGAATCCACCAAGGAGTACAGATCGCGGGCCACATCCTGCGCCATCCAATCCGCCAAGTCATTAAGGGATGGGGACTCCTCCAACGGAACAACGGTAGACCTATTCAGCCTAGAGACCGTACGTCCACCAAATGCGGAACAGTCCTCTGTACCAGAGACTTCCCAAAAGGGTAACGTCTAGCAGCCGCTTAAACACCCCAGGGGAACGTCTCAGACGGTCCCATCCTACATGAGCATGCTAGCAAAATAAGCTGCTCCGGATGGCATGTGATTGTCAGATGCTACCTGCACCCCAGGCGAAGCCCGGCTGAGTCAGACTCAGAATCCGAGACATCAGATGAGGCAGGGGTAGGTGGAGAAAAGGTTTCAGCGCACCTACCACCTCCACCCGGGCCCAAATGCTTCCAGAAATGCCGAAAATGCTTTGATGGACAGTGGAGATCCGGAAAGGCCATGCGGCCTCCGTGAGGGGGTCAGGTGGGGACACATGGCCTGCAGGATCCATACTGAACCTGAGGAACCTGCCAGCAAAATTTGCAAAAAAATGACGTAGGGGTCACAACAGGATAGAGGGAAACCCAGGAGTGTGAGGGTCTGACCATCCCAGGGAGGGGGCCCGCGTCCACCCCAAAATCCACCAGGGAAGGGGGGATGTTTCCTCACCATAACAGGAACACAGGCGGCGCCATCTCCTGACAGGACCCCACACCACCAAAGTGGGGGGCTGTCGGCCAAATAGGAACGCTGCGACATAAGCCTAGACCCTGTTGTGTGCGTCCTGGGGAGACGTTTAACTCGCTGGGCCAGTCCCCATTCAGTGGGACTATGTCGCGGCCGACCCAGCGGGGAGCTAAGCCCTGCACGCGCTCGCTGGTCAGACTGGGGTGACCACTGGATATAGAGATCCAGTCCCTCGCCCACCCCGGCATAGTTGCTTGAGGATCATACAGGAAAAAGTTCTGAAGAAAAAGGCTAGATAAATCTACATTAAAAAAAAAAAAAAAAATACTTTTATGCCAGGACCAAAGATCCCAGTAAGGAACTAGGTCCTTACTTCTGACTAGGCAGAATAAAACTGACATCCTATGCAGGAAGAGAGAGGGTGTACCCTCCGGGACATCCCATAGGCGTAGCCAGAACTTTTTTTCTGCCTAGTGTCCTACTCCTGTAGGGGGCAGTATAACCCTACTGATATGGATCAGAGAACTGCGTCCGTCAATGAACGATAGAGAAACTTGTTTTCCCCACCACTCAACGTGGTTCTTTCTACTAGCTCTTAATTCCTATTGGGACATATAAGCCGGTGGAAGGAGTCTAAGCAAACCATGGAGAAGCAGGTTATTCACAGAAATAAGTAATTGCAGTTGATAGCAAGCAGTGAATGTTTTACATTCAAGTAATCATATGCTGACAGGTCACTTTAAACGTTAAGCTTATTCTGGGTGACATGGAGAATTTTTGCATCAAACAAGGGCTGAGAGTAAGTACCTTGAAAAGTTCTTGGCAAAATTATCAAAAAAATACTTATATATGCTCCTCCATCCCACTTTGATTCTAGGGCATTTCTGGTTTACCTTGTGAGTTAGAGTACTAATCACGTTACAATGTACACAAGGCCTGTCTTTCCAGGACACTTTTTTTCATAACCAAAAGAACCTTGATAAAATAGACCATAATGTCTATGAGTGAGTGAACCTCAAAGAAGGTCCTATATGTGACAAAGAGGGCCACGTATAAAATGCATCATATGTAACACAAGAGAATGTCAAAAACTGAAAACTTACTAAGGGAAATGATCAAGCACTCTGCTACAGAGGAAGGGTTGCAGATTGGAGTCATGCTGTAGAAGATAATCTGAGACTCTAGACATGTTCAGAAGACAGAAAGAAAAAAATGCGTTTAAACTTACTTTGAAAAATAAAATGGTTGTAAAGGAAGAAGGGTTGTTCTTTAATGTATGGTCTGCTTTAAGACCTTTAAACCTTCTGTGTACTTTCCTGAGTCCAATCCAATGCTGTGCCCGAGAACAGTGACTCTCTTCTCCATCTCTCCTCACAGGACACAGAGGCAGCAGCGGGAGCGACTGGCTCCTGCTGCTGTCAATCACAGCCTGTGAGGAGGGAGAGGGTGTGTGTGTCAGAGCCCAGCTCAGGGTTCAGCACCCATGAGTGCCCCCATAGCAAGCAGCTTGCTATGAGAGCCCTTGGAAGGGAGAGGAGCCTGAAGAGCCACCAGGGAACCCCAGAAGGAGGAGGATCAGGGCTGATCTGTGAAAAACCATTGCACAGACCAAATAAGCATGACATATTTGTTATTTTAAAAAAAAAATGATGTTTACAATGATTTTAATGCACCCACTACTGACTCCTGGGGCACGATGGCTGCACATGGCTCTTGGGTCCTATGTTGTGCACCAGTGGTCTAAGGGTTTTGTCAGTTGATTATTGTAAATTATGTATTAGTGTTAGTTAGGAAAACTCATAAATGAATGCTTTATTTGTTCATTTTCAATTTATATAGGCTTCCATACAGAGTGACATAAATTAAAATGTCAAGTTATACTATAATTCATAACAAATGATAGAGCAATCTGCAGATTTCTTTGCAGACTTCTTTCTTATGCACTTCACATTTTAAAGAAGTTATTTACTTGTCTAAGTACAAGTTGCTGGCATGGATTTGGTACATTTGGGATTCACTGTCATAACAGCAGAAAATTAAAAGAGTCAACACAGGCAGCCCCTGAGTTCAATTTCTTTGCCACCAGCCGGGCCTTTCAGGACTTAAGAGTTTGTGATCAATTCCTTTACATTTCTTTTTCAATGAACCGTGCAATTTGACAGTCCCAAGCATGGAATGCTACTGGCTTTGCTTGAGGCTCTCTTAGTCCACTCGGCAGGGAAACTGAGAACTTTACCATGACCCCATTGTGTTGTTGTAAAGGCAAGGAAAGAAAAGACTGCAGGAGGCATGCAGTCAAACCGACTGTGAACTGGTCGTATACTAAACAACATTTTATTCCTGAAGGCAGTACATGACAAGCTTTGAAAGGCCAGTAGAAACTGGTAAATATGCTTTAGATTCATTGTCATCAAGCTAAATATATTTACATGCATGTAACTATCGTCTATATTTTTCAGTTGTCCATACATTAAATGGTAAGATCATCTACTGATGTATTTATATGGATGCTGCTGAATAAATCCCAATGGAAACCGCACAATTACAAAGAGAAAAATATATATATATATATATATTTTCTCTCTCTCTCTCTCTCTCTATATATATATATATATATATATATATATATATATATATATATATATATATATATATATATATATATATATATATATATATATATATATATATATATATATAATATATATCTTATTACTTCTAATGTAGTCAAGAATGGCCAAAGCGAATGTAATACATCTTTATATTAGGTTTAAACACCTTTAGGCATATTTGAAAACCAAGAAAGAAAGAAATCCTTTCTGGCTGGGTGGCTGGGTAAGTAATGAGATGGTGCTGGCGTGTTTCTTTTTCCGCTCTTTATGTCCCCCTTGAAGTGTTTTTTTACCCAAACATTTCATATTCCTGATATGTGCCTTCTGTACCATGTACTTGTATGAAAAAGTATACTTTTCTCTTTGTATTGCTTCTCTTGTGTGAAATCCCTGGTGTTCCTGCCAGTCCTTCTGCTCTCCTATTAAAAACTGACCACACAAAGCAGGAGGAGAACACAGGGTGGTCAGTTCCCTAGCTGTCCTTGGAACTCAGTCTGCTCTCCTCTAATGATCAGACTTGTCCGGAAACACACCCCCTGCAGAGCCTTTCATTGGGAAGATCAGTGTGCTGTTGCTTCTCTTCCCTCCTAACTCCTATGCAGCTGAGAACAGAGGGACTATGATCACTTATAAAAAAGGGAAAAAAGGTATTGATAATTTTTATTTCTATACACAAATGTTTTGCCTTTCATTTCTATTTTAAACTGAATGGGTTGTTTTACAAGGTGATCATTTACAATCAATTGAATGTCAACCTTTGTGCTTCTGGTGATTATTTCTGGATTATATATATGATTAATAAATATAAAAAATGTTGCGCTAAAATTGGCTAAGAAAAGATTCAACATGTGTTATAACATGAAAGGAGAAACTCAGTGATACAAAACAAGTTTGTTCAGAGAGATAAGGGTTTAGTGGACTTTAGAGGCACATGTTAAGTAGGCAAAAATTACCATAGGTGTAAAAAACATATATTCTTTTATTAACCAAATCTTTAAAATCAATAGTTGAGGAGTAGTGTTGAGCGAACACGGACTGTATTATTCGTGTTCGTACCGAATAATTGGATTTTTTTTACCCGAACACGGACACGGACACTTTACTGTATGTTCGGGTAAAAATCCGTGTTCGGTCGTTTTATTTCCGGGTTTTGCATGCTTTGGCGCTCTTTTCATGGCGGGCTTTCAACAGCCAATCAACAATCGTTTAACTGGTGTGCCTTAAGCCATCCCAGCCATGCCTGCAAATGTCTTAGTAGCTGTGATTGGCCGTCTGAAGCATGTGACCAAGTCTTTATAAGTTCGAGGCAGCCGCCGCAGCAGCGTCATTCTGCTGCTTAGCTAAGGGACAGAGCACACATCAATGTGCTGGCTGCTGATTAGGGAAAGATAGGCAGGAAAAAACCATTTGTGTCCGGATAGAATTGAGGGACAGGTCGGAGTGTTTAGGCAGGGCGAGTTGTAGGCATTTTAGGGATAGAGTCTGCTGAATTATAGGGTCAGTGTCTTCTACAAACTACAATCGATATTGCTGTGGGGGGGGTGGGGTGAATCTGCACTCAATCCTGATCTACGATCTCTTCTCAATCCTGTTAGGGACAGAGTCTGCTGAATTTTAGGGAAACTGTGTTCTACAAACTACAATCGATATTGCTGTGTGGTGTGGGATTGGAGATAGGCAGGTGTCAGTGATCCACATCCATTTTTCTGTGTGTGAGCTGCAGTGAACACAATCTTTTTGGGCTGCAGTGAACACAATCTTTTTGGGCTGCAGTGAACACAATCTTTTTGGGCTGCAGTGAACAAAATCTTTTTGGGCTGCAGTGAACACAATCTTTTTGGGGTGCAGTGAACAAAATCTTTTTGGGGTGCAGTGAACACAATCCTTTTTGGTGTGCAGTGAACACAATCTTTGTGGGGTGCAGTGAACAAAATCCTTTGTGGGGTGCAGTGAACACAATCTTTTTGGGGTGCAGTGAACAAAATCCTTTTTGGGGTGCAGTGAACAACATCCTTTTTGGGGTGCAGTGAACACAATCTTTTTGGGGTGCAGTGAACAAAATCCTTTGTGGGGTGCAGTGAACACAATCTTTTTGGGGTGCAGTGAACACAATCTTTTTGGGGTGGAGTGAACAACATCCTTTTTGGGGTGCAGTGAACAAAATCCTTTTTGGGGTGCAGTGAACAAAATCATTTTTGGGGTGCAGTGAACACAATCTTTTTGGGGTGCAGTGAACACAATCTTTGTGGGGTGCAGTGAACACAATCTTTTTGGGGTGGAGTGAACAACATCCTTTTTGGGGTGCAGTGAACAACATCCTTTTTGGGGTGCAGTGAACACAATCTTTTTGGGGTGCAGTGAACACAATATTTGTGGGGAACAGTGAACAGAATCTTTGTGGGGTGCAGTGAACACAATGTTTGGGGGGTACAGTGAACACAATCTTTTTGGGGTGCAGTGAACACAATCTTTGTGGGGTGCAGTGAACACAATCTTTTTGGGGTGGAGTGAACAAAATCATTTTTGGGGTGCAGTGAACAACATCCTTTTTGGGGTGCAGTGATCAAAATCCTTTTTGGGGTGCAGTGAACACAATCTTTTTGGGGTGCAGTGAACAAAATCCTTTGTGGGGTGCAGTGAACAGAATCTTTGTGGGGTGCAGTGAACACAATCTTTGGGGGGGTACAGTGAACACAATCTTTTTGGGGTGCAGTGAACACAATCTTTGTGGGGTACAGTGAACAGAATCTTTGTGGGGTGCAGTGAACACAATCTTTGGGGGGTACAGTGAACACAATCTTTTTGGGGTGCAGTGAACACAATCTTTGGGGGGTACAGTGAACACAATCTTTTTGGGGTGCAGTGAACACAATCTTTGTGGGGTGCAGTGAACACAATCTTTGGGGGGGTACAGTGAACACAATCTTTTTGGGGTGCAGTGAACAACATCCTTTTAGGGTGCAGTGAACACAATCTTTGTGGGGTGCAGTGAACAACATCCTTTTAGGGTGCAGTGAACACAATCTTTGTGGGGTACAGTGAACAGAATCTTTGTGGGGTGCAGTGAACACAATCTTTGGGGGGTACAGTGAACACAATCTTTGTGAGGTGCAGTGAACACAATCTTTGTGGGGTGCAGTGAACACAATCATTGTGGGGTGCAGTGAACTCAATCTTTGTGGGGTACAGTGAACACAATCTCATACTTCTGAAGATTTGAGGGTGCTGCCTGTTCCATACTCCCCCTACTCCTCATCTAGCCTTTTAGGGGTACAAACAATAGTAATTGGGGCCTAGTGTGGTTGTGTACGTGTGATATACATACACTTTTTTTGGATCATATTTTCTATTCCGCTATTTAATCAAAAACCTTTGGGGATCAGTTAAATTGGGGGATAGTCTGTGTTGGTACGTGTGAGAGAGATCCACCTTTCCAAGTTGTTGGGGTTCATCTCATACTTCTGAAGGTTTGAGGGTGCTGCCTGTTCCATACTCCCCCTACTCCTAGCCTTTTAGGGGTACAAACAATAGTAATTGGGGCCTAGTGTGGTTGTGTACGTGTGATATACATACACTTTTTTTGGATCATATTTTCTATTCCGCTATTTAATCAAAAACCTTTGGGGATCAGTTAAATTGGGGGATAGTCTGTGTTGGTACGTGTGAGAGAGATCCACCTTTCCAAGTTGTTGGGGTTCATCTCATACTTCTGAAGGTTTGAGGGTGCTGCCTGTTCCATACTCCCCCTACTCCTCATCTAGCCTTTTAGGGGTACAAACAATAGTAATTGGGGCCTAGTGTGGTTGTGTACGTGTGATATACATACACTTTTTTTGGATCATATTTTCTATTCCGCTATTTAATCAAAAACCTTTGGGGATCAGTTAAATTGGGGGATAGTCTGTGTTGGTACGTGTGAGAGAGATCCACCTTTCCAAGTTTTTGGGGTTCATCTCATACTTCTGAAGATTTGAGGGTGCTGCCTGTTCCATACCCCCCCTACTCCTCATCTAGCCTTTTAGGGGTACAAACAATAGTAATTGGGGCCTAGTGTGGTTGTGTACGTGTGATATACATACACTTTTTTTGGATCATATTTTCTATTCCGCTATTTAATCAAAAACCTTTGGGGATCAGTTAAATTGGGGGATAGTCTGTGTTGGTACGTGTGAGAGAGATCCACCTTTCCAAGTTGTTGGGGTTCATCTCATACTTCTGAAGGTTTGAGGGTGCTGCCTGTTCCATACTCCCCCTACTCCTCATCTAGCCTTTTAGGGGTACAAACAATAGTAATTGGGGCCTAGTGTGGTTGTGTACGTGTGATATACATACACTTTTTTTGGATCATATTTTCTATTCCGCTATTTAATCAAAAACCTTTGGGGATCAGTTAAATTGGGGGATAGTCTGTGTTGGTACGTGTGAGAGAGATCCACCTTTCCAAGTTGTTGGGGTTCATCTCATACTTCTGAAGGTTTGAGGGTGCTGCCTGTTCCATACTCCCCCTACTCCTAGCCTTTTAGGGGTACAAACAATAGTAATTGGGGCCTAGTGTGGTTGTGTACGTGTGATATACATACACTTTTTTTGGATCATATTTTCTATTCCGCTATTTAATCAAAAACCTTTGGGGATCAGTTAAATTGGGGGATAGTCTGTGTTGGTACGTGTGAGAGAGATCCACCTTTCCAAGTTGTTGGGGTTCATCTCATACTTCTGAAGGTTTGAGGGTGCTGCCTGTTCCATACCCCCCTACTCCTCATCTAGCCTTTTAGGGGTACAAACAATAGTAATTGGGGCCTAGTGTGGTTGTGTACGTGTGATATACATACACTTTTTTTGGATCATATTTTCTATTCCGCTATTTAATCAAAAACCTTTGGGGATCAGTTAAATTGGGGGATAGTCTGTGTTGGTACGTGTGAGAGAGATCCACCTTTCCAAGTTGTTGGGGTTCATCTCATACTTCTGAAGGTTTGAGGGTGCTGCCTGTTCCATACTCCCCCTACTCCTCATCTAGCCTTTTAGGGGTACAAACAATAGTAATTGGGGCCCAGTGTGGTTGTGTACGTGTGATATACATACACTTTTTTTGGATCATATTTTCTATTCCGCTATTTAATCAAAAACCTTTGGGGATCAGTTAAATTGGGGGATAGTCTGTGTTGGTACGTGTGAGAGAGATCCACCTTTCCAAGTTGTTGGGGTTCATCTCATACTTCTGAAGGTTTGAGGGTGCTGCCTGTTCCATACTCCCCCCTACTCCTCATCTAGCCTTTTAGGGGTACAAACAATAGTAATTGGGGCCTAGTGTGGTTGTGTACGTGTGATATACATACACTTCTTTTGGATCATATTTTCTATTCCGCTATTTAATCAAAAACCTTTGGGGATCAGTTAAATTGGGGGATAGTCTGTGTTGGTACGTGTGAGAGAGATCCACCTTTCCAAGTTTTTGGGGTTCATCTCATACTTCTGAAGATTTGAGGGTGCTGCCTGTTCCATACCCCCCCTACTCCTCATCTAGCCTTTTAGGGGTACAAACAATAGTAATTGGGGCCTAGTGTGGTTGTGTACGTGTGATATACATACACTTTTTTTGGATCATATTTTCTATTCCGCTATTTAATCAAAAACCTTTGGGGATCAGTTAAATTGGGGGATAGTCTGTGTTGGTACGTGTGAGAGAGATCCACCTTTCCAAGTTGTTGGGGTTCATCTCATACTTCTGAAGGTTTGAGGGTGCTGCCTGTTCCATACTCCCCCTACTCCTCATCTAGCCTTTTAGGGGTACAAACAATAGTAATTGGGGCCTAGTGTGGTTGTGTACGTGTGATATACATACACTTTTTTTGGATCATATTTTCTATTCCGCTATTTAATCAAAAACCTTTGGGGATCAGTTAAATTGGGGGATAGTCTGTGTTGGTACGTGTGAGAGAGATCCACCTTTCCAAGTTGTTGGGGTTCATCTCATACTTCTGAAGGTTTGAGGGTGCTGCCTGTTCCATACTCCCCCTACTCCTAGCCTTTTAGGGGTACAAACAATAGTAATTGGGGCCTAGTGTGGTTGTGTACGTGTGATATACATACACTTTTTTTGGATCATATTTTCTATTCCGCTATTTAATCAAAAACCTTTGGGGATCAGTTAAATTGGGGGATAGTCTGTGTTGGTACGTGTGAGAGAGATCCACCTTTCCAAGTTGTTGGGGTTCATCTCATACTTCTGAAGGTTTGAGGGTGCTGCCTGTTCCATACCCCCCCTACTCCTCATCTAGCCTTTTAGGGGTACAAACAATAGTAATTGGGGCCTAGTGTGGTTGTGTACGTGTGATATACATACACTTTTTTTGGATCATATTTTCTATTCCGCTATTTAATCAAAAACCTTTGGGGATCAGTTAAATTGGGGGATAGTCTGTGTTGGTACGTGTGAGAGAGATCCACCTTTCCAAGTTTTTGGGGTTCATCTCATACTTCTGAAGATTTGAGGGTGCTGCCTGTTCCATACCCCCCCTACTCCTCATCTAGCCTTTTAGGGGTACAAACAATAGTAATTGGGGCCTAGTGTGGTTGTGTACGTGTGATATACATACACTTTTTTTGGATCATATTTTCTATTCCGCTATTTAATCAAAAACCTTTGGGGATCAGTTAAATTGGGGGATAGTCTGTGTTGGTACGTGTGAGAGAGATCCACCTTTCCAAGTTGTTGGGGTTCATCTCATACTTCTGAAGGTTTGAGGGTGCTGCCTGTTCCATACTCCCCCTACTCCTCATCTAGCCTTTTAGGGGTACAAACAATAGTAATTGGGGCCCAGTGTGGTTGTGTACGTGTGATATACATACACTTTTTTTGGATCATATTTTCTATTCCGCTATTTAATCAAAAACCTTTGGGGATCAGTTAAATTGGGGGATAGTCTGTGTTGGTACGTGTGAGAGAGATCCACCTTTCCAAGTTGTTGGGGTTCATCTCATACTTCTGAAGGTTTGAGGGTGCTGCCTGTTCCATACTCCCCCTACTCCTCATCTAGCCTTTTAGGGGTACAAACAATAGTAATTGGGGCCCAGTGTGGTTGTGTACGTGTGATATACATACACTTTTTTTGGATCATATTTTCTATTCCGCTATTTAATTTAACTGGGCCTCCATGCGAGACCTGTGTGCCTTGTTGCGCTGTTTTGAGTACTCCACCAACATGGCCAGTGGCAATGACGCCGTTCTCAGCTTAACTATCCCACTTCTATGCCTCCTTGAAAAAACAATTCGGGCGATGATGGAAGAGGATGTGGCACAGGATGAGGAGGAGGAGGAGGATGAAGAGGTAACATTTCCAAGGCTTTCAGGGCAGTCATTCGCAAGGGGCTCCGAGGGTGGGTTCCTGCACACGCAAACGCCAGGGACGCAATTGTCCAGCAGGGGCACAGTTCTGGAGGATGAGGAGGATGAGGAGGAGGAGGAGCTGGAGGAGGAGATGGAACCATGTTCACAGCAGGGTGGCACCCAGGCCAGCTCATGGCCATCACTGGTGCGTGGCTGGGGGGATACAGAGGACACGGACGATACACCTCCCACAGAGGACAGCCTTTCGTCGCCTCTGGGCAGCCTGGCACACATGAGCGATTACATGCTGCAGTGTCTCCACAACGACCGCCGAGTTGCCCACATTCTAACTTGTGCTGATTACTGGGTGGCCACGCTGCTGGATCCCCGTTACAAGGACAACGTACCGTCCTTAATTCACTCACTGGAGCGCGATCGCAAGATGCGCGAGTACAAGCGCACGCTGGTAGACGCCATGCTGCTGGCATTCCCATCTGACAGCGGGGCCACAGTGGAAGCACAAGGCAGAGGAGGAGGAGGAGGAGGTCGCCAACGCAACCAGGGCACCGCCAGCACCTCAGAAGGCAGGGTTAGCATGGCCGAAATGTGGAAAAGCTTTGTCAGCACGCCACAACAAACAGCAGCACCAGCAGCTCAGATGGAACGTCTTAGCAGGAGGCAGCATTTTACCAACATGGTGGAGCAGTATGTGTGCACACGCCTACATGTAGTGAATGACGGGTCTGCCCCCTTCAACTTCTGGGTCTCCAAATTGGGCACATGGCCTGAGCTTGCCCTTTACGCCTTGGAGGTGCTGGCGTGCCCTGCAGCCAGTGTATTATCTGAACGGGTATTTAGCACGGCTGGGGGCGTTATAACAGACAAGCGCAGCCGCCTGTCCAGAGACAATGTGGACAAGCTCACGTTCATTAAAATGAACCAGGCATGGATCCCACGGGACTTTTCCGTACCTTATGCAGAATAGCAATGGATACCGACCTTACCCACCCATTGTTCCATTTTTGCTCTTTCTCACTCTTTTGGGGTGTACCCTCATTTAAAATTTTTGAAAAGAAGCAGTGTTGGCTACCTCGTCCTCCTCCTCAGGGCCAGATTAATGTAGGGGCTATTGGAGCTGCAGCTCCAGGCCCCTACCTTTTATATAGGCCCCGGGTTGGCCATATTCACTGTTACCGCTCTTCTGTCACTTGTAAACACAGAAGTCTGGCTTCTATGCTCGCTTCCCCAGGCAGCACCCTCAGAACCTCCCCACACAGCGTGAAGGCCGGACAAGGAGGGACAGTTGGCGATGCATGGATGTGTTTATGGGCTTCAGAGACAGCATCCCATGTTGAATTAGGCATGCATGGCTGCACCCTTCCTCCTCTGGGTGCATGGCAAGGCACGGCCCTTAAGGCCCTTCAAAATCCTCAGCACCAAGCCCATGATGCTGTTAATCCGGCCCTGGTCCTCCTCCACCGCCGCTTCCACCTACACCGCCCATAGGTGTGCGCAGCCTATTGCATTAAGGTGTGCACCCCAAAGTTGAAATACACATGCATGTGTTTGCCAGCAGGGAGAGTAATGTATCGGGGCCATGTACCTGTAGGCAAGGAGAAATAGAGCAGAGCAGGTCCCAGGGAGATCTTTCCCATCTCCTCACTGGCAATGCTATGTGCCCTAGGTGATTAGGGTGTGCCCAGGCACACCCAGCACACCCTGTGCGCACGCCTATGTCACCGCCACATCCACCACCACCTCAACCTCCCTCCTACTCCATATGGGCCTCGTCCTTCAGAGATGAAGAAGAACATTGTTTTATTTTTCTGTTTTTTTTGTTGTTTTAAGTTATTTCCCTATCCACATTTGTTTGCAGAGCACTTGCCATGCTCTTAATTACGTTTTGCTGCCATTTGCAGCACTCTAGCCCTTTCCTTTGGTGTTTTAGAGCCATTTTAGTGCCTTAAAGTTCGGGTCCCCATTGACTTCAATGGGGTTCGGTGTCCGGGAAAAGTTCGGTAAAAGTCCGGGACACGGACCCGGACTTTTTTTTAAAGTTCGGCCGAACCCGTCGAACACGGACATCTAGGTGTCCGCTCAACCCTATTGAGGAGACAAAATTGTACAGTGACATACATATTTTTAAAAATAAAACATTCATCGTATCTATAGGTCAAATTTTGAATATACAGACATTGTAATAGTTACACATTGTGGGTAATACAATAGCGGTCTGAAGAGGTCGTCGCGTTTCGCCTTAGCTTCTTCTGGACCTCAGACGCAAATATAATTTATCTCTTTTAGTAGAAACAGAAACATGCAATTAGTACAAAAACATTTTATGTTCCATTTTATTCTTATCTTTTTATCAGATTATTTAGTCAAAACCACACACCTCTCAAAATGCAGAAACCCGTGTAATCCGTGGTCATCAGTATATCATATTGATCATAGAATAAGGAAAGATAGGCGGGGGGAGGAGGAAAAAGAAACAGATGGAGTACACCACCTGTGTATATGAGACAAAAAGAAAAGCATATAATTCCTGGAGGGGTATTTGTATATCCTTGAATATTGGTAATGGTTTATATTATATTTACCTAAGTTCCCCACACTGAGATCCACCAAGGATTCAGGCCGGGACCAGAGCTGTGATATGGAGGCTGCTATTGGCTCTTTCACATAATAGTCTGGTAGAAAAAATAGTGTATATATTTATTTATGCACACCTATATATCTATATCTCATCCATTCCGTAGAGATGGAGAGACAAAAATATAAAAATATGAAGCCATAAGGCTCTATACATATAATTGCATTTATAGCTTGATTTATTTTACCTTGTATCTTCCTGTGTAATGTTAGACCATATTGGGACCCAATCCCCTCATAGTGATGAATATAGGTATCTTGTTGAATTGGCTGGAAGTCTTCCTCTAGTTTTATAGTGTGTCCACTAGGATATAATCAGGAAATAGTGGATTATATTCACATAGGGGGATATATATCTTAATTTAAGTCTTCTATATAACTGTTTATATATATATATATATATATATATATATAAGTATCTATTACTTACATAATAGGGTATACTCCAGTATGAAGCAACAGTATTATAAATAGTGCAGCTGATGTTAGTTATAATTGTAATCCCCAGCAGTAGAAAGGGTATAACCATCCAGTCCATAAAGGGGCATCCTAAAAAGGTTTAAACAAGAAAACATATCTGGGTTGATCCAGCCATACTGCCAAAATTGGGGTAAGTGGTCTCAAAAAGCTCAAAAAAAAACTTACTGCGCCATAAGCCTCCGCCAGCCTGCTCGTGTCCCGCCATGTCCGGGGTATGTGTGCGTATCGTATATATACCTGACTATTAGATAATCAATTGTGATCTGGTGTTTGTTTGTCGCTCTCCGCGCACCGGAAGTGCGTCATTCTCCCGCCTTAATCTCTTACCTTAAGACGCCACCGGAAGTGCGTCATTTGTTTACATCCGGTCGTGACGCTCGGTAGAAGGAGCCCACGCCGGAAGCATCAGAGGGGCCAGGAGTGATCCGCGGAAGTGACGTGCGCTCACCAACAACCTCTTGAAGAGGGTGGGTCATCGCCGCCCTGTCACTAACCACAAATAAATCCTTGATGGCTCCAAATACAAATGCTTTACTGTTCCCACTTTGACACAAGCTTCTGCATAAAGGAGAGGGGTCAATTTAACATTTTGTCATTCATGCTTTATTGCGTAATACAGTTTATATATCCACTTAAAAGGAAACCATCTCATATTTTTGTCTAAGGTATATATGATATTCTTTGCAATATTAAACATATATCATGTATCACTATTTACATTGGATTTTTTCGTACCTTTATTTATAAGCATAGATGGCTTATATCTAGGACTCTTTGAAGGAAATCAAGGAAAATGTCATTACTACAGGTACATCATATAGTCATTAAGATGAGAGGAAACAGAGGAAATCAGACAATCATAAACATTATGTCTCTTATCACACCAAAATCATTCGAATGAAGTTGTTTTTGGCGCTTATTTTATTCCGTCTATAGAAGGGAATTATCGCACGCATAGGGGGGGAAAAAAAACACCATTTTTTGCATTTGTTTAGGGTTTCTTTGAAACCTGCCCTCCTTGTTCTTTCGCCTTTCCTCAAAGGGACCCTTCAAAAAGGCCCCTCAAAGGAAAGGTTTGAAGCTTAATGCCTCATTTAGCCCTGGGCTTGTTGTAGCTTTTAACATATAGATCCAACGTGCTTCACGTTGCAATATAATTTTATCGAATTCTCCCCCTCTTGGGTTTTCCAATATGCGTTCTAGGGCTGCAAATTTCACTACTTTTGTGTTGTTTTTGTGATACACCCCCAAATGTCTCCCAATAGGTGTGGACAAAAGATTATTTTTTCCATATCCTATATGGTCCTTAATACGACGCCAAAAATTTCGTTTCGTTTTTCCTATATAATATGCGCCGCAATCGCAGAACATAATATATACTATGCCTATTGTTTGACAGTAGACATAGTGCTTATAAATAAAGGTACGAAAAAATCCAATGTAAATAGTGATACATGATATATGTTTAATATTGCAAAGAATATCATATATACCTTAGACAAAAATATGAGATGGTTTCCTTTTAAGTGGATATATAAACTGTAATACGCAATAAAGCATGAATGACAAAATGTTAAATTGACCCCTCTCCTTTATGCAGAAGCTTGTGTCAAAGTGGGAACAGTAAAGCATTTGTATTTGGAGCCATCAAGGATTTATTTGTGGTTAGTGACAGGGCGGCGATGACCCACCCTCTTCAAGAGGTTGTTGGTGAGCGCACGTCACTTCCGCGGATCACTCCTGGCCCCTCTGATGCTTCCGGCGTGGGCTCCTTCTACCGAGCGTCACGACCGGATGTAAACAAATGACGCACTTCCGGTGGCGTCTTAAGGTAAGAGATTAAGGCGGGAAAATGACGCACTTCCGGTGCGCGGAGAGCGACAAACAAACACCAGATCACAATTATCTAATAGTCAGGTATATATACGATACGCACACATACCCCGGACATGGCGGGACACGAGCAGGCTGGCGGAGGCTTATGGCGCAGTAAGTTTTTTTTGAGCTTTTTAAAACCACTTACCCCAATTTTGGCAGTATGGCTGGATCAACCCAGATATGTTTTCTTGTTTAAACCTTTTTAGGATGCCCCTTTATGGACTAGATGGTTATACCCTTTCTACTGCTGGGGATTACAATTATAACTAACATCAGCTGCAATATTTATAATACTGTTGCTTCATACTGGAGTATACCCTATTATGTAAGTAATAGATATATATATATATATATATATATACAGTTATATAGAAGACTTAAATTAAGATATATATCCCCCTATGTGAATATAATCCACTATTTCCTGATTATATCCTAGTGGACACACTATAAAACTAGGGGAAGACTTCCAGCCAATTCAACAAGATACCTATATTCATCACTATGAGGGGATTGGGTCCCAATATGGTCTAACATTACACAGGAAGATACAAGGTAAAATAAATCAAGCTATAGATGCAATTATATGTATAGAGCCTTATGGCTTCATATTTTTATATTTTTGTCTCTCCATTTCTACGGAATGGATGAGATATAGATATATAGGTGTGCATAAATAAATATATACACTATTTTTTCTACCAGACTATTATGTGAAAGAGCCAATAGCAGCCTCCATATCACAGCTCTGGTCCCGGCCTGAATCCTTAGTGGATCTCAGTGTGGGGAACTTAGGTAAATATAATATAAACCATTACCAATATTCAAGGATATACAAATACCCCTCCAGGAATTATATGCTTTTCTTTTTGTCTCATATACACAGGTGGTCTACTCCATCTGTTTCTTTTTCCTCCTCCCCCCGCCTATCTTTCCTTATTCTATGATCAATATGATATACTGATGACCACGGATTACACAGGTTTCTGCATTTTGAGGGGTGAGTGGTTTTGACTAAATAATCTGATAAAAAGATAAGAATAAAATGGAACATAAAATTTTTTTGTACTAATTGCATGTTTCTGTTTCTACTAAAAGAGATAAATTATATTTGCGTCTGAGGTCCAGAAGAAGCTAAGGCGAAACGTGTCGACCTCTTCAGACCGCTATTGTATTACCCACAATGTGTAACTATTACAATGTCTGTATATTCAAAATTTGACCTATAGATATGATGAATGTTTTATTTTTAAAAATATGTGTCACTGTACAATTTTGTCTCTTCAACTATTGATTTTAAAGATTTGGTTAATAAAAGAATATATGTTTTTTACACCTATGGTAATTTTTGCCTACTTAACATGTGCCTCTAAAGTCCGCTAAACCCTTATCTCTCTGAACAAACTTGTTTTGTATCACTGAGTTTCTCCTTTCTAATTAATAGGATTATGGCACACAAGGGCTAGCTCACAAACAAAAAATCCCCCTCTTCTCATGTGTTATAACATGTACTAAAATCACTAGTTATAAATAACATGTATACATGCATATAAACAAATGACAAAAGTGCATAGTGCAAAATATTGTGCAAAAAAGTCTTTCAATATCAGTCCAATAATAACTTCACCCTCAAGTGAAAAAATGTACAATAGTGCAAAAGAAATCGCCAGATAAATAATACCCCAGATAAAATTGGTGAGGACGAAACGTACGTTGGGTTATAGTGGGCTTTCTTCTCAACACTGCGCCCATTCTGAGACACATGTGATCTTATCTAATGCTCCTTATCCATGCGGAAAATGTAAGTTGTTTACTTTTTAATAAATGTAAAATTTTTGGACGTTATTACACTATATAGAGTTTCTTTATTCCTTTAAGCATCTGAGCCAGCGTAAAAGGGACCATACATCAAGGACTGCTTCAACAAGTCTCTATACCCTATGCTCATGCGACTCTTTGCCATTGGTATTAGAGTCCATTTTATCTGCTAAGCGCTCCCAAGGTTTTCTATCTGGTGATTGGAGCGCTGGTGGTGTCATTTCCTTCTTTCCACTTTTGAGCACAGAATTTTCTTCCCTACATGGACATTATTATCAGGATTTGGACACCATTTATTCATCCAGCGATTTATTTTGCACTATTGTACACTTTTTCACTTGAGGGTGAAATTATTATTGGACTGATATTGAAAGACTTTTTTGCACTATGCACTTTCTTTTTATTTTTTATACGCATGTATACATGTTATTTATAACTTGTGATTTTATTATGTGTTATAACACGTTTAATCTTTTCTTAGCCAATTTTAGCGCCCTATTTCTTATTTTTAGTAGCTTTAACAATATTGTTGTATTGTAGTGCCAGCAGCTGATTTTGGAATAGGGTTAGGTAAGCGCAGTCGTTTTTATCTCGGTTTATATCTTATATATATATATATTTTTACTGTCCCTTCATTGTTGAAGGTACATGTGGGTTAAAACATGCTCTAATTGTGACAATATTAGGGATAGTGCCAACTTTATCACATATCGAAGCAATGAAAACAAGGACAATTAGACATATTTAGTAAAATACCTTTCCTAAAATGCCAACTCAGAAGCTTCTTGGGATTTCACCAATTTAAAACATGCCTCTGCCCAATTCATAGGTTCTTGAGTTTCAAGTGAAAGCTAATGCAAAGTACAATGATAATATCTGACAGCATTTGCAAAACTGTCACAGAAGGCTAAGGCTTCCGGGGATTACATAAAACTATTGCAACCCCTTTACTCAAATAAAAAAGGTGGATGTGCACTAAATAGATACTTTACTAAATCTGCAAATTTACAACTTTACTAACTACATTTTGAACTGACATTTTAATAATGAATACTAACATAACATGTCCCTACACAATGCCCCACCTTCTCACAGCTACTAGTTTTCAATTCAATCTGTGACAGCCCAGTGACCACTGAGAAACATGAGCTAATTACAGCGCTTCCCAATCATGTGATCGCTATGTCAGCTAGGACAGAGATCACATGAGGGCTGAAGGCTCCGCTGATTAAGGCACCCTTCACACTGAACACAGTTGAATGCAGTTGGATGCATTTTAAAATGCACTCCCAACAGCGTAGACAGCCCAAAATCAAGGTAAACCTAGAAGAATAGTTCACATCACTGCACTGCAGTTCAGTGCAGTTAAAAAAAAGTAGAGCATGCTGCATTTTTCTGCACCGCAAATGCTGGGAACGTGCTAAAACTGGATTTTTGACTTACCGTAAAATCCTTTTCTCTTAAGCTCATTGACAGACGCAGAATTCTTGATTAATATCAGTAGGGATATACTGCCCCCTACAGGAGTAGGACACTAGGCAGGAAAAAAGTTCTGGCCACACCTATGGGCAGCCCCAGGGGGTATATCCTCTCTCTCCCTGCTATAGGATGTCAGTTATGTAACAAAGAGAATTCAACCCAACCCAACTCAAAAATAGAGGGACGGGTCCTGCGTCTGTCAATGAGCTTAAGAGAAAAGGATTTTACGGTAAGCCAAAAATCCAGTTTTCTCTGTCGCTCATTGACAGACGCAGACTTCTTGATTAATATCAGTAGGGACGTCCCAAAGCAGTGCCACATATGAGGAGTGGGATAACAGAAAATAAAAATCCAATCCAGAAGGCCCAACCAGGGCCAACCAGAAGCATCAAGGACTCATCGAACAAAAGGATAAGATCCAACTGAAAAAAAACAAAAACCCCCGAGGTAGACCAACGGTCCCCTCAAACAGCGGCCTGCAAAACCTTGAGGCCAAAAGAGGCATCCGCCGATGCCAGCACATCAACTTTATAAAATTTTGTAAAGGTATGAACCGACGACCAGGTAGCCGCCTTGCAAACCTGAAGCACCAACGCCTGATGGCGGAAGGCCCAGGAAGCACTAAGAGCCCGAGTGGAGTGCGCCTTAACAGGGAACGGAGGAACCCGACCCTTAATAGAATAAGCCTGTACCACCGTCTGATCCATCTGGAGATAGTCACGGCAGACGCAGGCAACCCCTTTCTAGGGCCATCCGTGATCACAAAAAGTGAATCAGCCTTACGAAAAGAGTCAGTAGTAGCCAAGTACACCCTGATCGCCCAAACCACATCCAAGGAGTGTAACGCAAACTCCCAAGGATGACTGGGCTTAGGACACAGGGAAGGCAATACAATATCCTCATTCAAATGAAACTCTAAAACCACCTTAGGAAGGAAGGATGGATTCGGACGAAGAACCACCTTATCCCTATGAACCACCAGATATGGGGAACGACAGGACAATGCGGCCAGTTCCGACACCCTGCGTGCAGAAGTGATAGCCACCAAAAAGGCCACGTTCTGGGATAAGGTAAGCAAGGGAATCTCCCTAATATTTTCAAAGGGAGGTTTCTGGAGAACCGACAACACCAAATTAAGATCCCAGGGCGGCAAGGGCGCGCGCACCGGAGGAGCCAGGTGCCGCACCCCCTGGATGAAATTCCGCACCAAAGAATGAGTAGCCAGTAGCCTCTGGAAGAAGATTGCCAATGCTGAGACCTGACCCTTGATAGTGCTCAAGGCCAGCTTCTGCTCAACCCCCCGTTGCAGAAAGGCCAATATCCGAGCCACCGAGTAAGAACGTGGAGGAAACCCAAGGGATTCACACCACACGATATAAGACTTCCATGTGCGATGATAGACCTTTCCCGAAGTCGCTTTCCTCGCTTTAATCAGAGTAGGGATAACTGAAGCAGAAAAGCCCCTGTCCTTCAGCACCTGGCTCTCAACAGCAAAGCCGTCAAAGCCAGTGATCGTAAAGCAGGATGGACGATCGGTCCCTGAGACAGCGACTCTTCCCTAAAAGGAAGTCGCCAAGGAGCGTCTGCGACCAGCCTGACCAAGACGGCATATTAGGCCCGATGAGGTCAATCCTGAGTCACAAGGATGACTGGAATTCCCTCCGCCTCTATCCTGCGAAGAAGTTTCGGTGACAACTTGAGAGGAGGAAAGGCATACAGCAGCTGGTACTGCCCCCACAGAGTATTCAGTGCGTCTGCGGCGTCCGCCAGAGGATCACGGGCGCGGGCTACAACCCTCTGCACCTTTCTGTTGAGCCGAGATGCCAACAGATCCACGCCCGGGGTGCCCCAATGAAGGCACAACTGGTGAAACACCTCTGTCTGAAGAGGCCATTCCCCTTGATCCAAGGTCTGACGGCTGAGAAAGTCCGCCTGCCAATTTTCCACACCCAGAACGTGAACTGCAGACAGAGCCGGAACAAACTGTTCCGCCCAAAACATGCCGGCCACTTCCACGGCCGCTAGAACACTCTTGGTGTCCCCTTGATGGTTGACATAGGCCACGGCCGTGGCATTGTCCGACTGAATCCGAATCGAGCAGCCCTGAAGATGCTCGGTCCGGTGAACCAGGCAAAACCTGATCGCTTTCAGTTCCAACACATTTATCGATAACCTGGATACTTTCGGAAAAAAGGGCTTTCCCTGACTGAGCATCGGAGACCGAGGCCCCCAATCCAGAAACTACCTGGTCCGCTCGCTCAGCCGGATCAGATTGTCCAGGAAATCGGAATTCCATTTGGGAAGAATCTCCTTTTGGAGAGTCCGCGTATGACACCGAGCCTGCGGAGACTCCGCACAGAAGAGGAGGTCGTCCAGGTAGCCCAGGACCGATATGCCCCGCTGCCGCAACAACGCCACAAACTGATAATGGTCCGCTCCCACCGCAAAGCGCAGATACCGCTGGTGTCCTGCGTAAATGGGAACATGAAGATAGGCACCCTCTATGGGCGCCATTTGCATCCAGTGCTGCACTGCCCCCAACAGAGCCATTAGGCGATTCGGGGACAGTCGCATATTGGAAGGGAAGAACAGCACCGGTAGAAGCGATCGCAACTCGATCTTGTGTTCCGACCATGTGACCTCTTGAACCCATTTGTCTTGAATACTGTAGAGCCACGGGTCCGGGAACCGGCGAAGACACCCCCCCACCCTTGATCTGGGTGGGGGCGCACCTTCAGGCTGAAGCGGTCTTATCCTCAGGTCTGGAAGGACCGGATTTTTGCTTACCAGACCAGGGTCTCTTGAAACCCCCCGGGGGGGCTTTGGAGGACTTTGCCTTATCGCCCGCCCAGGAGGAGCGAAAAAACTTCTTGTGAGCTGTAAAGGAAGGTCCCTGTCTGCGACGAGGTTCCTTACCCTTATTAGCCTGTGTTAGAAAGGTGCTCTTGCCGCCAGTGAGATCCTTAATAATCTCATCCAAGGTAGCACCAAACAGGCGATCCCCCTAATAAGGGAGATCAGTCAATGCTTTTTTGGAAGCCTGATCCGCCGACCAGCACATTAACCATAGCATGCGCCGGAGGACCACCGCCGAGATCGACACACGCCTCAGCAATGGGGCAGCGTCCAGTGCGGCGTCAGAAACAAACTGTAGCCCCTGCACTATTTGCTCCAGCAACTCTGGCACCGCAGGAGGAAGACTTCTCCCCTCCAGGTCATGGCGTAATAGCTTGACCAATTCCGTCAATGTCTGTGAAACCAGAGCAATGGTAAAAACTGGCCTTAAGGCAGACCCTGCCAGGGAGAATATGGAACGGGAATCCTCCACCGGGATAACCGTGGCCTTATTTAGTCTGGAAACCGGCGGATCCACCACAGGTGGCACCGTCCATTTTTTAAGGAGGGACTCTTCAAACGGGTAGCGCCTAGCAATCCGTTTAGGCATCCCAGGGGGTCGTTTTGGATGGGCCCACTCATCTTTAATAATATCATCAAAGCATTTGGGAAAGGGAAACACCTTTTCCACCTTGGAGGGCTTGCGAGTGCCAAAGGCAACTTCCGTCTGAACTGCATCCACTGGTGCAACCTCCAGTTTTAGGGTCTCCCGGACTGACATAATTAGTGCGTCCACCAGTGCCTTGTTCTGTGCTATGGCAGAGGCAGGAAGATCATCCTCACTGTCAGAGGAGCGCGGGACATCAACCCTAAAGGAGGAACCCGCAGCATCAGCGACCGGCTCAGGATCAGAGTCTGAGGCATCAGAAAAGACGGGTAGGCGGGGGTCGTTTTTTAGCCCCTTTGTCCCTGACAGGCCACCTCCACCCGGGACACAAATGACTCCAGGACCGCCGAAAGCGTATCAATGGTGAGTGGAGAATCGGAGGGCCCTGCGGCCACCTCGAGGGGATCAGATGGGGACTCATGTGCAGCAGGGTCCATGGCAATGCCAGGGGAACCTGTCAGCCAAAAAATGACAAAATTAAAAAAAAAAAGAAAAAAAATTTTTTTTTTTAAAGAATCCCCCAGCGCTACAGCGCCCCTCAGTGGTCACGTGCTCGAGACCCCCGCAGAGAAGAGAAGAGAGACCCCCAAAAGGCTCACCACCTGATGCACCACAGTTCAAAACAGGACTGCTCTCAGCGCTGTCTATCTGACAGGAAGTCTTTGTGGAGTGATTTTCCCGGGTCTAGGGAGGGGCTCCGCCCCCTTACACGCCCTCAGTAACTCCTACAGCTGCTCAGCTCTCAAGCAAGACGAGCTGGGTGTACCAAGATGGCCGCCGCCATGCAGAGGACATAAAGGCTACAACAAAATGGCGGCCCCGCGTGGCCCGCGGAAAAATGGTGGCCTTGTGCGGTCCGCAGTGCCAACAGGGGACCCCCGTGTGCCTACCCTATGGATTGATCGGTAGATGGGCCTGAAAGCACAGGTATTAACCCCCCCCCCGCACGATCGTTTTTAGGGCAACACCGGCGGCGCCCCCCACCACCTCCATATGTGGCCTGTAACCCACTAGTGAGGGGGGCAGATAGGTGGGGGTGCGTAACAGGACAGAGGGGAACCCAGAATCATGAGGGTCCGACCATCCCGGGGAGGGGCTTGCGTCCACCCCAAAACCCGTCAGGGGGAGAGGGGGAACATTCTACTCACCATACCGGAACAGGCGGGCGCCAACTCCTGACAGAACCCCTCTCCACCGAGGTGGGGGGGCTGTCGGCCAACACGGACGGCGCGACTCAGATTCCGACTGGTCGTAGGCGACCTGGCGAGACGTTTAACTCGCGGGGCCAGTCCCCGCTCAGTATGACTATGTCGCGGCCGACCCAGCGTGGAGCTAGGGCCTGCACGCGCTCGTAGGCCGGCTGGGGTGACCACTGGATCTCAGCATCAAGCCCGTCGCCCAGATCCAGCATAATTGCTTGAAGATCTCACAGGAACAACTGGAGAAAAAAAGCTAACTAAAAAAGATTTATTTAAAAAAAGCTTGCCAGGACCAGAGATCCCAGCAAGGAACTTAGGTCCTTACTCCTGACTAGGCAGAAAAAAACTGACATCCTATAGCAGGGAGAGAGAGGATATACCCCCTGGGGCTGCCCATAGGTGTGGCCAGAACTTTTTTCCTGCCTAGTGTCCTACTCCTGTAGGGGGCAGTATATCCCTACTGATATTAATCAAGAAGTCTGCGTCTGTCAATGAGCGACAGAGAAAAATACGTTACAAATGCACTTCACCGCACCCCTTTAAGCCAAGAAAGCCAACCCAAAAAAGTATAGCAAAATGCAGTACTAAACGTAGCAAAAAATGCATGCAAAATGCATTCAAGCGTGCATCAAGTGCACAACAAGCACACTTTAAATGCATGAAAACATGCAGTCATGCAGTCAAAAATACAGTTATGTGCAGTTTCTGGTGTGAATGGGCCCTAAAGCGAAAATATTCAGTCTGTAGATGAACAGTGCCATCAACTGGCAGCAGTGTTTACCTATATGTATATATATATATATATATATATATATATGACACACACATACATACAGCGAGTAAAATACATACTGAACATGTCACTACTTTTCTAGGTAAATAGATTTCCAAAGTCGCTATTGACATGTATCCATACATACAAAGAGACCAAAACAAATGAGTTCAGAAATGATATGTGTAATAAAATGGAATGACACGGGATTGTATGAATATAACGTGCTAATTTTAGCAGTAGGAAGGGAAGGGGCAGGGAGCAGAGTGCCACAGTCATGAGCTGACAGGCGGGGAGGGGCGGGGGGGGGGGACATGGACCGTGGTCAGTTTACAGAGGGGAGGGCAGAACAAGGCAGGATCAGCCAGGAATTTTAGATTATACAGTGGGTCAAATTACACAGCACAGGCACTGTGCTGTATAACATGCTTTAAGGGAACAGGATCCATTTTATTTTTTTTACGGTTACAAACACTTTAACCTTATAAAAGGTGTCTCATTACCAAGGTGTGTCACACAAGAAACATCTCATGATAGGTAAAGGCAGGTAAAGGCAAAGAGCTCTCTCAAGGCCTTTGCAACCCTTTTGTTGCAAAACATACTAATGGCGTTGATTACAGAAGGATTTCTAAACTTCTGAATGTTCCAGTAAGCACTGTTGGAGCCATAATCCAGAAGTGGAAAGAACATCATTTCACCATAAACCGGCCCGACTAGGTACTCCTCGCAAGATTTCTGACAAAGGAGTGAAAATAATTTTTAGAAGAGTTCTCCAAGAGCCAAGGACCACTTGTGGAGAGTTTTAGAAAGGCCTAGAGTTAGCAGGTAGAATTGTTTCAAAGAAAACAAGTAATGCACTCACCTGCCATGACCTGTATACACGCTCACCACACAAGACTCCATTGCTAAATGCACGTTGAAGCTTGGTAAAAGTTTGCTGCACAACATTTAGACAAGCCACTGGAAGAGCATATTCTGGTGAGATGAAACTCAAGTTAAACTCTTTGGATGCCATAATACACACCATGTTTTGGTACGGTACTGGCAAACTTCATTCCAATGAAGGAAGGATGATAAAAATCTACTGGCATCTACCAGGATGATGAAGATGAAACAAAGGTGGACATTTCAGCAAGACAATGATCCCAAACACGAAACCTCTTAATTGGTTTCAAAGGAAAAAAAGCTACTAGAATTGCCCAGCCAATCACCTGACTTAAATCCAATATAAAATCTATGGAAAGAACTAAGGATCAGAGTTCATAGAAGAGGCCCACAGAACCAACTTCAAGATTTGAAAGAATAGGCTAAACTCACACCTGAGCAATGCATGTGACTAGTTTCTCCATACAGGAGGCATCTTGAAGCTGTCATTACCAACAACGGATTTTGTACGAAGTATTAAATACATTTCTGTTAGCATGTTCAAACACTTGTTCCCTCTGTCATTCTATGTTATTACACATAACCTAATTTCTGAATTTATTTGTTTTGGTTTCTTTGTATGCATGGATTGCATAGGTTGTTACCGACATGTGGGGAATATTTCATGGCAATAGCACCTTCAGCAATAGATTTACCTAAAACATGGAGATGTGTTCAATTTGTATTTTACCTGCTGTATATAGAAAAAAAAGGAGTTATAGTATAAAGAAAAAGAAAAAAAATCAGTTTGTTCACCTAATCCCACATATTCCTATTGACTGAGGAATAAATTCCAAAAAAAAAAAAAAAACATTTTTAAATCAATGATTTTAAAATCAAAGTAATACATTGCAGCTTACCAGGTCTTAGATATGATGGCTGCATTTGTTTTCTTATTTTAGTCTTTTTTCCTTTATTTTCACCTGGTGATCCACACAATAAGTCTGTTATTTTTCAACTCAATTTACCAGACTAAGCTGTCCAGACATAGTAGCAGTTAGAGGGATGAGACAAACCAAATAATATTGACAGGGTGCTTACAATGATCAGCTTTTCTCATTTATATTATTTATTACAGGTACTTATAAAGCACTTGCAATTTACACAGTGCTTTACATATTTATTGTACATTCACATCAGCCCCTGCCCTCAATAATATTCATTATGGGTACTTATATAAAGCCATTATTTACGCAGCTCTTTACACATAAATTCGCATCAGTCCCTTTATGTAAACTTTTTATCCCAAAAGGAAAAAAAAAAGTTTCTTTTTTTTTTCTTATGTTAATATTTATTTAATTTCAGACAATGACATCTTCATACATTTACATCATCTCTCCCTATATACTCAAGAAGAGAGAAAAAAACAAAAACAGCATAGAAGGTGCAAACACCTTTTAAACCCCTCCCCAGTGGTTCGGCCCCCTCCTCATCCCTCTACTTCCAGACCAGCTAACCAGCGCAACACGCTTCACACATGCGCAGTAGGGACCCGGCCAAAGCCGCAAGGCAATGGCGGTGGCAGCGCCTGACAGCCGATGGAAACATTGGCTGCGGTGCCAACATCCCTGGATGCCAGGACAGGTAATTGTCCTAATATTAAAAAAGACTTTTAATTTTTGGAGGGGGGCAGAACTCCGCTTTAAGTCTTATTCCTGAGTTTTATGCTGGCAGACTTTCTTTGGCCATATGATAAGAAGCAATTTATCATGTGTACCCTTTCCCACACTGTACAGTAGACAAAATAGTGGGTTTATTGTGAACCTAGAAAGTAACATGAAGTAGAACACACTTGAGTTTAAGTCTAGCCACCACAGGAAGCTACATCAGATGTAGAAATTTCAAATCTATGCATTGTTTTAATATTGGAACATAGAAAGTTCAGGAATAAACAAAAAAAGAGACTTAATGCTAAGCCTACATGGAGTGAGAAAGGCTTGGTGAGAGGATTATAGGTTTCCCTCCCATATCCAGCCACAATCAGACTTTTAAAAATGTTTTTCCATTGCTTCAGCAACACCTTAACAAGTAGGAAAGGAACAGTGAATAAAGCTGTCGAGTTGTGTGATCTGGGATGCTTTATTATAGTGTTTGACATTTGGAACACTAAGAACATCGTATTCTTTAGATTTATAAGTGTACAGGAAAGTACTAGTTTCACATTACTTCTCTTCATGAATTAGACATCTAATCTGAGCTTTTAGTTGGGATCTGTATTGTACAGAAACATTATATTATACTAGGTAGAATAGAGTATTAGGTCTCTTGCACACTGTATTGATGTATAAGCATCAGGCATTCTTGGCAAAAAAAAAACGTGAAGGTGGGGTGTATATCACTTGCGAGTATTTGCACGTATTTGAAAGTATGCACACAAACAGAAAGTGTGGCATTTGCGCGCATTTGTGAGTATTGCACATATTTGTGAGTATACGTGCAAAAACACTGACCACAAACTCAGATTTCGGTTTTGTTTTTTTTTACTGATCAATATGTAGCACATATTTACACCCTTGTGTGTACAGGCGCAATGAAAACAATGGCCTGCATTTAGATCACTAAAAGAAAAAAAGAAATGCCTGTATGTCTGAAAACTGTGCATTTTCAGGCAGCAGTGTGCAAGAAAAGGCAGATCGCTGTTCTGTCAGTAGGGAAGACATTGATCTTGTGTTCCTGCAAAGTAGGAATGTGGCTAGGGAGCGGCAGGGGTGGGGCTGAGGTGCACTGTGTGTGTGTCAACAGAGGCACACAGCTTGATTCAGGATCAAGCCTACACGTGCTACCCTAGGAAGCGGCTTCCTACGGTGGCACACTGAAAAGAAGGAGGAGCCCAGAGTGTGGGCTGGGGACCCCAGATGAGCACGATTGGGGCTACTTTGTGCAAAACTATTGCACAGAGCATGCAAGTATAACATGTTTGTTCTTAAAAAAAAAAAAAAAAGAAGAGGAACATTTACAATAACTTTATTGAACATGAACTGCTACATGAACCAGTGGGGAAATAAACTTTTTTGAAAAAAAATAAAAACATAAAAAAAATAATCAAAAAATCATGTTCAATTGTAAACATCCAGAGATACCAAACACTACAGAACCAGTGACTGCAGATGGGCAAATGTGAAGCAATGGAAAAAAAAAAAAAGGAAAAAACAGCTACCAGTAAATTAGCCTTAAACAATGACTCAGAGAATATTATTTTTCCATTCATGGCAGAAACCAACTTTCATAAATATGACAAACTTTCTGCTTAAATGCCTTTTAAAGCAGCTTCTGCAACAAAATAGCAAAAAGTAAATCCTAGAAGCCTTTTCACTTTAAGTAATAGACAATTCATGCAAAGCAATAATGTTTAATGCTCATGGTAATGCTGCAGATGACAGTAAATTGGTAATTTTTTTATACTACCTGAGCCAACTAAAAAACTATTCAATGCCAACATTAGTGTTAGTCTTGGCTGTTCATTAATACTTGAGGTATTCTGAAACCCAACAAGACTAATGTTAAAGTGCTGGTCTCCCCTAATTGATACACAAGAAATGCCACATGATAATAAGTGCAGAAATAAAGAATGATTATGCAGGTCCTGGAGAGAATTATGACCGCAAACCATAGTGATATTAACTGCTAAGCCTTCCAAAGGATAGTATAAACATGGTAATTTATGCACTAATGTGTCTAACTTCACCCAGCCCTGCTTACTTGCTAAAATTATAAAAGCAACAAAACATTACTGAAAGAAAGGGCTTTATTGATTTTATAATAATTCCTATGCATTAAGCAAAGAAATCCACTTTTTATTTAGGTCATTAATTATGTACTGTAACTAAAAGGAAATGGAAATGGCATGTTACAAAGAAATAAATCCTACCTCGAGCACCCACTTTAGGTAAAAAGCTCAAGCCATTTATCAGAGATAGTGATTCTTAAGATGGAAGAGTTTTTTTTTTTTCCTGCCCTATGCAAATTGGTCCTGCTACGATGCAGCCAGTACTTGTCAGCGAATTAAGAAACTAAAAACGGAACTCAATCTCATGGGTAAAAAAAATGAACATAAACAGTAGATAGCTAAAGACTGTGCCTAATAGACACACATTTTAAAGGAGTTTTAAAGGCAGAAGGTTTTTAATCTTAATGCATTCTAAGCATTAAGATAAAAAAAAAAACTTCTGTGTGCAGCAGCCCTTGGCTCTGACAGCTGTCAAAGTCAGTTAGCCAATCAGGAGAGAGGCGGGGTCGAACCACAGCTCTGTGTCTGAATGGAAACACAGAGCTGCAGCTCAGCTACCCCCATAGCAAGCTGCATGCTGTGGGGGCACTCGACAGGACCAGAGGGGCAAGAAGGATCTGGGATGTCCTGTGCAAAACCAATTGCACAGGGGAGTAAGTCCCCGTTCACACTGGGGCGACCTGTCAGGCGACCAGGTCGCCTGACAGGTCGCTCGCCATAGAGAAGCTATGGACCCGTTCTAATCGCTCACAAGTCGTTCTGACTTAGAAAAAGGGTCCGGAGCTTCTTTGGGGCGACCCCAAGCGACCTGCATAGACTTCCATGTTATGAAGTCCGTGCCGGCCGCTCCAAGGTCGCGGTGCGAGCAGCGCGCCGTGACCTATGAGGTAGCCCCAGCAAGTCGGATCGCCCCAGTGTGAACGGGGCCTTACACGTTTGTTATTTAAAATAAATAAATAAATAAAAAGAGACTTTATAATAACTTTAACCACTTCAGCCCCGGAAGGATTTGCCCCCCTTAAGGACCAGGCCATTTTTTGCGATTCGGCACTGCGTTACTTTAACGTAAAATTGCGCGGCTGTGCCACGCTGTACCCAAATAAAATTGATGTCCTTTTTTTCCCCACAAATAGAGCTTTCTTTTGGTGGAATTTGATTTTGCGCTATAAACAAAAAAAGAGCGACAATTTCGAAAAAAACGCCATATTTTTTACTTTCTGCTATAAAGCATTCCCAATAAAAAACATTTAAAATTTTTATTTTTTATCAGTTTAGGCCAATTTGTATTCTGCTACATATTTTTGGTAAAAAAAAAATCCCAAAAAGCGCATTTTAATTGGTTTGCACAAAAGTTATAGCGTTTACAAACTACAGGATAGATTTTTGGACTTTATTTATTTTTTTTATTAGTAATCGCGGTGATCTGCGATTTTTAGCCGGACTGAGACATTGCGGCAGACATCGGACCCCTAACTGACATTGCTGACACTTTTTGGGGACCAGTGACACTAATAGAGTAATCAGTGCTAAATAATATGCACTGTTACTGTATAAATGACACTGGCAGGGAAGGGGTTAACACAGGGGGTGATCAAAGGGGTTAAAATGTATGCCTATGTGCTTATTCACTGTGTGTGTGTGTGTGTGGGGGGGGGGGGGTTCTGTGACAGGGACAGACAGATCGCAGTTTCAGCTTAGCTGAAACTGCTGATCTGTCCCTGCCTGTCTCTCCATTTCCCAGGTGATCGGGGGAGGAAGGCGGCAATCGCCGCCTCTCCTCCCGCGGCCCGCCTCCCGCTGTGTCTAAACCACATGCACTCCAGTCACGCAGTACTACGTGAATGGATGCAGCTGAGCCGCTTAGCTGAAAGTTGAAATATGCGGCAGTGCTTCATCTGCTGGATGGACAGAGGATTGCAAAACACTTTCTTTCAAACACATTTTTGCTACAATGATGTCTAAAAACAGTGCATGCCTACTGATATCAATTTACTTTAATTTTTTAAAATGGAAAACAATATGTGCATCACTGCAGATAAGACACAGAGATACCCACTAAAGCTGGCCATATGCTTGGCAATTTTTGGTCAATGTATAAAAAGAACTTGATGGTTCATGGCAAGACCCACCAAGGATTTAACCTCCCTGGCGGTATGATTATGTCAGGAATTCTGTACCAAAAGCGGTACAATTTTTTTCATGGAAAATTGGCGTTATGTATTATATGCCTACAATTCTTAGTAATTACTGACTTAAACCTGACCAAAACAAGACTCTACTAGACATCCCAGATGTGATAAATTTGAAACACAAACGCATGAATTATAATCTAATCAATAATTTAATGTGATTATATAATATATATATATATATATATACAGTGGGTACGGAAAGTATTCAGACCCCCTTAAACTTTTCACCTTTGTTATATTGCAGCCATTTGCTAAAATCATTTAAGTTCATTCTTCTTCCTCATGAATGTACACATAGCACCCCATACTGACAGAAAAACACAGAATTGTTGACATTGTTGCAGATTTATTAAAAAAGAAAAACTGAAATATCACATGGTCCTAAGTATTCAGACCCTTTGTTGTGACACTCATATATTTAACTCAGGTGCTTTCCATTTCTTCTGATTATCCTTTAAATGGGTCTACACCTTCATTTGAGTCCAGCTGTGTTTGATTATACTGATTGGACTTGATTAGGAAAGCCACACACCTGTCTATATAAGACCTTCCAGATCACAATGCATGTCAGAGCAAATGAGAATCACGAGGTCAAAGGAACTGCCTGAAGAGCTCAGAGACAGAATTGTGGCAAGGCACAGATCTGGCCAAGGTTACAAAAAGATTTCTGCTGCACTTAAGGTTCCTAAGAGCACAGTGGCCTCCATAATCCTCAAATGGAAGACGTTTGGGACGACCAGAACCCTTCCTAGAGCTGGCAGTCCGGCCAAACTGAGCTATCGGGGGAGAAGAGCCTTGGTGAGAGAGGTAAAGAAGAACCCAAAGATCACTGTGGCTGAGCTCCAGAGATGCAGTCAGGAGATGGGAGAAAGTTGTAGAAAGTCAACCATCACTGCAGCCCTCCACCAGTCGGGGCTTTATGGCAGAGTGGCCCGACGGAAGTCTCTCCTCAGTGTAAGACACATGAAAGCCCGCATGGAGTTTGCTAAAAAACACCTGAAGGACTCCAAGATGGTGAGAAATAAGATTCTCTGGTCTGATGAGACCAAAATAGAACTTTTTGGCCTTAATTCTAAGCGGTATGTGTGGAGAAAACCAGGCACTGCTCATCACCTGTCCAATACAGTCCCAACAGTGAAGCATGGTGGTGGCAGCAGCATCATGCTGTGGGGGTGTTTTTCAGCTGCAGGGACAGGCCGACTGGTTGCAATCGAGGGAAAGATGAATGCGGCCAAGTACAGGGATATCCTGGACAAAAACCTTCTCCAGAGTGCTCTGGACCTCAGACTGGGCCAAAGGTTTACCTTCCAACAAGACAATGACCCTAAGCACACAGCTAAAATAACAAAGGAGTGGCTTCACAACAACTCCGTGACTGTTCTTGAATGGCCCAGCCAGAGCCCTGACTTAAACCCAATTGAGCATCTCTGGAGAAACCTAAAAATGGCTGTACACCAACATTTACCATCCAACCTGACAGACCTGGAGAAGATCTGCAAGGAGGAATGGCAGAGGATCCCCAAATCCAGGTGTGAAAGACTTGTTGCATCTTTCCCAAAAAGACTCCTGGCTGTATTAGATCAAAAGGGGGCTTCTACTAAATACTGAGCAAAGGGTCTGAATACTTAGGACCATGTGATATTTCAGTTTTTCTTTTTTAATAAATCTGCAACGTCAACAATTCTGTGTTTTTCTGTCAGTATGGGGTGCTATGTGTACATTCATGAGGAAGAAGAATGAACTTAAATGATTTTAGCAAATGGCTGCAATATAACAAAGAGTGAAAAATTTAAGGGGGTCTGAATACTTTCCGTACCCACTGTATATATATATACATACATATTGTAAAAGCGGTCTTTTTTTTTTTTTCTTAATAA
This sequence comes from Pelophylax lessonae, assembly GCF_965119305.1. Classification (NCBI taxonomy): domain Eukaryota; kingdom Metazoa; phylum Chordata; class Amphibia; order Anura; family Ranidae; genus Pelophylax; species Pelophylax lessonae. The sequence goes on from NC_138770.1 coordinate 384,490,669, forward strand.
TAAACATGATATACTTACCTGCTTTGTGCAATGGTATTGAGTGGCCCTTTACGTCCTCTTCTAGGGTCCCACACTGGTCATCCTGGCTCCTTCTCTTCTGTGTCTTCCTTCATAGCAAGCTGCTTGCTACAAGGGCAGACCCATCCCCGTTCCCTTCTTACAAGACTTGACTGACAGTAGCAGGAGCCAATGGAAGGAAAAGGGAGAAGAATTGAAGCTGGGAACAGCGTTGGATCAATACAGGACTCAAGTAAGTGTTTAAGGGGAAGAGCTGAGGGGCATTAAGATAAAAAAACACTTACCTTTACAACCTCTATAAAGGATAAGCTCACCTTTGGTAACACTTTACACCCGTATTTTGGGTGTAACATGTAATGTGTTAAAAAAAAAAAAAAAGAGCACCTGTCTGCACCCCTTACCAATTCTTTATTGTGATATTAGGCGGGGGAATCCTCTCCCCACACCCACTGTCACAATTAAAAAAGCAGAGCTGGTGTGCGGGGTTCCACCCACATGACCCGTTTCCTGTGAATGAATGAACTACAACTACCTTTTTCCATCGTCGCAGATGGCTTGTAGCTCTGAATGAACTGTGAGGGTGCTTGATGAGCTCTCTCATTGATTCTTCCTGCAGTGTAGGAGCTGTCTGCCTATATGGGAGGTACAGACAGACAGATGATTGAGAGTATGCAGGATCCTGGGGTTGCACCTATGATCTGCTGATTGTGTTGCAATGCTTTACAAGCTGCTGAGTAAAACAAAATAAAAGAATAAATGCAATTTTTTTAACCGGCAAAAAGATGTGCATTTATATTTTTTACAATAAGTATGCTAAGTTCTAAGTGACCAAAATACAGAAACTATAGCAGCAATGTATTGTTGTGCCAGGAATTTCCTCTTCATTGGCTCTTACTGTGAAACGCTCAATTTAATGCATTTTTTTTTTTTGGTTAAAAAAATCTTACAAATTGCTATCATGCTTGCCAGTTGTGCAGCCAACATAAGTGGATAGTCATTTTTCCAACTAAAGTACATAAGTTTTCAGCTTGCTTTTTCTCAGCAGGACAGAATATTAAACAATGACTTTTTTTGGATGAGTCTGTGAAGTACCAATATATTAAAACCATAAAGACTGACAAACCTGGCCAAGAGGTACTGAAAAAATTGATTTCTTTGTATATTTTAACACCTAGTATCCACATTATATGAGATGTCATAATCTAACAAACTCTGAAAACAAATGAATACAGGAACCAATTAGCATTTGAGCTAAGAAGGCAGTTAAGTCAGAAGCTGGATATGTCCAAATGGAAATTCTTAAAACAATCCTGAATTGTTCTCACTTTCACTGCAGAGATAAGAGCAGACAGGAACATTCACATCACATCACATGTACTGTATGTTTATTTAACACCACAGGTATGTAAAAGTCTGAACAAAGTGCAGAGATAGTTTTTAGTTTGAGAAGAGAACATACAAACAATATGAAATAAAGACAGACTTTGCAGCTGAGGTGCTTGTCAGGCACAAGACTAAGAGGAAGGGCTGAAAAACACTATATACACAAGTTATTCAATACAATGTGTATCCATAAAGTCCTTTACATTTTGATAATCTACAAAGTACATCACATGCATTGAGTACAAAAAATTAAAACAGGAAATGGGTTACAGTCAGCAAGTACTGAATTCAGGCATTTAACTATATACTACTTATTAAAAAAGTATATTTGCTACTACAGATTTTAACCGTGCATAATAAAACACAATTCCAAAATTTAAGTTGATATAAACAAGTTACACAGACCAGAAAGCAAAATCAATCAAAAGCAAGACCGAGGCATTATTCATTAAGAATGCAGCTTACATGAATACAGGTGCCACAGCCATATGCATTCCCAGAGGCAAGAGCTAGCACCAATTCGAATTGCTGGAGGTGCATTTTTGTTTTGTCAATGGACCATTAAGTTACTGCAGTAGAGAGGCTAGGTTTATGCACTAACTTGACTGTATCAGCAGTTTGAAAAATCAATTGGATGCATCTATTTGGTACTTGTAAAGTGCACTTACTCCTGAATAACTGTTTAGGCTGCTGACATAACCATTCCGAGCTGAAAACTGCTTTAATGTAAACAAAGCTTTGTTGAATATGATTAACTACATTTGATGGATGGTTGAAGGAACTCTGGCAAACCACTAAATAAACACTACATATATGTTAACTGTTTTACCTGCCAAAGGATATGAACTTCTGTTTACAAGCTAGTTTTGTGATCAAGACATACCTGCCCAAAGCAAAGCCAGGTCATAGACCTCCTTGCAGACAGAGCTGCAGTTAGGCAGTACATCCTGGTTCAGGAAAATGATAATGGAGCAGTATATAAAGGCATCCCTGTGCTCTCTACTACTGTAAGCACATTCATACTATTAGACAGACTAAGAGTGCAAAACAGATTTGGACTGTTAGAGTGACTAGTGCTGTGCAGGGGGGATTACAGGAAGTAGACATCAAGACAAGTTCAACTATTTATGCCAGTTTAATTTAAAGTTCACATTGAAACACATTACACCTGTATTAAGGGGGGGCAGGGCCGAGTCAAGGCTCTATATATCTTTTGGATGCATAGAGCAGCGGCTCAGGAGCGAGCACACAGCCACTTTCTCTGGGGGCACTACTGGAGGGGATAGAGGGAGGAGCGCCAGTGGGGGAACCTGAAAAGAAGAGGATCGGAGCTGCTTTGTGCAAAACCACTGCACAGAGCAAGTAAGTATAACATGTTTGGTATTAAAAAAAAAAATGAAGCTTTAATACCACTTAAACTACAAGTCCCCTCTAATACTGTGGCAGACAGCGTGTCGTTCTCAATGAACTACAAGGGCACTGATGAAGGCCCTCATAGTTCATTAACACTTTCTCAAGCTTTCTACCCGAAAGCCTGTATGGAGGTGAGGGCAGAAAATTGTAGTGTCTGCAGGAAACTAACATTGCACTCACAATCAACTGATCATGGGTGCTATGCCTTGCAGGCTCCTGCCCATCCTCCTCTGCGAAAATAAGCGCATACATTATTTTTTTCTAAAAGGTGAACTTAACCTTTAAAATTTTAACACATAAAAATAAAATTATAAATGTTCTTGACATTTTGTATCATACAATCAAACATTTTTGTAGACACTATCATTTTATAGTAGAACGCACAATAAAACTGGCAAACCTGTAAAAAGTACATATTGTATACATAGCATAAATAAACCAAAACTGTATTTTTCTGCTCAAAAAAAAAAAAAAAAACCTAATGCTGGATTATCAAGTGAAAATAAAGGGGAAAAAATAATGCAGCCACCACATCTGTGAGTAGACAGTCATTTTTTAAAGTGTATATAAACCCAAAAACAAAAATGCAATATACTGCACCTTAACAATCTTTGAATGTGGTTGATTATTTTTACCTGGTAAACCTGTAAAAAGCATACTTCCTCTCCTCCATGGACTGCACTTACTCCTCCTACTGCATCTGAGGGATGAACCATGGCTGTCACACAAACTGAACTTAACTCATTCCTGCTTTTGATCATCGCCATTATATGGTGGGTTAAATCGGTATCAAACCCAAAATGAAACATTATATTTCAGCTTATCAATTCTTAGATGCAGCAGCTGCATTATTTTTTAATAGGCTTTCTTTATTTTATTTTCACCTGCTGATCCACCAGTAAATCTGTTTTTCAGCAAAACAAGCAGGTATGCAGATGTAACAGTTTGAGTGTTAAGACAAAGCAATTACCACTGACAGGGGTGCTTACAATGATCAACATTTATTCATTTATGTAAAACCTTTATCCCAAAAGGGAAAACTGTTGCTTTAACTGCTTCAGCTAGAGTTCTAAATCTGCTAGCCTAACAGTAACACCCCCCCCCCCCAGACTGACAGTGTTGCTGTCCAAAGGTGTCTCTTGTTGCTCCTTCATTCCTAATACCTATGGCGTGTTATTGCCGAATACCAAGTAAAAACAGGGAGGAAAAAAGCCTAAACAAAACAAAAATCAAAATGAATGCAGCTGCCACATGCAATGATTGGTAAGCTGCAATATATTACAGATCCCCCAGCACAAACCCCTCAGCATAGACTCCCCTCGCAGCTAAGCCCCCGCCCCCACAGAGACTTTTAAGTACAGATAGACCCCACACCCAGTCCAAGCCCCTCTATACAGACTTCCCTCTCCCAGAGCACAGACCACCCCCCCACCACTAAGGACTCCTCATAACCCCCTAATCCACAGTACAGAGCTCTGCACAGGCATCCCAAACCCCCAGTTGTAGAAACAACCCCCTTCCCCCTAGTTCATACCACCGCCACGGGTACAGACTCCTCAACATGGATAACCCCCCCCCCCTCTTGTCCCCAATACAAACCCCCAAACGGACAGAACATTCAGTAGTAGAACCCCCCCCTTCCCTTTCCCTGGTACAGACACCCCCCATCTCAGGTACAGACCCTCAGCAAAGATTTCTGCCCCCCCCCCCCCAAAAGACTATGCAGCATGAGCTCTCTCATATGAACAGAGAGGGGAAGAGACTTCCGCTGTCACTGAGGCAGTGGGTGCAGACTCACTGGAGGTGCTGCAACTGACATTTTTGTGTTGCATGCCACTGCGGTGGAAGATATAGTGGAGCAGTGCTGTGCAACACAAAAAAAAAATATTCCAAGTGGCCCCAACACCTCCACTAAATGCACAATGAATGCTGACAGCAACCCCCTTACTATGCCACTGGTGGTACAATGCTCGAGATCTTCATGCCCACTGCTACAGGGCACAAATGGATGGTGTTCCCATAGGGTGGACCCCTGTATTGTATGCCGAGCAGCAGCAGGGACCAGCCTATCAACTGTTTTGAAGTCAAGCAATCTGTCTTGTGGTTTTTAAAAGCTTTCAGTGAGCAATAGGATATTGGGTCCTATAAGATGTGTTTCATGTGACTTTTCTCCTAGGCTCTAGTAATCAGATACGTGCAGTAAAAAATATCCATGACTGAAAACCGATTGTGTCTGTTGTGAAACAGAACATATAAATTTTTACATCTGCCCGGACACAGCTTTAGTTGATGAAATAGGTTTTCAAATAGTAGAAGAAAAAAAAAAAAAAAAAGACTTCATAATAAAAAAAAAAGGGCATAAAATTGTTAAAGATCAATTTCAAACAGCAAGTAAAACCATTTAGTGAGATACTGATGTTTTCCAGTAACAACAACAATTGTGTTAACGTCAGAAAGTTACTTGGATGACCTTAATCTGAATTTTGTAAATATTTCTACCGATTAAGCACTCCGAGTATTTCTATAATTGCAATTAAAAATGTTAAGTAACTGTACTGAAATGTAATGAAGGCATCAAGATTGCAGCACTTCTCACCTCATCCAGATCCTTAATGAACACTGGCTTCTCTTCAAAGCCAACAGGCATTGGTTCGGTGGCAGGAATCCTAACTTCTTCATAGACTTTGTTATTTTCTCGCTGAATACCTTCTGGCAAGAGTAACTAAAGTAAAAAGAATAAAAAAATCCAATAGTCTTAACATGGTTAAACGTTGAGCATGTACTGTACATTAAAAAAAACAAAAAACCACTTGCACTCTAATCTTAAACAACCGTGCACAAATTAAGTACTGCAGTCCATTATAACGACTTGACAATGAGATTACAATATGTCTGAGTACAATCTGCTGGCATGCATTACTTCTGCATCTTAGGTCTGAGAGTACAGAATATTTAAAGGTAATGTATAATCTTTAAAATGTTTTCCAGACATGTGTTGGAAGGAGGACAGACTCAACTGGTAGTGGCAGTGGTAAACCATGCACGAGAAAGGGGCACCTAGAAATGTCTAAGCAGGTTTGTCCTGCACTCCTACAGTATTTAGCAAGACGGTAAACACTTTCAAGTGGATCCTCGCTGCATCTGAGCACAACAAACCAAAAACACTATTTAATTAATTTTTAATATTCAAAGCAAACTCCCCCATCCATCCATGTCTTCATGCTTTCTTTTGTTGAAAAATCACTTTGAAAAACACCCACCTAGCAATTCTGGCCATGGCCATCTTGAGTAAGGGTAGATGCTTCATGAAGCATTTACTTTCTGTACTTTTGACTAGCCGTCAAAGCCAGCGACTGTAAATCAGGATGGAGGATTGGCCCTTGGGACAGCAGATCCTCCCTGAGAGGAAGTCTCCAAAGAACGTTGGTGACCAACCGCACCAGATTAGCGTACCAAGCCCGGCGAGGACCGTCCGGAGCCACTAAGATGACATAAATACCATCTGCCTCTAACCTGCGTAGAAGTGTTGGCAGAAGCTTGAAAAGAGGGAAGGCGTAAATCAGACGATACTGACCCCACGGGGCCACCAGCGCGTCTGTGGCATCTGCTAGAGGATCCCATGATCGAGCCACAAACCTCTGCATCTTTGTGTTAAGTCGAGATGCCAAAAGATCCACCTCGGGGATGCCCCACCGAAGACACAACTGATGAAACACCTCCAGATGAAGGGACCACTCCCCTTGATCCAACGCCTGCTGACTGATGTAATCCACCTGCCAGTTTTCCAAACCGGGAATCTTTGCGGCAGAGAGGGCTGGAACAAACCGTTCTGCCCACCTTAGAATGCCGGCTACCTCCAGAGACACAAAGACACTTGTGCCCCCCTGGTGATTGACCTAAGCCACGGCCGTGGCATTGTTCGAAGGAATGCGCACTGGACATAACTGAAGACGATTCGCCAATGGTCCAGTCTGATCGCTCACAGTGCCAATACATTGATCGGTAGTCAGTTTCCCTGAGCAGAATGTTTATCAAGGACACCTCCCCAGTTGGACAGGCTGGCATCCATGGTGATCACTGTCAAATACAAGGGGAGGAAGGATTTTCTAAGATGAAGCGCCGGAGAACAAAGCCACCATATCAGGGACTTCTTCGTTGCCCGGCTCAGCCGAATCTGATTGTCCAGAAACTGCAGAGTCATGTCCCATTTGGCCAGAATCTCCCTTTGCAGGGACCTCAGATGGAACTGTGCAATTGGAACCGCCCTGAAAGTTGACACTATCAGGCCCAGCACTCGCTTGCAAATCCGGAGGGATGATAACCTGCTGGACAGCAGGAGACTAATTGCAGCCTGCAATTTATGAAGTTTGTGACCATTTTTCACCTTGTCACCTACCTTTCTAACTTCTTCACTTCTCTCACCGATGGACCTTAAACCCATCCACGACAAACTCGTCTATTACCTTGTAAAACTTTTTTGAAAATAAACTGTTCAATTTTCATTCTATGATACTTTACTTTGTTTACTCTTGCCCTGAAAGTCCCAACAACCTTGGTTTGAGGCACCAAACCCAAAACACAACGATTTCACAGGGACAGTGGCAAAACCTTACTATAGGGCATCCTAGAGATCAAAACCCCTTGTCCAGAGGAAGGAGCACTCTGGCCAAAGCAGAGTCCAGAGTCAGACCCAGATAATCCAGCTTTATTTTTAGAAATATATTATGGCCATCATCCATAATTGTATAGAAGTAAAAAGGAGAAAGATATCTGACTTTACAGGCCAGATAGAGGGATGTTCAATAGTCAATAAAATCCATGCATTTATTTGTATCAAAAAATTAAAACAATACACACAATACAAAAGTAACAGATACATAAAAACAATCCCCAAAAGGGAAAAAAAGTGTATGGTAGCTATTTTGATGGGCATTATGTGATGGGGGTCTTCGGTCTCGACGTGTTCCACCAAATGCTTCCTCAGGGTTACAAAGACCCTACAGTGCCCACCTATTAAAAAAAAAAAAAACATCATCATTTACATAAGTATTGTATAAATACTCCCATTGGAGGACATGTAGGCCTGAGAGGAGTCCCTGATTAAATTCACAATACTTGACTTGGTCTCTGAGGACCCTAGAGGAGGTAATCTTGACAAAGCAATGCTATATAAGGAATCCCGATGGATTTATGAGCTACGCCTCCCCCTGGATTAAATGACATGTTGAGCTATAAACCATTTCTTTAAAGATATTGAGTTTGAATTAACCCATATATATGCTAAAAAAAACCCTAGACATATGCAAGGTTTGTACATCCTTTTTGGATGGGATCTGACTATACCCTTTTCTGGATTAATCCATTTGACTGAAATCAAGGGCTGAAGTCTTTGTTTTGATCCCTGGTCTTCTGGGGCCAGGTGAACAACAACATGATGGATATTACGTTTGTTTTGATATGAAAATTATGACACATATCTTTGGTTGTTTGTTTATTCCATTGTTAATAATGTTATTTATGCTTTGCTGTCATTGTATACCGGTGCTGACTACATCACGGGCGGCCCTTCTGTGGTTCCATGTACTTGGCTAAATTCCTCGGGTGAGCATTTGGCTGACACTGCTGGGTGGTTGCCATGGCGACCAGAGGGGTTTGACTGAAGCGACATGGTTCATCTGCCTGATTGGTTTGTTTACCAACACACAGCATGCATCACGAGCATCGGCTCTCTCCGAGATCCAATAGTGTCAGCCGCCGTGCCCTACACTTCCGGCTGGCACGCTTCGGCATTGACACACAGAGATGACGTGGCAGTGACCAGCTACAGGTGGACTCCGCCCCTCTTGACGGCGGTGCGCGGCCATGCATGGCGTCCTGCCTGGACGCCAATTATAGGGTAGAGAGGACTATATAATGGTCTGGAACCATTCGCCAGACCAATATGGACAACCATACGGCAGGGCGCAGGACATGAGGTATGTTAGGAATATACTGATGCACAGAGGCTATATAATGATGCCTTTTCCATTGTATATATCTACCTTGTTCTATTCATCTCTTATTATAGTTCATGGGAGTTCCCCCAAAGGAGATCAGGATTTATTTGTTCATTTGAGGAAACTCAAAGTTATTTACTGTGACGAACAAAGGGGACATATATACTGGGGTATCTGCTTTCTTTCTTCCCCCTCTTCACCCTATGGGGCGATCATGTTGCCCACAAAAGTATAGATCTTCTTTAGGTGATGCATTGCTCCTTTCTGATATGTAGTTGATGGATAAAAATATATGGGAAACAACATTCCCTCAAAATCTAATTTACAATCCAACCTTTCAGTGAGCTTCTTTGTGTATCAAGACCCTCTCACGTATACCTTGTGAACATGCATAGTAGAACGTCAAACGATTAATATCAGTAAGTGTATATCTGGGAAGGTTCTATGAATCATTGAGCATCTTGAACGACTTGATAATCATGTTTAACGCTCATAGGATAGTTGTCCTATAGATGGTCCCGGCACCCACCCAGGGAGCACTCTATGTATGTGTACCACTGGAGGTTCATTGTCATTTGTTCTTCAACACCGCTATACAAATATCTGGATGTGTAATATGGGTATGAGGAAGCATTTGGTGAAACGCGTCAGTACTGAAGACCCCCATCACATAGTGCACATCAAAATAGCTACCATACACTTTTTTTCACTTTTGTGGATTGTTTTTATATATCTGTTAAATTTGTATTGTGTGTATTGTTTTAATTTTTTGATACAAATACATGGATTTTATTGAATATTGAACATCTCTCTATCTGGCCTGTAAAGTCTGATTTCTTTCTGCTTTTTACTTCTATAGTCTAGCTTTGTGGACAGAACCAGAGCAGACTTATGAAAATTCTGAATCCAGCCGAACTCCCGCAGAGTTTGTATGGTGATTTCCAAGTTGTCCACCAGGAGACTCCGCTCGCAGAAGGAGATTGTCAACGTAGCCCAGTACCGAAACCCCCATTGGCTTAACAAAGCTAGCACTGGGGCTAACACTTTTGTGAAGACCCAAGGAGCAGAGGCGATACCAAAAAGTAACACCACAAACTGATAATGCTCCTCTACTACGGGAAAGTAGAGGAAGCGCTGGTGACTGGCACATATTGGAATGTGAAGGTAAGCATTTTTGATGTCGATAGAGGCAAGGAAATCCCTGACACAGGAAAGCCATCACCGTGCGAATGGACTCCATTCTGAACTTTTGCATCTGCACAAAGCAGTTCAGCGCCTTGGGATCCAGGATTGAATACACCTTGCCTTCCTTCCTGGGAACTGCAAACAGATTTGAGTAAAAACCCTGAAAACGTTCCGAAGTCGGAACCGGGACAATCACCCGTTGAAAAGAACCTTGCTAGGGAACAAGAGCGAAACTCAATCTTGTAGCCGGACCAAATTACTTTGTGGACCCACTTGTCTTGTCCACGGGTCCAGGAACCAGCGAAGACGTCCCCTTACCCCCTGATACGGGTGAGGATGCACCTTCATGCTGAAGGAGCCTTGTCCATGGGTCTGGAGAAATCTGCTCTCGGCTTGCCAGACCAGGTTCGTTTGGATCCTCCAGAGGAGGCCCTGAAAGGCTTCGAACCCGTCAGTTGACCCTAAGGGATGAAAAAACTTCTTATGAGCCGAGGAGGAGGCCCACCTCTACGACAAGGTTCCTTGCCCTTAGTAGCCTGCAGAAGAAAGGTACTCTTCCCCCCCACCCTCGTGAGACCTATATTGAGGTCATCCAGTGTAGCTCCAAACAAGCAATCTCCTTGAAGGGGAACATCAGTCAAGGCCTTCTTAGAAGTCTGGTCCACAGAACAGCATTTGAGCCAAAAGACACGCAGAAAGTACACTGCCGAAAAAGACAGATGAGCCACTAGGGGAGCCGCATCCAAAGAGGCATCACAGAGAAACTGCAGCCCCTGGACCAGCTGGTCCGTCAGCTCAGCAAAGGCAGGGGGGAGCGGTTCTCCCTCCAGGTCACGGCGTAAAAGCTTAGCCCACTCGGTCAGAGTTTGCGACACCAGGGCCATGGTTAATACTGGCCTGAGTGCCGAACCAGCCAGAGTGTAAATATTGCGGGCCACAGCCTTTGCCTTCCTGTCAGCCCGAACCTTAAAGGCCAGGGACTCTTCAACCGGCATTACGGTTGCCTTGTTCAATCTGGAAACCGGAGGGTCCACCACCAGTGGAACAGTGCACTTCTTAATAAGTGACTCCTCGTAGAGGTAACGCCTAGAAAATCGCTAAGGGACCCCAAGGGGATGCTTTGGTTGTCCCCACTCTTTAGCGACAATTCTGTCAAAATAGGCGGAGAAAGGAAACACCTTTGCCGCTCTGGATGGCTTGTGAGTACCAAAGGGAACCTGCATCTCCGTCGCAGCTGCAGTTGTATCCTCAATCTTCAAAGTCTCACGCACAGATACAATCAGTGCTTCCACCAGCGCCTTTTCGTGCGCGGTTGCAGATGTGAAGGAATCATCCTCGCTATCAGAGAATTTGGGCACGTGGTTGCAGACACAGCAGGGTGACCCACGTCTGTTGCGGCCGAATCAGATTCAGGATCTAATAAGACAGATGAGTGGGGAGAGGGGGGACTCCTACTCACCATACCAGGAACCAGGTGGGCAGCGCCAGACAGAACCTCTCGGCATCTAAATGGGGGGGGGGCTGTCTGCCAGGAGGAACGCTGCAACGCGGGCCGAGACCCGGTCATATGCAACCTCACGAGACGTTTAACTCACCAGCCCCGTCCAGTGGGGCTAGGTCTGCGAGTGCTCGCTAGCCAGACTGGGGTGACCACTGTATCTAGATTATCTAGCCCATCGCGGCAGTTGATTCTAGATCTCACAGGAAAAACCAGGAGAAAAAAGTTCTATCTAAAATATCATTATAGTAAAAAACCTTATTAAATACACATTTCTTTGGGGATGTCATGACATATTATTGCATTTCACTTTATCATAAAAATTGCAATTCAGGCAAAAACTGATGAAAAATAAAATTATTGCCACTGCTGACATACCTTTGAACCACCAATAAATGCAGAGGTTTTCATAGCTTCTGCATAGCAGTCATAAACATGTGGATATACAACTCTTTCACCATAGTCTCTGTCCCTGGTCAGTATTGGCACGGTTCGGGCATTTACAAGAGCCTGTTCTCTGTAGAAAAATACAGAACAGATTTATGTTTCCAAAATAAATCACATGGAAATTATTAAAAAAAACTAAATCATAAGGTAATAACAAAAATCAGATTTGTTGACATTATTACACAATTCTAATACTGCTTAATGCACCGACTACATACTTTTAACAGTCATACTAAACAAAATGTCATGCCCTTTAGCATTTTACAACTTATTTCAAAACAATAAAAATATATCTACAAAGCATCACTTTAACAAACCATTAAATATATTCACGTTCTAGACTAAATGTCTAGAATACATTTTTGAAAACCTATGGCAGACACTATAACTTTTCCACTTCAGTGGGTACAGAACATTCTTGTCACATAAGTGACTGCAATCCTATATTTAGTCAACGAAAACTTGCAAAGTGTTTGCAACGCCATTTTTATAGAGAAGACAAAGGTTAAAACCTTGCCATGATATTTTTTGCTGTCTGTTGACCAATATGGACATTTCCTGTCACGGAGATGCAACCAGCTATTGAAAATATCCTACAATTAGGAAAATTCCATCTTAGACTGTTGTCCACAGAAGTAGTGTACCTTTTTGAAAATATCCTTCTCCTCTTGGCCTGGGGACAACTCTAAAATGTTGGATTTCCACTTACTCTACCAGTACAAACTGTAACGGACCGTTTCAGCAGACAACGGGTTAAAATCCGTTTAGGCGATATGCCCCTTTCTGAGAGACAGGCACAGCTACTGCAGAACATCAAACTCCCGAACTGGATACAAAATAACACTCCAACCTGGAACCTCACGAATAGCTGCTAGCAGACGAACAGGAGAAGCATTCATCAACTTACACTCCTAGCAATCAGCCTCCAGCAACATACAGTGAATCCCCTCAAGAACAAGACAAAGCTCAGTGTGGAAGGTCAAGCAGTGGTATGTTTATTGAGGGCTCCCTGCCCCTGTATTTATGCAGGTCTCCCACCTGGTGGACACTCCCCTAGGGGACCAGATGGAAGACTGTAACACAAACAGACATGTATCACATTACAGACTCACAGAAGACATTCCTCAGGAGGGGGCTGCTGGAAACAATCCCCCCCCCCCTCTCTATGCAGCTAAAACTAGTTTGCACAGAGACCTCCATTAGCCGCGTGGTTAGAGAAACACAAAAAGACCAAAAAATGCATAACTCCCAGTCTACTGAACAGAACCCCTACATTCAACCCATCCCCAGATAGCCTGGATCTGAGCGCTCAACATATCCAAACAGCGCTCAGATGCCACAAACAGTCAAATTGCCATGGGGTTTACGTTTAGCCTGGGCTGATGAGAGGGTCCATAGTCCCATTGCAGGAGGCGAGCAACCAGGCTTCTCCAATGCCCAGTGGCGAGATGGGTCTCGTCACACAAACGGTGTGCTGAATCACACCAATGGAGATTCAGATAGCAATATATACTTGACGGTAGGGATCGGCCGATTATCGGCACCAACGATATATCGGGGGCCGATATGCACTTTCCCCCGATATATCAGAATCGGCCCCTGAGGTTACCGATATTTCAGGAAAGTGCTGTACCGGAGTGATGCCTGCAGCTAGCTGCAGGCATCACCCCGGTACCGGTGTCCATAGTGGACGGTCGGCTGTCTTGTAATGACAACCGATGCGGCTGAGAAGCCGCTCGCCTGTCATTACAAGGAGCGGGAGGGGACGTCCCCTCCCTCCCACCGCCTTCCGTGGGAGGGGAGACCCGGGCATCCTACCTGCATGGCCGCCGAACAGAAGACCCGATCAAAGCCGCATTCGGCTCTGATCACGTCTCCATGTAAACAACTCGGAAGTGATGTCATGACCAAAATATCGGTATCGGTATTAAAAAAACGATATGGGTCGATCACTACTTGACAGAAGGTGTAATCCTTTCCCACTCCATCCAAAACTAAAAAAGGTATTGCTTAGAGATGCGCTTTAAGTGTCAGAAGCGAGTTATCAGTAGCAAAGTATTTTTTTTGCATCTACTGGAGTGGGCTTTATCGGATGGTCTGACTGCGATTGCAAGCTACCAAACCAGCATAAAAGGCTGCATATCATGCACATGATACTCCCATAAATGTAAGCTTTCAAAGAATATTTGCTTGTAGCCAGATATTTTACAAAATAACAAAAGTCCAATACACCAGCAACCTGGATAGAATTATTTTCAAGAATTCTATAGAACTCCTCCTCAGCTTCTGTAAGTTGTGATATTATGGGGTCATGTTGGAGCCTCTTTGTGAGAACAGGTTATGGAAACATGTGTTTTCTTTACAAATCAGGAAAAAATGATTACCTTATTACATAAATAGGACAGTAAGTAGAAAGCTGTAGCTGTAGAAGGAGTTTTTCAGTTTTTTTTTTTTTGCAGTAGCGTTTTTCAGCGTTTTTTCGCTTTTTTCAGCTGTAGCGTTTTTAAGCTACAAAACTATATTCCCACAAAAGCTTATGGCTCAAAAACATTGATAATAGCTGTGTTTTTTTAGCCTATTTTAAGCATTTCTGAGCTTTTATCAGAGTTAGAGCATTTTTACAGCTGAAAAACATCTCCTAAAACCCACTAATTCTGGGTTTTTTCCAGCCAGAAAACACCCCTGCTAAAAACTGCTGATAACAGAATATATCTGCATGGATACATAGGATAACATGCTGCGGAGTTTACTGGCTATAGAAAAAAAATGTCTGACGCCAAAAACAGCAGCTGTAGAAAAGGCCAGTGTGCATGAGGCCACATAGGCAAGTTTTGTTTTATTTTTAGTATTTTTTAGTATAGGCTTTTTTTGCTGATTGACTACAGCATATTTATGAATTCAATGAGAAATAAAATCAGTAACAGATATGGAGGCAGATATAAATATACTTTTGCATAGTGTTCCCTAGAATGAATTCTCTGGTGTGACCCTAACAAGATAAAACAGAAGAAAGAGGTGGAAGTTTATGCTGCAGCATGATCTCAGTGTCACAGTCAATTTAACAATTCGCCTGCTTTAAAACAAAGAGGTCAGCAAGTGTGTATAGAAACACACTCCCAATAACAATTGCAGAAAATTATAGGTACAATTTGTAGGCATTGGCAACTCAATAACTGCAACAGACCTTATTTACAGTGCTGTTGTCCCTACGCCATGCCACATAACAATGTAGAGATCACACATTTTATGGGCTCAATATTTAAAAAGCCAACAAGGCTAGAGGTTTTTTTTTTATACTCCACTGCAGCAATGCAACACCTTATTTGCTTTCCTTTTTTTCCCTATATTTCAGGATGACAACATAGAAAATAGCACCCATTAATCTCAAGAGGAAAAACAGATAGTTTCAATGCATTTAGTACAGACTTCATAAATCTTAAACTAGTGGTGTGTACAGAGCACCTAAGGAAGATAGCTTACCTCCTTAATCTGCATTTCTAAATCATGTGGAAGCGACCAAGCAGATTCTAATTAAGCAGATCACTGCTTCCTTATCCTAGAAAATTAGGTTTTCATAGAGAAAAAAATTCTATACTTTGGTTAAGACGTGACCTGAAATTGAAATTGTGTAATCTCCAAAAGTCGAACTTAAAGAAAATAAATGATTAGGACACATTAAAGTAGCAATTACAGCTGAAGCATTTTTCAGTGTTTGGCATTTATTACCTCTGCATTCGCAGTTCCTTGGGATCAAAGCCTATTAGCCCTTCCCCAGCAATCTCTCCATCCTCTCCTACACGTTTCTCTCGTTTGGTATTGCGTTTTTCTTCTCGCCGATACTGCTTCATGAGCTGCTTTTCTTGCTCAGACTGGACAGTAACTTGACAGCCAAAGTTTGGTCTTCCGTTTTCTCCAGTAAGCTTTTTGCGGGGATCTAAAACATGTAATTTGTACGCATGGCTTAGACAATGCTTTGATTACATAACAAAGGGCAACACATTTTTTCAATTACTTTTGTGCAATAGTATAGCTGTTTATACAAAATACAGGACCCTGAACCACCAAAAAAATCCCTGTCAGTGCTATCCCCCCCAGTTTAGAGCTGCTCAGCTATTACAAATGCAGGAGGGAGCAGTGAAACACAAGAGCAAAGTTTCAGTCTCAGAAAGTGTGCACTTCAGTAAGATGTATTTGGTCTCAAATATAAAATGAAGTTGTGGTATGTGGGTATAATGTATAAAATACTATTTAGAATAGGTTTTCTTTTGCCTACACACAATTAACTATATATATATTTATATATATATATATATATATATATATATTTCAGAAGCATTATTAATGAAGTGTTAACTATTTCTACTTGTTAAATTGGCTAAAGAAATATATCTTCGAAGTCTACATTTATTTACTCAAGAGTTAGAATAAGCACAGTTGTTTCTGTCAGCAACATATTTACAAAACTTTTGCAAATTAACCCCTTGATGCCCAAGCCTTTTCTGACAACTGTTGCTTACAAGTTAAAGAGGAAGTAAAGCTTCCTCTGTAACTTGTACCTATAGGTAGGCCTATAAGGCCTGCACCGTTTAAGAGATACCTACTTTGCGTGCCGCCAGGGACATCACTGGCGCATGCGCTCTGAAGGAACGGCCACCCGTGCCATTCCTTCAGAGCCCTGTGCCGTGAATAGCAAAGCCTGCGCGCATGCATGGGAATGACATCATCACAGCTCCTGCCAATCAAATGGCCGGAGGACCTGAATCCAGAAGGAAGATGGGTGAACAGGTCAGCAGTGTACGGGCGCCACAGCGGGGGCTCTGTTCTAAGTTAAGTATTTCATAATTTTTAGAGGTTTGCAACCGCTTTAAAAAACAGTATTTTTTGCTAGAACCCCCAAACATTATATATATTTTTTTTAGCAGAGACCCTAAAGAATTAAATGGCGGTAGTTGCAATATATTATGTCACACTATATGTACTTGTGCAGCAGTTTTTCAAACACAGTTTTTTGGGAAAAATATACTTTTATGAATTAAAAAAAACACAACAGTAAAGTTAGCCAAATTTTTTGTACAATGTGAAAGATGATGTTACCCCGAGTAAAAAGATACCCAACATGTCATGCTTTAAAATTGCGCACACTTGTGGACTGGCGACAAACTATGGTACTTAAAAACCTCCATAGGTGACCCTTTAAAATATGTTTTAATGGTTATCAGTTTAGTTTTAGTTACAGAGGCGATCTAGTGCTAGGATTATTGCTCTCGCTAACAATCGCGGCAATAATCTCACGTGTGGTTTGAACACTGTTTACATTTGCAGGCGCGTCTTACGTATGCGTTCGATTCTGCGTGTGAGCACGGAGGGATAAGGCACTTTAAAACATTTTTTCTTATTTATTTTATTTTTACACTATCCCTTTAATTTTTTTTTGATCACTTTTATTGCTGTCACAAGGGATGTAAACAACCCTTGTGACAGCAATAGTCACGTCAGGAATTTTTTTGGAGGGATCTGGGGCCTGTAAGACACAAATCCCTCTTTTGCACTTAAAAGCATTCAAAATGGCAAGTTTGGTTGTTTTAAATACTGACATTTTTTTTAAATCTGGTGCCTTTAAGGACTCATATTTGCGCTAGGTCAGAGTCAAGGGGTTAATTAATTCAGTTTGGTTGTGATACACCTTTATGCATTTAACACATAAAAGTTTACCTAGCATTAGGTTACTGGACAAGGTCAATGACTAAAATATTCAAACTATAATTTAAGTGAACACGAACCCAAAATCATTTTTTTTAGTATGCAATACTTGCATATTTGCCTGTTTTATCCCTGCAAGTACAGAAAAATACCTGTTGACCTGCCATAATTGCACTCAGCTCTAAAAGAATTTCTATAGTTACCGCACACACTTATATAAAGATAACATTAGCATTGTAATAGCAAAATAAATATATATATTTTTTTTCAATTTCTTTTTTTTTTTGGAGAGTTTAAAACATTATAAATAAAAAACATATAATATCAAAATAAATGTCAACAAGAGGATGCACTCTCTGAAGTGTTCAATGGCCTTATTGTAATGACCATAAAGTATGACCATAAAGTCAGGACTAACATACAGTCTCTATCCAATATAGCGATCTTATTTCTAGGGCTGCGAGGCCCGCTGTATTAGGTGCCTATTGCAAAGCTTCATGAATGTGAAATGTTATAAAGTAGTGTTCAGATAAACTGGAGTGGCCCACATATCTTAATTACATGGAAAGGGAGGGAAATGTAAATTGTCTAAGAATTGCTTCAGTGCCTTATAACACAATACCTCAAACCCAAAGAGTGATGGAAATGAAAGATGCTTCATAGTCTCCCATTAGCATCCACTTAAGAATTCTTTAAAAAGCATAACAAAAACAACAATGGAAAGAAAGGAGGAGAAAAAAAAGAAAAGGAACGAAAGTGAGAGAAAAGACCCAAGTTTGTCCCCTCAGGCTGAGTCTCCATCCACAAGACATCCCAATGACTAGGGGCTTGAAGGTACACAATCCAGGGGTTCCACACCTTGTCAAACCTAGCTGGTTTATCTTTACGGATACAGGTCAGTTTTTCATTGACCATAATCCAAGATATTTTGTGTTTCACCAACGTGACATTGATCACGGGTGATTTCAATGCCCTTGTTATTTTAGCCGCTAAAAAATAAAGAAAGAATTCGAAGATGTCTGGTGATCTCTTCTGACAGGTCGGAGAACAACACAGTTTTAGCGCCTCTGGGTATGTTCTGACCCGCCACTGAGTGAAAAAGATTGAACACTCTAATGCAGAAACGTTGGACCTTTGGACAGGAGCCCCAGGCATGAAACATATCACCTCCTGCCCGCATCCCCTGAAGCAAAGGGGTGTGGTATCAGAGTATAGTCTTGCCAGCCTGGTCAGGACGAGATACAAGTGTGATAGCACCTTGCAATTTGCCTCCACCAGGGACCAAGTGTTGACTATACCCTAGTGCACCATAGTCGACCATTTTGTCCACACCTCCTCCTCAATGGTCTCCCCTAGATCAGATTCCCAGGCTGTTTGGTAGGAGGGTTTATTGCCCTAGCAATTGAATAAGGCATATAACTCAGATTCTTCCTCATAAGGGCCGCATAAACATTTATTCTCAAACAGAGTCCTGGTGGTTATATTAGTTTGGTCTTAAGTTAAGGTCTGCAGAAAATAAGTGAATTGGCACATATGGTAAGTCTCTGAAGAGGGCATCTGTTGTGTTTCCCTGAAATAAGAAGGCTGTCTAATCCTCTTGTGAATCCTTGTCAGACCATTGTCAGTCCACCATGTAAACTGCTGAGTTTGTTGCCCTCGAGGTAAGTGAGGATTATACAGGAGGGGTGCCACCGGGGAGTGAGGATTATACAGGAGGGGTGCCACCGGGGAATGGGGGATTTCAAAGGGTATAGCTTGCATGCCATGTCCTAGAGATGCAAGGAGTGCGATAAGGAGGGGTTCAGAATCGCCCAGTGCTCCTTTGAAGAGAGCCATATTAACATCTAGGGGAAGGGTTGGACTAACCTAAGCCTCCAACTAAACCCAGTCAGGCTGATATGTCATGGTAAAGATTTGATATAACTGGATCAACTGGGCAGATGTATAACATTGCAAGAAGTGAGGCACCCCCAGTTCAGCTCGCCCTTTGGGTAAGTATAAAGTGGAGTGTACATCACCTGACAGCCCCCATTATTCCAGATGAATTTATAGGACAAAGATTGCAGCTTCTGGAAAAACACATATGATACTGACATCGAAAGAGACCGAAAGTAATAAAGTATTCGAGAAAGAACCATCATCTTGACAGCCGCTATTATATCCATCCAGGAAAGAGTATGGGCTTGCCAGTTCTTCAGGTCACATTTGAGAAGAGTCATAAAGAGGAGTATAATTAACCTAGTACAGCGTTGCAATGTAAGAGGTCAGTTTGACATCAAGGTATGGGAACGCTTGAGTGCTCCATTTAAAGGAAAAATATGTCGAATCACCCAGGTCCAAGTCCAAAAGGTTCACGCTTAATGCTTCCGATTTTGCTTGATTGACCCTTAAACCTGATATGGTTCCAAATTTGGACAATGTGGCAAATAAATTAGGCAAGGTCATAATGGGATCCATAATGAATAACAACAGATCATCGGAAAATAGGGCTCATTTATGAGTTATGCCTCCACTTGAAATGCCATGAATAATAGGGCTAGACCTGACAGTTATTGCCAGTGTCTCAATTGCTATCACAAAGAGGAGAGGGGAGAGAGAGCATCCCTGCCTGGTCCCCATATGTAATATGTAAAAGATACAATTTACGCCCATGTCCAATGATATTAGCCGGAGGGTACAGTCTAACGCACTTAAAAGGGTAGGAAATTTAGGTCCACAATTTATTTTCCTTAGTATGTGGACAGGAAGGGCCAAGATAAAGAGTCAAAGGCCTTGTGTAGGTCCAGTGACAACAATATACCTAACTGGGCACCTACCCCATCCCAATTGGAATGCAATAAGGAGACCAAATCTATTGCATGTCGGATCTGGTCCATAGCCTGTTGCCCTGGGACAAATCCCACCTGATCTATGTTTATATATTATGCCAGGAATTAATTAAACCGATTTGCATATATTTAGGTTAGGAGTTTATGATTGCTGTTAATCAGGGATATTGGGCAATAATTGGCCATGTCACTATGGTCCTTTTCCGGTTTAGGTATTAAGCATATATGAACCCTGTTAGAATCTGCATCAAGGGCTGTACCTTCCCAAATGGCTGTGAAGAATTTGAGCAGGTGTGGTGCCAGTTGTGGGGTAAATTGTTTGCAGTAAGAGGCAGGAAAGCCATCTGAACCCAGGGTCTTTGAAGCGTTATCTTAACGACAGCCAAAACCTATTCCATTGTAATTACCTTTACTAAAAGCATCCTGAAGAAATTTGTCTATGGTTTAGGGCGAAGAGCCTCCCTGTTTACTATACAAGGACTTATAGTAGGAATGAAAAAATGAGATTTTTGACTTACCGTAAAATCAATTTCTCTGATGTTCATTGACGGACAGCTCTTCATCTTCTTGACCGTAGGGTTATACTACCCCCTACAGAAGTAGGACACTAGGCAGAGAAAAAGCTTGAGCACGCCAATGGGGCGGTCCCAGGGAGTATACTCCCACTTCCTGCTATAGGTCTTCAGTTTTGTAAAAAGCAGTGTCAGAAGAAACAAACCCAACTCCATAGAGGGGCGGGAGCTGTGACGGTCAATGAGCAAAGAAATAGATTTTTCAGTAAGTCAAAAATACAATTTTTCTCTTTCGTTCATTGACGGACACAGTGCTTCATCTTCTCGACCGTAGGGACATCCCAAAGTAGCGTCAAACATGAAGGGTGGGAACAGCAGAACAAAACAACTTCCCCATGCAAAAGCAAACCCATGAGGGGTGAGCAAAGGCAAGCAACTGCTAAAACTCTCAACATCAACAATGCTGTTAACATAACAAGAGAGGCACAAACTGAGAAAGTCCCTACAGGGTCACCTTTAGGACTAGCTGTAAAAAGCTGAACATCTACCTGGTAAAACTTAGCAAATGCATGAGCAGAAGACCAGCTGGCCGCCTTACAGACATGAGAAAGCAAGGCCTGATATTCAAAAGCCTAAGGAAGCACCCACACTTCTGGTGGAGTGTGCCTTCAAAGGAAAAGCATGTTACCCTACCTTTCAAGTCATAAGAAGACCTGAGTATGTGACAGTTGTAGCCAGTGTCCTGGATATGTCTGTGTGTGATGGCTCGTAAAGCACTGACATCAGCCATAGTTCACTCCTTGTGAATCTCCCCCAAAATTATTGAATGGTTTTTGTTTCACAATCCTCTCAAGGCTGTGGTTATTCCTGCTGCTTGTGCAACTTTTTCTACCACACTTTTTTCTTCCACTCAACTTTCAATTAATTACAGCACTCTGTGAACAGCCAGCTTCTTTCAGAATGACCTTTTGTGACTTACCCTCCTTGTGGAGTGTGTCAATGACTGTCTTCTGGACAGCTGTCAAGGCAGCAGCCTCCCCCATTATTGTGTAACCTACTGAACCAGACAGAGACTATTTAAAGGCTCAGGAAACCTTTACAGGTGTTAGATGATTAGAGTGTGACACCATAAGTCTACAATACTGAACTTTTTCACAATATTCCTGTTTTTTTTTTTTTTGTTTTTTTTTTAAGATACTGATTTTATGGTTTTCACTGGCTGTAAGCCATAATGATCAAAAGTAAAATAAAGAAATGCATACAATAGATCACTGTGTCTAATGAATCTACATAATAAATTCGTTTCACTTTTTGAATTGAATTACTAAAAATAAATTATCTTTTTGATTATATTTACATTTTTTGAGGAGATGCACCTGTATACTGGAATTTTTATTTATTTATTTTTAAACTAGTAATGGCAGCCATGAGTGACTTCTAACAGGACTTCGATATTGTGGCACATATTCTGACACTTTTGAAGCTTTGTGGGAACCAGTGACACTAATACAGTGATCAGTGCTGTAAATGTGCACTGTCACTGTACTAATGACACCTGCTGGGAAGGGGTTAAACATCTAGGGCGATCAAAGGGTTAAATGTGTGCCTAGCCAGTGCTTATGTGTATACAGTGTGGTGTTTTTTTTAAGAGATGTGCTGGATTTTATTCCCTTTTCAGGGGAAAAAAATCCACCACATGTCTGCTGACAGGATGTAGCTCTGAATTGTTTACATATGCAAAGCTCTGTCTCGTCTCTTTCTTTGACAATCAGCGGGTGGTGGTGGTCATCCATTGGCTGGCACCCGCTGATCGGCATGACCAATCACAGCAGAAGCAGCATATCAGCGGCGCCACACGCCCCTTATTTCGAACAAGAACTGCGGCGCGTATGTGCTACAAGAGAGGCAGAGGACAGCTGGGTGAGTAACACTGTTTTCCAGACAATTTGTTTGGGGTACTGGGTGGGTGCAGACATCGGAAGGGCCCGTGGAACACAACATACCTTACCTCCATCTATCTCATCAGAATGCATGTGCTCCCATTGTGGAGACTCTTTAAAGGTAGAGTTAGGGACTGCAGATATCAGGGTGCCTTGGCGCGGCCTGCAGCTTACGCATGTATTTGCAAATGTGTGCAACTAAACCCCTGTTTTTAACGCATACTGTTAGACAGGTTAATTTGGCTGGTTGCTGGCTGGTTGGTAAGTAGTGACTGGAAATCCCTTTGCTTTTGATCTGCGTTTGCCCTTCCAGTGCTCCTTACTATCTAGACCAGTTACAGGTGGAGGAGGTGACCACTTTTTGCAATATCGTATAACGTTTATATTGGTCAGGCAACGCACTGACACCTTCGCTGCCATTGTGCTATGTGCTGGGTGTTCAGTGTGACCCTGCGCCTTTAAGGAGGGGTGGGCTCCCTCCAGTCACCTGTCCTCCATCTATCTCATCAGAATGCATGTGCTCCCATTGTGGAGACTCTTTAACCACTTTACCACCGGAGGATTTTGCTGTCTTACGCCCAGGCCACTTTTTGCGATTCGGCGCTGTGCGACTTTAACTGACAATTGCGCGGTCGTGCGACGCCGTACCCAAACTAAATTTACGTCATTTTTTTTCCCACAAACAGAGCTTTCTTTTGGTGGTATTTGATCACCTGTGCGATTTTTACTTTTTGCGCTATAAACAAAAAAAATAGCGTTTATTTTGAAAAAATAACAATATTTTTAACATTTTTTTATATGAAATTCCCCCCAAAAAAGATGTAAAAAACAAATTTTTTTTACATTTTTGGCCAATTTGTTTTCTGCTACCCATGTTTGGTAAAAAAAAAATCACAATAAGCGTATTTTGATTGGTTTGCGCAAAAGTTATTGCGTTTACTAACAAAGGGAAAGATTTCTGTCATTTTTGGTGTTTTTTTTTTTTAACGCGTAATGGCGGCGATCTGCGATTTTTTTGCGGTACTGCGACATTGCGGCGGACAGAACGGACCCTTGACTGACATTTTTGACACTTTTGGGGGTACCAGTGACATTACTGCAGTAATCAGTGCTATAAATATGCACTGTTACTGTAAAAATGACACTGGCAGGGAAGGGGTTAATTTTATTGGAGAGGGAGGGGTTAATGTATGCCTGGTGCTTACTGACGTGTGGAGGGGGAGGTGACTGTGTGAGACAGGGACAGATCGGATGTCCAGCTATGCTGAACACTGCGATCTGTCACTCCCTGTCACTTGGGAGATCCGCCCGCTTGTGTTTACACAGGCGGGCGGATCTCCACACTAGATCCCCGACGATCGGGGATGAGCGGCGGCGATCGCCGCTGCTCTTCCCCTGGCCCGACTCCCACTGTGACCGAAAACAGCGGGAGCGAGCCTCCGGTGGCGCCCGAGCGCCGCCCAGAAGGGGGAGTGCCTGACGACGTAGTACTACGTCGTCAGACGATAACGAGCCACTCTGCCGCAGTAATATTACTGTGGGCGGAGGTAAAGTGGTTAAAGGTAGAGTTAGGGACTGCAGATATCAGGGTGCCTTGGCGCGGCCTGCAGCTTACGCATGTATTTGCAAATGTGTGCAACTAAACCCCTGTTTTTAACGCATACTGTTAGACAGGTTAATTTGGCTGGTTGCTGGCTGGTTGGTAAGTAGTGACTGGAAATCCCTTCGTTTTTTAACCTACCTTAGAGAGGTTGGAAAATTGCTCTCTTAGCCCCCTAGACCCCTCTTATGTCTAAGTCACCCTGTGTCTATTAGGGTTCGGGACTTTTTAGGCAGAAAACCATCCAACAAAGAATTTTTTAAGAAGAGTATATGCACGAATGTAAAAATGTAGAAAATGTTCTACATTCGTGCATATACTCTTCTTAAAAAATTATTTGTTGGATGGTTTTCTGCCTAAAAAGTCCCGAACCCAGGGGAGCCCCCTTCTTTCTATGACTAGTAAATTAGGGATGTTGGCAGATTCCCACACAGACACCACAGCCCGAGCTTAATCTCCATTTGTGTCTATTAGGGTGACCAAGAAGCCCAGTCTGGCCTTCCCAAACCAGACTTCCACTGACTGATCGGCTATGAGAGCTCCATGCGCCTTGCCAGGACAAACTTACAAACTATGTGGAACTTTGTCAAGGAAGCTGCCATGATGGATTGACTTTTTGGGACTTGTTACCCAAATAATTCAGGCACAGACCGATTGGAGGTCTGGTACCTGCTTAGTCTACCTTTGGGGGGGAAGATATGTGACAGTGTTCACCATCACTGGGAGTGAGGGACAGATACTTGGGGTACGCTGAGAGAATGGTTTGGATGGCTTCAGATGGGACACTAATATTTGTCAGCAATATCTCTCAGGAAATGTAGGAAGATGAATGGTTTGACTTTTCAGATTGCTAGAATATTGCAGGAGTGTCCCATAGACCCTTGCTAGATAGATGGGGGTGGGTTTTGTTATTGACAAGTGCCTTTATTCCATTGTTCTTTTGTTCTGTCTGCCTTAAGATAAAACATATTATGGGATGTGTATGTTGATTGGCTGCTAAAGGGGAGGGGGGATTGCCCCACAGTGTATATCTCTTTGTGCATGTGTTTGAATAAACAGTTTGAGTTCCTGCTTACCCTCAATCTAGAGTCCTGTCTCTCATTGGGGGAATCTGATACAAGGGATTGCTATGCTCTTCATACTCCCTTGAATAATCACTAAGTTCTTTGAAGAGCTTGTTCCTGCTTCACTCTCTGGGGAAAGAGGTTCACCCACTGGAACCTGAAGCCTTGTCGTAGGTCCAGGGTGGGTAGGAGACGGTGAGACCCCAACCAAGCTGCGGCGGTTCGTGGGGTCTGAGGTGGTTATGGTGTCTGGTGAAGTATTCGAAGCCCTCAGGAAGCACTAGGGGCATCCATCAGAGGAGGTACTCAGTCGAGGTGCCGGTTGATCAGTTACAATCAGAATAAATTCATTGTACAGGTTTTAGCCTGGCTTTAGCATCAATTAAATTTTACAATTACATACCTCCCAACTTTTTGAGATGGGAACGAGGGACACCTATTAGCAAAAGTATGTAGGTATAGGACACAACTCCTGCCACACCCCCTTAAAGGAGACTTAAACAAAAGAAAAAAAAGATTAGTTAAACCCACAAGTGCTTTTTTTTTTTTTTTTAATACTACTGTTCCTTTATACTGGCTTGTAAAATTTACAAATGCAACAATTTAGAAATTGGATGAAAGGTTTAGCACTGGGAAACACTTTTTGAAAGATAAAAAGTGTATTTTATATACAACTATATAGATTAGACCTAAATGAGGGACACATGAGGAGGAAAGAGGGACAGAGGGACTCTGTTCCAAATCAGGGACAGTCCCTCGAAATCAGGGACAGTTGGGAGCTATGCAATTACCATTCCGAAAATAAATCTTATACTGAACCTGGTCGGCATTCTAAAATATACTCAGAAAAAAATGCATTGACAGAATTAAAAAAAAGAATATATATATATATATATATATATACACACACACACACACATATATTTCAGAACGTGAAGAAGCATGGCAGCAACAAGAGAGCAAAAGTACAATCTAAAACAAGAGAAATTGAAATGCTGAGAAAAGGTGAACCAGAAAAATGGCAGTAGGGAGAAGAGGATGTATGATCAAATTAGTGCAAAAGAGCTACTGAATCTCTACCTGAAGGGTAAAACTGAAAGAAGGCAGCTTTATTAAGACAAAGCATAAGTGACGGCATTGGGTAGAAATGCATTCTAATGGGAAATCAGGAGGACATGATATACTGTAGCACTGATAGCTTCAGATTGATTGTTGACACTGCCTGGCAGAAGCAGGCTCTAATGCAAATGCAAAGCAGCCTTCATCCATTGAAATAGAGTGATTACATAAAGTAGGCATGCCCAGGCAAAGAGAATACATTGCATTTGCTCATTTGACCACAAATAAATACATAGGAAATAACTGAAAATAAACATAACTGTAAAACCAAGGTAAATTATCACTTAAAGGGTTATCGTTGTGACCGCCACCAGAACAATCTGGGTCTAGTGCAAAAAAAAAAGTGACTGAAAAGAAAAATAGAGCAGCTAACAATTTTACTGTAAATCCCTCAACCTTTATAGTACTAAAGCCTGATTGTCACTTTTGGTAACTCACAGTCAGATTCTATTTGAATCCAAAATTTGGCTGGTAAAGCATACTTCCGTAGTGATGTCATACCGCCATCATACACACTGGTCAATGGCCTGTACAATTCTCCAATGTATAAGCTTTATCCCTTCAGTAATATGTGCATTAAAGTAGTTCTAAAGGCTTAAAGCAGTATTAAACCCAAACCAAAAATGTAATATATTGCAGACTTCCGTCTGTTTTACCTGGTGATCTGATCAGTAACACACCTCCTACATTTGAGTGTCCCCACTCTGGATGAAGGAGGACATGGCGCAATGCAGACAACAGCATTGTCAGTCAGGGGGGTGTTAAACGTACTAGCAGATTTAAATATACAAAGTCTATAGCCAAACTCTAGCTCACACTAAATAACCAGTTACAGCAAACTTTTTCTACTTTCAGGATAAAGGTTTTATTTATATAAATGTAGCACTACTCCCTTGGGAGCTGCTTGAAGCAGGTTCCCCAGGCTTACCCATAGCAACAACATGCAAACCCTTAGTACTTTAGGTTCTTGGCTCACTCGGAAAACAGTCTAGGGAATTTGTTTTTTTATTGTTTATTGTAGAACTTGGGATGTGAGAAGGGATGAGTGGGATACTCCAACTAGATGAACTATGCACAACTTGAGGACTTCTACCTATGTTGAATGCGGCAAGGCCGCTGGCACCACTGGGACTGCCACAAAAGCCCATTTGCCACTGGCCAGGTTTCTTCCACTGTCCAACAGGCTCCCCTATTAGATATAGGGGGGACACTCCCTCAGACCAAATGACCAATGGGAATGGACACATGTAACAGGCATAACTAACTATGCGAATAAGCAGAATGGATCAACAATGCTTTTAACCTAGCACCTATCTAGGAGGGTGCTACATCCACCCCCACCAAAACGAGCAAAGACCTTTTTGCTCTGGGGCAGCCGCCCCCTATAAAAATCCTTACCAAACAACTAGGAGTATCCCACCAACTTGGAAAGAAGGGCAAAGGGAAAGAACGCATACACAATTTACGTGAAAAAATATATTTTCTCTGCTGTACAAAATAATACAATCTGAGTGCATTCTAAACAATGCACCCCCCCACCAAGCAAATCCTGCTCCGATGAGTGGATATAACATCCTAACTATCTGTCACCAACTCTATGCAACCAGACAAGAAGAAAAAGGTTAGACACTTTATGAATACACTTTTTTTCCTAGCTCAGGATGATGAAAAGACCCTCCCTTCCCTTCTCATCCAACATCCCTAAGTGATCCACTTCATCTGTTGCCTTGACCCGGTGATCAGTTCACTCCTCTAAGGTGATCCTGAACCCTATCCTGACTACCTATAACAGTCCATTTGTTTCCTTTCACAGGAGCTTGGTTGCTGGAGCCTGAGCAACCTATCTGTCCCGTGAAATAAAGGTCTCCTCAGGGATCCCTAACGACACCAGGGCACCCCCACCAAAGACTCTTGGCACTCTGCCCACTTCTTCCTGGGCAGTCACTCTTGAAGTTCCAGTCCTGGCCCATTGGCCCAAAATGGTCCACCTGGAACTCAATGCAAACTCTTTCCTTGTAATCCATGACCCCGACCTCTTCCTCGCTGCTCATGCTCACTTTAGCAGCCCTGGTCACCGCTGGCCATCCCTTCTCCTCAATTTTATTGGGAGCAGACTTTGTCTCTGCCACTGCAGTCTTCAATGCACCAGGTGGCCACTCTCCGGCCCGCACTACCTGCATGCACCCTGGCTCAGACATTCGGGCTTCCTTCCACCTGCACGCTGGACCACGGTCAGTCTGCATGGTCTCCAACTGCATCATCAGCCTTAACACTCCTCTCCCACGATCCAGGAGAGGCCCTGATTCCACAGCCAACAAAGCACGAGTGACCCCGGTCTCCAATGTCACACTTAACCTCTTGGGCCAACCTTCACTCTTCTCTGCCCGCAGCAGCAGATTGCCGCAATGCTAGCACTGGTTCCAAGCTTGCACCCGCATGGTCACATTCCAGCAATGGGGACATACCAGGCCCAAGTGCTCCACGCCTCCTTCTGTGCATAACGCCAGTACTCCGTCGGGCACCATCTGCATCCCTGTATCCCACAGGGTGGAAGTGTTCAGCTCTCCAGTCTGCTCCCTGATTTGCCCTGCAGGTTCTCCGCCAACATGTGAGTTAGTTACTGTTGCGCACCGACTTGCTCCGGTACTCGCCATCTTGCTGCTTCGCACACGTCTCCCTCTCAGAAACACCTGGAGGCAGAAGTAATTTATGGACTTTCCTTCCCACTCCCGATTAGCTGTGCGTGAGCGGCATCTCCGCCCACATCTCCAGGTTGGCAGTGGCTCCTCCTGCTGGGCAGAACTTTTCAGCGCACGCTTTCCCGCGTGGTACAGTAACCCCTCCAATGCCGCTCTCTCTCAGCTTAGCCGGCATGGAAGTCACTGCAAAGCGGACCGTGCCTCTCAGCTTGCATGCATCTGCTCTTATTACTTGTAACAGGGCTCCAACTGCGCCTCCATCACTCTGAGCCAGCTGACCCTCTTTGCTAGTCCATAGAATTGTCCCGCTGTCATATGCACGGCCAACATTTCTCTTCATAGCACATGTACAAGCAAGGTTCACCATACTGCGTTTGAGAAATGTCCACTGTCATTAAATGCATGGCCGACAGATTTCTTCATAGTATCCACACTGCCACTATATTGAAAGAATGTCCCGTTGTCATTATATGCACGGCCAACACTTTTCTGTATAACTCTAACACACACGGCCCCTGGCACACTGATCCACGTGCCCTGGGCCGCCATTTTCTCAGTCCACACTTGCACCATTTACTGTTAAGCAGACACAGTCCATGTTAACAGAAAGATGCATTTCTCCTGCCTTCCAGCACATTGCGGGAACAAACAGCTTGCGATTCTGACAGGAATTCTCCCGTATTTTCTCCCAGATTTTCACGCTATTATTTTAGCAGCTGTTATAGCAGCTAGCAATAATCACTGTGTTTTCCCATCGAGGCCAGAGGAGGTACAGAGCAGGTAAGTATAACATATTTGTTACTTTAATATAAAAAGCAAATTGCCTTTAAGAACGCTTTAATTCATCATTGACAAACCTCCACACTATGTGCATTATTGTGAGTTAAACCCTAAGCCCCCAATGACTGGTCTTCAGGGTTAGTGTGTTAAAGTGGTAGTAAACTCTCCTTAACACCTCAGTACCATGTAAAGCAGTATATTAAGATTTAGTACTAGCTGCCTTTATTAGTATTTCCAGGTGCGCTGTTTAGGAGATTTCTCCCTCTCGCTCTTGCGCATTGTAACCTCCGACTAACAAGCTGAGTCTGCCACCAGTCTATACAGCTTTGTGCCGTGTTTCTCTCAGCATTTCTCCATGGTATTGCAATCCCACAAAAATGCTGACCATTCATCAGTTGCTGAAATAACCCAAGTGACTAGGTACGTCAGAAGGGTGGTTCACAAACTGACATACAGCATCACTGATTGCTAAGACTGGATTTTAAGCTCCATGGAAACTGATAAACAAAACGGAGGCTTGGTTTAATCTTATTGAGCATGTGCAAGATTTCTACACTGATGTACAAGAAGGGCGGATGTTCAGGTGGAGAAGGGAGCAAGAGAATTCCACAAGGATGGCGGCAGCACCTTCGGATGGAACATGCTACAATAATATTAAGCTGCATAAATCAGAAGAACTATTACGTAATGCTCTAGATCACAGGTGTCAAACACAAGGCCCGCAGGCCGAATGTGGCCCCTCAGGCCATTTCATGTGTCCCTCGCACCTCTCCTGCAGCTGCGGCACCCCCCTTATCTCTGCTCCCACCTTGTCTCTGTAGTGGGTAGCAGAGAGGACAGAACTCCTTTGCTAGATCCTGCACTCCTCTGTGCAGCTGCAGAAAGGCTTGTCTTTGCTCCCACCCCCCTTCTCAGCAGTCTGCAGCAGAGAGGAGGGCAGAACTCCTCCTACAGATCCTGCACCTCTCGGTGCAGCTGCAACACCACCTTGCCTTTGCCTCCCCTGGTCTCAGCATTCAGCAGACTCTGGAAGCTGGCTCCAGCCCTCCTCTGGTTGTCCTCCAGACCCTGCACTTCTTCCCAGATTCACCAGCATCTTCTTCCTGTCAGCAGCACAAGGTAAGGGGGTGCATTGTGCAGTAAGGAAGGGTGGGTGACTCTTGATATTTCATGTAAGGGTGTAAGGGGGCATGGGGTGCTCTGGACATCTAATCCTTCAGATATAACCAGCCTTTTGAGGGCAACCATAATGCTGATACGGCCCGCAATGAAATTGAGTTTGACACCCCTGCTCTAGATAATCCATTTGCGTGGGAAAGTGCTTTTAATTGTGGCATTTTGCTTTTAGTGCATTACTTAGATTGGAGTTTACTACTACTGTTACTCCACAAAGGCCAGTCTCCAGGGTAAGTAAATTAACAACTCAAAGGCAAGTCTACAGGGCTTTTTGTGTTAACAATCTGGTAGGGAGCCTCCACAGCATGTTAACTCGTCAATATTTTTTTCTTTCCCTTTTAGTGAGAAAGAAGCCTATTTCTCGACTTAGTAATGAAAAATGCAGATAACCTTCTGTTTTAGGCTCTATTCTGCTTTGTAGAAGGATTAGTGGTGTTCTTTTTGGTTTTGTTTAAACCGCCTTCCCATAGCCAGCCTGCCTATAAATTCTTAAAGTGTATTTTATTTTACGTTTTTGATAATGTGGGAAAGGACTTGAACCCCTAATAGGATTTTACTGCTGCCTGGGGCTCAGTTACAGAGATTTCACCTCACTTCCCAATCCAGGGACAACCTTTTTTCCAGATAACAAATGGAGTGGAGTGGAGAAAATGCTTCGATTGCAGCATAGTCAAAACTAAAAATAAGTAGAGGGATGGCTAGAACCCCTGTCAGATTTTGTGTCTGTTGCCTGCTTTTTGTCTGTTTTCCAGTTGCCAAATTTCCATCACTTTCGGTTTGGTAAAACAATGTAAACAAACACAAAGTACAGGAAAATATCTTGAATACCCGAAGATAAGACCCGATAGGGGTTCTAACCCTTCCCAAATCCTTATATCCAAAGCTAGGAATAAAATGTTTTGCTATATATACACTTTAAATGATTAAACACATCAAAAAGGAAACTCAAAATCATTTTTTTTCTTTTTATTACTATTGTTGTCTTGTATACTAGTTGGTTTCAAACTAGTTGGTGTTTTGTTTGTATATACCTTTAAAAGAACATAATTAACAATAATCAAATCTTGCTGTGTGTTCTACCTTGTAAAGAGTACAGCCTGCTATCGGCTTGCCAGTTCAGGGATCTTGACAAAATTTTCTGCCTCTGTTGTAGGAGTACTTCAATGACAGCCAATCCTTCAGGTCCAAGAAGTTCAAATAACTGATAGAAAGAAAAAGGTTTTTAAACCACAGTTAACATCAACACTGCACTAGTGGTATAAGAAATACAAGACCTGATATACAAGAAAACATCTCATATAAACACATTACCATACACACATGGTCATACTTCCATAGGTAGAACACTCAAGGGTGGAATTTAAAAATATCTCAGAAAATCTTTCAGAAACTGAAGTCAAGGCACCAGAAAAAAAAAAAAAAACATAGTTAAAGTGGTTCTAATGGTAAAATGTTTTTTTTTTCTCTCTTTTACCCTACCGCATTTCCTGCATTAAGGTAAAAAAACATTTGCCACTTTCTGTGCCCCCCCCCCCACTTATCTGAGTCCCTCATCGAGCCTGAGCAGTGCCCATCTGTCAGTCTTGTCTCTTCTATTCCCACTGCTACAAGCTTGGCTGAGGGCAGCAGGAGCCATTGGCTCCTGTTGCTGTCAGTTAAATCCTGTAAGCAGAGAGCGAGAGGCAGGGCGAGCCCTGCTGTGTGTGTCAACGGCTCGGGATTGGGTGCAACATGTCTGCCCACAAAGCAAGCGCTTGCTATGGGGGCGGACACAGAAGAATAGAAGCAGACAGTGCAAGTGGGGAACCCCAGGAAAGGAGGTCAAGGCCGCTCTGTGAAGTATGATTGTGCAAGGCAGGTGAGTATATCCATTGCATCCATATTATTTAAAAAAAAAATGCCTTTAAAATCGCTTTAAGTAGGAAAATTAGATCAAGTCTGTCTAAATTGGCCCTAGTATGTGTATCCATGAATGTGAATTACAGACCTTAGACTGTAAGCTTCTTGAGGGGAGGGACTGATGTGAATGTATTTATATTTATATTTATATATATATATATATATATATATATATATATACATATATATATATAAGTGCTACATAAGTACTTGTAATAAATTAATAAATATTTTTTGTATTAACAATCCATCTTTTAAAATCCAGTCACATCCAGTACTACTGGCCCACACCATAATAATGAAACCCTTATACTGAAAACCAGCCATAAGGCTCTGCTCACACCATAAAGGTGCGATGGTGCGGGCATTTCAGTGTGTTGCGTTTAGGGCGGTCCATTAAGTTTAATAGGCTGCCCCATGTGAAAAAAAACATGCAAAAGAAGTGCCTGAAGCGTTTTAAAAACCCTGTGTGATTTTGTGTGTATTCATGCATACACAAGTGAGAACATAGAACGACACAGGAAGGAATTTTGCTCACAATCCACCACCATGGGCAGAAGGATAAGTGGAGGGGCAGTAAACCCAATGAAGGTTTGCATGCAGCATGCAAGACAAGCCTTGGTGACACCAGAAATAGCTTATTTGCCAGTATTTTAATGTGGTGTCACCACAACAGCCAATAGTTAGGTAAAATGTTTACTTGCCATCTTGGACTGTAAAAATTATAATTGAATACAACATGGCTGCTACATGCTAAAAATAAAAAAAATGCATTTAGAAAACCTAAACTTTTGTTTGAATGTTTTAAAATATAGGACAATGACACATGCTGATATCTGGTACATATTATACAGAATCTAAGCTGTGGCTCACAATAGTAATCGTTTATAAACTACCAAAAATGGAATTGCAAATTCCAGGCTCCAATCTCTTTCGAAGTGCAAAATATATAAGATATGAATGTCATATGTAATGAAGAAATTATGGCTTTTACAGCTGGAAAAGGCCAGGCTCAAAAGAAGACATCCTGCTTGAACCTTCTCTGAATTCACTGGAGAGAGCTGCATTCACTGATTTACAGGAAAACACACTTTACATTTAACACACATTTCAAGCCTCTGAGTAATACTCCTGTGATAGCTGAAGGAATGCATGCTTCTTTGATCATGTTTGGACAAAAGTTTCAAAAGAAAAGAAACTGCCATATCTTCAAGTTCTTGAAAACAGACTTTATATACCAGCATATTGGTGTTAAACTATATCCTATCTCAAACGTTTTGATCGTCTGGGATTAAACCAAATCTATATTTAAATAAATCAAGCACATAAAAGCTTTAAAGCATTATTTTTTTCAGATTTCTAATCCACGTCAGCTCAAACTGGTTTACTACCCCAATTCAAATTATTATTGCCTATATTATATTATCAAAATAGGATCAAATACCTTCATGTGCACACTGTTATGTTTAAACTAATTTATGATAAGTTTTTTTTTTTTTGTGTGTGTTTTTATTATAACTCCACCTTTTTTTTTTAAAGCATTTTGCTGTGAGGATTAAAGCTAAAAGCTGTATTAAACCCAAAACCAAAAATGTAATATATTGCATCCGACTAATCATTAGATTTAGTGGCTTTATTCGTTTTCTTTTTTAAGCTTTTTCCTTCAGTTTTCCCCTGGTGATCTGGCCAGTACAACGGCTCCTGTATTATACAGACGCCACTCTGGATGAATGAGCACAGAGGGCAGATTTGGACAGCAGCACTGTCATTCTAGGGGAAGGGAGTGTTAGAAGCACTAGCAGATTTGGATACAGTAACAAATTGAAGCTGAACTTTCCTTTTGGGATAGAAGTTTTACGTTTCATACACACTACCATATTTTTAAGCTTAGAAGCTATTATGAGCATTTTTTCTCTGCTTCTAGAAGCTAGTGTTATCCTATTTGTCCATGCACACTATTTTATGCTAGAAGCATTTTTCAAGCCTTAGGATTTAGGAGCAGAAAAAAAAAAATTTCTAGAGTTTTTGGGAGCATTTTTACTGCGGGAAAAGACGTTAAACACTTCTAAATGCTTTTAAACGCTATTAAAACACTACTAACAACTGTTTTGAAGCATTTTTAGCTGTTTCTTCATCTACTGTAAACACACTAATAAGCCCCCGTTGACACTAAGGCGACCTGTGAGGCGACCTGGTCGCCTCACAGGTTGCCGCAGGTCGCCTCCCATAGGGAAGCTGCTGACCCGTTCTAATAGGAGCGACACAAGTCGCTCCGACTTAGAAAAAGGGTCCGGAGCTTCTTTGGGGCGACCAGGAGGCGACCGCCATAGACTTCAATGTTATGAAGTCCGTGGCGGCCGATCCGAGGTCGCGGCGCGCTGCTCGCACCGCGATCTCGGAGGTCGCCCCGGGAAGTAGCGTCGCGGTAGTGTGAACCGGCGCTAAATTGTGAACGCTCCTAAAAGCTTCTAAATTGCTACTACAAGCCGACACAAAAACACTATTATCAGTGTTTTTCATCCAGCGTTTTTTCTAGCATGTTTTGAGCTTAAAAAAAAAAAAAAACGCTCCTAGCAGCAGCTTTTGGGCTCTTTCACACGGTCCGCCTCTGCAGGCGGATCCGTGTTGCTCAGCGGGGATCGATCCGCAATCCCCGCTGAGCCGGGCGGATGACAGCTCCGTCTCCGCTTGCAGAGCGGAGAGGGAGGTGTCTCAGCACCCGCTGCCCTCTATGGGGGATCGGATGAGAGCGGACCGCTTGTCCGCTCTC
Organism: Pelophylax lessonae; assembly: GCF_965119305.1. Classification (NCBI taxonomy): domain Eukaryota; kingdom Metazoa; phylum Chordata; class Amphibia; order Anura; family Ranidae; genus Pelophylax; species Pelophylax lessonae. The sequence continues at coordinate 384,526,696 of NC_138770.1, forward strand.
ATCAGATCCACTCCGATTACTGAACGGATGGAAAAATAGGGTTTCCATCCGTCCAGATTTCAGCACAGGATCGGATGCGGAGGGCAGCGGGTGTCAGCGGAGGTCACCTCCGCTGACACCCGCTGCCCCATAGAGCTGCATGGAGGATCCGATCAGATCCGCCTAAAAAACTGACAGGCGGATCTGATCGGACCGCCCGTGTGAAAGAGCCCTTAGAAAAAATTTTTACTCTGCTTCTAGAAGCAAACAGTGTTATACAATGTGTCCATGCACACTATTTTAGTCTCATCACATCTGAGCATTGGTAAACTGAAACAGAATAAATATTTTCTTTTGGGTTTAATATTGCTTAAAGTTTTATTTTATTTTTTTTGAGCATAGTCATACTGGTCCAGCTCGGACACTTCCTACAGGTTTAAATATCAAATAAAGAAAAAAATAATAAAGTGTATACAATTGCGACACAAGTCATATTGTAATTGAATGTTATTAAAATTTTCCTTCTCAATCTGCAGCCGCTGATATTTTCTGAAAATGCAATGCAATTTGGCTACCTGGAGTTGTTTTGTACACAGAATGCGTACTGAAACATTTTCCCAAAAGTCTGCCTAAGATACAAGTCAGATTTTAGACATCGCCTGCAACAAAAATGTAATTTTTGGTGAGATACTCCCAACAGGAACATGTCTAAAGGGATGCAGACCCAGCAGATCACCTCAATAGTGCTCTGCAGCTGCACAGCTGATTGATAATTATGAAACCACTCCCATTAGACCCACCCAGCACAGGGGCACAGAGGAACAAACAGTTATTTCTTCAGAATAACAAAAGGTAGGAATCTGCAATGAAGGTTGTTACAATCCTTGCAATAATGTACATAGATCATCCAGAAGGGAGTTCCACAATTTGTGGTTCTGACAAATTCTCTGGCTGTAGCCACTTCATAATAAAATGGATGATGTCATACCTTTGTGATCTGGGTGGTTTTATTCTCTTTCAAAGCAGCATAATCTCTTGCTGCCATAGCTTCCTAGTCATATAAGGCCATTGGAACTGCAGATAATAGTGGGTCCCCCAGTCAGCCCATTGTTCTTTAGGCCGATTTTCCATTTCAACAGAAATTTAAAAAGTGGTACAAAAAACACAGGGTCATTATCCGCAGTCATCTGTGGTAATAAGCTTACTCGGAAAGGCAGTATAATGCTGGATTCACTTTCCATATCGGCCTGCTGTCTGTGCAGAAGCTGCTACATTATTGCTTTAGTTTGTTGCTGGTGTCTTGTCTCTTGCTGTTACAGCAATTCCCTGTAGCAGGGCTCAACTTTTACCTGTACTGGCTGTTGGACTGCAAGGCTCTGTTGCAATTGTTCATTTGCCCATTTTACTCATGATTTTTCTGCTGTTAATTAACATTTGCCAAAACGAGCTATCTCAGTAACTCTTTCATGCTGGCAATTCACTATACCTGCTTACACAGATGTTTGCTGTCTCCACCATATGTGAGAGATTAACTTGGCAGTAGGGTGTGTAGGGTCGGAGACAGAAGCATGACGTCTATGAGTGCGGACAGTTCTGCACACGGCCATGCACAAAGGAATGATTATCTTTAAACAACCATGCTGTAAGTGCAATTTTGATTTCAATAAATGAGCTTTTATACATTAATGCACTATGAGCCTTCCCCATTGTTTCTATCACTACATGCTGTGAGATACACGAGCTTGGATCCATTTCTTGAGGCTGACTGACCACCTACCCTCAGAGGTGATTTTACATACACGCATATGATCTCTTGGTGGGATCATGCCATCTGGTAAGCAACCAATCTTTTTGTTTAAGGCACAGTGGTGATGCACATGCACTTTGGAATATTTTGTTTGCACAAGGACATTTCGTTATGACCTGCATGTGGGAAGTTGGACAATATATTTATTTTATGCAAGCACAAGAGTCGTTGGAGCACCAGTCATTTTACATGAACTTTTGGAACACCTGTCTAATTTAATTGCACTTGTTGCAGCCAGATTTTTAAACCATTTGCATTTGGATATAAAAAATTTTCATATCCCTGTTAAAATATCAGGTTTCTGTGATGTACAGTAAAAAAAATTAGACAACAATAAATCATTTCTGAGATTTTTCCACCTTTTACGTGACCTATAAACTGTACAAGTCAATTGAAAAACTAACAAATCATTTTTTTTTATTGGGGGGGGGGGGGGGAGTAAAAATAAAAAACTAAAATAATGTGGTTACATAAGTGTACACACCCTCTTATAACTGGGGATGTAGCGGTGTTTAGAATTAAGCAATCACATTCAAACTCATGTTAAAGAGAAGTACACACCTGCCATCATTTAAAGTACCTCTGATTAACCCCAAATAAAGTTCAGCTGTTCTAGTAGGTCTTTCCTGACATTTTCTTAGTCGCATCCTACAGCAAAAGCAATGGTTCGCAGAGAGCTTCCAAAGCATCAAAGGGATCTCATTGTTAAAAGGTATCAGTCAGGAGAAGGGTACAAAAGAATTTCCAAGGCATTAGATATACCATGGAACACAGTGAAGCCAGTCATCATCAAGTGGAGAAAATATGGCATAACAGTAGCATTACCAAGAACTTGATGTCACACCAAAACTGATAAAAAGACAAGAAGAAAACTGGTCAGGGAGGCTGCCAAGCAGTGTTAATTTCGTCAACGAAAAAGTTTTCTTCACAGTTTTTGTCAGAGGCATTTTTACAGTGACGAAAAGGAAACCAAAACTACAGCACATTATAACCAAAATTCAATCCGTTTGGACGAAAATGTGAGGCAGGGAGGTTTACCCTCGTGAACTAAATTCTCGTTTTCACTAAGCTCCCCCAGCTTCTGCTCGCAAACAAGCAAGCAAGTTGAAGTGACTATGTGCACCGTCCGTGACGACTACCAGAGACTAGAGCAGTGCTGTGCATTACAGGCAGGCCTCCCAAGTCCTGACGAGACTGTTCCACTCCTGAGTCCCGACTAATGAGATGTCTGCCCACGTTAAGAGCACAGAGCAGACTGTGAATGTGTAGTACTAGTGTACATTACAGTTACAGCAGGCCTGAGACCTCCCCTTCGACCACCATCTGTGTACATTATTACAGGCTTCCTACAACCACTGGCAGCGGCATACAGGGCACTGTGCAATACAGGCCATCCCTCAGACTTGAGACCACCATCTAGCACTGTGCAGCATTACAGGCCTCCTCAGACCACCGTCTAGAGCACTCTGCAGCATTACAGACCTTCTCAGACCACCGTCCAGAGCACTGTGCATCATAACAGACCTCCATCCAGGGCACTATGCAGCATTACAGGACTTCTCAGACCATCCGGAGTGGGTAAATCTGTATCTGAGTTTGTTCAAAACTTAATACCATAAATAATAACATATTAGATTTTTTTACTTCAGGAGTATATAATGAGTTTGGAAATTCTATAGAAATTCCTAAATAATGCATTACAATTTAACTAAACACATTAGACTAAAATTATTTTTAATGACTAAAATTTACTTTTAGTCGACTAAAATAAGATGACTAAAAAGGGACTAAAACTAAAATGGCATTTTAGTCAAAAGACTAACTAAAACTGAATCAAAATTTGATGCCAAAATTAACACTGCTACCAAGAGGCTTGCAACAACATTAAAGGAGCTGCAGGAATATCTGGCAAGTACTGGCTGTGTGGTAAGACAGGAGCCTTTTCTTACGAAGAAAAACAACCAAGCCTGGATACATTTTGCAAAAACACATCTGCAGTCTTCCAAAAGCATGTGAGAAAATGTGTTATGGTCTGATGAATCCAAGGTTAAACTGTTTGGCCATAATTCCAAAAGATATGTTTGGTGCAAAAACAAAACTGCACTTCACCAAAAGAACATCATACCCACAGTGAAGCATGGTGGTGGCATCATTATGCTTTGGGGCTGTTTTCCTCAGCTGGAAAAGGGGCCTTTGTCAAGGTAGAGGGAATTCTGAACAGTTCCAAATAGCAGTTAATATTGGCACAAAACCTTCAGGCTTCTGCTAGAAAGCTGAAAATAAAGAGGAACTTCATTTTTCAGCATGACAACGACCCAGAGCATACATTCAAATCAACAAAGTAATGGCTTCACCAGAAGAAGATTCAAGTTTTGGAATGGCCCAGCCAGTCCAAGACCTGAATGCGATTAAAAATCTTTGGGGTGACCTGAAGAGGGCTGTGCACAGGAGATACCCTCACAATCTGACAGATTTGGAGTATTTTTGCAAAGTGAGGGCAAATATTGCCAAGTCAAGATGTGCCATGCTGATAGACTCATACTCAAAAACACTGAGTGTTGTAAACAAAATCAAAAGGTGCTTCAACAAATTATTAGTTTACGGTGTGCCCACTTATGCAACCATATTATTTTAGTTTTTTATTTTTACTTCCCTCCACCTAAAATACTTCAGTTTGTTGTTCAACTGAGTTGTACAGTTTATAGGTTAAATTAAAAGGTGAAAAAAGTTCTGAAATAATTTATCTTTGTCTAATTTTTTTACACCACAGAAACCTGACATTTTACCAGGGGTGTGTAGACTTTTTATATCCACTGTGTATGCCTGAGCACAGTATATACACACTTTGTATGGTTGCACATAGCATGTTTTATTGTACATTTTTGAAGTAAAGCTCCATACAATAAGATTAATTATCACATTAGTCCTGGGTCACGAAACAGCACATCTTATGGACATACACAGTTGGGTGTGTGACTTCCTGGATAAGATTACAATACTTTAAAAAGGCACAGCAAACAGTTCTTGGTGAAACACACGCACAGTTTATTTACAAAGACCATATACACTGTGTACTACATAACCTGCCCCAGTGCCATTCACTCTCAGTCTGCTGGTATTTAGATTGTTGTCCTGCTACCTAGAAACTCTGTGCGCTGGATGAGACCAGGGCAGCCATCGAGGGGGGACAGCCCATACACATGTGGGGGGACAGCCCATACACATGTAGGGGGCCCGGGCATCCTGAGGGGCCCAGCCTCTCAGCAGGGTCAGGAGATGGGAGGAGCACCTGTCCTTGGTGCATTCTTTCCATGTGGGTGCAGGGGCGCTGCGAGGCCCTGGGGAATGTTGGTGGTCAAGCCTTGGGGGCCCAGGCCTAAAGCTTTGTAAGGGGCCCCGAATTTTCTGATGGCTGCCCTGGATGAGACTGATAGCGTTATTATCACAGTCTAGTGGCAGCAGTGAGATCTGACAGTGTAACCATTATGTTGCTGTTAACTGCAAAAAAAAAAAAAAAAAAAGAATCCAGAGATAGACTTGCCCAGTAACTCTTTTTTTCATATGTTTTCCAGGCCAGCACATGTGAAATAGACACCTCCACTAAGGAAATCTTTTTGCCAAGCTGATCAGTCATGAATGAGAACACAAAGGGAGCTAGTCTGAGAGATATCTAATTGCTAAAATCTGGAACTTCTAAAGGACAAATCCTCCTCCTTTACTGAATGGGTCCAATTGGAAAGGAGTGGGGTCACTAATATCCCCCCGCATTATCCACCTTCTAAGAATCCCCTGAAGCTGACAGCACAGGAATTGGAGATTCAGGAACAAAAAAAGGTTGAGCAGGGGGTTCCATGTCTGCCAAGAGAGACTTGAAAGATTAGAAGGTAGAGTCTAACTCCCAGTTTATGATTGAGAAGAGGTTGTGACAGGCACTGGCAGATTCCTCCTTAAGAACTACTAATTCAGAGTTAACAGAGCCTCACCTAGAATTTCTCAATTCAGAGCCACAAAGGAGGCCCCATATAACATATTACAGGCTAGGTGAAGAACATAGGATCAAACACAGGTAAACACAAGTAGGAAAAGCAATGTTCTGCTTAGGCCCCTTTCACACTTGTACGACCTAAAAGTGGCGTTATTTTGCCACGATTTTGACTGGACCTGAAGTAATGCCTGTGTAATCTTGAGGTCTATGGACCGCAAAATGCATCAAAGTCAGGCCAAAGTAATGCAGGGACTACTTTGAAGTAGGGATAGATTGATTATCGGGAGGGCCAATATGCACTTTTCCCGATATATCAGTATCAGCCCCGGAACTGCCAATATTTTTGTGACATCATTCTGCCTTCTTAGGCCACCTCCCTCGCCTTGGACAGCCTCGTCTGGAGTGGGGACTAGTCTCGCGGGAGTGTATCACAGCCATACACCCACCCACAGCAGCCCGGTGCCAGCCAGCCACCCACCCACATCCACAGCCCCTGTATCAGCTAGCCACAGGCACTGTACCAGCGAGCCAGACAGCCAGCCACAGGCCCTGTACTTGCCAGCCACAAGAACTGTACAAGCCAGCCAGCCACCCACAGGCACTGTACCAGCCAGCCACCCACAGGCCCTGTACCAGCCACCCACCCACCACATGGTGCCAGACAGCCAGCCACCCACCACAGGGTGCCAGACAGCCAGCTATCCACAGCCCCTGGGCCAGCCACCTACCACAGGGTGCCAGCCAGCCACCTACCACAGGGTGCCAGCCAGCCACCCACCACAGGGTGCCAGCCAGCCAGCCACCACAGGGTGCCAGCCAGCCACCCACCACAGGGTGCCAGCCAGCCACCCACCACAGGATATCAGACAGCCAGCCACCCACCCACCACAGGGTGCCAGACAGCCAGCCACCCACCACAGGGTGCCAGACAGCCAGCCAGCCACCCACCACAGGGTGTCAGACAGCCAGCCACCCACCACAGGGTGCCAGACAGCCAGCCATTGAGCATTAAACAAAAATTATCGTGTTCAGTACCAGATTTGTGTCAAAAATTGTCTTATTTTTCAAAATTTAAAAAAGGTACAAAATATCGGCCAATACCAATACGCTTTGACCAAAATATCGGTATCGGCCCTAAAAAAAAAACCATATCGGTCTATCCCTACTTTGAAGTCGCACAAATATGAACGGTACTCATTGGAAATCATGGAGTATGACTTGTCATGCGACTTTGCAGTTCCAAATCGCAGGACAAGTCGCACAAGTGTGAAGGGGCCTTACTTGTGTCCCATGGATGCCATGGGAACCTAGATTTTTAGTGCAGAATCAGCCCTTCTATGTGTGGCATGCTGTCAGCCGATTGCTGGGAGAGACCACCAGCAAAGGAACCAGCAACCCCTTCCTCTCCCACCTAAACAGATAATAAGGCTAATAACTACAGCCTTCGGTGCCTGGAAATGACATCAACCCACCAGGAAGTTATTGCCAGTGACACTCAGTTAAGTGGGAGCAGGCAGAGCTACTATTTCCTCTGTAGCTGGGGCAGCTAGCAGGAACCAGACTCACTGACATGCAAGCAATGTCATCTTTCCCAGCATGCACCTTACACCTCCCCCACCCCCTGAATAGACATGTTTCACAGAGAAAACCCAGAGTGCAGGGCAAATAGGAAAGCATCCATTGCAAACAGGATGTGCCGTTAGCCAGGGACATGACACTGCAGCATCGCAGATGTGTCTTGTGAGGTAGCCACCTCACGGCTGCATCCCTGCTGCGAACAGGGATGAGTCGTTCATAGTGCCAGGACGAACCACGGCTGAATGCTCGATGGCGGGCTGGGGGTCCATCTGACCCTCGAGAACCAGGGTGGTCAGTCCGAATCCCAGCACCGCAGGAATCCATCTTCTTCCGAAGAATTGACTAAAACTAAAGCTGACAAAATAAACAGCTAGTAAAGTAAGAGAAAACTGACATTTTCAAAAGAAAATCAAATAAAAAAAGATTAGATAGGCTGAGACTGTAGCCCCAGCACAGGGAAGCCTAACTACTCCTGACGCTAGGCAGAATGAAACTGAGTTGGGAGTGATCACTGCAGGGTATTGACCAGATGGAACAGCCTCCATGGGTGTGTATATGCAAATGCCTTTGTTCTTTTGACTAAGTCTTTATGCCTAGCTACTCCTGCGGAGCGGAAGTCAATACCCAACTTATTATAATTCTATAATGTATATATGTATATATATATATATATATATATATATATATGATTATTCAAGGGCTCCCACTACCTCCAGGTGCAGGGTGTGGCCATGGGGACCAAGTGTGCCCCTTCCTACGCCAACCTGCACCTGGGGGGGAGGGAGCGTGATCTCTTCTCCAGGGAGGATCTCAGGGAATTTCTCTCTGGGGTCCTCCTCTGGAGAAGGTTCATTGATGATATCTTTATGATTTGGACTAGCTCATTGACTTCTTTATTGGAATTCTTTAACATCCTCAAGGTGAATGATTTCAATTTGAAGTTCACCACCATGTATGGCCAAACGAGCTTAGACTTTTTGGACATAAGGATCTATATTGACAAGGATGGTACCATTGGTTCCACCTTGTTTCGGAAAACTACAGCTGGGAACACTATTTTAAAGGCAGATAGCTCCCATCCCATGCCTCTAATATCGAGTATACCCTTTAGCCAATATCTCCGCCTTAGGCGCAATTGCACCAGGTTGGAAGATTTTGAGATATAGGGAAAAGGGTCTACAAAATCGTCTATTATCTAGAGGATATAGTAAGTCATGTTTAAAGAAGTCCTATCATAGAGCCAAGGATCTAGATAGAAATGCTCTAATTTATGGTAACAAAAAGAAAAAGGAACTTGGAAATGTGCGCCTAATTACACACTACTCTACTCTGGCCAACATAGTCAAGTACGGTCAATTCTTGGCAAATTCTGGTACCTCCTCGAGGCTGATGAAAAGGTAGCCAAGCATATAGGAAATCGTCCACAAATTACCTTCAGGAGATCTCGGTCTCTGAAGGATCAATTGGTTCACAGCTACTATGTCCCTTCTTCCCACAAATCACGAGGACATCTGACGGGTACCTACCCCTGCAAAAGGTGTAATTTCTGTAGGTACTTATCAAATGCCAGTGAAATAACTCTCTCTAATGGGATTATCTACAAACCAACCTTCTATGCAAATTGTCAGACGGTAGGGGTTGTGTACATAATGTATTGTGCCTGTCAAGCCTTTTACAATGGAAAGACCAAGAGACCTTTTTTCAATCATATCAGAGACCACGTTAAATTGGTCCAGAGTAAGAAATTTGCAAGTCCAATTAGCCGTCACATGGGTTTATACCATGAATTTGACGACAGGATGATGAAGTTCTTTGCTCTGGAGCATATTCCACTCAATGAGAGAGGTGGAAGCATGGACAAAAACTTGTTACAACGAGAAACAAAGTGGATTTTTAATTTGTCAGCCACAAGATACCCGGGAATTAATGACACTATAAGCTTTAAACCCTTCCTTGGTTAGGGGTAAATTAATTACTTTAATAAAGTTTGTGCTTCTATTTTGCAAATTTTGGGAGAATTCTCTCCCCCCTCTTTTCTGTTCATTTATTTGTTCTTCCTAATATTATTTGTGATTCTTTGCTTTCTTTGTTGCAACTGAACAGAATGTTATAAGTTGTATCTTTGGACTTGGCCCAATATGGAGGTAGGCATGCCTTTTCTTCTTTTGGCCCATTCTAGTGGTTGGAGACATCAGGTCTTCCTGCTGCAACTGTGACCCCATATGAGCACCCAGGGTGCCCTCCGTTTCTCTTGATCTATGTCCCTGATCTGAGCGGAGGTCACCGACTCTATCTGCTGCCCACTGATGTGATCCATTATCATTTTTCAGCTAGTCCTATGTAGCTTTATACAGGAATTACCTGATTAAATATCAAACAAAAAATGTCAGAATCATATAGGCAATTATTTCCAACTAACCTTTAACTGATGAACTATATATATTCAATGCGATTATTTTTTACTATTTATTCAATTTAATAACTGCAAATTATAGGTAGAGTAACCTTACTTAATTATAGATCTTGTCTTGTTGGCCCATATATTTTTGGTCCTGGCTTTCTATGTATATGTTTTCTCATTATTGAATAATAAACAAATGGGGACCTTTACTACCTTTTCCTTTGGGTATATTTAGCCTATATATAGGGCTTTATTTACTTCCATTGTTTGCCTATAAACAAATAATCGCTAATTTTTATACATTGCCCTTCTTGCCCATAATAAATATGGAAACCGCTATACCGGAGGTTTGACTGCCTCTACTTCCGGGTTTAAGCCGATCACGTGACGCCGCTATCCAATCTGGTCACGCGCCGTTCGTAGGGTTCATCCTGGACAGCTGATAGTACTTTGCTCTCACTCTGGCGGTGACGTCAGACGCCGCCGGAGTGGAGGAGACACTTAAAACACCAGCATGGTTACCCACAGTCTGTCTGGACTGTCGATGAGAGAGGAAGGAGCCTGCATAGAGGTAATGGAGGATTTAATGTGTTCCCTTTGATTTTACCATGCATCGATCTGCTAGTTTGGTTGGCTTCTCCTACCCTCTATCATTCATTTGAAATGGGCCCATTGAGAATATCTATTCACTTACAGGCTCAAATCACTGGGATCTGTTTTTTTCCGGAAATACTCCCTTGTATTGGAGATCTATATTTCTTCTTACCCACATCATAGGAACCAGTTTTATTAACCAAACCAGCAATAAGGTAAAGAATGGTTGTTACTAATGGGTGTTTTTTGAGGTATAATGATAATGGATATGAGAATATCATTCAACGAAAATCCTATGATTTTCTTTCTTGAATATGAGATTATAAACAGTTTACTGAAAATATATATCTATCTGACAGGACTCCTTATCTGAAGTCCGGCATCTTCGTACTTAGAAGTTTATTTTTATCCTGATTGCAGTATATATTATATACTCGGTTCATCTCAGCAAACCAAATATACGGTAAAACGAGTATTGCTTGTATCATACAATGCAACTTTATCAATTACTTAGAAAACACCATCAATTTGTTTGTTTTCTTCCTCATCCAATTTTTTATTGAAATTTTTAGCTGGATTTTTAGAGCTGGTTTCCAGGACAAATGTGAAGATAGTTGGAAGATTAGACACATCCTGCAAGTCCTTTGGGCATTTTCCCGATCCTTCAAGTTCATAGTCTGATAATTGAAGGGTAATTAATACTTAAATTATTGATAACAGATCTATTATGCAATATTGAAGTCCCTAGGATAACACATTGAAAATCCCTCATTTCCTCAGTCTCCTCATGTTTCTGTGGCTTGGCTCATGTCTCCTCTGTGGTGTGACGCATGCTTAGCGGGTGACTCTACCTCTCCTCCCACCTAGTGGCCTAATCCATCTACAGCCTCCTCCAACATTTATGGGTCCTTTTTGAGGTATGCCTCTTTCCCCCTTCTTTGCTTTTTGCAAATCCCATGGACTCCACCATGGTGTATATTCATTAATTGTTTTTCAAATATAATATAATTACATGTGTATGCTTCCTTGATACTTTCATAATATTTTTCATTGTATGTAGAATGTTCACTTGTGAAAGATGTTCGTCAGCCTCCTGAAGAAGCCATTTGAAGATGGTGAAACATGTTGAGCAGACACAATCAAGTGCTTTCTTATTGCTTTTATATGTTTTAAAAGTATTGTTCTTGTATTTTTCAATAAAATTATTTGTATTTTTTACAAAAAATGACTTTCTCCATCACTATATATTTATTGGCACCTTTAAAGTCCCACTACCCCATCCATTTGCTCTTGATATATATATATATATATATATATATATATATATATATATATATATATATATATATATATATATATATATATATATATATATAAAATTCTATAATGTATATATATATATAATTCTATAATGTATATATATGTATATATATATATATATATATATATATGTATATATATATATATATATATATATATATATATATATATATATATATATATATATATATATATACACACACACACACACACAGGGAGTGCAGAATTATTAGGCAAATGAGTATTTTTGAGGATTTTATTATTGAACAACCATGTTCTCAATGAACCCAAAAAACTCATATCAAAGCTGACTATTTTTGGAAGTAGTTTTTAGTTTGTTTTTAGTTTTAGCTATTTTAGGGGGATATCTGTGTGTGCAGGTGACTATTACTGTGCATAATTATTAGGCAACTTAACAAAAATCAAATATACAGTATACCCATTTCAATTATTTTTTTTACCAGTGAAGCCAATATAACATCTCAACATTCACAAATATACATTTCTGACATTCAAAAACAAAACAAAAACAAATCAGTGACCAATATAGCCACCTTTCTTTGCAAGGACACTCAAAAGACTGCTATCCATGGATTCTGTCAGTGTTTTGATCTGTTCACCATCAACATTGCGTGCAGCAGCAACCACAGCCTCCCAGACACTGTTCAGAGAGGTGTACTGTTTTCCCTCCTTGTAAATCTCACATTTGATGATGGACCACAGGTTCTCAATGGGGTTCAGATCAGGTGAACAAGGAGGCCATGTCATTAGCTTTTCTTCTTTTATACCCTTTCTTGCCAGCCACGCTGTGGAGTACTTGGACGCGTGTGATGGAGCCTTGTCCTGCATGAAAATCATGTTTTTCTTGAAGGATGCAGACTTCTTCCTGTACCACTGCTTGAAGAAGGTGTCTTCCAGAAACTGGCAGTAGGACTGGGAGTTGAGCTTGACTCCATCCTCAACCCGAAAAGGCCCCACAAGCTCATCTTTGATGATACCAGCCCAAACCAGTACTCCACCTCCACCTTGCTGGCGTCTGAGTCGGACTGGAGCTCTCTGCCCTTTACCAATCCAGCCACGGGCCCATCCATCTGGCCCATCAAGACTCACTCTCATTTCATCAGTCCATAAAACCTCATCAGTCTTGAGATATTTCTTGGCCCAGTCTTGACGTTTCAGCTTGTGTGTCTTGTTCAGTGGTGGTCGTCTTTCAGCCTTTCTTACCTTGGCCATGTCTCTGAGTATTGCACACCTTGTGCTTTTGGGCACTCCAGTGATGTTGCAGCTCTGAAATATGGCCAAACTGGTAGCAAGTGGCATCTTGGCAGCTGCACGCTTGACTTTTCTCAGTTCATGGGCTGTTATTTTGCGCCTTGGTTTTTCCACACGCTTCTTGCGACCCTGTTGACTATTTTGAATGAAATGCTTGATTGTTAGATGATCACGCTTCAGAAGCTTTGCAATTTTATAAGTGCTGCATCCCTCTGCAAGATATCTCACTATTTTTGACTTTTCTGAGCCTGTCAAGTACTTCTTTTGACCCATTTTGCCCAAGGAAAGGAAGTTGCCTAATAATTATGCACACCTGATATAGGGTGTTGAGGTCATTAGACCACACCCCTTCTCATTACAGAGATGCACATCACCTAATATGCTTAATTGGTAGTAGGCTTTCGAGCCTATACAGCTTGGAGTAAGACAACATGCATAAAGAGGATGATGTGGTCAAAATACTAATTTGCCTAATAATTCTGCACTCCCTGTGTATATATATATATATATATATATATATATATATATATATATATATAATTCTATATTATATATATCTATATATATCTAGATTATATTCTATATTTTCCTCAAGCACAATAAAGGGAGGGGAATCAGGTTCCCCCTGCCCATACTATGTAGGGGTCCCGGAGGGCAAGGTATCATGAACAAGTCTCGTCTCCCTTAAGAGAGAGGTAAGAAAAAAAAAAAAGGGATGGGTGGTACAGAGGGATAGTCAAAGAGAAGGGAGCTCCTCCACCCATGTTCCAAGCTAAGGATCACCTCTGGAAGGGCAAAACACAAATACGGAGAAATGTTTGACAGAAGATCTGTCTAGCTCTCATGAGCTGTCCTCGAAAAAGACTGGGGAAAAAGGGATTAAATATTTAATGCATGTATCCTCCCATTGTACAAAAGATTATATAAAAAATAATCAAAAACTAAACTTTGCAATATACGAAAGACATACAAGCAAGAGAAGCTGCCAAGGCAGAATCCTTTATAAAAAAAAAGTGTCCTTCCTTTGGTGTGCATTTGTGTTAAACTGGTACATTACTTGTCAGCATTACTTAGAGACCACCAATATAACCAATTATAAATTAAAATTGCCCAATTATGGGGTGAACAGAAAGTACTTTTAGCTCTACAAACTCAATCAGATGTGTTATTTGCTCTTTTCATGGCTGCACTAAACCTAAAAGCATTCCAATTATGAATGCCTTATCAGATGGACAATTGAAAAAGATGCACGCAGTTCAGTATTTTTTCTCCTAAAAGGATCATTAGTTACTAAAAAATATTTACGAAATGAAGATTGACATTAATATACTAGACCAAGCAGCACATGCTAAATACAGCGGCTGTTTTTTGTAAGCCTTTAAAAAGAAAGGCATTCTAGCCTAAATAAAATCACCCAGAGCATACCAAAAACACTGTTTAGTTTCCACAGATAAAAACCTAAGTATCAAATAAAATAAAAAATACATGCATGATACATTGAATACGTAACGTTGAAGCTCTTTTTTTTGACAAGGGGATGAGAAAGGAGCAGAAAACTCAGCATTAGGAAGAGACATGGCATTTAAACCTTCCTCACTCAATCAAATGCTAAACATTTTAGCAGAAGTTGATAATTAACAAAAACAAATCTAATATGGCATAATGGTTTGCGAACAACAATTACTTGGACCACGGTACGTATATCTTGACAAATGTCAAATAAAAGTAAACGGCTTGTCTAAAACTGCACCTTTTCTGGTGCAGCTTGGAAAACCAAGGTGAACTCCTAAGTGGTTTATGTGGGCTGAACATTTTTATGATAAACTGGTTGGCTTATCGAATATGAATGAATGGATGCTGTATCCTGGTATCAGTAAGAATGCACTGGAGAATTGCATTGTCCTAAACCACAATACCTATATTTAGGTAATGGCAAAAAATATAAATAAATGCAGGACTAAAAAAGCAGAACTAAGGGCTGGTTCACACCATGAATCACACAAGAATGTGCTGTTGCCTTCCTGTGCAATTCACGTGCGATCGGGGTGCAGTGCGATTTCAGCATATTCATTTGAATGGGCTGAAATCGCACCAAACGTAGCCAAAAGTAGTGCATGCACTATTTTACAAAAGCACAGCAACCGGATTGCATGCTACTACTGTATCATGCAATCCAGTGCAGGCAAACATATTGCATTTGCGACCTACGTTTGGGGTGTTGTTAAAACGGGCACCTGCTGCAAATCGCAAGTGCAGTGTGTTCTGGTGCGAACTTGCCCTCAAGGCAAACTTAACAGTCCATCCATTATTGCAGCTCTGTAAACATAAAAAAACACATAGAGTAATTACCTAAAAAAAAAAAAATGTCTACCCATAATTCACTCCTGTGTACCTCTGAACCTATAAGTCAATCAAGCTTTCTGCATTGTACAACATTGTCATCCTTACATGTTTTAGGAAGTAGGGAGAAGGGGAGATGGTAATAAAGGCTTATAGGAGACAGAGAACACGGGGAGAATTTTGTATTTGTTGTGATACTTATTTACAGTCCAATTAGTGGATTAAAGGGTTACTAAAGGCTATTTTTGAAAATTTTAATAAACATACTTATCTGCTTTGCGCGATGCAATTGAACTGAATGGCCCAAAACTCATCTTCATTGGTCCCCCCCAATGGCACTGTCCACTCCTCCTCTTTAGTGTCTATCCCACAGCAAGCCCTTGCTTTGGAGGCAATGGTGCAGGCTCACTTCCAATCTGGGCTGTGTGTGTCTATAGACACACAAAGTGTGGCTCTGCCCCTCCCCCTGCTCCCTCCTCACTGGATTTGACAAACAGTAGCAGAAGCCAATGGCTCCCACTGCTGCCTCCATGTACAAAGAAGAGAGAGAGGGAGAGAGAGAAAGTGATGTTGTACTCATGCATAGCGTTGGATGGAGATCAGGCTCAGGTATCTAACTGGACATGGAGGCAGCAGCAAGAGCCAATGGCTTCTGCTGCTGTCAATCAAATTCAGTGAGGAAGGAGTGGGACCAAGCCACATCTTGTGCATGTAAAGACACGCAGAGCCCACATCAGGAGCCACACTAAATAGGAGCAGCAGACAGTGCCAGTGGGGGACCCGGAAAAAGGAGGTTCGGGACAGCTCTGCAATACCATTGCACATAACAGGTAAGTATAACATGTTCGTTATTTTAATTTAAAAAAATAGCCTTTAGTAACCCTCTAAAGTTGGAAGGTGAGACAGGAAATCTGAGCACAAACCAGAGCACAATGTCACAGTAAAGCTGATTTACTAAAGGATTTGAGAATTTTCACACAATGTACTGTGTGCATATCCGCTTCAATTATCCACTTGCTGACTGAAGAAGCAAGTGAACAGGGATTTTCTTTTCACATGATTGGAGAATTTCAGTGAATCTCCACATGTTTTGTTGTGTGAACATTCTCAAATCCTTTAGTAAATCAGCCCCAATGCTTGCGTTTAAGATTACTGAGGCCTCAGAAGATGAGGATACTACCAACTGTCAGGAATGTACTAAAGGAGAATGACAGGATCTACATTGGAGCCATTCAATAGTCTCTCAATGCATCGGAGGAAGATTTCTGCTAGACTAGGACACAGCACCACATGGGACACATGAGTAATTTCTCTTGTGCTGATTTTTTTTTCTTAAATAAACTTTTGCGATAACGAACAAAAACACTTTTATGAAGCATATTTTGTAAGTTTAGAGCCAGTTTGCTTTTACTTTTAGTTTATCCATGTAAGTAATTATATTACACTATGTGGCGTCCTCTTCTCTCTTCTTCCGGTGGATGAGGAGAGATATCATTCACCATCTTTTGAGGATGGCAATCTGTCAAGCACCAAGGAGTGAGGAAAGCTTTCCCCGATTGGAAAAAGTGTGGATTGACTTCTAAAAAGTGTGATGTTCTACCATCTTGTGAGTGAGCACCTTGAATATGTGGTGGTCAGTTTTATCAACATTTGAGATCTGTCTGCACTGGTTGTCCCTCAGGACGATGGAATTGGACATTCTGTGAAGTATAATGGAATTAAAGTGGTTGTAAACCCCCCTCCGGAAGGTTTTACCCACTTCATTACCAGGCCTTTTTTTGCTATATAGCACTGCGCTAATTAAACTGGCAATTGCGCAGGTCAAGCATCGCTGTACACAAACAATTTTTATCATTTTATTTCACACAAATAGAGCTTCTTTTGGTACTATTTGATCCCCACTGTTTAATTATTATTATTAAAAATTAAAAAAAAATAAAATATTATTCACTTTCTTCTATAAAACATATCCAATAAAAAATATAACTTCTTGATAAATGTAGGCTAAAAGTATTCGGCTACATGTCTTTGGTAAAAAAAAAAAAAAATCCCAATAGATGCATAGTGATTGGTTGAGCGGCAGGCAAGCTGACACTAACTTTCACTTGGTGGGGACTAGCTGCCATTGACATCAGCAGTAACACTAATACAGTGATGATACTATACACTGTCATTGTACTATTGACACTGGCTGGGAAGGAGTTAACTTCTAGGGCGATCAAAGGGTTAACAGTGTGCCTAATACTGTACAATGTGTGCAATATGTGCAGGTTTTTACTAATTATCTCTTTGTTTCAAAGCAGGGATAAGAAACAAAGATTATTCCCTATGTACAGAGCCCTGTGTTGATTGTCAGCACAGAGCTCTGGGCTGTGATTGTAAACAGGCGATCAGCAGGTTTTGGCCATCATTGGCTAGACCTGCTGACAGACTCCCCCTGAGTACAATGAAACCCGAAAACAGGCAGCAATGTACCAGTACCTCGCTTTGCATGTACGAGCCGCCGTGTCGGCCATACTTTGCACGAGGGCAGTCAGCATGTAGAAGATTAAAAAAAAAAAGCTTTAGAGAAAGAGTAGTTAATAAATTTTAAAAAAAATGGGGAAAAATAAACAAACCAATAACTAAACAAATGTAGCAGGAAAAAATAGAAATGTTGTATTCCCTGTAAATGCTATAACTTGGAGTACAATACAGGACACAGGCAACATATTTATTCACCATAGGTTTTAGGCGCATATCTTCAAGTGACTCTACATTAACTAGCTTTATGCCCCCTTGGGGTGTCTTCCCCATAACTCTACTCCACTCTGTGGAATTTCAGTTTTGTAACAATCAATGAAATGTAAACCAAAAGAAAAGAAGGGTGTGTGTCCTGTACTGTGTTCCACAATATGGAATTTACAGGTAAGTCAAAATTCCTCTCATCTTAAGATCAGGTGGCGGCCTTACAAAGTTGGGCTACAGAGGCTTGGTGCTGAAAAGCCCATAAAATAAATATAGATCTGGTAGAGTGAGCAGGCAAGAGCGAAGGAAAAGGTTTTTGGTTAAGAGCGTAAACTTTTGCAATCGGGTTCCTTATCCACCTTGTAATAATGGATTTTGAAGTGTGTTTCTTGTGAGATCCCAAGGATAGAAGAGTAAGGGAATCAGTTCTTATGATGGAAGCAAAAGCTTTTATAAGTAGAAGACAAGGGTGACCAGCGCTATGGAGTATGAGGTGAACAGTGAAAGATGGAATAAAATAGGTGTAAGCAGCCAACAACCAAACCCCGAAGGGTTAAGAATATAGTGAATGTGCAAAGGGGTTGAGATGGCGCTACCTAAAGTGATCAAGTGCTGATTAAGGTGCAGTAGTGTGCAAAAAACCTCATATATTGAGGGGGGGTGATACCCGCTGCTTATAAATTATAATTCCCAAAGATTAAAAGCAAGAAACACAAATTTGTGTCGATCCACAACAACCGATTGGATCTATTGGTGTATGGTGAATTTTGTCCAAAATAACGATTGTGCAACAAATAAACAAACTTATATAATAGTGAATTTATTCCAATAAAAGTGATACAGTGCAACTGGTCAAAACGATAAATGATACATATGAAATAAAATTCCCTGGTGGTGAAGTGGTGAACATAAGAAAATAAATCCTGAAGTGATATAACTCCCAGAGGTTAGGTGCTGTAATCACCTAAAAGACCACTAGGTGTAGCGTATACAACCTGTTCAATGGAGTGGTCCAGTTGAGGTGGATTCCGGGGTTCCTCTCCTCGATCCAGCAAGGCACCAGCTGGCGATCTCACAGAAAGGAGCTCCAGCAGACGTCCCCTGACGAAACGCGTAGGGCGGGTCCATTGCGTCACTTCCGGTCTCGGACTTTGCAGCCGTGGAACACGGAAGCTTCCCAGCATAGCTCTACACTGATCCGAGGCAGCTTCACCATGAGTCTATACTACTTTTTGTATTGGCATACCACTATATACTGCTTCATGGGGCTCCCCTCTCTTTCCTTTCTGTGAGATCGCCAGCTGGTGCCATTTCTGGCTTTGATCGGGACTCCATCCAGCCGGCGGACATGCCGGCTGGGTGCTCGGGTCTCCCGGTGGGACGGGAGCCCCAAGCAAAGTCACGGAAGGCGGGGGGAGGGACATCCCCTCCCGCTCACCCGGGTAACGATCGAGCAGCTCCCGAGCCGCATCGGTCGTTAGCGACGGAAAGCTGACCATTGGCTCTAAACCACGGTACTGGGATGGTGCCTCTAGCTAGAGGCATCATCCCGGTATACTACCGCAAAATTTGCCGACGTACCCCTACGTCACTTTGCGGTAATTGGTTAAAACTATTAAATCGATGGGTTTACTTCGGCTTTAAGGTCCCATGGAAGCATGGGGTGCTGCAGCAAGGCACCCCTGTTACAAGCAACACCTTGAATAAAGATTTTTTGTGAAACCAGAGGCCTTGTGTGAAACCAGAGGCCTTTGAAAAAGGACAGACAAGACAGACAACTGCTCTTTAAGAGTGCCAAGAGTCAAGTTTTGATCAACACTTGTTTGGAGAGAGACCAGAATACAAATCACAGGGTGAAATATAATTTACAGGTGTGATATCCTTCTGGAAGTAGGTTTTCTTGCTTTCAGCAAGGTAGGAATCGCAGACTCAGAAATCCCTCATTTTAAACCTGGGTTTTAACAGCCATGCCAATAAAGCCAGAGACTGTGAAGCAGGATGGAATGGAGGACCTTAAGACAGCAGATCTGGCCTGTTGGGAAAAGGCCAGGGCTGTCTGCTAGAAGCACGTGTATATCAGGTTCTTCTGGGCCAGAGAAATACCTCTCTCCTCTCTTGCTCTAATTTGTGGAGCAGACAAGTAGATTATCCAAGCATTTGACATCAGTGCTAGAGAATACATGGTTCTGGCAATGAACAGAGTTAGCCTGTTTTTGAACCTGGAGGCCAGGAAGTTCATATCCGGAATCCCCCATCTTTAACATTTCAGAATGAATACATCTGGGTGAGTGAACCATTTCCCTTGGATCAAGTGGTGGTGGATAATCCCCGTGCTAGTTGTACACTTCTGGAATGTGGACCGCAGAGACCGCTTGGCAGTTAAATCCTATCCGCAAGAGAATATGGTTTGCCTCTTTTAGGGCAGTCAGGGTTCTCATGCCCCTTTGATGGTTGATATTTGCCCAAACTGGATATACCAGAATTGGATGTCCCCTGAGAAGGGAAGTCCGGGGTGCAAGGATAACCTGACTGCTCTGAAATCCAGAATGTTGATGGGGAGTTTGGTTTCCCTCTTGACCGTGTTCTCTAAACTGTTAGGGATTTAAACACTCTTGCCCAGCTTGGCAGATTTGCATCTGTTGTAAGGACTTTCCAGTTTAGGGAAGGAAGAATTTCCCCAATGTTAGAGCTGGGGTAGCGATTTACCAAGATAAGTTCTTGCTTGGCTGGATAGGAACATGGGTACTCAAGGGAAACAGCCTGCATTTTCCATGCCAACAAAGTGTTTTGTTAGAGAGTTCTTGAAAATAACTGGGCAAAAAGGTACTGCCTCGAAGGAGGCAACCATTAGGCCTAGAACCCTCATGGGATTTCTCTTGGATCTCAGTAAAACCTTTGCACGTGTGACCTCTTTAATGAATTGGTCAAATGCCTCACCAAACAGACATCATCCTTAGAAGGGCATAGATGTTAGGCACCTTTTGCATGAAGCACCAGCTATCCAAGCTGTAACTCATAAGATTCTGTGCATGTTAACAGACATTGGAGCTATTCTGGAGATTTGTATCATGACATGAACTAGGGCATCCACACAAAAAAGCATAGTAAAAAACAACTGTTGTTATTGTTCTGTAACAATCCTGAAATACAGGGTCTTGTTGATTGTTTATTGTCCTAGTCCTGTTACGTGGAGTTTGACATACTAAAATTGCAGGGCTAGGCCTGCCAGGTAAAGAAAGCTTTTAGGAGCATCTTAAATTTTCTTTTTGCAGAATCTTTGAAAGAAGGGAGAGTAAAATGCTTGTTTAGGAAAGAGATGGCAGGAATAGCACACTTCTTTGTCCTTAAAAGCTTGCCAATGTCCAGTCACCTGAAGGTATGTGCCTATAGCCCATGGTGTATGAAAATTTTACCTGTGTCCTGTACTTAACAACGAACGTTCAGAAAACTGTGTGGCGATTCGTCTTCCTCAGCAAATGAATGCTGAACAGGAACAGGAACTTTTGCACCACTTGATAGCAACGGTAATGAAAAAGTGGGGGAAGACAAAGACACAAATTACCTTCCACTAACAGACAAAAAAGAATAATATATCATGTTTACAGAAATTTGCATCTCTGCCAATAGAAACAGGCAAAACATAAGATTTTTGGGAGTCTATATTTCACTTGTAAAATCTAGTTCTAAAAAATTGTGTACTAAAAAAAAAAAAAAAAAACTGCAATCAATTGAAATATAATTGGGTTAAAAAAAAAAAAAAACTTAGTAGGAAACCATAATGACTTTTTTAGATTTTGCTTCTGTATCATCAGCAGTTACATGTTGAATGCTTTTGAATAATAATCTCAGAATGTCTGATTTTGACTTTAAAGATTTCCCTTGGCAGATGATGAATTAATACCAAACTAATTAACTTTCAGCGGTAAAACTCATTTTTCATTTTGAGTTGCAATATCAGCATTGATATAACAAAGAGAGCACAAAGTTTCTTCTTCGTATTTTGAAAAGGCATGGCTAATATGGCAAGGAAAAAAACAGCAGTTTGCTATTTTCTCATTGTAAAACAAAGCGAGTCTGTCAAAGACCTCAATTAACTGGCAACATTCTTTCATCCTTAGAAGCTACAAATCAAGTTCAAAAACATTATGGTCAATTTGTGCCATCCAGCTTTTTCTTTTTTTTTTTTGGTAGTGGTGTTCAATACAACCACCATTCCATGACTTTAAGAAAACTTTTCAAGATAATACAAGAAAGGTGTTTTCTTTTATTTTTTGTGATAAGAGGTATATTTTCACAAGCTGATAGTAATGAGAGGACACTACGACAAGATACGTAACCATGCTACAGCTGGGAGGAACAAGATAACAAATTCAATTGATTTCTTAATAGTTTTAGTCAAGATAAATTTATTTCTAATGGCCTTCTGACATTCGCCAAATGGTGTAATCAGTCTGAGTCCAATTCTGTATCTTCTGAACAAAAAAAGTGGACAACTTTAACTGTAAATCTAACAAGCCTTAGAAAAAGACTCCATGTTACATGGAAAACCCAGGCAAGCAGTTCAGTTCATCTTAAAAACAGCTAACAGTAATATCAGTAAAACGAAGAAGGTATTGCTACCAAAAAAAAAAAAAAAACTCACTTACACTGTTACACAGCAATTAGTGTCATTCCTCAATACAAGAAACTTTAGACTGGCGGTACCTTTCTTTTGATGGTATTGCTACTGGGTAAGGTTTGTGTTTAAGAAAAGTGTGTGTCATCTTGTAACATGTTATTTTATGAATTAAACAACTAAGAGATATACAGTCAGTCACAAATTAGTAAAGCCCTTCATACTAAAGCACATTTTTCAACTTTTTGACAAAGGCACCCTTTTAAAATGATGCACAATCTCAAGGCACCCTTTAAAAATGATGCACAATCTCCAGGCGCTCCATTTAAAATGTTAAATAGTTTTACATAATGTAGTAACATCCACACAGGTAGGACACCCAACATTAGAGGTGCTGTGCAGGCACTCAACATCTTCCTCATCAGCTGATAATGTAATTGGTTATTAGAATGCCGTCGGTTAAAAGGTTGTAATGGTTACATAGTTAGTGAGGTTGAAAAAAAGACACCAGTCCAACCTTTGATGAGTGTGTGTGTGCGCGCTTGCTGTCAATAGTACATCGTATAACCCTGTATATTCTGGTCATTAAGGTGCCTATCAAATTTTTTTTTTTAAAACTATCGATGCTCCCTGCTGATACCACTGCTTGTGGAAGAGAATTCCCCATGCTTCCTGCTCTGACGATAAAGAACCCTTTACGCAGTTTAAGGTTAAACCGCTTCTGCTCTAAATTTAGTGAAAGACCGCGTGTCCTTTTATATTCCCTTTCTGCTGAAGTTTTTTCCCTATGCTAGGGTCGCCAGTACAGTATTTTTATAATGATATCATATCCCCTCTCAAATGTCTCCTCTTCAGAAAGAATAAGTTCAATGTTTGTAGTCTTTCCGCATAGCTGAAGACCTCCATTCCCTTTATTAGCTTTGTTGCCCTTCTCTGGACTCTCTCCAGTTCCAGCACATCTTTCCTGAGGACCGGTGCCCAGAACCGGATGGCATACTCGAGTCTTGTAGAGTGGGAAAATTATCATTTTATTTCTGGAGTGAATCCTCTTTTTTCTACATGCCAGTCAGTATTCTTTTGGCTTTGCTTGCAGCAGCTTGGCATTGCATGCCATTGCTGAGCTTGTCTTCTACTAGGACCCCCAGGTCCTTTTCCATCTTAGATTTCCCTCAAAGGTTCTACCCCTAGTAAATAACTTGCGCTCATATTTCTGGCACCCAAATGCATTACCTTACATTTTCCAACTATAAACCTCATTTGCCATGTAGATGCAAACCCCATTAGTTTGTTTGGGTCTTCTTGTAAAGTTTCCACATCCTTTGTAGAAGTTATTGCCCTGCTTATTTTAGTATCGTCTGCAAATACTGAGATTATGCGGTTTATCGCATCCTCTAGATCATTTAGGAATAAATTATACAGGATTGGTCCCAGGACAGATCCTTGGGAGACCCCACTTTCCACACCAGACCTTTCAGAATACTCCCCATTTATCACCACCATTTAGACTTGCCCCTGAAGCCAGTTTTCAATCCAGGTACTCACCCTATGGTCCATACCTACATACCTTAGTTTGTACAGTGAACATTTCCGGGGAACTGTATCAAAATGCTTTGGCAAAATCCAGATACAACACATCCACATGCCTTCCTTTATCTAGATAGCAACTCACTTCTTTATAGAAGGTTAATAAATTTGTCTGGCAAGAATGATTTTTCATGAAATCCATTTCTGATTACTACTAATAATACCGGTTTCATTACTAAAATCTTGTGTTTAGTCCTTTATCATCCCCTCCAATAGCTAGAAGACTTTTGATGTTAGGCTAACCGGCCTGTAGTTCCCAGGAAGATATCTTGGCCCTTTTATAAATATTGTTGCCACATTGGCTTTTCTTCAATCAGCTGGAACCATAACAATTAGGAACAACGGTCTGGCTATCACCTGGCTGAGTTTCTTAAGGAGCCTCAGGTGTAAGCCATCTGATCCCAATTACTTATTTATGCTAAGTTTTTCAAGTCAAGTTCTGAGTCTGTCTTCTGTTAACCATGAGGGTGCTTCCTGTGACTTATTAACATTACAGTCTAGGTTACTGTATCCTCCTAATTCGTTTGTGAAGACTGACTAGAAGAATTTATTTAGAACCTTTGCCTTCTCTCTGACCTTTATAGCCAGATTCTCTTCATTGTCCTTTATCGGGCCAATCTGTTCTGGCCTCACTTTCTTACTATTTATATACTTAAAGAATTTCTTGGGTTTTTTTTTTTTTTATGGTCGTCAGCTATGTGTCTTTTGTGTTGGAAAAAACACTTTAATATTGTCTAGCAAAGAGGGCAGTTTAGGGAAGTTGGCGCTTTTGAAATTCAGTGTCCTTGTATTACCCTTGTGTTTCCTATTACTGTGATTTATACTGAAACGAATTGACCTATTGTCACTGTTTCCTAAGTTTCCTCATATTTCTACATCCGCAATCAGGTCTGTATTGTTAGTACAGTAGGTCTAGTAACGCATGGTTTCCCGTCGTTGCGTTTCCCATTTGACCCATGAAATTGTGCTGTCAAACCAAGTCTCTGAAATTCCCACAAAATCGAAATCCTCCTCATACATGAACAGCTCCAGTTCTCCCAACATGTTGGCCAGAATTCTAGCATTGGCATACAAACCTCGTAATTTTGTCCGGTTACATACTATATCCTTATTAGAGGTTATGAGGCTGCACTTTGGATTTGTCAACTTACCTACCTTGGGTTTTGGATCTCTGGTCACCCTACCGCTAATGCCCCCAATATTGCCCGCTGAACCTTGCTCCTTGCTCTACATCTAGACCTTCCCCATCATCACCTAATTTAAAAGTTCCTCTAACTTTACGACCATCTTCTCTCCAAGTAGAGCTGCATCTTCCCCATTTAGGTGCAGTCCATCCCTCCTAAAGAGCCGGTAACCGAGGGAAGTCAGCCCAGTTCTCCAGGAACCCGAACCCCTACTTTCAACGCCAGCTCCTCAGCCACTTGGTAACTTCCCTAATCTTCCACTGCCTCACCGGCATGGCTGGAGGTACAGGTAATATTTCTGAGAATACTACCTTGGAGGTCCTAATCCTCAATTTAGCTCCTAAGTCCCTGAAATCATTTTTTAGAACTCTCCATCTTTCTCTAACTTTGTCAATGGTAGCCGCATGTGCCATGACAGCTGGGTCTTCCCCAGCCCCACCCAATAATCTGTCCACCAGACCCGTGATGTGCCGAACCTGAGCGCCCAGTAAACAAAATACAGTTCGGCGCTTACGGTCTTTGTGACAAATTGCCTTCTCTGTCCTTTTAATAATTGACTCCCCTACCACCAGAATCTGTCTATCCTTACCCTCGCTCCTGCCCTTTGCTTTGCTCCAGCAATGCTGGTCCTTGAATGGTTTCTCCAACATCACGCAACAGGGCGTATTTATTGGGATGTTCCATCAGAGGACTGGCCTCCTTGACTCTTTCCCCTCTACCCTTCCTGTCGCCCAACTACTCTGCTCTGGCGCCTGCACCCTTGTATCTCCACCCCCCTCTGTGCTGGTCCCTGCCTTCCAGGGAAGCAAGGTGCTAACATTTTGTGCAGCTGTATTCGCCCTCGATCAGATGATCACGAAACACATACATTCCCCAAGATGTGCAGCAAGTTGCATCTCCACATCCACCGGTTATCTTACCTACTAATTTATTGGGGATTGGTAATTTAACTGTCTGATTAGCTGTTTACTAGCTTCCTGACTCTAAATTCTCAGCACACAGTTACTCCTCAGTCAAACGCAGTTACTCAGCAGTATTCAACACTACTCAGTTAGTCAATACTACTGAGTTATGCAACAGCACTCAGATACACAACAGTACTCAACAATACACAGGTACTCAACAATATTCAGTTGGTGCACAATGAAAATCTGTGGCTTTGTGTAACTAAAAGGCAGGCTTGATCCATTCACTGGCTTGTAAAAAAAAAAAAAAAAAATATTGTCAATTTTTAGGCCATTTGCCAAGAAACCCCTGAAGAACCTCAAGCCTCCCTGGTTGAAAAAGGCTGTTCTAAAAGACTCATGAGTTTGCCTTCTTTTGTCATAGGTTATATTTTTAAGGAAAAGGCTCTTCAGTAAAACTGTAGCATAGGACGAAAATAGAATAAAATAGAGAAAAAATTTACCTAGGAGGAGACAGTGCTAGACAAGGGAAATTGGACTAAGTTAAAATTATCAATCTATAAATATAGAGATTTAGAGAGAAAGTTTATTTTTGTTACTCGGCATGTGTTTGAATGTTATAAGAACCATGTTTGGCAAATATTGATGCATTAAAAAAAAAAAGTGTCAATATCTGTATTCTGAAACAAGTCTCTAAGGGATTCTAGTTGGGAATTCTTTTAGCAGAAGCTTGTATTAATAGTTTATTGAACCTCCAGTTCCTGCAATAGTGCTCTGCCTCACTGTTCATTTAATTTTTTTTTCTGTCGGTTCACTGCAGTCTTATTTTTTTTATTTTTTTTAACATTTGAAAAAATAAAAGAGAAGAATGCAATGTTGCAGTCTCACAGTCTTCAGCATTGTTACAGTATTTCTGCATTTGACTGAAAATTGATTCAGGATACTGTACAGTGCCTTACATAGCACAGAACATGAAATAACAGTCAGGTCAGGAAAAAAAATGTGCACACATTTCTGTTAAAATTAATCAAACATCTTTGCAGGATTTACTCATTACTAATTGACCTTCACCTTGAAAAAATAACCCTTTGAAACAGGAGCAGTAAAAAAATAAATTTAATGTAAAAACATAAAAAATATGTAGCTAACAAAGTTTAGCTAATATCTGTTAAAGCAGTATTAAATTCAAAAGCAAAAATGTAACCTAATTCAGCTTACCAATCCTTAAATACAGTGGCTGCATTTCATTTTTAGGCTCCCCCCCCCCCCCCCATCTTATCCAGTCAATTAGCTATTCAGCAACCGGTTACAGCTAGAGTGCTTAGAAAAAACCATATAGCATTGACAGGGGTTCTTACAATGATTAGCTTTCATTCATGTAAAAACTTTATCCCAAAAGGAAAAGAAACCTGTTGCTGTAACTGTTTAAAAAGTGTTACCAGGAGTTGGCCTTCAATGCCTAACTCCAGTATTAAGTGAATCACCAAAGTTGTCCAAACAAAATAATTCCTTCACTAACACATGCAGCGGATGTCAGCGCTGTATGAACTTTGTGTAGCCTCACTTACATACATCGCTTTCCGTCCTGCTCCTGGAACAAAATCAAGTTAGGCTGATCAGTGCTCAGTCACTCACAGGAAGCTATGTATTTTATGAATGAATACAAAGCTTCTTCTGATTGGCTGAGATCTTGAGGTTATTTGTCCACCTCAGCCAATCAAAAAAAAAGCCTAGGTGAGCACCTAACAAAGGACCCAGTGTCTGAAGCAAACAGTACAGGCCAGGCCTAAGTAGTGGGGCCCAAGTACAGTCCACACCGAGGAGTAACTCAACAGAAACTAAAAGTAGCAACATATAAATTATGGTCTGTGAGTACAGGTCCTGCATCTTGTACTGCATGATTAAGATAAAAAGCCTTAAGATGAGAAAAAAAAAAAAAGGGATACTAATAAAGCCATCACATTTTAGGATTTGTAAATTGCAATATATACATTTTTTGCCTTTAGGTTCAAAAACAAACACATCAGAATGAAAATTTCTTTCTTGGGTAAAAAGCTGCTCCAGACTCCCTAAACTGTTTGTTTCAATAACATTTGGTCACATATTTATTTTAAGGGCTCTTGCACATGGGCACCAAAATACAAAGTTTTAGGATGTTTTTTTTAGGCTTTTTACTGACCTGAATCAGCCCATTTACTATGGGCCCATACACATGTGTGAATGCATAAAACAACAACCCCTTCCTTTAATTTTTGGAGCTAGAAGAAGCATTCTGGAATCTTTATACACATATTGACAAGTACATTTACTCTATATTATGCAGTTAGGTAAAAAGCACAGGAGGAAGTCATGAAGTTTTGAGGAAGTGGGATCACATAATCCAGTGATCACTTGTTTCCATCCCAGCCGACCAAGACCACTTTCTGTTTTATGGCAAGCTTTTTATCTACTGAAGATGGAAAGTCTGGTGAGAGGAGCTTAACAAAACTCCCAAAAATGTTCTCAGAAAAATTGTCTAAGTTGGAAGATACAAGTCAAAAGTAGAAAATAGCAAATATTAACAAAAAAGACCAATGTTTGCATTAAAGTGAACTTATGGCAACACCATATGGCATAAAAGAACAATTGTCCAGGAAAGCAGGCACCATGTGATATCAAAAACTATCACTGCTTTTACTGAATAGCACTTCATAAAAATCCTCTAAAATTGCCAAGCAAAGCAAACACTAACTTCATGGTTGTAAGAGCAGGTTGCTGACTGCTTGAGTAGTAATCATTGGGGTATTGTCTCATGGGAGTCTGGAGGGACATGCTCTAACTTGTAGATGTAGGCATTTGCATAGGCAACAAAAAGGGCTTTAAAGGGGTTGTAAAGTCAGGTTTTTTATCTTAATGCATTCTATGCATTAAGATTAAAAACCTTCTGTGTGCAGCAGCCCCCCTTAGCTCCCCTAACACTTACCTGAGGTCCCTCTCTGTCCAGCGATGTCCACGCATGTATCAGCCGTCAAGCTAGCCAATCAGGAGAGAGGACACAGGGAGCTGTACTCGGCTCAGGTTCCCTCATAGCAAGCTGCTTGCTGTAGGAGCACTGAACAGGAGGGAGGTGCCAGGATCACAGAAGAGAACCCGAGGAGGATCCGGGCCACTCTGTGCAAAACCAACTGCACAGAGCAGGTAATTAGAACATGTTGTTATTTTTATAGGAAAAAAAAGCAAGACTTTACAATCACTTAAATCAGCACTCAGAGGATAAGGAGGTCTACGTTTCATGAAAACCACTGCTTTAAGGACATTCTGGAAGTAATGCTAACTATAGATATGAGAGGAGACATCTTCTTAAGGATCCAGTTTTATTGTAGCATACCGACTGATGGATTGGCATTTTACAGGCTTAAAGATTAGAAATGGAGATACACATGTGTGGCTCTTGGCATTCCTTTGTTCCAGGATTAATTATCTCCAGTGTGCATTCTCAGAAGTTACATTATTCCATTATCCTAGAAGACTGAGCACTGATGTCAGTGACAAAGCTTGTGGACATCATAAATGAAGTGGAGTTGAGTTCCACTTAAAGTAATGGATTCTATCTTAAATCTTTGGTACATAAACCTGTTATATTATATTCATTAATGCGCAGCATTAAATATTTGTTTTCATTAAAAGAATGCAGGGAAAAAAACACCCCCCTAAAAGTGGATGTCTGCTACGACTATCTGATGTACAAAAGTAGAGAAGAAGAGCTTTCAAGGCTGGTTGAAGAAAAAACTGAACAGTGATTAATAAACTACAGATAAATAATTAACTTTTTAAGCCCCTTTGACACTAGGCAGATTTGGTTGCCATAAGCAGGGGAATCTGTGAGCTGATTTCCTGCTGGTCGGAGCAGAGTGGGCAGATAACACATCCATGTCCACTCCAAAGCAGACATGGGCAATCGGGAGTAAATACAGTCTGCTGTACATTTACACTAGACTACCTCTAATCCGCTCTGCCTAAATGAAAGAGGACAGAGTCCCCCCATTTTCTTTTTTAGCAGGTCTGGTCAGACCCAGAGATAGGCGGGTGTAAACGGACATAAGTCTATTTACATCCACCTAGCCATAGGAATGAATGGACATTTCGACCACGTCCACCTGAAAAACTGACAGGCGGACCTCATCGGAACACCCCTCTGATAGTGGTTGCCATAATAGAGAAACTTTATATAGTAAGAGGTGAAAAAAAACAAAGAGAATAAAGAAATAACCACTTTCCGTCCCCCTGCCGCAGCTATACTGCGCCAGGCTGGCTCGGCTGCGCGAATCGCCGTACCTGTACATGCGCGCGCTCCCCCACTAGGCAGCGGAGATGCCGATCCACGGGGCCAGCGCCCATGATTGCCGCCAGGCACCTTTGATCGCTCCCCACAGAGAGAACAACAGTCTGCTGTTGTAAACACAGCAGACCATTCTTCTTTCTATAATGATCACAGAGGGCCTGTGATCCTCCTATTTAGGATCACAGATCTCTGTGTTCATTTCACAAGTCCCTCCCCCATACAGTTAGAAAACACTCCCCTAGGCTCACACTTAACCTTTTGATCATCCTTGGGTTAACCTCTTCCCTGTCAGTATCATTATTAGAGAAACAGTGCATATTTTTGAAATGTCGCAGTCCTACTAAAAATCGCAGATCGCCGTCATTACTAGTAAAAAAAATAAAAAAAATGCCATAAATCTTTCCCCTAGTTTGTAGATGCAATAACTTTTGCACAAACCAATCAAAATACGCGTATTGGGATTTTTTTTACCAAAAACCTAGCAGAATACAAATTGGCCTAAGAGGATTTTTTTTTTTTTTTTTTGGGAATGTTATATAGCAGAAAGTGAAAAATATATATATTTTTTTCAGAATTGTTGCTCTTTTTTTGTTCATAGCACAAAAAATAAAAATAGCACAGGTGATCAAATATTACCAAAAGAAAGCTCTATTTGTGAGAAAAAAAGGATATTCATTTTATTTAGGTGCAGCATCGCACAATCGTCCATTAAAATAACGCAGTGCTGAATCGCAAAAAATGGCCTGGTCATTAAGGGGGCAAATCCTTCTAATCCAGAAGTGGTTAAAGAATAATTCAAGGTATGGAAATCAAGGGATACTTGCCCTTCAATGTATTCATTACTTTATATGTCCCAGGATGGAAGCTTTGTTAAATTAGATTTAGGAACCACCCCGTCACAGAGGAGCCTTGATGAGGCAGTGTAGCTTTCACACAGAAAGCTTTACTATGGCTTGATACCCCTACCTAAGATGAGAGCTTTAACCTGACAAAGAATACAATTATCAGTTTGGGAATCTTTTACGTTATTTTGAGTTCTTGTTCAAAAGAATAAGAGTTACCACAAATGATTATTTTTTTCCAGCATAATAAATCTTACTGCCACATTATTGTTTTCTCATGTTTAAAATGGAGGGTGGAGGAAAAAAAATAAATCATACAAATTACAAATAAATGCTCTGTCAATGTATATACATTTAAGTGTAAAGCCTACTGGAATATTGGATTATTCAAAAGCCATCTGGGAAATATTATTAGTCATCACTAATGCTAAACCCTCCAAAATGAAATGTAAAGACTTTTTATTCTTTGGCGTTTCCAAAGGATCTGTTAACATTTTAGATTAGCTGCTTTCAACCCACAGACTATTTTCTACACAGCATAATTGTTGGACATTCTTACATTCAAGAAGTATGCTGTTTCAGGAATATGCTGAAAACTTCACAAGCTGTGTAATCACACATTTATATAAGAATGGAGACATTTATAGTTTTACCTTGCTCACCGTCTACCACTGAAAAACATACAAGGTTCATTTCAAGTAATGCTTTCACATGTGCTTTTGATCCCTTCAACAAATGGAAAAATCTAGCCTTTGCTGTGAAGCCTGTAGGAAACTGTAGGTGTAGTAAAATCAGCGCATTAGATACTCGGTTCAATAATTAACTTGTATTGGAAACACCAACATCTTGAGAAGTTTTCCAACAGGATTTGCTCACTGAAAAATGATTTGCTTTATATTTTTTTTTTTTTTTCATTTTTAAAAATAGAGACACGGTTGCTTTACTGGCTGTTAACAGGAAACTTTAAACTATAAATAATTTTAGAATGCCAAACTAAAATTGAAGCATGCATTAAGAGCATCAAAAGGGTCAGCTCTAAAAGGTTGTGGGTGCAGCAAACCACCATGGGGGTGCTTCAGAATATTGTCCAAGGCCTGCTTCATGGTTCAGACAGACTGGCTGAGATCACCAGTAAACCGGCACCAAATGCCTTCAACAGAGGACGAGGAAGCAAGAAAACAGGGTATGTGACCTCCAACCGCAAGTTTGTCAAGGTGAAAGAGATGGTGCCGCAGTTCATGGTCTATGATCTGACTGGGTTTAAGTTGAGTCTCCTATGAGGCTCCTGCAGGAGAGGAAGAGGAAATAACACCTGAAAAGCTGTTTATGGAAACTATAGCTCCAGCTATACAGAAGGACCTTGAAGAGGGAAACTTTGATTCTAATAATCTAGAAATATGGATTTGAGCCCACAAAGGAGGGCAAACTATTCAAGTTGTATCCAAAGAATTATGTTCAGTAATCCAAACGATTACGTCTCTTGATGCCCATATTGAACTTTCTTTTATAATTAAATGTACCTTGTAAAGTACAAGTTGTGCTTTTTCTTTTGTATAAAATAAAAGTGAAACTCTGGACAAAAATTTTTAAAAAAGGGATGTCTAATGTGGACGTTTTGTATAACTTGGACAGTAGACAATTCACACAGAATTTTATCAGCAGGTGTCAAATATAGGTTCTCCAGTCAAAGAAATTAAACTGAAGGCTTTACTTAAGAGGAGGTCCAGCCCCCCCCCACGAAAAAATACATATATACACACTGACTGCTGACTTTTAATATTAGGACACTTACCTGTCCTGGAATCCAGCGAAGTCCGCACCCCAGCCGACGTTTCCATTGGCTCTCGGGTGCTGCCACCGCCATTGCCTGTAAGGGAAACTGGCAGTGAAGCCTTGGGGCTTCACAGCCAGTTCCCTACGAAGCACACTGCGTCTTTCTGAGTGGTCTGATGGCAGAGTAAGGAGGAGGGGCCTGAACTTCCGAGTGAGTTATCAAAAACAGGTACCCGCTCCCCCCCGGAAGGTGCCAAATACAGATAAGCAGAGCTGCCACTTTTGGGTGGCACTCTATTTTAAGGAAGTTCTAGTGATTGCGGAAAGCCAAAAATGCATCCAGAAGGCAGACCTTAAAAAGTTTCTAAAGGCAGGGTTTTTTTTTTTTATCCTAATGCGTTCTAAAAATTTGTGTGCAGTATGCCCCCAAGCCCCCCTAAAACTTACCTGAGCCTTATCTCGATCCAGTGATGTGGAACGAGAGCCTAGGCAGTCCAGGACTCCTCCTCTTCATTGGCTCCTGTGGCTGTCAATCAAAGTCAGTGAGCCAATGAGGAGAGAATGGACACACAGTGTAGCGGCTTCGCTCGGGTGACCCCATAGCAAGCTGCTTGCTATGGGGGCACTCAGCAGGAAAGAGGGGCCAGGAGTGCCAGTGGGGGGACTCGAGAAGAAGAGGATTTAGGCTGCTCTGTGCAAAACCACTGCACAGGGCAAGTAAGTATAACATCTTTGTTATTTAAAAAAAAAAAAAAAAAAAGACTTTAATATCACTTTAATTGTAAAAATGGTCTAAAATGTACTATTCAATGATGGTTCTTTGTGGAGCTCTTGCTCACATTTATTGTTTATTTTAGTAATGCCACATTCTTTTGTAAATGCATAATGTCTAAATATAGCTGCACGATTCTGGATAAAATGAGAATCACAATATTTTTGTTTAGAATAAAGATCACAAATCTCTCACGATTCTGAAGAACCTTTTTGATTTTAAAGATTTACAACCCCTAAACATTAGGTTATCAAACAAGATGGCAATAAAATAAGACATCATTCTCTTTGCTTAAATTAAATTTAAGAAATGTAGTGAAAAATAATGAAATGTGTAAAGAAATAAAACAAATTACCATCAAGTTATATTAGGGTCTTTTTTTTCAGTACTCGCCAATACCAATTACCGATAACTACTGCAACTTTTTTGTTTGCACTTGAGCTGTCAGCAATGGTAAAAAGCATTTGTAAAGTAAAGTAAGTTATTTTACACATGAAATACATATTTTTACTTTGTTCTAAGGGGTTAAACAAAGAAACAATGTAATAAAAGACGACAAGGTTGCTTTTAACAGATTTCATTTGCAGATCAAAGATCATGCCTTTGATCTGTAAATTAAATGAAAGATACAATGTTTCTTTTTATTTCTCTTTCAGCGCTGAGCAATGTTGTTGATAAAAACAAAAATGCAGCCGGCAATGTTTAACAGCTGTGAGAAGGGAACTGATCTGCACCTGTTACATCATTAAAATGCTGGATTACGATCATGTGGGGGGTTGAATCGAGATTGCAATCTTTTAATGAATAAAACGTGCAACTCTATGTCTATAGAATTACAAAACAAAAAAAAAAAAAAAAAAGGACTATTTAAAATATTCATAAAGATAATTATCATCCTAACACATACTGCAAAAAAAAAAAAATGGATATACTATATAATATAGGTTACATATTCATTTTAATATACTTTGAAAACTTAATGATAATTTGACCTTAAATTACTATAACAATGTTGTTTATGTCCAATCCAATATTACAGTTATAGTTTTTGTATACAGGTATGGAACACTTGTATATCTTAAAAAACACATGAGGAAGGCAGCGCATGAACCACACTGGGATGCAATAGATAAGGAAGTCAGGTGAACATCAAGTATGGAAAGGGTTAACAGTTTATTGGTATTGATAACCGAAAAACAAAGTACATAAAATGCTTACATCGCCCTGGGCTGCAGTGGACAAGGGCACCTGGCAGCAAGCAACACGAGTGCGAGGAGGTCAGTCTCCCAGGACTGCTGAGCAGTGTGTGCACACAAAGCGGAAAATCCGCCAGCGCGAGGATGAAAGGACTCTGCTGTAGTTCCGTAGCGGTGACATCAGCCGGACAGGCGCCACTTGCAGGGAAATACCAGGAACCAGGGTGGAATACAAGCTATATGGTTGCCATGACTACATGTTTCTCGCTATGCGCTTTATCAAGTCACGGAAAGGAATGGCAACAGGGAAATTTAAAGATAAGGGAGGGAGCGGGGCTGTGATTACAAACCAGGAAAAGGTTTGGTTATACTTTTAACCTCTCGGTGTCCTTATCTCCCTCCTTGATAACATAAAAGTTTAAAATACGCACAAATTCTCTCAATTAAAAAAATATATAACAAAATGACAATAAGAACAACTGGAGTATGCATTATATAAAGTATTGAATATAAAATATAAACACACAGTTGAAACATCAGTAATTAAATCACACTAGAAAAAGATGTCAGCAATATCACTTGATAGTATTGTTGTGTGTAATTGTGATACATGCACACTTCAGAATGCATTAAGAAATGATGGTGCTAATTGCTAATGCACCTAAGCAAAATAAATAAATAATAATTAAAAAAAAAAAAAAAGGCCTACAACACCTGGTATTCCAAGGCAGTCTCCCATACAGGTACTAACCAGGCTTAGCCTCCAAGATCAGACAAGATCAGGCACGTTCAGGGTGATGTGGCCGTAAGGCACAAAAAGGGAAATAAATAAAGGTGAATACTTGTGTAAAAAACAGCCAACTATACCACATGAATAGAATTACTCAGTATAGGATTCACACTTTGTTGTGAACCTCCAAGTCCTCATTAACCTCCCTGGCGGTATGATTCTGTCAGGAATTCTGTTCCAAAAGCGGTACAATTCTTTTCATGGAAATTTGGCGTTATGTATTATAGGCCTACAATTCTTAGTAATTACTGACTTAAACCTGACCAAAACAAGTCTCTAGTAGACATCCCAGATGTGATAAATTTGAAACACAAACAAGTGAATTATAATCGAATCAATAATATTATTTTATTATCTAATATATAATATATATAATAAAATTATATTATTGATTAGATTATAATTCATGCCTTATATATTATAAATATATGTGTGTGTGTGTGTGTGTATATATATATATATATATATATATATATATATATATATAAAATGCATGAATTATAATCGAATCAATAATATAATTTTATATATATATATATGTGTGTGTGTGTGTGTGTGTGTGTGTGTGTGTGTGTGTATAGGTATATATATATATATATATATATATAAATGGATTTTTGTAAAATCTTACCGTAAAATCCTTTTCTCTTAGCTCATTGACAGACGTAGTCCTCGGTGATACAGCACCTTCGGGTTATGTTGCCTCCACAGGAGCAGGACTAGACAGGAAATTAAAAAGCTCTGGCCACACCCTAGGGGCAGTCCCAGAGGGTATATCCTCTCTCTCTCTGCCTCAGCAAATCAGTTACGTGAAAAAGCAGTCTATAGAGATTTTAACTCAAAACAAAACTCAAAAAACAGAGGGGCGGGGACTACGTCTGTCAATGAGCTAAGAGAAAAGGATTTTACGGTAAGATTTTACAAAAATCCATTTTTCTCTAGCGCTCATTGACAGACGTAGTCCTCGGTGATACAGCACCTTCGGGACGTCCCAGAGCAGTATCACAAATGAGGGGTGGGAAAATGAAAATCAAATCCCAATCTAGAAGGCCCAACCGGTGCCAACTAGAAGTTTACAATGCTCATCCTTAATGATGAGACTCAACAAAAAAGAGAAAATTTTTATTTTTTTTTTTTCAAACAGAAAAAACCCTCGAGGTAGACCACCGGTCTCCTCAAATTGCGGCCTGCAAAAGCTTGCGGCCAAATGAGGAATCCGCCGATGCCGTCACATCAATTTTATAGAATTTTGTAAAGGTATGTACCGACGACCAGGTGGCCGCCTTACATACCTGGACCACTGACGCCTGATGGCGAAAGGCCCAGGAAGTACTGAGCGCTCGAGTGGAGTGCGCCCTAACAGGGAACGGAGGACTCTGACCCTTAATAGAATAAGCCTGTACCACCGTTTGTCTAATCCATTTGGCAATGGTCGCGGCAGATGCAGGCAAACCCTTTCTGGGGCCATCCGTGATCACAAAAAGTGAATCCGTCTTACGGAATGATTCCGTAGCCTTCAGGTATACCCTGATTGCCCGAACCACATCTAAGGAATGCAACGCATGTTCCCGATGATGCTTGGGCTGAGGACACAAGGAAGGTAGTACAATATCTTCATTCAGATGAAAATCTGAAACCACCTTAGGAAGAAAAGATGGCTTAGGATGAAGTACTACCTTATCCCTATGAATCACTAGGTATGGGGACTGGCATGATAATGCAGCCAGTTCTGACACCCTGCGAGCAGAAGTAATAGCCACCAAGAAGGCCACCTTCTGGGATAAAGTAAGCAAGGGAATCTCCCTGATGTTTTCAAAGGGAGGTTTCTGTAGAACCGACAAAACCAAATTAAGATCCCAGGGCGGTAAGGGCGCGCGGACTGGTGGAGCCAGGTGCCGCACCCCCTGGATGAAATTCCGCACCAAGGACTTGGTAGCTAAAGGCTTCTGAAAGAAGATTGCTAATGCTGAAACTTGACCCTTGATGGTGCTCAAGGCTAGCTTCTGCTCAACCCCTTGTTGCAAAAAGGCCAATATTCGAGTCACCGAATAGGTACGTGGAGGAAATCCTAAAGATTCGCACCACGCAATATAAGTCTTCCATGTGTGATAATAGACCTTGCTGGAAGTCGCTTTCCTTGCTTTGATAAGGGTAGGAATGACTGAAGTAGACAAACCTCTGTCCTTCAGTACTTGGGTCTCAATGGCCAGGCCATTAAAACCAGCGGCTGTAAAGCATGATGGTAAATTGGTCCTTGAGACCACAGACACTCCCTGAGACGAAGTTCCCACGGAACGTCTGCGACTAGCATGTCCAAGTCGGCCAGGCCGGCTTGAGGAGGCCAGCCTAGAATTTCTAGGACCACTGGCGCTGATAGAATCTGAACCAGGCGTCCCTAGAGGTATCTGGCCCCGACCATCCGAGAAAGTCTGGTCGTTTTCTGTTCCCACACATTTATCAGATACCTGATTGTTATCAGGAAGGGTGATCTTTTCTGGTTGAACCTCAGGGACCGAAGTCACCCGACTAGAGGCTACTTGGCCTATCTGGTCAACCAGATCCGATTCCTGTGAGGTATAGGGACTAATCTTAGGAAAAGGTAAAGGAAAAGATCTATTCAGGGAACGGTAACTACCGCTTCCTGTAGTACTTAAATGTTGGAAGGGAAGAATCGCACCGGTAGTAGTGGTTGATGCTCAATCAAATGTCCTGAATACCGGTGAAAACGTCCCCCCACCCTGAAACCGGGTGGGGGCGCACCTTCAGGCTGTGTACTCCTTTGCTTCGGGTTTGGCTGGGTTGGTCCTCTGCTTGTCCGACCAGCCCTTCTTGAACCCTCCTGGAGGAGTCTTGCCTTTCCCGCTTGTACCAGCCGGGCGCCCTTTATGGGCGGTAAAGAAAGGTCCTCGCTTGTTGCGAGGTCCCTTAGCTTTAGCAGCCTGTGGCAAAAAAGTGCTCTTGCCCCCAGTGGCATCCTTAATGATTTCATCTAGGTTGGCCCCAAATAGACGATTCCCCTGAAAAGGGAGATTTGTCAAGGTCTTTTTGGAACCTAGGTCAGCTGACCAGCATTTTAACCACAGCACACGTCTGAGGATGACCGCTGACATAGATGCATGCCCTAATAAGGGAGTAGTGTCCAAGGCTGCGTCACAGATAAACTGTAGCCCTTGTATAATCTGTTCCATCAAATCAGATGTTTCCTGGGGAATATCTTTTCCCCTAAGGTCTTGGCGTACCATACTCGCCCATTCCGTAAGTGTCTGGGAAACTAGACCAATAACAATTACTGGTCTAAATGCTGACCCTATCAGAGAGAAGATGGTGCGGGATTCTGCTTCCATCTTTCGATCCACCGGATCCTTAAAGGACGAAGTGTCCTCCACTGGGATAACCGTGGCTTTATTCAGCCTGGAAATAGGTGGATCCACCACTGGTGGTACCGTCCATTTCTTAATGATGGATTCCTCAAACGGATAGCGTCTAGCAATACGCTTGGAAATAGTAAAGGTACGTTTAGAATGCTCCCATTCTCCTTTAATCTGATTACCGAAACACTTGGGTACAGGAAAAACCTTCACCGTTTTGATGGGCTTATTAGTACCAAAAGGAATCTCTGTTTCAGTTGCCTCTGCCGGTAAAGCCTCAAGTTTTAAGGTTTCCTGCACTGCCACAACTAGTGCGTCCACCAATGCTTCTTCCTGAATTATAGCGGGAGAAGAAACGTCCTCCTCACTGTCTGAGGGGGCTTTACCTGAGACAACAGCCCTTGCAGAGGAACCTGCAACTGCAGTGACCATCTCTGAATCTGAGTCAGAGGTGTCAGATAGTATAGGGGTAGGCGGGGGTCGCTTCCTTGACCCCCGTCCCTGACAGGCCGCCTCCACCCGAGCCACCATAGACTCCAAAATTGCTGTAAATGACTCTACACTCTGTGCACCGGCGGGTCCCGTGGCCCCCTCGAGGGAAACAGGTGGGGGAATATGTGTGGCAGGGTCCATGATAATTCCAGTCACTTCCTGGATAGTATAATTCAAAAATAAAAAACTTTTTTTTTTTTTCAGACCCCCAGCGCCACAAAAAGCTCCTTAGTGTTACCTGCTAGGGATCCCTATCGACCGAGAGAGAGAGAGATAGACCCCCAGGCTCACCACTTGATGCTCAGAGTTTAACTGCAACAGGTTACAGTGCTGTGTTGACAAACAGGAAGTCTTTTGGCTGGCTGCCCAGGAAGAAAGGAGGCGGCTCCGCCCCTCTGCACGCCTTCCGGCGCCTCCCCTAGCTCCACGAGGTGTTTGGATCACCTCAAACATGGCCGCCCCCATGCTGGAGACACGAGGCTACGCCAAAATGGCGGCTCGTGCGATCCAGCAAAAAAAATGGCGGCGGCCTGTACTGAATAGCGGTGTGCTGCAGAGCACACAACACTCTCTCTGCATGGGGATTTGGCATGGTTGGCGGTACCGGCCCTGGCGGACCGCATGGCCATTCGGGAGGCCTGCTAATAGCTGGAGATCTGATTAGGAAGGCAGTCTACATGTCCGTGGCTTCTGACTGGTAGGTAGCTTATATTTATCACCGTAAGATTCCCAGAATGCCACTGATTACAATCTTTTTAACATGTATACAATTAGATTGTTAGCTCCCAAACCAAGCCTCCTGGCTTTTTGCACATAAAATCACACTCAAAGTAGGAGGATCTGTGTCATTTATAGGATAGAGAGGGACTCTATCTTACCAAACAGAGAGGGGCCCGCGTTCACCACAAGACCCGTCAGGGGAAAAGGGGGAACATACTACTCACCATACCGGAACCAGGCGGGCACCAACTCCTGACAGTACCCCTCTCCACCGGGGCGGGAGGGCTGTCGACCGATATGGACGCCGTGACTCATGGTCTTTGGCGTTTCAGCGAGACGTTTAACTCGCGGGGTCAGTCCTTTAATGGGACTTTGTCGCGGCCGACCCAGCGCGGAGCTATGGCCTGCACGCGCTCATAGGCTGAACTGGGGTGACCACCGGATCTCAACATCCAGCCCGTCGCCCAGTTCAGCTTTCTTGCTTGAAGATCTCACAGGAACACTGGAGAAAAAAAGCTGTCTAAAAAAATCTTTTAAGAAAAAAATCTTGCCAGGACCTAAGATCCCAGCAAGGTATCTAGGTCCTTACTCCTAACTAGACAGAAAATAACTGATTTGCTGAGGCAGAGAGAGAGAGGATATACCCTCTGGGACTGCCCCTAGGGTGTGGCCAGAGCTTTTAAATTTCCTGTCTAGTCCTGCTCCTGTGGAGGCAACATAACCCGAAGGTGCTGTATCACCGAGGACTACGTCTGTCAATGAGCGCTAGAGAAATATATATATATATATATATATATGTGTGTGTATAGGTATATATATATGTATGTGTGTGTGTGTGTGTATAGGTATATATATATATATATATATATATATATATATGCATTATATATATGCATATATATAATATAAAATGTGTTATGTGTTTTGTGCAACGTTTTTTTTTTTTTTTTTTTTAATTTCCCTCCCTAGTTCCGCTCCCATGCAGCATTGCTGCTGCAGGGAACGGAACTAGGAAGTCCTCCTACCGACAGACGAGCGGCGGAGATCTCGGCTGGCGGTCACAGCAATGAGAGCTCATCGCTGGATCGCCAGGCGTGCTGCGCTGTCTGCACGCTCTGCCCATTGACCCCGAGCGTGACTCGGGGATACCGCTAATAGCAGAAAATTCCTACCCCGAGTCGCGCTCGGGGATACCGCTAAGGCGGTTAAGACCATTGGGTGACAAAGAGCCAAAACAATATATCCAAAATACCTCCCTTTTGCAAAGAAGTAAAAAACGATCATTGTCCGTCAATGTACCCTTGGGGATTGATTCTATGGCCATAACTTCTAAAACAGAGGCATCCTTATCGTGCGTGTATAAAAAATGCCAGGGAACGCTATGTTTATCACATCCTTTCTTAATAACTCTGCGGTGTTCACCGACTCCTGTACGTAATGTACGAATGGTGCGCCCTATGTAGAGCAGACCACAGGGGCACCTAAGGACATAGACCACAAACTCCGTTGAGCATGTAATAAATTGTTTGATGATAAACAATCTCCCTTTATTGTCTCTAATGCCAGTCAATCCATGTGGGGTGGACTGGCACGTGAGACACCCTCTTTTCTTACATTCAAATATTCCGGTCCTATGATCAAACTATGATCTTATGTCAAGAGGCAATCTGTTTTTGTTGGAATGTAATTTACTTAGAGCCAGAATGTTAAGTGTTCGAGCTCTCCTAAACGTCCCCTAGGGAGCAGGAGGTAATGTAGGGGCTAAACGTTGATCGAGCTGGAGGATCTTGTAGTACTTCTTTATGATGCTAGATATGGCTCTATATTTGTCGTTGAACACTGTAGTAAATCTAATTGTGCTCTGATCTTGGGTATTTTCCTTGCAACGTGTATTCTTAGCAGGAATCAAATGGGCATCA
Organism: Pelophylax lessonae; assembly: GCF_965119305.1. Lineage (NCBI taxonomy): Eukaryota > Metazoa > Chordata > Amphibia > Anura > Ranidae > Pelophylax > Pelophylax lessonae. The sequence goes on from NC_138770.1 coordinate 384,569,180, forward strand.
AAGGCTTCCTTCACTAAAGATGGAGGGTACCCTTTGTCCATAAATGTGTTAGTCATAGACGAGCCGTGTGTAATGTAATCCTCCACCTTGGTGAAATTCCTTCTTAGCCTGTTGAACTGGCCTCCAGGAATGTTTCGCTTCCAGGAGAGGTGGTGGCAACTAGAGTAGTGAGGATATGAGTTGCCACTGGTAGGCTTGGTGTGATTCCTACTAATGATGGTGCCACCCTCATGGGACAAAACAAGATCTAGAAATACTAATTCTAGAGGATCTAACACATGGGTGAAGGATAAGACCCTGGGGATGGCATTACAATGATTAACGAAAGAGGAGAAGACATCCGGGACACCCTCCCAGATCAAAAGTATATCATCTATAGAACGCCTATAAAACACTATGTGTTGGGCGAAGGGGTTGTGTACCCAGATGTACCTCTCCTCCCAAAAACCCATTGTGAGGTTGGCAAAGCCTGGGGGAAAGTTAGCCCCCATGGCAGTGCCTTTAACCTGCAAGAAAACCTGATCCAGAAAGGTGAAAGAGTTATGTCGCAGGCAAAATTTAGTCGCATCAGCTAGAAAAATGGCCTGTTCGGAGTCGCTGCTCTCCAACATTTCCTGCTGAAGGCCGGTGACATCAACTCAGAACAGGCCATTTTTCTAGCTGATGCCACTGAATTTTGCCTGCGACATAACTATTTCACCTTTCTGAATCAGTTTTTCTTGCAGGTTAAAGGCACTGCCATGGGGGCTAACTTTTCCCCAGGCTATGCCAACCTCACAATGGGTTTTTGGAAGGAAAAGGTACATCTGGGCACACAACCCCTTCGCCCAACACATAGTGTTTTATGGGCATCATATAGATGATATACTTTTGATCTGGGACGGTGGCCCGGATGTCTTCTCTTTCATTAATCATTGTAATGCCAACCCCATGGGCTTATCCTTCACCGATGTGTTAATTCGTCTAGAATGAGTATTTCTAGATCTTGTTTTGTCCCATGAGGGTGGCACCATCATTAGTAGGAATCACACCAAGCTTACCAGTGGCAACTCATATCCTCAATACTCTAGTTGCCACCACCCCTCCTGGAAGCGAAACATTCCTGGAGGCCAGTTCAACAGGCTAAGAAGGAATTGCACCAAGGTGGAGGATTACATTACACACGGCTCGTCTATGACTAACAAATTTATAGACAAAGGGTACCCTCCATCTTTAGTGAAGGAAGCCTTTGATGCCCATTTGATTTCTGCTAAGAATACATGTTGCAAGGAAAATACCAAAGATCAGAGCACAATTAGATTTACTACAGTGTTCAACGACAAATATAGAGCCATATCTAGCATCATAAAGAAGCACTACAAGATCCTCCAGCTCGATCAAGGTTTAGCCCGTACATTACCTCCTGCTCCCTAGGGGACGTTTAGGAGAGCTCGAACACTTAAAAACATTCTGGCTCTAAGTAAATTACATTCCAACAAAAACAGATTGCCTCTTGACATAAGATCATAGTTTGATCATAGGACCGGAATATTTGAATGTAAGAAAAGAGGGTGTCTCACGTCCCACGTGGGCTAATATCCCACATGGATTGACTGGCATTAGAGACAATAAAGGGAGATTGTTTATCATCAATTTATTACATGCTCCACGGAGTTTGTGGTTTATGTCCTTAGGTGCCCCTGTGGTCTGCTCTACATAGGGCGCACCATGCGTACATTACATACACGAGTCGGTGAATACCGCAGACTTATTAAGAAAGGATGTGATAAACATAGCGTTCCCCGGCATTTTTTAAACACGCACCATAAGGACGCCTCTGTTTTAGAAGTTATGTCCATAGAATCAATCCCCAAGGGTACATTGACGGACAATAAGCGTTTTTTACTTCTTTGCAAAAGGGAGGTATTTTGGATATATTGTTTTGGCTCTTTGTCACCCAATGGTTTTAATGAGGACTTGGAGGTTCACAACATAGTGTGAATCCTATACCGAGTAATTCTATTCATGTGGTATAGTTGGCTGTTTTTTACACAAGTATTCACCTTTATTTATTTCACTTTTTGTGCCCTACGGCCACATCACCCTGAACGTGCCTGATCTTGTCTGATCTTGGAGGCTAAGCATGGTTGGTCCTGGTTAGTATATGTATGGGAGACTGCCTGGGAATACCAGGTGTTGTAGGCCTTTTTTATTTATTTATTTTGCTTAGGTGCATTAGCAATTAGCACCATAATTTCTTAATGCATTCCGAAGTGTGCATGTATCACAATTACACACAACAATACTATCAAGTGATATTGCTGACATCCATTTCTAGTGCTATTTAATTTCTGATGTTTCAACTGAGTGTTTATATTTTATATTCAATACTTTATATAATGCATCCTCCAGTTATTATTATTGTCATTTAGTTATATATATTTTTTAATTGAGAGAATTTGTGCGTATTTTAAACATTTATGTTATCAAGGAGGGAGATAAGAGCACCGAGAGGTTAAAAGTATAACCAAACCTTTTCCTGGTTTGTACTCACAGTCCCGCCCCTTCCCTTATCGTTAAATTTATCTGTTGCCATTCCTTTCCATGACTTGATAAAGCGCATAGCGCAAAACATGTAGTCATGGCAACCATATAGCTTGTGTTCCACCCTGGTTCCTGGTATTTCCCGGCAAGTGGCGCTTGTCCGGCTGATGTCACCGCTACAGAACTACAGCAGAGTCCTTTCATCTTCGCGCCGGCTGGTTTCCAGCTTTGTGTGCACACACTGCTCAGCAGTCCAGGGAGACTGACCTCCTCGCACTCGTGTTGCTTGCTGCCAGGTGCCCTTTTCCACTCCAGCCCAGGGGAATGTAAGCATTTTATGTACTTTGTTTTTCGGTTATCAATACCAATAAACTGTTAACCCTTTCCATACTGGATGTTCACCTGACTTCCTTATTCATTGCATCCCGGTGTGGTTCATGCGCTGCCTTCCTCATGTACTTTTGTCCGTATCAGCACCCTTCCTATGCTCGTTGGCTAGCAGCAGAAAAACCGCTGGGGAGCCTCACAGGCTTTCTATCCCTCCACCCTTAAGGCACCCCAGGAGCGCAAGATTTGTGATTATTGCTTTGACTTCTGGCCTGGATTTTTTCCTATGGCTGCCCTGGGTATGAATCTCTTTACTGAGCCATTAGTTGGCTAACAGCAGAACAACCGCTGGGGAGCCTCACAGGCTTAATTCTATCCCTCCACCCTACAGGCATCCCAGGAGCGCCTGGTTTGTGATTATAACTGTATATCTTAAGCTATCCTTTTTCATACAGCACAAAAATGTATATACTATGTAAAATATTGGTTACGCATTCATATTATTATACTTTGATAACTAAATGTTAATTTGGCCTTAAATAATAACGATATTGCTTATGTCCAATCCAATTTCATGGTTATAATTTTTGTATACACATATGGAACAACTGAATATCTTAAGCTACATATATTTATTCTTTTAAGTTTTTGATAATTCTATATCTTATACTTGTTGTAAAAAGTTTTTGATTGTATATGAAATACAAAACCTCAGGTAACACCTTAGCTATTATTGTGTTTCAAAACGTAATAAAAACGCAATGTACTAAATAAATGGATATACCAAGTTGATGCAGTACACTTGTCATGCCAAATATGTGACCGCCAGCTAAAGAATAAAAGAGAGCAATGCACAACGTGGTATAAGCCAAGATCTTCAACACTCGCAGCACCCCCCTCCTTTTGGGAGCCATATCTAAGCCCTGTGATTAGTGATAGATACATGAAGAGGAAGACTGTCTTGTGGTTTGTACTCAAATCAATTTGCTTTTCTAATATGTACTGAAACGAGTTATAAGCTCTAATAATAACACTTTATCCCACTGAAATTACAACCGAGAAATTGCTTCTCTGAAGCGATGCAATCAGACTCAGTGTATACCCTCAGCATAGGTAACCTGTCAATTAATGAGCTCACTCATGAAAGCAAATGTCGAGTGAGCTTTTAAATTTTCAAGTACCTGCTTTTAACCTTATGTACAGCCCACTGAATTAATTATAGCATACAGAAATAAATAATCCTCCCATTACAAGCAGTCTTAATTAAGTTGTAAAGTGACCTTGGCTTTGGCATTGTTAAAGCAGTTAACAAATAAGGTGCCTCAAAATAAAAGCTATTAATTACTCCCAAAGCCATTACCTGAAAGAAACAGCTCTAACACAAGTTTGCTTAAAAGCAGACAAAACATAGCTATGTGGCTTATTGTATTGTGTATTTAAAATTCCCCTTGATCAAATTCTAAACATGCAAAAAATTATACCAGCCTCTTCACATAACAGCAAACGGTAATTAATGTTAATATTGTAATGATAAATGTACTGCAAAGATTAACAAGCCCTATGTAGCAGAAGCCCCTACTAATAATCATTTTGAATGTTTTCGCTAGTTCCTGGTAAAATAAGTTGTATATTTTATCAATACACACCAAATGCTCATAATTGGAGTTTCTCAGTTTCCACTACCCCCTAAAATTAAATGCGACATGAACCCCTGAACATCAGCCAACATTTCTGTAAACATTAGCAGCAATATAACTACCCATAGCAACAAAAAGTCACTATAGACAGGTTGGAAAGGCTCAAATTTGATTTATCAACATTTAGGTCAACATAGCAGCAAGATACTTTCTATAAACATTCCCCATAAACTACTGGCAGGGCCATTTTTAATTTTAATCCCATCAACAGACAAATTTTGTGGCCTATTTCACTTTTGGCTTTTTCTTTATAATTCAGACGACCAATGCTGAAACCAGTACTGGAGAACAATAAAGACTTGAAACCATCCCTTCATTTAATCAGTTTCTTCTTTCTTTTATGTGTATTGTGTAATAAAGTGAAATGTATAAAAGACCCAAAAAATCCAATGTTTCCTGAAGAGACTTCAGAAGCTGAATGATTTATACAGTGTCTCCTGAGATCAATGAAACACGAGTCTAAATTAAAAAGGTTTTGTTTCGTGACACATCAGAAAAGAAAGGGAGCACATAAGCAATTACATTCAATTATAAGCTACATTTCACTTACACGTTTTATAGAATTGTTTCATTACTTTCAGGGTTTTGAGCAGCCATTTGCTGCGATTTCATCTCTTCTTAATACCTTTTAATTAGTTATAGTTTATATGGTTCCATTTATTGCCTCTTTGATTTAATTTCCTTAGTGTTTGCCACTGATATTATTATTTGTCCACACAGTGGAAGTTCTCAGAACTAACTCTCAGAGGAAACATGTTTCAAAAGGTCTCTAAAGACAAATGCCTATGGACACAGATTCCGTACTGTGCCATGTCATATAATGTATGAAAAATGACAACAGATTTCGGATTTAGACTGTGGTGAAGTCACCATGTTGTGACTATGCCCATTACCTAGTATTGTCAACAACTGCACATTAAATGGAATATCACCCTTCCCCTATATAAAAGCACGAAGTTCAGTGATTGGCTACTAAGGTCCCAAACGTTGCGGGGTGTCAGGTGATGGGTCTCATGATCCTGCATACTCAGAAGTACCAGAACTTTTACAGAGTGGCAGTAATAAGAGAGGAGGGGAGCAGCAATAAAGATAAGCATCGGTACTGAAAATTGCTTAGGCCATAGGGGTGGGGATTTTTTTTTTTTTTTGATGCGACAGGTTTGCTTTACCGCTTTCTGTCTCAATGAGCCATTTATAAATGGTCCGAATTCATATAGTTAATGCAAACTCACGCTGCAGCCTTGAGCTTGGTACCATTTTATTTTCAGCAAGCAACTGAACTGGCTTTACAGTAAAAGTGATAAAGGTGGCTATAGAGCCCCTTAGATCACCTTTACTGCTCTGTGAAGCAAAAATGCAAATTTTAACAGGTTTGTGGAAAATTTTAAAAGGTTTCATGGATGTGAAATATTTAAAGATGTACCAAATTCTTCCTTGTATCTATTTATTGTAACAGCAGCAAATTCCTAAAAAATGTATGTTTCTAAAAACCTTAAATGTGCCCTTCTCCCTACACAGCACATGCTTAGGTCTCTGCTGGCTGGTTATCTGAGCTAGGCATATGATAAAGATACAAAGTTGAGCCACCTGCCTTTCCCTGCCTTAAAAGAGAAGTTCAAGAATATGAAAAACAAAAAATATCATGCCCACCTAGATAGAGGCAGCAGGGCTGTCCCCTAAGACTGAGAACTGAACAATCAAACATCGCTGATCGCTGAACTCTCAGTCCTCAGCCTGTAGATAAATGGTGACGGTCAATCTCTGCTCACTGGTGTGCTGGGCTGTGGAGGGGAAGTGGCTGACTCAGGCTCTCAGTGGCTTGCCGAGCGGCTGAGCCAACTGTCAGCCCAGGCTTCTGGGCGGAGCCTGGACCTGATCTGTGACATCTGACGCTGTCAGATGAAAACGGGTCACAGAAGTGCAGAACTAACATAACTTCTGTGACCCACAAGAGAAGTATGACCAAAAAAGATTTGGTTATACTTCTTCTTTAAAGCTTTTTTTTTTTTTTTAAATCTAGCATGGCTTCTTGGGAGAATAAACACAGACGCTTTATTTCACAGTCTAGTAACCAAATAACTTGATGGCTAGGAGGAGATTTATAGCTTCAGAACATCTTAATTTTTCAGATTAGAGAAAAAGCATGAGATGAACATCCACAACAGGGTCTTTTTCATAGACACAATGGACAAAAATATTCCTAATTTGTAATTTAATGTTATATTTTGCTGTAAATTATTTAGTAAATAAATATGTTGTGAGAGGGTATTTTAGACATTTTTGTACTGTCTTACAAAACATAATATTCTAAAAGTATAACCATTTTGCACTTGCACAGTTACGATCAAGAAGTTCTCTGAGTCCTATTTGCTTCTAAACGGATTGTGTAATATTACTGCAATACAATTTTTATAAAAGCAACAGAACCTATGATAACTACTCAATATATCATAGCACTGAAGTTCTAAACCATAAACAGAAAGAAAAACAACAAAGCATTTATGGTATTTAATGTGTCTTCAATGATTGCAGAGCAGGATGCCCACAGACAACATTTTCTGGTTGCTGGTTTGCATATCAGGCATTTTTCACCTGATAATGCTGCTAGTAACACAGCCACAGTTTCTACAGAGGAAGCCATATCTATCACTCAATCAAGTCTAAAACCCCGTATGCCTTTACTCATATCCATTTCATGAATAATGGGGAGAATACTGGCTAACAGAACAAAGATCTTATGCTTCCAGTTCAATGTACATCTGGCAAGATCAACAGGTGTTTTCTGTATTTGAGACCATTTTATGCCTGAGAAATGTAAATAATCCAGCCACATCATCTAACTCGCTGTTTAATTTGTTTTTCAATTTTATTTAAGTGTCAGAAAATGACACTTCTTTCAAGTCAATGCACTGCAGCGTGTTGTGACGAGCTGCGTTGCTGTGAGTGGCACTGCATAAAAATGCAGCGATATGGTGCACATAGAAAACAAACAACTGGTCCCTATGAGCCCTTGCATTGAGCCTGCATTGCTCTCTGCATATCAATGCAGATCAACCATTAACAAGCCATCTTTTAGCCATCTCAGCTTCAGCTAGCCATTAACTTTATATTTTAGGAAACTGATAGAACTACAGTTGTAATGGTTTCTGCTTAGAGATCTAAACATCTCTGCCATTAGAAACCGTGAAGGAATTATATTAACCTCCCTGGCGGTAATCCCGAGTGTGGCTCAGGGTTAAGTTTCAGTACCAAAAGCGGTAACCCTGAGCCACACTGCAGTATCCCTGTAGTGACACTTACCTTGTCCCTACGATCCCAATGTCCTCCCGCTGTGTCCTCCGGCCAATGCCGGCGCCCGTCTTCTGGGTTCCCTTCCCTGCGAGCTCCGGCGACGCGGGGGGGGGGGGGCAAACCCAGCGGGAAATTAAAAAAAGTGAATAAAACATGACAAGATACATTGTAATACATTGTAATCTGTCAGGATTGCATTAAAGTAGCAACTATTTCACCTCGGTTTTGTACCTAGTGCTTTGTCCAGTGCCCTGCCTGCACTTTTACTGTTCTTTCTGCCTGGAAATTTGTGAACATCCATGGCATCCAAAAAGCGTCCCTTTAAGTCATAAGCGGTTTTAGACCAGCTAGAAAACAGCGATAGTGAAATAGAATTACTTGCAGAATTGAGCGATAGTGATTAGTGGGGAAATTCTTCATCAGACACTGAAAGTGACGACAGCGACGATTCTGCGACTGATTTATATTGACTGATATTGACTGCGGTACGAATCAGGCAGCGCCCCCAAGATTCCCATTTAATGGAGCATTTGGTATGAAAGTAGAGGTTAAACACGACAACCCCTTGGCATACTTACAATTATTTCTGACCGATGAGGTTATTGAAAAATAGTAGCCGAGACAAACTGGCACAAAGAGCAAACAATTAGCTACTCTGCATTGGAAGTTCCCAAGCAGAAAGTGGGAACCAGTGACCAAAGATGACATTTGGAAATTTCTGGGCCTAATAATACTTCAGGTAATGGGGAAACCCCTGCAGAAGTGGTATTGGACAACTAATACATTACTTGCCACTCCATTCTTTGACACGGTTACAGATTTCCCCTGATCATTAAATATTTACGGTTCGAACACAACGAAGAATTTGATGAAACTACTCATCCTGCACAAAAACTAAAGAAAATTTGGGAAGTATCTCAAATGACTATAAACAATTTCCACCTGAGCTATGTGCCAGAAAGAGATATCAGCATAGATGGAAGTCTAATGGCCTACAAGGGAAGGTTCAGCTGGGTGCAATACATTCCATCAGAGAGGGCACGATTTGGCATAAAATCTTACATGTTATGTGAATCGTCACCTGGCTACATTTGGAATTCAGTCATATACATTAGAAAAGGAACAAAATTCAATTCAAAATACAGCAACTATGTAATGGCAATAGGTTTCGTTCTCAGTTTCTTCTGCAAAACAAAACAAATGCCTATGGAACCGTAAGGGCTAACCGGAATGATATGCCGCCAATGTTTGACAATAAGAAGCTTAAGACTGGAGAAATGGTTGTCTAGCAGAAAGGCAAAATGATGGCAGAGCGATGACGTGACAAGAAAGAGGTGTGCCTAATGAGTACAGTTTATAATACCTCCACTGTTATGGTACGCACGAAAGGTGAGAAAGAAATCACGAAGCCACAAATAATGATAGACTACAACAACACCATGGGAGGTGTCAACAGAGCCGACCAAGCAATGACATCCTACCCAGCAATGAGGAAAACAGCAAAAGAAGTACTACAAGAAGATCTTCAGACATCTTCTTGAGCATTTCTTGTTGAATGCCTACATTTTGCTAAAAAAAAAAAAAAAAAAAAAAAGACAAGCCTGTGATTCATTCTGACTTCAAATGGAAAGTTGCCAAACGTATCTTTGTAAACCACCCAACACCATCAATGGCTGTAAATAGAGCTGGACGTCGTGCTGTTGGCGTTGTCAACCCATAAAGCCGAACGGTATGGTACTCATGTTTTATATGATCTGATCCTCGTGTGGAGGGGCCCGATCGATAAGATTGATTTGTTTATGAGCTACTTAAACTCTAAGCATCTGAATTTAGAATTCACACATAACTTTCATCCAGTCCAAATTGCCTATTTGGATGTTCTTTTGACAGGTAACAAGGACGGCACAGTAAATACCAAAACGTTCAGAAAAGAAAGTGCTGGGAACTCGTTGTTGCTGGCCAATAGCTGCCATCCTCCACACACTGTGTGGGCATTACCCATAGGAGAGTTCACCAGGGCTAAAAGAAATTGTTCCCAGGACAAAGATTACCTACAAGAATGGAGGATTATATCAGATAGATTAAAGGAACGTTATTATAGTGGAGAGTTGATAAATAGAGGTAATCGATTAGCCAATGAGAAAGAACGTAATATGTTAATTAACCCGGTCTTTGAAGATAGAAAATGTTCACGCAGAATCAAAAAAGGCATACATTTTGTAACCTCATATTCAGCACAATATGATCAGATAGTGAAAATTGTCAAACGTTGCCTTCCTATTTTGTATACCGATAACGCACTGTACAACATTTTACAGAAAGGTTGTCATTTTTCCAGTAGGAGAGCTCCCACTTTAGGAACTATGTTATCACCTTCACATTTTGTCCCCACAGTCCTCGAGCATCTCATTCTTGGTTGAAGCCTGTGGGATCATATCCATGTAGGTTTCCCACATGTAAACAATGTGCAAGACATAAAAAAAAGTAAAAACGTTATCTCCTTTTCTACAGGAGAGTCTTATTCACTTAGGCATTATATAAACTGCAATTCTAAAATGGTAATTTATATCATAGAATGTAGTGTTTGTCAATTACAGTATGTTGGATGCACGATTCGGAATTTAAGAGTAAGAATATCTGAACAATTCAATGATGCATCAAACATTAATGCCATAAATATTTCTAGTGTGTCTAAACATTTCAGAGAATTCATTGGAGGTAGCCTTAGTTCTTTTTCCTTTTTGGTTTGGAACAGGTTGGAAGACCAGTTAGAGGAGGTGATATACACTGCACTTTACTACAGCGTGAAGTGTGGTGGATACACAAGCTAAATACAAGAGCACCTAGTGGAATGAACAATAGGATGGACATAAAACTTTTCTTGAAATAATTGTGAAGTTTATTAAGGGTTGGTGCTGGTTCGCACTGGTGCGATGCGAGAGCCCTGCAAATCTATTGCGGGTTCCTGCGTCGCATTGAACTCGCATGGCGATTCGCACTGCCGTATGCGAATCGCTGGGGGTGTCAATACTTAGTCTACAAATGCCCCTGGGGCAGCTCGTGCGTCACTGTGCGAGCTGACAGTTCGCGCATGAGTCGGATCGCACTGGTGTGAACCACCATGCGATCCGATTCTGCTGCATACCTAAATAAGGGTCTGTGCGTGTCCGGTGCGTTTAAGATGCGGATTCGCCCATGCAATCAGTGTGGCTGAGTTTCTGTCGCACAGACATTGCGTGTGATTTTAGGAGCAGTGCGCTCCGAGTCGCATGCAGTGTCTGTCATCGCATAAGTGTGGACCGGCACTTAATGTTTGTTTTCCTATGTGACACCTTCCTTGATTCTTGACTGACTTAAACACACCACCTCTCCCCTGGTGTTATGTATTGATGTTAATTGCAATTAAGTATGTACTGTCCCTAGTTTTAGGAGCAGTTTTCACATTATATAAGTTTATTGTACATGTACATGCTATGAGGAAGGCGTAAAGCCTAAACGCGTCAGCAATAGTCATGTGGTCACCGCTATCTATGTTGGGATAAAGAATTTTATTTGGAAGAAGCCTTTTCGTGTGCCGGCTTTATTTATAGAACATAAAGCCTAACTGGTCGTCACTTCATTAACTACATCCCACCAACCGAGAAAAAGTCAGCACCTACAAGGATGTGCGTGGTTTGTTGCTCAAAGCGAGATAACAGTGGAAAGAAAAATCTGAATAGAAACCAGGTTCCATAGTTCCAATTGTGACGTCGGACTTTGTGCAGTCCCAGGATTCACAATTTTTTATACCGGGGATGGGTAGATCCTCCTGTAGCAAAGGAGAACTGTCTCTTCTCGTTCTTATCTGGCTTTTATGCATGTGGCAAATGCGCCACATGTAGAAATTGCAGGAAGAATGTGAAGAGAAGAAAGGACTTCATATCAACTGCTACACAAACATATAAGATTAAAAATCTCATCACATGTACAACTCAGGGAGTTGTATATATGCTAGAATGTGAATGTGGCCTTCAATATATAGGCAGAACTTAACGGTCGCTCCACGTGCGAGTCGTCGAACACGTTAATAACATTAAAAAAGGCATTATTACCCATAGTGTATCCCAACATTTCAAACAATTTCATCAAAAGAATCCAAATGGATTAATATTTTGGGGGATAGAAAAGGTGAACCGGCATTGGAGAGGAGGAAATTATATTCGCCAATTAAGCCGTAGAGAATCCTTTTGGATATATGAGGCTAAGGTGTTAACGCCATTAGGACTCAACGTGGATTTCGATTTAAACTGCTTCATCTCGGATAGATAATATGTTTTACTGTAATATGTCACATTTTTAACTTGCGTTTTTTTAAACAAAATGTTAAAAATGTTTTATAATATGTATAATTTTGGTAATTTAGTGAATCATGTATTCATAATATTTTACTGTACTTTATTTTTATTCAATTAGGGCCTTTTAGAACATATTTAATGTTTTATTACATGTATAATGTTATGTGAGCATTATTGAGGTCGAGATATCTCTGCCACCTAGTGGCTGTTCCAAAGATGGCTGGGGTCAGTGTTGGCTAATTATTCATCCGTGCCATTTTTGGTATAGAATGATTTAATATTATTTTCCTTCAGAGTACTTAATTCTGTGCTCTCTCGAGGACTGTCATTATAATATATGTGAGTTACCTTAGTTTATAAGGAGAATATGCCCATATACAGTGCCTTGCGAAAGTATTCGGCCCCCTTGAACTTTTCAACCTTTTGCCACATTTCAGGCTTCAAACATAAAGATATAAAACTGTAATTTTTTGTGAAGAAACAACAAGTCGGATACAATCATGAAGTGGAACGAAATTTATTGGATATTTCAAACTTTTTTAACAAATAAAAAACTGAAAAATTGGGCGTGCAAAATTATTCAGCCCCCTTAAGTTGATACTTTGTAGCGCCACCTTTTGCTGCGATTACAGCTGTATGTCGCTTGGGGTATGTCTCTATCAGTTTTGCACATCGAGAGGCTGAAATTTTTGCCCATTCCTCCTTGCAAAACAGATCGAGCTCAGTGAGGTTGGATGGAGAGCGTTTGTGAACAGCAGTTTTCAGTTCTTTCCACAGATTCTCGATTGGATTCAGGTCTGGACTTTGACTTGGCCATCCTAACACCTGGATATGTTTATTTGTGAACCATTCCATTGTAGATTTTGCTTTATGTTTTGGATCATTGTCTTGTTGGAAGGCAAATCTCTGTCCCAGTCTCAGGTCTTTTGCAGACTCCATCAGGTTTTCTTCCAGAATGGTCCTGTATTTGGCTCCATCCATCTTCCCATCAATGTTAACCATCTTCCCTGTCCCTGCTGATGAAAAGCAGGCCCAAACCATGATGCTGCCACCACCATGTTTGACAGTGGGGATGGTGTGTTCAGGGTGATGAGCTGTGTTGGCAAACATAACGTTTTGCATTGTTGCCAAAAGTTCGATTTTGGTTTCATCTGACCAGAGCACCTTCTTCCACATGTTTGGTGTGTCTCCCAGGTGGCTTGTGGCAAACTTTAAACAACACTTTTAATGGATATCTTTAAGAAATGGCTTTCTTCTTGCCACTCTTCCATAAAGGCCAGATTTGTGCAGTATATGACTGATTGTTGTCCTATGGACAGAGTCTCCCACCTCAGCTGTAAATCTCTGCAGTTCATCCAGAGTGATCATGGGCCTCTTGGCTGCATCTCTGATCAGTCTTCTCCTTGTATGTGCTGAAAGTTTAGAGGGATGGCCAGGTCTTCGTAGATTTGCAGTGGTCTGATACCCCTTCCATTTCAATATTATCGCTTGCACAGTGCTCCTTGGGATGTTTAAAGCTTGGGAAATCTTTTTGTATCCAAATCCGGCTTTAAACTTCTCCACAACAGTATCTCGGACCTGCCTGGTGTTCCTTGTTCTTCATGATGCTCTCTGCGCTTTAAACGGACCTCTGAGACTATCACAGTGCAGGTGCATTTATACGGAGACTTGATTACACACAGGTGGATTCTATTTATCATCATTTCTCTCATTTGGGTCAACATTGGATCATTTAGAGATCCTCACTGAACTTCTGGAGAGAGTTTGCTGCACTGAAAGTAAAGGGGCTGAATAATTTTGCACGCCCAATTTTTCAGTTTTTTATTTGTTAACAAAGTTTGAAATATCCAATAAATTGCGTTCCACTTCATGATTGTGTCCCACTTGTTGATTCTTCACAAAAAATTACAGTTTTATATCTTTATGTTTGAAGCCTAAAATGTGGCAAAAGGTTGCAAAGTTCAAGCGAGCCGAATACTTTCACAAGGCACTGTATTTAATGTTTACCGCCATCACTACTGTGCTGACTCCCCAGTGGGGAGGAGGAAAGCCGTTTCCAAGTAACTGGGGATGCTGACTCAGCATGGGGGCGGAGTCAAGGCATACATAGCCAGGTCTGTACTGTGCTTCCTTATCCCCGCTGACGAAGTCATGCCTACTGCATGGACGTAACGCGTACGGGGGAAGTCACATGACTCGTAGCTATCCAAGAAGACAGAGAGAGGAGGTAGAGAGACGCCGGCCTAACCGCTGTTACCGCCGTACATACTGTACCGCATACATGCCTGATTTTACCTACAAAATGTAAGTGCAATTATTTATTTGTCCAATAAAAGCCCTTATTTAGCAGAGAGCACTTAGATCCTGTCCTTCCTTTTTTTGGTATATATATCTTACAGTGGAGGAAGTCCGTTTGTAACCCTGTGGAGAGGAGGAGGATCCTGTGTTAATATCTTTATATGCTTGGTGACCCTGTAGGGTCGTATTGTCGAGGTGAGAGGCAGAGAGAGCTGTGGTGGTGGGAACAAGCACCTTGATTTGTATTGTTGCATACTACAACTACCAGCACCCGGGCTTCTGAGTGTCATATAAGAGACTGTCCATACTACCTTGCACTCTGCTATATTTTATTTCTTTTGATGTGGACATATGAACTTTATTGCACTCTATGAATTATTTTATTTGAAACCATGGCATATGTGGATATATGAATCCTATGGCACCTTATGAAATATTCATGCAATAGTAATCCTTTAGAATATTAAGATTGCGCTGCACTTTGTTATTTATAAACTGTATGTAGCTGCGGCTACATACAGCATACAGTACTGTGTTGCAGGTACAAGCTGAGACTAGAATACATTGCTTGCTTTGAGCGTCTGAGCGCCGCTGCGGTAGACTCTTCTGTGTTTCGGGTATGGGACAAAGTCTCGGATCACACCCGGAACACAGTGCTGCATTAAACCGCAGCTACATACAGTTTATACCGCACATCCAGTGGCCTCACAGATTAGTGAGGGACATAGTACATTTCATAAACTATGTAAAGTGTGTGGAAAGATGGAGCTCTTCTTTAATTTTCAATTCCTTTTTAATATTCAACGGAAACTTCCCCATCTATCCATGTCTCCATATTTTACTTTGCTAAGAAATCACTTTAAAACATCTGAACATTTCTGCTCGTGGCCATGTTGAGTAAGGGCAGATGATTCATTAAGCATTTACTTCATGAAATTCATCTACCCTTAGCTCAGGCATGCAGACGGGAGGGTGTGCTTAGCTGAGAAAACCTCTCCTCCCCTAATGGAGACTCCTGGGATGTATGAAGTTTGCCTAGGCCTGGAAACCATGAAGTAATTGAAGAAATGTAGAAAAAAAATAAAAATCTTTACGAATGCTAGCAGTATTAGGATTAAACATAGTCGAAGCTGATTGAGAGAGTGAATTTCTGCTTTAAAGAGGGTCTCTAACCACTTTAGTCCAGAGAAGAATTTTAAAACAATGGAGAAATAGGCATTTAAAAAAAAAAAAAAGGCCGGCCTTCAGGCTTTCTGGAGCACTCATGAACTGGAACAGCTAGCTGGCTGAAGCTATTAGCTCCTGTTACCCACTGTGCCACACAGTGCTTAATAGGAGCACCAACAGTAGATCATCATTAACAAAATGCTTCTGTGTTGTGTTTTCATTTAATGGGATGTAACATCATAAGTGACGTCAAGGACTTCCTCAGAGTTCAGAGCACAGCACCCAAGGACAGAGCATGTATAGCTCTACCCAGCTTCTCCCAACAGCAATTGATCATTGCTTTAGTGATTTATTGCTGACTGATTGCTCCTTTAACCAGATCTATGTACAGCATCCCACTGAACTCTTCTAACATCCATGATCTGTCTGCATTAAGCAGAAAAGCATAGACATAGTGATGACATCACCGAGTCTAAATTAAGGTATGCAATAAAAACACAAAGATTTTATTTAAAAATGTCTTTAGCATGTTGATGAGGGAGAAAAGAAGAAAACAGGAATGACAAAATAAAATCATGATAAATGTCCGTTTTATTTCGACAAAACTAAATGCATTAAAAAATGTTCTCTAGATTGCAGATGTGACCTTGCATTGGTGACTGAGCTACAAATTACAATTACAACAATAAAGATACTTTACAGTGTTCTCTGTAATGATGCTATTGTTTCACACAAAATGCAACCAGTTTAGAATAAACATTCTTTTGCATCCGGAGTCTGGATGCAATAAAATGGGTACACTGGGCTAAAGATTACCATGTGTCCTATAAAACTGGTTGGTGATACTGTAGAGCATCTATTACAGTACCATTTAAAGCTTCAGAAGGTTTTACATGATGCACAGAAGCTCTTCTGTGTGCTGTTATCGTAATAGATTTTGACTGTCTTTGAGACCTCAGGGGCTCCATTTTGCAGCATTTTATATACATGTAAAACTGCTGTTTGTCTATAACTGTTAATGGGGAATAAACTTGGATAAGAGTAAGACAAATGCCGTTAAAAAGCCTTACAGACTCGTTTTTATAAGAGCTGTAGATGCTTACTAAAAGAGGGATGATTTCTGCCTAGGAAAAACCTGCCAATCATTAGGAGGTACAATTACTTCCATATAGCAGTTCATAGATCAAGAAAGACCGCCAAAGGCTTTGCCAGTAACAATTTTCCCAGCTTATATTAGTCTTTTAAAGATATACTGCACCTTAATTGGAGCCATATATCAAGTGTTTAGAAGAATTCTACCGTAAAAGGAAACTCAAGTCTGCTGTGGGTTCCAAGGTGTTTGCCATAATATGCAAGTATGCTCAGCATATTACACCTTAAGGAAGCCTAAACTGTCACAGTGCCTTCCATCAGCAATGCTACGACTGCAATCTCCCTCCATTTTCATCTGGGTTTAGCCATTTTATATGAAGAGCACAGGATGATGCAACTCCCTCACATGCACAAGAGCAAATTTATCCCGCCAAACAAAGCAAACTGAGAATGTATGCTCAGCAACGCATGCTTGGCTCAAGTATTCATTATAAAAAAGCTTGCTAAACCCCTCCACCCCCACCCCCACTTCATGGCCAGGCCATTTTTTGTGATATAGCATTGTGTTACTTTAACTGAGAATTGCGCTGTCATGCGACGCTTTACCCACATAAAATGTATGTCCTTTTTACCCACAAAAATAGCTTTCTTTTGATGGTATTTGATCACCTCTGCGTTTTTTTTCTTTGTGCTATATACAAGAAAAACCAACAATTAAAAAAAAAAAGTTTTTACTTTCTGCTATAAAACAAACAAACAATCTCAATAAAAAAAAAAAAAAATGTAAAAAAAAAAAAAAAAATCTAATTTATTCATCAATTTAGGCCAATATTTACATATTTTTGGTAAAAAAAATTTCAATACGTGTATAATTGGTTTGCGCAAAAGGTATAGCAGCTACAAATTATGGTATTTTTTTATTTTTTTTACTAGTAATGGTGGCGATCAGTGACTTATAGGGGGTCTGTGATATTGCTACATACAAATCGGACACCTGACACTTTTGACACTTTTTGGGGACCAGTGACACCAATACAGAGATCAGTGCTAAAAAAATATGCATGGTTACTGTACTAAGGACACCGGCAGAAAGGAGTTAACATCAAGGACGATCAAAGGGCTAACTGTGTTCCCAGGGAGTGATTACTAACTGTGGAGGAGGTGCTTTAACTGGGGGAATGTAAAAATCTATGTTCCTGCTTAGCAGGAACACAGGATCAGCACATTTCCCTCTCACAGAACGGCGGTCTGCCTTGCTCACATAGGGCCGTTCTGCCTTTCTGAACGAATGGGAGGCGGATGGCAGCTGTGTGTGCGGAGACAGAGCTGTCAGGTCCCCATTCTTCTCTATGGGGGAATCGGATGGGGGAATCGGATGGGAACGGTCCGTCTGACCATTATCCGATCCAATAGACAGATGGAAAATAGGGTTTAAACCCGTCTGGATTTGACGGATCGGATTTCAGCGGACATGTCTCCATGGTGCATCCGTTCAGATCAGCCTGAAAAATGGACAGGCGGATCTAAACGGTCCGCTTATGTGAAAGGGGCCCAAGAGTTGTTTCTCTATGGTGCTTTGTTCCTCTTTTTTCAGCATGAGTCACTTCTGAGAAGTTTTCCAGACACATGAGATAAATGTGTGTGTGTGGGGGGGGGGGGGGTGTGGGGGTGTGTGTGGGGGAGAACTCAGCAGACAGCACGGGTTCTTCTGCTGTGTGGAGGGAGGTGTGTTCCTTTCCTCCAATCAGCTCTCACACACTGTAAGTGCAGCCTCTCTGCCCCCTCCTCTGTGCTACTAACACAAGTGGACACAAAGGGGTTTGAAAGGCTATTAAAGGTAGCCATCCTCACCTGTGATCGGTTTGCTTGTAATTGGTGTGTGTGTGTATAAAAGGTCAATAAGTTTCTGGACTCCTGACAGACCCTTGCATCTTTCATCCAGTGCTGAACTAACGTTTCTGGATTCTGAGTCATAGGGAAAGCAAAAGAATTGTCAAAGGATCTGAAGGAAAAGGTAATTGAACTGTGTAAAACAGGAAAGGGATATAAAAAGATATCCAAGGAATTGAGAATGCCAATCAGCAGTGTTCAAACTTTAAATCAAGAAGTGGAAAAGGAGGGGTTCTGTTGAAACCAAACCACGGTCAGGTAGACCAACTAAAATTTCAGCCACAACTGCCAGGAAAATTGTTCAGGATGCAAAGAAAAACCCACAAATTTCACATACAGGACTCGTGTTGTGTGGCTCTTTTAAGATGCACAATAAGGAGGCACTTGAAGAAAGATGGGCTGCATGGTTGAGTCGCCAGAAGAAAGCCATTACTACGCAAATGCCACAAAGTATCCCGCTTACAATACGCCAAACAGCACAGAGACAAGCCTCAAACCTTCTGGCACAAAGTCATCTGGAGTGATGAGACTAAAAGTGAGCTTTTTTGGCCACAACCATAAATGCTACATTTGGAGAGGAGTCAACAAGGCCTATGATGAAAAAGGTACACCATTCCTACTGTGAAACACGGAGGTGGACCGCTGATGTTTTGGGGATGTGTGAGCTACAAAAAGGTACAGGAAATGTGGTCAGAATTCATGGCAAGATGAAAGCAGTATGTTATCAAAAAATAAGGAAAATTTGCATTCATCAACCCGGAAGTTGCGCATGGGACATACTTGGACATTCCAACATGACAATGATCCTAAACACAAGGTCAAGTTGACCTGTCATTGGCTAAAGCCTAGTACACACACAACGAATTTCCGCCGACCGGTCATCCGTCTTTTGTCCACAGTGGTGTTCTGTTGGTTGAAATGTGCTCTAGACTGCACACAAATTTTCCCGCACGACAAAATTCTACTTTAGAAGTGATGTCATATGTTGGCTTGCTTTCTTTGTGTTCTTTCTTCTCTAAGCATGCCCAGTCTTGCTCATAAGATTTTTCCCTGTCGAAATCTGTACTGACTGCACGAAAATCGGACAAAAATTTTATCGCCTGAACACCAGAATTTTTTCGGCCGAAAAGTCGGAGTCGGTTGTCAGAAGCATCATACTAACAAGCCGAAAATCGGCGGATCGGTCGTCGGACGAAAATTCCCGGCCGAATCTCGACGCGTGTGTACGGGGCTTAAGGCAGAATAAAGTGAAGTGGCCATCTCAGTCTCCTGACCTCAATATCATTGAGCCACTCTGGGGAGATCTCAAATGTGTAGTTCATGCAAGACAGCCCAAGAATTTACAGGAACTGGAGGCTTTTTGCCAGGAAGAATGAACAGCTTTACCATCTGAGAAAATAAAGAGCCTCATCCACAAATACCACAAAAGACTTCAAGCTGTCATTGATGTTAAATGGTATTAAGAACTAGGGTATGTAAACTGTTGATCAGGGTCATTTGGGTAGTTTCTGTTGTCATTATGATTTAAAAAGAGTAAACACAGTTGATTGATAATAAATGGCTTCAGCCAAACACTAACCATAAGTGAAAGAAAAGTTTTTGTTGTGTTATTCATATTCTCTGAAAAATGGACAAGAGATCATACATTCTACCAGGGTATGTAAACTTATGAGCACAATTGTCACAATTGTATATATATATATATATATATATATATATATATATATATATATATATATATATATATATATATATATATATATATATATATATATATATATAGTGCATTCACATCAGTCTCTGCCCTGAAGGAGCTTCCTAAGGCCCCTAGCTCACATTCATACACATACTTACTAGGGCCAGTTTAGATGGGATCCAATTAACTACCATCATGTCTTTAGAATGTGAGAGGAAACCCATGTAGGCACAAGAAGAACATGCAAACTCCAGACAGGTAGTGTTGTGGTTGAGATTTGAACCGACGACACTAGTGCTGCTAGGTAGAAGCGCTAATCCCTTAGCCACTGTGCTGCCCTGAAATCCTGTTCTCTACCTCCAGATGTCCTTACAGGGGTGATCATCCTGTGCTACGGGGGTAAATACAAGAAGTTGCACCTGTGACTGGAACTCATCAAGGGATGACTATGCTCACCCTTTCTGCCCCCTGCTCCACTCACAGAAGCCATACTATTGGCTAAGCTCTCTATGAATGGAGGACAGGTGGATGAATGAAAAATCCGTCTTCTCCAATCATAAAATGCTGTTCATTGTGGGACCCGATAGTACAGGTTCTTTGACTGTAGCAAGAGGGAGGAAAGAGTGGGTACTGTCTGCATTTGACAACTACCTGTTACAGTTAAAGCTTCTCATTTTTAACCCTGCAGCACCGAAATATCACCCCTGCATGGGTATCCAAGGTCAGAGGACTTCATATTTCAGTCAAACACAGCAGCCACCAGCACACAGGACACACTTCATTAATGGTAAATATTGTCCCTGGTGCTGTGTACAAAAGAAAAGCACTAAAAGCTTAAATTCTCTACTGTGGAATATACTTCCTTTGTTGTCATGCCATTCCATTCATTCACTGGCAGTAAAGGTAATACTTCGAGGTATGCACCAATGCTGGTACTTGGTGACTGGCCTAATGCTGTCAAACAGGATCAGAGAAAGTCCCCAGCTCCGTGCAACCACCAAATGGAGTGACTCAGACTGCACACAAGCTTGTCTTTTTCCACTTACAGTGGCTAAAAGGAGTGATGGAGGAGTGAAGCTGTTGTTTTGGCCTGTATGGAAAAAGCACAAGTTTCCTTTAACAACTTGCAGTATCCCTTCACCGCTCTGCCTTTAGCTGGTCATAGAGGGATCCAATCTCAGCCAGTTCAGCAGGGACCAGCAGATATCTGATCTACCTATGGGCAGGCTTGTTGTAGTCAAGTCAATCCATCGATTGACATGGGTACAACAAGCCTGTTGGATTTTTTTTTTACATACGATTACTGTCAGCAGCTATAGCCGCTAGCAGTAGTCATCATGTTCTGCCAGGCCGAGAGGTCTCACGGTGTCCCCCCTCCCCACCCTACCCCTTCAATAGCAGGGCAAAACACAATAGCGCTGCGTGAGGCATTCCCCCATCAACGCTGTGTTGATAGGAAAATCAAATGACTTTCTTTCCTTTCACCAGTGGTGGAAGAAAATAAGAATAAAATCATCTATGGCATGCCTTAGGCAACATGCACAGGCATAATAAAATTTTTTTTTAAATTTGATCTACTAGGAGCTAGCAGACAAATTGAGGTTAAAAAATATGCATCCTGCATATTTACACGTGTTTATGCGCACACAAGGTTTACAGACGTATGTGCGTAATTTCATCTTTGTGGCTAGAATATTGCTTTTTTCAACACAAAAGAAAGGAAATTACGCGTTTATCCTTGTATATGAGTAAGTTATGCCAATACACTTAACTCAAAACACAGGGTTTCTTTAGTGTTCCAAAGGCTACACTAACATTGTGAATCTGCATGCATGGACACATTGGCTAATAGAGAGTTGCCTTTAAAGGCAAAAAAAATAGAATTTTTGTAAGAACTTGCCGTAAAATTATTTTCTCTGAGTCCTGACAGTCGCTGCCCACTCATACAGTCTTCACTTATGGGTATTGGTCTTATCCACAGGAGCAAGCTAGGCATAAGATTTTGTTATAAACATTCACAAAACACTTTGCATAGACACACCTATAGGGGGCTGTCCCTCTGGTCCAATACCCCCCTGCTAGCAGCATTCCCAAATCAGTTTGGTAGCAAGCAGTAGATAGTCCAAGAACCCCAAAAAAGAGGGGTGGGGGCGGCGACTGTCAGAGGACTCAGAGAAAATAATTTTACAGTAAGTACTTACAAAAATTCTATTTTCTCTTACGTCCTCTGACAGTCGCCGCCCACTCATACAGTCTTCACTTATGGGATGTCCCAAAGCAGTGTAGACATGAGGGGTGGGAAGCGCAACTATCACAAAGGCAACGCAGCACCCAGGTCAGAGAAAAGAACCTTATCTGAACCAGAAAGGTAAAACGCTGGGTAACAGAAAGGCTCAACAGGAGTGAACAAACCCAGGAAAGCAAATTAACAAAGGGGGAACAAGCCCAAAAGGCGGGGACAGGCTAAACGCCATGTCACCCTCGAGGGTGACATGGCGTTTAGCCTGTCCCCGCCTTTTGGGCTTGTTCCCCCTTTGTTAATTTGCTTTCCTGGGTTTGTTCACTCCTGTTGAGCCTTTCTGTTACCCAGGACTTTCTGAAGGATTCAGTAGACGACAGGTACACCCCTGATCGCCCGGACTACATCCAAGGAATCCAAAGCAAACTTCTTAGGATGCTTAGGATTCGCACACAGCGAAGGCAAGACAATATCCTCGTTAAGATGAAAATCGCATACCACCTTTGGAAGGAAAGATTGGTGAGGTCGCAAGACCACCTTATCCCTATGTACAACCAGGTTAGGGGAGCGGCAAGACAGGGCCGCCAACTCCGACACTCTGCGAGCAGATGTGATCGGCACTAGAAAGGCGACTTTCTGTGACAGCGCAGGCAGAGGAATGTCCCTGATGTTCTCAAATGGAGGACGTTGCAAAATGGACAGGACCAAATTCAGGTCCCAAGGAGGTAAGGGCGCTCTCCTAGGGGGAGCCAGATGACGCACCCTTTGAATAAAGGTGCGGATCAAGGAATTTGACGCCAAAGGGCACTGGAAAAGGATAGCCAGCGTAAACAACTGACCATTAATAGTGGTCAGCGCAAGACGCTGGTCCACACCAGATTGCAGGAAAGCCAACACCCTCGCCACCGAAAAGGAGCGAGGATGGAAACCCTGCGATTCACACCAAGCGAAATAAGCCTTCCAGGTAGGGTAATAGATCTTACCAGACGAGGCCTTCCTAGCCTTGAGTAGGGTAGGAATGACCGCCGACAAGAGACCCTGATCTCTCAGGACCTGGCTTTCAACAGCCACGCCGTTAAAGCCAGCGACTGTAAAGCAGGATGGAAGATCGGCCCCTGAGACAGCAGATCGTCTCGTAACGGGAGCCGCCAAGGAGGCTTGACGACCAGTTGCATGATGTCCGCATACCAAGTCCGGTACGTCCAGTCCGGGGCTACCAGAATCACCAACTTCGGTTCTGAGACCAACCTTCGAAGGAACCTGGACAACAACTGAATGGGGGGGGGGGGGGGAGGCATAAATCAGGCGATACCGATTCCAAGGCACCACCAGACCATCCGAGACGTCTGCCAGAGGATTGCGTGTTCTTGCCACGAACCTTCCCACCTTGTTATTTTAGGCGAGACGCGAACAGATCCACGTCCGGGGATCCCCAACGTGCACACAGCATCTGAAACACCTCCGGGTGTAAGGACCATTCCCCCTGGTCCAGGGTCTGGCGGCTCGGATAATCGGCCTGCCAATTCTCCACACCTGGAATGTGAACTGCCGAAATCGCCGGGACCTGCATCTCGACCCTAGACAGAATTTTGGTCACTTCCTGGGCCGCCCGGGCACTCCTGGTGCCCCCTTGGTGATTGATGTAAGCCACCGCAGTTGCGTTGTCTGTCTGCACACGCACAGGGCAGCCCCAAAGATGATCCGGCCAACGGAGCAAACATAGTCTGATCGCTCGCACTTTCAAGACATTTATCGGTAGGGAGGATTCCTCCTCCAACCAAGTGCCCTGGGCAAACAGATTTCCCAGAACGCCACCCCAGCCCGAAAGGCTGGCTTCCGTGGTGATCACTGTCCACAGCAACGGCCGGAAGGTCAGAGCCGGAGACTGGAGCCACCACAGAAGATCCCCTCTGACTCGGTTGCTCAAAGATATCCTCCTTTCCAAGGAATGAGGATGCCTGTCCCACCTGGCCAGGATCTCCGCTTGAAGAGATCGTGTGTGGAACTGTGCAAATGGTATCGCTTTGAAGGCGGACACCATGAATCCCAGGGACCGCATGCAGGTCCTGAGCGATGAGGAGTCGTTGTCCCTGAGGGACCTGACCTCGTTCTGCAGAGTCCGGAGTTTGTCCTCCGGCAGGAAAACTTTTGCATGGGCAGAGTCCAGAACCATCCCCAAGTAAGGGAGACGAACAGAAGGGGACAATGACGACTTCTGAAAGTTGATGGTCCACCCGAACTCCTGGAGCGTCTGAACCGTGGTTGACAGGTCGTGCAAAAGAGTTGGACTGGAACTCGATCTTAAGAGGAGATTGTCCAGATATCCCAGGATTGCAATCCCCTGCCCCCGCAAGAGGGCCAGGACAGGAGCCAACACTTTGGTAAACACCCTTGGAGCCGAAGCGAGACCGAAAGGTAACGTCACAAACTGATAGTGCTCCTCCGCGATTGCGAATCGGAGGTACCTCTGATGACCCTTGAATATGGGGATATGTAGAAACGCATCCTTGAGTTCGATGGAAGCCAGGAAATCTCCCGGGCTCAGGGAGGCCACCACCGAATGAAGGGATTCCATACGGAATTTTTGAACCTGCACGAAGCGATTCAGAAATTTCAAGTCCAGAATCGGACGCACCTTGCCCTTCTTTCGGGGCACCGTAAATAGATTTGAGTAAAACCCCCAAAATCTGTCCCGATGTGGCACTGGGACGAACACCCCCCTGGGGGATGAGATTCTGAACCGCCCGTTGAAGATCTTGAAAACGATCTGGGGTCAAATGAAGATTCGAGGGAAAGAATCTGTCTGCTGGGCGCGATCGGAATTCGATCTTGTACCCTGACCAAATGAGTTCCTGAACCCACCTGTCCTGAATCCCGGACAGCCAAGGTTTGGGAAAACAGCGCAGACGTCCCCCCCACCACTGAAACGGGTGAGGGCGCTCCTTCATATCGAGGCGGACTGGGCCGCCGTGCCAGCGTGGGCAGCTTTTGACTTTCCCGCCCAAGGCTTCTTCTGGCCACCAGCTGCCTTGAAGGATTTGCCCTTGTCTTGTGCCTTGAAGGCACGAAAGGACCCCTGATTAGGTTTAAAGGAGGGGCCCCGCTTACCGCAAAAAAAACTTACCCTTGGGCGCTTAGGGCAGCAGAGTGCTTTTGCCCCCGGTGACCCCCCTTAACCAACTCGTCCAGGGAGTCCCCAAAAAGGCGATTCCCTGCATAAGGGATGTCAGACACCGTCTTCCTGGAAGTCTGGTCAGCCGACCAGCTCTTCAGCAACACCATACGACGGATTATCACTGCGACAGCAGATAGTCCTGAGACTAAAGGGGCCTCATCCAAGGCCGCATCACACAGGTATAAAACAGCCTGAATAATTTGGTCCAACATCTCCAAAGTAGTAGGAGGGGCGGAATCAGCCACAAGGGTGCGTCTGAGCACCTTGGTCCACTCTACCACGGCCTGAGAGACCATTACAGAGGCGAACACAGGTTTCATCAAAGAACCCGCCACCATATAGGAGTGGCGAGTAAGAGATTCCACCCGTCTATCCGTCGGATCCCTAAACACCGGAGAATCCTCCGCGGGCATCAGAGTGGCCTTGTTCAACCTGGACACCGTGTGATCCACCTTAGGGGCCACGGTCCAGCGCGAATCCGTAGGAGACGCAAAGGGATAACGGTACTGAAACCGCTTTGGTACCACAAAATTGCGCTTCAAATTGCGCCATTGTTCTTTCATCGTTTCGTGAAACTCAGCGGGACAGGGAAACACCTGTGCCGCTTTCTGGGTCCTGCGGGACCCAAAGGAAGACCGCTTACCCGGCGGGTGGGGCTCATCCTCTAAATGTAGCGTATCCTTAACAGAACTAATAAGCGCAGACATAGCAGCGCGTTCTCTGGCCGTCCCGGGGGGGGTGGAGTCGTCCCCCTCCTCTTCCGACTGAGAGGACTGAGACCCCTCAGGCGGTACACTGTCCATGGCAACCATATCTAGCTCTGAATCAGAAGAATGAGAAAGTCTGGGCCTTTTCTTAGAAGCCCGCTCAGACATCAACAGATCCACTTTAGACGCTAAAGTCTCAAGTGCAGCAGTAAGGGAGCCCATCGCAGAGGATTCAGGCGTACCTGAACCCTCCACCAGAGCTGGGGGGAATTTGATGTCCTGGGACTCCATAAAAATTTTATGGCGCTGGCCCTTTAAATCAGCGATAGCGGCGGATCCCACTGCAATGCACCGCAATGAGGACTAGCCTGAGTTACCAAATAATGCCAGCAAAGGTATTATCCCATGAAAATAGCAGAAAAAGCCCCCCCCCCCCCCCATAAGTGTAGCTGTACAATACCACGCTTGTAGCTTGATCCGACTGCCTGTAGAAAGGAAATGATGTCACGCCGCTAGAGGCAAAAATAGGACTTGAGCCAAGGAAAAATGGTTGCCAATGTAATGCTATAGGGGAAGGCTCTGGGAAAATGCCCGCCGAGCACATGTTAAAATACATTGCCCACACTAAAGATGGCGCCCGAAAGGGCGCCAGAATACTACAGAGAAAATGGCTGCTGATGCCCTCACATGAAGCTGGACAGCCTGCCCACACCCAAAATGGCGGCCCCGCGATTTTTACACCACAGCGGCCCCCACAACCATTTCTGTACCCCCAAACGTAGTACAAGCACTACCAAGGGACTCAGGGAACCCCGCAAACCCCCCACAGCACGGCATGACCGCAATAGCGCCCCCGCAGGGACTGGGAGGGACACGCGGGGACCACACAGACAGACATGAAGGGGATATCACAGACTCCAAACAGACTGCCATCCCCATGACAGAGGCCCCACCCCCCCCCCCCCCCACCCCCGACATACAATGCCATAGACCGAGGGGGTAGCATGGTACTCACCGATCCAGCGAAAGCGTGGGTGACTCTCTGCGACGGGAAGCCTCCCACCCGGGTGGGGGTGCCGTCAGCCGAACAGGATGCTAGCAACACGCGGCGTGCCGCAGTTGAGACATCCTAGCGAAGTAGCCACTTTGCGGGCTTTGTCCCTGAGGACAGAGACAGGTCGTTTGCTAGGCCAGGACGTACGCATAGCCTGCTAAACGCTTGATGGCAGGCTGGGATTCCGCAAGGCTCTAGTACAACCGGTCCGATTCCCAGCTCCGCAAACGCTGTAGTCTTCCGAAGTCTGACTAACTAAGCGCAGGATCAAAAAAAAAGCTATCAGTGTAAAGAAAAAAACAAACACTTAGCAGAAATAAAAATTAAGAAAACAGAAAAGGCTGAGACTATAGCCCCAGCTAAGGGAAGCCTGCCTACTCCTGACTAGGCAAAAGACAAACTGATTTGGGAATGCTGCTAGCAGGGGGGTATTGGACCAGAGGGACAGCCCCCCCCATAGGTGTGTATATGCAAAGTGTTTTGTGAATGTTTATAACAAAATCTTATGCCTAGCTTGCTCCTGTGGATAAGACAAATACCCATAAGTGAAAAAAAAAGGGGAGAAATAAACTGCGCTAACCAATTCAAAGTGAGAGCTGCTGACACAAACAACTGACAAGTAGGTTGATATACAAAATGGTGAAAATAAAGTGCAGCGCTGTGATAACAAAATACTCCAACAATTCACAGTGAAAGAAAATTATAAAATATATGACAGTCTATGAATGAATAAGGTGAAAGGAGTCCATATTCAAATTCCAAACAATAAGTGCAGGTAGGATATTCCACAATACGAAAGTGAGTCGTGATAATGATGTCCCGTCACCAACACCAGATGTTGTTGACCCTAAATACCTTATGGCATGAGGGTCAAAAAGAGCTGTTAGGATGAGATGTTTACATAAGCCGCCCGCCTTTCTTCCGCTCTACCAACGATCGTAGTGTGACCGGCAGACATCGGGTCTGCCGGTCACACGCCCAGACTCCTCTGTGGGCGCGCGCCTCAGCGGGCGCGCACGCGCTCGCCCGCTATTGGCTCAAAACCCGGTGACAGGCTAGCGACGTAGATCTACGTCCCTCTGCCTGGCCGGGGCTGACTGCCGCAGTAAATATACTGTGCGCAGTCGGCAAGCGGTTAAATAAACTATTTATTGGGGTTTTACACTATGTCGGTTTCCTTTGGTTTACCTCCACATGGGTCTGGTTATCTGTGAGTGATCCTGTCCATCTTCCCTGTTGGATACACACTGAGGAGACATCCGTGGTTGCAGATTGTTCAAGGAATCCCATCTCATCCTAACAGCCCTTTTTGACCCTCATGCCATAAGGTATTTAGGGTCAACAACATCTGGTGAGCGCAATTTATTTGGTGTTGGTGACGGGACATCATTATCACGACTCACTTTCGTATTGTGGAATATCCTACCTGCACTTATTGTTTGGAATTTGAATATGGACTCCTTTCACCTTATTCATTCATAGACTGTAATATATTTTATAATTTTCCTTCACTGTGAATTGTTGGAGTATTTTGTTATCACAGCACTGCACTTTATTTTCACCCATAAGTGAAGACTGTATGAGTGGGCGGCGACTGTCAGAGGATGTAAGAGAAAGGAAAATAAAAATGCTTCTAAAGGCACCTTTTTTTCTACCCATGTGCAGAAGCCTAAATGTAAGTCCTTTCTCATGAACTTCTACATTTTTCTATTTGCCCCCAAGCCTGCTCAAGCAGCGCACTCACTTTTGTTTTTCCCTAACCCCCTCCTTCTCCCCTCCCCTTTTTTTCCCTTTTCTCTTCTCTAACTCTTTTCTTCCTCCTTGCTTTCCTTTCTTTCTCTTTTTTAGTCTTTTTCCATTTATACTGAAAAGGTTATATGGGATAATAATATAATATATAATCCTGTCAGGGGTCCTTGGACGAAGGGAGCTACATAGCTCCTGTTTTGACTTTATATCTGCTGGTCTTTCTGCGAGGAATCTACTATTGACTTTATTTCTGTATGTGTTCCATGCTCCTTGCCCATGCTGCTTGTTGTTTGTGGGAGCCTGTAAAAAATCAATGATTTCTATGTGTTTCTTTTTTTGCTTTGGGTTCCTTCAGTTTCTTTTCAGTCTTAAAACATACTGGTGTTTTTGTGTAAATGTAATAGGAACATTATGATTGCAATAGACGTCAATGAAAGGATCGTATCTGTCAGAAAATTGCACAAAGCAAATGAAAAAGGACAATCCGTTCTGAAAGAAAAACCAATCAAACTATATCAAATCAATCCCTTCTATGTTATTATAAACAACCAACTTTATGATAAACTGTGCATTTACCTTTCAATGGCAGACTGCACGCTTGCATCAAACAAATAATAGAATAAAGCACACCTGTAATGCATACTTTAACTATACTGGAAGGGTTTGAACATAGGTTATAGCATAGAGTAGTCTCTGTTCAATTAGCTTTTGGATCTCACTTAATTCCTTACTGCTAGGTACAGAGTTTGTAAGTGTTAACCATCCATAACAGCCATGGAAAAAAAAAAAAAAGGTAAAATATAATCATGCATACTCTGAGTAGGAGTGTTGATACATATGAAATGGCCGTTAGAGGGCGGGAGAACTGTGTCCCTATGGATAAATTCTGAATAAATGTTAGTGATATTAACTGAAGAGTGCAGAATTTCATCTTATCCTCTTTCTTTTGTGGTTTTCATACTAGACTATATGCTTATCTGAAGAAACCACTGGTGTGAATGCTTCAGTGTTTTCTGTACAATGCAGTACAATATGCTGGTGCTGCATAAATATGGGAAATGAAATAATAACTTATAGTGGTTTCTAAACAAACCACTCATTTTCAAAAGGGATTTTCTGCTGATATTGTTAAAATAGCTAAGCTGTGTACTATTCAGTAGCCAGGATCTACACTCTGAATTCAACCATCTAAAAAAACTTATGCTGCCAAAGGAACAAAATGTATTTAGTGCAAATAGGAAGGGGGGGTTGGGACTTTAAATGAGACACCTGGTGCATACAGATCAAACATCTCCATCTCTATATATTGGGTAAACGAGAGAGAAGTTGGGACTTTGAAAAAGGCAAGTAGCATACAGCTGATAAAATGGTGTAATACAATGACAATTAACAGAGTGACAGAAAGAAGAATTTAAGTTAATGGGAGCTGATATACATTCCTTGACATCAGGTGAATAGCAATACATGATTACAAACAATAGCCCCATTTCATTCAATGGATCAAGGTAAAATATGTAGTGGTAGTATGGCTGCATCAGTAAAATCTCAACGCGTTTCGTGCGCTAAACGCACTTCCTCAGGAGCAGCTCTGCAAAAAATGTATGCATGAGTGGTTAAAGAATCTCACAATTATCCCAGAAATAGGGGAGGAATGAGGAAGGGGGGGAGAGAGAAAAATCTATCCCCCTATGATAACTTACAAATCAGCTCACATTCTTCTTTCTGTAAGATGTCATGTTTACTCTTGTTCTCATCAAACTATCAATAAATTGTCATTGTATTACACCATTTTATCAGCTGCATGCCACTTGCCTCATTCAAAGTCCCAACTTCTCTCTCTCGTTTAACCAAATGTATTTAGCACAGTCATGTCATGAGTAACAGTTAATACACTTATGACCAAAATGTATTAAAGCGGAACTTCACCTAAAAACTGAATTTCTTCCTTTCTTCTTCCCCAAACCCCCCCCCCCCCCCCCCCCAGGCGATCTATGTGGAAGTTCACCGCTAGAAACCTCCTGGAGCACCTCACAGGTCCTTGGAGGCTGCAAGTCTATTGAAAAAGTGTAGCCCTACTCGCGCATGCT
Organism: Pelophylax lessonae; assembly: GCF_965119305.1. Lineage (NCBI taxonomy): Eukaryota > Metazoa > Chordata > Amphibia > Anura > Ranidae > Pelophylax > Pelophylax lessonae. The sequence goes on from NC_138770.1 coordinate 384,600,506, forward strand.
CAGAGGGAAGCCAGCTATGAGGCAACAGGAAGTCACAGCTGGGTTCCTACATCCACATTTAAAAGAGCAACAACCACTAATAGACATTGATATTACCTGTGCAACAGTCTAAGAAATGTACTTGTGAGTAGCTGTGTCTTCTCAATGTGCACACATAAAACAGTTATTTTTTTTTTTATGTGGTTTAAATGCGCTCACCCTCTAATAAAGCCCTTGGAATCAGTGCAATACATAAATGCGCATAAAATCCACAGACCTTGTATAAAGGCTAAATAAAGTGCCACTGCATGAAATAATTGACAATAAACAAATTTATATATCTACAGTAGAATGAAAAAAAATCAAGAAAGTCCATAGTGATAACAAAAAAATCCTTATTTCTAAAGTGCCAGTTCTCACAAATTGTGCTGAGGTGATAATTTTCTTCTTAAAATAAAGTGCTCGCTATCGCCAACAATCAACTCCGTGCAGGTTTGTGCCCCAACCTCAATGGGTTTAAACTCACCAGATGAAGATGACCACATTTGGCATATACCAAAGAGGGTCTACACAAGCTTTCCCACAGCTACGCTGTGCATGGCCGCTTTTCCTCTGCTTACTGCCTCTTTAATACAGAACCCAGGTTTGACGGACGCAGGTATCAGATCCCTGTCCTTCTCACTAACTTGTGACGAAGGACCAGCCAATCTCACACCCCGCTGTTACTTATGTAACAATGCCACTCTCAGCTGCACCCTGCACAAAGATTTTCCAGCTTGTGGGACCACAATCTAGGTGACAGCAGGCTGAGAGCGATTGTCACTGGGCTAATTAAGCAATTAACCCTTTCAATGCCACCACCTCTGTTTTGTCCGAGCGGGAGGAAGCTCGTAATTCTAGCAATATTAATTATGATTTTAGAATAATCAACTGTAACACACACTGTCACCACAGACAGGTATATTCAGAGGATTTATTCTATACAGTAGCACTCTTCAAGAGGCAGGTTCTTTGTTAGCTTGCATTAGGAACTTAGGGACAAGGTTAACACTTTTCAAAATAAAGTGCAAATAAAATATTTGCAAAAAAAAGGCGTTTCAAAGAAATCGAGACATAATTCAGCAATAAAAAAAAAATAAGGTAGGATTGAAGAGGAAGAATACTTGCAGTCAATGTCCAGGGTGTTATCAGAGTTCAGTCGATGAGCCAGGTGGTATCGGTCCTCAAACTTTATAGATGTTCCTGCTTTGATGGTACCATGAGAACCGTCCACTTGTTAGGGGTCTCCCTTTTTCTCTGGGATCAAAGGGGTGTTGACAGATGTCCCTGACCAGTAAAACAGAGTGGCCAAGGGCTGTCCCCGGTTTATGGCAATATCAGGTCCCTCCTCTTTGGACAGTTTTATACCCCTATTCATATCTTCCAGTATGTACCGGTTATATTCTTTCAACTGATAGATTATTGTTCAGCATTGAATTTCGCATCCAGGGATACTAAACATGGAATATCTCAGATAAACTCGTCACCCAGGGAATATCTGACAGCTATCTTCCTTTCTATTAGTGCTAGTGTGGTCATGTATGACCCTAATTTGTTCAGTATGACATTTCTCATCCAAATATATACTTATTATTAATGTGTCATGTTCCTGTCTGAGTTTATGAATCGTGTGTGTATTTGTTACGTTTTGGAATTGGGCAGAGCTATCCGACTGCCTTTTATGATGCCCATTAGTTCTGGCTATCCTTTATAGATTTGGTCATAGTTTTACGATAGGCCTGGACAGCAGAAACAAACATCCCGCAAGGACTCAATTAGCTGTGTACAGCTCTGCACAGACCCAAGTGCTAAATTCAGAATCCAGCCGAACTCCAAAGTTTGTATGGAGATCTCCAGGTTTTTCAACAGAGCAGTAGGGGACTCCGATCACAGAAGGAGGTCGTCCAAGTAACCCAGTACCACGATCCCCCATTGGCATAACAATGCCAGCACCGAGGCTAACACTTTTGTGAATACCCAGGGAGTAGAGGCGAGACCAAAGGGTAACGCCACAAACTGATAATGCTCCTCTCCCACGGCAAAGCGGAGGAAGCGCTGGTGACCTGAACATATTGGAATGTGAAGGTAAGTGTCCTTGACGTCAATAGAGGCAAGAAAATCACCTTGATGCAGGGATGCCATCACCGTACGAATGGACTCCACCCTTAACAGGTTTGAGTAAAAACCCTAAAAACGTTCCAAAGTCGGAACTGGGACAATCACCCTTTGAAGTAGCAGGTCTTGTACTGCCCCAAACAGACCCTGTAAGCGGTCTGGGGACAGGTGCAAGTTGGAAGGAAGAACCTTGCCGGGGGACAAGAGTGAAATTTAATCTTGTAGCCGGATCCAATGGCTTCTTGGACCCACTTGTCTTATACCAGGGAAGTCCACGGGTCCGGAAGCCAGCAAAGACGACCCCCACCCCCGATACAGGTGACGGTGCACGTTCATGCTGAAGAAGCCTTGTCCGCAGGTCTGGAGAAGCACGCTCTCGGCTTGCCAGACAAGGGTTTGAGCCCTTGTCAATTGTCCCGAAGGGACGAAAAAACATATGAGCTGAGAAGGAGGGCCCACATCTATGACAAAGTTCCCTGCCCTTAGTAGCCTGTGGAAGAAAAGTACTTTTTCCCCCTGTGAGACCTTTAATGATGTCATCCAGGGAAGCCGCAAACAGGCGATCCCCTTGAAAGAGGAGATCAGTCAAGGCCTTTTTATAAGTCTGGTTCGCAGACCAGCATTTAGGCCAAAAGACACGCCGAAGGACCACTGCTAAAACAGAGAGCCAAGCCACTAGGGGAGCCATATCCAAAGAGGAATCACAGACAAACTGCAGCCCCTGGACCACCAGCTCAGCAAAGGCAGGGGGGAGCTGCTCTCCCTCCAGGTCATGGTGTAAAAGCTTAGCCCACTCCGTCAGAGTTTACGAAACCAGGGCAATGGTGAATACTGGACTCAGTGCCGAACCAGCCAGAGTGTACATATTGTGGGCCACAGCCTCCGTCTTCCTGTCAGCCGTATCCTCAAAGGCCAGGGACTCTTTAACCGGAATCATGGTTGCCTTGTTCAATCAGGAAATTGGAGGGTCCACCACCGGTGAAACAGCCCACTTCTTAATAAGGGACTCCTCATAGGGGTAACGTCTATTAAATGGCTTACAGGCCTCAAGAGGATGCTTTGGTTGTCCCCAATCTTAAGCGAAAATTTTGTCAAAATAAGCAGGGAAAGGAAACACCTTAGCCGCTCTGGATGGCTTGTGAGTGCCAAAGGGAACCTGCGCCTCTGTCGCAGCTGCGTCCTCCATCTTTAAGGTCTTACGCACAGACACAATCAGTGCTTCCACCAGCGCCTTTTCATGTGCAGTTGCAGATGTGAAGAAATCATCCTCACTATCTGAGGATTCCGGGTGCGTGTTCGCAGATCCAGCAGGGTGACCAATGACCGCGGCGGCCGAATCAGATTAAGGATCTGATGAGACAGATGAGGCAGAGGAAAGCGGGGGACACTTTTTGCTAGCCCGACGCAAAATGGCAGCACCATGAGGCCTCCAGGGACCAGGGAGGGATCCCTAGGCTACAAGGACAGGCCCAGGCAGGACGGTGGGCCCTGACAGGAGCCCCAACCAGGTGGGCACCGCTCCAGACAGAGCCCCTCGCCATCTAAATGGGGGGCTGTTGGCCAGGAGGAATGCTGTGACTCGTGCCGAGACCCGGTCGTATGTGACTTCGCGAGGTGTTAATCTCGCAGGCCAGCCCCCATCCAGGGAGGGCTATGTCGTGGCCTACCTAGAGCGCAGCTAAGGTCTGCGCGCGCTCGCTGGTCAGACTGGGGTGTCCACTGGATCTAGATTATCCAGTTGATTGTAGATCTCTCAGGGAATAAACAGGAGAAAAAAATTCTATCTAAAAAGAACAAAGTTGCCAAGACCAGAGATCTCAGCAAGAGACTAGGTCCTTACTCCTGCCAAGGCAGAAAAAACAGTATCTATAGCACGGAGAGAGAGACTGGCTAGGCCACTCTATGACCTTAATGTGCTTCTTCTTGAGCCACTCCTTTGTTGCCTTGGTGGTAGATTTGGGGCCATTGTCATGCTGGAAGACCGATCCGTGACCCATCCTTAGTGTTCTGGCAGAGGAAAGAAGGTTCTTATCCAAGATTTTACAATACATGGCCCCCCGTCCATTCGCCCCTCAATGCGGCAAAGTCAGTCTGTACCTTTAGCAGAGAAACAGCCCCAAAACATAATGTTTCCACCTCTGTGCTTGACTGTAGGGATGGTGTTCTTAGAGTCATAGTCAGCATTTTTCTTCCTCCAAACACGATGAGTTCCCCTCCTCAAGAAGGCACATGTACAGTCATGCCAATGAACATCTAAATGATTCAGAGAATGATTGGGAGAAAGTGCTGTGGTCAGATGAGACCAAAATTGAGCTCTTTGATATTAACTCAACTAGCCGTGTTTGGAGGAAGTAAAATTCTGACTATGACCCTAAGAACACCATCGCTACAGTCAAGCACGGAGGTGGAAACATGATGCTTTGGGGCCGTTTCTCTGCTAAAGGTACAGGTCGACTTTGCCACATTGAGGGGCCAATGGACAGAGCCATGTATTGTAAAATCATCCCTCAGCCAGAAGATGGGTTGTGGATGGGTCTTCCAGCATGAAAATTACCCAAAACACACCGCCAAGGAAACAAAGGAGTGGCTCAAGAAGAAGCATATTAAGGTCAGTCTCCTGACCTTAATCCTATAGAAAAAGTATTCAGGGAGCTGAAACTATAGAAACAACCAGGAAACTTTAAGGATTTGGAGAAGATCTGTAAAAAAGAGTGGACCAAAATCCCTCCTGAGATGTGTGCAAACCTGTTTACCAACTACAAGAAACATCTTACCTCTGTGCTTGCCAACAAGGGTTTTTCTACCAAGTACTAAGTCATGTTTTGCTTGGGGATCAAATACTTATTTTACTCACTCAACTACAACTCAATTTATAACATTTGTATCTTGTGTTTTTTCTGGATTTCTCTATCATTTAAAATACACCTACAATAAAAACGATAGATTTTTTTTTCTAATAAAATAACAAACATGGTATACTTATCTCCTCTGTGCAGTGGTTTTGCACAGGGCAGCCCAGATCCTCCTCTTCTCGGGTCCCTGGCTGGAGCTCCTGGCCCCTCCCTCCTGTGGAGTGCCCCCACAGCAAGCAGCTTGCTAGGAGGGCACCCGAGCCGAGCTGCAGCACCGAGTATCCATTCATACACAGAGCTGCTATTGGGCCCGCCCCCTCTCTCTCCTGATTGGTTGAATTTGACAGCAATCAGGAGAGAGAGTCCAGCTGAGGCACTAGTGGACATCCCTGGATAGAGAGGGGGCTCACATTAGTATTAGGGGGGCTGCTACACACAGAAGGCTTTTTATCCTAATGCATAGAATGCTTTAAGATAAAAAAACCTTCTGACTTTCAAACGCCTTTAATTTCTTTGTTAGTGGGCAAATGTACAAAATCTGCAGGGGATCAATTAATTATTTTCCCCGCTGTATAGTAGGTCTCACACAGTACATAGAACTGCAATTATTTTAGTAAACATAAACTGCTAAATACCCTTTCTCATCAGTTGTATATAGCAGTCTTGTCACTATTATCAGTGTCTGGTTAAAGCTTGTAAAAGGATCCTCAGTCTGGAAAGTGCTGACTGGCACTGTGCTGATCACTTTCACCCCCCCCCCCCCCCAAAAAAAAAAAAAAACAACTCTCTAGCAATACACAAAAAACTGAACATGTTTAAAGTGTCCCCAAGGCTCTGTACTATCGGGAGATGGATTGGGGACTGTGGAGGGGGAGGAGGATCAGAGAAAACAGAATCAAGTAGCCTTTTTACACAATGCACAGGATTAACCCCTTAGATTCCACAGTGAGTATAACAAAGGATGCTTTACTGCAAATACAGACTGATTTTAGAGTTGTGGGTTTAGTAACACTTTAGGAAGAAAAGTATCACCTTGATTTTTGAGCACTGGCACTTTAGAAAAGATGATTTTTTGTTATCACTATGGACTTTCTTGATTTTTTCATTCTATTGTAGATAAATGAATTTGTTTATTGTCAATTAGTTCATGCACTGGCACTTTATTTGGCCTTTATATAAGGTCTGTTGATGTTATGCACATTTGTGCATTGCACTGATTTAAGGGGCTTTTTTAGACAGTGAGACTTTTTAAACCACAAAAAAAAAAAAAAAAAGACAATTACTAATAATTAGAATACTGCAGTATCACATAGCATTCTGATTACTAAAGAAAATTACTTCAAGATAAATCTTGATCAGCTGCTGGAAGTCCCTGCACTTTCCTTTTTGTCATTCGCCTCATTACATAAGCCCAAACATCTAAATTAAAGAACTTAGAGAAATAAACATTTGGAAAGAATTAAGCTTCTTCATGATCTTGCCAAAAAAATGTTACCCCCATGCCAGCTGAGAAATATTTACATACAATTAGTGGGCATCATGATCACAGCTTCCTGTCTATTATCAGCTTAGTAAATGGCAAGCTTCTTGTCTACATGTACAGTACACAATAGACTAAGGCAGTGATGGCTGTTGTTTTGGAACTACATTTCCCATAATGCTCAATTACACGGCAGAGTGCATAAGCATCATGGGAAATGTGGTTCCAAAACATCTGGGGTGCCAAGATTCGCCATCACTGGACTAAGGGTTTGTCCACATGCATAGTGACCTCTAAAGAACAATTTACATTTAGATCACTTTTCAGATCGCATTTACTAGGCAGTGATATGTTGCCTTCTCACAGAATGATTTAACCTGGTAAACACTGTACTACTGCGCCGCAATTGTATGTATTGCATGCAGGTGCAGGGGGTTGCAATGTGACCCTTTAGACTTGCATTGGTCCTGTTCGATGGCGGTAATGCCTGTTGACTGTGACATGCTGGTTAGTCTTTGCTGTGGTCGCAAAGCACCACATTGTGGCACATGTACAGCAGTGAGTGGCTGGATGTCAGTGCTCAAGTGCATGGATGCAGGGTAGTACAACTGGGGTTCAGCCACCTGGTTTTCCCACTCCCTGGCCACTTGTGTGAACAAGGCCTAAGGACTTTTTTTCTCAGGTCACTATCTTGCCAAGTAGGGAAATAAGAGGGTAAGTATGGCAACCAAAAACATCCCAATCCCCAAAAAATATATATTTTTTTTTTAGGGTATAACAGTTTCACTTATAAGTGCCAAGTTAGCGGTTTTCAGAAGACAACCAGAACAGGCTTGCCAAAAAGAAGACTAAAAAGTCTCATGGAGAAGGTATCACAGTGAAACATCTCCCTGTTATTAAATATATAGTCATTTTTACTACTACGACCCAATGCAATCTTTTCTGCCACTTAGCTAAAGAATGAATCTGACACCTGAGATGTGAAATGCTTGCTCCCTTTTCTCACAGAAATAGGAATGATAGGTGCTTACATGCACAAGTTGGAAAATATTTGTGCAGTAGCAAGAACTATTGACAATGGTAAGTGCCAATTATAACCGCTAGGGAAACGGTACATGCCTTAGTAACCATCACAAACACTTGAACTAGGCTCATTGCTTGAAAAAAACATGCAGTGTATGGCCCCCTTTACTTATCTTATAAAGCATACTCTGGACTGGCACAATACGCAGTGTTGTCATATTGGGGACTGCAATGCCTTTAGCTTTATTTGATATGACAGAAGGGCAAAGCATTCTCTAGTTTTACTGGTTTACACTGGGCTTGAAAATGCCTACAAATACTGCTTTCAGCAATTATGCAAATGTTGCCTTTTAGGTTTGTTACACAGAGATAATAACAGCCACATAACAATGCTTAAATTCTGGATGAGATGGTTTATAAAAGAAGCAGTAAGTCACAAATTCCAAATTCACTCAGTCAGGAATTGTGCTTCGTGCTACAGAAATATATTCATGCCATTTAAAAAGCCTAATGTTCTCTAAATCTTGACAGTTTTGGGAAGGGAATTTTTTTAAAGATTTTGGCAGAAGCCTAAGCAAAAACATTTGCATTTCATTTGTGTATCATAATATATCTTATCTTGCAGTAAACTGACATTGAGCTGCATACTGCAGAAGGTATATATGCAAAAGAAATGTGCTACACTTAGAAATAATAACACCTCGGGGAACTCATCCATGACAAATGTCAGCAAAACAATTGTATTGTTAAACCACTTATGTATGTTATTCACTACAACTATTCAAACAGAAAAAGCATATGTGATTATACAGTAAATGTATCTCACTAAACTGTTTCCAGGTTTTACCAGCACTTCCTTCTTTACAACAAGAACTATTAGTAATATACTTATCGTAAACTGTCTATGATTCCGGCTAGTTAGGCTTTAACATGCAGTCACAGAAAATGGCTGTATACCTGAACATTCCGGGATTATTCACTGCTTGTACACTGACAGGCTATGAGATAGCAGACAGATTTGGGATTTAGATTGGATACTCATTTTCTTTAATGATTTGCCATTCGGGCCAATTTCGACATTTTTCATACATGTTAAAATCAGCATTTTTTTTCTAGAAAATTACTTAGAACCTGCAAACTTTATATATTTTCTGAAAGCAAAGGCTCTGGAGAATAAAATGGTGGTTTTTGCAATTTTTTATGGCGCACGATATTTGCACAACCATTTTTAAAACGCAAATTTTCAGGAAAAAATACACTTCGATGTATTATAGTGTACGCAAACACAATATAATATATATTTAAAAATATAAAAGAAAATGTTGCATTGATTAAATAGATACCAAATCTGTCAGCATTTAAAATTGTATATGCCTGTGAAATGGCGACAAACTACGGTACCTAAAATTTACCATAGGCGACACTTTAAAAGCCTTTACAGGCTACCAATTTACAGTAAAATATGAGCTCTGGAACTAGAATTATTGCTCTCACTCCGTTTGGTGCACTATTTACATATGCATGCAGGACCTACATGGGAATGAATGTGGGGGAGGGTGAACTTTCATTTTTCTTTTTTTTTTTTTCATTTCATTTAAACGTATTTTTAACTTTTTTGCTATCACAAGCTATGAACAACAAACCTTGTGGTAGCCTGGGCAGGGATGGATCATCATTATGTAGAGATCTGGGGTCTATTAGACCCCTGATCCCTCCTCTGCCCTCCAAGGTAGCCGATCAAAAACAGATTGGTTTGATTGGCTGCCTCCCTGGCATGTGTAAACAAAGAACCAAAACTGGAAATTGTGTTAAAACTGTGATGATGCATCACAGAGGAGGGAATATTCCTCCTCCTCCTCCTCAGTGCACTGCCAACTCCACCGCTTACAGAGGTCCAAGGCTCGCTGATGTTATAGAAGGGCTTGGGAACAGTGGCAGGCAGCAGAAGGATGTTTGGGGGCCTGTTTCAAGCCCTGTAAAAGTGATCAGGTAGCTGTAAAGCCGCTTGATCACATTTAAAATAAGGGAGACCGCTAGCTCTAAAAAATGATACCAAGATCATGGCTGCAGATGTAGCCATGATCCTGGTATTACTAATTCTAATCAAAGATGTATATACAGTATATGTACGATGGGTGGGCAGTGGTTATTGTCTTTTATATCATGTAACACCCATATTTAGGGTACAATACATAACATGTGGCCAAGGATATGGTTTAAACACAGTTCTCATTCAAATGAAAATCAGAGACAACCTTTGGAAGGAACGATGGACAGGGGCAAAGAAACCCCCCTCTTAGCCGGTTGCCCGGTTGCCGGGGGCACAACTCAGCACCCCCATCGCCAGTACAGAACCCTGCCCCCACCCCAGGAGGTGGCCCAAATCCTCCCACAGTACCATACCAGGAACGAGGCAGGCACTGCTCCAGACAAAACCTCCTCTCCATCGAAATGGGGGGGCTGTCAGCCAGGAGGAACTCTGTGACTCGAGACAAGTTCGTATGACACTTTGCGAGACGTTTGACTCGCAGGCAGTCGCAGCTGACCTAGCGCGGAGCTGAGGTCTTCGGGCACTCACTTGCCAGACTGGGGTGACCACTGGATCTAGATTATCCAGCCCATCGTCTAGTCCGGCAGTTGATTGTAGATCTCACAGGAAAAAAAACAGGAGAAAAAAAAATTGCCAGGACCAGAGATCTCAGCAAGGAACTAGGTCCTTACTCCTGACTAGGCAGAAAAAAATTGAGTAACTATAGCAGAGAGAGGGAGTATACCCCAATGGGACTGCCCATAGACGTATCCAGACTTTTTGTGCCTAGTGTCCTACTCCTGTAGGGGGCACTATAACCCAATGGTTAAGAAGATCAGGAATTGTGTCCATCAATGAACAAAAGAGAATTGCTTGTTTTTCGAGTTCACGCCCACTTTAAGTCAAAAGAATATCCCTGTATGAGTGCAAAGTGGGAGATGCAGAATGGATGTCCATCTTAGTATATACTAGGTTCACAAGAAAACTAGAGATTTACATTATAGAGAAAATATGTGCACATCATGAGCATAGACATCCACTGCCAAGATCCTAATGTTCCTGAAACATTCACACAAAAAAAATAAAAAAAATAAAGTTTGTATTCAAATACCAAGAAAGGCAGCAACTTGGTTGCATTGGTTGACCACTTGCCGACCAGCGCTGTAGTTATACAGCAGGAGATTGGCTTTGTTACGCGAAACGACGTACATGTACGATGTTTCATGTAGCAGTTAGTTGGGGCACGCACGCTAGAGGGGGAGCATATCAGCGGGTCCGGCAGACGCAATGTCCGCCGGCCACCCGTGATCTCTCCCCATAGAGACAGAAAGGTGGTCTGCCGATGTAAACAAGGGATCCTGTGTTCCTCTTATGTAGGAACACAGGTCTCTGTGTTCCTCAAGTGAATACAACCCCCCCACAGTTAGAAAGCATCCCCTAGGCACATATTTAAGCCTTTGATCGCCGCTGGTGTTAGCCCCTTCCTTGCCAGTGTCATTAGTACAGTAACAGTGCATAATTTTAGCACGGATAACTGTAGTAATGTCACTGGTCTCCCCAAAAGTGTCAGGTGTCCGATCTGTCCGCCGCTATTTCGCAGTCCCGCTAAAAAATCGCTGATCACCGCCATTACTAGTAAAAAATAAATTAAAAAAATGACATAAATCTTTCCCCTAGTTTGTAGATGTGATAACTTTTGCGCAAACCAATCAATATTCACTTACTGGGATTTTTTTTACCAAAAATATGTAGCAGAATACATATTGGCCAAAAATAATGAAAAAATGTGATCTTTTAATTTTTTTTTTTATTGGGAATGTTTTATAGCAGAAAGTAAAAAAAATATATAAATATATATTTATTTATTTTCAGAATGTTCGCTCTTTTTTTGTTAATAGCGCAAAAAAATAAAAATTACAAAATCACAGAGGTGATCAAATACCACTAAAAGAAAGCTCAATTTGTGGGAAAAAAAGGACATCAAATTTTTTTGGGTTCAACGTTGCACGGCGCAATTATCAGTTAAATTAACGCAGTGTTGTATTGCAAAAAATGGCCTGGTCATTAAGGGGGTAAAACCTTGCGGTCCTTAAGTGGTTAAGATCACAGGTACACTTTGAATGGAAATAGCTACAAAAGTAAATCTTTCAAAAATATGCCCCCAACACACACACAGCATAAACATTTTGCTCTTTTAGAGCTATTCTCCAGGTTTCCTGTCACATTAAATAGTTTGTTTGGACGAAGCTGATACAAATGTACTTCACTAAGTGCCGGTTCACACTTACGCGGCACAACTTTGGGGGCGACCTGTGAAGTCGCGTGCACCGCAACTTCGGCGTGACTTGCACGGACTTCATATAATGAATGTCTATGCAAGTCGTTCCAAGTCGCCCCGAAGTAGTACAGGAACCTTTTTCTAAGTCAGAGCGACTTGTGTCGCTCCTATTAGAACGGTTCCTGTAGCACACAATGGACAGCGACTTGTCAGGCTGACAAGTCGCCTGACAAGTCGCGGTAGTGTGAATGGACACTTAGTGCTGTATTGGCTCAGCTACATACAGTACACAGCGCTGGGTTCCAGTTCGGAGACAGACAGATCCCGTATCACACCCAGAACAAACAAGAGTCGGGCTGAGTGGCACTCTGGCACTTTGTATCCTGTGCCTCCGCCTCAGCCAATCAGAGGAAGCTTTGTATTCATTCACAGAATACAAAGCTGCCTATGAATAGCTGAGAGTCATTCAGACTGACTCTGCATTGTTCCAGGTGTGAGATGGGAAGTCTGTCTCAAAGCCGGAAATTCAGCACAGTGTATGTAGCTGAAGCTACATTCAGTTCATACAGTACTTAGAACCAATACAGCACTTAGTGAAAGAAATAGTTTGTTAGAAACAGATGGCCCAAACAAACTATTTAAAGTGACCGGAAACCTGAAGATCAGCTTTAAATATGAGAACTATTTCCTGTGGGATGTCAAGCTCCCTCCGGTATCAATTATGTGACCAAATCCAGTAGTCACCTGATCCCTGCTAAAGAACAAGACCAGGGAACTATGGTTAACCACTTTACCCCCTTCCTGACCCGGGCCTATTTTGCGATTCGGCACTGCGTGACAATTGCGCGGTTGTGCGACGCTGTACCCAAATTAAATTTACGTCCTTTTTTTCCCACAAACAGAGCTTTCTTTTGGTGGTATTTAATCACCTGTGTGATTTTTTGATCATGCGCTATAAACAAAAAAAGAGCGACAATTTTGCAAAAATATTCCCCAAAAAAAAATGTAAAAATCAAAATTTTTTAACATCTTAGGCCAATTTATTGTGCTACATATGTTTGGTAAAAAAAAAATGGTAAAAAGCGTATTCTGATTGGTTTGCGCAAAAGTTATTGCGTTTACTAAAGGGAAAGATTTTTGTCATTTTTATTGGTTTTTTTTTTTAACGAGTAATGGCGGCGATCTGCGTTTTTTTTTTTTTGCGGGACTGCGACATTGCGGCAGACAGATCGGACCCTTGACTGATCTTTTGGACACTTTTGGGGCTACCAGTGACAATACTACAGTAATCAGTGCTATACATATGCACTGTTACTGTAAAAATGACACTGGTAGGGAAGGGGTTAACTTTATTTGAGAAGGAGGGGTTAAGTGTGTCCCTAGGGGCGTGCTTCTAACTGTGATTGGATGTGGCTTTTCATGTAACAGCAGAGATCAACGGTCCTACATAGCAGGACTGTATGATCTCTGCTGTTACACAGGGGAGAATGACAGGCGGCTTTGTTTACATTAGCCGCCTGCCTTTCTCCCGGTGTAGCCGACGATCGCGAGTGACCAGCGGACATGGGGTCCGCCGGTCACTCGCGCGGGGGGGGGGGGTCCGTGAGCGGGAGCGCGCCTCCAGCGGCACACGCTCGCTCCCTAGAGCCTCGCAGGCTAGCGACGTAGTACTATGTCACTTTGCCTGTGAGGGGCTGACTGCCGACGTAAATAGTCGTTAGGCAGTCGGCAAGTGGTTAAAGAGTAATTAAACCCAAGAACCAAACATTTCAAATATTGTAGCTTACCAGTACTTAGTGGTGGTGGTTGCATTTGCTTTTATTTTTTTTTGATACTAGGGACATATTCAGCCAGTACATGCTATACATGTTGATCTTTGTCACTTCCTATGAACTGAACTAACAAATGTGATCTTCCTTCTAAGCGATTTTCTGTAGGCTACCCATTCCCTTTCCTCCAATGTAATGGAGCTGAAGACAGGAAGATATGTCTGTAGTGTAAATAGGGAGAGAGTGACAACCATGGTTTCCTCTATAAAAACAGTGGAGTGAGTAAGCGTAGCCATCCAGGAACAAGAATAGCTGTTATTTACAGGATTACTAAAGCAGCCACCTCTAATTTTTGTTTTTGGGACATGCATTTAATGGCCTGCCTTGTCGAAATATTGGAACTCTAAGCAGAGATAATTTCCTAATGCTCTGGCATTTGGTTTTTGGTCCTAACAATAATAAATAAAGAAGGAAAATGCTACCATACATTTGGTTTATACATTTTACATTAAATGAAACCTCAGGCAGCACTCTCGTTACTGTTCCAGCAACCCTATTTTGTCCCATTCATCCTCCTATTTGGAGTCTTTCATTTTCCAATGTACACAGATTATACAGTGAAGGGGCCACTGGCACAAAAAGCAATGGTCTTGCCCATGTCAAACCCACAGTGTGTAACCCCTGAGACACAGTTCCTAACTTGTCTCTGTTCCAATGCATGCAATCACACACCAAACTAGAAATAAAACAGAAAATAGATAAGAAAAAAAAAGCCAAAACTGACACACCTCATTTTGAAGTTCATCATCGCTTTTAGCAGATGCCAGCATTTCAAAAATAGTGTTGCACAAATCTTCTACTGTGGCACCTCCCGTGGAACTCTGCACAACATATTTCTCCACCTCATCATACAGTAAAGAGCCTTCATCTTCATTGCCAAGGGGCTTTTGGTGAGTACTTATAGCAGATATGCCTTTAAAATTGTCTTTCTGGCTATTGTGAAACTTTAGGAAGTCTAGACTAATATCATTTTCTGCCTCGACACTGCCATTTAGCGGCAAATCTTCAGTCTCTTCCAGTTCATACATTTCCAGAGAAAATATGACATTTTTGCCAAAGAACACTGTATCTTCGATGTTTTTCTCATGAAAATGTTGTGAGAGTTTCTTAAGCTGTTCATCAGTCAGCAGTGACACAATTCTATATGTGGCATTACATGCTGCTGTAGCACATGTTGATGGAAAAGGACCAAACATCTGTTTGATAGCCTTGGTTTCTTCGTGACCGACAGTTTCTTTATCATAGAAGGTCTTGAAGAGGAACATGGCTGAACTTTCGATTGCCTCTTGTCCATGGTCAGTTCCCACTGCAAGAGAAGAAAGCAATCATTTTGCCATTCTGTGTGTGTTTATGATTTAAACTGCCTGTAAATAAATGTATGCCATCTTCTCTGTAATAGCTTAAACCTTTCACTCCAAATCACAAGCACTACAATAAAAATGACAACCTAGGAGAAATACAACCCCAAAGTCACCCTTATGTAAATATTTAAGTCTGAATTATTGAGCCAGGGATCAGAAGATTGAAATTCACTTGCTGCAAAACAATCAAGTGAGATTCTCCTCTATTCAGACTAGCCAGGTGAAAAATTACCAAGTTGAATTCACAGCACATCATGAATTTAAAGAATTTGTCTTTAACAAAAAGTAATTTACCAATCTGTTTTGCAGCCTGTAATATTTCTTTTAGGCCCTCGTTTATTGCTTCATGCTCCTTGTCCACAATGCCAGTGACAAATTGAGTTATTTTCTTCCAAGTAAGGTCAGACTCCAAAACTTGTTCACGCAACTTCGATCTTTTGTTCTGTAAAATTAATGCAGTATGGATAAAAGAAAATGTCTCTCTTCAAACTGCTTCAAAATTAAATGTTTTGAAAGAAAATGTGCAATCAAAAGAGAAAAGTGAAAGCTTTTCAAAATAACTATTGTTTTAAAATGAAATGACCGCTAGAAGACGAGTTTTCTGTACACTCAAATTTAAGGTATTGTGATAAACAAGTTTGGATGCAGCAGTGTTATAAATAATAGGTACATTAAAAACACTTGATGAGAGGAAAAAAAAAAAGGTGTTATTTTTACTATTTGCTACATGGTAAGAGGAGTTAATGTTGCTACCACAGTTTCTTGTAAAGAGGCATAAATAAATATAAAATTCAAGCTTTCAGAATAGAGAATCTTTTTTTTAACTATGCACTTAAATAATGAGAACCCCATTATCTTCAGCAGAGAATTATTTAAGCACCTCTCTCAAAGTTGTAATATGAAGCTTGTGGGCACGATTAGCAACTTGCCAGGCACTCTAGCATTTCAAAGCTTGGACAACATGCAAAAAAACAAAAATAAAACGGGTGCCATTTAGAGAGTGCCCTAAAATATTCTTAACAAATGTAAGGTGTTCTCGGATTGTGACCCAATGAAAAAAAAATGGATTTTTGACTTACTGTAAAATCCATTTCTCTGATGTTCATTGATGGACACAGCTCCCGTTTCTTCTTAGCCATTGGGTTATACTGCCCCTACAGGAGAAGGACACTAGGCAGGAAAAAGCTTCACTACGCCTATAGGCAGTCCCAGTGGGCATACACCCACTCTCAGCTATAGGCATTCTCTCTTTCGTTCATCGACGGACACAGCTCCTGATTCTTCTTAACCATTGGGACATTCCAAAGCAGTGTTAAACATGAGGGTTGGGGAAAAAAAGCAGAAAAAAAAATCCCAAGGCCAACCATAGCCAACCAGGTAACATGGAGCTCAACCGTAAAAAACTGGAGCTCACCTGAAAAAAAAAAAAAAAACAATACACCCTCAAAGAGGACCAGGTCCTCTAAACAGCAGCAAGCAAAACCTTGCGGCCAAAAGAAGCATCAGCAGATGCCAACACATCCACTTTTAAAAAATGTTGTAAAAGTGCGCACCGACGACCAGGCAGCCACCTTGCATACCTGGGTCACTGACGCTCGATGACGGAAAGCCCAGGAGACACTAAGCACCCTAGTAGAGTGCTCCTTGGCAGGGAAAGGAGAAACCTGACCCCTAATGCAATAGGCCCGAACCACCGTCTGTCTGATCCATCTGGATATGGTCGCAGAAGAAGCAGACAACCCTGAAAAAAACAAAGAAAGGACAGGGAGATGCAACCCTCCCAAAATCCTCTTAGGATGATTAGACTTTAAAAGATGTGGGGTTGTCACAAAAAGAGCACAATAAGGAGTAAGCATTATGATACAAAATCAAATGTATTGCTTGTACAGAGTTAAAAACTACTTATAAAAAATGTACATATATAGATAGAAGTAATATTACATCATTTCTAATACAATCTGTGATTGCTTGTTTATTAAGAAACATATTAGGCAGCCCAACGCGTTTCGCGTAACATTGTTTTCATTAATTGCTTCCTTAGGGACCAACAATATTGGCTAAGTTGTTTCTACAAACACTTCAAAACATAATCTTTCAGCTCTTGGACATGGATGACATGTAAGTTACAGCACAACATGTGGCAGACAAACATCCACCTGACACCGTATGACTAGTACCGGCGGAGGTGGGTTTAATGTACCACTGACCTTGCGTGTAGCGTCAAAGCAGGTAAAGGTGTCAACCGGCATTGAAGTAGACAGGGGACTGGAATATTGCCTCTTAGGATATATAATCCCAGTGGAGCCTCAGATCTTGTATAGATCGTAACTGACTGTTGTCCATGCTTCTTGGAGCATGGACAACAGTCAGTTTCCATCTAGACAATATCTGAGGCTCCACTGGGATTATATATCCTAGGAAGCAATATTCCAGTCCCTTTTCTACTTCAAGGCCGGTTGACACCTTTACCTGCTTTGACGCTACAGGCACGGTCCGGTGTACATTAAACCCACCCCTGCCGGTGCTTTTCATATGCTCCTCGGGTGGATGTTTGGCTGCCACGTGTGCTGTAACTTACATGCTGTCCAGGTCCAAGGGATAAAGGATTCTTAATGTTTTAAAGTGTTTGTAGAAACAACTTAGCCATTGTTGTTGGTCCCTGAGGAAGCAATTAATGAACAAAATTTTCCACAAAAAGCGCTGGGCCACCTAATATGTTTCTCAACAAACAAGTAATGACAGATAGTATTGGAAATGATGCAACGTTACTTCTATCTATGTATATCAATTTTTTAGGACTAGTTTTTTAACTCTGTGCAAGCAATAAATTTCATTTTTTAATCATAATGTTTACTCCTTAATGTGCTCATTTTGTGACAACCCCACATCTTTTAAAGTCCAATCATCCTAGGAGGATTTTGGGAGGTTTGCATCTCCCTTTCCTTTCTTTGTTTTTTTTCCTTGTTCTTCTATTTATGGATGTGGGTAGATGTCCCTAGAACTGATATATTCTAATTACTGTAGATGCAGACAACGATTTCTGAGGTCTGTTAGTGAGCACAAACAGAGAGTCTGACTTCCTAAAAGACTCCATAGCTGCCAGGTACACCCTAATTGCCCAGACCACATCCAAGGTCTGCAAGACAATTTCCTTCAGAAGTTTAGCCTGGGACACAGGGAAGGCAACACAATGTCTTCATTCAAATGACAGAGACCACCTTAGGAAGGAGTGATGGACAGGGGCGAAGCTCCACCTTATCTTTGCGAATCACCAATAAGGTGAACGACTGCAAGTTCCGACACCCTATGCACAGAAGTGATAGCCACCAAAAAGGCCACCTTCTGGGGCAGCGCAAGCAGGAAAATCTCACAAATATTTTCAAAGGGAGGCTTCTGTAGAGCTGGAAGCACCACATTAAGATCCCAGGGCAGCAATAGAGCCCGCATTGAAGGAACCAAATGTCGGATACCCTGAAGAAAGGTACGCACCAGGAAGTGTGAGGCCAAAGGTCGTTAGAAAAAGACTGCCAAAGCTGATACCTGGCCCTAGAAGGCCAATTTCTGTTCAAACCCCCCCCCCCCATTGAAGGAAGGTTAAGGGTTAAGATCCGATCCAAGAGAAGGAGCGAGAATGAACCCCAAGAGACTCACACCACGCAATGTACGTCTTCCATGAACGATGGTAGATCTTCCTAGAAGTAGAATTGTTGGCTTTTAGCAGCGTAGGAATCACCAACTCAGACAAACCTCCATCCTTCAGCACCTGACGTTCAACAGCCAAGCTGTCAAAGCCAGCGTCTGTAAAGCAGGATGGAAGATCAGTCCTTGAGACAGCAGATCCTCCCTGAGAGGAAGTCTCCAAGGAGTATCGGCGACCAGCCGTACCCGATCGGCGTACCAAGACCAGCGAGGTCTGTCTGGACGGAATCTCTTCTGCTTTGATCCTGCACAGGAGTAGTGGCAGAAATTTGAGAGGGCTGGAACGAATCAGTGAGCCCACCTTAGAATGCCAGCTACTTACTGAGCCGCCAGGACACTTCTTGTGCCCCCTTGGTGATTGACATAAACCACGGCCGTGGCATTGTCCAAATTAATTCATGCCGGACACCCCTGAAGACGAATTGTCCAGTGAGCCAGACAAAGGCTGATCGCTCGCAGTTCCAGAACATTAATCGGCAGTCTGGACTCTGCCAAAGTCCAGACCCCCTGAGCACATCTGTGCTGAGGACGCCTCTCCACCTGGACAGGCTGGCATCTGTGGTGACAACCGTCCAGGACGGGGGGGGGGGAGAAAGGATTTTCCCTGTCGATGTGCCAGAGAACAAAGCCACCTCTAGAGACCGTGAAACCTTGTCCCATTTCACCAGAATCAGTTTAGCAGAGATCTTGTGTGGAACTGTGCAAACAGAACGCCTTGAGGGTGGACACCAACAGGCCCAGCTCACGGCATGCAAGTCCGGAGGGATGACCGTCTGCTGAACAACAGAAGCTGAATTGCCTCTTGCAATGCCTGGAGTTTTTCCAGAGGAAGAAACACTCTGGCTGATGCCGAGTCCAGAGTCAGACCCAAATAGTCCAGATTTGGTGGACAGAACCAAAGTAGACTCCTGAAGGTTCTGAATCCAACCAAACTCCTGCAGAGCAATCTCCAGTTGTCCATCAGAGAAGACGGAGATTGATTGCCCAGGTACCCCAGTACTGCGATCCCCGCTAACTCAAACAATGCCAGCACCGGAGCCAAGACTTTTGTGAAGACCAGAGTATCAGAGCCGAGACCAAAGGTCCACACCATAAACCGATAATGCTCCTCGCCCATGGTAAAACGGAGAAAGCGTGGTCACCGGGGCACATATTAGAATGTGCAGGTAGGCGTCCTTGATGTCAATAGAAGGGAGAAGAAATCCCCCTGAAGTAGGGATGCCACTACCATGTGAATGGACTTCACGGGGAACCTCTGTAAACGCCCAAACAAGTTAAGTGCCTTGAGGTCCGGAATTTGACGTACCTCGCCTTCCTTTTTGCAGACTGTAAAGAGGTTTGAGTAAAAAACCCCTGAAAACGCTCCGAAATCGTTACAATCACCACTTGAAGGAACAAGTCTTGCACTACCCCAAAGAGACCTGTAAGTGATCTGGAGACAAGTGCAGGTTGGCAGGGAAGAACCTTTCCAGATGATAAGACCGAACTCAATCTCCTAGCCTGACCGAATAACTTTGTGGACTCACGTGTCCTATACCAGGGAGGTCCATGGATCCGGAAACCAACTAAGACGGCCCCCACCCCAGATACGGGTGAGGGTGCCCCTTCATGCAGAGGCAGACTTGTCCACAGGTCTGGAAGAGCCTGCTCGAGGCTTGCCAGACAAGGTCCTCTTGGAACCTCCGGTGTAAGCCCTGACTTTTGATCCCTTGTCTTGAGACCCTGAGGGACGAATTGCCCATGTCTACAACGGGCTCCTTGCCCTTGGTAGCCTGCAGAAAAAGAGTACTCTTCCCCCCTGTGAGACCCTTAACGATGTCATCCAAGGAAGCTCCAAACAGGCAATCCCCCAACAAGGGGGAGATCAGATAAGGCCTTCTTAGAAGTCTGATCCACAGACCAGTATTTCAGCCAGATAATACGCCGAAGGACCACGGCTAATACAGACAGCCTACTGTTTCCCCTCCAGGTCCCGACAAAGTTTAGCCCACTAGGTCAGAGCTTGCGACACCATGGCAATAGTAAATACCGGCCTAAATGCTGAACCAGCCACAGCGAACATATGGCAGGCCAGAGCCTCTGCCTTCTTATCAGCTGGATATTTAAAGGCCAGGGACTCCTCAAACGGAATGAAGGTAGCTTAATTTACCTGGAAACCGACGAGTCCACTACAGGTGAGACCGTCCACCTTTAACGCAGTTAATCCTCATAAGGACACTGCAAGCAAAAAGCGATTAGGAACCACTGCGTTTTGGACAACCCCACTGTTTTGTGACAATGTTGTCAAAGTAAGTGGAAAATGGAACACCCTCGCTGCTTTGGAGGACCTGTGGGTTCCAAAAGGGAACAGCGCCTCCAACGCAGCATCAGTCACAACCTCTATTTTTAAAGTGTGTCCATCAATAAACGAAAGAGAAAAGTTGTGGTTCCTCTCAGGTGAGAGGTGAAATCCACGCAACCTGGACTCCGAGGAGCAGAGGAGAAATGTGTTGGTGCGTGTCCTGGTCGGAGCCCAAGCTGCGGCTGCCATACACTTTCACACAGGTCTGACATCCATGTGCGATTTTGCGCACTCTGATTGGATGAGGTAGAGGCTAGGATGTTACCACTTCACCTCTCCAATTTGTCCAATCAACAGCAAGAGACAGCAACTGAGGAAATGCAAAGCATTCTACAAATGGCATCTATGCGGAACAAGCTACCCCGTGTGGTAGGGACACAGCAGGGAGCCGCTAGGCACAGAAGACAGCGAGGCTCACTGCAGTAGCAGTGGCTACTAATGTGAATCGCCCTTTCCACATGGATCAACCAGGTATGGAAAATCCTTACTTACACTGGTCCAAACTGGACCAAAATAACTATGCAGAAAATACTTATCTGGCATTCAGCTTTGATCACAGTCCTTCAAAGCGGTTCTGAAGCCAAAACATTTTTTCCTCAATCAATCAAGTGTTGTGCACAGCTGGCTCTTTTCTTTCCTCCTCTCCTCTTTACACAGGGACTCAGGAAGCAGTGGGAGTCATTGATTCCTGCTGCTGTCAACCAAATGCTGTGAAGAGGAAGTGGGGGCGGGGCCAAGAAGCTCTGTGTGTGTCTAGGCAGTGCGACTCCATAGACACACACAACTCAGGAGGGAGCACGCATGTATGCCCCCATAACAAGCGCTTGCTATGGGGGTACATGGAGCAGAGGAGCAGCCAGGATCACTGGCAGGGTCACCAGAAGAGGAGGTTCAGGAAGCTCTGTGCAATACCTGTAGAACATGTTCACTTTTTTAATAAAGAAAAAAAAAACTGCCTTTAGTAACACTTCAATTACAGCTATACAATTAAAGTGATTGTAAAGGTTTTTTCTTTTTTTTAAATAACAAACATGTGATACTTACCTTCTGTGTGCAAGGGTTTTGCACAGCCCTCCTCTTCATCGGGTGCCCCCCATGGAGAGCCGCATTCCATAGGGGTACCCATGCAGACAGCAGGACTCGGCCCTGCCCCCCACTCTCGTGTTACTGGATTTGATTGACAGCAACGGGAGCCAATGAGGACCTGAGGACCCGAGACAGTGGCTGGAGCTGCAGGGCTCCTGCTTGTCAGGGGGTCTGTGGGGGAGCAGCAACCAAGAGGGTTTTTTACCTTAATGCAAAGAACGAAAAACCTTGAGACTTTATGACTCCTTTAAGGACCCTTAGCTGTCTAGAGCACTTTAAGTGGGAACCATTTTTTATGTACCTATAATTTGCCTGATGTGCAAATAAAGCTTTAAGATTAAACTAAAACACCTGGTATGTTGCTGATCATGCTTACAAGCCTAACATTCATATACTCTGTAAACAATAGGTTAATATTGCCTTTTACATTTGCCAATGTATACATTTTAACCACTTGCCGACTGCCTAACGTAGATCTACGGCGGCAGTCACCCCCTCACAGGCAAAGCGGCGTAGGTCTACGTCGCTAGCCTGTGAGGCTCTGGGGAGCGAGCGCGTGCCGCCGAAGGCGTGCTCCCGCTCGCTCACGGACCCCGCCGGGCACTCGCGATCGTCTATTAGAGTGGGAGAAAGGCAGGCGGCTAATGTAAACACAGCCGCCTGTCATTCTCCCCTGTGTAAGAATTGAGATCATACGGTTTTACTATGTAGGACCATTGATCTCTGTTCTTACACAAGTAGCCACATCCAATCACAGTTAGAATCACGCCCCTAGGGACACACTTAACCCCCTCCCTCTCCAATAAAGTTAACCCCTTTCCTCCCAGTGTCATTTTTACAGTAA
This sequence comes from Pelophylax lessonae, assembly GCF_965119305.1. Taxonomy (NCBI): domain Eukaryota; kingdom Metazoa; phylum Chordata; class Amphibia; order Anura; family Ranidae; genus Pelophylax; species Pelophylax lessonae. The sequence continues at coordinate 384,623,461 of NC_138770.1, forward strand.
CAGTGCATATGTATAGCACTGATTATTGTAGTAATGTCACTGGTAACCCCAAAAGTGTCAAAAATGTCAGTCAAGGGTTCGATCTGTCCGCCGCAATGTCGCAGTCCCGCAGAAAAAAAAAAAAAAAACGCAGATCGCCGCCATTACTCGTTAAAAAAAAAAACAACAAAAATGACAAAAATCTTTCCCTTAGTTAGTAAACTCAATAGCTTTTGCGAAAACCAATCAAAATACGCTTTTTGTGATTTTTTTTAACAAACATATGTAGCAGAAAACAAATTGGCCAAAAGTGTTAAAAAATTTTGATTTTTACATTTTTTTGGGGGAATTTCATATAAAAAAAATGTGAAAAATATTGTTATTTTTGCAAAATTGACGCTCTTTCTTTGTTTATAGCGCATGATCAAAAAATCACACAGGTGATCAAATACCTCCAAAAGAAAGCTCTGTTTGTGGGAAAAAAAGGACGTGAAATTTGTTTAGGTAAAGCGTTGCACGACCGCGCAATTGTCCGTTAAAGCAACGCAGTGCCGAATCGCAAAATAGGCCCTGGTCAGGAAGGGGGTAAAATCTTCCGGGGCTTAAGTGGTTAAAAGACACCTTCCACTTTTACCAAGAATACACACATACACATATACAGTAAATATATATTTTGCATCCGGAAAGTATTCACAGCGCTTCACTTTTTCTACTTTTTTGTTATGTTACAGCCTTATTCCAAAATGGATTAAATTCATTATTTTACTCAAAATTCTACAAATACCCCAAAATGACAACACGAAAGAAATTTGAAATCTTTGCAAATTTATTAAAAAAAAAAAAAAAAAATCCCATGTATACAAGTATTCACAGCCTTTGCTCAATACTTTGTTAAAGCACCTTTAGCACCAATTACAGCCTCAAGACTTTTTGAGTATGATGTTACAAGCTTGGCACACCTATTTTTAGGCATTTTCTCCCCTTTTTTGCAGGACCCATCAAGCTCCATCAGGTTGGATGGGGAGCATTGGTGCACAGCCATTTTCAGATCTCTCCAGAGATGTTCAATCAGGTTCAAGTCCGGGCTCTGGCTGGGCAACTCAGGGACAGTCACAGAATCATCCCCTAGCCACTCCTTTGTTATCTTGGCTGTGTGCTTAGGGTCATAGTCCTGTTGGAAGATGAACCTTCACCCCAGTCTGAGGTCCAGAGCGCTCTGGAGCAGGTTGTCATCCAGTTCTGTACATTGCTGCATTCATCTTTCCCTTGATCCTGACTAGTCCCCCAGTTCCTGCTTCTGAAAAACATCCCCATAACATGATGCTGCCACCACCATGCTTCATTGTAGGGCTGGTATTGGCCAAGTGATGAGCAGTTCCTAGTTTCCCCCAGACATGACGCTTGTCATTCAGGCCAAAGAGTTCAATCTTGGTTTCATCAGACCAGAGGATTTTGTTTCTCATGGTCTGAGAGTCCTTCAGGTGCCTTTTGGCAAACTCCAGGCAGGCTGTAATGTGCCTTTTACTGAGGAGTGGCTTCCGTCTGGCCATGCTCACATTTAGGCCCGATTGGTGGAGTGCTGCAGAGATGGTTGTTCTTCTGGAAGGTTCTCCTCTCTCCACGGAGAAATGCTGGAGCTCTGTCAGAGTGACCATCGGGTTCTTGGTCACCTCCATGACTAAGTCCCTTTACCCCTGATCCCTCAGTTTGGCTAGGCTACCCGTTCTAAGAAGGGTCCTGATAGTTCCAAACTTCTTCCATTTACAGTTGATGGAGGCCACTGCGCTCATTGGGACCTTGAATGCTGCAGATATTTTTCTGTACCCTTCCCCAGATCTGTGCCTCAAATCTATCCTGTCTCAGAGGTCTGCAGGCTATTCCTAGGACTTCATGGCTTGGTTTGTGCTCTGACATGTACTGTTAACTGTGGGACCATATATAGACAGGTGTGTGCCTTTCCAAATCATGTCAAATCAACTGAATTGACTCCAGTCAAGTTGTAGAATATCTCTAGGATGATCAGTGGAAACAGGATGCACCTGAGCTTAATTTTGAGTGTCATGGCAAAGGCTGTGAAGACTTCTGTACAAGTGATTATTTCATTTTTTATAAATTTGCAAAGATTTCAAACATACTTCTTTCATGTTGTCATTGTGGGGTATTGTTTGTAGAATTTTGAGGAAAATAATGAATTTAATCTATTTTGTAGTAATAAGGCTGTAACAGAACAAAATGTGGAAAAAAGTGAAGTGCTGTGAATAATTTCTGGATGCACTGTATATATATATATATTATATGTTATTTTTGCTATGAAATAGTTTACCTTACTAATTCATAGGGGTCTTGCAATATAAGATTTGCTAAATAGAGTATTTGTCTGGAAAAAGTTTAACAAAATTCTTACAGATCTGTTATTGACCTTTTGAAATCCACTGCTTACATCAACTGGCTTAACTTTTAGCAGCAGAAATCAAGGCTGCAATTTTTTTTTTAATCCTCCTTTAATGCTCTGCGTAGTCTTTTGGAAATTTACAAACTGCAGTTATTGGGAATGCTAGCACGACAGCTTTAACAGCTGTTTACCGCCAATGCATAAAACATTCTACCATCGATGAGTCATTCAGAATGTTTAGCACTTTGCATCCTATATAAAACATTTTACCATCAAGTCTGTCGAGTCCCCCCTGTAATCATCTTGTCTGGTGACATTTGAAAAGGAGCGCAGGGCTCCTGTGAGACGAGGTAAAACCATCTCTTTCTTATTCAGTGATCCATAGGATGAAAAATGGGATTTGCTCTCTCTTGGAAGACCTGGAACGAAACAGGGGAGAAATGTTTTATAACAAATACAAACAGCAAACAAAACAAGCATGAAATAAAAACAATTTTTCAGTGGGGAAAATTCAATATTTGTTTGTAAAAAGGTTAGTTAACAAGATATGCTATAAGTTTTATAAAAAAAAATATACAGATGCAGAAAAAGGAATTCCACGTTACCAGGGAATTCTAGATAGCTAAATTCTGGGCTTAAACTAAAAAACCATTCTTAAGTATACAGTACCAGTTCACCATCATATTTCACTTACAGATGGAAACAAATGGCATCAAACTCTGGTGACCAAAATAAACATGCATGCTGCTTTTTGCATTCTGCACGAGAAACAGAATGCAGTCATATGTAAAATAATTATTTTGGAGCTCAACCAAGAACAACTTGGAGCTCACCTGAAAAAAAACAATACAACCTCAAAGAGGACCAGGTCCTCTAAACAGCAGCCTGAAAAACCTTGCGGCCAAACGAAGCATCTGCAGATACAACACATACCCTTTTAAAGTTTTGTAAAGGTATACACAGACGACCAGGTTTGCCTTGGTTACGGAAGGCCCAGGAGGCACTAAGCACCCTAGTAAAGTGCACCGTAACAGGGAAAGGAGGAACCTGACCCTTAATTGAATAGGCTTGAAACAACCTCTGTCTGACTCATCTGGAAATGGTTGCAGCAGAAGAGGACAACCCCTTCTGAGGTCCGTCCGTCAGCACAGATGGGGAGTCTGACTTCCTAAAAGACTCCGTAGCTGCCAGGTACACCCTAATTGCCCTAACCATATCCAAGGAATACAAGGCAATTTCCTTAGGATGTTTTGGCCTGGGACACAAGGAAGGCAACACAATGTCTTCATTTAAAGGAAAATCAGAGACACTCTTTGGAAGGAACGATGGACAAGGGCAAAGAACCACCTTATCTCTGTGAACCACCAAGTAAGGTGAATGACAAGACAGCCAAGGCAGGGGGAAGCTGCTCCCAACCCCAACCCCCAGGTCCTGGCGTTAAAGCTTGGCCCACTCTGTCAGATGTTGTGACACCAGCGCAATAGTAAAAACCAGCCTCAGTGTACATATGGCGGGCCACAGCCCCTGCTTTTCTGTCAGCCAGGTCCTTAACCACTTGCCGACCGCCGCACGACTATCTACGTCGGCGGTCAGCCCCTCACAGGCAAACTAACGTAGGGCTACGTTGCTTGCTTGTGAGGGTCTAGGGAGCGAGCGCGCGCCCCCCGGGGCGCGCTCCCGCTCCCGCGTGGTCACGGACCCCCCCGCGCGTGTGACCAGCGGACCCGATGTCCGCCGGTCACTCGGCGATCGGCGGGGGAGAGGGAGAATGTCAGGCAGCTTGTGTAAACAAACTGCCTGTCATTCTCTTCGCTGCAAAGACACTGATAAAACGGATCTGGTATGTAGATCCGTTGATCAGTGTCTTTACAGCTAGAGCCACAGCCAATCACAGTAGAAACCACGCCCCTAGGGACACACACAGCCCCTCCCTTCCAAATAAAGTTAACCCCTTCACTACCAGTGTATTTTTACAGTAACAGTGCATATATATAGCACTGATTACTGTAGAAATGTCACTGGTAACCCCAAAAGTGTCAAAAATGTCAGTCAAGGGTCCGATCTGTCCGCCGCAATGTCGCAGTACCGCAAAAAAAATCGCAGATCGCCGCCATTACGCGTTAAAAAAAAAAACAACAAAAATGACAAAAATCTTTCCCTTTGTTAGTAAACGCGATAACTTTTGCGCAAACCAATCAAAATACGCTTTTTGCGATTTTTTTTACCAAACATAGGTAGCATAAAATAAATTGGCCGAAAATTTTTAAAAATTTTGATTTTTACATTTTTTTTGGGGGGAATTTCATATAAAAAAATGTGAAAAATATTGCTATTTTTGCAAAATTGACGCTCTTTTTTTGTTTATAGCGCGTGATCAAAAAATCGCACAGGTGATCAAATACCACCAAAAGAAAGCTCTGTTTGTGGGAAAAAAAGGACGTCAAATTCGTTTAGGTACAGCGTCGCACGACCGCGCAATTGTGCGTTAAATTCACGCAGTGCCGAATCGCAAAATACCCCCTGGTCGGAATGGGGGTAAAATCTTCCGGGGCTTAAGTGGTTAAAGGCTGGGGACTCCTCAACCGGAATCATGGTTGCTTTGTTTAACCTAGAAACCGGAGAGTCCACCACAGGTGGGACAGTCCACTTTTTAAGTGTCTGTCATAAGGGTACCGCATAGCAAAACGCTAAGGGACCACAAGGGGACATTTTGGACAACCCCACTGTTTAGCGACAATTTTGTCAAAGTAAGTGGGAAAGGGAAACACCCTTGACCCTCTGGAGGGCTTGTGGGTGCCAAAAGGAACTGGCGCCAACGATGCAGCATCAGCCGTATCCTCCATTTTTTAAATCTCACGAACAGATACAATAAGTGCATCCACCAACGCCTTTTAATGTGTGGCTACAGGAGCAGAGGAATCATCCTCACTATCTGAGAAATCAGGGTGTGTGGACGCAGACCCAGCAGGGTGACTCGTGTCCGCAGCAGCCAAATAAGTTTCAGGATCTGATAAAACAGATGAGGCAAGTGAAGACGGGGGGCGCTTTTTGCTAACCCGTTTCCCAAGGCCCAAATCCACCTTGGACACAGAAGACTCCAGGACCTTTGTCAGTGCAGTAAGGGATTATAAAAATAACACCAGCAGGAAGGGGGGGACCTGCCAGGAGCCCCCCGAAAAGCAGATCGTCTGTTGCCGGCAGCGCACCCCCCCCCCCCACCCATCGCTAGCTCAACAACCCAGACTGACCTGAAAAGGTAGTATGGCCACCCCATGGGGAAGAGGGGGGGTAGGCAGATGAGGGGCAAAGTGTCCACAAAGAGGGGGGACGCTGTATGGGAAGGAGAAAAACCTGGGAGTCCGACCGTCCCAGGGAGGTGCCCACATCCACCCTAAAACCCTCTAGGGGAAAAGGGGGGGGGGAACAGCTACTTACCATACCAGAAACAGGGTGGGCACCGCTCCAGACAGAACCTCCTCTCCAGTGAAATGGGGGGGCTGTCGGCAAGGAGGAATGCTGCGACTCAGGCCAAGGCCAGGGTCGTATGCAACCTGGCGAGATGTTTAACTCGCAGGCCAGCCACCATCCAGTGGGGCTATGTCGCAGCCAACCTAGGGTGTAGCTGAGGCCTGTGCATGCTCGCTGGCCAGACTGGGGAGACCACTGGATTATAAAAAAATATCCAGTCTCTCGCCCAGTCCAGCAGTTGATTGTAGATTCTTACAGGAAAAATAGAAAAATCCATTAAAAAGGAAAAAAATGCCAGGACTGAAGATCCCAACAAGGAACTAGGTCTTTACTCCTGACTAGGCAGAATAAAACTGAGTGTGATAAAAGAAAAATGCGGCACCTCCAGCACTTAAGGAACAAAGATTTATTGCAGGTACATAGGTCCAACACCCGACATACAGGACAACACTAGGTCAGCAGACGCGTTTCACACACTGTGCTTAATCATTGCTGATTGTGGTTTAACGTGAGCGTTCTTTTATGGACCAGGGTGGATAAATAAAACTGAGTGCCTATAGCTGAGAGTGGGAGTATACCCCCTGGGACTAGCCATAGGCATAGCCAAGCTTTTTTCCTGCCTAGTGTCCTACTCCTGTAGGGGGCAGTATAACCCAATAGTTAAGAAGTTTATGAGCTGTGTCCATCAATGAACGATAGAGAAAATAATATTAACTTTCTTCCTGCTTTCCCCAAGGTACTGGTGATGCCTCGCAGCTGCACCAAGGGAAGGCTACATTACTGGCGCCTTCAAAGGAGTTTTCATTGTTCATGACCTGTGAGATTTCTTGTTTAATAATTTAACTGTTTCCATGGCTTCAGCAATGTAAGTGTGGCACTCACTTTTCCAAGTCCATAGCAGTGTGAAAACAATAACAGACTGTGCCAGATCTTGTAGTGCAGCTGCAAGATCTGGCACAGATGTCATCGGTGGGCCAATACACATTTTTTTAATGGCAGCACTGGTTTGAGCGAGGGGTCAACAGACCAGGAGGATTAGGCTTAAACAAGAATAAAATGCCATATAAAAAAGGAGAGTTTTATTAGTAGTGAATAAAAAAGTAGCATTTATAAAACAGATCCAAACCATAACTAAATAACACTAAGTTACTGCTTTTTATTAGTCATTTGTTGCATCCCAGTGCTGCTGATCTCCTAAAGTCCCTTTGCAACCACTTCCTATCTTACGTGTGTTGACACGCACAAGGGAGCTCAAACTCATCCCCAGCTCTGTCATCACAGGCTGTGATTGTCAACAACAGGAGCCAATGGCTCCCGCTGCTGCCTCCATGGCCAGTGAGGAGAGAGAACCACTGCTCTTGGACACAGAACTGAAGAGAGTTTGGGCTCAGGTAAGTATAAAGGGGGGGCTGGGAAGGGGTAGGAGCTGAACACAGAAGGTTTATTACCTTTATGCAGAGATCGTATTAAGGTGAAAAACCTTCTACCTTTGCAACCACGTTAAGCTGGCCAGACATGGTTCAGTTTTTTTGTTCAGCCAGTAGGCTGAATAAAAAAAGCTGAGCCGTTTCCCTCATACACACCTTTAAGATAGATGGGAGAGTCCTTACCGCTGTGCTATTGTATTCTGACAGCGTGGAGACAAAGATGTCTCTTTCTGTGCCCAATAACTTGCAAGCCACATGAGGATTGCAGATTACATGGGTACATTCACATGAAGTAAACACTTTAATTTTACACTTCTTCCTGGTGACTGTAGAGAAAAAGAATTCTACTCCTTTTAACCCTTGAAAAACAATTTCCCATCAAATAAGGCAGGTATAGATCCTCTTTTAAATTGTCAGATCTAAAATAGTCCTTACCGCCTATCTTTCAGTGTAGTGACATTTCTGTAAATAAATGTAGCCTTTGAGTAGAATTGTAATTAGTTTTGTTATCCTTTCATAAAATATGACAGCAGATTTTACTTCTGTCCTTTAAACCTGTGACAAAAAAGCCAATTCCACTTCTTTTCAACTTTCCTTTTATTCCCATTATTTATTAAACGATCTATATCGATCAAACCAATTTTCCTAATCTTTTCATTATTATTCTCTTTTTATAGCCTTTTTGTACAAGTCTTTCCAAGCGTTTCTCTGACTGATTATGAAAATTCTCCTCAAAAGGTGCAATTTCTGTTCACTGTCTTCTCAGAGTATTTTTGAGCTACAGTGGATGTTGGCAAATGGCAACTTGTAAGGGGAAGATAACTTCCTATCAATTTCTAACTTTCGTACAGATCTCATTTCTAACAATGTCCACATCTAAAAACTTTTATCATCCTTAATACTTCTGTAATTAATTTCCCAAAAAAAAAAAAATTCATGATTCCTTATGAACATGGGCGGAGTCCATGCTTGTGACATTGCCACACCCACCGATTCCACAAGGTTTTTGTTTGACTTTATTGCCAGGACTGACTTTTACTGCATATACAGTATGCTTGTTTTAAACTGCTTTTCAGTGAGTAGCTGGTATTTTTTACCTGTAACATATTTTTTTATAGTTTTACACTATGGGAGTTTCTTTGATTCATCCTGCATGTATGATCTGCCGGTGAACCATCCACTATTCCCATGTGAGTGTTCCCATTTGACACTAAGGGCTCTTTCACACGGGCGTTCCGATCAGATCCGCCTGTCAGTTTTTTAGGCGGATCTGATCGGATGCCCCATTCAGCCCTATGGAGCAGCGGATGTCAGCGGTGACATGTCCACTGACACCCGCTGCCATCTGCATCCGATCCTGTCCGTGAAATCCGGACGGATGGAAACCCTATTTTCCATCCTTCCTGGGGATTGGATCGGATGAGAACGGACAAGCGGTCCGCTCTCACCGATCCCCCATAGAGAGCAGCGGGGGCTGTGACACCTCCCTCTCCGCACTGCAAGCGGAGACGGAGCTGTCATCCGCCGGCTCAGCGGGGATCGGCGGATCGATCCCCACTGAGCAGCACAGATCCGCCTACGGAGGCGGACCGTGTGAAAGAGCCCTTAAGCCCCTTTCACACTTGTGGAACCTGAAAGTCGCAAAATTTTGCTGCGATTTTGACTGGACTTGAAGCAATGCCTACGTAATCTTGAGGTCTATGGACCTCAAGTCCCATCAAAGTCGGACCAAAGCAGTGCAGGGATTACTTTGAAGTCGCACAGTCCCAAGTTACAGGACAAGCCACACAAGTGTGAAAGGGGCCTTAAGGAAGGATGTTGAGGTCTCCTGCTATTTTATAAACGAGAAAGAGTTGATGACTTTTGCCTTAAAGGATATTCTACTATACTGCATTTATAACTCTTACATGGAGTCCACTTATTCTAGTAAGCAGCCATTTCTCATTATGCGGTGGAGGCACACCTGGGTGACTCACCTTTCTTTATGATACTCACTATCAAGATGTGCATGTGATATATGTTGAATATTGAATTTTTCAATCTTATTTGGAGTGACAAGGATTGAACTGTATCACTTATGGGACTTAGCCCCTTAGTCCATATTTATCAATTTTTTTTTTTGCTTATGTTAGTGCTGCAAATTTTTGTTTGTTTATGACCTATCTCAAATACAAAAAATACAACATTTAAAAAAAAGTTTCTAAAACACAAATTCTTAAAAAAAAAAAAAAGTTGCTATTTCCAAAAGCCATAAAAACATTTGCTTATTATTTTACCAAAAATAACTGTGGCTCAAAACAAAATGCAACACTTCACAATAAACCCCTTTTGCATAGTTGGGAGAAGATTTCTCTTCTTCATGGCTGACTTTACTGCTTCTTTGTGCATCTTTATGGTCGATTATAGTATACAGAGAAGAGAAACCTTCTGTCACTAGAAACATATTTCTTTAAATGTTTGTCCCTGTAAACATTCTAGACAATGGTTAGTATCTTTGAGATAGGTTTCTGAGTTCATCACAACTAGTTTCAGGAATACTGTATATCCACATACACCCTAATCTTAAAATTAAAATGGCAGTAAACCACCCCCAAAAAAATAGATCCCCTGCAGCATTATTCCATAATGGCCGGGGGCCACAATGACGTCACTCTTGCACATGTGCCCAGGAGCCCCATCACGACGCTGTTATGCCGTCCCTTCAGAGCACATGCGCCAGTGATGTCACTGGCTGCATCCCATGTGAATATGTTTAGGAGAGATTCACTGTACATACAAATAAGCCCTATTATAGGTTTACCCGTAGCTACAAGTTAAAAAGTGGACTTTACTTCCACTTTAAAGCAGAACTTTACCTCTAAAGACCTGATAAAAAATAATGTTCTTTAGATAGAAACATACATTCCACATTAATAATTATGCTACCAAAATTATTACATGCCGAGAATTTCCTCCAACATTGCTCTTGTTTCTTCTTGCTGGAGGCTGCCCCTGAAGAGCAGTAATTCATAAAGTGGAACTAAACCTATCAATTTAAGTTTCAAAAATCAGGTACAATCCTGGAATGTTGGGATTGCCAACTGTCACATTTGCTTGTGTCCACAACGAAAATGCCCATCTGTCAAATGGCTGGTGTGGTAACTGATCACATGTGCAGTACCATGAAAGTTGCAGATCAAACAGAAGCAGCTTCCTTGGCTGCTAGGTCTTGTTCATACCATGGTGCAGATATGTCTTTTTTTTGCACGTGTTCTGCAAGGGCACAAAAAAAACAATTGTTCTCTATGTGATCTGTTCACACCACAACACTGGTATTACGTGCTGATTTTTTCTGCGCAGGAATCTGCAATGTGTATGCCGTTTTTAGCGTGGGAAAAAAAAACTGATGTGACATCAACACTGACGTGTATGAAAACTGATGTCATTGTGCAAAAATAATGCACTTAAACCCACATGAAAACTGATGTGAAACTGATGTAATCTCATGTCTCTGCAAGTAAAATCCGCTTGGTTTTCCCATCAGTTTTCCTGCACGTATGGTGTGAACGAGCCCTACAGGATCACAGGGTTTAATTCTGCTTCAAGGCTGTCAGTAGATCAGCCTCAACAAACTTGGCAGTGCCTTAAAATGGAGAGCAACTGAGCATGTGCAGAGAAGGGTGAGAGTGTTTATTACTAGATTTTTAACAATATAGGCACTTATTTTTAATGTTTTACATAGCTATTGGGGGGGGGGGGGTGTTGAAAATAATCATATAATCGATGCATCACGATTCAGCCTTAAATGATTCTGCATCCATGCAGAGAATGGCTAAATCGTGATTGCATCGACAATGTCATCCAGGCATACCCCTGTCAGAGTTTTCCCCTTTGTCCTCCTCTCGTTGTGTATGTCAGACAGAGCAGCGATCTCCCGCTGTGTCACGGAGCTTGGATCTGAAATGTTTGGCGGACGCTATAACAAAGTCCTGCCTCCTAGACCAACAGCTCCTATGGTAGATGGCACACTGATCCAATGCCAGGAAATTGAATCAGTGTGACATATCAAAGGAATCGGTTTAGGAGGCGGGACTTTGTTGACAGCGGCCCCTGGCAAATTCAAGCCCCCAGCTCAGTGACATAGCGGGAGATCACTGCTCTGTGTGATCCAGGCACTGGTGAGGCTGCATTCCATGGGCACTAGTGAGGCTGCATTGCATGGGCACTAGTGAGGCTGCACTAATATTGCTGCACTGATAAGTTTTTGATGAAAACCATGGGTAGTGCTGGAACCTTTTCTAAAGTTGGACATACTTGTGTAGTACCCGTTAAGAGAGCTCCCCAGGGTGGACAAAAATCAATGATTTTCTTTTTAAAAAAAAAAAAAAAAATTATTATTATCAGGCCTCGACAAAACCCGGGCGCCAGGTCGCATTTGCGACTAGAATTAGCGACCTGGCGCCTGGGGGTGCCCTGCAGAGGGTGTCCTGTCATTTTTGTATGGACTTCCACGCACGGAGTGCACGGACTTCCGGGCCGTCCGAAAATTGAGGCCCCGGCTTTTCGGCCTACTTGAGATGAGGCTTCCAATGGGGAACTGGCGCCCTCTTGTGGTGGCCGGGAGTAATGACTGTTGTAATTACTGTTTCCACTGTTTGTTCACAATGCATTACCATCTCCCTGTCCAGTTAGTTACCTTTGACAGGGAGTGTGGTTATTTATTATTAATTTAAATTTATTTTTTTAATGTAAAAACTAAATAATATTTTTTTCTTTTTTTTTTTTTAATTATTAAAAAAATATATATATTTTTTCCAATTATTATTATAAAAAAAAAATGTATATTATATATATATATATATATATATATATATATATATATATATATATATATATATATATATATATATATATATATATATATATATATATATATATATATATATTAATCTTTTTTTTTCTTCATCGCCATGCCACAGCCGAAGGCCCCTTTCACAGGGGCTGTCTGATCAGGTCCGCCTGTCAGTTTTTCAGGCAGACCTGATCGGACCCTTCATTCTCCTCTATGGAGCAGTAATCTGCCGCCATCTGATCCTGTCCGCCAAAAGCAGACGGATGGTGGTTCTATTTTCTATCCATCCCGTGGATCGGATCAGATGGCATCGGATGGAAAGAGACAGACAGTCTGTTTTCATCCAATTGCGCTAGAGGAGAGTGGGGTTCTAGTCGTATTTATGTGTAAATTTAGTATCCGTTTTATTAAATAAAGCTTGGTTGTTAGTTTAAAAAAAAAAAAAAAACTGGCTCCTAACTTTTTTAGCTGGCTCCTAGATTTCAGGAAAATTTGTCAAGCCCTGATTATTATTTTTTTTTTATTATTCAAATCTGATTTTCCTTTTGCTTCTTAATCAAATTTATTTTAGTAAAATGCTTTTGGAGAAAAAGATAGTTTTCTATTTAAGATACATTATTAACCACTTGCCGACTGCCGCAAGTACATTTACTGCGGCGGTCAGCCCCGTACAGGCAAAGTGACGTAGTACTACGTCGCAAGCCTGTGAGCCTCTAGGGGGCGAGCACGCGCCGCCCCGTCTCGTTCCCTAACAAGTCCGCGCGTGTGATCGGCGGACCAGATGTCCACCGGTCACTCGCGATCTCCCGGTGGAGAGGGAGAAAGGCAGGCAGCTGATGTAAACAAAGCCGCCTGTCATTCTCCCTAATCTAACTGCAGAGATCATACGATCCTGCTATGTAGGATCGTATGTCTCTGTGGTTACATCATTAGCCACACCCCTTTACAGTAAGAAGCATGCCCCTAGGGACACACTTAACCCCTTGAATAGTTAACCCCTTCCCTGTCAGTGTCATTTTTACAGTAACAGTGCATATGTATAGTACTGATTACGGATTACTGTAGTAATGTCACTGGTACCCCCAAAAGTGTCAAAAATGTTAGTCAAGGGTCGAACTGTCCACCGCAATGTCGCAGTCCCGCAAAAAAAAAAAAAAAAAATCGAAGATCGCCGCCATTACTCGTTAAAAAAAACAATAAAAATGACAAAAATCTTTCCCTTAGTTAGTAAACGCAATAACTTTTGCGCAAACCAATCAAAATACGCTTATTGTGATTTTTTTTTACCAAACATAGGTAGCAGAAAACAAATTGGCCTAAAATGTTAAAAAATTTTGATTTTTACATTTTTTTGGGGAATTTCATATAAAAAAAATGTGAAAAATAGTTATTTTTTCAAAATTTACGCTCTTTTTTTTATATAGCGCAAAAAGTAAAAATCGCACAGGTGATCAAATACCACCAAAAGAAAGCCCCGTTTGTGGGAAAAAGGGACATCAATTTCATTTCGGTAAATCGTCGCACGACCGCGCAATTGTCCGTTAAAGTCACGCAGTGCCAAATCGCAAAATAGGGCCTGGTCAGGAAGGGGTTAAAATCTTCCAGGGCTTAAGTGGTTAATTTAGTTCATTCATCAGCATGAAATGGAGCTTTGTTATGTAGCATGAGGCTGTATATTCTGCAAGATTTACATTTTTTGTAAACTCATTCAATGGGTCCAAGCTCTACAATCTGGGATAACATGCACTACATTAATGCATTCACACAATTTCACCGTAACCATGAGATAAAACAAAGTTCAGGAATACTCCTTTATCCCATTGTTTTGCAAATCTATGTTCACTCAAACTGTATGATTGAATCAGTTCTGATATCGCTGTTTTACTAACCTGACAGCTTATTATTCTAAATAGGAAACCATCATTTTGTTTGCAAATATTAACGATTCTGTTCAGTCGTCCGTCTTCCAGGATCGTGGCATCCGGCCATCTGATTGGCCGGAGCCGCGGTGACGTCACTCCCGTGCAGGCGCACGGGAGTGACGCCTGCACGGGAGTGAGGGCTCGTTCTAAGGTAAGTATTCCAAAATGAGCTAGTATGCATCGCATTATGTGTTTCTCTTTCAGGTTGAAAAAAAAAAAAAAAACATTTTTGGGTTTACAACCTCTTTAAAGAGCACCCGTCATTTCCAATCCATCATGGCAGAGCCTGTTAGCGGGCATCCACTCACCTGCTGCCACTGCAGAACAGAGATGACAGTTGTTCTTTAAAGATTATGATTTAAATGAAGTTCTTTTAAATCAAGCCTTTTTTACTAGTCATTTAAATTGTGGATTTCAAATCCACCCTGCAGCTCTCAGAGAAACATTGAATTTCACATGTCATCCGACTTGGGGGTCTCACAAGTCAGATCCTATGCCGCATCAGTGTGAACCAAGCCTAAGAAATAGATTACAGGGCTGGTTTATTTTTGAAAAATAAGAATATCGTTTAGTGACACTTTAATAATTCATACAAAAAAATACATGTTTACACAAAATAACATCTATGCTAAAGTATCATGGAAATCTTCACTTGACTAATAACCTGTAAGTGAACAGTGCACAGACTACACTTCTAGTTCTTGTAGGGTTAAATAGATCATTTCAATGCAGTACAGAGCTGCTGTCACACATATAGTAGGACTAAATTCTGTATTTTAACTAAGTAAACAAGAACTTTACACTTTCTTAATGCTAGGACCTTGGCTTATAAACACACAGGAAAAAAGTTCCTGGCTAGTAGTAATGCCTGAAGTTTTTGGCAAGTGAGGCGATGGTGATGCATGTGTTGTCAAGACTAAGAAGAGGGGAAATGAAAGGTTAGTGACAGAGTGAAGGGTGGTAAAATTGGATTTCAGTTTTTGTCATATTAAGCTCGAGGCAGCTGGATCTTATCCAGCAGGAAACTGAGAGAAGACTGAAATATGAGCCATGACCTGTAAAGGTGAGCCAAACGAAAAGGATGGTAGATATATTGATATTAATAATGAGATGTGTACCACACAGCCGGAAAAAGAAAAAGATGAAAAATAGGGAAAAAATGTTTCCTTAAAGAGAATGAATTACCAAATGTTTTCTCACAATAAACAAAAGTTGCAATTCATGTTTGCAAGCTCCCTTGTAACAAATACATACACAGTAAGACCCCGTTCACACTGGGGCAACTTGTCAGGCGACCTGGTCGCCTGACAGGTCGCCTGCCATAGAGTAGCAAAGGACCCGTTCTAATAGGAGCGACACAAGTCGCTCCGACTTAGAAAAAGGGTCCTGAGCTTCTTTGGGGCGACCTGGAGCGACCTGCATTGACTTCAATGATATGAAGTCCGTGCCGGAAGCTCCGAAGACGCGGGTCGCAGGTCGCCCCGGCAAGTCGGGTCGCGCCTGTGTGAACCGGCTCTTACACTCTCTGCACTAAAAATAGTGCTTCAACCACAATGCCCTTTCCTCCACAAAAAACATACATCTGCCGGAAGCGCACGCACAAGCCGATTGACCAGAGGGGGAGACAATCAGCGGGTCCGGTGGACGCGATGTCCGCCGGGCACCCACGATCGATCGCCATGGAGACACAACGGCGGTCTGCTGATGTAAACAAGGCAGACCGCTGTTCTGTCAAGGGATGAACACAGGGATCCTGTGTTTCTCCTATTTAGGAACACAGGTCTTTGTGTTCATCCAGTAAGTACAACCCCCATACAGTTAGAAAGCACCCCTTAGGAGCACACTTAAACTTTTGATCGCCCCCTGGTGTTAACCCCTTCCCCGCCAGTATTATTAGTACAGTAACAGTGCATATATTTTAGCACTGATTACTGTATTAGTGTCACTGGTCCCCTCAAGTGTGTTAAAAGTGTCAGGTGTCCGATCTGTCCGCCGCAATGTCGCAGTCCCGTTAAAAAAATCACTGATTGCTGCCATTACTAGTATAAATAAAAATGACCTAAATCTATTCCCTAGTTTGTAAACGCGATAACTTTTGCGCAACCAATCAATATACACAAACGCTCGGTTCACACAAAGGTGGCTTCAAAGTCACCCAACTCTGAAGCCGCCCTGTGCAGCACGACCTCAGCGTGGCTTGCAAACGACTTCTCTAATGGAAGTCAATGCAAGTCGCCCCCACAGTAGTGCTGGAACCTTTTGCAAAGTGGTAGCAACTTGAGTTGCTCCAATTAGAACGGTTCCATTTCCTTGAATGGAGCACGACTTTTTAGGCCGCTATATCCGCTGACCAGTTTCCCCAGTGTGAACCGGGACTTATTGGGATTTTTTACCAAAAATATGTGGCAGAATACATATTGGCCTAAATTGATGAAAAAATTTGATTTTTAGATTTTTTTTTTTGGAATGTTTTATAGCAGAAAGTAAAAAATAGTTTTTGTTTTTTTTCTTCAGAATTGTCGCACTTTTTTGTTTATAGCGCAAAAAATAAAAACCACAGAGGTGATAAAATACCACCAAAAGAAAGCTCTATTTGTGGGAAAAAGGGACATCAATTTTATTTCGGTACAGCATCACATGACTGTGCAATTGTCAGTTAAAGTCACGCAGTGCCGTATCTCAAAAACGGCCTGGTCATTAAGGGGGGTAAAACCTTAAGTGGTTAAAGCAGAGTTCCACACAAAAGTGGAACTTTCGCTGACCTGCTTACCCCCCCCCTCCTCCAGTGAAACATTTGGCGCCTTTCAGGAGGGCAGGGGGGGGGGGGGGGGGAGACGAGTGCCTGTTTTAGACATGTACCCTTCCCCACTTCCTTCCGGGAGAAGATGGAGCCACCGTGTTGTTCCTCGAAGGATCGCCCCCCCTCCTCCTTCCCCCGCCACTGGGCCAATTAGAAAGTGCAGCACGCTTCGCACATGCGCATTAGGTTACCGGCTGTGAAGCTAAAAGGCTTCACTGCCGGTTTCCTTTATGACAAATGGCGGCTGCAGCACCTGACAGCCGATTCTTTTTTTTCAACTTCAGGCTGGGTTCACACTGGTGCGATGGCAGACATCACATATGATTCGCACCACATTGCTGTGCACATCACATTGCGATGTGAATTTAGCCATAGAAACTGTATGGCTAAAATCACATCGCATTCGCACAAAAATGGTGCAGGACCCTTTTTTTGGCCTGCACTGGAATCTGATCGCATGGGTGTACCATTTCACAGTTTGCACTGTGATCTGCAAACCGATTTTGGGGTGTCATTAACTTTACATTGACACCTGCAGCAGTTTGCAGATGTCAGTGTGAACCGCCGGGGATTAAGGTGCAATGCGGAAACACGCACAGGAATCGCAGGTTTTCCAACATCACACCAGTGTGAACGGAGCCTAAGTGTCAGACAGGGGTTGATTTACTAAAACAGAAGAGTGCAAAATCTGGTGCAACTCTGCATAGAATCTAATCAGCTTCCAGTTTTTTTTTGTCAATGCTTAATTGAACAAGCTGTAGAAACTGATTGGCTACCATGGAGAGCTGCACCAGATTTTGCACTCTCCAGTTTTAGTAAATCAACCTCATATCGACATTTCATTCATGCCTGTGCACAGCAGTGCAATGTGTCCTGTTGCTCTGAAGTGACATGTACAATAATGCAAACATGCACCGCGTTTACCAGCACTGCAGTATGAACTGGAAACTCAGGTAACAGTTATTTTCTATATGTCCTAGCAGTGACCTGCAGCTCCCTAACTCTTAAAGGGGCAATTCCAGGATAGGGATGCTAATTGGGAGACCAGTAATGGGAAAAGGCTTCCCGCATGCATAGCCGCAAAAACCTTTCACCTTCAGGCAGAGACATAGAAATAGGCTCAATGCCAAAAAAGCTCAAATCCTACCGTATTACCTCCATGCATATGGCAAAAATGCAGAGGGACACTACGTTTGTCCTTTTTTTGCTCTATGTAGCGACGATGCTCGCCAAACTGGGTGCTACAACAAATGAATTGATGGATGTTTAAGGACCGTCCATCCCTACTGCTAAAGCTCTTTTTCCCATGATGCATGAATGCACAAGCCTTACACCTATTTAACCACTTTTAGAACGGAAGATTTGACCCCCTTCCTGACCAGGCCCTATTTTGCGATTCGGCATGGTGTTATTTTAACGGGCAATTGCGCGGTCGTGCGAAGCTATACCAAAAATAGAGCTTTCTTTTGGTGGTATTTGATCACCTGTGCGATTTTTATTTTTTGCGCTAAAAACAAAAAAAGGCAACAATTTTGAAAAAATAAAAAACAATATTTTTCACATTCTGCTATATAACATTCCCAAAAAAAACACATTTTAAAATCTAAATTTTTTAACATTTTAGGCCAATTTGTTTTCTGCTACATATTTTTGGTAAAAAAAAAAAAAAAAAAATCGCAATAAGCAAATTTTGATTGGTTTGCACCAAAGTTATCGCGTTTACTAATGACGGGAAAGATTTAAGTCAATTTTGTTGTTTTTTTTTTTACTAATAATGTCGGCGATGTGCGATTTTTTGTGGGACTGCGACATTGCGGCAGACAGATTGGACCCCTAACTAACATTGACACTTTTGGGGGGACCAGTGACATTACTACAATAATCAGTGCTAACAATATGCACGGTTACTGTAATAATGACACTGGCAGGGAAGGGGTTAACACAGTTGGTGATCAAGTGGTTAAATGTATGCCTCATGCTTACTGATGTGTGTGTGTGTGTGTGTGTGTGTGTGTGTATATGGGGGGGGGGGGGGGGGGGGTTCTGTGACAGAGACAGAGATCACTGGTTCAGCTATGCTGAATCCTCTGATCTCCTCCTGTCTGTCACTAAGAAGATTTGCCTGCTTTGTTTCCATGATGATCGGGGGAGGGAGGCGGCAATCGCCGCTTCTCCTCCCTCGGCCCGACTCTCTCTGTTTCTAAACACAGCGGGAGTGAGCCTCCGCCGGAATCACATGAACTCCGGCGACGTAGGTCTACGTCACTGGACCAAGGAGAGCCACACTGCCATAGTAGGATTGCTGTGAGCAGTCGGCAAGTGGTTAATTTACATTTAAAGGATCCCACCATATTCAAAAACAGGGGGATATCCTTTACCTGTCGTCGTTTATTCCGGATTCGGCTTGGTGCAACCATGCTCTTGCCATTATTTGCTCCTCTGAAAACCACCTTGGGATTTTTTGGGGAGTACTCAACCTAGGGCTGTGTCCTGCCCTAGGATCGGCCAATGTTTTTGGATAGCCTTCTTGATGGCCCAATGTTGATCATTGAACCTGGTAATGAGCAGTGTATCTTGATGCGCTACATTCTTTCCATCAGACCTCCTACTTTCACAGCCATCTCTAAACCAATCTATCACCTTTTGAATATGTTCCTTTTGGTAACCTTTTTCCAAGAATTTCTTCATCAGTACTCCTGCCTGTGACAAATATTCTGGAGTGTCTGTACAGTTCCTACGCAACCAGCAGAACTGACTGTATGGTATATTTTCCTTCCACTTGAGTAAGTGGCAAGTCTTAGGAGTTACCCGCAGTCTCCTTAAAATGTGTTCTGGAGATTGTTGACCTCATGATACCAAGACAACTCTAGATCCAAAAACACGATCCCTAGAAATCCCTAAAGGAACACAGATCCCTGTCCAGAAATAATAGGACAGCCCAGTGGACCCACAGCAGACTTATGGATCTTTGCCAATGTGTAGAAGACTGGTATCTTTGGAAACTTTCATTTTAAATACTCTACTGTCTCCTTGTCAATACCCTTATCAGAGAATGCCCTGTCAATGAAGTTAAACAATAATCGCTTGTCCGGTTTTATATTTAAGGGATAGGAGTGTACCCAATCTTTTTGGTCAGAATAAATTCACATATAAACAAAAAGGCTGTTTGATCCTGTATGCACAGATCCGCCTCTTCTTCCACTGACTCCAGAACAGGTCCAGATAAGACAAAGCCTTTAGAGTCAAGCTGCACGTGCTCAGTTTGGTGTGTATTGCTTTTTTCTTGGGAGAGTGCATGTGATTAGCACAGGTCCAATCAGCACTGTCCAGACAGAAGGTCATGGGTCCTGGATCCTGATAGGACAGCTCAGTGCTGTATAAAAACTCCAACAAGCTTAACCAGGAACTGATAGCAGTCACAAGACTGCTATATACTTCTGATGAGAAAAAGTATTTAGCAGTTTAAATTTAGTAAAATTATTGCATTTCCATGTTCTGTGTACTGTGGGAGACCAGATATCACGAATACAGGGTCCTGGGTTTAGTAACATTTTAATGCATTCTCTGCATTCAGGTAAAAAACTGTGTGCAGCCCCCTTTTATATATACCTGAGCTCAATCTTGAACCAGCACTCTACACCTCTCTCTTTTCTCACAGGGCCGATCAATAGTAGCAGGAACCATTGTCTCCTGCTGCTGTCAATTAACCTCTTGGCACTGAGGATACGTAAAACAGTGGCCTCTTGGTGGCCGAGCCTTAGCTCCGAGCAGCCACATATTTACTTGAAGTGACGCCAAAAGCGCACGCCTGGCATGCTCCCGACACAGTGACCGGTGGCTCACAGAGAACTCCCAATCGCCATTTGCGATGGGGGGGGGGGGGGTTTACTGATCATGTGACCACGTGACAGCCAATCGCCGCGGTCACGTCCGTAAGCCCCGCCTCCCGGCATAGCAAACACCATATAGGGCCAGCGGTAGCCAGCATGAAGGGGTTAAATCCTGAGGAGGTGATGGGGCTGAGCTGCATTGTCTGGGTCTATAGATGCAGACAGACCACCTCGGAATCAGGCACACCAAGAAGCAAAAGGAGCCAGGAAAGTCGGCAGGGGACCCCAGAAGAGGAGGATCATGGATGCTCTGTGCAAAACCCTTGCAAGGAGCAGGTAAATATAACATGATTGTAAAACCCCATTAAAAATAAAAAATAACAATTAATTTAACCATTTGAGCTCCGGAAGGTTTTACCCTCTGACAAGGACATTTTTTGCTATTCCGTACTGTGCTATTTTACCTGGCAATTGTGTGGTTATGCAATCCTGTATGCAAATGACATTTTTATAATTTTTTTCACACAGGTTTTATTTGGTGGTATTTTATCACCACTGTGTTTTTTAATTTTTGAGATATAAATAAAGACTGAAAATTTTGAAAGAAAAACAATATTTTCCTATTTCGGTTATAAAACCTATCCAATAAAAAAAAAAAAATAAATAAATCGAAATTCTTCAAAAATTAAGGACAAAATGTATTCTTCTACAAAGAATCCCGATAAGGGTTTAAAAATTGGTTTGTGCGAAAGTTATAGCATCTACAAATATATACGATGCTGCTGGAGTGGCGGGTGATGTCTCGTCTGTGTGGGACAGTGGGAGGGATCATCGGCGTTGACGGCAATCTGCAGCCACAGAGAGTCAGCTCAGTTGATGCGCAGGCGCAGCCGCCCCGGGACGTCATGCCGCTCACAGCAGCTGACGTAGAAGAGCCAGACACTCTGGACTGGAGAGCAGCGGGGGCCAGGGGCGGGGCAGTGCAGCCTTCAGCGGCCCCAATCAATGCAGCGGCCCGGCCGGCAATGCGAGCAGGGGGCGTGTGACGTCACGCGTGACACGTCAACGTATTTCTGTAGTCGACGTAATCGATTACGTTGACGCATCGTTGCAGCACTACTGCATATCCTCTGATATTCTGGGTTTAGTGTTGGCTTTGTACTATGTGACATTCCGTATCGTGTGGATCTAGACTAAGGGCCTTCCTGCCACTTCCTGCTGTATCTCCAGCCAAGAACACACCCCTCTGTAGTCCTTCAGAGTCTGCAAATGATGTAACTTCCTTGACAGCTCCGATGGTGGATGGGATGGAATGCATCCTAATTAGCATTTAGTTCCGCTCAGTCACACCTACAGGATGAGTCCAAACCTTCCAAGTCCCGCCTCACAGATCCCTGCATTTTGCAAAAAAAGGAAATCCCTCCATTTAACCACTTAACGATTGCCTGCTGCAGTTATACTGCGGTAGGCAGCCGCGCCTGTGCGAACCGCCTTAGATATACGTAGGTTGCGCCCCTGAAGCTAAGGGGAGAGTGTGCGCTGGCGGCGGCCCGCCCCTGCTCGTCAGCGGGGATCCCAATGCTCTGATTGCCGCCTGACACCCACAATCACTCCCCACTGAGAGAGAAGGACGGTCGGCTGTTGTAAACACAGCTGACCGTTCTCTCTGGAATGATCACAGAGCCCCTGTGATCCTGATATATAGGATCACAGGTCTCTGTGATCATTGCACAAGCCACGCCCCCCACAGTTAGAAACACGCCCCTAGGTACACATTTAACCCCTTCCCTACCAGTGTCATTATTACAGTAACAGTGCATATTTTTAGCACTGATTACTGTAGTAATGTCACTGGTACCCCCAAAAGTGTCAAAAATGTCAGTCAGGGGTCCGATCTGTCCTCCGCAATGTCAGCAGTCCCGCAA
The DNA here is from genome assembly GCF_965119305.1 of Pelophylax lessonae. NCBI lineage: Eukaryota > Metazoa > Chordata > Amphibia > Anura > Ranidae > Pelophylax > Pelophylax lessonae. The sequence continues at coordinate 384,646,035 of NC_138770.1, forward strand.
AAAAAAAAAAAAAATCACAGATCGCCGCCATTACTAGTAAAAGAATAAATAAATAAAAATGACATAAATCTTTCCCGTAGTTAGTAGACGCGATAACTTTTGCACAACCCAATCAAAATATGCTTATTGCGATTTTTTTTTACCAAAAATGTGTAACAGAAAAAAAAAGGGCCTGAAATGTTAAAAAAAAAAATGTGATTTTTACATTTTTTTTGGGGGGAATGTTATATAGCAGAATGTGAAAAATGTTTTTTTTTTTCAGAATTGTCACTTTTTTGTATATAGCGCAAAAAAAAAAAAAAAAAAAATCGCACAGGTGATCAAATACCACCAAAAGAAAGCTCTATTCGTGGGGAAAAAAGGATATCAGTTTTATTTAGGTACAGCGTTGCATGACCGCGCAATTGTCTGTTAAAGTAACGCAGTGCCGAATCGCAAAATATGGCCTGGTCATTAAGGGGGCAAATGCATTCGACCAGAAGTGGTTAATACACTATACAACTGCTGGGAAAGCTTGCGGTGTTGATGCTGGGAGGAATGAATAGACAGACCTGGTACACACAGCACCTAATGAAAGTCACGTGACCTCCAGCACGACTATCACACAGAAAATGTGTGCTTTTTCTTGCAGATTGCCCTGCGTTCCGAAACTCACAGATGTGAACGAACGGTAACACAAGCAAAACATGCGTTGCTACATGTTGTTGAAATGCACAGCAAAGCACATGTTTTCTTTGTGGAAATGCGCAGATGCGAATGCAGCATATATGGTAACACAGGCATGACACACATTGCTACACATTTCCGAAACACATTGTTTTCTTGCGGCTTGCTGTGCAGTTGGAAACACGTAGATGTGAACAAATGGTAATGCAAGCGCACTGCACGTTTTCTAATTGTTGAAAATAATCGGTGCATCGATGCATCGCAATTCAGCCTTAAACGATTCTGCATCGGTGCGGAGACCAGATGAATCGCGATTCCATGAGCCTTGGTTCCTCTTCTTCCTAGTGGCACCCTTTAACACCTCCCTCGCCCATGTCAGTGAGGGTTGTGTGTAGCCGGTTGTGTGCTCTGTGCTGCTGTCCCCTCAGGCTCCTCCTCCAGAACACATCTCATGGTGTGCGCTGTGCGGAGTGTGCTGAACTCATACAAAAGCCACAGTGCTGGCCCAGCATGGCTACCCATATACCCCTCCGTATACTAAATAAATACTGTTGTCTAATGTGTTCAGACTTTGCAACATGCAGAGAGTGTCCTTTTTTTTTTAAAGAGCAGATAAATTTAACCACCTCCCTTCCGCGCTATAGCTGAAAGACGGCTACAGTGTGGGCTCTAATTTCCGGGAGGCCATCTTTATACGGCCTCCCAGTAACAGGCTCCCGCGAGCGCGCATGGGGGAAAATCTGTGTCAGGTGTGTCCCTTGGACACAGTCAATCACAGATCGTGGTGAATGGCCAATCACAGCGGCCATTTGCCACGTGATCGGAACGTCCAATGAGAGATGATCTCAAATGTAAACATATGAGATCATCTCTCATTGCCAGCTCTCCTTCCTCACACAGAGACTGTGTGTGAAGAAGAGGTGAGCAGATCAGCGGTTAGGGGACACAGAGAAATGTAATCAGGGCACTGATCACCAGTGCCCTGATAACACAAGAGGAACTAAAATGCCATAACTGCCCGCCATCAGTGCCCACAATCAGTGCCCATAGTGCTGCCAGTCAGTTCCATCAGTGCCTACTCATCTTTTTTTTTTTTTTTGTAAGAAATAAAAAACTCAGAGGTGATTAAATACCACCAAAAGAAAGCTCTATTTGTGTGAAAAAAATGATAAAAATTTTATATGGGTACAGTGTAGCATGACCGCGCAATTGTCATTCAAAGCGTGAGCGCTGAATGCTGAAAATTGGCCTGGGCAGGAAGGGGGTGAAAGTGCACTGTAGGCAAGTGGTTAAAAAAGAAACCTCTGACAACTTGACATTTTTTGATGAAAACCATGGGCAGTGATCGTGATGCATCGCGGAATAGAATAGAATCGTTGACAAGATAGTTGTAATCGAATCGTGAGAACAGTGAAGAAGCGCACCTCTACTAAACGCACAGAAAAGCATGCATTTTCATGCGGGTTGCTGTGCATTTGGAAATGTGCAGATCCAAATGAATAGTACCACAAGCATGATGAGCGTTGCCATGCCTTTTTGAAAAGATTGCATGATGTGCATTTTCTTATGGGTGGGGATAACACAATTCAATTCTTCTCCCCAATCACCACCCACATGAAGGCCCAGAAACACCCACAGTAATCCTTAGACCGGCCCACATCAACTCCCACAGCTACTACAAGTGACTCCCAAAGACCACCATGAAACTACAAAAGCTCAAAGCATGATGGGACATGTAGTATCAGGACTGGCAAAGGAAGGAAACAGGAAGTCAGAAAACACAGAAACCTGCTGTATTCAGCTAAAGAAGGTAAGTTACACACACTGATATTGGGGGTTGTGATTCATTTACATGCATAATGCATCTGTTTTGTGGAAGAAAAGATGGAGTTCTTCTATAACTGTGTACCTAACAATGTGTAATGTTAGATCAGCCAGGTCGCCATTTCCTATATACAGAGTTCTGTATTTTTGTAAGCACACAACTCTTTGTGTCATTGGCCACAGCCGATCAGCTGGCTTCAGACAAAATCTTTGGCTGAAATCAGCTGCCAGATTTGTGCTGTGTCCAACCATAGCAAGGGTTGGCAGGGGGTGCGTGCAAGCCGCAAACCCAGAAATATGTCCGCGCTGTACAAGTTCATTGTCCAACCTGCAAATGCGGCTCATCTGTAGTACATCTACAAAAAAAAAAAAATATATGACAGGGGTTACAATACAACCCTCCCTTATAGGGATGCACCGAAATGAAATTCTTGGCCGAAGCCGAATAATAATGAAATGCTTGCCCGAAGGCCGAATACCGAACGCGGTGTTTCGCATTTTTTAACATAAAATATGCCCATTAGCGTGCCCCTTAACATAAAATATGCCCATCAGCGTGCCCCCTAACATAAAATATGCTCATCAGCATGTCCCTTAGCATAAAATAAGGGGTACGCTGATGGGCACATTTTATGTTAGGGGGCACTCTGATGGGCACATTTTATGTTAGGGGGCACGCTGATGGGCACATTTTATGTTAGGGGGCACGCTGATGGGCACATTTTATGTTAGGGGGCACTCTGATGGGCAAAACAAAACATTTAAATCAGCGTTGCTCTTAACATAAAATATGCCCATTAGCGTGCCCCTTAACATAAAATATGCCCATCAGAGTGCCCCTTAACATAAAATATGCTCATCAGCATGTCCCTTAGCATAAAATAAGGGGCACGCTGATGGGCACATTTTATGTCAGGGGGCACGCTGATGGGCACATTTTATGTTAGGGGGCACGCTGATGGGCACATTTTATGTTAGGGGGCACTCTGATGGGCAAAACAAAACATTTAAATCAGCGTTGCTCTTAACATAAAATATGCCCATTAGCGTGCCCCTTAACATAAAATATGCCCATCAGAGTGCCCCTTAACATAAAATATGCTCATCAGCATGTCCCTTAGCATAAAATAAGGGGCACGCTGATGGGCACATTTTATGTCAGGGGGCACGCTGATGGGCACATTTTATGTTAGGGGGCACTCTGATGGGCAAAACAAAACATTTAAATCAGCATTGCTCTTAACATAAAATATGCCCATTAGCGTGCCCCTTAAAATGAAATATGCCCATCAGAGTGCCCCTTAAGATAAAATATGCTCATCAGCATGTCCCTTAGCATAAAATAAGGGGCACGCTGATGGCCACATTTTATGTCAAGGGGCACTTTATAGGGCACTCTAATATAATTAGCATGGCAAGTGGCTAATGCTTGTGCAGCTGCCAGCTACCGTATTCTTCTCCCCCAAATGTGCTCAGCTCCACATCACATACCTCAACTGCAGCCAGAGCCAAAAGCCGCGAACAGGGGGGCGGGGCGTGGACCTAGTGTGAAGGAGCCGCCAGTCAGGAGCAGGGGGCGGGACGCGCGCGTGACGTCACACCCCCTACTCGCGGCCGGACAGGACACCGGCGGCGTGTGAGAAGGGAGCCGCGAGCCACATTGAGGAAGGTGAGCGGTCAGGGCGGAAGCTACAGAGGATCATTGCATACATTATCAGAGGGTTACTTACTGCAGAGGACATTTTTTACATAGATCATAATAGAGGACCGCGAGCCGCAATGAGGAAGGTGAGACATTGTTCGGCTCAAAATTATTCGGCCTTTTGATTTATTCGGCCGAACACCGAAAGTGCCATTTTCTCTATTTTCGACCGAATAATGTTCGGCCGCCGAATATTCGGTGCATCCCTACTCCCTTACGCTATCCAAAATGGAAGAAGAAAAAATATTTTGCCTACGAAATGCCTTTTTCCCCTTTGGCCCCCTTTTCTCTTGCCCATTTACAGAATGCCTTGAATTCAGTGAACAAAATACAAGATGTTTTACGTATGGACAAGTCTATAGCGGAAGAAAAACCCAGACTGTGTGTGCTATATGTCCACATCCCAGCAAATCATGTACAACTATGAACGGAATATGTAGTCATGGACTTTGTGTGGACATATAAAAGAGAAACGGAGTACCATGGAAACAACTTTATTACGTACCATTAGAAATCTACACATTACAAATTACTCAACACATAGGGGGTTCACAACATGCAAAGATTCCAATTACAGTTCACACGTGGACTCGACACATTTCGGGAATGCTTCTTCAGGAGACATGTAACAATCAGTAAACTGGAACCTACTCCTAATCTTTAATAGAGTAATATCAGCCAGTAGGGTAGATTAGAATTTGTAGCATGTGTATGTTGCCAATAGAGGTGCAAATCAGTAAGCCAAAGTGAAGCCACTCCCTCTCAGGTGGGAAATTCAGGAACAATCAGTAAACTGCCAATGGTCTTCTACACATATTTTTAAAATAGAAGGAACAGCTTCCCGATGGGGAACCATTCAGACCCAATATGAGTAGGTCACCATAAAGACAGCATGGTAGTCAAAGTCAAAGACACATATATTCCAGAGAGGGGGCTCTTAATAAGTTTCCTAGAAAGTAACTTGGTTCACATCAATCCAGCAATCCATTTTTGGACAAGGGAAGAAGAAAGGAACAGTGAACAACACAATCTCTGTACAAGAGCTGGAACTGTTAGTTGTGTGCCAGAAGAAGAGCGCTGTACGTAAAAATCTAGTATAAATTATGCGACGACCACCTGGCACCCAGCCTGAGTGCTTCCACCAAAATACAGTTTCCTCTACTCTGGAACCAGGAATTATAGCAGAGAACTGCACCCAAGGACTAGATGACACTAGCTTAGGTGCAAACTGGAACTGACTATATTGTAAATCCACAAAGAAGATATACCATGCAAAATCAGGTAAGAGCTTAATCACATTATCCTAAACAATGCAAACTGTAAACAGTAATGTCAGTACATCTAATGAACAGCTTAACAGAATAAAAATAAACAGTAAGCTAATTAACGACTAGTTACCTAGACAAGCCTAGCCGTCAGTGGCCACCCAGACAGTTTGGCACCAGTATTGAAGACGACCTAGGGCTGTCCAAATCTCATTAACCAGCTTTCTTTTCACATACATCCAAGTTTCAAATTGGCAGAAACCCTCGTGGCTTTCTTGACTGTTAAATAGTAATAATGTCATCTTGCATTATATAACACGACATCTTCCTGAGTTCTTGTAGCTCCCTCCAAATTCCTGGGCCCATAGTCAGTAGGGAACAGGCTACACTGCAGTCTCCTCCAAAAGACCCTGTCCCAGATGGGTCCATCACAAGAGAAACTTGCATTTTTGCAGTAAACAGCAGAGGTCCAGACATAAGCCTTATTTCCCTACCAAACAGGTCATGGTGCTGCCAGTATCTGGTGGGAAACACCTGCCAGGATCCCAGGTGTGTGCGGACGTCTGCAGTCTGAAGCCTGTACAAAGCCAGGGCTTGACAAATTTGCTTATAATCCAGAAGCCAGATATAAAATGTTTAGACAATGTGGGCTATGTGGGACTTTAAATGAGACACCGGCAGGTATGCCCAGCGTCTCCATCCCTGTATCGGAAAAAACAAACAAAAAGTTAGGAGCCGATTTTTTAAATTGGCTGCCCAGCGCCCACAACTGCATGTCTGTGGGGGAGCCTCATTTAAAGTCCCACCCTCTGAACTTTTGTTCAATTTTTTTCTGCATGTCTGTGGTGTTGGGCAATAAGAATTGCGCACGCTGGTGCCAAGCGAAAAAAAAGACCAAAAATCTAAAATTTTGCAAATAAGTCATTTTTCTCATTCACTGATTGGTACTGATAGGCTGCACTAATGGGCATTGATAAAGTGGTGCTAACAGATGGCACTGATGAGGCAGCACTGGTGGGCACCTATAGGCGCCACTGATGAGGCTGTGCTAAAAAGTACTGATCGGCTGCACTGATGGGTACTGATGAGGTGGCACTGATACGCAGCACTCCCTGTCCACTCAGCAGCAGTAAGGAATGGGCGATTGATCAAGCCCACAACCTCAACCCCAGCTATCAAACTGGGAAAATGTCGTCGGAGATGGGCAGGCAGTAAGAGCCAGGTGCATTCATCACAGCACCACCCAACACCCACCAGAGGGGGATGCCCGTTCGAACAAATTTTCGACCAGCCCAGACTTTAGTCCGCTCACCCGTGGGGGGAGCAACATGGGAGGAATGCAGACCGCAGGTACAGTGTAGCTCAGGCGCCAGGACTCATTTTTTTCTCCGTCGCCATTGCGACCTGGCGCCTGGGTTTTGTTGAGCCCTGTACAAAGCAATGACAGGCCAACAGTAGCCACAGCTATCTGCTAATGTTTTGGAAGTAATCAAAGAGGGAGTGATCACCTGCTGTTAGTAACTGATGATCATCCCTGGGCATATGCTTTTTATGGAAGAGTGTTCATCAATCACTCCATGTGTGACTGCGTCTGAACGCTAGCAGACATCTGCAGCCGCTGTCATTGCTTTGTACAGGCTTCCTGGCTGCAGCTGTCCACATACACCTGGGATCCGGATCGCTGCTTTCCACAAGATAGTTAAACACCAAAACCGATCCGGTTGTGTGACTGCAACCTTAGCACACTCTTTATTAGAGGGATCTTATTAGAATTGGGTGGTTTACAATAGAAAAGTAACATTCTGCAGAGAAATAAAGAAGCTGCCAGTACATACATTCTATGGCCTGCCTGTCTAACCTTACTGACCAGAAAAAAAGTCAGAACTCCTGATCAGCACGTGTTCAGGTTCACTGAATCATGACTACCAGGTAAGCAGGACTTCCGGAAGGAAGGTCAGCCTCTTTATTCTCTTTTTACAATACTAAGTGTGCTAGTCCTGCCATACCGGTAAGATGGAACTCCCCTTCCATGCCATGCTGAGTGAGCTTTTTCCTAGAAGCATGGAGTAAGGCTGAAGTGTGAAGCGGTGAGAGGAGAACAGGCAGCTATAAACCTAAAACACACTGAGCTCTTACATTTATTATTGTCTCTTTACCACACACTATAGTACAATGCGGCCACACTGCACTCGTACACCGGTCTGTTCACTTACCCAAGCAGCATCAGATGGTGAGTGACGTAACAAGCAGCCAATCACAACGAACCCTACTCTGCCTGGCTCGTCGCAGAGATGCGACGTCATGTGTTCGCGTGCATGTACAAGGAAGCAACGTGTACGTATAGTCCGCCCGCTGCTTCCTGGCTCCGAACAGGAGCGCGCACAGAGATGTCCTGACTTGTCTGTGCTAAAGGAGCGAGCATGGAGAGAACGCGTGCCCGCTCAGCCTCACAATAATAATGTTTATTACGTAACATTATTATTGTTTAGATCTATTTTTATTATTATTATAAAATAATTTTGAAAAACAAATCTATTTTTATTATATATTATTTTATTGGTTTTATTATTTTTTATGTATTAACCACTTTACCTCAGGAGGATTTTCCTGCTTTACGTCCAGGCCACTTTTTGCAACTTGGCACTACGCGACTTTAACCACTTAAGCCCCGGAAGATTTTACCCCCTTCCTGACCAGTTGGTTTTTTGCGATTTTTTTTTTACTGCGTGACTTTAACGGACAATTGCGTGGTCGTGCGACGCTGTACCTTAACGAATTTCACGTCCTTTTTTTTCCCCACAAACAGAGCTTTCTTTTGGTGGTATTTGATCACCTGTGCGATTTTTTGATCATGCGCTATAAACAAAAAAAGAGCGTCAATTTTGCAAAAATAACAATATTTTTCAAACTTTTTTATATGTAAAAAAAAAATCTAAAAATCTAAATTTTTTAACATTTTCGGCCAATTTGTTATATGCTACATATGTTTGGTAAAAAAAATCGCAAAAAGCGTATGTTGATTGGTTTGCGCAAAAGTTATCGCGTTTACTAACAAAGGGAAAGATTTTTGTCATTTTTGTTGTTTTTTTTTTTAACGCGTAATGGCGGCGATCTGCGTTTTTTTTTTTTTTTTGGGACTGCGACATTGCGGCGGACAGATCGGACCCTTGACTGACATTTTTGACACTTTTGGGGTTACCAGTGACATTACTACAGTAATCATTGCTATACATATGCACTGTTACTGTAAAAATGACACTGGCAGTGAAGGAGTTAACTTTATTGGAGAGGGATTAAAGAGGAAGTAAACCCTCCTCGGACACTTTTACTTATAGGTAAGAGCCTATGATAAGGCTTACCTATAGGTACTGTAAATATCTCCTAAACATGTACCGTTTAGGAGATATTTACCTTACATGCAGCCAGTGACGTCAGTGACGCATTCGCATTCGGCGGTGCGCGCTCGCTCCCAAAACCCTTACAGGCTAGCGACGTGGCCCTACGTCGCTCTGCCTTGTGAGGGGCTGACTGCCGACCTAAATAGTCGTGCGGCAGTCGGCAAGTGGTTAACTGAAAATTGCGCAGTCATGCAACGCTGTACCCAAACTAAATTTACGTCCTTTTTTTCCAACAAACAGAGCTTTCTTTTGGTGGTATTTGATTACCTCTGCACTTTTCATTTTTTGCAATATTAATAAAAAAATAGCAAAAATTTTACGAAAAAATTGACATTTTCTACTTTGACAGGTTAAAAATATCCAATATATTCAATTTTTGTCATATATTTAGGCCAAAATGTATTTAGCTACATGTCTTTGACAAAAAAAATTCTCAATGAGCGTATTTTTAAGCGCTTTAAGACCGGAAGACTTTACCCCCTTTCTGACCAGGCTATATTTTGCAATTCGGCACTGCGTTACTTTAACGGACAATTGCGCGGTCGTGCGACGCTGTACCCAAATTACATTTATGTCCTTTTTTTCCCGCAAATAGATCTTTCTTTTGGTGGTATTTGATCACCTGTGCGATTTTTAATTTTTGAAAGAAAGAGCTACAATTTTGAAAAAAAAAAACAATATTTTTTACATTCTGATATATAACATTCCCAAAAACAAATTTTAAATTTTTTTAACATTTTAAGCCAATTTGTTTTCTGCTACATATTTTTGGTAAAAAAAATCACAATAAGCGTATTCTGATTGGTTCGCGCACCGCAGAGAGAGGGGAGAGTCTGGTGACATAGGTCTACGTCGCCAGACGATAACGAGCCACTTTGCCACAGTACCAGCTCAGTGAGCGGTCGGCAAGTGGTTAATAAGTGAACTAATAATGTTTCATTAACCACTTGCCTACTGGGCACTTAAACCCCTCTCCTGCCCAGGCCAATTTTCAGCTTTTTGCGCTGTTGCAATTTGAGCGACAATTGCACGTTCATGCAACACGGTACCCAAATGAAATTTTTATCATTTTTTTCAAACAAATAGAGCCTTCTTTTGGTGGTATTTAATGACTAAAGACAGTCATTTAAAGACCAAAAATTTTGAAAAAAAAACTGTTTTCATAGTGTAGTGTAGTGTAGTTCATAGTTTTGTTATAAAATTTTGCAAACAGGTAATTTTTTTTCTTCATTGATGTGCGCTGATGAGGCGGCACTGATAGGCTGCACTGTTGGGCACTGATAGGGTAACACTGATGGGCACTGATAGGGCGACACTGAAAAGGCGTCACTGAAGGGCACTGGTAGGTGGCGCTGAAGGGCACTGATAGGCAGCACTCATGGGCACTGATGAGCAATGATTTGGGACTGGTAGGTGACACTTATGATGGGGCACTGATTTGCACTGATAGGTGGCACTGGTGAGCATTTATAGGTGGCGCTGGTGGGCACTGGTAGGTGGAACTAGTGGGCACTGGTAGGTGGCGCTGGTGTGTGGCACTGGTGGGCACAATTTGCCCTCTCCTCTCCGGGACCGATGTCCATCTGACAGCAGCTGGCGATCATTTCTTTTCTCCTCACACTAACAACGTGAGGAGAAAAAAACAGCTGTTTGCCGGCTGCTGTTTACTTCACAAGATCAGCTGTCATTGGCTGACAGCTGATCACGTGATAAGGGGGCGGGACTCTCATGGACTCGCTGATCACAGAGCGAGCCGGGCTTGCTCCTCAGGGAGCGTGCAGGCTGCTCTTGCACGGGAGGACGTTAATGTGCGCCCTCCTGGCAATTTAGGTCAGCGCTGTAGCCGTCATTCGGCTATAGCGCAGATGTCAAGTAGTTAACCTCCCTGGCGATATTCCCGAGTGTGGCTCGGGGTTAATATACAGTGCCAAAAGCGGTAAAGCTGAGCCACACTCGGGATTACCCCACAATCACACTTACCTTCCACTACGATCCCCCACCGTCCTCCAGCCATCCTCCCGCTATGTGATCCGGCCTATGCCGTCACCTGGTTTCCGGTTCCCTTCCCTGCGAGCGCCGCGGTGCAGGTGGGGTGGAACTGGCGGGAAATTAAAAAAAATAAATAAAACTAATGACATGATACAGTGTAATCTGTTAGGATTACAACTTTGTATCATGCCTTTTCACCTAGTGGCTTTTCTAGTGCCCTGCCTCTACTTTTGCGGTTCTTTGTGCCTTGAAAATTGAGAATGTCCATGGCATCCAAAAAGCATTTGGAAACTGGAAAACAGCGACAATGAATCAGAATTATTTGAAGAACTGAGCGATAGTGATTTGTGGGAAAATTCGTTGTCAGTTACTGAAAGTGACGACAGCGACAATTCTGAGACTGAGCTCAGCGATGTGCGGACTTGGTGCTCTATTGACTGCGGTACGGATCAGGCAGCGCCCCCAAGATTCCCATTTACTGGAGCACCTGGTATGAAAGTTGACGTTGACCATGACAAGCCCTTGGCATACCTACAATTATTTGTGACCGATGAGGTTATTGAAAAAATTGTTACCTGTACAAAGAGAAACAATTGGCTATGCGTCAGAAGTTTGCAAGATGCAGAAAGTGGGAACCAGTGACCAAAGATGACCTTTGGAATTTTCTGGGCCTAATAATTCTTCAGGGAGTGGTGGGGAAACCCCTGCAGAAGTGGTATTGGACAACCAATACATTACTTGCCACTCTATTCTTTGGCACAGTCATGTCAGAGTACAGATTCTCCCTAATAATGAAATATCTCCACTTCAAAAACAATTAAGAATTTAAAGAAACTACTCATCCTGCACCAAAACTAAAGAAAATTTGGGAAGTATATCAAATGATTCTACAGAATTTCCAACGGAGCTATGTGCCAGAAAGAGACATCCGTATTGATGAAAGTCTAATGGCCTTTTGATTTGGTTTGATTATATTATTGAATAACATTTTTTATTATTATATTATGATTTAGTGTTTCAAACTTTTTCATACCCGGGATGTCTACTAGACTCTTGTATAGACAGATTTAAATGAGTTATTCCTAAGAATTACAGGCCTACAATATAAAACAAAAGATTTCTATGCAAAACAATGTACCGCTTTGAGATAAAAAATTCTGACAAAATCAGACCGCCAGGGAGGTTAAAATAATTATACACATGTACTGTATAGTAACATAGTTGCCAACAGTCCTGATTTGACATTCACGGAATTCAGACCCATGTCCCGGTCTGAGCCTGTACCAGGCAGAATCCCAGAAAATAGGCTTTGTCCCAGGCATGGGCAGACTGGGCCGGGGGTACCAGGACACATATTAATTACACAGGTTCTGTGGCTGATTAAGGTGGTAATTAAACTCACGTAGTGTCTTATGTCCATTTTATTAGCCTCGGAACCTGTGTAATTATTATGTGTTCTTGTTTAAAGGGATAAGGTGGCAACCCTGGGGGGGGGGGCGTGATCCCCATAAAAAAGTCGCACCGCTCCACGAGAGGGTTAAGGACACCAGGTTCTGACTGTGGGAATGATCCCGGGTGTGATAACAGTTCCTGTTAAATAGGACTCAAGGTGTATATACACCAGACATCTGGTGAGTGCATAGGCACGATGGAGGGGAGCACTATTTGAGTTTACTTTATATATAAGAAGTGCACTGGTGGCTTTTCATTTAACCTATATAACAAGATGATCTTCTCCCTATATTCATTATAGCGTTTGGATGACACGCTTCTTCAAGGACTTACAATTTCTTTTGTCTATAAACTTTTATGGAAAATGTTTTTCAATACAAAAATACAATGTGTACATAAACATTTATAAATAGTGAATGAACAACTTTCAAAATTTGGTATATTACCATTGTCATTGTCCATTTTAACTATGTATTCATTTGATATAACTGTATTACAAAGTATTAACAAAAGTCATAAAAATAAAAAATATAAATAATACAAAAATAGAATATTGGGCATTATTTTATATTAAAGCAGCTTGTGGGGCTTTGTATAGAAACCAAGGATCCCATTTAAGGTCATATAGATGTTTAGTGTTGCTAATGGTATGTTGTAGATATTCCATATGCTTTATTTCTTCTATTCTGTTTAGAACTTGTGAGAATGGCACAAAGTTCTCTTTCCAGTGTAAGGCTATTGTCCAGTGTGCCGCGAGACAAATTGTATGAATTAGCTGTAGAAATTGTGGGGATATATCTTGTATATTTTGAAATATAATGCACTGTAAATGTGATAATATTAGTTTTTTACCTGCCATTTGGTCTATGATTTTAAATAATTCAGACCAAAGCTGCTTGATTTTGTCACAATTCCAGAATATCTGTAAAAGCGTTCCAGGAAGCGAACATCCTCTAAAACATTCTGGAGGTCCATCTCACAGACATATGCTTCTGATATTGTCTGCAGAGAGCAATCATGCCTGCATGATAATGGCAGGCATGCGGAGGGGATAACTAACCTGGAAAAATCTTCTTCACGGTCAATGCTATTTTAATTCTTTTGAGTAAGATGGCCCCTTTGCTCTCTGCAGACTATATCAGAAGCATATATCTGTGAGATGGACCTCGAATAACCTTCCTGCAAACCCTGGAATCCTTTAATAGCTCTATAGCAGGGGTAATGAATTAAAATTCAAGGAGGTCCGGTTGCTAAAATTTTCTTTGGGCCGAGGTCCGAATCTGAAGTCTGAGCTATGACTCAGAAAGATGGGCAAAACAAAAACGTGTCCATCAGCGTTGCTCTTAACATAAAATATGCCCATTTGAGTGCCCCCTAACATAAAATGTGTCCATCAGCGTGCCCCTTAACATAAAATAAGGAGCACGCTGATGGGCACATTTTATGTTAGGGGGCACTCTGATGGGCACATTTTATGTTAGGGGGCACGCTGATGGGCACATTTTATGTTAGGGGGCACTCTGATGGGCACATTTTGTTAGGGGGCACACTGATGGGCAAAACAAAACGTGTCCATCAGTGTTGCTCTTAACATAAAATATGTCCATTAAAGTGCCCCTTAACATAAAATGTGCCCATCAGAGTGCCCCCTAACATAAAATGTGCCCATCAGCGTGACCCTTAGCATAAAATTTGCCCATCAGCGTGCCCCCTAGCATAAAATTTGCCCATCGGGGTGACCCTTAGCATAAAATTTGCTCATCAGCGTGCCTCCTAGCATAAAATGTGCCCATCGGCGTGACCCTTAGCATAAAATTTGCCCATCAGCATGCCCCTTAACATAAAATATGCCCATCAGTGTGACCCTAACATAAAATAAGGGGAACGCTGATGGGCACATTTTATGTTAGGGGGCACTTTGATGGGCACATTTTATGTTAGGGGGCATTCTGATGGGCACATTTTATGTTAGGGGCACTTTGATGGGCACATTTTATGTTAGGCGGCATTCTGATGGGCATATTTTATGTTAAGGGGAACTCTAATGGGCATATTTTATGTTAAGGGGAACTCTAATGGGCATATTTTATGTTAAGGGGAACTCTAATGGGCATATTTTATGTTAAGAGCAACGCTGATGGACACGTTTTGTTTTGCCCATCAGCGTGCCCCTTAACATAAAATGTTCCCATTAGAGTGCCCCATATGTTAAGGGGCACTCTAATGGGAACATTTTATGTTAAGGGGCACTCTAATGGGAACATTTTATGTTAAGGGTCACGCTGATGGGCAAAACAAAACGTGTCCATCAGCGTTGCTCTTAACATAAAATATGCCCATTAGAGTTCCCCTTAACATAAAATATGCCCATTAGAGTTCCCCTTAACATAAAATATGCCCATTAGAGTTCCCCTTAACATAAAATATGCCCATTAGAGTTCCCCTTAACATAAAATTTGCCCATCAGCGTGACCCTTAACATAAAATAAGGCGCACGCTGATGGGCACATTTTATGCTAGGGGGGACTCTAATAGGCATATTTTATGGGGCACTCTAATGGACACAAATGTGTGCCCCTTAACAAAATATGCCCATCAGTCTGCATTTTATAAAAATGTGCCCCACATACCTTTGGGAGCAGAAAATGCGGGAGCCAGGAGCAGCGAACATCAGAGAGGCAGGGCGAGCACGCTTCTAGGCTGAGTGTGAGAGTCAGGAGCCGCAGTTACGAGCAGGGGGGCAGGGCCCGCTCGTGACGTCACGCCCCAACTCGCGGCTGGCTGGGAGCCGAAGAAAGAAGCAGGGGGCGGGGCCCGCTCGTGACGTCTCGCCCCAACTCGCGGCTGGCTGGGAGGGAGCCGAAGAAAGAAGCAGGGGGCGGGGCGCACACACGTAATGACACCCGCGGTCCCAGCAAACTAATAACTACTTACAGTGGCGGCCTGACGGGTCCGGGCGGAAGCATCGTGCGGGCCGCTCCTGGACCGCGGGCCGCCATTTAGTGACGGCTGCTCTATAGGATCTCATAAGGACCTCTATGAGCTCTATTTGTCACCCACACTGGTGTTTTTTTCTAACCCCATATACACACATTGTTGACTGGATCAACACCATTTTTCTTTTGGTATCTATCTTTGACAACCACATTTAAACATATACGAACCCCATATTGTTTCCCAGGGTATAACCGACCGCCTGTCTTCTTTAACGATACCTACCTGCATTTAGATACATTACATATACTGTACAATCTGAATAGATCAAGACCAAAACCAATAGACTCTCTAATATTTTGAAACAGCTGGAGCCTGAGGAAGCACCTTTTGCGAAATGCGTAGTTCCAGCAACGCTATATACATACACATAGTCCCTTGATGGAATCTCTGTAATTTAAAAAACTATATCCTATGTACTATTAATGTATACAAATATATAATGTACATGTATGTCTGTCTTTTTTAATATATAATAAATAAAAGTTTTTTATTCATTTTTAAATGTGGACTGAAGTGTGGAAATATTTACCGTATAAGTGGCACATTTAAATCCCCTTTGGTTTCACCTCTGTACCATCTGGACAGAGTTGATAACCTCCCCCTCCCACACACAATTTTTACAAATGGGGAAGGTGCCAATTGATGTTTCAATGAATAGATAAGCCAACCTCTCCCCCTCCACAACAATATATAAAAAATATAAAATTGCAGTATGAGCTTGTGGAGGTAAAGACTCTTCTTCTAGGGCACCCAACAGACACACAATGGGACCTCCTGGAATGTTAAATGTAAACACTTGGGAAATCGTATCCAGGACCTCCGCCCAGTAGTGAAAAAGTTTAGGGCATCTCCAAAGCATGTGGACAAGATCATCGTGATCGCACTCACATTTTGGACATAAAGGGGTACTCAGTTTTCCCCATTTATGTAAATATACTGGTGTTCTATATATTCTGTGTAGTAAATATAAATGGGAGAGTTTTTTAGAGGCCGATACCAGAACTAATTGAGCAGAAGATAGACACAGGTTCCACGTCTCACCATCGATGGCACCTATGTATTTTTCCCAGTTCTGCTAATAGCTTAGTAGAGTCCTGGAGGGCAAAAACAGGGATAGTATAACACCTCAATATCATACCTTTCTTGTCTCTCTCCAAAAGAACCTTCTGAATCAAAGGATGATCAGTTAGACAGAGCTGAGAATACTGTGATTGCACCTGCATGACGTGCCTCAATTGTAAGTATCTAAAGAATTCTCTGCGCGGAAGGGAAAACTCTGCTTGCATCTCCATAAAGGATCAAGCCATGATATAGCTGAAAAATATAGCATAGTCCTGCCCTCTTCCATTCCTGGAATCCCTTCAATTAAAGGACTTCCTTATAGCTAAGGTTGTGCCACAGTGGAGTTTAAGTCAAGAAGCCCTGTATCCCTAGCATATTTTTAAAGCGGAGTTCCACCCTCGTTATACATTTTTTTATAAAAATACCCCCGGGACAGTCAGGGCTAGCCCATTCCACAATGGCTAGCCTCTGATCTGTCCCGGGTTGCACTTACCTTTCAGGAGAAATACTTACCTTGAAATTGTCTTGTCCAGCGCTGCCATCTCAGGTGTGGGCAGCTTGAAGCCAGCGCGATCCTCTTCCGCGTCCTCTTCGGTCCTCTTCCTTCTTCTTTGGTCCCACGATGCACTGCACCGGCCCCGACGTCACTTCCGGGTCTCGCGCGTCATCCCTCCACAGCTTCTGGGCATATGAGGCGCAATGATTCCTGGGAGCGATGACGTTCAGCTCCCAGGAATCATTGCAAAAGCCAGGAAGTGACGAATCGCCGTGGCCGCCGAGGGGAGGAAGAAGGAAGTAAGGTGAGTATATTTTCTCTAAAAGGTAAGTGGAAAAAAAAAAAAAATTGCGATTATCCATTTGTTTTTCAGGTGACCGGGAGCGAGAAGATGGAGGTAAGTATAAATTTCGAGTGGAACTCCGCTTTAATGTAAGAACAAAGAGTTTTCAATAGGACCACCGTTGGTGCCATAGGTTCTAAATGCATAAACCCTGTCTCCAAGTAAGTAAGGGCGGAATCCCCATAGGGAATTTAAAAGTCTATGAATAGAATCAAACGGGTCCGTAGAACTCCAGCCCCCCAATTGCTGTAGCTGAGAGGCAAGGTAATAGGCCCTAGAGTGAGGGACTGCCATGCCTCCTTGATATTTGCATTATTGCAGAGTTGATAGGCTAATGTGGGCCATTTTTTTCATAATATTAACTCTCTAAATTGGGAGTCTATTTGAAGAAACCACTTTTGTGGTATCCATACTGGGGAATTATTAAATATGTACAGCAGTTGGGGTGCCCATTCCATTTTTATGAGATTAATTCTTCTGACCACTCACAGCGGTAATTTACACCAAGTGGTATATTTCTCACTAAGTTTACAAAGTAAAGGGATTAGATTTAGCTCAGTGTATTGGGAAGGGTTGGAGTGACCTAAATACCCAGATAGTGAAAAGAAGGGACTACTTGCACCGCCCTAACACATTTAGGAAGGGGAGAAGGCATGACATCCAGGGGCATGAGGACTGATGATGAGCCATGATGCCGGGGGTTCTAAAGCTAAAGAAAATAATAAGGGCGACAAAGGACACCCCTGTCGGGTGCCCCTATAGAGTGTAAAAGGCTTTGAACACTTCCCACTCACCCTAATCTTAGCTGAGGGGCTTGCATATAGCACCCTGACCCCCCTAATAAAATTGGGGCTCAGGCCCAGATGCTCCAGAACCGCCAAAGGTAAGGCCATTAGACACTGTCAAAGGCATTGGCTACATCTAAGGAAAAAATGGCATGATTATTAGGGTTATCAACAGGTAGTTGCAGGTTCAGAAAGAGTCTCCTAAGATTCTGGGCCATAGATTTAGTGGTAATAAATCCGTACTAGTCCCTATGTACCAATTTGTGCACCACTTTCGATAATCTGGTTGCCAGCACCCGTGCCAAGAGCTTGACATCAGTTGTAAAGAGGGAGATGGGTCTGTATGAGTCAGGCAGATGAGCATCCTTCCCTGGTTTTAATAACACAATAATTATTGCCTCATTCATAGAACCCCCATGTGGAAAGCCTCATTATACATCTTTAAAAGGATAGATAGCAGCTTGTCAGCATACCGCATGTAAACCTCGGGTGGAAGGCCATACGCCCCTGAAGATTTACTATTGTGAGATTGTGCTAAAGCCAGTGCGAGTTCTTCCTCCATCAATGGGCATTCAGCTGTTTAGCATCTTTAGGCTGACAAGCAAGGTAGTACACAACCAGCAAGAATATTGTCAATTGCAAGACCGGTGGGTTGTACTTTTGAAGAATATAAATCAACATAAAATGAAAGGAATACTTTGACAATATCAGAAGTCTGGAATTGAAGGGAACCCTGACTATCAGAAATAGATGTAATAAAAGAAGAAGACCGCTGGGCCCTTGCCAACTTAGCCAGCATGAGCCCAGTAGTCTCCCCCTCCTCAAAATGTTTTCCCATTCAGCTTTAGTCAAATTAGATATCTGTGTCTTCAAATAAACAGTAGGAGAAACTGTCTTACTTTTATTTCTCAGACCCAATATCCTTGGGGACAAGCCCAAACAGGGAACGGGGTCTGATTGTAAAGACTTCATATGAAACATCACCTTCAATCTGACATTTCTGAAAAAAAAACAAGCAGTGAATGAATGCTGAGCTTAAATAGAAAGTGAGACAACCTGGCTGAGCTGGGACTGGATGTGTAGCTGTTTGAGTCCACGGTAGGGGAATTACCAGTCTTACACTCGTCTTGTGGAATAACAGGTAAAAGCAAAACCCTGCATGTTAGAGCTATGTAACTACATGGACCAGTTTGCCTGCTGGTCTGTTGGAATACAAGCGACAGATCACAAGTTTTGTTGCTGATATTGTGACAAAAAGCAATTGTAAACCTGCATGCCTTTGGTATGTCATAAAATAAAGCAAATAAAGTATAAAATGTAATTATTGCTTATTCTGCATAGATATTGTAAAATGTCCTGGGAAGTTTTGTTGGTTCCCTCTTGGAAAAGTTGATAAATAATTGGATCATAGTGATATTTCAAACTATCTGTTTTCTGTAATTGTTACAAGGATCACCAACCTAGTATTGCTATATACAAATATACATTTTAAATATACCAAAGTATACATTTATTTACATTAAGAGTAAGTAACAATTCAGCATATTCAACATCAGCAAAAGTCAGCAAGTTAATACATAAATTATATCAGACTAATACCACAGTAAGCTGTTCTTCAAAGATTACATAAAACAGAGATAGGATGTCAACAGTATTAGGTATAAAACCATCAAAGAAAACTGTAAATCCAGTTTTACTAGGTAAAAGATGAACATACTAGTGAAATGAGGAGCTTATAAATATGGTCCCATACGGAATATTATTTATCACTGTTGCTATAGCTTATAAAGGAAGTATGATAAAAATGAGTGCCATATTAGATTTTACCACACATTATCGGTACACCACACAAGCACAACATCACTCGATCATTGCTATGACAGTCTACACCTACAACCATTTAACTTTCCATGGTAACATAAGTTTTTTTTTTTGTGAACTGTCTTGAAAGTTTTAAAATGTAATTATCTCAATTAGCCGCTTGCTAATTCTCAATTCTTTATCCCATGGCAACTAATTAGGAGGCATTTCTGCGTCCAGAGAAATTATTTTGCTTTCTATGGATTACTGCACTGTGGAATTGATGTAATGGTAATGTTAAAATGAAATAATGTACACATTTTTGACATTGTCACACTTATATTATTATATAGTAAAGAGAAAAAGAAAATGGAAAGTATATTTTGATATCCAACGTTGGCAAAACCTGTATCCTCCATATTTCTAAAGATTGTGTAAAACAGCACTTGTGTGACATGGGGAAAGCTTTTAATGTTGTTATTTCACTGGAAGGGATATATGTTCAAAACGTAATAAAACTGCTTAAAGATTAATCTGTATCTGCTGATTCTTTTACTGATAGTAGAACAGGTAAAGATATTTGCTGGAAGAGCACACAGGGGTATACTGTAAATATGTGCTGTAACAGTGTAATGTTGTTCTTCTTATATGAATCTATTAAGTTTATTAAAGGAGATGTACAGCCAAAGCTCGTTTGGCTCTACATCTCCTATGGATCACAGGAGTGCAGTCCGTTCTGCACTCTTGTGACTCATTTTCAGCAGAGAGCAGGCTGAAGTCCGCTCTCTGCTGACATCACCGAAGCCGGTCCAGGCATCGTGTCACCATGACCACGGAGTCGGGATCCGCCAGGTGCCTGGACCGACACCCGGCTCAGCCTCTCAGCGAGCCGCTGAGAGGCTGAGCCGGCCACTCCCCACCCCTCCACAGCTTAGCACTCCAATGAGTGAGGAGAGGGCAGAGCAGAGAGTTTCTGACTGACAATCAGCAGCTCTCTGCTCGGGGAGCTGTCAGAACCGAGTGATCAGCGGTGCTGGATCGCTCGGTTCTCAGTGCAGAGGTGCAAGGGGACAGATGCAGCATCGGACCGATGCTGCATCCACCTAGTAAGTATACATGGGGAAAAACCAAACTCCATACTTCTCTTTTAAGCTGTTAGTTTTGAGTGAGGTTGTTGTAGTGATAGTAATGCATGGAGGAAGGGGATAAGAGACTGAACGTATAAAAAAAAAAAAAAAACCCTATAAATTAATTGTAGCTGACTGAATTTGATGTTGCTGTGCCTTTGGTTTTTTGCACATTGGGAATACCAAGGTTACAGTGAACAAGTGGTTGGTTGGTTCTCATCATATGGATTCGTAATTTGGCTACATTGTTCTAAAGCTTGGGATTTTGTGCTGAAATATTAAAAAAAAAGAAATAAAAATAGCATATACCTTACTTTCCCATGCGATTGGCAAGAGTTGTTGAAGCTTTCTTTGTGTGAACTTAGACATTGACAAATCCTTTATTCCATTCATGATGGGTTTACTTTACAGTAAACCTATCACAAAATAACTATTGGAGTCAACATTTCTAACCTTCTGAATGTGGGTTTTCTGGCTGTCATAGTGGGGTTGATTTTTTTTAAAGGCAAATAAGCTGTTGACTTTAGAAAAAACTTTTCCCCACAGCTTATTAAATGTGGTGAAATTGCATGTGCAAATAATGCCCAATCACGTGCATGGAAAATAAAAAAAAAAAACAGGATTTTTTGATTCACAGAATTGGATGATGGAAGTCAACAGACTTTCACATTATTCACTAAGCTCTGTGGAAAATTCCCTTGCAAACAGCAAAGTGTATTTGCCTATAGTAAATTAACCCCGCTGAGTTACTGACCCAGAACAAGTTCACCCATGAAGAATGTCAGAGAAAAGTCAGTCCCTATCTAAACTTTTAATAATTTTCCTTGATGTTTTTCACTCCTTTGTTTTATGGGTTCTCAATATCTAGTTTCAGGCAAAACGTTTTTGGAAATATTGAAAATTCAAAAAGGTTCTCAAACTTTAGGGTGCCAGTGTAAAGTATTGTAAGTTTTGAAACCAGTAAACAAATGTGATTTTGAAACTACGCAAGCATTTTCCAATTCTTTCCTTTTGGCAATAGGCTTTTAGATGACACCCCCATATATTTTGTCTTCCCTGGAGTTGCGGCCAATAGCAGCCAATCTGATTTAAGTGGATGAAAAAAATTAATCAAAATTCTGATTATCAACTTTGGGCAACAATTCCAGTTTTGTCTTTATTTTATTTTCTCTGATTTCCATTTATCAGTCCTTAAGTTAGAAACTAGTGTGTTGAAAAAAAGTCAGAATTTAATAAAATTTTCTGTCAATTTTATTCTATATTTATTCTAAAGAACATACAGTCAAGTTACAAGATACAAAAACCATACTGTTCAGTACAGTACCCGTGAATTAACAAATCAGTGCACAGTTGTCAATAAGGGAAGAAGAAAAACCACAATACTGACAAATGCAATATAGGGCACTTGAAAGGGCTTAGTTTTAGAATATTGGATAGTTTGGAAGTCTGTAAAGTGTTGGGAGATATTACAAACAGTTCTCTAAAAGGAGTAATGTTTAGGGCATGACCAAAATCTGTGGAGGATTGAACTCCTGTCTTGACCACATTTATCTGGAATAGATTACATTTATCCCGAGGTTATGAAATGTGGAGTTTAATAGGCTGGAAGAAAAGTCTGAGTTCCAGATTCTGGGGCATAGCAGTGATGGATAAGGAGAAAGGTTTTGTAGATTGATCTCCTTCTGGCAATACATGATTGATGGCATTATGGTTGGGGAAGCTTTCAGATGGGTGGGCAGGGAGTTGTTACACCAAAGAAGATTTTTTAATGGGAGTTTGACATAAAGGTTTTGTAACGTAACCAAGGCTTTATTTGGCTTGTGTCTATGCCCTTCTATCATCCATACTAGTTTGCATGCTATGTGATAGGTTGATAGGTCTGAGAGAGCTATGTCGGCATGTAATTTGGGGCGTATAAAGAGTGGGGCCCAGAGTTGAGGGTGCACCCAGATGAGTTTGCAAAAGATTGATGAGGTGAGCTTGAAGAAGCTAGGTATGGTATGTGAATCAGTAGGGAGCCTTAAAGATACAGGTATTTAAAAAAAAAATGGTATTTTTAACCACTTCCATACTGGCGTATAGTCAAATGATGCCAGCAAGAAGGCTCTCTCGATCCGGGCGTCATATGACGTCCGCCCGTTCTAGCTGCTACTGCGCGCCCCCGGGCCAGGGGCACGCAGCGCAGGCGATCAGGGATGAGGCTCGTCCCTCGGACAGAGCCCATCCCTGATCAAGGTAAACAGCCAATAGAAATTGGCTGTTTACCACGTGATCGGCTGTGTCAATCACAGCCGATCACATGAGCAACTCCAGTGCGAGCCGCTCATTCTCTCCGCAATGCGCACCCCCGGGGGCGCGCAGAGCGGTGATCAGGGACGAGGCTCGTCCCTTGGACAGAGCCCATCCCCGATCTAGGTAAAGAGCCAATGAAACTTCAATGTCCCATCACAGCCGGTCACAAATTGTCAGAGAAAACGGTAACTAGCTGTTACCGTGTTCTCCTCCTCACACAGTGATCCTATGTGAGGAGGAGATTGCGGTAACAGCTAGTTACCGATTATAGTGCACCCCAAACACACTGATTGCTCCCCCCCAATAAAGATTACCTGTCACTAACCCATCAAAGTACCTGTCACCAGCCCGTCAGAGTACCCGAGTACCTGTCACCAGCCCATCAGGAACTCTGATGACAGGTACTCGGGTACTCTGATGGGCTGGTGACAGGTACTCGGGTACTCTGATGGGCTTGTGACAGGTGCTCGGGTACTCTGATGGGCTGGTGACAGGTACACGGGTACTTTGGTGACAGGTACTCGGGTACTCTGATGGGCTGGTGACAGGTACTCTGGGACTCTGATGACAGGTACTTGGGTACTCTGATGACAGGTACTCGGGTACTTTGAGTACCTGTCATCGGAGTACCCGAGTACCTGTCATTGGAGTACCCGAGTACCTGCCACCGGAGTACCCGAGTACCTGTCATCAGCCCATCAGAGTACCTGAGTACCTGCCACCAGCCCATCAGAGTACCCGAGTACCTCTCTGTAGCCCATCAGAGTACCCGAGAACATGTCATCAGCGCATCCAAGTACCTGTCACTAGCCCATCAGAGTACCCGAGTACCTGTCAGAGTACCTGAGTGAGTACCCAAGTACCTGTCACCAGCCCATCAGAGTACCTATCTGCAGCCCATCATAATACCTGAGTACCTGTCTCCAGCCCATCAGGGTATCTGAGTACCTATCTGCAGCCCAATAGAGTACCTGACTACCTGTCTTCTGCCCATCAAAGTATCGGGGTACCTGTCTTCAGCCCATTAGAGTACCAAAATACCTCTCTGCAGCCCATCATAGTACCTAAGTACCTCTCTGTAGCCCATTAGAGTACCCAAGTACCTGTCTCCAGCCCCGAGTACCCGAGTACCTGTCTCCAACCCAGAGTGCCCGAGTACCTATCTGCAGCCCATCAGATTACCTGAGTACCTGTCTCTAGCCCATCAGAATACCCAAGTACCTCTCTGAAGCTCATCAGAGTACCCGAGTACCTTTCTGAAGCCGATCAGTGTACCTGAGTACCTGTCTGCAGCCTATCAGAGTACCTGAGTACCTATCTGCAGCCCATGCCTCCTAGATTATGTGTTGGGGTGTTTGCTTTCCAAAATGGGGTCATTTTGTGGGGGTTTCCATTGTCTTGGTGTTCCAGTGCCTTCAAAATTGTGATAGGTTGTAATGAAATTATATGTGTAATTTATGCTCCTATGTATGTGGTCAGGCTGTGGAAAAGTGTCACACATGTGGTATTGCCATACTCAGGAGGAGTAGCAGAATGTATTTTGGGGTGCCATTTTTTCTATGTACATGCTATGTATTAGAAATATCTTATAAATTGACAACTTTGTGTAAAAAAAAAATGCGTTTTCATTTTCTTTCCACATTTTCCAGAAACTTGTGGAAAAAATGACATGTTCAAAAGACTCACCATGGCTCATAGAATATACGTTGGAGAGTTTGCTTTTCAAAATGGGGTCATTTTGTGGGTAATTCCATTGTCCTGGTGCTCCAGGGCCTTCAAAAGTGTGATAGGTCGTCAGGAAATTATATGTTTCATTTATGCTCCTAGAACACCGGACGGTGCTCCCTGCATGTTGGACCTCTGTATGTGGCCAGGCTGTGTAAAAGTCTCACACATTTGGTATCGCCATACTCAGGAGGAGTAGCAGAATGTATTTTGGGGTGTAATTGCAAGTATGCATATACTGTGTGTGAGAAAAAACTTGTTATTATGACAATTATGTGTAAAAAAAAAAAAAAAAATTATTTCTTCATTTTACCAAGAATTGTGGGAAATAAATTACAACTTCAAAAAACTCGCCATGCCTCTTACTAAATACCCTAGAATGTCTGTCTACTTTCCAAAAAGGGGTCTTTTGGGGGATATTTGTACTGTCCTGACATTTCAGGGCCTCAAGAAAGGCCATCGGTACATCAGGTGTGATCAATTTTCAATGATTGGCACCATAGCTTGTAGACTCTATAACTTTCACATAGACTAAATAATATCCACTAATTTGGGTTATTTTTACCAAAGGTATGTAGTAGTATAAATTTTGGCCCAAATTTATGAAAAAAAAATTACTTATTTGCAAAATTTTATGATAGAAACTAAAACAAAATGTTTTTTTTCAAAATCTTTGCTCTTTTTTCACTTTTATCGCAAAAAATAAAAAACCCAGCGGTGATTAAATACTACCAAAAGAAAGCTCTATTTGTGTGAAAAAAATTATAAAAAAAATTTGATTGGGTACAGCGTTGTTTGACTGAGTAATTATCATTCAAATTGTGAGAGCGCTGAAAGCTGAAAATTGGTCTGGGCAGGAAGGGGTTGTAACTGCTCTGTATGGAAGTGGTTAATAATATTACATCTACCAAACCATATTCCAATGGTTGAGTAAAGACTGCATTTTTTTCAGTAAGGGAGGGAGATTAGGTGTATAAAAATCCTCCCCCCCATATTGAGGGCATGTGGCCTGGTATGGTTCGGGGGGGGGGGGGCACTCACTTGTCTCCCTCCCCCTTTTCTGGCCTGCCAGGCTGCGTGCTCGGATAAGGGTCTGGAATGGATTTTGGCAGGGACCCCACTTGTTTTTTTTTTAATCAAATTTTGATGTGGGGTTCCCTTTAAAATCAATACCAGACCCAAAAGGCCTGGTATGGACTCAGTGGGGGACCCCTCGTTGTTTTTTTTTCAGACTTTTCTATTGCCGGCATTCTTTTGTTTACATTTCAGCTCTCAGCAGGGAAGCCCGCTGACAGTTGAGGAGTCAAAGGTTGTTAAGGACATGGCGAATAACTCTTCAGCCTACTCCTTAACAAACAGCTATTCTTCATACAGAATTTGAATGGTTGATCATATTTCAACTGATTGTATCCGAAATGAAACACATTTTTCCGTTCTGCACATATTTAATCAGGAATCGCAGCTAGCGGCTCACCATTTCGCCAAATTTTACTGATATAAAGCTTCTGGATTGTGCTTCATGATGCTGGATAGGATACACTCCCACCCACAGGGTCTAAAATCTTGAAAAAAACATTTTCAAAGGGAGAGTAGGTGGATTTACAATTTGAAAGTTTATAAAAGACCAGGTGTAAACAGTCAACTGAATTTTGCTCCATCTCTTTGAATTTTCTGATATTGAGCTGGTGTATGGACATCACTCCATACACCAATGGCAAACCTGTTGCGCACTGTAATTTGAGTGCTTGTTGTATAGTTTTTGCTATTATGTGTAAATTTTGGAAGTCTACATGTCTTTTTACATGTTTTTCCATAGAATGGATAAATGGGGTTTTATTTTATTTTTCGGTTTTATTTGTGTCCCCCCGCATCTCCACAATAGGGACATTTATGGATAGTAGCCTGTAGACTGAGCACTTAATTGGATGTTTTATTTTTTTAGTTTATGTTCCTATTAGTTCCTATTTTATGGTGTTTACTTCTTTCTCTTTTTTAAACTGTATAACAAAGAGTATGTTGATTTTTTATATTGTATATAATCTCTTTGTGGTACATTTGAAGTCTCAATACCTTCACTCCTACTAGATGTACAGTAGATGGGAGGCATTCTATGATTAGATATTTTATGTTCAGTGCCTTGTATACATAAACCTCTTACATTGGGATTGCTCTTGACCATGCATAGAAAACATATATAGTTGCAGGAGGATAGTTTTATAATACATTAGAGAAAGCCTGTATGAGCCTGGACATGTGCCTGCTTTTGATTTGATCACTTCATCATTCTGTTGCTGTAATTGGTCTGTCTAAAGTTTAGTCAGAGGAGGTTTTAGTTTGGGAAGATTGGAAGATATTAGAAAAGAGTGTCTCTCTTTGTGATTCTCAGGACGTTGCACAGATAAGTTATATAGAGAGGAATAGAAGGCATTAAAGGTGTTTACTATATCTTTAGGTAAATTAACCTTGTTTCCTTGTGGTGAAGTGATGTTTGGAATGTAGACTTGTGCTTTCTGTACTCTGAGCGCATTTGCTAGAAGTCACCCACATTTGTCCCAATGTTCATAAAAGACCCTTGAAAACCTGTCTCCTTTGCTTTAATAAGGCATAGAGTCTAGAGTTGAGATCAGAATGAGGTCAACTCAGTCCAGATCTGAGGGTCTGGACTGGTCTTATGTAGGGAATAGTGGCAATGGATCTCAGTTAATAAATAAATAACTTTGGATAGTCTCTGTTTGTCCTGAGTTCCATATTTATTGAAGAAACCTCTATGAACTGACTTGTGAGCTTCCCACTTTAGAAGCAGGTCACAGTGAGGTGTTTTGTTGGTCAGGAAGTAGTTGTTCAGCTCACTGCTAATGTCTTCTGTATTCGAGGGGTCATTTAGGTGTTTTTTTTGTCTAGACGCCATTACCATATTTTGGGCAATTGATATTGAGTTAAGGCTAGAAATATTGAAATTATAGCATGGTCTGACCAGGTTATGGTGCTTCTGTTGGCATCCACTAAGAGATCACTGTGTAACAAAGAACCTATCAATCCAGGGGTAAAGATTATGAGGAGAAATATATGTATATCCCTTGTAAATATATGTAATCCCTTGTAGTAGGGTACACATTGATATATTGAGCAGAATGTATTGTGTTAATCATGGAGTTGTAGGCAAGTTTAGGAAGATGAGATTTTCCTCTAGAAGAATCTATATGGGGCCATTTGGAAAAGTAAAATACCCCCCTAGAATCAAGGTACCCTCTGTAAATGGTTAATAATCCGAGTAAGGTATTGTATATTTGAAGAAAGGGCCTGGTTAGTATTTGGGCTGTATACTGAGATCAAGGTCCCTAAGGAGCTCCTTATGTGGCCTTTAATAAAAAGGTACCGATCCTTCTCATCACAACATGAGTCTAAAAGCATCCAAGGAAGTTTGAGATCAGGACTGAGACTCCCCTGGATTTGGCGTGCAGGTTGGCACTGTGGTAGGAGATCCGGTAATACCTATTGCGCAGTGAGTGTCATTTGTCTTTCCTAAAAAGGGGTTCCTGTATAAAGACGTTTTTTAGACGTTTGCGATCAGAGAGAAGAATATTTCTCTTTTCAGAAGTGTTTAAACCCGTAGCATTCAGAGAAATTACATAGATGGAGGTTTGTGGTATTTTGGTGGATGTGATTAGGTAGAAAGGGTTGATGGAAAAAAGAAAGTAGGTAAGCAGGAGTCAGGAAGTTAGAAATGATACCCAAAATGTACTAATGAAGAAGGAATGTCCTTACATGACAGCCCAGCGAATCTGCTTAGAGAGCCATAAGGATGTGGTCCTAGTGGGGGAAATGGGCAGTTCATAGAATCAGGGAAGACCAGCAAATCTGGCCCACGGCTCAGGAAATCGAGAAAGACCAGCAAATCTGGTCTATGCCTAAAGTCATTGTCCTAGCATTTTCACAGTTATGAGGGAATAGATATGATGTATATGAGAAGAGCTGTGAGAAATGAGGATTGTTGTTTAGTTAGGAGAAGATGTAAAAGGGAAGTTGAACAGAGGAAAACAATCTCAGAAATACACATGGAAAACATACAGCATATGCGCCCTTATACTATCCATAAAGTTCTAACACAGTAATCAAAAGTAATAATAATAAACCTTTAATAGGAGTCAATAACATAGGAAACCTTCTGAGGGGAAGGTGGTGGGATCCTCACCAGATGGTGGCGTGGTTCCCATAAACCCATTCTACAATTACTAAATTACCAGAATTCGATCAACTGAGCAGAGTTTAGGTTAGGTCGTGGGAGGGGGAGAACAACAGGAATCTATGTAATCATAATTGTACAGGAATAACAGATGAGCGTTTGGATATGAGGAACTCTTTTACAAAAGGACTCAAAGCCTGGAGCTAAGAACATGGAGTGAAGACCAGGATGTCATGGTCTTGCTTCATGCACGAATCCACAGGCACTTTGAGTTACTTGGAGAGAGATATGGGATGACTTTAAAGTTTCTATAAGGATAGAGCTATGGATGCAGTCATGTCACGAAGGTCAAGACTAGATTATTATACAGCACAGCTAACTATTTTCTCCCAGACTTCTCTAACACACTTTAGTCAGGACTAAGGTGAAATGATTATATGGGTAACTTCAAGTTAACCAGATTAGCAAGGAAGGCTGGTCTGACACAGAGTAATGCTCACATAGGGAGTGGTAGTTGAAGAATATAAAACGCTTTTATAACCTGGAACAGGAACATAGTTCTAGAATGTTGGACATCAGGGTTATTTGTTTTAGAGGGCAGCTTTGGGGGTCCAATAGTTCACAATACACACTGCTCAAAAAAATTAAAGTAACACTTTTTAATCAGAGTATAGCATCAATCAATTCAACTCCCAGGATATTGATCTAGTCAGTTAAGTAGCAGAGGGGGTTGTTAATTAGTTTAAGCTGCTTTGGTGTTAATGAAATTACCAACAGGTGCACTAGATGGGCAACAATGAGACAACCTCCAAAACAGGAATGGTTTTACAGGTGGAGGCCACTGAAATTGTTTTCCTACTCATCTTTTCTGACTGTTTTTCACTAGTTTTGCATTTGGCTAGGATCAGTGTCACTACTTGTAGCATGAAGCAATGCCCATACCCCATAGAGGTTGCACAGGCAGTCCAACTACTCCAGGATGGCACATCAATAAGTGCCATTGCCAGAAGGTTTGCTTTGTTTCCCAGCAGGGCATGGAGGAGATTCCAGGAGACAGTAAGTTACTCTAGGAGAGCTGGACAGGGCCGTAGAAGGTCCTATACCCATCAGCAGGACAGCTATCTACTCCTTTGTGCAAGGAGAAACAGGGTGAGCACTGCCAGAGCTCTTCAAAATGACCTCCAGCAGACCAGCAGACCACTGGTGGGAAGGCAGAGGTCCTCTAGTGGGCCCTGTGCTCACTGCTCGGCACCGTGGAACTCGATTGGCATTTGCCATTGAACACCAATATGGCAGGTCCGCCACTGGCACCCTGTGCTTTTCACAGATGAGAGCAGGTTCACCCTGAGCAGATGTGACAGATGTGAAAGGGTCTGGAGAAGCTGAGGAGAACATTATGCTGCCTGTAACATCGTTTAGCATGACCAGTTTGGTGGTGGGTCAGTGATGGACTGGGGAGGCATATCCATGGAGGAACGCACAGACCTCTACAGGCTAGACTGGCACCCTGACTGCCATTAGGTATCGAGATGAAATCCCTGGTCCCGTTGTCAGACCCTATGCTGGTGCAGTGGGTCCTGGGTTCCTCCTGGCGCACAACAATGCCCGGCCCCATGTGGTGGGAGTAAGCAGCCAGTTCCTGGAGGATGAAGGAATTTATACCATTAAATGGCCCCAACGCTCCCCTGACCTAAATCCAATAGAACACCTCTGGGACATTATGTGTCGGTCCATCCAATGTCACCAAGTTGCACCTCGGTCTGTCCAGGAGCTCAGTGATGTCCTGGTCCAGATCTGGGAGGAAATACCCCAGGACACCATCCGTCGTCTCATTAGGAGCATGCCCCGACGATCTCAGGCATACAAACAAGCATGTGGGGGCCATACAAACTACTGAGTACCAATTTGAGTTGCTGCAATAAAATTTCAGCAAAATGGACTAGCCTGCTGCATCATTTTTTCACTTTGATTTTTGGCTGTTCCTGAATTTCAGCCCTCTGTAGGTTGATAATTTTCTTTTCCATCAAACGATGTGGCTGTAAGATTCTGGTACCTCTGGTACCCTTATTTTCCATTTTCTTTCAATATACGTCCCACCTTTCTATTCTCTTTTACTTGGAACAGACCGGAACCTCGCTACTGATCCCTGTATCTCGCTACTGGATCACTCCCTCACTACTGGACCCTTCTACTACTAACCTTACTAGTGATAAGTACCCCACAGGGGAATCCTCCATAACCTTACTTACACTATCTACCTCTGCACATTAAGGACTGTTACTATCTATGCATACTAATTCTATCATCTGCACTGTTACATAGATTGCTAGCTCTTGAGTCTACTACCATCTATCCTTGCACTGGGTTAGTCTATCCTGTATTTGTCATCTGCTGTCCTTACCACCTGTTACCATACTCGATTACTAACCTATCTGCATTCTACCTAATACCATCTAATACTCTCCTGAACATTTCTATCAAGTGCTTACCATCTCTGTCACTGTTCACACCTGTCCCTTCAGCACATCATCTTCATACTATCATATACATCCTATCACTCCAGGAACATCTTATTGAGTGTGTATATCTGTATGCTGAAGCTGACAGGCCCACAGTGATGAGTCTGGAGAGTTGGATCTGGTTATTCAACACATCTCTACATGACTACTGAGTGGAGATTCTGCAGCTGCAAATCCAGCCTACTACAAAAACGCAGGAGCGTTACAGATTGAACGAACCTAAAAAATGGATTCAGCAGAATTACCCACTCAAGTGACACAATTAACACAACAAGTAAATGCATTAATACTTGCTCTTACTGAAGTAAAAGAAGAAAATCAGACTCTGACACAGCAGGTAACCCGTCTTTCACGGCTTACTGCTGCTCAACCCCCTGAACCTAAAATAAACCCTCCTCTAGTGTTTACAGGTGATCGGAAAAAATTTCGTGAATTCAAAAACGCATGTCAATTGCTTTTTTTGTTAAAACCTCGTACATACCCTACTGATCAAATTAAAGTCTGTACCGTTATCTCATACTTAACGGGTGATCCACGGGCCTGGGCAGACTCTCTCTTTGAGAAAAATGATCAGCTTCTCAACTCCTATTCTTTATTCCTAGCGGAATTCGCTAGTTTATATGATGACCCCAACAGGCAGAGTACTGCTGATATTCAATTGAGGGCTTTAAAACAAGGAAGGAGACCTGTAGAAGACTTTGTAGCTGAGTTCAAAAGATGGACCCTTGATTCAGGGTGGAATGATACATCTCTGCGAACTCAATTCAGACTCGGGTTGTCAGAAGCTGTTAAAGACGAGCTCGCCCGAGCGGATTTACCTGGCACCTTGGATGCCTTAATACAACTCAGTATCAACATCGACAGGCGACTGCGTGAAAGAAAGGCTGAGAAAATGGGAATGCCATTGTCTAGTCCTTCTCGGATTTCGGCCGTTGACCCTACTCCCATGGAGGTAGGAACCATACGCCCACCTTTATCAACTACTGAACGAGCCAGAAGAAGATCCAGAAACCTCTGCATGTACTGCGCATCCCCGGATCATTTGATAAGCGTCTGTCCCCTTGTCCGCAAAAAAGAGGGTGAGTGCTCACATGTCTTGCTAGGAGGATTAACGACTTCCTTTTCTAACCCCTATCTCTTTGTTCATTTGACATTGCAGTGGGACCAGACTAGGATTACCACCAAGGCTATGATCGACACCGGATCTTGTGGAAACTATATTGATACATGTTTTGTTACCTTAAATAAAATACCTATTATTTCAAAACCTAAACCTGTTTCTGTTAGTTTCATTAACGGTATTCCACTATCTTCCGGTCCAATCACCAACCAGACACAAGCACTCCTTGTCACTGCTAACGAGTCTCATATGGAGACCACCACTTTTGATATACTATCTTCACCCCATTTTTCTATTATTTTGGGACTCCCCTGGTTACACACACATCAACCAATCATAGATTGGAAAAGACTGACTTTGTCTTTCCCTTCTCACTATTGTGAGATTACGTGTAACCTCCCATCTTATGGAAAGATCCTGTCTGTGGTGTCAGATGAGATTGCACCACTATGCTATCAGGATCTGTCCGAAGTATTCCTTGAAAAAAATGCTCAAGTGTTGCCTCCCCATAGGGATTATGATTGCACTATCGATCTACTCCCTAACAGAAAATTGCCTTTCGGTCATGTTTATCCTCTTTCACAGGATGAACTTTCTCATCTCAAGGAATACTTGGATGAGAATTTGACAAAAGGGTTCATCAGACCCTCTACTTCTTCCACAGCTGCAGGACTTTTCTTTGTCCGCAATAAGGATTCAAGTCTTAGGCCTATTATCGATTATAGGCAATTAAATACGATTACAATAAAGGATCGCTATCCTTTACCGCTCATCCCTGAACTCATTGAACAAGTGCGTGGGGCTACTTACTTCTCTAAATTAGACCTGAAAGGGGCATACAACCTAATCCGAATCCGTGACGGAGATGAGTGGAAAACAGCATTCAGAACCAGATACGGATTATTCGAATATCTTGTGATGCCATTCGGGTTGTGTAATGCTCCCGCAGCTTTCCAAAGGTTCATAAACGACATCTTTAGAGACCTACTTGATGTCTGTGTTGTAGTATATCTGGACGATATACTTATCTATTCTCGATCTCTCTCTGAACATATAAAACATGTAAGACTTGTGTTATCCAGATTACTCGCACACAATCTATACGTGAAATTAAAAAAATGCCTATTTCATAAAGAAGAAATATTATTCCTAGGATACATCATATCCAAAACCGGAATTAAGATGGATATGAGCAAGATATCCTGTATTCTGGACTGGCCTATACCAACAACTCGTAAGGCATTACAGCGATTCCTTGGATTTTCAAACTTCTATAGGAAGTTCATCAAGAACTTTTCTGCCATTGTGAGACCTCTCACACAACTGACAAGTATAAAGAAACCATTCAAATGGTCAGAAGAAGCAAATCGAGCTTTCTGCTTGTTAAAATCAAGCTTTACTTCTGCTCCCATACTACGCCATCCAGACCCATCCCTCCAATATATTCTGGAGGTAGATGCGTCAAATATGGCAGTAGGAGCAGTTCTCTCCCAACGACCAACAAATACTGCTGTCCTTACCACCTGTTACCATACTCGATTACTAACCTATCTGCATTCTACCTAATACCATCTAATACTCTCCTGAACATTTCTATCAAGTGCTTACCATCTCTGTCACTGTTCACACCTGTCCCTTCAGCACATCATCTTCATACTATCATATACATCCTATCACTCCAGGAACATCTTATTGAGTGTGTATATCTGTATGCTGAAGCTGACAGGCCCACAGTGATGAGTCTGGAGAGTTGGATCTGGTTATTCAACACATCTCTACATGACTACTGAGTGGAGATTCTGCAGCTGCAAATCCAGCCTACTACAAAAACGCAGGAGCGTTACAGTGGCATCCTTTCATTCCTAACACATTACCCAGTCCATATTAGTATAGATATCCAGCATGATATTTTTCCCCATTGAGATCTGATGTGTTTTCAAAGTGTTCCTTAAATTTTTTCAAGCAGTGTATTACGTCTTTGAATATTCCTACGGTGGTTTAATCATGGGGTTTCAGCTGGTCATCTTAAAGTCTGTATAAAGGAGAGGTTAGTTGTTCAAGAATTGTTATTCTGATGGTTTTCAAGAAATGGTGACATATTATGGGAGCAAGCCTCAGAACAATGTCACAATTTGAGCAAATAGTGTAATATAATAGTAGAGGAGTGGTTGGATTGAGTTTGAGGTTGAGATTACATTCAGAAGGTCTTTCTGCTTATATATGAAAATCCAGACATTTGAAGAGATAGTTTAGGGTTCAGTCTAAAGAGGGTGCAATGCTGAGTGTCTCTGTCTATGTGTTCTATTTTTAGGTCTATTGGGCCCAAACGATAGGTTTCCAGAATACTGCTCTGGCATTGGTTGTAGCCAGTCTGGAATGGGAATCAGGAAGGTCTCAATAAATTTAAACAGGTCTGAGGCTTCTTCTGCTGATCTAAGAATTAAGGTTCAATCAGATTTTTTGATGAACAAGTGTAGTAGAAAACCCCATTCATTGGTGGCATTGCATTCATGATTTTTATCTAGTAAATGTCTCATCAGACATCTCATGTGAAGCATTCTTCCCAAGAAATCAGGATATATTTGAAACAGTGATGAGTTCTTCACACCACTTTTCTGGAACCTGTTAAATCAGTTGGACAAGGGCCTAATGTTCTTTGCGCTCTGTCTACAGTATAACATATTCAATAGAAGAGTTTGGAGTGTTGTCCAAGTATAGATTGAAGATTGCATTTACCATGTCTTTCAGCTCTGTTGCATTGGGGGCTTCAGGAATGCCACAAAGTCTGATATTGTTCCCTCGACCTCTATTTTCTAAGTTGTCAAGGTGTAACAACAAAGATGAAGTTTGTTGTTGAGAGGAGACATGAAATCTCTCTAGATTTGTGATTCATTGTAGAAAGTCATTATATGTTTTTTTAACCCATGTCATTATGGTTTCTGGAGAAGTGATGCCCTGTTTAACTTCAGCTAAATAGGCCTTGCATGCAGTTTCTGTGCATACTGTAAATACCTCGAAGTCCGCTTTAGTGGAAACCAGGGCCTCCAAATCCTCATTAGTAGAACGTTCTTTGTTGTGGTGTTGACAGGTGACTAGTGCGCATTCGACTGGTCATGTGGATCTCAGATAGCTGAGAACCTGAATGCCAGGAGCCCAGTGAGCCCTCTTTAACATGTATTGTTAGTTAGACTCTACTTTTTTTCTGCTGCTCCTCTGTATTTGACAACTAGGTTCTAGTGTGTTGGGGAGGTAGAGGAGTGTTACCCCAAATCATGTTTAGGGCCAGTAGTTTTGCATGAAAGGGTTGAAGGTAAGATGAGTAACACTGTGGAGTCTTCAACTCTGTAAATTGCTGTTTGAGTTGCAAGGTGTACCAATGGGGAAATCTGTGTGCGGGACTTAGAAATAATCATTGCAGCCTCTGTGGCATCTGTCCTGTTTTGCAGTGCAGGTTCTGGAGCAGGATCCATGGGTGCAATTCCACAGGATTGAGGATTTCTGAGTGTCTCACCCATTGAGTCCTATACTGCCAGGCACATTGAAGCACAGCCTCTTTATCAGAGGAGGGAGTGCACTGTCTGCAGAAAAGTGAAGGGCTGAAGGTGCTTTCTCACAGTCAGATATGCCAGCTTGCGGGCCCGATGCCTCTGTCAGGCCTATGACTAAAGCACTTCCCTAGTGTGTCAAAGAGGCGGTGGAAAGCTGTTTCCCCCAGAGACTGCCCTTGTAATCCAAGTGGTGGAAGGTGTTATTGTATGTTCTGCTGCTATGTGAAGTACAGGACCAGAGTAAGTCCCCATTGCTCCCCTTACTGTCATTGCTGGGCCACCCCCCCAATTTAGTACAATTTTTTTTAACAAATACTTAAAAGAGAAGTTTGGGATTTAAAGAATAAACAAACCTGTTTCTCTCTGTTTTTACACAAACACTTGAATCTCTCTTGTATCTTAATATATACGACTGACTTGTAATTTGGAGATAATATTTTTCCTACCTTTTTAATATCCATGACTACTCTATGCTTATGCTTTTTTTATGTAAGCCTTTACCTGTGTAGCACCCTCCTAGATAGGTGCTAGATAGTGAGTATAGTTTTTGGCTCTGTCTGCCTATCAGAGGAGCACAGGTAAATTCTATATTCTCTCTGCTTAACAGGGAGCAGGATCTTTGAGTTAGGTCGGCTCAGTGTGCTCAGTGTGTGATTTATGTGGTCTGAGGGAGTGTCCCCACTGGTCCAATGGGGAGGCACATTGCACAGTGCAGGAAACCTAACCAATGAGCACACAGGCTTTGATACAGCCCCAGTGATTGGAACAGACTGCTGTCTCGGTGCATTGTGGGATGTAGTATATAAAGCCAGGGGCACATGTTCTCAAGGTCTTTGACTGGCGAGCAAAGTCCCAGAAGGAGGGTGGTGGCCGCCTCCTCTTCTGCAGCAGTTGGTGTATGGTCACAGGCAGTCGGCCTGGTGAGCCAGAAGTGTGGAGCTGAACCCGAAGGTCCAGGAGAGCTGACTGAAGGAGTTGAGGCACGGAAGAACCTGGAAAGCAGTATCGTGAGTACAGAGGGTCGTGCCTAAGAGCCTGACCAGAAAGGGGGCCACTCCGGAGTAGAGTAGTCAGTGGACGGCTGTCAGCTGGAGGATAGAAAGGGGGTACTAGGTGTGTGCGCTGAAGATAAGTACTAAAAGGAACAATACCTCAGATTCATCTAGTGGCAGGATGAAGTTGCGGCCTTGCCCCATTCTCAGATAGAAGTCCTCAGCATTGTGAATAGTTCAAGTGTTGGAGTATCCCACTCATCCTTTCTCTCATCCCAATATCAAATAAAACAACAAAAACAACAACCCCTAGACTGTTCATTGACTGAGCCAAGAAAGTAAAGTGTTAAGATTCCGCATGCAGTTGCTATGGGTAACCCAGGGGAATTCAAAAGTGTGAAAAAAAACAGCAGCTCTCAAATTTATACTAATTTACCAAATTGACCCTGTCTATCAATTCACGATTTTTACATTAAAAATAGAGGGTTTAGATACACACATTCACAAATATATATGGAAGCTGTGGTGCCTCACCACACTTTATACTGCTGTCCTAACTTTTATATTTGAGAGTCTCCAAATTGGAGCCTACAGCAGTGAATAAATTAGGGCAGGTTTGCTTGAAGGGAGCCCACTCCTCCTTAAAGGCACAGGGACACATTAGATGTCCAGCAAAAGCACAATAGCAGCTGAAGGCATCCACTGTGTCCCAACACCAAATCCAGCAATCTATGCAAAAAATGGCAACCACCCCAATTTATAACTAGGAATTGCAGTAAGGTGTACATGAAAAGGGCTTTGCACATCACAAACAAACAAAACATTCCCCAGCACATCTAGCAGCTAGCTTGAAAAAAAAAAAAAAATACTACTATTTACTACTATTTTATTTTATAACTTTTTTTTACAGAAAACACAACTATGGATTTATTTCAGGAACATAAAACAAATATAGATAAATATAATCCAAAGTACTGATGGGCCTGTTTACTAAAAGGAAATGCACTAGACCAGAGAAATCACTAGAAACAGAAAAAACTGGAAACAATTACCTTGTGAGTTCATTTGAGAGTATAGATGTTCACGCAACCAGCCATTGCAAGTGCTCAGAAAAGCAGACACTCATGTACACTGTATTCAGTGCAGTTCCCACTTGCTGTGTGTATTGTACATGTGTGTATTGAATAATCTGTTCTTGTGCTTTATATCCAAATATGCTAAATTTAAGTAAATCTACACTCAAGAACAAAATAGTAAAAAGTGTCAGCGTATCAGTCATTTGATATGATGGCTGCTAGTATTGAAAAATACTCTTGATTTTGCCAGAAATCCAATATCCCTTTAACTTCATGTGTGCTGAACTTTAATGTGGTTGTAAAGGCTCAAGGTTTTTTATCTTCATACATTCTATGTGCAGCAGCCCCCTCCCCAGCCTTGAATGAACTTATCTGTGAAGAATATAACTTTAAATGTGACATCCATTGGGGTCTCTGATTTGGAACAAAGTCCCTCTGTCCCTCTTTCCTCCTAATTTGTCTGGCCTGATCTATATAGTTGTATATAAAATGCACTATTTAGCTTTCAAAAAGTGTTTCCCAGTGTGGAGCCTTTCATCCAATTTCTTGATTGTTGCATTGGTAAATGTCAAAAGCCATTATAAAGGAATAGTAGCAATAAAAAAAGCACTTGTGGGTTTAACGTATCATTTTTTTTGTATAACTGTCCTGTAAGTGGCCATGGTAGGGGGTGTGTCCTATGCCTACATACTTTTGCTAATAGGTGTCTGTCGTTCCCATCTCAAAAATTTGGGAGGTATGGGTATATACAGGTATTTATCAGTACAACAAGTATTCAGAAGTAGCAGCTTACAAAAGTTTGCATCAGTGCTTGCTGCAGCCAAAGCCTTTTCTTCTATGCATGTAAACTGTAGTGTGTACAAAACTTTTTTACTTTTGTACTTTATCATTCCTATGACAATCACCTTGTGAAAAACAAACAGATATCAACTTCTGTTTGTGAAAATTCTTTTGTAGTTACGCCACCACTAAGCTGTTGTACATTCAGAAGCTGGAACATGTACTGCTTTGCAAACCACACTCATTAGTGAATTAGCTGTATGTATGTTACCACTGTTGTCCACAGTAAAACCTATGAAAATATTCTTAAAGGGTTTGTTACCCTAAAAAAAGATTGATCCTTTTTCCCTAAAGCATGTTACACAGCACAGTGCATGTGCTGTGTATTTTGGCCCCCTGTATCACCTAAAAAACCTGGCTGATCCTGCCTGGTTTTGTCCTCCTCTGTGTAAACTGACAATGGTTTATCATGGCTGCTCAGCCCTGACACTGTGGGTCAGTTTACGTGCCTCCGTCATCTGCAGCCCTTCTCTGTCCTTATCTGTCAGCCTCCCTCACTGCCTGTCTACTTGTGACAGTGCTCACCTCTTCCATTCCTGCTGCATTGAAAACTATAATATATTCATGTCATCCCCTCTGTTATGTAACAATATGTGTCCCAGTGTCTGATCTATTTAAAACAAAATGCAGATTATACCTTATATCAGAGCATCTCACGGCGCTCACGTGACTCCTCTGCTTTCTCTCCTCCCATCCTTCCTAGCAGATGTCAGCGGGAGTGCTTGGCCCCACCTGCTATAGCTGTCAACTGGGGAGAGGAGAGAGCCGAGGAGTCACATGAGCGCTGGGAGATGCTCTTATATAAGGCAATTTTTTAATATAGATCAGAAACTGGGACACTGTAGTGTTATATACCAGAGGGGATGGCATGGATAGGTTATAGTGGCTTAAAAACCCCTTTAAGTTGATCAGCCTACTTGCAAGGCACATAAAAGTAACAGCGTTATTATGTACAGTAAATATTCTTTAGAAAACCAGGCCCTATGACTCATGTTACTAGACTGAAGAAACTGCAGTCATTTTTAACTTTATGAAGAATGTTTTTTTTTGCTACATTGAGCTTTTTAGAGTTAGTTCCTTTAAGAATAGAATTCTTGATAAACTTGAAGGGCCTGATAATATTCATATGATTTATTTTGTATGCATTCACTCACTGTTTTGTCTAACGATGATTTTTTTCATAAGTATTGCGTTGATATGGAATATTTATATTTCTGCTTCAATTGAGAATTTTACTATTGAAAGAATGTTTTTCTAATAAATTGTATTACTGTATATCTCAGAAGCAAATATTTTATCTCCACCTAAAGTAATACATTTTCTGCTTTCTCTAATAGACACACCTTTTAGTAACTTTTTATTACTCCATACTGTATTACATTTGTTTTACAAATAAAAATGTAAAGCTTGCTGTAGCGCTACCCCTGCAGGACCAACTGAATAAAATGAGTACTCTGTTCTTTGCCTTGACTATCCAAATGGCCTTAACCCTTTTGACACACCAGATTGAGTGTAAAAGCAAGTAAACACAGTGAAGCCAATCAAATACAAAAAGATTGGCAATAGGGTTCAGCATACAAAATGGCTAACACTAAGGGCTAAGCATAAAATGGCACGTCAGTCACAGGTCAGCATTAACAATAGCAGCACCACCTCCTGAAGTGCAACAATGAGGAACAATAAAGCTTGATCCAACAAATTGCTGGGACTGTACTGCCAATGTGCACTAATGGCGACTATGTTAAGACTAAACTGACTGGTAATGTTCATAGAAACCAAGGAAATGGGAGAAGGAAACAAAAGGGACTTGCTGGATGGTTTTATGGGAGGGGCAGTCCTTTATGTTGTTCTTCTGCTGGCCATCGATGGACCCCTTTAGGAAGCCTCTGTGCATTTATCAACCATTTTAGTAAACCAGTATGCAGTATAGGTGCATGAAAGATGCAGTAAAGGTGTGGTATAGGTACAGCATACTTAATGTCCCGCCGCAGTAACTTAATCCCTAGTAACTGTGTGAACAATAGGTAGCGAGCCCTCTCACCAGTCTCTGCAATTCAACAGTAAAGTCTTGCTGTAGAAGGGGGTCCCCTCAGTCTCTCCCCAGAATGCCTCCAATGATCAGTTTTGGGAAGTAGAGGGTAAGAGGATGCTCTGTTTTCCCTGCGGCAGTGGTTCAGATGTGATCACTGTGATCTGTGCTACGTTGCCCCAGATGTCTCTGCCCCCAGGTCTCAGTCACTGGCTCTGGTCACTCACCCCCGTGGATGATCCGTGTGTACTAGGACCAATATGCACATCTCTGCTCCACCTCTGTCTCAGGGTGTTCTTAAGAATTGCAGTCCAAAAAGTCAATGAGTCCCATTCTATGGCTGCTGTCCTGGACTTTAATTCCCATCATCTTCAGCATAAAAAACCTTATAGGATCATCTCTCCCTAGCCTCTTTCTACCTTAAATACTTATCTCGATCCTATTTCAATCCAACACTGTCCACATCTGCAGCAGCACTGCTTTCTCTCCCCCTTCACACAGCACTCAGAGGCCACTGGCTCCTGCCGCTGTCTATTAAATCAATCAAATCCTGGGAGGAGGGAGTGGGGGCAGGGCCAATCCACACTGTGTGTGTCTATGGTCGCACATAGCCTGACTTGGGAATGGACATGCACAAGTGCCCCTACTGCACACAGCTTGCTATAGATTATCTCGGGTGTTGTATATATAAAAGCCATCTATTACCTGAGTACATATGCCCATTTCTTCTGCATAGTGCAGGTACATTTGCTGCATTTGTTTTAATGATCCGTGGAGACTATTGGAGGAGAAATGGCAGAGTAATAAGTGAATTATTCATTATCGATGGAGCGTCTGTGAACCTTTGTGGATGGATTATGTTTTCATGCCTATTTAGACCTCCTATTATCTGGAGGTCATTTAAGAGGTGAGCAGAACCACACACACGTTTTTTGCACAGAGCTGTTTTGGAGGAGGAATTCATGATAAAGTGGAAACATCTTCACAGTGCACTTAGGATACTATTTGGAGGATTGAATTCTTCATTAATAGAACACATTGCACTTTGAACATTTTGTAGCAGAAATTATTTTCCATTTATTATACATATTTGTTTATGAAATGTGTTTATTTTGATAATTTTGAAATTTTGAAAGTTTGTTCACAATTTTCAGAATTATTTGCATTCGGGAATAGTTGTTTTTAGTGATGTGTTACACATGCATTTATTATTTACTTTTTTCTAGCTGTGAGTGATACACACACAGTGTGCTTAATTTTAGGTGTATTCTTTTATTTTTTTATTGCTCTAACATA
This sequence comes from Pelophylax lessonae, assembly GCF_965119305.1. Taxonomy (NCBI): domain Eukaryota; kingdom Metazoa; phylum Chordata; class Amphibia; order Anura; family Ranidae; genus Pelophylax; species Pelophylax lessonae. The sequence continues at coordinate 384,688,561 of NC_138770.1, forward strand.
TTTTTCACAGTTTTCTTTGCTATGGGGGCACTTAGAGAGGAGCAGTTAAATATAACATGTTTATATTTTAAGAAAAATGCCTTTCCAACTGCTTTAAACCTGACCTCCAAGAAGCCTTAGAATCTTCTTTTACAGTGGGGCTGTGCTTGCACTGCAGGAGTTAAAGAGGTTGTATACCCCCCTGTAATGTTTGTACCTATAGGTAAGCCTATAACAAGGTTTATAGGTACTGTAAATATCTCCTAAACTTGCACCATTTAGGAGATATTTATATTGCATGCAGCTAATGACATCATTGGCGCATGCGCTCTGAATGAAAGGCTGCCCGTGCCGTTCCTTCAGAGCTCTGTGCCGTTACCAGCGGCTTCCGCGCACATGCTTGGGAGTGATGTCACGCGGTTCAGGCCAGTAGCACAGCTGAAGTCCGCAGACCCAGAAGGAAGATGGGCAAAGATGCATGCGGCCTCCAGCAGGGAGGACCCGCATTTCGTTTGCAGCCAAGTGTCACATAATGTGCTAGTATGCGTTGCAAAATAGCACATTATACATTTACTTTGCAGGTAACTGAAAAGAAAAAAAAATCCAGGTTTTACTTCCCCTTTAACTGTTCCTTTCTGACTAGAGAGCTTTGAAAAACACTTTTACTTTTCTGATCCTTCACTCTTTCAGGCTCCTTTAAGCTACTAGATCAGTCCCATCAGAGTCTTTTCCCCTACGCTTCAGCTGCCTAAGATCCACTGACGTCGCAGGATTGATACAAGGATCATAGCCACCCCTGGAGCATGGGGGAGAGCTACCTGCTAGGGGAGTGGAAAATCAGGTAAGTGGACAAAACCCCACATCAAGGAAGGGTTTTTAGGTTTCCCAAAGGTGGGTTTTAATATAATAATGACATGCAGTAGGCAGGAGTCATTATTACATCACTGGCATGCACTGCACTGTTTTTCTAATGAACTTCCCATTACTAAGTAGTGATGGGAAGTGGGAGAGAGTCTTTCCCACTGCTGTTATTATGCAATGGGAAAGACTTTTACTACAAGATGTAATTACAGTGATGCTTCTGTTCACAAACAACTCGGTTCACGAACAGAAAAGTTCATAAAAATATGCTCCGGTTCACGAACTCCGCTTCGGTTCACGAACAGGAGCCGCGGCCATTTTAATGCTATTTACAGGCTGTCACATGGTCGTGACTTCCTATAGGAAGATCATGGAGAGAAGAATAGACACAGAAAGAAGTACTGTGAAGACACTTTTTGCTTTTTGGTGTGCTTTTTAGCACACACAGTACTGTACTGTACTACTGTACTGTACAATACTGTACAGTACTTCTGTACAATACTGTACTTACTGTATTGTACAGTTCACCTGTTTGAGTGCTTACTGTACTGGACTTTACTGTTCTTTATACATTACTATACTGTACTAATGTGTATTGTAATTTGTTTCATATTTTTGTTCTTCAAAAACCAAAAAAAAAATGTCAGAACGGATTAACCGGATTTACATTGAACCCTATGGGAAAATGTGCCTCGGTTCACGACCAATTCGGTTCGCGACCAGAGTCAGTTCACGAATTAAGTTAGTGAAACGAGGTATCACTGTATTACATCTTAGGTATGTGTGATTATTAGAGTTGAGCGAACACCTGGATGTCCGTGTTCGGTGGGTTCGACCGAACTTGGAAAAAAAAGTCCGAGTTTGTGAACCGGACTTAACCCGAACTTTCCCCCGATCCCGAACCCCATTGAAGTCAATGGAGACCCGAACTTTTGAGCACTAAAATGCCTCTAAAACAAACATGGAAAGGGCTAGAGGGCTGCAAATGGCAGCAAACTCATCTTAAGAGCATGGCAAGTGCTCTGCAAACAAATGTGGATAGGGAAATAACTTAAAATAACATAAAAAACATAAAAATAAAAAAGAATCATCTTGAATGATGTAGGAGTAGGACGAGACCCATATGGAGTAGGAGGTTGAGGTGGCGGAGGATATGACGGTGTAGGTGGAAGCGGCGGCAGTGGTGGAGGAGGAGGACGAGGCCCAAATGGAGTAGGAGGTTGAGGTAGCGGTGGATGTGGCGGTGTAGGTGGAAGCGGAGGACGAGGTAGCCAACACTGGTTTTTGTTTTTAATTGTATTTCTTTTTAAATTAGGGTACACCCCAAAAAGAGTGAGAGATCAAATATACAACAATGGCTGGATAAGGCCGGTATTCATGTCTATTCTGCACAAGGTACAGACAAGTCCTGTGGGATCCATGCCTGGTTCATTTTAATGAACGTGAGCTTGTCCACATTGGCTCTAGACAGGCGGCTTGTAATGTTCTGGTACCTCTGGTACCCTTATTCCACTTTCCATTCCGTGTATGCGTCCCACCATTCTCTTCTGGTAGGTGCGCATACACCTTTAAGACCGATGCTGTCATCACTGAGCGCCGCAGAGCGGCTATTTCAACCGCCGGCGTTCTCACTCACATGTTCGTTCAACCTGCCTTGCATCTATGCTTACAAGCGTGGCTCGCTGTGGAACCTCGCTACAGATCCCTGTATATCGCTACCAGGATCACTTCCTCAGACCCGAACCTCGCTACTGATCCCTGTATCTCGCTACTGGATCACTTCCTCATCACCGGACCCTTCTACTACTATACTATAGTGATAAGTACCCCGCAGGGGAAACCTCCATAACTTACACTACTACTATTGCATTAAGGACTGTTACTACCTATGCATACTATCCTATCATCTGCACTGTTACATAGATTGCTAGCTCTTGAGACTACTACCATCTATCATCTGCACTGCTGCATAGATTGCTAGCTCTCATGTCTACTACTATCTATCCTTGCACTGGGTTAGTCTATCCTGTATTTGTCATCTGCTGTCCTCACCACCTGTTAGCATACTCGATACTAACCTATCTGCATTCCTAAATACCATATTGAACTCTCCTGTACAAACCTATCAAGTGCTTACCATCCTTGTCACTGTTCACACCTGTCCCTTCAGCACATCACCTTCATACTATCATATACATCCTATCACTCCAGGAACATCTCATTGAGTGTGTATATATCTGTATGTTGAAGCTGACAGGCCCACGGTGATGAGTCCTGGAGAGTTGGGTCTGGTATTCAACACATCTCTACATGACTACTGAGTGGAGATTTTGCAGCTGCAAATCCAGCTTATAACAAAAACGCAGGAGCGTTAAACGGCTGCGCTTGTCTGTGATAATGCCCCCAGCTGTGCTAAATACACGTTCAGATAATACACTGGCTACAGGGCAGGCCAGCACCTCCAAGGCATAAAGGGCAAGCTCAGGCCATGTGCCCAATTTTGGAGACCCAGAAGGGAGCAGACCCGTTATTCAGGATGTCTAGGCGTGTGCACACATACTGCTCCACCATGTTAGGGCTGGGTCGTGGTGCTGCTGGTGGAGCTCCTGTTGCAAGGAGAGGACATGGTCGATCAGTGCCAGCTACACGCACAAGTGAAACACCTTTCTCAGCTGCGAGTAGGCGACAGAACCATACAGCAGTATTTGGCAGGGCCTAATGCGCCTCTACAAATGTTGAGACCAGAACAAGTACAGGCGATAGTAGATTGGGTTGCTGACAGTGCCTCCAGTTCCTTCACATTGTCTCCCACCCAGTCTTCTGCTGAAAGGTCAGAGTTGGCATCTGAAGCCGATGTCCATCAATATTTCACCTCACCTCCTTGCAAATCAACCAAGCAGTCTGAGCCCCAAGTCATGCAGCAGTCTCTTCTTCTTTTTGATGACTCTGTTAGCATGGTTTCCTAGGGCCATCCACCTAGCCCTGCCCCAGAAGTGGAAGAGATTGAGTGTACCGATGCCCAACCACTTATGTCTCAAGATGAGTACATGGGAGGACCATCGCAGCACGTCTCGGATGATGACGAAACACAGGTGCCAACTGCTGCGGAATTCCGAATTGTGGGGACCGACAATGGTAGCAGGGGTGAAGACTGCGTGGAAGATGATGTGGAGGATGATGAGGTCCTCGACCCCACATGGAATGAACATCATGCAGGTGACCTGAGTAGTTTGGAGGAAGAGGCGGTGATCGCACAGAGCCACCAGCACAGCAGAAGAGGGAGCAGGGTGCAAAAGCGGAGCGGCCATGCCCTAGACACTACGCCTGCTACTGCCCAACCCAGCAAGGGACCAAGCACATCAAAGCCAGCTCAAAGGAGTTCCCTAGCGTGGCAGTTCTTCAGACAATGTGATGATGGCAGGTCACGAGTGGTTTGCACGCTGTGCAATCAGAGCCTGAAGCGAGACATAAACCTTCTCAACCTGAGCACAACCTGCATGACCAGGCATCTGAGTGCAACCAGGAGCTGCAGTGGAGTAGACACCTCAAAAACCAAGAAAGGTCTCTGGCTCCTCCTGCTTCCTCTTCTGCTGCAGTCTCGGCCTCTTCATCCAGCTCTGTAGTGAGACCGGCACCTGCCACCCTGCAAACAAAGGATCTGCCAGCAACACCACCACCTGTGTCACCAACAACCATGTCCACAATATCCCGTGGAAGCGTTCAGCTTTCTATCTCCCAAACACTGGAGCGGAAAAGGAAGTACCCCCCTACCCACCCGCAATCCCTGGCCCTGAATGCCAGCATTTCAAAATTCCTGGCCTTTGAAATGCTGTCATTCCGTCTGGTGGAGACGCAAAGTTTTAAAAGCCTTATGGCGATGGCTGTCCCACAGTTTGTCATGCCCAGCCGCCACTACTTTTCCAGGCAAGCCATCCCTTCCCTGCACAACCAAGTGGGTGACAAAATCAGGTGTGCACTGCTTAACGCCATCTGTGGCAAGGTCCACCTAACTACGGATACGTGGACCAGTAAGCACGGTCAGGGACATTATATCTCCCTAACAGCACACTGGGTAAATGCTGTGGCGGCTGGGCCAGAGGCGGATAGCAGTTTGGCGCATTTCCTTCCACCACTGAGGATTGCAGTGCGCTTCAGTTTGCCTCTTGTTCCAAACTCCTCCTACTCTGCTTCCTCATCCTCTACCGCCTCTACATTCGGTCAGCGTAACACCTTCACCACCAACTTCAGCACAGCCAGGGGTAAACGACAGCAGGCAGTTTTAAAACTTGCCTGTTTTGGGGGAAAAAACCACACACCGCGCAGGAGTTGTGGAGGGGCATTAAACAGCAGACCGATGAGTGGTTGGTGCCAGTGAGCCTCAAGCCCGGCCTGGTGGTGTGCGATTATGGGCAAAATCTCGTAGCAGCTCTGGGCCTAGCCGGTTTGACAGACATCCCTTGCCTGGCGCATGTGCTGAATTTGGTGGTGCAGAGGTTCCTTAGAAATTGCCCTGATATGTCAGAGCTGCTGCAGAAAGTGGGGGCCGTCTGTGTGCACTCTTGACGTTCTCACCCTGCCGCTGCTCGCCTGTCAGCGCTGCAGCGTAACTTCGGCCTTCCCGATCACCGCCTCCTATGTGACGTGCCCACAAGGTGGAACTCCAGCTTGCACATGCTGGCCAGACTGTGCGAGCAGCAGCAGGCCATAGTGGAGTTTCAGCTGCAGCACACACAAATTAGTCACTCTGCGGAACAGCACCACCAGTAACTGGGCCTCCATGCGAGACCTGTGTGCCTTGTTGTGCTGTAACATATGCAGACTAGGCCGCAATGTAATATTTTTTCCCTAAATGGGTATTTATTGAATAGCGGAATAGAACAACAGTATCCAAAGGGTGTATCTCACAGTAAAATATGCAGACTAGGCCGCAATGTAATATTTTTCCCCTAAAGGGGTGTTTATTGAATAGCGGAATAGAACAACAGTATCCAAAGGGTGTATCTCACAGTAAAATATGCAGACTAGGCCGCAATGTAATATTTTTTCCCTAAATGGGTGTTTACTGAATAGCGGAATAGAACAACAGTATAGAAAGGGTGTATCTCACAGTAAAATATGCAGACTAGGCTGCAATTTATTTTTTTCCCCCTAAATGAGTTTGTATTGCAAAGCAAGATACAACAGTATGCAATGGGTGTATCTCACTGTAACATATGCATACAGGGCTGCAATTAACTTTTTTTTCCCCCTAAATGGGTTTGTATTGCAAAGCGGAATACAACAGTATGCAATGGGTGTATCTCACTGTACCATATGCAGACAGGGCCGCAATTAACTTTTTTTTTTCACCCTAAATGGGTTTTTATTGCAATGTGCAACACAACAGTATGCAATGAGTGTATCTCACTGTACCATATGCACACAGGCCCGCAATTAACTTTTTTTGCCCCCTAAATGGGTTTTTATTGCAATGCGCAACACAACAGTATGCAATGGGTGTATCTCACTGTAACATATGCAGACAGGGCCCCAATTAACTTTTTTTTCCCCTAAATGGGTTTTTATTGCAAAGCAGAATACAACAACAGTATGCAATGGGTGTATCGCACTGTAACATATGAATGAAAAGCTGAAAAATAATTGTCCCCTTAATTGGTGCTTGTTGGATAGCAGATTTGAAATGCAGTGTCTGTCTAAACGCTGTAAGTCACAGTAAAATATGAAGGAAAAAAGTTTATTTCTTTTTTAAATGCAGATTAAGCAGACACATATGCACTGAGCTTGCAGGAAATGGCCGCTACACACCGCATGCCTAACAGGTTGGATACTGTGGTTGTTCTATTCCGCTATTGAATAAAAAAAAAAACCCATTTGAATGAAAAACTGAAAAATATTTTTTTTTCCCTAAATACTGAAAAATAATTATTTTCCCCTTACATTGGTGCTTTCTAAAGAGCAGGTTAGAAAAGCAGTGTCTGTCTAAAGACTGTATGTCAAAGTTAAAAATGAAGGAAATTTTTTTTTTTCTTTTTTAAATGCAGATTAAACAGACACATATGCACTGAGCTTGCATTAAATGTGCAGCTCCGCACGCCTAACAGACTGATAAAAGTTTTTTTTTTTTCTCCTTTCTCCTCCTCTCTGGGCTCAGGTCAGGGCATTAAGATTGTTTCCCTCAAAGAAATCTCTAGCCTGATCCTACAGTAATCTCCTATCTCTCCCTCTGGGCAAAAAGATTGTGCACTGCACCCCCACACAATCAAATCAATGTAGATCGCTGTCTGATTAAAGAAGATTGTTCCAATGCTTTCCCTCAAAGCAATCTCCAGCCTGACCCTACAGTAATCTCCTATTTCTCCCTCCGGGCAAAAAGATCGTGCACTGCACCCCCACACAATCAGCATAATTACAGCAAATCTAATCTAATCCAATTTTTATTTGGAGAGGAAAAATTGGGGAGTTTTGGGGAGTTATCCAGAAGTGACTTATTCTTACTAAATCTTGTTTTAATTTTGCGGACTACCTGCTCCCCTGCCACGCCATGTGGTTCCTCCCACTGTGTCGTACATCATTAGAAGATGTTTGAGCAGGCAGGAAGAACCACAGAGTGTGGCAGGGGAGCTGGTAATCAACACACTTAAAAGTGTCAGATATCTGTACTGGTCAGAGATCTGCAGTGTGGCATATTTTAAGACAACGAGATGCCAGAAAGTTAAGTATACATCATCTTCTTTACCAGGGTTGCTTTGCTTTACTCTTCAAGACATATTGACTGAGTCATTTTAATTTACAAAACGAGGAAACCAAATTTAAAACACAAGTTTAGGTATGATTTTTATTGAATAGGTATGTTGGGCTAGCTTGTTCGCAGCAGTCCTCACTCGCCACCGACCACATTTAGAGAAAGCCTTGTATTTTTTTCAATGAATACAAGGCATTATCTGATTGGATGAAGTGGACATACGGGGTGGTGACATCACGAGTTCCACTTTGTATAATCAGAGAATGGCTTTCTCTTTCTAGCAGCAGTGACATGCAAGAGACCCCCTGTGGTTACTGTGCAGAAGGACAGCTGTTCAGCACTGGACCCAGAATGCTGCAATCACTGTAGTAAAGGGAGCTGAAGCATGCTTTTAAGCCATTCTCTTCTAGTTATGGCTTTATGTTATGGGTCATTAAAAGACAAATCCTCTCCCCAGCCTTTCTTGCAGACTGCATTGGGTTTTTCTCCAGAATTAATTTATTTTGCTAAATTCTTTTAACCATCTACCTTTACAAACATTTTAGGTCCTGCTACAGTCAAACATCCCCATGGCATGATGCTGCCATCATCATGTTTAATGGCAAGGATGGGGTTGAGCTTAATTTTGGTCATATCAAAACCTTCTTCCAAGCTGCAGGTTTTGCCACTGTACTGACTCATAAAAAGTCTTACCTTCCAGATACATTATATGACCTTTGAAAAGAATTAGCCCCATCAGCGATGATTTTGACGTGTCAAATTAAAGTGGGCACATTCAGCGTTTTATTTTTTTCATCATAATTCATTGAAATCACTTTGCTGATGTCTAATTCAATTTTGACATAAAACAGTTTGTTTCTGTTGATCAGTGCAAAAGAAACACATTTAATTCCAGTGTGATTCAATATTCGATGACAATGAAGTATGAAAACTTTCAAAGGGGTAAATACACTTTATAGGCAGTGTAGGTTGTTCTCATGGGTTAAGGTACTATGCTGCAAGAAGAGCTTTGCACTTTCCTCCTGCAAAATAATTAGATATTTTTCCATGCTTGAACAATGGCTGCCAATATCTTACAGATATTTTTTAAAAATGAAATGACTTAAAGATTTCTTTCCAAGGTAAAAAGACTAATCTGTTAATCCTTAGTGACAGAGTGGAGGTGTTCACCTGAAAATTAGTTTTCTGGAAAAATGAGCTAAGCAAAGAAAATTAGGAAGTGTTTCCAACTGTAGATGAGCTCCTAAATGATAATAAAACAGATTTTGACACAGTTAAAGGAAAAGTAACGTATTACAAATCTAGACTCTTAAATGCAGTCATTTTTAAAGTGGAATTCCTGGATAACCAAAACTACACAGACTGTTCCCTTCTTTGTTTCAGGGGTTAGTAAGCATAGGTGTCGGGCGTGGGGATGCATTTTTAAGAGTAGTTAGAGTTATGCCGGAATTCCAATTTAAGTCTACCAAAAAAGTTTATCCTTAGATGTGTGATACTTTCAACTATAATAATAATAATGGTATCAAAAACTCAGATTTTACATTGAAAGAAAAATAAACATTGCCTTTGCTATCACTGTATAAGTTGCTTCCTGTACAGTTTTAGTTATATTACTGCAATTAATGTGTCCCATGATGTGCGGGCTGCTGGATTCTGTAGCAATATTTACAGCACTCTTCCTGTCTCTGAACTTCCGGTTTTGTGGAGCTACTAGCTATGAGTCTCCAGTCAGCTGCAAATGATCCAAAGGGGACATGCCCGCTCTTGCCCCTTCATCATTCTGAAAAGTTATTTTAATGATTACACTGCCTATAACACGATCTGTGAATGGGAGAAAAGATCTTGAGACTTTTAAAGTGTTACTAAACCTATGACCCTGCATACACTATATGTGGTCTCCCACAATACACAGAACATGGAAATGCAATAGTTTTAGTAAATATAAACTGCTAAATACCTTTTTCATCAGCCGTTAGAGCAGTCTTGTGACATCTATCAGTGTCTGGTTAAAGCTTGTAAGAGGAATTTTCATTCTCCTAGGACTGTCTTATAAGGCTGCAGGACCCAAGACCCTCTGTCTGTACAGTGCTGATTGGCCCTGTGCTATTCACATGCTCCCAAGAAAGAAAAAGAATTCTCGAGCAATACAAACCAACCTGAGCACGTGCAGCTTGTCCTCTAGCCTCTGTTCTATCAGGATATGGTTTGGGGACTGTGGAAGAAGGGGAGGAACAGATAAGACAGGATCAAACAGCCTTTTTACACAATGCAGAGGATTACCCTCTTAGGTTCCACAGTGAGTATAACAAGCATGTGTTACTGCATTTCCTGTTGTGGGTTTAGTAACGCTTTAAGGCTTCTCCCCCATTCACAGATAATGTTACAGGTATTGTTATTAAGGAAAGAACTCCCTTGATCATCTTAACTGCAGCTGAGTCCAGAGACCTGAAGCTGTTAACCACACAGCGCCAGAGACTCTAGTCAGGATTATATTTTTATTCTATAGCTTCTTGCATCTGAATAACAATAAATTTTCTTTAAATGTATGATGTGGGGTCCTTTAAAAGTTTCTGGCTGATCATGTTGTCTTAAAATGTTGGAACACTACTTCTGTGCTTTAGAGCCTCAGAAAAATGCGTATAGTCCTATTTAAATCCAAGCAGATGGTGTCTTATTGAGAAGAATGTAATTTATGTGTCTGTTATAGCTAGCAACAAATGGGTAGTTTAGTTAAATAGTGGAGTCCGTCTGTAAATTTTGAATCTAGGTTATGTCATGTTGGCATTTTGAGGAGGATGTCACAGTATGGATAATAAAAAAAAATTATATGAATAATAATAGATTTTACAGGCAGAAAATGATTGTCTGTAACATATTGATATAAAAGTTTCTTGTACCTCATTCCTTCATTTAAATTGTGTCATATCATTCCTTCTTAGGGAAATATAGACAGCCGTATAAATGTTATTGTGTGTGATCCATCATTAAAGTAATGACGGGCGTTGGAACATATTTTAACCACTTATTAAAACATCTAAGCAATTTTAAAGAAGGCATACCTAAATTGCATACTGTTAAAAGCACTATGTATATCCATGTATAAAAAGGCTCTTTGTAATAGTGGTATTGCTAAAAAGGTACTCTTTTTAATTCATATTAGCATTATAATTTTTAATTAAGTGTAAAGCTTATCCTCCTCTTTGAAATGACTTCAGATACATAAACAGTGTGCCCTATAGTTTAGTTTCGTAATCCTTCTAATGTCATGTAAGCTAAATGCTGAACTCAAGCTTGCATTGAGTTTGCCTGCTTTTCAAGCTAATGGAAGGGAGGAGGAGGTCCTTTAGTGTACCTTATGGGATGGAGCTTAAGGCTGGGTTTACAATATTGGAAATTGGATGCGGGTTCCCCCACTCCAATTTACATGTCAGGAGATGGTGATCGACTCTCTATAAAGCCATTTAACATATCTCCGGAGTGGCTTTGATGTCCGTTTTCAGGTCTGAATTCAGGCAAAAATTCAGACTGAAATCGGACCTGAAATGGTGAACAGGGACTCAGCAGGCCCCTGCTGTGAGCTGCTACGTGTGGCAGTGTGAACCAAGCCTAAGATGTGTGTTACCTCTGTGGTCAACAGAGAGCATCCTTTTTGGCATTTAACCACGTAAGTTATTCTGACTGGGCATCACATGACGCCTAGCAGGTTAAGCCACTCGTGCGCACCGGCGAGGGCACGCAGAGCAGCAATCGGTGGTGCAGTGTGTCACTCTGACACACTGCATCTCTTATCCCGGTGAAGAGCCTATGACATAGGTTCTTTACCATGTGATCACCTGTGACCAATCACAGCTGTTCACATCGTAACCAGGAAGTGCCGCTGACATGGCGCAAGTAGAGGAAAGACGATCGGAGACTCTTCTGACAGGGAGGGGGTCTGCGCTGATAATCAGTGCATTGATTATCTGTGCAGACCCATCAGGGATGCCCACTAGAGCCCACCAGGGATGCCAACCCATACCGGTAGGCATGCCAACCTATGGCCACCAGGGATGCCAATCAGTGCTAATTAAAGATGCCAATCAATGCCTATTAGGGATTCCAATCAGTGCCCATTAGTAATGCCTGTCAGTTTTTTAGTGCCATCTATCAGTGCCCATCAGTGCCATCCATCAATTCCCATCATTGCCCGTCAGTGCCACCCATCAGTGCTGCCTATCAGTGCCCATCAGTGCCACATATAGGTGCCCATTGGTGCTGCCTATGAGTGCCCATCAGTGCCACCTACCATTGCCCATCAATGTTGCATATCGGTGCCCTCTATCACTGCCACCTATCAGTGCCCATCAGTGCTGCCTATCAGTGCCGCCTATCAGTGCCAATCAGTGTTACATATTAGTGTCTCATCATCAGTGCCCATCAGTGCCACCTCATCAGTGACTATCAGTGCCACCTCATCTGTGCCCCTCAGTGCAGCCTCATGAGTGCTCGTCGGTGCAGGAAGAAAACGTACTTATTTACAAAATTTTTAACATAAACAAAGAAAAACGTTTTTTTTTTTTTTTTTTTTACATTTTTGGTCTTTTTTTATTTGTTTAGCAAAAAAGAAAAAAACCCCAGAGGTGATGAAATACCACCAAAAGAAAGCTCTATTTGTAGGAAAAAAATGATAAAAATTTTGTTTGGGTACAGCATTGCATGACTGCGCAATTATCATTCAAAGCGTGACAGTGCTAAAAGCTGAAAATTGGCCTGGGCAGGAAGGGGGGGGGGGGTGAAAGTGCCCGGTATTGAATTGGTTAAGAAATGTCAAGACAATTTTAAAAAAAAATAGGTCTTTGTTGAGAAACCGATAATGTGTAAATTCTCATTTTCACTATTAAAAATGTAAAGTTAATGTGGCTCATTTTAACTCTCCAGAAACACACTATTTTCCAAAGACACTGTATCAGCAACATGGATATATGTAAGGAGATTGTAAATCATGTATGACATGCTAATACTAAAATGTATGCCTTTTTTTGGCTAGATTTGGAAATGTTTGGTTTCTCATCACTTTTTATATACCAGATACAATTGTCATCAGGATAAAAACAGAGGGTGAATCTCTTCAAAAGGGACATAGGCAAAAACAAAAGCAGAGGTTAAAGCAGAACTACTCTGCATCTGAGCACCACAAACCAAAAACATGATTTAATATACTTTAAGGCTCCATACACAGTGGCTTAAAAATCGTTCGTTTTAACCACTTAAGCCCCGGAAGATTTTACCCCCTTCCTGATCAGGGGGTATTTTGCGATTCGGCACTGCGTGACTTTAATGGACAATTGCGCAGTCGTTCAGCGCTGTACCTAAACTAATTTGACGTCCTTTTTTCCCCCACAAATAGAGCTTTCTTTTGGTGGTATTTGATCACCTGTGCGATTTTTTGATCATGCGCTATAATAAAAAAATAACGACAATTTTGCAAAAATAACAATATTTTTCACATTTTTTTTATATGAAATTCCCCCCAAAAATGTAAAAATCTAATTTTTAAAAAATTTTTGGCCAATTTGTTTTCTGCTACCTATGTTTGGTAAAAAAAATCACTATAAGCGTATTTTGATTGGTTTGCGCAAAAGTTATTGCGTTTACTAACTAAGGGAAAGATTTTTGTCATTTTTGTTGTTTTTTTTTAACGAGTAATGGCGGCGATCTGCGTTTTTTTTTTTTTGCGGGACTGCGACATTGCGGCGGACAGATCGGACCCTTGACTGACATTTTTGACACTTTTGGGGGTACCAGTGACATTACTACAGTAATCAGTGCTATACATATGCACTGTTACTGTAAAAATGACACTGGCAGGGAAGGGGTTAACTTTATTAGAGATGCAGTGACTATGTGTGTCCCTAGGGGCGTGCTTCTAACTGTGCAGGGATGTAGCTGTATGTGTAACAGCACAGATCAACGGTCCTACATAGCAGGACCGTTAGATCAGTCCTTTTACACAGGAAAGAATGACAGGTGGCTTTGTTTACATTAGCCGCCTGCCTTTCTCCCTTCACAGCGGACGATCGCGAGTGACCGGCGGACATCGGGTCCACTGGTCACACGCACGGAGGTGTCCGTGAACGAGCCGAGGTGGGAGCGCGCCCCCGGCGGGGCGCGCTCGGCCGCTCTTGGCTCCCAGGCTAGTGACGTACCGGTACGTCACTTTGCCTGGCCAGGGCTGACCGCCGCAGTATATGTACTTGCGGCGGTCAGCTACCGGTTAAAGGAGTTTTGCGTTTTGCCTGTAGAAGAAACTCCATGTTTTCCTGTGTATCCATGCACATTAAGATATTTAGAGGCATATTTTAAGCTCAGCGTTAGTCAGTAGAGGCAGGGAAAAAAAAAAAAAAAACACCTTCTGTTCTGTGCTTTTTGAAAGCTGGTAGAAAAAAAAACACTAAATGCTCCTAAAAGCTCCTAAGCTCTCCTAAATTCTTGTACAAAAATGCTCAATATAAACAATTTTTTTCTGCCAGGGGAACTGGCATTTTTTAAACCCAATGTGCCTAAACTCTAAGCAAACTCACCTGTCCATTCATGTCTCCATGCTTTATTTTGGTGAGAAATAACTTTGAAAAAACAAAAACTAGCATTTCTGGCCGTAGCCATGTTAAATAGGTGTAACGTTCATGCGTTTTTGTTTGTGGATGGATTTACAGCTGCAGAATTATTACACTCAGTAGCCTTATAGAGAATCTGTTGAACAACATATCCAACTCTCAGGACTTCATCACCGTGTACAGCCTGTTATATACTATATATATATTAATAGATGTTTAATGGAGGGATAGAGTATATGAGGATATATAGATGAGAGACAGGCTATTGTATGGTGAGCACTAGAAGTAGTATAGGAGAGTTGCAGGTGATGGTAAGCAGGTTCTGATGTCAAGTATAGTGCAGATGGTAAGAGGACACAGATGGAGTATACTTTAGACAGAGTAACCTAGTGCAAGGATAGTTCAAGGTAGTCCCAAGAGCTAACAGTCTTATGCAGATGATAGTGAATAGATAGATACAGATAGTCTTGGTAATTGCAGTAGATGACAGTAGGAGATTGGTTAGTAAGAATCCCCTGCGGGGTACTTATCACTTAGATAGGTTAGGAATAACAGTGTCCATTGGAGAGGGGTGATCCCGTAGCGAGATACGGATCACCAGCGAGGTTTCCGGCTTTAGTTCAGCAAGGAAGGTATGTCAGCAGCTCCGACTTCTCAGGCGTAGGTGCGATGAACATGTGGGTTTGAACGAGCGATGAGTGAGAGCAAACCGGCGATTGAAATAGCCGCTCATAGCGGCGCTCGGCAGTGATGTCATCCGGTCTTAAAGGTGTATGCATCCTTTGTTATACAAGATGGGACGCAAAGAGAGGAGAAATATAGGAACAAGGGTACCATAGGTACCGAAACATTACAGTACCCCCCCCTTAAGGCCGGCTCCGGAAGGCCTCTAGAACTGGTTTTTCCGGATATTTCGAGTGGAAATTGCGAATCAGTCTAGGGGCATGGATATCGGAGGTATCCAGCCAGGTGTCATCTTGGGGCCCATAATTCTTCCATCGTACAAGATACTGGAGTCTTCTTCTATTGAAACGGGAATCCAAAATTTCTTTTATCTCAAATTCTTCTCCACCCTCCACTTGTACAGGAGGTGGAGGTGAGATAGTAGGCCTTATTCCTTGGTTAGGAACATGGGGCTTCAGTAGAGACACATGGAAGACAGGATGTATCTTGAGGTCTACTGGCAATGTGAGTTGTACTGCAGCTTTTCCAATAAGCTTCTCTATTGGAAAAGGTCCCAGAAATAGAGGTCCAAGTTTTTTACTAGGGATCTTTAGTCTCAGATTTTTTTGTAGAAAGCCAAACAAGATCCCCAATTGCATATTGGGGAGAGGGTTTCCTACGGAGGTCGTAGTATTTTTTTTGTTGGCTATGAGCATGAGATATGGTATTGTTGAGTAATCCCAGAGAATCCTTTATCTGGGCAAGATAATCAGATGCTACTGGATTACTTGATGGTAAGATACGTGGAGGAAGGAGTGTGGGATGAAACCCATAATTCAGGTAAAACGGACTTTGCTTAGTAGTGCTATGAGTAGCGTTGTTATAGGCGAATTCCGCCAGTGGGAGGAGATCTGCCCAATCGTCCTGTAGATACGAAGTATAGCAACGCAGGTACTGTTCAATGCACTGGTTAACTCTCTCTGTCTGTCCGTTGGTCTGAGGGTGGTAGGCAGAAGTAAGGTTACGCTATATTCGCAGTATCTGACATAGAGCTAGCCAAAACTTTGAGATGAATTGTGAACCACGGTCAGACAGCAGTGTTTTTGGAATACCATGTAACTTAAAGACATGTTTCACAAGTAATTCCGCTGTTTGTTTGGATGAAGGTAGTTTTCGGATAGGGGTGAAATGTGCCATCTTGGTCAGATGGTCCACTGATACCAAGATGGTGTTGAATCCTTTGGAAGGTGGTAGTTCCACTATGAAATCTAAGGATACGACTTCCCACGGAACCTGGGGTATCGGTAAACTACAAAGTAATCCTGATGGTTTCGTGTTGTCAATTTTAGACCTTGCACAGATATCACAAGATGAAACGAACTTTTTTTACGGTTGTCTTCATGTCTGGCCACCAAAATTGCCTAGTGAGTAGATTGAGAGTTTTAGTCATACCCATATGTCCTGCCATAGATACATCATGCGACAATTCTAAGATCTTGGTTCGCATAGTAGGGGGTATGTATAATTTATCGTTGTAGTAGAGGAAGCCTTCTGCGTCAGTAGTTAGTTGTGGTGGAGGTGAATACAACCCTATGCTGTGCAAAATCTCCTCCTTCAGTGAGCGAACGACTCCGATAATACGTTCAAGTGGTATTATAGGAACTGAGGGAACCTCAGTGCAATCTTTCTCGGCTAGTCGTGAGAGTGCATCCGCTTTTTTATTTTTGTCTGCGGGCGTGTAAGTTACTAAAAAATTAAATCTCAGAAAGAATAACGACCACCGTACCTGCCAGTGGGAAAGAGTTCTATTAGTCTGAAGGTATTGGAGGTTTTTGTGATCAGTATATATCAGAATTGGCAATTGAGTGCCCTCAAGTAGATGTCTCCAATTCTCTAATGCCAGTTTTATGGCTAATAACTCCTTCTCACCTACTGGGTAGTTCACCTCGGGGCTACTTAATGACTTTGAAAAGAAAGCAACTGGGGGAAGAGGTGAGGTGTTTGTTGGTCGTTGTGAGAGAACTGCTCCTACTGCCATATTAGACGCATCTACCTCCAAGATGTATTGAAGGGATGGGTTTGGATGGCATAGTATGGGGGCAGTAGTAAAGCTTGATTTCAGCAGAGAGAATGCTCCATTTGCTTCTTTTGACCAATTAAATGGTCTCTTCGTGCTTGTAAGTTGTGTGAGAGGTTTCACAATCGCAGAGAAGTTTTTAATGAATTTCCTATAGTAATTAGAGAATCCTAGGAACCTTTGTAATGCTTTGCGAGTGGTTGGCACAGACCAATCCAGAATGCAGGATATTTTGCTCATGTCCATTTTGATTCCACTTTTAGATATAATATATCCTAGGAATAGTACCTCCTCTTTATGAAACAGACATTTCTTTGATTTAACATTTAAGTTATGTGCAAGTAGTCTTGACAACACAAGTCTCACATGTTTTATGTGCTCAGGTAAGGAATGAGAATAGATAAGTATATCGTCCAAATATACTACCACACAAACATCAAGCAAGTCTCGGAATATCTCGTTTATAAAACGTTGGAAGGCTGCGGGGGCATTACATAGCCCAAATGGCATTACAAGGTACTCAAACAGTCCGTATCTGGTTCTGAATGCCGTCTTCCATTCATCCCCTTTACGGATTCGAATTAAATTGTATGCCCCTTTTAGGTCCAATTTTGAAAAGAAAGAAGCCCCACGCACCTGTTCGATAAGTTCAGGAATAAGAGGTAAAGGATAACGATCCTTTATTGTGATGGCATTTAATTGTCTGAAATCAATGATAGGCCTAAGGCTAGAGTCCTTATTGCGGACAAAGAAAAGCCCAGCAGCAGTGGAGGAAGTAGAGTGTCGGATGAATCCTTTTGCCAAGTTTTCATCCAGATACTCCTTAAGGTGAGAGAGTTCATCCTGTGAGAGAGGATATACATGTCCGTAAGGCAACTTGCTATTAGGAAGCAGATCGATACAACAATCATAGTCCCTATGAGGAGGTAGCATTTGAGCGTTTTTCTCAAGGAAAACCTCCGATAAATCTTGATAACACTTAGGAATAATGTCATCTGGCAGTACAGACAGGATCCTATCATGTGTGGGGAGGTTACACGTCGTCTCGCAATAGTGAGAAGAGAAGGCTAACGTTCTTCTTTTCCAATCGATGATTGGTTGATGTATGTGTAACCAGGGAAGTCCCAAAATGATTGGAAAATGTGGTGAAGTTAATACATCAAAGGTGGTGGTCTCCACATGAGACTCGTCAGCAGTTACAAGAAGTGCCTGTGTCTGACTGGTGATAGGACCAGAGGATAAAGGGGTACCATTAATAAAACTAACGGAGACAGGTTTGGGTTTTGAAACAATAGGTATTTTATTAAGGGAGACAAAACAAATGCCAATGTAGTTTCCACAAGATCCTGTGTCAATCATAGCCTTGGTGGTGATCCTAGTTTGGTCCCACTGTAATGTTAATTGAACAAAAAGATAAGGATTAGGAAAGGAAGTTGTGAGTCCCCCTAGCAAGACATTTGAACACTCACCCTCTTTTCTGCGGACAAGAGGACAGTCGTTTACCAGATGATTCGGGGATGCGCAGTACATGCAAAGATGTTCGGTTTTCCTCCTGGCACGTTCAGAAAGGGTCAGAGGTGGACGTATCATTCCTACTTCCATAGAAGTAGGGTCATCAGGCAACATCCGAGAAGGACTGGAAAATGGTGAGCCCATCTTCTCAGCCTTTCTTTCTCGTAGTCGTCTGTCAATATTGATACTGGTCTGGATCAGTCCCTAGAGTGCCAGGTAAATCCGCTCGGGCGAGCTCGTCTTTAACGGCCTCAGATAGGCCGAGTCTAAACTGCGTTCGCAAAGATGTGTCGTTCCACCCTGAATCAGGGGACCATCTTTTGAAATTCGCCACGAAATCTTCAACAGGTCTCCTTCCTTGTTTTAGGGCCCGTAACTGGGTGTCAGGGGTACTCTGCTTGTTGGGGTCTTCATATAAAGTAGCAAGTTGTGCTAGAAATAAGGGATAAGAATTAAGGAGTGGATCATCCTTTTCAAAGAGAGCATCTGCCCAGGCCCGGGGTTCACCCGTTAAATAGGAGATGATGGTACAAACCTTAATTTGGTCAGTGGTGTAGGTTAGAGGTTTTAACAAAAAAAACAATTGACATGCGTTTTTAAATTCACGGAATTTGCTCCGATCACCAGAAAACACTATAGGAGGGTTTATCTTAGGCTCACGGGGCTGGGCAGCAGGAGGCTGTGTGAGACGGCCAAGCTGCTGTCTCAAGGTTTGATTGTCATTTTTTACCTCTGTAAGCGCATGGATCAATGCATCTACTTGTTGTTTTAATTGTAGTACATGAGTGGATAATTCTGCTGAATCCATATTTTATTTAAAGGCTCGTTCAATCTGTAACGTTCATGCGTTTTTGTTTGTGGATGGATTTACAGCTGCAGAATTATTACACTCAGTAGCCTTATAGAGAATCTGTTGAACAACATATCCAACTCTCAGGACTTCATCACCGTGTACAGCCTGTTATATACTATATATATATTAATAGATGTTTAATGGAGGGATTGAGTATATGAGGATATATAGATGAGAGACAGGCTATTGTATGGTGAGCACTAGAAGTAGTATAGGAGAGTTGCAGGTGATGGTAAGCAGATAGGTTCTGATGTCAAGTATAGTGCAGATGGTAAGAGGACACAGATGGAGTATACTTTAGACAGAGTAACCTAGTGCAAGGATAGTTCAAGGTAGTCCCAAGAGCTAACAGTCGTATGCAGATGATAGTGAATAGATAGATACAGATAGTCTTGGTAATTGCAGTAGATGACAGTAGGAGATTGGTTAGTAAGAATCCCCTGCGGGGTACTTATCACTTAGATAGGTTAGGAATAACAGTGTCCATTGGAGAGGGGTGATCCCGTAGCGAGATACGGATCACCAGCGAGGTTTCTGGCTTTAGTTCAGCAAGGAAGGTATGTCAGCAGCTCCGACTTCTCAGGCGTAGGTGCGATGAACATGTGGGTTTGAACGAGCGATGAGTGAGAGCAAACCGGCGATTGAAATAGCCGCTCATAGCGGCGCTCGGCAGTGATGTCATCCGGTCTTAAAGGTGTATGCGTCCTTTGTTATACAAGATGGGACGCAAAGAGAGGAGAAATATAGGAACAAGGGTACCATAGGTACCGGAACATTACAATAGGGCAGTTGATTCAAGTAGCATTCCCTTCCTGGAATCCATGTGCCCATAGCTTAGGTATGGAGGCAGGAGGGTGTGCATATCTGAGAAAGCCCCTCTTCCCCTCCTGGAGACTCCTGGGATGTATGACATCATTTGTCTAGGCCAGAAACCAGGAAGTAACTGAAGAAATGTTAAAAAAAATATTGATTGAGAGAGTGAAGTTCTACTTTAAGCCCTATCCTAGTTTTGGCTTTGCATACTTTTGAAGAACTCACATATAAAGTCATACAAACAGGGTATCATAAAGTTCATTATACATAATGGTTAATGGAGCATAAAAGAGAAGAGCGAAGCATCTTCAGTGCTAAACCTAAACTCAGCAAAACTTAGTACCATATCTGGAGGCACAATTTGAGTGTTTCTCCATTCTGATAGTTGATGGATGGCATTTAGTTATGTTTTTTACATTTACATTTAGAAACACAAGTTTGTCCTTATTCCCACACATTTATATTTGAGCATCACTGGCCAACAATGATATTACAGCCTTGCCCATTAAAAATGACCTTTTTATTTTTTTAATAATGTATTTATTTATTATAATACTGTATAACATATTTTTTTCCAAATACGTTAGAGAGGCCCGCAATAGGGACCCCAGTGGTCTGAAATTTTGGGTTGTAGAGAGTGTATACACCTCGGAGAGGGGACAATTTTATTAGACAGCTTAGTCGACAAGAATCTTTTTAGATTTTTGAAACAAAATTATTAGCTCCAAAAGGTCTTAATATTGATTTTGATCTCAATAGTTTTATTAGTACTAAATAACTGGTCCAATTTATTGTATTTTCTGGGTTTGATTGTTTATTTTAAAGTAATTTTTTAGTTTAGGTATATTTGAGTACAAATCTCTATGGCACTAATAATGTGATGTATTTTGTACATTATTTGATATGTTTGTTATTGAAATTATGTATATGCAACAGTGCTGCTCCACAAATGGGAGTGTATACGGGGTTTTGCAGCTCCAGGAAGATTGACATCCTCAGCCCAGCCTTTGGAGACATGTATCTGGGGCTTTTAATGTTTCTTGTAAAATGTTGAGCCCTTAGTGTCCCCAGTCTAAGTGCAGGGAGATTATTGTTCCAGTGTTGAGAGGATGCGGGAGCGTAGTTACACCTCCGGTTCTTGAGAGATTGTTAGATGTGGTTGTCCTAGAAATGTATACATAAATAATGTCACGGGTGGCCCCCACGTACTGAAGAAGCCCCATCACATGGCAATAGGTGTCTAGGGGAGGAGCTGAGCTGTGTGTGACATTTTACCGGAGTTGCGTCGTTAGATGTGGTGAGCCGGTTGACAAAATTAAAGTGTGTATTTTCTATCTTTTTATAAATGGAATTTGAATGGGGTTTTAATAAAGTGTTGTTACGGTACACACCATACCTGTCTTTTTTACCCTGTCACATATTACCTGTGGGGAGCTATGAGGACGTAACATTCTGCTCTATCGGTGTGGAGAGTAGGAGAGGAGACATTTGTCTTATAGCAACAAGCTTTCTCATAGGTGTTTTGAGCTGTGAGGATGGAAGGTTCTGCTTTATCGGTGTGGAGAGGAGATATTCAGCTTGGTTAAAACTACGAGCTTTATTTTATGTGTATGGAGGTGTACAGACCCTTCACTTGGTGATTGAATATTCACAGTGCATGAAGATTTCAGACACGTGGTGTTTTGAAGTAGTTGATGCAAAGCACATACTCACGGACGAGTCAATATATATTTATTCATTACACATTTGTAGATTGAATCATCAGTGCATTTGATGGGATTTTTTTTGGGACTGTTTATTCATATTGCTGCACTACACAAATATATAATTTTTTGATATTTTTTTATTCATTCGCATAAAAATACAGTATTTTAAGTATACGTGGGAAAGATAATAATAAAAAAGTCTGGGGGTGTGTTAATAACATGAGAATTTTTATTATTGATATAATTATTATTTCACTGACACAAAGCTTTTCATCATAACTCTCTCTAGCAAGAAAACCTCATTCACGTAGGGCATGGTAATTAATTATTGAACCCTAACAGCTGAAAGAAAGCAAAAGCTACATTTTACCACCTTCTTTCCTGAAGTTTGGAACTTTAATTTTAGTCATTTTTGTACCAGCCTCTCACCTTTTCAGCTTCTCATGCCTATTTTTTTTAACACTTTCTAAATATCTACAAAACAACCTGCAGAGAAGTCAGAGGTTGAGAAGCCAAATCATTTCCTAACTTTTTTTTACAAACTGACCCCCAGCATGATGCTTTCGTTTCCTTCCTGCTTTTATAAAGCAAAGAAGGATTAAATATGTTCAGGAGAAGTGTATTTTTACATTACAGAAAGGATCAGGTCATGTTGGAGAGCCTGAAACAGGGCTTCCTTTGGTGCTGTAAGTGGTCGCTACTTACAATGAGCAGTCCTTTAGCACTTACTGTATATACGTAACTGTGATGTTAAACTCTGTGAACAAACTTGTAGAAGTTTAAAGAAGAATTTAAAATGATTTTACTATACTTGAGCTACTACTCATTACTATAGCAAACATTTTTAGAAATTTGTAGAAAAGGGTTTAACTAGAAGGGCCTTTGTACTTTTTATTCAGTCTTCATAACTTTATCATTGCTGACTTTATAATCATGTTACATACTTCACTGCAATTTTTTTCAGGAAAGCAAACATATAAATAATACTATTATGTAGGAGGATACTGATGCTGAACTATATATTTGCTTTTCTTACATTAGTCCTGTAATTCCGTGTTACTCAAAAGCTGAAACTAGTGCTTTGTTGCCATGGGTCTTTGAACTATGATTGCTACCTTAGCAGATAATAGCTAGGCATGCATTGCATACGTTTCTTAAAACTGAAATGTTATAAAAGATTTCAAAAAGGGCTGTTTATATCCAAAATTTCTCAAATAAAGTTGTATTAAAACCTCATCATTTTAACTTAACATGCTGCGCACAATAAACTAAACATTCCCCAGTAAACGATTTGTTAAACCTCTTACCCAAGCACTCGCAGTCTGCTGATTTTAATGTTGTTGGCTCTTGCGCTTTCAGTGCTGCTTTCCTAAACATCTATCTTCACAGAAAAGAGTTAATAGAGGATACTGCAGTCTGGAGCCAATGGAGGAAGAAGGAGGAGGAGGGGAGTGCCTTGCCATCTTAGGCTATGGGTTATGTATTTCTATTGATGCACACGGTGTAGGGAGGCGCAGCTCTAGTCCTTGCATGAAAAGGTGTCTCTATAGGACACTGCAAGAGAAAGGAGCCCCCTTGGAACCGGAAACTTGGGACAGTGGTCATGGTACCAGTGTTAATTTGGTCAACTAAAACATTTTCTTCAAAATTTGCGTCACCAGCCTTTTTACAGTGACAAAAACAAAACGAAAAGAACACTACATTTTTGTCCACTGATGAAAACTATGACAAAAATCAATTCCATTTTTGTTAATGAATGAACACAATGCAAAAATGTGAGGCAGGGACGTTTACCCTCGTGAACTTCTGGCTTCCATGGAGCTCTGCCTGCTTCCACTCCCAGCAAGCAATCGACTACGCAGCCAGTATTACAGGCCTCCGAGTCCTCAGGCGACCATCCAGAGCAGCACTGTGCATTAAAGGCCTCCTGACAAGAGTACCACTACCGTCTCACAATGAGAACCGTCCAGAGCAGAGAGCATTGGGAGTGTGTACATTACAATTACAGTCCTCCCCTCAGACCACCATCCGTCCAGAGCTCTGTGTGTGCATTACAGGCCTCCTCTGATTACCGGCATCCAGAGCACTGTGCAATATAGGCCATCCCTCAGACCTGAGACCACCATCCAGATCCAGCACTGTGCAGTATTACAGGCCTCTCAGAGTCAAACCATCCCAGAGCACTGTGCATTACATGCCTCCCCTCAAACCACCATCCACAGCACTGTGCAGCATTACAGGCTTCTAATACCACCATTCACAGCACTGTGCAGCATTACAGGTCTCCTCAGACCACTGTCCAGAGCACTGGTTAGCATTACAGGCCTCTCAGATCACCATCCAGAGCACTGTGCAGCATTACAGGCCTCCTCAGATCACCATCCAGAGCATTGTGTAGCCACCTCCAAGAGCACTGTGCAGCATTACAGGCCTCCTCAGACCACCGTCCAGAGCACTGCGTGCATTACAAGCCTCCTTAGACCACTGTCCAGAGCACTGTGCAATGCATTACAGGCCTCCACTTCAGACTGTCCATGTCCAGAGCACTGTGTGCATTACAGGCTTCAACAGACTGTCCAGAGTGGCTAAATCTATATCTGTGAGTTTGTTCAAACCTTAATACCATAAATAATAACATGATTATTTTTTACTCGAGGAGTATATAATGAGTTTGGAAATTCTATAGACATGCTTAAATAATGCATTACAATTATCTAAACACATTAGAGTTTAGTTGACTAACATGGTTTTATTAGACTAAACTGTACTGGAGGTTTTATTTGACTAAAATACGACTAAAACTCAAACAATTGCAGATGACTGAAATTGGACTAAAACTAAAATGGCGTTTTAGTCAAAAGACTATGACTAAAACTAAAACAATTGCAGATGACTAAAGTGGGACTAAAATTAAAAAGGCATTTTAGTCATAAGACTATAACGAAAACTAAATCAAAATTTGATGCCAAAATTAACACTGCATGGCACCAGCTTAAACTGAAACATAGGCAAAGATTAAAAGATAAAAAAGCTGCATACTGAGTAAATAAATCAGCTACTGAATGTGCATTAAAACAAGGGATTAATATTACTTTAACAAGATCTAGCAACGGGTTTAAAAGTGCTCACCGTGCTATATATTGTCAATTCATATATATTCATATATGTAGCACCTCTAATTTCATAAATTCATATATATGAATCTATCTTATAGCCTGGGCCAACTTCATTAAGAGCAACAATTCTTTTTTTTAAATCCTCAGAGAGTTCTTTGCCATGAAGTGCCATGTTGAACTTCCAGTGACCAGTATGAGAGAGTGAGAGCTATAACACCAAATTTACCACACCTGCTCCCCATTCACACCTGAGACCTTGTAACACTAACAAATCACATGACACCAGGGAGGGAAAATGGCTAATTGGGCCAAATTTGGACATTTTCCCTTAGAGGTGTACTCACTTTTGTTGCCAGCGGTTTAAACATTAATGGCTGTGTGTTGAGTTATTTCGAGGGGACAGCAAATTTACACTGTTATACAAGCTGTACACTCACTACTTTACATTGTAGCAAAGTGTTCGTTCTTTAGTGTTATCACATGAAAAGATAGAATAAAATATTTAGAAAAATGTGAGGGGTGTGTTCACTTTTGTGAGATACTGTGTATATATGCAAAATGTAAAGTGCATCTATACATAAATAGTGCTTTCTGTGTTATAGTGCCAGACAAACTCTTTGTAACTATCAAAATAACTTCATATGTATAAAAAGTTTAGATAATCCAAGGAACAGAATGTATCTGGACATTTTATTCCTTGTATTATCTACACTTTTTATGCATATGAATTTATTTTGATAGTTGCACAGAGTTTGTTTGGTTGTTTGGCACTATTACATGGAAAGCACTTTCAGTGTATGGATAGTATGAGCACTTTAAATATTGGGAGCACTTTATACAATTTGAGTTAAATAGTACCCATCTTATCTTTGTTTTTGAGAAGATACACACATTTCATTTTTGTTAAACAGATCTACTATTATCCAGATATATTTACTCTCAAATACGGAATTTCATAGTCGGTTAAAGCGGAGTTCCGGGCACAAAAACAATATTTTTTTTGTGCCCCTCCGCTAGTTCGACATTACCTGAAAAGGAATTGGATAGTTATTTTTTTTTTGTTTACTCACCTTGTAATTGAAGATCTTAAATACTCACCTCCCTCAGCGCCGCGGCTCACCCCGTCACTTCCTGTCTCGTGATGATTCCTGGGAGCTGAACGTCATCGCTCCCAGGAATCAATGCGACGGCACCGTCCCTGCTCGTCACTTCCGGGCGACGCCGCATTCCCCTGCTAAACAGCTTCTGGGCATGCCCAGAAGCTGTGGAGGAATGCGGCGCCGCACCGGAAGTGACGAGAGGGGCCGGTGCAGGCGCATTCTGGGACAAGAAGACGCGGAAGAAGACACAGAAGAGGACCGCGCCGGCTTCAGCTGCCCACAAGAGAGATGGAAACGCTGTGGAAGAAATTTTATAAGTAAGTATTTCTTCTAAAAGGTAAGTGCGAACCGGGACAGATCAGAGGCTAGCCATTGTGGAATGTGCTAGCCCTGACTGTCCCGGGGGTATGTTTATTAAAAAATGACTTCTGTGCCCAGAACTCCGCTTTAAATAAAAGCAGAGAAACCAATCAGCTTCTAACCTCAGCTTGTTTAATTAAGCTTTAGCAATAAAACCTGGAAGCTGATTGGTTTCTCTGCCGAATTGTGACTAGTTATTCCCTCTCTAGCTTTAGTAAATAAACCCCATTGCGTTGATGTGAGCAGCTGTAAATAATCATTGTCTTTCATACTCCCCTTACTTATAAAAGGTAGCGCATAGGAACTTCTCTAATTTCCTTGAACATTTAGGTGTCATTGCTGCACAAGAGTCAAACGTAAACCCTAAGTCTCAGTTTACACCTAGGCATTATGTTCTGATCCCAGAATTGCCTCAAAATGTGGGATTCGCTTGCAATCCTTTTACTTTCAATGGCACCCCAATCGCAGCATGATTTTGCCACGATTGTCGCTCAGCACAACGCGGCAAAATCGGGCAAGCAAAATCGTGGGATGCCTTTCGCCAAAAAGAAATTACGGAACTTGTGAACGGAGCCTTAGCAAAGCTTATTTTGCTTTAATAATTGTGTCAAAAAAGTGATGTGATAATCTAAAAACTCTTGAAGAGGACATTCGCCTAACAATCACATTCACTGCACATATTTCACTACATATATGTATTGTAGAGAGGCGACCCCGGGTCACTGTGTGTGTTAGCCATCTACACCTGGTTTTGGTTAAGACAGGCCTGCTGATTGCACACATGTGGGCTGGGTTCATATCATTCCCAGGATTAGCACTCAGGGCTCCCAGTTGGAGACAGCTGCACCTGGACAGACAGGAGGTCTGGCCTAGGAGTCAGGAGGGCTCCCACCTTCCCTGTGAGAGAGAGGCCACAGTTGGCAGCCAGAGCATACAGGTCTGCAGGAGGCAGATGTAGTCCGCAACAGCTCAGTATAAAGCTGATCCTAAGGAAGATACCAAAGGATACTTGTGTTGATCTGAGGATCAGACCTTAAGCCTAGGCATGAGGCCTGAAGCAGCCATGTGGCATGTGAGTAAACCAGGGGGCTGAATTTAACAAATATACAGTAATGGTGGAACCCCTGCAATTGAAATTTTCTGTTTTGTGAACTTTCTTTATGCCTTTAAATAAAAGTGGGTTGTCGTGCCCTTAAAAATGCAGTCTGGACTGGCACTACTTCTTCAAATGGCATGCACCACTTGAGTTGAATCGCCCCGAAACGTTACAGTATACATTATATATATATATATATATATATATACAGTTGTGTTCAAAATTATTCAATCCCCACTGAAATTGATTGTTTTGGCCAGTTTGACATTGATTTTTATCATTCAGTCATCCTGCTTACAATTAAATCAAAGAGGCACGTGTAGGTCATACAAATATAACATAACATTTATAATGAAATAACCACAAATGTCTTTTCTGTGCTCACATCATTATCAGTTTTATTCAACCCCCAAGTGACATTCAATCTTAGTACTTAGTACAACATCCTTTTACAGTTATAACAGCTTTTAAACGTGAAGCATAGCTTGACACAAGTGTCTTGCTGCGATCTACGGGTATCTTCGCCCATTCGTCATGGGCAAAAGCCTCCAGTTCAGTCACATTCTTAGGCTTGTGCACTGCAACTGCTTTCTTTAACCACTTGCCGACTATCTAACGCCGATTTACGTCGGCAGTCAGCCCCTCACAGGCAAAGTGACGTAGATATACGTCGCTAGCCTGTGAGGGTCTAGGGAGCGAGTGCGCGCTCCCACTCCTGCGTTGTCACGGACCCCCCCGCACGTGTGACCGGCGGACCCGATGTCCACCGGTCACTCTGCGATCACCGCTGCAGAGGGAGAAAGTAAGGCGGCTAGTGTAAACAAGCCGCCTGTCATTCTCCCCTGTGTAGAAACACTGATCACACGGTTCTACTATGTAGGACCGTTAATCATTGTTCCTACAGCCCAAGCCAAAGCCAATCACAGTTAGAATCACGCCCCTAGGGACACACACAGCCCCTCCCTCTCAAAAAAAAAGTTAACCCCTTCACTGCCAGCGTAATTTTACAGTAACAGTGCATATGTATAGCACTGATTACTGTAGAAATGTCACTGGTAACCCCAAAAGTGTCAAAAATGTCAGTCAAGGGTCCGATCTGTCCGCCCCAATGTCGCAGTCCCGCAAAAAAAAATTGCAGATCGCCGCCATTATGCGTTAAAAAAAACCCAACAAAAATGACAAAAATCTTTCCCTTTGTTAGTAAACGCGATAACTTTTGCGCAAACCAATCAAAATACGCTTTTTGTGATTTTTTTTACCAAACATATGTAGCATAAAACAAATTGGCCTAAAATGTTAAATTTTGATTTTTACTTTTTTTTTGGGGGGGAATTTCATATAAAAAAATGTGAAAAATATTGCTATTTTTGCAAAATTGACGCTTTTTTTGTTTATAGCGCATGATCAAAAAATCGCACAGGTGATCAAATACCACCAAAATAAAGCTCTGTTTGTGGGAAAAAAAGGACATCAAATTTGTTTAGGTACAGCGTCGCACGACCGCGCAATTGTCCGTTAAACTCACGCAGTGCCGAATCGCAAAATACCCCCTGGTCAGGAAGGGGGTAAAATCTTCCGGGGCTTAAGTGGTTAAGTCCCACCAGAGGTTCTCAATCGGATTTAAGTCTGGTGACTGTGATGGCCACTCCAAAATGTTCCAGCCTTTAATCTGCAACCATGCTCTAGTGGACTTGGAGGTATGCTTGGGATCATTGTCCTGTTGAAAGGTCTAACGTCTCCCAAGCCTCAGGTTTGTGACGGACTGCATCACATTGTCATCCAATATCTCCTGGTACTGAAGAGAATTCATGGTACCTTGCACACGCTGAAGCTTCCCTGTACCTGCAGAAGCAAAACAGCCCCAAAGCATGATTGACACTTGCTTCACAGTAGGCAAGGTGTTCTTTTCTTCATAGGCCTTGTTCTTCCTCCTCCAAACATAGCGTTGATCCATGGGCCCAAACAGTTCTAATTTTGTTTCATCAGTCCACAGAACACTATCCCAAAACTTCTGTGGTTTGTCCACATGACTTTTGGCATACTGCAGTCGACTCTTTTTATTCTTTGGAGACAGCAAGGGGGTGCGCCTGGGAGTTCTGGCATGGAGGCCTTCATTACGCAGTGTGCGCCGTATTGTCTGAGCAGAAACTTTAGTACCCACATCTGAAAAATATTTTCTCAGTTCCTCAGCAGTCACACAGGGAATTTTCTCCACTCTACGCTTCAGGTAGCGCACAGCAGTTGAAGTCAGCATCTTCTTTCTGCCACGACCAGGTAGCGTTTCAACAGTGCCCTTTGCCTTGAATTTGCGAATGATGCTTCCTATGGTGTCTCTTGGTATGTTTAACATCTTTGCAATCTTCTTATAGCCATTGCCCTTCCTGTGAAGAGTAATCACCTCTTATCTTGTCTTCCTGGACCATTATCTTGACTTCACCATGTTTTTAACCACACCAGTAAATGTCTAGAAGGAGCTGAGTATCACAGTCATTTTAAAGCTGCCTAATTGGTGCTTATTAGGCTTTATTGCTGCTCCCTGGCATCCACAGGTGTTTTCAATACCTGATTGAAAACACTTCAATAAACCTCTGATCTTCAGAGTGGTAGTCTTTAAGGGGTTGAATAATTGTGTCAATGAAGAATTCACAAAAGAAACATTTACTACTGTATTACAAAACCAATTGATGTCATTTTAGTTGCATATGGTTCTTTAACAAGTCCTTGTAGGATTTCATTCTGAATACAATTACAAAATGTACACTAAATTCCCTAAACCCTTTACAGCTACGGTCCTCAACCCTGGCCTACAGGGCCCACTAACAGGCCAGGTTTGCAAGATAACTGAAATACATCCCAGGTGATATCATTTGCTGCTCAGTGATTGCAGTACTCTAGTCTGCATCTCCCCAAGGTAATACTTAAAATCTGGACTGTTAGTGGGCCCTGAGGACCGGAGTTGAGGACCACTGCTTTACAGCATTGGGGGGTTGAATGAGAGGAAATTCCCAGCTCAACTCACCAACCAGTCTGCTTACCAAACAAATTAACCTGTCCAACAATATGCTTTAAAAACAGGGGTTTAGTTAGCACACATTTGCAAATTGCAGCAAAGATGTCCAGTGAAGTTGGTTAAGGGACACACTGGACCTTTGCTGCCATTGTGCTATGTGCTGGGTGTCCATGGTGCCCCTCCCCTTTAAGGAAAACTTGGCTACCTCCAGGCCCACCTACCCCTTATCTATCCATTAGAATGCATGTGCTTCCATTTTGGAGACTCGCATAAATTAGTAGGGTTAGGACTGCCTATAATACAGGGTGCCGTGAAGCGGCCTTGCAGCTTACTCGCGTGTTTGCAAATATGTGCTAAATATATATATATATATATATATATATATATATATATATATATATATATATATATATATATATATATGTATATATGTATATATACACTATAGACACTGCTCAAAAAAATTTAAGGAACACTTTGAAAACACACATAAAATCTCAATGAAGAAAATATCATGCTGGATATCTATACTGATATGGACCTGGTAATGTGTTAGGAACAAAAGGATGCCACATCGTTTGATGGAAATGAAAATTATCAACCTACAGAGGGCTAAATTCAAAGACACCCTGAAAATCAAAGTGAAAAAATTATGCAGCAGGCTAGTACATTTTGCTGAAACTTTATTGCAGCAACTCAAAATGGTGCTCAGTAGTATGTATGCCCCCCCCCCCACATGCTTGTGTGCATGCCTGACAATGTAAGGGCATTCTCCTAATGAGATGGCGGATGGTGTCCTGGGGTATTTCCTCCCAGATCTGGACCAAGGCATCACTGAGCTCCTGAACAGGCTGAGGTCCAACCTGGTAACATCAGATGGACCAATAAATAATGTCCCAGAGGTGTTCTATTGAATTTAGGTCAGGCGAGCATGGGGGCCATTCAGTGGTATCAATTCCTTCATCCTCCAGGAACTGGCTGCATACTCTCTCCACATAAAGCTGGGCATTGTTGTGCACCAGGAAGAACCCAGGACCCACTGCACCAGCGTAGGGTCAGACAATAGGTCCAAGGATTTTATCCCGATACCTAATGGCAGTCAGTGTGCCATAGTCTAGCCTGTAGAGGCCTTTACGTACCTGCATGGATATGCCTTCCCAGACCATCAATGACCAACCACCAAACCGGTCATGCTGAATGATGTTACAGGTAGCATAACATTCTCCACGGCTTCTCCAGACCCTTTCATGTCTGTCACATTTGCTCAGGGTGAACCTGCTCTCATTTGTGAAACGCACAGGGTGCCAGTGGCGGACCTGCCAATTCTGGTGTTCAATGGCAAATGCCAATCAAGTTCCAAGGTGCTGAGCAGTGAGCACAGGGCCCACTAGAGGACTTCTACCTTCAAGCCACCCTCATGAAGTATGTTTCTGATTGTTTGGTCACAGACATTTACACCAGTGGTCATTTTGCAGGGCTCTGGCAGTGTTCATCCTGTTCCTCCTTGCACAAAGGAGCAGATACCGGTCCTGCTGATGGGTTAAGGACCTTTTTTGGCCCCGTCCAGCTCTCCTAGTGTAATTGCCTGTCTCCTGGAATCTCCTTCATGCTCTTGAGACTGTGCTGGGAGACACCGCAAACCTTCTGGCAATGGCACATATTGATGTGCCATCCTGGAGGAGTTGGACTGCCTGTGCAACCTCTATAGGGTCCAGGTATCGGTAATGCTACCAGTAGTTACACTGACCCTAGCCAAATGCAAAGGTAGTGAAAAACAGTCAGAAAAGACAAGTAGGGAAAAAAAATGTCAGTGGCCTTCACCTGTAAAACCATTCCTATTTTGGAGGTTGTTTTATTGTTGCCCATCTAGTGCACCTGATGTTAATTTCATTAACACCAAAGCAGCTGAAACTGATTAACAACCCCCTCTGCTACTTAACTGACCAGATCAATATCCCAGGAGTGTAATTGGCTTGATTCTATACTCTTACTAAAAAGTGGTTCTATCATTTTTTGGAGCAGCGTATATAGAAATAGATACAGTATGTCAGTTTATCAATCCCTAGGCAAGGCAGCTGCATTATTCAGGCTAATGTCCTTTACTTTCTGTGAAATGAAAAGACAGCACAAACACCAGTCCTATCAATCCATTATGATCATTTGATGAACAAGGGCAAACCTGTTTGAGGTCCAGCCTGTGTGACAGCCATGGCTCCTTCCTCAGATACAGTGGATAAATGATTATAACCAAAAAGGGACAGGAAGTACAACAAATGCTATGTTCAGAATTTTCATCTGAAAAAAAGGGGAAAAAGCCTGAAAAAATCTTTAGCAGCCTGACAACGGTACTCAACTGCCTTGCAATCAGCAGTATCATTTTAAGCCTGCCATATGTGACCTGTGATTTGGGCTGCTTATCAGATAGGCAGCCAAATGGACAACTGAAGGAGCTTGCATGATAATCTAATTGCAAGGCAGTGGTTTAGCACTATTAAAACAGGTGTGAATAAGACTCTTAACTGGAATGCCTATACACACTAGCAGCGCTCAACTGAATGATACATAAATGTTACTGTATAAAACCATAAATACATGTGTAAAATTATGTATAAAATAGAACGTATAAAACACTGTCCTTAAAAGTGATCACTTCACTTAAACACTGCACAGAGGCCTGTAAAGTTCATATAGTTCATGCGATTCCGGACTAAAATGCAATTCACCACGGTGTTAGCTTGGACAATCCTGGACCACCATCACCACACCACAGACGTTTCCCCCCTAGTAGTGAACACTCACCGGACCCAGGACTTTGAAAAGCCTTGTCATGAACCCAGTTGCTTCTGTTCGGTAGTGGAGATAATCAATATGGCTCTAAATAACATCCACCGGAATCCAAGGTACTTACACACTCAAACGTGGGCCTCAGCAATTCATAAAGGCAACAGTGGCGACCAGACCATGTGAAGCAAAGAGAGGGGACTAATAGTGTAATTCCGCAAAAAAACACTTTATTAATGACACCCCATTCCCCATACAATTGCACTCACATATAGTCAACTTGATAGCAGCATAAAACAGCATAAGATTCGTGGGCGTCTGATGTACATCGGTGACTCACCGTTACGTATGCAAGCCAGCGGGTACCCGGACACAGACTCCGGACGTGACAGCAGATGATTGCGTGCTCACGCCCTTACATGTTTCGTCACACAGGACTTCTACGGAGAAGTGAGCGCAATTGTATGGGGAATGGGGTGTCATTAATAAAGTGTTTTTTTGCGGAATTACACTATTAGTCCCCTCTCTTTGCTTCACATGGTCTGATCGCCACTGTTGCCTTTATGAATTTCTGAGGCCCACGTTTGAGTGTGTAAGTACCTTGGATTCCGGTGGATGTTATTTAGAGCCATATTGATTATCTCCACTACCGAACAGAAGCAACTGGGTTCATGACAAGGCTTTTCAAAGTCCTGGGTCCGGTGAGTGTTCTACTAGGGGGGACACGTCTGTGGTGTGGTGATGGTGGTCCAGGATTGTCCAAGCTAACACCGTGGTGAATTGCATTTTAGTCCGAAATCGCATGAACTATATGAACTTTACAGGCCTCTGTGCAGTGTTTAAGTGAAGTGATCACTTTTAAGGACAGTGTTTTATACGTTCTATTTTATACATAATTTTACACATGTATTTATGGTTTTATACAGTAACATTTATGTATCATTCAGTTGAGCGCTGCTAGTGTGTATAGGCATTCCAGTTAAGAGTCTTATTCACACCTGTTTTAATATTGATTTTATTTATAGCGGCTGCTATCAAAGTAATTTATTTTATTAGCGCTGGGTGAGTGGGTAATTTATTGCTTGCTCCTTTTATACTAGTGGTTTAGCACTGTCAGTGTGCAACAGCAATTGTTAGTACTGCCAAGATCAAGCTTTGCAACAGATTAACCACTTTACCACTGGAGGATTTTGCTGTCTTACGTCCAGGCCACTTTTTGCGATTTGGCGCTGTGCGACTTTAACTGACAATTGCGCGGTCGTGCGACGCCGTACCCAAACTAAATTTACGTCCTTTTTTTACCACAAATAGAGCTTTCTTTTGGTGGTATTTGATCACCTGTGCGATTTTTACTTTTTGCGCTATAAACAAAAAAAGAGCGTTTATTTTGAAAAAATAACAATATTTTTAACATTTTTTATATGAAATTCCTCCCAAAAAAAATGTAAAAATCAATTTTTTTTTAAATTTTTGGCCAATTTGTTTTCTGCTACCTATGTTTGGTAAAAAAAATCACAATAAGCATATTTTGATTGGTTTGCGCAAAAGTTATTGCGTTTACTAACTAAGGGAAAGATTTCTGTCATTTTTGGTGTTTTTTTTTTTAACGAGTAATGGCGGCGATCTGCGATTTTTTTTTTGCGGGACTGCGACATTGCGGCGGACAGATCGGACCCTTGACTGATATTTTTGACACTTTTAGGGGTACCAGTGACATTACTGCAGTAATCAGTGCTATATATATGCACTGTTACTGTAAAAATGACACTGGCAGGGAAGGGGTTAATTTTATTGGAGAGGGAGGGGTTAATGTGTGCCTGGTGCTTACTAACGTGTGGGGGGGGAGGTGACTGAGTGAGCCAGGGACAGATCGGATGTTCAGCTATGATCGGATGTTCAGCTATGACACAGTTTACACAGGCGGGCGGATCTCCAAACTAGATTCCCCGACGATCGGGAAAGAGCGGCGGCGATCGCCGGCGCTCCTCCCCTGGCCCGACTCCCGCTGTGAATGAAAACAGCGGGAGCGTGCCGCCTACAGGGGGAGGAGTCCAGCGACGTAGGTCTACGTCGCTGGACGATAACGAGCCACTGTGCCGCAGTAGCAGCACAGTGGCCGGAGGTAAAGTGGTTAAAAAAGAAAAACATTTTGCTTGTGAATACCGTGTACAGCGAGTATGATGACATACATACGAAAAAATGAGTTTACATACACCTTATAGATCCCCATCATGGCACCAGCCAATGTGGACACTAGATCTGGTGACAGCCCGGGATTCCTTTTTACTGGGACACAGATGGTACAAGAAAACCCTAAAAAACACAAACAAAGGGATTGTGACATACCCTTACTCTATTCAAAATGAAAAAAAAAAAAAAAAGTTCTGCCTTTACTTGACTTCATTAGTCCCCTTCCACTACAAATCCATTAAATATTAACAAGTATGCTCTCTTTTCTGATAACTGTTTTGTTCACATACCCATGACAGTCAGAACATTTTATTATTGTGAATCTATTAAGGGAATGTTTTACAAACAGGTGGATAATCTTTTTTTGATTTCAAGCTTGACTAAACTATTCAAAAACGTAACTAAAGAGATTACAAGTGTGTAAGTTAGGGCCCATTCACAATGACGACAGTTTTAATTCTGTTTTTGCCTTATCAAAAGTGGAAGAAAAATGCATGAGCATAAATCCAATGGAACTCTTCACAGGAGACAGTTGCAGGTTAGTTGCGTTTTTGAAAGTGCTACATGTTGCATTTTTGATGCATGTTTGCTGCAATAAAAGAAATGCACAAAAACATACCTTTCCAATAAAATAATGAAAAACACTGCAAAAATGCATTAGCGATTGAATTTTTCGTGCATGTTTTTTTTTTGAGCCACGTGTCCTTTTTTCACAGATGCAAAATGCACCGGAAATGCATCCAAAATGCATCAAAAAAGCATATGTGTTTTACAGTATTTTTTATTTGGAGCAGCGTGAAAGCAGCCCTATACATTTTTGTCCAAGGATGTGGTTTTTAGCCTTGAAACAGCAGACACATTCAAATGCTTTAACTATATTTTCAGAGTAGTGTGTAAAGATTATACATGTTATGTACAATTATAATACTAATATAGGGAATGTTTTTCTACAATATATACTACTATCCTAATATACTGTACATTCACATATGTAAATCTTTGCATTTTTGCTTCTTCTTTAAATTATCTAGTAATTGGGCTACACATGCATCATACTTGGTATATGTTTTATTTCAAACAGTAGATAGGAAAACATTGCAGTATTTTGCAAAGGAAATTGCAAAAACTGTTTAACCAAAGAGGTGTCCATTTTCAGACACCATGTCACATACTGTATTTTACATGCCCTGGAATCATTCAAATTACAATCTGTAAATAGATAATATTGCTTGGAATATTTTGCGTCCCTGTCTTTTGTATAAAAAGATTGACACTAAAAATTGTCCTAGACAGAGTGACCAGAATAAAATATTATTACTGCATGATTATTCAAGTCTCAACATCAAAGACATGTGCTTCTTGAGCTTGATATTACTATGTGAAATATGAGAAATAATTGGATAATAATTAGTAGCACAACTGCAATTTCCATACTTTGCAGAGATAAGACATTTGTGTTCTCACAGCAGTGGTTGAAACAATAATAAAATCTATAATCCCTAATATCACACAGGCAGTAATTAGATGTCCAGGTTTCTTCTACAATACTGTGCTTCCAGGGCCTCTTTCAATCTTACAATATACGTGATGTGCACAGCAATTCCATCTCCTTTCTTGTATCCATTTAAAATGATACATATTGAATACTTCAGAAGTGAATTTGTGTTGACTTCAACAGTATGTGGGTTCTTATGGACTTGTGAAAAAATGTGTTGGGCTGTCCAGTAGCCTTCTGTCCTGAGAAGACTTAGGTATACCTAAAAAATGCAAGTATTAAAGAATGCTAAACAATGAGTCTAGCGTATGTGTTCAGCATCAGTCTAACATG
Source organism: Pelophylax lessonae (assembly GCF_965119305.1). Classification (NCBI taxonomy): domain Eukaryota; kingdom Metazoa; phylum Chordata; class Amphibia; order Anura; family Ranidae; genus Pelophylax; species Pelophylax lessonae. The sequence continues at coordinate 384,725,841 of NC_138770.1, forward strand.
TGTTGAAAAATAATATTTTTTTAAGGCAGGAGAAATAGCTCAGGCAGTTTATTTTAAGAGAAGGTTTGACTGAGCTCTTATATCTGGTCTAAGGTGATAATAAGTCTGTAAATTTTTGACTCAAAGATATTAACTTGTAGGAGTTTAGTACAGAAAGACAAACTACGAGGGGAGGCCAATAAGTTCTTAGGCTCACCATAATCTAGATGTGCTAGGGATCTAAGATTTTTCAGGTTTATAGGTGAATATCTTAGAAATATGCATGCCAATTGTTTTTGTAGGTCGTGGAAAATTATAGTTAGAGCCAAGAGAAATGGGTTCCCAGGTTACTGACACCTTTCCCAAAAACAACAACGAGTGGAATGTGCACAAAGCATTTTGGACCTGTACCACAAAGAGGAGGAGGACTTTTTAAACAGATTAGTGACCAGGGACATAAGCTGGGTATATCTTTATGATCCTGAGACTAAAGAAATGAATAAAACATGGAAATATGCTTCATCACCCACCCCCAAAAAGGCGAAGGTGGCACATTCATCCGGCAAGGTCATGTTTTCAGCTGGTTTTCCTCCAAATCTGCCTACCTTTACGCAGATGGTATTAAAGGTCTGTTCCACATATGTGAGAGTGTGTAACCATAGGAGTTGTATATGTAGAGAAGGTCCTAAAGGGGGTCATACACTGATGTGGATGGAGGTATCTGTAAGTTTTTTGTTAGTATATAGTCAACTTAAGGCTTTAAGAGAGAAATTTCTCTTCACTTTTCCTACCAGAAAATAAGTGAGGGGATCTCTCCAGGGGTGGTGCTTAGGTATGCTATAGCAATCCTAAAAGTATTGCTACTACCTCAACAGCACCTCCATCTCTTCAACCTTCAGAGATCACCGATCTCTTCTACAGTGCCACCTGCTGACTGGAATGCACATTACACAGCACAAGCTCGTGTTGCTCTAAACCTGCCTGGACTGGCAGTTTCTGTAGGATCCTCCTCCCAAACAAGCACTGCCAGTGACCACATGGATTCTCTTCCCTGGATCCAGTAAAAGGACACAGCGCCCATTATATATATATATATATATATATATATATATATATATATATATATATATATATATATATATATATATATATATATATATATATATCAGGTTTTCCAGGCCTGTTACCTGATGTGGGTCTGCCATCACATTGACAGTTTGATACCCTTTTGCTTGGATGGAACTATGAAGGTAATATATCCACTATTGTTACTACCCCTTTTTATACACTGTTTAACCTTTATTCTTTAAGGATATATATATCACATAGTGCTCAAAAAGTGTTTGGGACTTTGTATGAGATGTGGCCACTGGGCACATGATGTTATGTATGATATTCCGTATACCTAGGCTGGTAAGCACAAAACAAGTATAGAATCAATTAACATCATGTGTTTTGATATTGTATAAATGGCAGTTAACAATAATATATGAATACAATACAATGAGGGTAAAAAGGGTATGTATATATAGGGTTGGTAAAAACTGTAACATCATAAATCAACATTCAAGAAGGTACTACAAAACATTCGTGTATGCCTGATGAAGCTTGTAGGTAAATTGTTTGCCTCTTAAGCTCGACGCGTTTCGTGAGTGACATTTTTCACTTCCTGAGGAGAAGGCATGGTCATAGCATCTAAAAAATATATATGCACATACATATGTGATATTACATCAAATGGAAGAATGTTTTGTAATATTAGCGTAAGAGAATGAAGCTTACACATGAATATGGAATGTCAGTCAGGTAATGGAATCACCCGGAATTGAGTCCAAAAAGGGAACTGAGAAAGCGGTCTCCACAGACACAGTCAAAGCGCAAGATCCATAGTGTGGTAAAGAAATCAGGAAGAGGTATTGAAGGGCTCGATTTGGTAATGGCATGACACTGTCATGAGTTCCAGATGTGTTGAGCTGAAGGGGAAGTCTTCCCACTGGCTCCTGTGAGAGGCTTCTCATAGGGCAGAGGAGGAAGCCCAATCAGGGGACACATCCAGGTTTGTAGCTACCCCAGAAGGCAGATTATGCTGTAAGGAATTCTGGGAGTGGATATAAGTTTGGGGGAGCATGTGACGCAGGTGTCTTTGGCGGGAGAGTCCCAGGAGAGAGAGAATTGCTGTCTCTCCTCCTGTCTGGGGAAGCGGATGTCTCGGGGTCGTCTGAGAATCCAGAGAGTGCTGAGTGAGCCGAGGAGGATCCAGTGTGCCGAGAACCAGCGGAGAGCGAGAGGGGTTAAGTCCCAGGAAAGCCTACACAGGTCGTGAGTACTGAGGATTGCCCCTGGGGGTCTGCCTGAGGTGTTAGAGGAGACCACTCTAGGTTCTGGGATCCAGTGCCAGCTAGCGGTAAAGGGGGTGCCTAGGTTGAGGACCCTGAAGTTACAGAGGGGTACATAGTCAGTGGACCCTGAAGAGTAACAAGTGTAAAGGGGGCGCCTGCTGTAGGGCCCTGAATTGTACAGAGTGTTGGTTGAGAATTGCATTCATACAGGAACCTTTAGCAGTTTACTACAAGCCAGAGCAAGGCTGGGGAGTAAAGTCAGGGACTCTGCAAGTCAAATAGTGTCAGAAGCTCTTTATTCTGCAGTCCTGGATCTTTTGGACTTAAAGTCGGGGATCTAGCACTTCTTTCAAGTCACAGTGTGTTACTAAGCACAGTCAGCCCATCGAACACCTTCTTTCTTTTTTCTTCAACAGTATGTTACTAAGCGTCAGCGAGCGCTGGCTAGCATCGGCTGGCGTCAGGACAGCATTGACAGACATTTTCTGGAGAAAGTCTCAAGTGTATACAGTTGAAGCCTACAAGGAGTATCCCACTCATTCCCTTCTCTCATCCCCTTTTCTACAATAAAACTACAAAACAAAGATGCCGTAGTTGTCTAGGTCTCAGTGCTCACACCCAGGGCCTCAGCCCACATGGCTGGAGCGGTAACCGGTACCGATGGCAGACCCACATCAGGTAACAGGCCTGAAAAACCTGTTTTTTATATATATATATATATATATATATATATATATATATACACACACACACACTATATTACCAAAAGTATTAGGAAGCCTGCCTTTACACACACATGAAATTTAATGGCATCCCAGTCTTAGTCCGTAAGGTGCAATATTGAGTTGGCCCACCCTTTGCAGCTATACCAGGCTCCACTCCTCTGGGAACACTGTCCACAAGGTTTAGACGTGTGCCTATGAGAAAGTTTGAACATTCTTACACTTTAATTTCACCACAAATGCAACTAATTTATTTTCCAGGAAAAAGCAAAAATGATAAAAACAGGTTTAGTACTGCCAGTGACACACCTCCATTACTAAAGTTACATGCAACATTATATACATATATATGGATACAATTTACTTGCTGCTATCCCTACTATGTGATGCAGTCCTTTCTACTCTATATTAATTATACATTATATATTTTGTATATAATGTATATGGGGATAGGGATAGGATAGGGATATGGTTTGTCAAGGGTTATCTTCATTCACACATCAGTTACACCTGCCCATCGTGTGTCCCCTGTTGGGGAGTGTTTGGCCCCACTTCCTTCAGCTCCCAGGTCAGACTACTTGGTCGCCACCAGACGTTTGCTTTGTCCTTTTACACACTGGCTCAGCCAATTTGTAGGTATGGTTTTTCCCTATATAGGGCTCTCCACATGTTTTCATTCTTTATTGGCTATTTTTCATATAATTAAATACTGATATTATGTATTTTTTAGATAAACTTGTACGCATCCACTCCTGAAGAGTGAGCAATTGACTCGCGAAACGCGTTGAGTTAGAAAGATGCATCTAGTTCCCCATTGAATGTTATTACTGCTATGCGCAAGCATGTATACCAACCATCATGTCCTTTATCATGTACTGTAATTATGTCTGTATAGGCACATGCATTTGCACATTTGTTAATGTTTTTTTATACTTAATAAATGTGTTACTATATCTACCCCATTACAATTGGCCATTTATGTACACTTCATTTAAAGTCCCAGGGCTATATCCCTTTTTTTCTTTTCCAGGAAAAAGGACTTTTCCCCTTAATGTAGTAAATTGAATAATGCATGATAAAACTTTTTTTGCCTACCTCTGCCCCATCTGAAAGTTATAGGTTGTGAGGGTGCAAGTTTTTTTTTTTTTTATTATTATATTTTCTATATACTTATTTACTTTTTTTTCTGTGGCTCAACGTGATCAGCATGTGTCTATTTTTGAACCAAACAACCTAATATGTAATAGAGCCAATAATAGTGTCTTAATGTTTTTCTTCCCCAGTCTAATTTATTTATAAACTATAGGTGCTCTTCAACATTTTTTTTACTACTAATATGCAATATTTTAATAGGTTTTCCATTTTATTAGTAACTGTTTACTAATATAGACAAATAGTTAGAAAGCCCATTGCATGCTTTAGCAGGTTATATTTGGGTAGATGATTTTACTTTTGCACTATTTGCTCAACTACTGTTTTGTAACTTACCATGCATATCGTCAAAGTTGTTTTTAGTAGAAATTCGCCATGTGTAAAATTCTGCTGATCCTGTTTTTGTGTCTGGACAGCAACATTTTTATACTAGGCTTACTGGGTCTTGCCAGTCTTTGTTTTCGTAACTTAAACATTTACTACTGTATCAGTATGCTGTCCTCTCTTTTTGTTTTGTTTAGATTGCTGAGTTACGGTTTGTCAGTTTCAGGCTCTGAAGCTAAGCCATCAGTGTTACGTGGCTGGAAGAACATTGAATTCTAAAGCACAATGTTCTAATGGCATTTTTTAGAAATATTCTTTTAAATTCAGCAGCCTTCCCTATTGTTTTTCTTATTTACAAGTTGCTAACTTAAAATGTGCCCTTAAATGCATTGTAGAAATGTAATGTAAACAGCTGCTACTTTTTGGAAAATATAGTATTATATCTTGCAAAATTTGCAAAAAGATGCAAAATATTTCTAGCAATTAATATGGAAAATACATGTGTTATCTTACTAAATATCTCTACAGGTAAACTAAAATGATCTTTTTTATTTATTTTTTCCTGCCCAGGGTTTTAATATACAGTGCATCCAGAAAGTATTCACAGCGCTTCACTTTTTTCCACATTTTGTTATGTTACAGCCTTATTCCAAAATAGATTAAATTCATAATTTTCCTCAACGTTCTCTGTGGAGAGAGGAGAACCTTTTAGAAGAACAACCATCTCTGCAGCCCTCCATCAATCAGGCCTGTATGGTAGAGTGACCGGACAGAAGCCACTCCTCAGTAAAAGGCACATGACAGCCTGCCTGGAGTTTGCCAAAAGGCACCTGAAGAACTCTCAGACCATAAAAAACAAAATTCTCTGGTCTGATAAAACAAAGATTGAACTCTTTGGCCTGAATGGCAAGCGTCATGGCTGGAGGAAACCAGGCAACGTTTATCATCTGACCAATACCATTCCTACAGTGAAGCATGGTGGTGGCAGCATCATGCTGTGGGGATGTTTTTCTGTGGCAGGAACTGGGAGACTAGTCAGATATACACATATGATGTTGGTGCTTTAACCACTTAAGCCCCAGGCCTGTTTTTCACACTCGGTGCTTACAAGTTAAAATCATTTTTTTTTGCTAGAAAACTACTTAGAACCCCCAAACATTATATATTTTTTTCAGAGACCCTAGAGAATAAAATGGAGATTATTGCAATATTTTTTATCACACTGTATTTGCGCAGCTGTCTTCCAAACGCAATTCTTTTGGAAAAAATTCACTTTTTTTAATTAAAAAATAAGAAACCAGTAAAGTTAGCCCAATTTTTTTCCATAATGTGAAAGATAATGTTACGCCAAGTAAATAGATACCCAACATGTCATGCTTCAAAATTGTGCACACTCACGGAATGGCGACAAACTTTGGTACTTAAAAATCCCCATAGGTGACATTTTCAAAATTTCTACAGGTTGCCATCTTAGAGTTACAGAGGAGGTCTAGGGCTCAAATTATTGCTCTTGCTCTAACGATCGCGGCAATACCTCACATGTGTGGTTTGAATACCTTTTACATATGTGGGCGGGGTTTCCGTATGCGTTCACTTATGCGCGCGAGCTAACGGGGACAGGGCGCTTTAATTTTTTTTTTTTACTATTTATTTTATTTATTATTTTTTATTCTTACACCATTTTTTAAAAAAAAAATGATCATTTTTATTCCTATAACAAGGAATGTAATCATTCCTTGTAATAGAAATGGGCACGACAGGACCTCTTTTTTGTGAGATCTGGGGTCAAAAAGTCCTCAGATCTCACAAACACACTAAAAGATGAAAAAAATAAAAATAAAATGGAAAAAAAAAGAGACCTTCAAACCGGTTGCTAGGCCATGACGTTTGTCGTAGCTCCAGGCCTCCAAGACCATAGAGTCGAGTGAGGGCAAGCTTGCCCTCACTCGACATCCTGTCTGTGAGGATCCAGGACTGGATCATTTTCCCTGCTGCCGGCGGGTCTGGTAAGCGGGGAAAGGTACTGGGAGGCAGTGGGGGGGGGGGCACCTCTTCCGCCACCCCGGAAGGGTGATCCCGCGGCGAATCCGCCACTGGGACCACCCTTATCGGAAAGCCGACCGCCCGCCATTTAAAAAAATACCAGGGTTATGGCAGCTATCTGCTGCCATAACACCGGTATTTAGGTTTAAATGGCCGACAGAAATAGTCGTTGGGTGGTCATTAAGTGGTTAAGGTATATAAACAAGATATAAAAAAGCAAAGAAATGCAATAAAGGACATAAGTGATGGTCATGTATAAAAATAATAGATAAAGGGGCAATGTTAATGACCATAAGCATTCAAAGGGGGGGCATGAATGCGGGACATAGGTAAAGGACTGTGTCCAAAAGTCCATATATATGGTCCATAAACGTTCCAGGGGGATGATCTGCTGCAAAGGGCAAGCTCTCCATGAGAGTGAAGCCAACTCTGGATTGTAGATAAAAGGGGAGAGGAGAGCAACAATATTGTTACCCTTATTACTTGGCCTTAGGCTTGGACCGCTCCCATGTCTGCCAGGGGGGATATCTACTCTAATTGCGACCCCCGGTCTGTCCTTTTGGTTTCAGGATTGGTCTAGTTGCAGGTGGGTGTCATGGCTTCTGGTTTGCCTCTCCTTTTGACCCTTACATCTCAAATGAATACTTATGTATCGAATATACCATGTTTTATGTGATATTCTGTTCCACTTATCATGTTTTTTCTCTCTCATTTCTGTTTTGGTAGCATTTGTGATGTCCTTTATCTGTGTATATGCCCCTGAAGAAGCGGTTGACCCGCGAAACATGTTGGGCCAGTGTATGGACATCAACGTTCATCACTACATCAAATCTATGTTACCCTCTGGGTTACTGTGCATGCTACCTACAATATCTTCCATACAGTATTTATGTTTTTTAATACAGTAATTCTTTATATGAATACGGTTTCTTCCAATAAAGACTGTTTTTACTTCATATGTACTCTGATTATTGGTCTAATGACGGTATCCCCTTAAAAGTCCCCTTTCCCCTCCTTGTTCAAATTTCATACCGTAGATATTGGTGAATGATGGTAACCGAAAGCTTTGTATATCCTTGATAAAACTGAGTAATAAAGACACAGATAATATAGGGGGGGGGGGGGAGAGGTATTGGGGAACATGGCAAGCTTTAGAGAGGGGAGGCAGGTATTATGTCGTAACCAGAAATACAGTAAGTGAAGGGCAACAGCCAACTTCTGAAAAAAACAAAACAAAAAACAAAAATTTAAAAAAAATTATATATATATATATATATATATATATATATACACAGCTGCAAGAAAAAGTATGAGCCCTTTTTGAATGATATGGATTTCTGCACAAATTGGTCATAAAATATGATCTGTGATCTGATCATCATCTAAGTCACAACAATAGACAATCACAGTCTGCTTAAACTAATGACACACATTATTGAACACACCATGTAAACATTCAGTGCAGGTGGAAAACGTATGTGAACCCCTAGACTAATGACATCTCCAAGAACTAATTGGAGTGAGATGTCAGCCAACTGGAGTCCAATCAATGAGATGAGATTGGAGGGGTTGATTACAGCTACCCTGCCCTATAAAAAACACACACCAGGGGCGCATGCGCGGCGCGATGCTGGACGGAAGCTAGGCATTTAGCTCCGCCGGAGGGGACAGGGAGAGACGGCTTCCACGGGGCTTTTTAATCCCAATTTTGATCCGCAAACACCTTGCACCCCCGTAGGAGACAGTCGTGCATGCCGTCGACCGGGAAGAGACAGCGAGGCCGCCCTCCTAAGCATTCCCTGACCACGTACCTGATCCGGGCCAAGGAAACATCTAAGATGACCCAAGATGGCGCCGCACCATCTCCCGCGCCGGAGCCGGATCCTATCTCTCCATCACCCACGCCAGCCACACCGGGGACCCACACGACTAATCATGAGGCTAATCGTGAGTACTCTCCATCGGTCACAAAGGCCGACTTGGATGCAGGCTTCGCAGCGATTTATGAAAAGTTAGCAGAAAAGTTCCAGACAGCGATAGACAAATCCACAAACACATTAACTGCTGAGATAGCGTCTTTGGGGGGGCGCACCGATCTGCTTGAGGCCAAACATGACGAGCTTGCGATAGCCCACAACGATCTGCGGAAGGATTTTGAACAACTTTCCGATAACTACTCGATCTTACAATCCCAGGTCGAGGACCTAGACAATCGGAATCGCAGAAACAATCTGCGTCTTAGGGGTCTCCCTGAAACCATAACAGATTTAATGCCTGCAGTGCTCAAGTTGTTTGGAGACCTTCTGCCAGATAAACCAGCCTCAGCATTTACATGCGATAGAATCCACAGAGCTCTTCGGCCAAAACCTCCCCCTGATAAGCCACCAAGGGACGTTGTCATGTGCCTTAAGGATTTTCTGACAAAGGAAGACATCCTTCGAGCCTCTAGGAATACTCCTAACATAATCTATGAGGGCACAAGGATCCAGATATACCCGGACATTTCCCAAGCTACCTTGGATAAAAGACGCAGAATGAAAGAAGTCACGTCTGTCCTGCAGGCTGCCAGGATCCGTTACAGATGGGGGTTCCCATTTAAGTTATCAGTCCCACATAATGGCACGACCTATGTGGTCTTTAATCTTGCAGAGGGAAAGGAGCTTCTTATTAAACTGGGCCTCATCACGGCGGAGCCTGTGTCACACCAGCTTACTACTCCCAGGCCCTCACCTATCTGGTCTACTCCAGCCTCCAGAAGAGACAATCGCCGAAGTCGCAACCCTTTTAGAGATCCGTCTACCTGACCTAACCCCGTTGGAACAATTTAGTTCTGCTTGTCTTCTGATTTTTGAACGATCATAGAACTAGTTCTACTCCTGTTTTGGAAGATAGGGGAGGAAGGGAATTTTTTTTTTCCTTTTTTCTTCCTTGGCTTCCCAGAAGAGTTCGCCTGCTGGTGGGCTTCTTTTTGCTCAAGCTCGGCTTCTGTTTTCTTGTTGGTTGTGCCCTATACGGATTTTGCACTAATAAGGCGTTTGGCTGACATGCCCGACCTTCCTTTAAAAATTTTTTTTTTTTTTTTTATTTTGCTAAAGAGATGCCCCATATTGAGATTTTAGAAAGGTCTGGTTTGCTATATGCTGTGGGCAAAGGCCTTCTCTGGTTGTATGGTACGATATATATTATGCTTTTATTGTATCTCTCTCTCTCCCCTTTCGCTGGTTTGTCCCCACAAATCTGCCTGTGTCGACCCCCACTCCGACCCCACCCGTTCGCGCAATGCGTTCTGTGCGGATGGACGGTCTGGCTGTGGATCTCCATGGGCAGGAATTGGACGGTACAGTCCAAGGTTACTTGATTTTATGGATGGGTATTTTTTTTCTTACCCATCCCCCAATTTTATTTTGTGAATATGTGTCACTTGTTCTTTCATATGTTTTTTATTTCGTTATGCTGTTAATTCTGATTTGCACTAAAAAAGGAAAGTCTAATGATTTGATCAATATGTTTACTCATGCGAGGTGGCTCCGCACAGTGTGGTCCTCCTTGTTTGGGAGGTCTCCTGTGCGGGGTGTCAAAGCTTTAAACCTTCCACCAAGTACAGGTATATTATTACATTTCGATGACTCTTCAGTTGGTAAGAGATATTTGTTCAGGTTTTCTTTGTCACGACATGCTAGCCTGATTTATGCACTAGGCGATTTCTCAGGTATTTATCATGGGTCTTAAGGTGATATCACACAACGTGCAGGGTTTTAATTCTCCTAATAAGAGGCACAAGGCATTCAGTCATTACAAACGGTTAGGAGCAGATATTATTCTCCTGCAGGAGACACACTTTGCTGAATCCAATAGCCCGAAATATTTCCATAAAACGTATCAACAGTTCAGATGCTCTACTTATAGCAACAAAACCAGGGGGGTCGCCATCTTTGTTCGCAACAGTATAATGTTTGACGTCACCTCCTCTTTTTGCGACCCAGAGAGTAGATTCCTTATTTTGAAAGGTAATCTGAATGGGAAAAAAATCACCATAGCCTCAATTTATGCCCCAAACAACTCCCCTTCGGCTTTTTTCAAGTCATTTTTAGATACCCTAGCGAAATTCGAATCTCCACACATGATAGTTGGGGGAGATTTTAATTTAGTGGCACACCCATCATTGGACAGGAGCAAAATTTTACCATCCTCCAAAACATTCCCTAAATTTCTGACACGCTCGCTGAGTGACCTACAGTTAGTGGACGCATGGAGGGCGCACAATGTGGGTATCAAATCATACACTTTTTACTCGCACCCTCATGACAGCTCAGCAAGGCTTGATTACATTTTTTGTACTCCTGTTATTCTGGCAAGTTCTTCTAATGCTCAAATCCACCCATGCCCCTGGTCTGATCACCAAATAGTCTCCTTTGAAACAAGGTGTATTGGCCTTGTGGACTCTACTTATAATTGGAGATTAAACGATTCTTTGCTGAATGACCCCACTTTTGTTACCCAGATATCCACCTCATTGGAGGAATATTTTTCCCTGAATGAGAATGGTGAGACTCCGATCTCCACTATTTGGACTGCCCATAAGGCGGTGATGAGAGGAAGAATCATTGCCCTGGCCTCGGCTCGTAACAAAGCTAGATTAGCGGACATTACACAACTGACAAAGGACCTAGACCGCTTGTACCTGCATTTCAATCAATCCCCTTCCCAAGCTCTAAGAGATCAAATTGATTCCAAAAGACAAGCTTTAAACATGATCCTAACCAATGATACAGAGAAATCTCTTAGATGGTCTAAGGCTAGATTCATTTTACATAGCAATTCTCCCTCATCCATGTTTGCCAGGAAACTGGCCCATAACGTTAGGTCTACTCATGTTTACAAACTAAGGAGATCAGACGGCAAAGTAGTTTCTCATCCCAAACAGGTACTTGATGTATTTACTAAATTTTACAAGAACCTTCTATCCAATCCTTCTTCATTCCCAACAAATAAATTTGAACCCTGGATCAACAAACTAGACCTCCCAGCCCTCTCTCAGATAGACAGAGATAGGATTGATGCCCCTTGTTCAGAGGAGGAGATATCACAAATCATCAAATCCCTTAAATCCTCTACAGCCCCAGGTCCGGATGGTTTTTCAGCCACTTATTATAAAACCTTCGCCCAATATCTTACCCCCAGGCTGACCAATCTTTTTAATGATGTCCTTCAGGGTGGTAGCTTTCCAAGTGAGATGCTTCTAGCAAACATATCCCTTATCCCAAAACCGGAAAAGGATCATACACTGCCACAGAACTTCCGACCCATATCGGTCATGAACAATGATCTCAAACTGTTTGGTAGACTCCTGGCCAATCGGCTGGCGGAACACATGACTAAATTGATAGCTCCTGACCAAACCGGTTTCATACCGGGAAGGCAACTGACGGATAACATAAGACTCACGGCCAACATTATACAAGATGCGAACCGTAATAAATCACCGACCTGCATGGTCAGCTTAGATATTCACAAAGCTTTTGATAATGTCAGCTGGGAATATATGGAACACCTTATGCCAAAATATGGATTGGGAGAAAATTTTATTAATGGTTTCAGGGCTTTGTATGATTCTCCCCAAACAAGAATCCGCATCCCGGGATGTAACTCTGACTTTTTCTCTATTAGCAGAGGCACGAGACAGGGGTGCCCCCTCTCCCCCCTTCTGTTTGCTCTTGCCATTGAGCCCTTGGCGTGTGCGATTAGAGGGAATCAAAAAATTAAAGGTTACAATATGGTGAATAAGGAGTATAAACTTAGTTTGTATGCGGATGATGTCCTATTATATCTGTCAGACCCACATGTCTCCCTACCACATGTTCTAATTGAATTAGCTGAATTTCAAACTTTCTCTGGTTTGGGCGTCAATATTTCTAAATGCTCTCTGATGCCACTGCATATGCCTCCTTGGATGCAGACATCCATCAGAGAGAGTTTTTCTTTCTCGTGGTGTTCTGGATCCTTTAGATACTTGGGCGTATTAATTACCCCCTATTTTGAATCCCTATACATTACTAACATTCCCCCTATGTTTAAAAAACTAGGAGCTCTGCTTCAATTTTGGTCCTCTCATCGCATCTCGCTGCTGGGCAGAGTGGCGGCGGTGAAGATGGTGATCATCCCGAAAATTCTTTTTCTCTTTAGAGCACTCCCAGTGTTGGTACCTAAATCACACATAATGAGATTTCAGAGGGAACTGTCTAGGTTTGTGTGGAATGGTAAAAAGCCTAGGCTTAGTAAACAAGTTTCTCATGCATCACAAGAACTGGGGGGGTTGGGTCTTCCTGACCTGTGGTCCTATTACTTGGCAACAAAGTATATACAGATTGCGCATTGGCACTACGATGGGAGTGATATACCCTGGCTTTCATTTGAGAGGTCTTCTGTTGCACCATACTCTTTGCAGGCTTGCCTCTGGTCAACACCCAACATTCTCAAAAAACTCCTTCAATCTAATAAACTCGTGCATAATCTCCTTCAATTGTGGCATAAATATAAAAATGCATGCTCCATGCTCTCACAAATTTCTCCATTGGCAACCTTTATGTCAGAAGTTGACTCACAGTCTTTCCCCTTGGACAGAGACCTTCTTAGACCATGGCTGCGGAAAGGCCTGGTCTCCCTGAGGGCTCTTTCTACGGGGAATGTATTTAACTCTTTTGATCAAATCCTAGCGATACATAAACTACCGGAATCCGAACGCGCCCACTATGAGATCATTAGAGATTTCTTCAACTCAAAACACTCCTTAACTTTATCCCCTCCCTTCACCCCCTTTGAAAATATGTGTTGCTCTTTCCCTAGAGGTAAGGGCCTAATTTCCTTGTTATATATACATATCAATAATTCCTTTATGCCGGAGAAGCACAAGTATATGCTTAAATGGGAGGAGGAATTGAATACCTCCTTTTCCATTTTGGACTGGAGGTGTATGATAAAAAATATGAGAGCAGGAACCAGATCTTCTACAAGCAGAGACTCTCCAATTAAGTTGATTACCAGGTGGTATCTTACTCCCTCTCTGCTACATTCTTATTACGATTCGGTCTCTCCTAGGTGTTTCAGAGGGTGTTCCGAGGAAGGCACTCTTATGCATTTATTTTGGGGGTGTAATCATCTCCAGCCTATCTGGAGAAACGTGAGTCGACTGTTATCAATCATTGCTGATTCAGTCATTCCCCTCACACCAAGCATGTGCATTTTGTATACTAACATCAGGGGAGTCCCCTCCCAAAAGTCCAAGTTATTCTACACCCTGTTGTCTTCTGTTCAATGGATGGTGGCTTCCAACTGGAGGTCCGATCTGATCTCCTGGAAACAGGTTGTCTCCAGAATGGAAAACATCAAAATGTCAGAAAAGGTACTACATTCAATTCAGGGAAGTATGTCGGTTTTCCATACTAAATGGGATGTTTGGGATAAATTTGCCTGTTAGCAGTTTCCATTTTTTCTTTTCATTTCTAACACTCTGGTTGTTTACACTGTGTACGGAGATAATCTAATATACTTGACATGTCTTTTTTAAACTACATGGCTGCTTAATGTTATGTATTCTTTGTATAATCTACGCAAATTTGTTTTTGTATGCTGTTATTGTGCTACATTGATCTCTATACGGTTGTATTGATCTTCTTATTGTTCAAATATGACTTTCCAATAAAAATATTTTGTAAACAAAAAAAAAAACACACACCAGTTCTGGGTTTGCTTTTCACAAGAAGCATTGCCTGATGTGAATGATGCCTCGCACAAAAGAGCTCTCAGAAGACCTACGATTAAGAATTGTTGACTTGCATAAAGCTGGAAAGGGTTATAAAAGTATCTCCAAAAGCTTTGCTGTTCATCAGTCCACGGTAAGACAAATAGTCTATAAATGGAGAAAGTTCAGCACTGCTGCTACTCTCCCTAGGAGTGTCCGTCATGTAAAGATGACTGTAAGAGCACAGCGCAGACTGCTCAATGAGGTGAAGAAGAATCCTAGAGTATCAGCTAATGACTTACAAAAGTCAATGGCAAATGCTAACATCCCTGTTAGCGAATCTACAATACGTAAACCACTAAACAAGAATGGATTTCATGGGAGGATAACACAGAGGAAGCCACTGCTGTCCAAACAAAACATTGCTGCACGTTTACAGTTTGCACAAGAGCACCTGGATGCTCCACAGCAGTACTGGCAAAATATTCTGTGGACAGATGAAACCAAAGTTGAGTTGTTTGGAAGAAACACATAACACTATGTGTGGCGAAAAAGAGGCACAGCACACCGACATCAAAACCTCATCCCAACTGTGAAGTATGGTGGTGGGGGCATCATGGTTTGGGACTGCTTTGCCTAGTCAGGGCCTGGACGGATTGCTATCATCGAAGGAAAAATGAATTCCCAAGTTTATCAAGACATTTTGCAGGAGAACTTAAGGCCATCTGTCTACCAGCTGAAGCTCAACAGAAGACGGGTGTTGCAACAGGACAATGGCCCAAAGCATAGAAGTAAATCAACTACAGAATGGCTTAAACAGAAGAAAATACACCTTCTGAAGTGGCCCAGTCAGAGTCCTGACCTCAACCTGATTGAGATGCTGTGGCATGACCTCAAGAAAGCGATTCACACCAGACATCCCAAGAATATTGCTGAACTGAAACAGTTCTGTAAAGAGGAATGGTCAAGAATTACTCCTGACTGTTGTGCACGTCTGATCTGCAACTACAGGAAACATTTGGTTTAAGTTATTGCTGCCAAAGGAAGATCAACCAGTTATTAAATCCAAGGGTTCACATACTTTTTCCACCTGCACTGTGAATGTTTACATGGTGTGTTCAATAAAACATGGCAACATTTCATTCTTTGTGTGTTATTAGTTTAAGCAGACTGTGATTGTCTATTGTTGTGACTTAGATGATGATCAGATCACAGATCACATTTTATGACCAATTTGTGCAGAAATCCATATCATTCAAAAAGGGCTCACATACTTTTTCTTGCAGCTGTGTATATATATATATATATATATATATATATATATATATATATATATATATATATACAGTATATATATGTATTTTTTTTTTTTTAGAAGTTGGCTGTTGCCCTTTACTTACTGTATTTCTGGTTGAGACATAATACCTGCCTCCCTTCCCTAAAGCTTGCCATGTTCCCCAATACCTCTCCCCCCCCCTATATTATCTGTGTCTTTATTACTCAGTTTTATCAAGGATATACAAAGCTTTCAGTTACCATCATTCACCAATATTTATGCTATAACAGGTTCTTTCTATAGCCAGGACTGCTTTCTTATGCAAGCTCAGCCTCAACATTACTTTGTTCATTTTTATGTTAATAATCACTCAGGAGAGAAAGCCTTTGTAACCTCCTTAAGGACAGAATGTGGCAAAATCTGTGTACTTCTAACTTCTAACTGATACCATTTTTCTTTCCCCATGTTTTAGTTTAAGCAGACTGTGATTGTCTATTGTTGTGACTTAGATGATGATCCAATCCACAAGGTTTGGGAGTGTGTCTGTGGGGATGTTTGACCATTCTTCCAAAATAAAGGAAGGTCAGGCACTGATGTTGGGCAAGAAGGCCTGGCTCACAGTCTCTACTCTAATTCATCCCAAAGGTGTTCTATTGGGTTGAGGTCAGGACTCTATGCAGGCCAGTCAATTTCCTCCACTCCAAACTCGCTCATCCATGTCATTATGGATCTTGCTTTGTGCACTGATCCAAATATTTTGGTAAAGGAGGGGTTATGGTGTGGGGTTGTTTTTCAGTGGGTGGGCTTGGCCCCTTAGTTCCAGTAAAGGGAACTCTTAAGGCATTTGCATACCAAGATATTTTGGACAATTTCTTGCTCCCACCTTTGTGGGAACAGTTTGGGGATGGCCCCTTCCTGTTCCAACATGACTGCACACCAGTGCACAAAGCAAGGTCCATAAAGACCTGGACGTAACATTAGTGGCGGAAAATGTACTTCAAGTGCAATTATTCACATTATAATAGTGACATAAACATACAAAATTAAGTGTAACAGTCTAAAGAATAAAAATACCAAAGTGCTATAATGGTGTGAACCTCCCAACTAAAACACTGTTGCACTTCAAGTTAATTTATATTGCAAATATCTGTATTACTATCTGAATATAGTATCTGAGGGGCTTACTGATTAGTAAGTTAGCGCTGCACTTTTTTTTCTTTTTGTGGTGTGGGAACACATAACAGTGTTTAGCAGAAAGTCTTTTACTGACACTTTTGTATTTTACCTCCAGTACTTTATTATAAATAGTAGTGTGGTGAATACTTATTATACGAATGATCGTCATGTGGCATTAATAAGCATCAACAGATTTCAGTTGTCCCCCACCAGGCTGGCCCCCCATGGGCAATGTGCCTAGCTGCTGAGTTCATCTCTCCATCCCTGCACTAATGGACACTGATTGGCAGCACTGATGGGCACTGACCGGCACTGATAGGTGGTGCTGATTGGCAGCATCGATGGGCACTGATAGGTAGCACTGATTGGCACTGATAGATGGTTCTGATTGGCAGCACAGATGGGCATTGATTGGCAGCACTGATTGGTACTGATAAGCAGCACTGATTGACACTGATAGGCATCATTGATAGGCGCTGATTGGCAGCACTGATTGGCAGCACCGATGGGCACCAATTGCCAGCACTGATGGGCACTAAATGGTAGCACTGATTGGCACTAATTGGCAGCACAGATTGGCACTAATTGGCAGCACTGATGGCCACTGATAGGCAGCACTGATTGGCAGCATTGTTGGCTATGATGGGCAGCACTGATGGCACTAATAGGCACTGTTTGGTGGCACTAATTGGCAGCAATAATTGGCATTGATTGGCAGGCAGCACTGATTGTAAGCACAGATGGCCACTGATTGGCACTGATAGGTGGCACTGATGGTCACTGATTGGCATTAGTAGGCAGCACTGATGGGCACTGATTGGCAACACTGATGGGCACTGACAGGGGAGAGGGGGAGTTTCACATTCAGCAGATAGTGAGGCTTGCAAGAGCTGTTCAGTGTGTAAAACTGGCAGGTAATGTAACTGCTTGCTGGGAGAAAGCCAGCTGTCAAACTCAGCGGCGATGTCGGAGGAGGGCGGGACAGAGTGGCTATCAAACACCAGCCAATGATTGGGCTGCTTAAGAAAGGGGGTGGGGCCACATAAGCATAGCGGCCTGCCCAGACCCCATCCAATTGGCTGGTGTTTGATAGCTGTTCCGACCGGGTTACCCCTGACAACTTTGCTCAGCTTCTACAGCTGGCTTTTTCCCTGCAAGCATTTACCGGGTATCTCACTACCCTCAGTGCCAAAGATGGAGATCTAGGGAAATATCCGCCACTCGGTTATACTAACTCGCACAGGGTGATTAGGGTGTGCCCAGGATAAACTGTCAAACCCCGTGGACATGCCTATGGTCCTGCCCCAGATAGACGAAGAGGTGCCATCTCCCGGACTTGATAAAGGGATTTACACTCTGAACTTTGTACCCCTACCTCTTTCTGCTACCATGTGTCCACTATTGTTAACTTTATTATATTTTGTTTTCTGTATTTCACTACACGTGTTTGGCACTTACTGTGCAATAAATGCTCTGCATCTTGCTATATCTGAATATGCTCTATCTAGTTGTCAGCTTTAACCAGCTGTCTAGTTAGTTCCTCAGGTTGCTTTGTTGTTTATTTGTGGAACTGTGTAAAGTTTTATTTATTCATTTATTTAATGCTTTATCCAAACTTTTTAATGTGGAAAATGAAATAATACATGTGAACCGAAGTATAACTTGTGGTGTACTGACTCTTTCACTATATACAATGCGGTCAAGCAGTTTAGACAAGCACATTGGGAAAGAGACTTTAGCTCTTTTGGAGTAAGATGAGCGGAGAATGCTGGAATTTAGAGAGCCTCTCAGAGAGAACAGTGCATAGTAAAACAGGCTTGCAAAGAGTGAACCCAGGAACAGACTAGGAGCATAGAGTCCAAAGGAGACCTTGGAAACAGTAATGTAGATGGAAACAGCGGGTCACACAGTGATTCTCAGAAAGCAGGATATCAGCTTCAGGAGACACATTGGTCCCTGCAGCTAGCATACTGACACATTTCTCAAATGTCAAGCAACAGGTGCACTACTCCTTTAGGAGGTTAAGGAGAAATTTGTTGGAAGTCGAGAAGATCATACAAATAATAAAAAGTGGTGCAGGCAAAGGCAAAAAATGCGTAAAATAACTAAAAAACATTTTTTTCCTAGTATGACCAGTTGTAACTAGTACTGCTGTAACTAAAAGAGCACAGTTTATTCTATGATTTGCTCTATTTGTATCTTCTATCTTTTTTTTGTTGTTTTTACATCTTCAAAGTTACTGGGGCATACATTATGTGCAGATTAAAGTACAGCCCTTTTATCTACACAATAATATCATAGAAAATACATTGTAATTACATTTTTCAATGTATTCAAGTGAAACTTCACTCTTTCATTTAGAATGAACTATTTTAAATAGACAGGAAGGTCTATTATATTTTTGTGTTTTAACCACTTGCCGACCGCCCACAGTATATTTACTGCGGCAGTCAGCTCCTCACAGGCAAAGTGACGTAGTACTACGTCACTAGCATATGAGCCTCTAGGGGGCGAGCGCGCGCCGCCGGAGCCGCGCTCCCACCCCCGCTCGTTCCTGCACATCCCCGCGCGTGTGTCACTCGCAATCGTCCGCTGCAGAGGAAGAAAGGCAGGCGGCTGATGTAAACGAAGCCGCCTGTCATTCTCCCTTGTGTAACTGCAGAGATCATACGATCCTGCTATGTTAGATCGTATGTCTCTGTGGTTACATGAAAAGCCACACTTCTTTACAGTTAGAAGCACGCCCCTAGGGACACATTTAACCTCTGCATCTCCACAGTAACAGTGCATATGTATAGCACTGATTACTGTAGTAATGTCACTGGTACCCCCAAAAGTGTCAAAAATGTCAGTAAAGGGTCCAATCTGTCCACCGCAATGTCGCAGTCCCGCAAAAAAAATCGCAGATCGCCGCCATTACTCGTTAAAAAAACCCACCAAAGATGACAGAAATCTTTCCCTTAGTTAGTAAACGCAATAACTTTTGCACAAACCAATCAAAATACTTTTATACTGATTTTTTTTACCAAACATATGTAGCAAAAAACAAATTGGCCTAAAATGTTAAAACATTTTGATTTTTACATTTTTTGGGGGGAATTTCGTATAAGAAAATGTGAAAAATATTGTTATTTTTTCAAAATTTTTCGCTCTTTTTTTGTTTATAGCGCAAAAAGTAAAAATCGCACAGGTGATCAAATACCACCAAAAGAAAGTTCTGTTTGTGGGAAAAAAAGGATGTCAATTTTGTTTAGGTACAGCGTAGCACGACTGCGCAATTGTCCGTTAAAGTCACACAGTGCCGAATCGCAAAATAGGGCCTGGTCAGGAAGGGGGTAAAATCTTCTGGGGCTTAAGTGGTTAAACTTTTTTTTTTTTTTTTTTACATTTCTTTAGTTGCTTCTTGGTTTCTGGCCGACGCCAAAATAATGTCATACATCTCAGAAGCCCTCCTGCCTGCATGCTTGAGCTAAAGGTGGATAGGTTCTAGAAAGTAAATATTACACGTTACACGAATTATCTGTCCTTACTCAAGATGGCTGTGGCTAGAAATGCTAAAGGAATGTTCTTTAAAGTGGTTTTTCAATAAAATTAGCATGGAGACACTGATGAATGGGTGAGTTTGCTTTGAATATTAAAAATGAATGAAATAGTTCACCTTTAATGAATGTTTTATGGACCATCAAGGTTGCTTAGGTGGGCACCATCATCCCTACGATAGTCAATACTCAAAAAGCATTACCAAAAACATGGAAATTTTAAATGTGCCCACTAAAACACTTTTTCTACACAAATATTAAAATATCAATAATTTATTAAAGCCATAAAAACATTAAAAAGTAATGTATTAAGCACACATCTTAGTGTGTGAAACGCGTCTACCTTGCCACTTTTTTTGCCACATTGGGATGTCCAATAAACCTGGATTATGACAACATCTGAGTGCAGCCATTTCTTTTCATTATTGACTGTCCACGGAGGTAAGCCAGGGCGAGCACCGCTGTTGGCCATCAAGCTTCCCATTACCTTGAGCAGTGTATCTCTTTCCTTTGTATGAAGTAGCAGAGGGGGTTGTTAATCAGTTTCAGCTGCTTTGGTGTTAAGGTAATTAACAACAGATGCAGTAGATGGGCAAAAATGAGACAACCTCCAAAACAGGAAAGGTTTTACAGGTGGAGGCCACTGAATTTTCTTTTCCTACTTATCTTTTCTGACTGTTTTTCACTAAATTTGCAATTGGCTAGGGTCAGTGTCACTACTGGTAGCATGAGGCGATACCTGGACCCCATAGAGGTTGCACAGGCAGTCCAACTACTTTAGGATGATACGTCTATATGTGCCATTGCCAAAGATTTTCTGTGTCTCCCCGCACAGTCTTAAGAGCATGGAGGAGTTTACAGGCAGTTACTCTAGGAGAGCTGGATAGGGCCGTAGAAGGTTCTTAACCCATCAGCAGGATCGGTATCTGCTCCTTTGTGCAAGGAGGAACAGGGTGAGCACTGCCAGAGCCCTACAAAATGACCTCTAGCAGGCCACTGGTGTGAATGTGTCTGACCAAACAATCAGAAACAGACTTAATGTGGGGGGCCTGAAGGCAGAGGTCCTCTAGTGGGTCCTGTGCTCACTGCTCGGCACCATGAAACTCAATTGGCATTTGCCGTTTCACAACAGAATTGGCAGGTCTGCCACTGGTGCCCTGTTCTTTTCACAGATGATAGCAGGTTCACCCTGAGCACATGTGACAGACGTGAAAGGGTCTGGAGAAGCCATGGAGAACGTTATGCTGCCTGTAACATCGTTCAACATGACCAGTTTGGTGTTGGGTCAGTGATGGTCTGGGGAGGCCTATTCATGGAGGGAAGCACAGACCTCTACAGGCTAGGCAATGGCACTTTGACTGCCATTAGGTTTTGAGATGAAATCCTTGGACCCATTGTCATACCCAAATGCTGGTGCAGTAGGTCCTGGGTTCCTCCTGGTGCACGACAATGCCCGGCCTCATGTGGCAAGAGTATGCAGCCAGTTCCTGGAGGATGAAGGAATTGATACCATTGAATGGCCCCCACGCTCCCCTGACCTAAATCCTATAGAACACCTCTGGGACATTATTTGTCGGTCCATCCAAAGCCACCAGGTTGCACCTCAGTCTTTTCAGGAGCTCAGTAATGTTCTGGTTCTAATGAGGAGCATGCCCCAACGTTGTCAGGCATTCATACAAGCATGTAGCCTGCTCAATTTTTCACTTTGATTTTAGGGCTGTCTTTGAATTCAAGCCCTGTAGGTTGAACATTTTAATTTCCATCAAACAATGAGGCATCATTTCATTCCTAATACATTACCCAGTCCATATTAGTATAGATAACCAGCATGATATTTTTCCCCATTGAGATCTGATGTATTTTCAAAGTGTTCCTTAAATTTTTTGAGTAGTGTATATACAGTAACTCACATAAGTGAGTACACCCCTCACATTTTTGTAAATATTTTATTATATCTTTTCATGTGACAACACTGAAGAAATGACAGTTTGCTACAATGTAAAACAGTGAGTGCACAGCTTGTAACAGTGTAAATTTACTATCCCCTCAAAATAAGTCAACACACAGCCATTAATGTCGAAACCACTAAGGGAAAAGTCCAAATTGGGCCTAATTAGCCATTTTCCCTCCCCAGTGTCATGTGACTTGTTGTGTGTAACAAGGTCTCAGGTGTGAATGGGGAGCAGGTGTGTTAAATTTGGTGTTATGGCTCTCACTCTCTCATACTGGTCACTGGAAGTTCAACATGGCATCTCATGGCAAAGAACTCTCTGAAGATTTGAAAAAAATAATTTTTGCTCTACATAAAGATGCCCTAGGCCACAGGTGTCAAACACAAGGCCCGTGGGCCAAATACGGCCCTCCAGGCCATTTTATGTAGCCCTCACACCTCTCCTGTAGCTGCAGGAGAGCACCAGTCCTCCTCCAGACCTTATACTTTCTGCTTTCCAGCAATGCCTCCAGCTTCTTCTCAGCAGCACCACAAGGTAAGAGAGGTGCTCTGTGATGTAAGGGAGAGTGGGGGACTCAACTTCTGATGGTAGAGAGGCTCTTGACGTCTTATGTAAGGGTAGGGGATGCTCTTGACATCTAGTCTTACAGATACAACCGGCCCTTTTGAGGGCAATCGTAATGCTGATGCGGCCCGCAATTAAATTGAGTTAGACATCCCTGCCCTAGGCTATAAGAAGATTGTCAATACCCTGAAACTGAGCTTCAGCACGGTGGCCAAGACCATACAGCGATTTAATAGGACAGGTTCTTCTCAGAACAGGCCTTGGTCAACCAAAGAAGCATCATATCCAGAGGTTGTCTTTGGGAAATAGACATATGAGTGCTGCCAGCATTGCTGCAGAGGTTAAAGGGATGGGGGATCAGCCTGTCAGTGATCAGACCATATGCCACTCACTGCATCAAATTGGTTTGCATGGCTGTCGTCCCAAAAGAAAGCCTCTTTTAAAGATGATACACAAGAAAGCCTGCAAACCGTTTACTGAAGACAAGCAGACTAAGGCCATGGATTGCTGGAACCATGTCCTGTGGTCTGATGAGACCAGTATAAATGTATTCAGTTGAGATGGTGTCAAGAGTGTGTGGCAGGAACCAGGTGAGGAGTACAAAAACAAGTATGTCTTGCCTACAGTCAAGCATGGTGGTGGGAGTGTCATGGTCTGGGGCTGCATGAGTGCTGCTGCCACTGGGGAGCTACAGTTAATTGAGGGAACCATGAATGCCAACATGTACTGTCACATACTGAAGCAGAGCATAATCCTCTCTCTTCAGAGACTGGGCTGCATGGCAGTATTCCAACATGATAACGACCACAAACACACCTAAAATACGACAACTGCCTTGCTAAAGAAGCTGAGGGTAAAGGTGATGGACTGGCCAAGCATGTCCCCAGACCTAAACCCTATTGAGTATCTGTGGGGCATCCTCAAACGGAAGGTGGAAAAGCGCAAGGTCGCTAACATCCACTAGCTCCTTGATGTCGTCATGGAGGAGAAAAAGAGGACTCCAGTGGCAACCTGTGAAGCTCTGGTGAACTCCACGCCCAAGAGAGTTAATGCAGTGCTGGAAAATAATGGTGGTCACACAAAATATTGACAATTTTGGCACAATTTAGACATTTTTACTAAGGTGTGTACTCATTTTTGTTGCCAGCAGTTTAGACATTAATAGCTGCGTGTTGAGTTATTTTGAGGGAACAGCAATTTATACAAGCTGTACACTCACTACTTTACATTGTAGCAAAGTGTCAATTCTTCAGCGTTGTCACATGAAAAGGTATAATAAAATATAAAAAATATACAAAAATGTGAGGGTGTGCTCCTTTTTGTGAGATACTGTGTGTATATATATATATATATATATAGTACATATATATATATATATATATATATATATATATAGATATATATATATATATATATATATATATACACACACACACAGTGTATTTAAAGTACAGTATTTGGTGTAGTAATACTAACAACAACAATAGTATCTGTAGGTTTTTTTATATTTTAATATAGGAGCCACTGACAGACTAACAAAAAGCTAGACAAGCAAATTGCTAGGACCCTGATGGTCATTTGTCAGTAGCTCCTGTTTTAATGAAGCCTATAGGAAAGGTAAGTCCTGGACATATAAGGTACATCCAAGGTATTTAGATGGGGTTTTTTTTGGGAAGTACCTCATCCATCCAAGATCTTTAAAGGCTATTCATTTTAAATTTAAAAATTACTGTGAAGCTGTAATTTGTTTAATCTGTTTTTCATATGGAGCATATAGAGTTGCCATTTAAGCCTTAGCAACTCAAATAAAATGGAATAGTTATATCTGAATACTGCAGTCTTGCCCAGCTACTATGGCAATGATCCCAAGGAACAGGCCAGGGGGACAAACAAGGTTTCAGTCTACAAAACGTCAGAAAACCAGAAATTGGCAATGAAAAACCTAAAGCCTTGGGTATACCCATTAAGACTAAACGGTGCTCTGTAACAAAAATGATAACATGACCAGGACTGACCTAAACTAAGAGAAAGATCAATCACAAGACAACAATGGACACAGCATTGCAAATGTGCATATGACTATTTGTATGAGAACATACTGTATAACATGTAATACCAATGAAGACACATGCAATTTGGTACAAAGCAGTATAGAGCAACATATGAATTTTTAACAGTTAGGTTATCAAAATGGTATTCTCCCCAGTGACTCCCCAATAGGCATGTAATAAGGAATTAAAAAAAAAAAAACTGCAAGTGACACTTGGGTTTACAAGTTCCAACCAACACATTGGAAATGGGACATTTTAGCAATTGTTTCAGTGCATCTTCACAGCCTTCAGTTCCACTACCTTTTACATTTTGTACAGTACTAATAAATATTGGTTAAGGATTAATCTGCTGTGCATTCCGCTCTACTCGACTCATCTTTATAAATATTGTAAGCTTGCAAATCAGTGCTGCTACTTGTAGTATGCACCTAATTTCTTCCTCTACATTTTTGTCAGACTCACCTAATATTTTTAGGGCAGGATGGAGCTGTAATGGACAAAAGCATTGGCAGAGTTTGCAGTTAAAAGTGTCACTACCTTCAGTGGGTGATAATTCAACATCTGACCTTTTCAAGCTGCTGCTTTTATCAGCTAAGCAGAATATAACATATGTCTACTCAGCAGTAGGTGACAATGATGAAACTTACAGATTGAATGAAGAAATAACTTTTACAATTTTATTTAATGAAAATACAGTATAATCTTGCACAGTAATAAACTTTACACTATTTATAAAGCTAATAGAATTATAATAGAGATGAAATTAAACTTGAAACAATTTTATGACTGACTATAACACACTACCATACTAAAAAAATGTTCCAAAAAAAACCTAAAGATTGCTCTAATATTATTTTTAAAAGAATTGATCAATCCTTTCTTTTCTATAAATGACCCTTTAAAATATCACTTAAATTTAAAATCCATGTTAAGTGTAACTGGACCCCGACAGCACAAGGGTTAAATGTTCAATTTGTCTAAGGTTAGAGGAATAGGCAGCTATTTTTACTGTATTCCTTGTTCTGGCAGGCTTCCTCTGCAGTGACCTGAAAATGCTTCTCTTTGCTGCTCTGCCAGTCGCAGCTCTCTGTTGTCAACACATACAATATAGGATCATATCTTTAAAAGGGTAGCATGATTAGGCAGCGAATGTGATATTCTCCAAACATTCATTGCAGCTGAATCAGTCACTGTAATTTAAAACACATGCATCAGGAAGATTCACCTGCAGTGAATGTTTGTAGGATGTCACATTCATTGCTTTATAAGTATGTCCCTTGTCTTCTGTTACTAGTAATATATACTTTTCAGACTGCTGATTGTATTTTTTTATTTTTTTTTATTAGTAGCAGTTGATTGTGATTGTGATTTTGATGTAACAAAATGGTAAAATAAAAGTACTTTAAATATTTATATAGAATATTTCCTTAAAAAAAAAAAAAAAACAAACAAACTGCTTTTACAGTTCAAAATGGATACCCTGAATATAATACCTGGGTACAAATTTGATTTGAGGAGGGTACAAGGCTTATATTGTGCATGAGCTCCAAAAGATTTTTAAAATTCAGCGACATTTCTGGGGTCCATACAGTATACCAAACATTACATACAAAGCATTATCAGACATAATTAATAAAAAGACTCTGTTTAATTTAGAGTTTAGGTAATCAACTTGTAAAACAACCCATTTAGTTTAAAATAGAAAAATAGCTATAAAAAAAAATATATAAATAAAATATATATAATTACCCTTTTCCCCCTTCTGTTTAAATAATTTATTACATTCCCCCTGTTTTCAGCTGCATAATAACTACGTTCTCATATAAATAGTCAATCAAGCGATTGGCAAGTATCTTAGTTAGGAATTTCACGTTAATGTTAATGAGGGAGATTGGAGAACTGTGTGTTTTAGGAGATGCTAAGAGGTGGGAGAGCTCCTTGTATTGGGGGTGCTAGGATGTGGGGAAGCTCTGTATTGGTAAGCTAGGAGGTGGAGGGAGGTTGTGTATTGGCGGGGCTAGGAGGTGGGGGGAGATTGTTTATTGGGGAGTGCTAGGAGGTGGGGGGTTATGCATTGGGTGCTAGGAGCTGGGGGGAGCTCTGTGTATTGGGAATAGGAGATGGGGAGAGATCTGTGTTTTGGGGGCTAGGAAGTGGGGGGAGCTCTGTGTACTGGGGATTGCTAGGGGTCTGGGGAAGCTCTGTGTATTGGGGGGTACTAGGAGGGGTTGGGTACTCTGTGTGTTAGGTGATGCTAAGAGGTGGGGGAGCTCTGTGTATTGGGGATAATAGGAGGTGGGGGAACTCTGTGTATTGGGAAGCTAGGGGGTTGGGTGAGATTGTGTATTAGAAAGTGCTAGGAGGTGGGGGGGTTTGTGCATTGGGTGCTAGCAGGTGGGGGGAGGTCTGTGTATTGGGGGCTAGGAAGTGGGTAGAGATCTGTGTATTGAGTGCTAGAAAGTGGGGGGAGCTCTGTGTTTTGGGAAGTGCTAGGAGGTGGGGGAGCTTTGTGTATTTGGGGTACTAGGAGTTGTGGGGAACTCTGTGTATTAGGGGGTGCTTGGAGGTGGGGGAGCGTGGTGTATAGGTTTTACTTGAAGGTGGGGGAGCTCTGTGTATTAGGGGGCACTAGGAGGTGGGGGAGCTCTGTGTATTGGGGGTACTAGGAGGTGGAGGAGCTCTGTGTATTGGGAGGTACTAGGAGGTGGGGGAGTTATATGTATTAAGGGGTGGCAGGAGGTTGTGGGAGCTCTGTGTATTGGGAGGTGCTAGGAGGTGGGGGGAGATCTGTTTATTGGAGGTGCTAGGAGATGGGAGGAGCTATGCATATTGGGGGATGCTACAGGGTGGAGGAGCTCTGTCTCGGGGAGGAGGGACCTCTGTTCTTGGGGGGACTCGAGATGGGGGAGCTCTGTACTGGGGGGTGGGAGGAGGGGTAAGCTTTGTGTGCTAGGTGGTGGGAGAAGGGGGAGCTCTGCATATACACAACAGGGGGGCACAGTTTTCCATCTACGCCGCGGGCACCAGTTGAGCCTGTCCCGGCACTGCTGAGCTAGGACTAAATTTCCCTATTCAGCAAAATTCATGCTCCCTGCCAATTGGAGAGCTCTAGCAGTGACTCTGCAGGAGGCATGTCAGACCTCTGCAGTGAGACCATTGCTTCCACACAAGCAAGTGCTCTTCTATATAGCAAGGAACATACTTTTTGATGCAGGTTATGGCTGCTTTTTAAATAAAACAAACAATTAGGTCCCTTTCACATGGGTGCAACCCAGTAAATTCAGCAGTGAGTCCATGAAGGGATCTCCTGCTAAACTTGAGCTGAATGGGACAGGTGTCACTGTTGTGACATCTGTGCCCATTCCATTTTTTTTATGCAATTTAAAACTGGATCTTTCTAGACCCCCATATTGAATCTATGAGTGAGTGAACACATAAAAACAAAATTGTGTTTATTTACATTAGATTTCCTTTGATTAATCACATTTGGGTCTGGAAAAACAGACCAGGACCTACTTGGGGGTAAGTGAATATAAATGGACACACTTCCATATACATTTGCCTGCTCTTACTTACATGGAGCTTCTAAATTGACAGGCAGATCTGATCGTACCACCCATGTAAAAGGCACTAAGTCTATGTACACTTTTTATTTTGATGCACCTGGAATGTATTTCGTTGATTTAAAGTGGTTCTAAAGATTCAAGGTTTTTTTTACCTTCATGCATTCTGTTTAAAAAAACGCTTCTGTGTGCTGCAGCTCCCCCAGCCCCCCTAGCCCCCCAATCTTTTTC
Organism: Pelophylax lessonae; assembly: GCF_965119305.1. Lineage (NCBI taxonomy): Eukaryota > Metazoa > Chordata > Amphibia > Anura > Ranidae > Pelophylax > Pelophylax lessonae. The sequence goes on from NC_138770.1 coordinate 384,754,490, forward strand.
TGAACGGCATCATGATCCAGCAATGTGCACGAGAGCCTCTGCTGTCCGGGGACTCTCCCTGCTCATTGGCTGAGAAAGCAGTGGGGCCATTGGCTTCCACTGCTGTCAAAAACAGGTAAAGAGCCAATGAGTAGAGAGAGGTGGGGGGTCCAAGCCACGGCTCTGTGTGTGCGTGGACACACAGAGCAGTGGCTCAGGAGCGGGCCTGTTCGGGGGCCCCCAAAGCAAGTTGTTTGCTCTGGGGGCACTTGACAGGAGGGAGGGGCCAGGAGCACTGGCAGGGGACCTGAGAAGAGGAGGATCGGGCCTGCTCTGTGCAAAACCATTGCACTGATCAGGCAAGTATGACATGTTTGTTACTTAAAAAAAAAATGATAATCTTGCCTTTAATATAATTCTAAACTGAAAGTTCAGTTGGGCTTTAAAAAGTTTTGATTTTCTGTTCTTGACCTTTCATTGCTGTCAGAGCACAATGATTTACAGTTCCTTCAAAGTAAGAAGCATAAATTATACTTTTTTAGTTTTATGTACAAGTTATAATATACCTTACTTCATCAGCACTGCTAAGGGCACCTCTAAGACTATATTCTAATATAATATATACCTTTGTTATCCCCATTCAAAATTATTAACCAGACTAACTATCTGATTTAGTTTACCCTGTTCTAATCTTTTAAACACATTCATCCAATATACAGTATGACTAAAATCCCCTATGATTAACTATGAATGGCTTGCAATTGACCGCCAAGCTATTGCACAAGGTATGCTATATGGAGAGCCTTTAAGTGTCTATCAATTTTTTCAGTCATGGATAGAGTAGGGAAGGGCTAAAACCCATGTTAGTTTTTTTTTTTTTTTAAGCGCCATTGTGTCACTTTTGATTAAGGTCTGTGCAGCGCATCACTTCCTGGACTTCCTGGTCCTTTATGCTGTTGATCGTTCCTTACAATGTAAGTGCTTTTTGGATTATTTAAAATAAAAAAACAAAACAGTATCATGCTATGAGGTCTATCTTTACTATTCCTATGTGTATGAGGTGACAGAGGAACTGCAGGAAAAAGGAGAGATATACCAACTAAGGATCTGGAATCCACTGTCTCAACCAGTGTGTGCTGTGAGTGTTGTTTACCCCTTTGCGGGGAGAGCTCTCTGGTGAGTGCAGCAAAAGAAGGGGAGCACTAGTTGAAGCACCAGCAACAACTTATGAATATATACGGCTGTTAAGGCACTTAAAGAGCACCTGTCATTTTACTTGCAAATAAATTATATATGGAGTTTGTATATATATATATATATATATATATATATATATATAAACCTTTGCACATGCTTATGAGTTCACCACACATTGTATTTATATTGTCTGATATTTTTTATGTGTTTATCTAATTAGGCAAGGAGACAGCACTTGGCACTTTGTTGGCTCCTAATTGGTATCTAGTGTAATATTTACTATTATTTTTATTTTTTCGCAGACACAGTATCATATCAATCAACTCAAAATTGACTTTATTGAGCAGCACCACACCCACTTTTTAATTTTTCTGTCTTGTTAGTTGTTGTAGTGGAGAAAGCAGCTTTCTATACTTATACATTAATCTTTGCGTGGAGCCACCCTTGTTTATCTTAATTTCTAGAAAGGTCCTTTTCACACTTGTGCTACTTATCCTGCGACTTGGGACTGCAAAGACGTACCCCATGATTACCAATGAGTACTGTTCATATCTGTGTGACTTCAAAGTAGTCTCGGCACTACTTTGATCTGACTTTGATGTCCATAGACCTCAAGATTACATAGGCATTGCTTCAAGTCCAGTCAAAGTCGCAGCAAAATCGTGGCAAAATTGCACAACTTTAAGGTCGCACAAGTGTGAAAGGGGCCAAAAGGTGACCTTAGCCTTTAACCCCCTTAGCGGTATCCCCGAGCATGACTCGGGGTGTTTTTGTTATGCTAGGAACGGTATCCCCTAGTCACGCTCGGGGTAGATGTGCAGAGCCTGCAGCGGGGTTCCTTACCTTCTCCTGGCGATCCAGCGATGATCTCCCATTGCTGTGATCGCCGCCAAGATCCCCGCCGCTCGTTCGTCGGTCTGATGACTTCCTGGTTCCGTTCGCTGCAGCAGCAATGCTGCATGGGAGTGGAACTGGGAGGGAAATTCAAAAGTTGCACCAACACAAACACATAAAAGGGAGGTGATACAGAGTAATTTGAGAGGATTACACGGTTTTACCTTAGTATCAGACACAGTGCCCTTTCAGTGCCCCTTGCCATTGTCATTTGTGACAAATATAACCATTTGAAAATGGCATCAAAAAAGAGCTTTGCTACAAATGGGCTTTTGGATCAGCTGAGCGACTGCGACAGCGACATCGGCAGCGACACTGAGCTGCTCGCAGAACAGAGCGACAGTGAGTCGTTAGGAGATTTGTCATCTGACTCTGACACCGACACTGATCCAGAAAGACAACGCCGATGATCCTGCACCTGACCTAAGCGATGTGCGCACTTGGTGCCCTCTAAACAGCGATGCGGACCAGGCAGCCCCCCGAGATTCCGATTCACTGGATCTCCTGGGATGAAGGTTGATGTGGAGAGTGACAACCCTCTGGCGTACCTGAAATTATTTCTTACTGAGGAGGTAATTCTAAAAATCGTCACAGAAACCAACCGCTACCGTGAGCAGCAATCCGCTACGCTGCGTGCCAGATTTTCCAGATCCAGAAAATGGGAACCGGTCAGTAAAGAGGACATCTGGCAGTTTCTGGGACTCATCATCCTTCAGGGGGTGGTGGGGAAACCGCTCCAGAAATGGTATTGGATCCCCAATAAGATGCTGGCCACTCCATTTTTGGCACAGTGATGTCCGAATATCGTTTTTCACTGATCATGAAGAATTTACACTTCGCCAACAACGAGGCCACGCATCTTGCACCCAAACTCAAAAAAATCTGGGAGGTGTGCCAAATGATTGTCACCAACTTCCAGCGGACCTATGTGCCAGAAAGGGATGTCAGTGTGGACGAAAGTCTGATGGCCTACAAGGGACGCCTGAGCTGGATACAGTTTATTGCATCCATAAGAGCGCTATTTGGCATCAAATTTTATATGCTCTGTGAATCATCCACCGGATATATCTGGAATGCTATCATTTACACCGGGAAAGGTACCAAGTTCAATCCCAGGTACAGCGGCTATGGGATGGCCACATCCTCTGTCCTTTCACTGCTGGACCCATTGCTGAACCAGGGATATTGTGTGACAACAGACAATTTTTACACCTCTCCCGAACTTTATGAGGTTTTGCTCCTAAACAAAACTGATGGGTATGGTACTGTTAGGCCAAACCGGCGTGACATGCCATCAATGTTTAGCAGGAAAAAACTAAAAAAAGGAGAGATGGTTGCCTTTCAAAAGGGTAAAATGATGGCAATGCGGTGGCGAGACAAAAAGGACGTGTGTCTCATGAGCACCGTGCACAGCACCTCCACTGCCATGGTCCACACAAAACACGGAACAGATGTGCTGAAGCCGCAAGTCGTGATCGACTATAATCACACAATGGGAGAGGTTGCCCGAGCTGATCAGGCAATGACATTTTACCCGGCAATGCGGAAGCAACAGAAAAAATATTACAAAAAGATTTTCAGGCCTCTCCTTGAACAATGCCTTTGGAACGCCTATATCCTTTATAAAGCAAACACTAACATACCTCTTGTTCATTCTGACTTTATCTGGAAGGTGGCTGAGCAGATTTTTGTCAACCACCTGAAGCCATCAGTATCTGCTAACAGACCCGGACGACGCGCTGTCATTTTCTAGACTTCCGCAAGAAAGTTAGCTCCTACCAGGATGTGCGTCGTTTGCTGTTCCAAGAAGGATGGCAATGGAAAAAAAATCAGAAAGGAAACAAGGTACTATTGTCCTGATTGCAACGTCGGACTTTGTCTAGTTCCATGCTTCAAACTGTTTCACACTCAGGATGTGTATTGAATTTCTTTGTTTGACAAATTTCATTATTTTTCATTACATTATTGAATAAAATTATATTATTGATTTGATTATAATTCATGTGTTTGTGTTTCAAATTTATCACATACTACTAGAGTCTTGTTTTGGTCAGGTTTAAGTATTTACTAAGAATTGTAGGCCTACAATACATAACGCCAAATTTCCATGCAAAAAATTGTACCGCTTTTGGTACATAATTCCTGACATAATCATACTGCCAGGGAGGTTAAATTATATTACAAGTAATGGGTGTTTTATGACAATTTCTCAGTTGAGAACCACATCAACTAGTCTATAGATAATTTATTGTGATAAAGGTGTATACTAGCAATGTAACCACTGAACACTCATGCTTGCAACACTTGAGTGTACATTTAGAATGACGAGGTCCATGTTGCCCCAGGTATTGTATGTATGCTAAGATGGATATGTATGCTAAGATGGATAGGAAATCAACTTAGCAATGTTCTCTAGTTACAAGAGACTAGATTTGATTAAATATATTGCCAAATATTATCTGTTTAAATTAAAACTTTTAGTGGCTGCCATGAGTATGGATCTTTCATAGGATAGATGGTGACATGGCACACACATGCACTAAGAAGTGAACCTAGCTAGGCATTTTTTTGGATGGAAAGCTGTGGTGTTGTGAGCAGGGCTGTGTAGAGAGTATCACTAGATCAGGGCTGAAGGTCAGTATTTACCCTGGTGGAAAGCCCATAAGATAGGCTAGGAAAGCAGACCAGCAATTTAAAGGACCTTAGAAAAAGTACGTCTGTAAATAAATAAATCCCTGTACGTGAAGCAAACCTTCACTCTTTTCAGTGAACATTCCTAACTCCTGGGTAGCACAATGGTTTGGCAGATCTGCCTTGTAGCATTAGGGTGCTTGGTTCGAACCCCAACCAGGATAATATCCTGCATGGAATTTGCATGGAATCTCTATGCTTGCATGAGTTTCCTCCCCCACTCCAAAGACATGTTGGTAGGTTACTCAGATGCATATATGTGAGGTAGGGACCTTAGATTTTAGGACCTTTGAGGGCAGGGACTGATGTAAACGTGCAACGTGTAATAAAATACAAATAGTAAAATGGTATGTCTGTATATTTATGTGTGTTAATTCAATGCAATGGGTCATTTAGCAAAAAAGCTCCTACTTCTATTATTTATAGAGAGCGCTAAATTTTTACAAATGTTTACCACACTTATTTCCTGAGTTGTTCTGTGTGCTTGCATCAGTGAAGAAATAGGACCTCTAGAAGGTTTTTTGCTGTCCCTGTCCCTGCTGGAGAGATTCACTCCTGCTATTTGTCTTGATGATCATTGTGTATGGTCCAGGACATGATGGCAATTCCAATATTTTTTAGTTGTCACATGAGCAGAAAATGAGGGTAAGTCTTCTCATGAGGAAAACTGTTCTTGTGACAGCTGTCTATGAGGGCCGATCCCCTCACATTGGAGAGTTCACCTCTTACTCCTTAATGTGTTCTCTGAGACAGGAACCAATTGGAAATCTTCCCAATGAGATATAGAAGGAAAAAACTGGCAGGAGTCTTAGCCATTTCTTACTATGTAAGAGATTTGCTGCGCATGATGAGAATAATACACTTAATTAAATAGAAACAATCAATACAGCTGCCAACACCTGATCCTGAATCAGAGAAACCAGATCTCAAAAGGTTAGTAATGGTAAATGGTGTAGCGCTATAAAATATCAATAAAGGTGAACCATACAGTCCATCAGTCCGTAAAGTATTCACACATAACACGATATTGATAATAATAATCTTGAAAGAATTCCACCAAGACTATGCTGTGTAGTCCCAAATGTAAACATGCGAATACTCCAAACTCCAAAGCCGAGTGCGAAGATAGCCACCACCAAAGCAATTAAATTGTCCTCTTACCAAGACACCATGATCCTCATTACAGGGATCATGATCAGCGGGAAATCAAATCTGGGTTATCATCAAGGAGCTGAGCTGGATCTACTGCATGGGAAGAAGCTTGCTGTACAATAAATGGAAGATGTACGTGAATACCCAGAACTGAAGTTTGCCTCCTTCCATAGCAAGAAACGCATAGCGGCATGGATCAAACCTCTAGCCTTCAATGAAAGACATTTAATGGGCATTGTGTAAACCAAAGAGGAGCGGGTACGATCAATGAGAGAGCCGGTGTGAGACCTTTTTGCAGTTCCAGATTTGATTTCCCGCTTACCATGATCCCTGTAATGAGGATCATGGTGTCTTGGTAAGAGGCCTATTCAATTCCTTTGGTGGTAGCTATCTTCGCACTCGGCTTTGGAGTTTGGAGTATTTGCATGTTTACATTTGGGACTACACAGCATAGTCTTGGTGGAATTCTTTCAAGATTATTATTATCAATATCGTGTTATGTGTGAATACTTTACGGACTGATGGACTGTATGGTTCACCTTTATTAATATTTTATAGCGCTACACCATTTACCATTACTAACATTTCTTACTATAATTAAGAAAACATTTTGGCTTTACATACAATTTATTGAATAATTTGCACTACAAAATAGTATGCCATATCTGAAATCTCCTTTTGAAAATACTCATTACCTTGCTATCATGTTGGTCCAAAAGCTTGATACTTTTTGAATCCCTGACCCCATACAAATCTGCAAATCAAAAATTCAGATTTTCCTCTTACCGAACCTGCTGCTTGGTGGTTATGGATCAGGGTTTTAGAAAGCACCGTGACCAGAAATATATAGGGAACTGGGTTTTCCAGTAGGTCAGCAATGGTAGCCTCCAAATATTTTGAATTGAAAGTATTGCTGCAGAAATAACACAATTATGTAGTATAACTGTATTTTATAATGTTTGTAATAATCTATGCTGCAGATTGCTTTTTTAGAACTTAAAAAATCTTCAAAGATATTTGGACGTATATCAAGCCATTTTTCCACACAAGGTGACACATGCATTTGCTCTCTTAGATCAAACTAACAAGTTCACAGGAAGAAATGAGAAAACAGTAATATATAAGCCACCTGCTCAATGAAACAAAAAGCAGCATGTCAAAGGCAAATATATAACCATATCCAAGGTAATTCACAAACTCATTTTATATTTAAAAAAAAAATACTTTTGTAAGTGTGCCAAACAGACAATTGAGACTGCTAGTTGAAGACAGAATTATAACTCACTCGATTTCAAAGCAATTGCTGCCAAGATATGAACTAGGAATACTTCACAAGGCACTCCAGGATAAAAGGAATAAGACAAATAACAGCTGAAAGCAGAAAAAATGTTAAAAGAAAGCAAAATTAAATACATTGATTAGTAATTTCAATGAACATAACATCCATCCATACTGTACTGTTTCAAAGAAAGCTAAATATTTTCTTTTCTTTAAGTCTAGTATCATAATTTTGTTCAATGAACAGTTCTCATCCTTAGAGTCCATTCATACCAGCAGGTGTCCATCATTGTGTGCATAATGCATGTGTGTTGGTATAAGTTGTGCACACAAGTTTTAATGCATTGTTTTAACACATCACAGTGTTTATTTTTTACTTATTTAAAGTTACAAAAAACCTAATTTAACTCTGCACAACAATGCACTGTAATGCACTGACAAACACTCTAATGCATTTTATATGCATTTCACACACTTGTATAATGGGGTGCATAGAGGACAATTGTTTTCTGAGTGTCCTTGTGTTGGGCCTGTGTTGAATACGCAAATCTGTGCAGCTCAATACATTTGGTGTGAACAAGCCTTTAACATATTTACTGCCACCATTGGCTTGCATTGGCTGGTAGTGTGTGTGGAGCAGCCATGTGTGGGGCCATAGATAAATTTTTTTCCTGGGGGTGATTCAGCTCTCAAACTGCAAGAGCGACAGTAAGGTTGACTATGGGGATTTTTTCTGAAAGCAGTGGGCCTGTGTGAAAAAGAATGTGTGGTGTGTGCAGGGCGCCACGACAAATATTCGGTGTGGTTCTCATTGAGCTCAATATTGGCCGTGGCTCAAAAGGACACAGAGTTCAGGGGACCATAGTAAAGCGGGGTACACACTAGTAGAAAATCTGCTGAAAATTCCCGTCTGAGGTAAAATCGTACGATTTTCGACTAGTGTGTACACAACTTTCAGCATCCGATTCCGACATTTTCAACGAAAAGAGGGACAAACACCAACATTTTTATCGTCCGTCCCCAGACGACCAATTTTCGTTTAAAGTGTATGCAGTATGTCCGTGAAAAATCGGATACGAAAGACCGCGCATGATCTGAAGATGCTGACAACCCGGAAGTCTAGGAACAAATGTCCCAAAAAAAAAAAAAAAATCGGACGAGAAATTTTGTGAACATTTATGCACTGTCAACTAAAAACGGTTATGAATGCTGAGCAAAAGAGAAAAAAATCGGAGGATATTTCGTCCGATTTCCGTCAAGTGTGTACGGGCCTTAAGTGAGGCAGATTTCAGAGGCTAGTAGTAAGTTTGGGGGGAACATTTTTGAGAACAGTTATGGTTAGGCAGGAAATCCACTTTAAGAACAATTGAAGGAAGATACCAACCACATAGGGAGTGCATTGTTTTCATATGGGTCAGCAGACTAATACATTTCCAGTGTGACAAGCATTGCAGAACAAGGCATGCGAAAGGTTCTTTGACTGGAAAGAAGGTTTAGGTGGCTAGAGAGGTGGATTGAGGGGGGGGGGGGTGGGTGGGAGTTGCTGTAACCTGGAGGGGGGTTTGGTGGGTGACAGGGAGGCGCAATGATTAGGAAGTGACAGAGGGAGGTGCTGTACCTGGAAGAGAGAAGGTGATGCAGTATGGGGGGTAGATTAGGTGGTATGAGGGGTAGGTGAGGTGGTATGGGGTATAGGTGAGGCGGTAGGTGAGGCAGTAGAAGAAGAAGGTGAAGTACTACCATCAACAGGTTATTCAGCTCACCGGGGTCCCTCAGTGCTGCTGGTCAGCTTAAAAAGTCTATGCAGAGCCTACACAGTGGGTCCAGTTTCCTCCCTGCAATGATGTCACTACCTGGCCGGATAGGTCTGGAGGAGGAAGCTCTGTCCTTGCCCTCCTCCTTCTCTGAATGTCGGGGTCTCGGTAAGCACATGATTGGTTGCTAGGACCGCTGATGTCCTAGCAACCAGTCACATGCTTGCCTCGCCCCCATATCCTGACATTCAGAGAAGGAGGAGGGCAAGGATGGAGGAGGGGGAAGTCTGGGGACCACTAGTGCTGACAACAGTGGGCAGTGGCAGTGAATGACGCTGCCGCTCAGTCTATATTCTCTGACAGATCTTATTGCTGTTCCTGAGGCCAAGGTGCAGCTCCATGCAGCAGCAGAGACTAAATTGGCATTTTGGCAAGGTGCTCTTGGGGGATTCAGACCCTCCTAATCCCCCCTTATCTATGTCCCTGGCCATGTGTGTGTTTGTATGTTCTCAGCTGACTGTTGGCTTTCTGATAGAAGTGATTCAGACAAGTGTGACTAGATAGAATGGAGAGAGCAACATGGATTTGCTGATCCTTCCTTTAGTGAATCAACCCAGAAGCAGCTTGAATTGTGTTACCCACTGGTTCGGAGCTGTCAATCCTTGGCTGGTATGACCTGGGAACCAGCTATTGGAACATAATCTGTTTACTCTCCTTTTTATGTACTGTTTGCAACTTATATCTGCAGAGCACAGCAGGACAGGTGATGCACTTATTTTCTGGTTCAACAAAGAACTTTCTCATGTCACCTATAAGCTTCCAGCTTGCTCATTGAACAATAAATCAATATCATAATTTATTTTCAGTTAGGTTTACCTCTTTGTTCACTATTTATGTATTTATTTATTTTTTTAAAGATCACATGCTATATGCTATGTTCCTTATGATGACTTATCCTTAAAGTGTTACTAAACACAGGACTCTGCATTCACTATATGTGGTCTTCTAAAGCACACAGAACATGGAAATGCAATAGTTTTAGTAAATGTAAACTGCTAAATCCCATTTCTCTTTAGCAGTACATAGCAGTCTTGTGACTGTCTGGTTAAAGCTTGTAGTAGGAGTTTTAATTTTTCCCTGATTGTCCTATCAGGCTGCAGGACCCCTTATCCTCTGTCTGGACAGTGCTGATTGGCCCTGTGCTGATCTTATGCACCCTCCACAAGAAAAAGAAAATACTCTCTAGCAATACATGCCAAATTGAGCATGTGCAACCTGTCCCCTAATGCTCTGTTCTATCAGGAAATGGCCTGGAGTCAGTGGAAGAAGTTGAGGATCAGAGAGACAGGATCACACAGCCTTTATACACAATGCAGAGGGTTAACCCTTTAGGTTCCACAGTGACTATAACAAGCATGCTTTACTGCACATACAGACTGATTTTACTACTGTGGGTTTAGTAACACTTTAAAGCAAAAATCATATAGGATATCCACGCTAAAACATAAACATTACAAATAAGCAGCTGCTTAAGCAATCTGTGAGACTAGATGCAAGAATTGCGATAAATATACGAAGCAGCGCTAAATAATTTAACTCAATGTTATGAAAACACAAAAATGAATCAATATAATGATGAAAAAAGTGTAAAAAGAAATCCCACCAAATATATAAATAGTGTCCAAAAGAGCCCATACACAAGGGCTGAAAAGGAAAAAATATGTGAAACAAGAAAGTCCAAAGGAAACAAATTTTCCATGATTTACTTGCTCCACCAGTGTCCCCACAATCACAGTTCACCAAGCATGAAAGCCTCTTACCGGATCCTGTGGACCATCTTATAGTAAGGTCAAATGCCTGTGTTACATATCCTTATTAAGGGAAACTCCAAAGCGGGAAATGTCATCAAGTCAGGGTTGGTTCATCAGCAGGATGAAAAATAAAAAGCGTAAACGCCCATAGTGTAACCCATAAAAACATTTATTCAAAAAAAAAAAAAAAAACAAGTGAAACTTGCAAAGGGAATCACACTAAGCAAATCCTTGGACAATAGGTTTTAAAAAAACTTGCATATAGCAATAAAAACAGATACAATTGCTCTCCCAAAAAGCAGCCGGTCAAAAAGCGTGCGTAATGACGAAGCGTCGTAGCCACGCCCAACTAGTTTCGTCAAAGAGATGACGTCATTGGGGAACTGGCTTACACATCGTACAGCGTGGTGTTTTCGTGTTTTCACAACATTGAGTTCAATTTTTTACCGCTGCTTCATATATTTATCACAACACTTTAAATCACAATAATAATGTATTCACTTCTATTTTACTGAACATAGATGACAAATAAAAGCATATTTGTAAAGAAGTGTTTATAGCTTTTTCTTTTGAACAAGATTGTGCGGGATCCAACTGTTTTATACAACCAACTTCAAAGTAACTCCTCAGACTGATGTTAAATCTACACTCATATTATCTATATTATCCCCCAAAATTAATTTTCTACTCTGATTTTATACTATCAATATACCATAATTATATCTAAACCAGATTTTATTCTGACTGGTGAGCTCACTTTTCTCACTGAAGATGATATCTTCTAGCTCCACTAAAATATGTTGTTATAGAGCAGGAACTCTAAAGTTTCCTTTTGCTTTCATAACTTCTGGATGGTACCACTAGAAGACAAATGGAAACGATTTACTGTTAAGGACAAACTGCATCTATCCAAAATAAATTAAAATGGTAGATGTGAAAAAAAGTAGACTATACATATTGTAGTGTGCCATTCAAAGCAAATGGAATGTCTTAGTGCAGTGCATTTTAATGTGTGACATAATACACATTACGATGCATGCATTAACCCCCTGGGGAATTAATCTAAAGACTTTGGATGTGAATTGCCCTAGGATTCCCTCACCCATCAGTACCATCTCTGTTCTAAGCAATAACACTGACAGTCTGGTCCTAGGCTCTTCTTCAGTAGTGACAATGGTTGTACCTTTATTGATAGGTACTTTGTAGCAATTTTATTACAGTGTTTTTTGTTATTGTGTTCATGCGTAGAATAAGATTTGTCTTTTAATGTCTTCATTTCGCTTGCTCCAGTGACCTCACAAGTTTTTTTCCCATTGAACCCCTTACTTTCCCACCAGTTACTGCTAATTAATTCTGTTTACCTCTTTCCTCCCCTTTTCGCCTTATTTTTTGTTTGTCAAATTTGTTTTTGCTCTTTGTTTGCAATTGTTTTCATTTTATTTGTTTTATCTATTCGTTTATATAGCACAATATTAGGAAACATACACATAATACTTTTATTTAATTTGTAAATAAACGTTTTTTTTATGTTTTCTACCCAAAAACATAATTTTAGGGGTCACTGTGCGGTTGTCTTAATCATTTGCATGAGCATGAATGTTTGCCAAATAGCTTGTAATATAATTATCTCCTAAGACCCTCAGCTCCGTCTAGTGGCCATGATGCATTTTTTTAAACTAAGGTGTTTCATGAAAAAAGAAAATAAAATCTAGTCACTGATAGAAGCTGATAATCATAGCCTAAATGTTTAATAAATTGTTAAAAGCACTTCAAAACCCACAGTTGTTATGCTAAAATAAAAACTACAGTGTGTATTTCTGGAGAAAATAGCTACACATACAGTACAATGGCTGGAGAGTATGTAAGCAGCTTGAGAGGGAGAGATAAGACCGTTTTATTCTAAATACAAATTGTATATTATTGTGTAGTATTATAATGTATTATTTCAGAGGCCGCAACCAGAAATATTGTACAGACTCCCTGTGCATTATGTAAGCAGCTTTACTAAGCTATAATTGAAGATGGAGAGATGAAGCAGGTTTTATCCTGAAATAAAAATGAGAGTGTATTATTTCAGATACAACAGTAAGAAATACTTTACAAAGTCACTGTTCATTAGGTAAGTGCTTTTACTAGACTGCAGTTGACCAGGGAGATTTAAGGTAGGTTTATTTGTGAAATAAAATTAAGAGTGTATTATTTCTTAGACAATAGCCAGAAATATTATACAAACTACATAGACAAAATTGCAGCAGTTGGAATGGGCTTCATTTTAAAATGACACCGTGTTTGCAGCTTTTAGGCGAAATATCCAAAATAAAGTTTTTTCACTAAAGAACAGTAAGGAATATTGTAGAGATGTAATAAATAATATTTAAACAATCTGTTGTAGGCCACACACCAAAATCACAAACCTTATGCAGGTACTGAGGCCACAAAAACCTGCAATACTTTTCACTGTGAAATTGAAACTATATTGTACTGATTGCATAGACAGCATTTCAATAATCTCTTGTAGGCCAAATTTGCTAAATCACATACCTCATGCAGCTTTTGAGGGAATACAAATAAATGAATATTTTTCAAATGTATTTAAAATGTATATTTTTCAAATTTAAAATGTATATTTTTCAAATTTAAGTTAAAGAAATATTTTACAGACTGCATAGATATTATTTCAATAATCTCTTGCATTTCACATTTCCAAAAACACATACATCATGAAGCTTTTAAATACAAAAAAGCACAATAAAGTGTACATTTTTCACTGTTAAAAAAATAAGTATTTTATTAATTGACAGTATTTTAACAATCTATTGTAGGCTGCATTTGCAAAATCAGATACGTCATGCAAATTCGAGGTAAAGAAAACACAGTGATGTGTATCCTTTTTACTGTCAAAATTGATAAATTGATACCTCATGCAGCCTTTAAAAAAAAAATAAAAAAATTTGTATAGGAGTGTATCCCTTGGGAATGTTAGACCATTCTTTCAAAAGTGGATTTGCAAGGTCAAGGACTGATGTGGATGAGAAGGCCTGGCTCACAATCACCTCTCTAATTCATTCCAAAGGTGTTCTATCGGGTTGAGGTCAGGACTCTGTGCAGGACAGTCAAGTTCCTCCACCTAAAACTCACTCATCCATGTCTTCATGGACCTTGCTTTGTGCACTGGTATGCAATCATGTTGGAACGGGAAGGGGCCATCCCCAACTGTTTCTGCAAAGTTAGAAGCATGAAATTGTCCAAAATGTCTTGGTATGCTGAAGCCTTAGGATTTCCCTTCACTTGAACTAAGCCAAACCCCTGAAAATCAACCCCACATCATAATTTCCCATCCACCAAATGATTTGGACCAGTGCACAGAGTCCTGACCTCAACCGGACAGAACACCTTTGGGATGAGAAAGAGTGGAGACTGCAAGCCAGGCCTTATGGTTCACATCAGTGCCTGACCTCACAAATCCGCTTCTGGAAGAATGGTCAAACATTCCCATAGACACACTCCTAAACTTGTGGACAGCCTTCCCAGAAGAGTTGAAACTGTTATGGCTGCAAAGGGTGGACCAACTCAACATTGAACCCTATGGACTAAGACTGAGATGCCGTTTGAGTTCATGTGCGTGTAAAGGCAGGCGTCCCAATACTTTTGGTAATATAGTATATGCAATATATATATATATATATATATATATATATACACAGGCATACACACACACGCATATACACACACACACGCTACAAATATATATTCTCATTTTGTCCATTTCTTTTTTTTATGTTTAGTACATTTTGTGACTACCTTGAAGCTAAGATCATGAAGTATAAATGACCTGCAGTTGAATCACAATATGATATAGTTCTTAATAATGAAATACATTATACAGCAAGTTTGAGGAAAAAAATACACATGTTCTGTCTATTAATACACACTGAGCCTTGAAAATACAACAGGCTTATTATAGAATTCGTATACCTTGCACCATTTCCAAGAAAATATTTCCATTTAAAACTAAGTCTTTTAGACAGTTTTTAAGACTGCAGAAACAGAGTACTTATTAGTTATGGTGACAGTTGACAATGATTTACCTGAAGTAGGATGACAACCAAAAGTAGGAAAATCAAAAGAGATAGACAAGCTGACCAAGCTAGTCTGAAAGGCTGGTGGAAATGACTTAGACAAATCAGCTGTCTATAGCTCTGACAACAATACGACATTTAATTCCTGATATTATCTCTGTGATATGATTATTTTTTGAAAAATTATGACATTGGGAGTTCTTTTTAACACGTCCATAAAGTTATAGGCTAAGCTGTAATGACCATTATAATGTTAGAGAGCTGGAATGATTGAAACTAGAAGTATAAGTGAAAATAAAACCAAGTAATTGTAAGGCATTATCTCCTTGCGGTAATCAAAAGTACATTATCTATAAACAGACAATCTATCTTTCTCTTTATTTGAAACAAAATCAAGAGTTGTAGTGGTTGCTCTGGTGACTTAATCCAAGTTTCTGGAGTCTCCTGGCCTATTGTCAGGTTTTTAGTAATCACCATAAAATTGTCCATGGGAATGGAATCAATTTCCATGGCTTATTGGCTATGACTAAGGTTTTAATCAAAAATGAACACAATAGAATTGCTACTAAAACTGTCCCTCTAAAATGTCACCAATAAAAACATAATACAAATACTGAACGGAAAACAAAAAGTGAACAGACTCAGTTAAAAAAAAGTAAAATATTTTAAAACCTAACCTAGTTCTATTGCTGATTAGTAAGTCAATGCGCCTGCCTTAATAAGAAACCCACCTTAACCCGCAGTAAAGTGTAAGATAACAATCAACCAACTGGACCAGATGGGAGTCTGCTTAAAGCGAATGTAAATTCAGGCTAGTGACATTCATGTATTTTGAAAATTCTTAAAGTGAAACTATAGGAAAAGCTTTTTTCTTCTCATTTTGGATAGTGCAAGGCAGGGTTATAACAGCTGTTAATTTTTTTATTCGCCACTCGTGTCTCGTTACTTCTTGTCCCATAGCCAAACAACAATCCCTGCAAATGTAGGGGATTTTTTGTGAACCCCCAGGTCAACAGAACTAGTGTCCCCATTGGAAGATTTCCCCACAATTATTTTTCTAGGGAAAACCCAAAAGCTGGGATTTTATTTTACTTTTATTTTCAATGATAATGGTAAACAGGACAAATATGTAAAGATGGTGTTTCTCCTTACGGGGGGGGGGGGGGGGACAGACAGCAATAAAACCTGACAAGCATTCTAATTCCTCTACACTCTATTCAAAACTTAAAAAAAGTTTTGCCTTTAGTTATACTTTACCAATCAGTAAAAGATCTTTAAAACAAGCCCTAAAGGTAGCTGCAGGCACAGTGGATCAAATTGTTGCCGACCTAACAGAATAACATTTACGGACACAACACCCATCTTACTGGCACTGCCAAGTTTTTACTGGAATTTCCTACAATTATAAAATTACAATTTTAAGTGCAAATTTCAGTATTTAGGTTACAAACAATTACAATATGCAATTAGCAATGTGATTTAAGGTAGATGTTAAGGCAAAAAACATACTTCTCTCTTTTTTTTTTTTTTGATACAGTAAGTAAGTAGCTCAGGGACAGGACTGTTAATTTTGACATCAAATTTAGATTTAGTTTTAGTCATGGTCTATTGACTAAAAAGCCATTTTAGTTTTAGTCATATTTTAGCCTTTTGACTAAAATGCCATTTTAGTTTTAGTCATATTTTAGCCTTTTGACTAAAATGCCATTTTGATTTTAAACATATTTAAGTCATTTGAATTGTTTTAGTTTTTTTTTTTTTTGTTAAGGATGCAGAGGCTGGTCCGCTCCTTAACAACCAGCTATTCACTGATTTTTAAGGATGCTGGCAGCCCCCTCCTTTGAACAAAATTTTATTGGATTTTTTGTAAACAAAACCAACATAAACATATGGAGTACAAATGCATATATCAATAACAATACAACTGTAGTGAATTGTTCTAGTTTTAGTCAACTAAAGTCTCCAGTACATTTTAGTCAACTAACATCGAATGGGTTTAGTTAAATTGTGATGCATTATTTAAACATTTCTCTAGAATTGCCAAACTCATTATGTACTCCTGGAATAAAAATCGAATACCATAATATTATTTATGGTATTAAGGTTTGAGCATGTACACACAGCTTTAGCCGTTGTCATATATAATGTCTTTATAAATAAAACCAAGTTTCATAAACAAACACAAATATTGCTTTTTGACAAACAGAAGTGCAACTTTAAATTAATAACCCCCCCCCAAAAAAAAAAAAAAACTGTAAACACTATTGGCTGCAATGCAATTGCACATATTACCTGAATACGGTATATTACCAACATTAAATATTAAGAGAAAAGAAAAAATAAATAGTGTTAATTTAGTCAACGAAAATATTTTAGTGACCGAAATTAACACTGCTCAAGAGGGCAAGAAATTAGAATGGGCAGGCACACATATATGAAACTGTAGGTGACACTGACAGCAGTGTGCAGCAGCAAAGATGAAGATGGCACCTAACCGACATGACACGTCTAGTGTTGAGCGAACACGGACTGTATTATTCGTGTTCGTACCGAATAATTGGATTTTTTGTACCCGAACACGGACACGGACACTTTACTGTATGTTCGGGTAAAAATCCGTGTTCGGTCGTTTTATTTCCGGGTTTTGCAGGCTTTGGCGCTCTTTTCATGGCGGGCTTTCAACAGCCAATCAACAATCGTTTAACTGGTGTGCCTTAAGCCATCCCAGCCATGCCTGCAAATGTCTCAGTAGCTGTGATTGGCCGTCTGAAGCATGTGACCAAGTCTTTATAAGTTCGAGGCAGCCGCAGCGGCGTCATTATGCTGCTTAGATTCAGGGACAGAGCACACATCAACGTGCTGGCTGCTGATTAGGGAAAGATAGGCAGGAAAAAACCATTTGTGTCCGGATAGAATTGAGGGACAGGTCGGAGTGTTTAGGCAGGGCGAGTTGTAGGCATTTTAGGGATAGAGTCTGCTGAATTATATAGGGTCAGTGTCTTCTACAAACTACAATCGATATTGCTGTGTGGGGGGTGGGGTCTGCACTCAATCCTGATCTACGATCTCTTCTCAATCCTGTTAGGGACAGAGTCTGCTGAATTTTAGGGAAACTGTGTTCTACAAACTACAATCGATATTGCTGTGTGGTGTGGGATTGGAGATAGGCAGGTGTCAGTGATCCACATCCATTTTTCTGTGTGTGAGCTGCAGTGAACACAATCTTTTTGGGCTGCAGTGAACACAATCTTTTTGGGCTGCAGTGAACACAATCTTTTTGGGCTGCAGTGAACACAATCTTTTTGGGCTGCAGTGAACACAATCTTTTTGGGCTGCAGTGAACACAATCTTTTTGGGGTGCAGTGAACAAAATCTTTTTGGGGTGCAGTGAACACAATCCTTTTTGGTGTGCAGTGAACACAATCTTTGTGGGGTGCAGTGAACAAAATCCTTTGTGGGGTGCAGTGAACACAATCTTTTTGGGGTGCAGTGAACAAAATCCTTTTTGGGGTGCAGTGAACAACATCCTTTTTGGGGTGCAGTGAACACAATCTTTTTGGGGTGCAGTGAACAAAATCCTTTGTGGGGTGCAGTGAACACAATCTTTTTGGGGTGCAGTGAACACAATCTTTTTGGGGTGGAGTGAACAACATCCTTTTTGGGGTGCAGTGAACAAAATCCTTTTTGGGGTGCAGTGAACAAAATCATTTTTGGGGTGCAGTGAACACAATCTTTTTGGGGTGCAGTGAACACAATCTTTGTGGGGTGCAGTGAACACAATCTTTTTGGGGTGGAGTGAACAACATCCTTTTTGGGGTGCAGTGAACAACATCCTTTTTGGGGTGCAGTGAACACAATCTTTTTGGGGTGCAGTGAACACAATCTTTGTGGGGTACAGTGAACAGAATCTTTGTGGGGTGCAGTGAACACAATCTTTGGGGGGTACAGTGAACACAATCTTTGTGAGGTGCAGTGAACACAATCTTTGTGGGGTGCAGTGAACACAATCATTGTGGGGTGCAGTGAACTCAATCTTTGTGGGGTACAGTGAACACAATCTCATACTGAAGGTTTGAGGGTGCTGCCTGTTCCATACTCCCCCTACTCCTCATCTAGCCTTTTAGGGGTACAAACAATAGTAATTGGGGCCTAGTGTGGTTGTGTACGTGTGATATACATACACTTTTTTGGGATCATATTTTCTATTCCGCTATTTAATCAAAAACCTTTGGGGATCAGTTAAATTGGGGGATAGTCTGTGTTGGTACGTGTGAGAGAGATCCACCTTTCCAAGTTGTTGGGGTTCATCTCATACTTCTGAAGGTTTGAGGGTGCTGCCTGTTCCATACTCCCCCTACTCCTAGCCTTTTAGGGGTACAAACAATAGTAATTGGGGCCTAGTGTGGTTGTGTACGTGTGATATACATACACTTTTTTGGGATCATATTTTCTATTCCGCTATTTAATCAAAAACCTTTGGGGATCAGTTAAATTGGGGGATAGTCTGTGTTGGTACGTGTGAGAGAGATCCACCTTTCCAAGTTGTTGAGGTTCATCTCATACTTCTGAAGGTTTGAGGGTGCTGCCTGTTCCATACTCCCCCTACTCCTAGCCTTTTAGGGGTACAAACAATAGTAATTGGGGCCTAGTGTGGTTGTGTACGTGTGATATACATACACTTTTTTGGGATCATATTTTCTATTCCGCTATTTAATCAAAAACCTCTGGGGATCAGTTAAATTGGGGGATAGTCTGTGTTGGTACGTGTGAGAGAGATCCACCTTTCCAAGTTGTTGGGGTTCATCTCATACTTCTGAAGGTTTGAGGGTGCTGCCTGTTCCATACTCCCCCTACTCCTAGCCTTTTAGGGGTACAAACAATAGTAATTGGGGCCTAGTGTGGTTGTGTACGTGTGATATACATACACTTTTTTGGGATCATATTTTCTATTCCGCTATTTAATCAAAAACCTTTGGGGATCAGTTAAATTGGGGGATAGTCTGTGTTGGTACGTGTGAGAGAGATCCACCTTTCCAAGTTGTTGGGGTTCATCTCATACTTCTGAAGGTTTGAGGGTGCTGCCTGTTCCATACTCCCCCTACTCCTAGCCTTTTAGGGGTACAAACAATA
This sequence comes from Pelophylax lessonae, assembly GCF_965119305.1. Classification (NCBI taxonomy): domain Eukaryota; kingdom Metazoa; phylum Chordata; class Amphibia; order Anura; family Ranidae; genus Pelophylax; species Pelophylax lessonae. Next base: position 384,774,455 of record NC_138770.1, read on the forward strand.
GTAATTGGGGCCTAGTGTGGTTGTGTACGTGTGATATACATACACTTTTTTGGGATCATATTTTCTATTCCGCTATTTAATCAAAAACCTTTGGGGATCAGTTAAATTGGGGGATAGTCTGTGTTGGTACGTGTGAGAGAGATCCACCTTTCCAAGTTGTTGAGGTTCATCTCATACTTCTGAAGGTTTGAGGGTGCTGCCTGTTCCATACTCCCCCTACTCCTAGCCTTTTAGGGGTACAAACAATAGTAATTGGGGCCTAGTGTGGTTGTGTACGTGTGATATACATACACTTTTTTGGGATCATATTTTCTATTCCGCTATTTAATCAAAAACCTCTGGGGATCAGTTAAATTGGGGGATAGTCTGTGTTGGTACGTGTGAGAGAGATCCACCTTTCCAAGTTGTTGGGGTTCATCTCATACTTCTGAAGGTTTGAGGGTGCTGCCTGTTCCATACTCCCCCTACTCCTAGCCTTTTAGGGGTACAAACAATAGTAATTGGGGCCTAGTGTGGTTGTGTACGTGTGATATACATACACTTTTTTGGGATCATATTTTCTATTCCGCTATTTAATCAAAAACCTTTGGGGATCAGTTAAATTGGGGGATAGTCTGTGTTGGTACGTGTGAGAGAGATCCACCTTTCCAAGTTGTTGGGGTTCATCTCATACTTCTGAAGGTTTGAGGGTGCTGCCTGTTCCATACTCCCCCTACTCCTAGCCTTTTAGGGGTACAAACAATAGTAATTGGGGCCTAGTGTGGTTGTGTACGTGTGATATACATACACTTTTTTTGGATCATATTTTCTATTCCGCTATTTAATCAAAAACCTTTGGGGATCAGTTAAATTGGGGGATAGTCTGTGTTGGTACGTGTGAGAGAGATCCACCTTTCCAAGTTGTTGGGGTTCATCTCATACTTCTGAAGGTTTGAGGGTGCTGCCTGTTCCATACTCCCCCTACTCCTAGCCTTTTAGGGGTACAAACAATAGTAATTGGGGCCTAGTGTGGTTGTGTACGTGTGATATACATACACTTTTTTGGGATCATATTTTCTATTCCGCTATTTAATCAAAAACCTCTGGGGATCAGTTAAATTGGGGGATAGTCTGTGTTGGTACGTGTGAGAGAGATCCACCTTTCCAAGTTGTTGGGGTTCATCTCATACTTCTGAAGGTTTGAGGGTGCTGCCTGTTCCATACTCCCCCTACTCCTAGCCTTTTAGGGGTACAAACAATAGTAATTGGGGCCTAGTGTGGTTGTGTACGTGTGATATACATACACTTTTTTGGGATCATATTTTCTATTCCGCTATTTAATCAAAAACCTTTGGGGATCAGTTAAATTGGGGGATAGTCTGTGTTGGTACGTGTGAGAGAGATCCACCTTTCCAAGTTGTTGGGGTTCATCTCATACTTCTGAAGGTTTGAGGGTGCTGCCTGTTCCATACCCCCCCTACTCCTCATCTAGCCTTTTAGGGGTACAAACAATAGTAATTGGGGCCTAGTGTGGTTGTGTACGTGTGATATACATACACTTTTTTTGGATCATATTTTCTATTCCGCTATTTAATCAAAAACCTTTGGGGATCAGTTAAATTGGGGGATAGTCTGTGTCGGTACGTGTGAGAGAGATCCACCTTTCCAAGTTGTTGGGGTTCATCTCATACTTCTGAAGGTTTGAGGGTGCTGCCTGTTCCATACTCCCCCTACTCCTCATCTAGCCTTTTAGGGGTACAAACAATAGTAATTGGGGCCTAGTGTGGTTGTGTACGTGTGATATACATACACTTTTTTTGGATCATATTTTCTATTCCGCTATTTAATCAAAAACCTTTGGGGATCAGTTAAATTGGGGGATAGTCTGTGTTGGTACGTGTGAGAGAGATCCACCTTTCCAAGTTGTTGGGGTTCATCTCATACTTCTGAAGGTTTGAGGGTGCTGCCTGTTCCATACTCCCCCTACTCCTCATCTAGCCTTTTAGGGGTACAAACAATAGTAATTGGGGCCCAGTGTGGTTGTGTACGTGTGATATACATACACTTTTTTGGGATCATATTTTCTATTCCGCTATTTAATCAAAAACCTTTGGGGATCAGTTAAATTGGGGGATAGTCTGTGTCGGTACGTGTGAGAGAGATCCACCTTTCCAAGTTGTTGGGGTTCATCTCATACTTCTGAAGGTTTGAGGGTGCTGCCTGTTCCATACTCCCCCTACTCCTCATCTAGCCTTTTAGGGGTACAAACAATAGTAATTGGGGCCCAGTGTGGTTGTGTACGTGTGATATACATACACTTTTTTTGGATCATATTTTCTATTCCGCTATTTAATTTAACTGGGCCTCCATGCGAGACCTGTGTGCCTTGTTGCGCTGTTTTGAGTACTCCACCAACATGGCCAGTGGCAATGACGCCGTTCTCAGCTTAACTATCCCACTTCCATGCCTCCTTGAAAAAACAATTCGGGCGATGATGGAAGAGGATGTGGCACAGGATGAGGAGGAGGAGGAGGATGAAGAGGTAACATTTCCAAGGCTTTCAGGGCAGTCATTCGCAAGGGGCTCCGAGGGTGGGTTCCTGCACACGCAAACGCCAGGGACGCAATTGTCCAGCAGGGGCACAGTTCTGGAGGATGAGGAGGATGAGGAGGAGGAGGAGCTGGAGGAGGAGATGGAACCATGTTCACAGCAGGGTGGCACCCAGGCCAGCTCATGGCCATCACTGGTGCGTGGCTGGGGGGATACAGAGGACACGGACGATACACCTCCCACAGAGGACAGCCTTTCGTTGCCTCTGGGCAGCCTGGCACACATGAGCGATTACATGCTGCAGTGTCTCCACAACGACCGCCGAGTTGCCCACATTCTAACTTGTGCTGATTACTGGGTGGCCACGCTGCTGGATCCCCGTTACAAGGACAACGTACCGTCCTTAATTCACTCACTGGAGCGCGATCGCAAGATGCGCGAGTACAAGCGCACGCTGGTAGACGCCATGCTGCTGGCATTCCCATCTGACAGCGGGGCCACAGTGGAAGCACAAGGCAGAGGAGGAGGAGGAGGAGGTCGCCAACGCAACCAGGGCACCGCCAGCACCTCAGAAGGCAGGGTTAGCATGGCCGAAATGTGGAAAAGCTTTGTCAGCACGCCACAACAAACAGCAGCACCAGCAGCTCAGATGGAACGTCTTAGCAGGAGGCAGCATTTTACCAACATGGTGGAGCAGTATGTGTGCACACGCCTACATGTAGTGAATGACGGGTCTGCCCCCTTCAACTTCTGGGTCTCCAAATTGGGCACATGGCTTGAGCTTGCCCTTTACGCCTTGGAGGTGCTGGCGTGCCCTGCAGCCAGTGTATTATCTGAACGGGTATTTAGCACGGCTGGGGGCGTTATAACAGACAAGCGCAGCCGCCTGTCCAGAGACAATGTGGACAAGCTCACGTTCATTAAAATGAACCAGGCATGGATCCCACGGGACTTTTCCGTACCTTATGCAGAATAGCAATGGATACCGACCTTACCCACCCATTGTTCCATTTTTGCTCTTTCTCACTCTTTTGGGGTGTACCCTCATTTAAAATTTTTGAAAAGAAGCAGTGTTGGCTACCTCGTCCTCCTCCTCAGGGCCAGATTAATGTAGGGGCTATTGGAGCTGCAGCTCCAGGCCCCTACCTTTTATATAGGCCCCGGGTTGGCCATATTCACTGTTACCGCTCTTCTGTCACTTGTAAACACAGAAGTCTGGCTTCTATGCTCGCTTCCCCAGGCAGCACCCTCAGAACCTCCCCACACAGCGTGAAGGCCGGACAAGGAGGGACAGTTGGCGATGCATGGATGTGTTTATGGGCTTCAGAGACAGCATCCCATGTTGAATTAGGCATGCATGGCTGCACCCTTCCTCCTCTGGGTGCATGGCAAGGCACGGCCCTTAAGGCCCTTCAAAATCCTCAGCACCAAGCCCATGATGCTGTTAATCCGGCCCTGGTCCTCCTCCACCGCCGCTTCCACCTACACCGCCCATAGGTGTGCGCAGCCTATTGCATTAAGGTGTGCACCCCAAAGTTGAAATACACATGCATGTGTTTGCCAGCAGGGAGAGTAATGTATCGGGGCCATGTACCTGTAGGCAAGGAGAAATAGAGCAGAGCAGGTCCCAGGGAGATCTTTCCCATCTCCTCACTGGCAATGCTATGTGCCCTAGGTGATTAGGGTGTGCCCAGGCACACCCAGCACACCCTGTGCGCACGCCTATGTCACCGCTAGGCTTGTGACGGTATCAGATTTTCATGCTGCGATTAATTGATTAAGGTTTTGCCACGGTATACGGTATTATCACGGTATTCTATTATTAAATTTAAATTATTAAATTTCCACCTCACTTCAATTTCATTGCTGAATTTAGGGGCTTTGGTTCACTTATGCACATTATTATATAGTCAGTCAGTACAGACTCTGTGAACCAGGCCTAAAATAGGTCATCAAGCAGTGTCTGGCCTAACTGGTGATAACTGGTTCTGGCGCTCGGCTCCGATCCGATGGCCTGGTCATTAAGAGGGCAAATCCTTGTGGTCAAGAAGTGGTTAAACCTGAAGGAGGTGTTGTTTATAAATTACTTTACTATTGCTTTAGGCCTGGTTCACATGTATGCGGGTTGGTGGTTCACATTTGCACAGGCATAGCAGCCCATTGATTTGAATGGGCTGCTATGCCCTCATTTTCCGCAGAAAAAAGGTGCATGCAGCATTTTTTTAAAATTCAGTGGCCTTGAAATCCATCCTGCTTTTGCACCATGCGACTAACCTGCAGTTCCTGCTCTGGCAAGCTTTCTGCATTTTTTGTATACGTGGGCACGGCATTTAAAAATAAACAGTTTGCGTGTGCAGCAACGGCAGGTAAGTCGCATGGTGCAAAAGAAGGATGGATTTCATGGCCACTGCATTTTTTTAAATTCTGCATGCACCTTTTTTCAGCTGAAAACGCAGGCATAGCAGCTCAAGCCCATTCACATCAATGGGCTGCTATGCCTGTGCAAATGTGGGCCCCCAACCCGCATACATGTGAACCAGGCCTAAAGCAATAGTAAAGTCATTAATTGGTTAAACCTGCAGGAGGACCGGTGTTTTTATCTATTAATGACTTTACTATTGCTTTAGGCCTGGTTCACATGTATGCGGGTTGGGGGCCCACATTTGCACAGGCATAGCAGCCCATTGATGTGAATGGGCTTGAGCTGCTATGCCTGCGTTTTCAGCTGAAAAAAGGTGCATGCAGAATTTAAAAAAATGCAGTGGCCATGAAATCCATCCTTCTTTTGCACCATGCGACTTACCTGCCGTTGCTGCACACGCAAACTGTTTATTTTTAAATGCCGTGCCCACGTATACAAAAAATGCAGAAAGCTTGCCAGAGCAGGAACTGCAGGTTAGTCGCATGGTGCAAAAGCAGGATGGATTTCAAGGCCACTGAATTTAAAAAAAATGCTGCATGCACCTTTTTTCTGCGGAAAATGAGGGCATAGCAGCCCGTTCAAATCAATGGGCTGCTATGCCTGTGCAAATGTGGGCCGCCAACCCGCATACATGTGAACCGCCAACCCGCATACATGTGAACCACCAACCCGCATACATGTGAACCAGGCCTAAAGCAATAGTAAAGTCATTAATAGATAAAAACACCGGTCCTCCTGCAGGTTTAACCACTTCTGGATCGCAAGGATTTGCCCCTTTAAAGACCAGGCCATCGGATCAGAGCGCCAGGACCAGTCATCACCAGGTAGGCCAGACACTGCTTGATGGCTATATAATAATGTAATGTGGGCTGCTAGGCGTGTGTGTGTGTATATATATATTTATTAGAGCTGCACGATTCTGGCCAAAATGAGAATCACGATTTTTTAGCTTGGAATAAAGATCACGATTCTCTCACGATTCTCTGTGTAACAAAAAAAAAAAAAATTGGGATAACTTTACTGTTACGTTTTTTTTTTTTTTTTTATTCATTAAAGTCTAATCATTGCGTTTGAAAGACTGCTGCGCAAATACAGTGTGACATAAAATATTACAACAATCGCCATTTTATTCTGTAGGGTCTCTGCTAAAAAAATATATAAAATGTTTGGGGGTTCTAAGTACTTTTCTAGCAAAAAAAAAACTGATTTTAACTTGCAAACAGCAAGTGTCAGAAAAAGATCCAGTCTTTAAGAGGTTAAACTTCCTTTCTCCCTGGCAGAGGGAAGGAAAAGATACAAATGTAATCATTTTTGTTTATAGTTAGGAGACTTAATGCTGAAAGGTGTTAGCTGAGTGAGTGAATGAGTCATCCAGCTCACTGAAATGTATCAATTCACAAGTCAGGCAGACTTGACAGAGAAACTCGGTATTTTAAAAATGCCACAATAACAATACCGTGGCTATGCAATACCGCGATATATCGAATTACCGAAAACCGGCATATGTCTAGTCACCGCCACATCCACCACCACCTCAACCTCCCTCCTACTCCATATGGGCCTCGTCCTTCAGAGATGAAGAAGAACATTGTTTTATTTTTCTGTTTTTTTTTGTTGTTTTAAGTTATTTCCCTATCCACATTTGTTTGCAGAGCACTTGCCATGCTCTTAATTACGTTTTGCTGCCATTTGCAGCACTCTAGCCCTTTCCTTTGGTGTTTTAGAGCCATTTTAGTGCCTTAAAGTTCGGGTCCCCATTGACTTCAATGGGGTTCGGTGTCCGGGAAAAGTTCGGTAAAAGTCCGGGACACGGACCCGGACTTTTTTTTAAAGTTCGGCCGAACCCGTCGAACACGGACATCTAGGTGTTCGCTCAACCCTAGACACGTCCCCTCCTGAGTCACATTGACAGTCACTCTCCATGCCAGGTGTCCCCTTCAATCCACTCCAGTCCAAACAGCACTGACAGTCCCACTCCCGGCTTGCCTTGCTCTCATCCTTCAGACCCGCACACGAGGCTCCAGCAGCTCCACTCAGTTACTTTGCACAATGACATAACACAACATGCTTAGGCACTGCCTCCACCAGACCCATCTGCTGCCATTGATGCCTGAACACACTGTAGCAGGCATTTGGATGGTCTCGGCCAGCTCTGGATTGGAACTGCGCATGCGAGCCAAGTGTCACAGCCATATTTTTTACCGCCAAACTTTTCTTTTCACTGGCATTTACTGGCAGGAGAAAAGAGCCCGTTTTTTACTGGATGCCAGTAAAAATACTGATGGTTGGCAACACTGGATCAAATAAAGGTCAAGGTTCACTGCAGAGGGACTGAAGTCTTTCTCTAGGCTAGCTCACTCTACTTACACTCCAACAGTGACTTGGCAATCTTACAGTCTTCTAATCTTTAATTTACACAGAGGGCAAGTTCATTGGTAGAAGGAGCAGAGACAGCTGAGCTGGTCAGGATGCTGACTTTAGTGCTTCCTCTGTGAACCGTAATAATGAATTATTCCACAGTGCCTGGAGCTACAGAGTAAGATTTTTTTTTTTTTTAAAGCTCTTTAACTGATTGTTGAGAATATGTAAATACCTAAATGTCCAGGTTCACTTAAATTGACAGTAAACTCTCTCTCTTCCTTTGTTAAATCTCTCAGATACAAGCTTTTCTCTGCTATTCTCCGACTTCCGGTTCTAGGCTGGCTATGTTTGTTCTCCATGCCCCCTTTCTCTATGTGAACATAGCCATCCTTTCCTGCTTTCTCTTGACATACTACACCTCTACTTACAGAAACATTCAGCTCTATGAGAATTGGAGTACACATAGAGCAGATAATGTGATCAGCTCCCTCTCCACTAGTAGTGGTGAGTACATCAGTGGAGGATAGGGAGTGTGCACAGGACAAAAAAACATAAGGCTGAAAATAACGGTAGACTTTTTGAACAAGCCATAGTGTACTTGATCATTTAGAAAGATTGATGTAAAAAAATACATTTAACGTCACTTTAAAACCACCATGGTTGTGAATGTTTTTTTTTTTTTTCCAAGGCATCATCAAGGTGGGACTGGTGGGCCTAAAGTCAACTGCTGATTTTAGGTTCGCTTCAAGATGCTTTCCTTTATTAACATGATCAGAAAAAGTATTTACCATGCTATTGAGCAACAACGTCATTATTGGACAGCTGGATTGAAGACGACAATTTAGTATATTAGATACTTTGGTGCAGCATGTTATCACAATATCAAGAACATACATTTTTGCCTATTCTCAGTGGGAAAAAAAACATTACAAAGTAATAATAGTTAGAGTGATTATTAAAAACAGTTTTGCTTATAGATATACTTGCAGCCTAATGCAGCATGGTGCAGTTCTTCAGTAATTTACAGAATATAAACAGTGGGATTGATTTACAAAAACTGGAGAGTGCAAAAACTGGTGCAGCTATGCATGGTAGCCAATTAGCTACTAACTTCAGCTTGTTCAATTAAGCCTTGACACTAAAACCTGGAAGCTGATTGGTTTCTGTGCAGAGCTGCACCAGATTTTGCACTTTCCAGTTTTAGTAAATCATACTTCTGTACATCACAGTTATTATTGTCCCATTATTCAATAATTATTCCTACTTGTCAAGGAAGTTTGAAAGATTCATTGAGTCAACTATATTGATTGTTAAATTGATCAATGCACAACATTGCCTCCAATACAAAAATAAATTATTTAAAAATAATTAAGCTGGCTAATTAATGATTCCCAAAATTCTTTGACCTATGCAGATATTCTTTAACACTTTTGCTGCCAGGTCTGTATGGCGTACGGGCCTACAGTACTGCTTCCAGCTGTGAAATTCCCCACATTCCCCACAATCCTCCTGCTGCTTTAAGCTCATGATTACTTTGGTGACCCTACACTTATATCAGAACAGCTAAACAAAACAATAGCTCTTATCAGGGGATAACAATCTGCTGGTCAGAGCTATTCCCCCAAAAAGGTACCCCCCCCCCCCCGCTGCTGGCGCCGCTAGTACATTGATATTTCTTCCATGCTTTAACCTAAAAAAACACCCCTTCCCCACCGCACTAATCCCCACATCACCACTCGCTATCTCTTCACACTCACCCCCAAAAACCCTTGCATCGATCAGGCCCCCCCCCCCCCACAACACTTATCCTCCCCTGCAGCTTGTGACTTTCCTTCTCTGCCCTCCCATTGTGTTTATATGCTGCAGGGGAGCCACAGAGGGGAAAGAAATTATAAATATATCCCCCCACCACCATTCTGACCCCCCTTGTTGTGTCCCCCATCCACGATCCCCCGACTCCCCTCCCCACAGTGCAGCTTGGCTGGTTATAAATAGAAAATTGAAACGGCTGAACATTTTGAAAAAAAAAAAAAACCCAGATAGTTTCTAATTTCTGTTATAAAGCATATCCAATTAAGAAATCAATTGACAGGAGCTTATGGGCTGCTTTTTGTTGATAAAAAGTTTTTTTTTTTCTCTAAAAAACATACCGTTGCCATAAATTTTGACATAGCAAAAATGTACTAATGCATTAAACGTAAAAGAAGACTTATTACCACTAAAAAGAGTTTTATTTTTTTGTTTAAAAAATGTTTTAGATACTCTGAACACATTACAATTCATGCTACTTTGTTAAAAGTGGGTTTAGATCTCTAACTATAAGCCATTTGTTTTGTTTATTTTACTGAAGCTTAGAGGGTTGATTAAACCAGACACCTTTGATTATGCTATATATGTGCCTGCCCTGATTTAAAGTGGTGCTAAAGCCTTAAGGTTTTTCACCTTAATGCATTCTATGCACTAAGATGGAATACCTTCTGTGCTTCACCCCCCTGCCCCCCCCACAGCTCCCCCTTTTTCTTACCTGAGCCCGATCCAATCCAGCGATGTGCATGAGCACAGCTGCTCCAGCTGCTGTCTCTCCCTTTATTGGACTCCCACTCCAGTCAATCAAAAACTGTGACACAGGAGTGGGGGGGGGGGGCAGGACCGAGCCCTGTTGTCTGTGTCCATAGACTCAGCAGGGGAACACAGGAGCGAGCATGCACATAAGTGGCTTTCCGTGGGGGCACCCGCCAAAGTGGAGGGGGCTGGAGCACCGGCGGGGCTCTCCAGAAGAAGAGAATCGAGGCTGCTCCGTGCAAAAGCATTGCACCTTTCTGAACACAGTAAAAATAATAGCTACACACAGATCTTTTTTCCTAATAATTCCATGTGTGTTAAAGTCCTAGTGATTCCTTTAACAGTCTTTATTTGAAAATGGAGCTGTAGTATTTCAGAAATGGGTTGGGATTATGTTTTCTATTCTGTTTAAATGTAAATAGCATTTACTGATGGTCATATTTAATGCCTATACAAGTAACAGCAGTTCTGTTGCACAATTTGACCCAATATGTAGAATCCTAGCTTTTCTTGTCTTCTTTACAACAATAAAACCTACAGTATGAATTTAAATGTATTGTGATTTACATCTACAATCACTAATTAAAACAGTGGAAGTTCTCCACTAAATGCTGTGCGTAATATTTTAACAAGAATTGCACTATATTTAATAGTGACAAAGTCAAGCAAGTTCCAGTTTTGAGGGTAGGATATGGGATGCATGCATCTTTTACATGGTAATTTAACATGTGCTATGGAAGGTTTACTCATTTCAGTGCCCTTTCTCTTTTTGCCTATTTGAAAAAGTCTATCTATAAAATAGTTTCTTTATGTAATAGAACCAGCATGAGCAGCTTATTTTTAAAACCTAGTTTTTCTTTTTCAATATAATGAAACACAGCGACAACAAATGTTTTTCTACACTGGCAAACATTAAACATACCCGTGGCGTTTCATATAAAGTACCTTACAGAGATGTTCTGCTTTGGCAATTCTGAATTCTGAGTTATGTTATGTTGATTCTCACAATAATTTGAAAGATGTATTTGTGATACACCAGGGTGAAATGTTCTAGGGGCAATACAGACTTATAGTTATTGTTTAAACAGCCTCTGGGCAGCAAGGATGTGCAATCCCTCACTGACTGTGACATAAATTCACTACACTGCAGAGCTCCTATCTTACCAACATTTCTGTTGTAAATAGCAACCATGTTGCAGATAAAATCCTCTGAACTCTTCTCTTACAGCAAAATCGTATTTAACCTAGCAGAACCCATGAGCAAAACTAAGCATGAATGAGCCTTTTGTGACCCAATCAATACTTTGAAGTTTTTGAGGGTATTGGGGGGGAATTGCTTATTCAAGCCATACAGTGCATTTAATTCACATTTAACCACTTTAGCTCCTGTACCTGTATATCCCAATTGTACCGGAGAAATGTTTGTTTCAACCATGAGACTAGTGTTTTGTCAATATGTTTGCCATTACTTAGGATATCAAAGTGATACATACAGTATATTGTAATATTATATTATGTTATTTTTCAATATATTTTAAAGGTAAATTTTAACCACATGTTGGTAGCAACCCATGCAATCCATACATACAAAGAAAATAGTTTCAGAAATCAAGTTATGTGTAATAAAATGGAATGACATAGGGAAAAAGTATTAAACACGCTAACTGAAATGTATTTAATACTTCGTACAAAATCCTTTGTTGCCAATGACATCTTCAAGAAGCCTCCTGTATGGAGAAACTATTTGTATGTTTTGCTCAGGTGTGATTATTACTCATTCTTCCACATAAACAGTCTTTAAATATTGAAGGGAGGAGGGAGGCCATTTTGGATTTGGTATTCACAAATGGGGATTCGGTATATGATGTCATTGTAGGCGAAACCTTGGGATCTAGTGATCACCAGTCAGTGTGGTTTAATATAAGAACTGTGAAAGAGCCACACCACACAAAAACAAAAGTTTTAGATTTTAGAAAAATAGACTTTTCAAAAATGAAATTAGTCATAAATGAGTCCTTATCAGACTGGAACGGATTACATGGAGTCCAGGAGAAATGGGACTACTTAAAAGGTGCATTATTGAAGGCAACAGAAAATTGCATTAGACTTGTCAGTAAAAGCAAAAAAAGGAAGAGACCACTGTGGTACTCAGCAGAAGTGGCCCAAATCATTAAAAATAAAAAGCTAGCATTTTGTAATTATAAAAAAACCCAGAGCATTGAAGATAAGGAAATCTACAAGATTAGGCAGAAAGAGGCCAAGCAAGTTATAAGAACTTCTAAAGCGCAGGCAGAAGAAAAACTAGCTCAGTCTATGAAAAAGGGGGATAAGACATTCTTCAGATATATAAATGAAAAAAGGAAATTAAAACAAGGAATAACTAAATTAAAAACAAAGGACGGAAGGTATGTAGAAGAGAATAAAGGGCTAGCCGACTGCCTTAATGAATACTTCTGTTCAGTTTTTACAGAAGAAAAAGAAGGAGAAGGACCTCCACTTGAAAGGATGACTAATGAATCGTTTGATGCATGTGTCTTTACAGAGGAAGACGTTCTAAGATTGCTGTCTAAAGTGAAGACAAATAAGTCACAGGGTCCTGATGAGATACACCCAAAATTATTAAAAGAGCTTAGTGGTGAGCTGGCAAAACCATTAACAGATTTATTTAACCAATCTTTAGTAACAGGAGTCGTCCTGGAAGATTGAAAATTGGCAAATGTCGTGCCCATTCACAAGAAAGGTAGTAGGGAGGAATCGAGCAACTATAGACCAGTGAGTCTGACATCAATAGTAGGCAAATGAATGGAAACCCTATTAAAGGATAGGATTGTGGAACATCTTAAATCCCATGGATTGCAAGATGAAAAACAACATGGGTTTACTTCAGGGAGATCATGTCAAACAAATCTTATAGATTTTTTTGACTGGGTGACTAAAATAATAGACGGTGGAAGTGCAGTAGACATTGCATATCTAGATTTTAGTAAGGCTTTTGACAATGTCCCACATAGAAGACTTATCAATAAACTGCAGTCATTGAGCATGGACCCATATTGTTGAGTGGATTAGGCAGTGGCTGAGTGACAGACAACAGAGGGTTGTAGTCAATGGAGAACATTCAGAACAAGGTCATGTTACCAGTGGGGTACCTCAGGGATCTGTACTGGGACCAATTTTGTTTAATATCTCCATAAGTGATATTGCAAAAGGCCTCGATGGTAAGGTTTGTCTTTTTGCTGATGACACAAAGATATGTAACAGGGTTGATGTTCCTGGAGGGAAACACCAAATGGAAAAGGATTTAGGAAAACTAGAAGAATGGTCAGAACTCTGGCAACTGAAATTTAATGTGGATAAGTGCAAGATAATGCACCTGGGGCGTAAAAACCCAAGGGCAGAATATAGAATATTTGACACAGTCCTGACCTCAGTATCTGAGGAAAGGGATTTAGGAGTAATTATTTCAGAAGACTTAAAGGTGGGAAGACAATGTAATAGAGCAGCACGAAATGCCAGCAGAATGCTTGGATGTATAGGGAGAGGTATAAGCAGTAGAAAGAGAGAAGTGCTTATGCCGCTGTACAGAACACTGGTGAGACCTCACTTGGAGTATTGTGCGCAGTACTGGAGGCCATATCTCCAGAAGGATATAGATACTCTAGACAGAGTTCAGAGAAGAGCTACTAAACTAGTACATGGATTGCAGGAAAAAACTTACCAGGAAAGGTTAAAGGACCTTAACATGTATAGCTTGGAAGAAAGAAGAGACAGAGGGGATATGATAGAAACTTTTAAATACATAAAGGGAATCAACTCGGTAAAGGAGGAGAGCATATTTAAAAGAAGAAAAACTACCACAAGAGGACACAGTTTTAAATTAGAGGGGCAAAGGTTTAAAAGTAATATGAGGAAGTATTACTTTACTGAGAGAGTAGTGGATGCATGGAATAACCTTCCTGCAAAAGTGGTAGCTGCAAATACAGTGAAGGAGTTTAAGCATGCATGGGATAGGCATAAGGCTATCCTTTATATAAGATAGGGCCAGGGACTATTCATAGGATTCAGATATATTGGGCAGACTAGATGGGCCAAATGGTTCTTATCTGCCGACACATTCTATGTTTCTATGTTTCTATTGAAGGTTCAGTGGGCCTCTTCTATGAACTCTGATCTTTAGTTCTTTCCATAGATTTTCTATTGGATTTAAGTCAGGTGATTGGCTGGGCCATTCTAGCAGCTTTATTTTCTTTCTTTGAAACCAATTGAGAGTTTCCTTGGCTTTTTGTTTGGGATCATTGTCTTGCTGAAATATCCACCCTCTTTTTATCTTCATCATACTGGTGGATGGCAGCAGATTTATATAAAGAATGTGTTGGTACATATTTCCATTCATCCTTCATTCAATGAAATTAAGTTTACCAGTACTATGCTGAAAAACAGCCCCACACCATGGTGTTCCCAACTCCAAACTTTACTGTTGATATGGTGTTTCTGAGGTGATGTATAATAAGACTTAGTGCAGCACTAAATGAACAAACCTATAACAATAATAATATAGATATAATGATATAAAAGTCCATGCAGGAGGAGCCTGTGCAGATGGTTCATCTAGCCCTGCATGTTAGTAAATGTGCATACTTACTTTACCATATGCAACTTTCTGCTGTTTCTTTGAGCTACACCTAAAGAGGACAGATGTTTGCTTGATTGCCCTGAGTGATTAGGATCAGCTATACCATCCATCCATCCTGTCAAGGCTTTCTTTGGTTGCAGTATTAAGTGAAAAAGTCCATGCGCTATTTGACCCGTTGTGGGTGAGTCATTGAGGTGAGAGGCTAGTCTGTGTGGTGGTGGATCTGTATCATTTCAAGTTCAAGATCACAGATTTATTTTGAGTGCACTTCCATCTGCACAGGCTCCTCCTGCATGGACTTTCATATAATTATATCTACTGTATATTATTATTGTTATAGGTTTGTTCATCTAGCGCTGCACTAAGTCTTATTATACATTTCAGTTTGTTTGGTTACTTAGATTAACCTGTGGGTGTCAGCTGCTTCATTCAAGTGCATCTGGGTGTGTGCGCCAATATTATTTCTTTTTGTTTCTGAGGAGATGTTCAGTGTCATTTGAGCTTGAAACATGGTGTGTATTATGGCATCCAGAGAGTTCAATTTTGGTCTCATCTGACCAGACTATATTCTCCCAGTATTTCACAGGCTTGTCCAAATGTTGTGCAGCAAACTTTACAGGAGCTTCAACGTGCTTTTTCTTCAGCAATGGAGTCCTGTGTGGCAAGCATGCATACAGGCCATGGCAGTTGAGTGTAATACTTATTGTTTTCTTTAAAACAATTCTACCTGCTAATTCCAGGTCTTTCTTATGCTCTCCACAAGTGGTCCTTGGCTTTTGGACAACTCTTCTGATAATTCTTTTCATCCCTCTGCCAGAAATCTTGTGAAGAGCACCTGGTCCTGGCCGATTTATGATGAAGTGATGTTCTTTCCACTTTCAAATTATAGCACCAATAGTGCTCACTGGAACATTGAGAAGTTTAGAAATCCTTCTAACCAATGCCATCAGTATATTTTGCAACAATAAGATTGTAAAGGTCTTGAGAGAGCTCTCTGCTTTTACCCATCATGAGATGTTTCTTGTGTGACACCTTGGTAATGAGGCATCTTTTTATAGGCCATCAGTAGAGACTGAACCAGCTTATAATAATTTGCACTGACAGGGGGCAGGATTGCTTTCTAATTAGTGATATATTTCAGCTGGTGCCTTGGCTTTCCATGCTTCTTTGCACCTTGCTTTCTTCATGTGTTTTTCCCCGTGTCATTACATTTTTTTTTACACATAACTTAATTTCTGAACGTAATTGTTTTGGTTTCTTTGGAAATATTGATTGCATGGGTTGTTACCGACATGTGGTGAACATTTCATGTCAATAGCACCTTTAGAAATATGTTTACCTAGAAAAACGGTGACGTGTTCAATACTTATTTTACCCGCTGTATACTGTATATATGCACTAAATTACCAAAAGTATCGGGGCGCAGAATAGCATCCCAGTCTTAGTCTGTAGGGTTCAATATTGAGTTGGCCCACCCTTTGCAGCTATTACAGCTTCAACTCTTCTGGGAAGGCTGTCCACAAGGTTTAGGAGTGTGTCTATGAGAATCTTTGACCAATCTTCCAGAAGCACATTTGTGAGGTCAGGCACTGATGTTGGAGATAAGGCCTGGCTGGCCGTCTGTGCTGTAATTCATACCAAAGGTGTTCTATCAGGTTGAGGTCAGGCCTGTCAAGTTTTTCACTTCAACTCGCTCATCCGTGTCTTTTTGGACCTTGCTAGAAACAGAAAGAATATGTAATTATACTGTACCTACTGGAGTGGGCGTGAATGCTGGGTATACTGTATGTGGTGTGTTCAAAGACTTTAGATGAAGGTTTGATTAAAGGGTTAATTCCCTTCTACAGAAAATCTGACCTAACACAGGACCCCCTCCACATCCCCCGGTTCTTGCTCTACTTACCTCTATCGATCCTTAGCTGTTAAGGCTCCTGGAAGCTGCTCCACTGGTTTGGGAATTTGAAATCCCCACTGCTTTGTCTCCTTTCTGTCTGGTGCTGTCAGTATGGACCAGACAGATTCTGATTGGTCAGCACCATCCATGTGATGGGTTTTTAGGCATGCAGGAGCCTTGACAACTCAAGATCACTAGACCCCAGAGTGGAGGGGGGGGGGGAGATCTGGTGTTAGGTTACCTATACAGATTTTCTGTAAAGGTGAGCTAACACTTCAAGGGTAATTTGCACAATAAAAGTCCACAAAGAAGACATGTGCAAAACACTAGTTATGTTAATATTGACAACATTTTAAATCCCATTATAATAAAAAAACAAACTATATAATGTTTTTATAGAGTTTCCATATGTTTAGGGATGCAGTACAGAATACAGCACCTGTAGTGTGCAGACTGCATTCTGTCTGCAGAACAGATTGCCTGATGATGTAGATGTTTATAGGGATCGAAATAGCTTAGCAGAGCCTCTCAGACCTGGTGGCTGGGGAGAGGTGCTTGGCATATCTTCAAAATTCATATCCACAAAAATAGCAACAGCAACATAAAAATAGGAATTAAATAGTGGGATTTCAGAACAATCAAAAACATTTTAGTAACACCTTTTAATTAGAGTAAATGTTTTTTCTTTTCCGCAGAATTATAATTTTATTTTAATACCAATAATTAGGGGAAATCAGTGCTGTTTGTATAATATACAGGCAGTCCCCAGGTTACAAACAAGATAGGATCTGTAGGTTTGTTCTTAAGTTGAATTTGTATGTGAGTTGGAACAGGTACATTTTTTTAAGTGTAACTCCAGCCAAAAATAATTTTTCTTTTTTATGGATAGCATAGGGAAGGGGGAACATCCTTGTAACATTTGTTTTGCTGTCTGTGCCCCGTTCAGATTTTACCTCACTTTCTATCCCTGTGAAAGTTGGATTTTGAAAATTTTGGGTTGTTGTGGGAACAACGATTGATGATAAAGCTTTAGTGGAGACACCTTTTTCCTATGATAACTCTTACATAAGTGAATTTTTCTTCCTAGGGGTAGACTTTTCTCTCACTTTCTGTTTTCTCCCCGTTTGTAAGTATGAGTTGCATGTAAGTCGGATGTTTGTAATTCAGGACTGCCTGTATTTTCATCTAAGCCACAATAATAAATATAGACAGATTAAAGCTAAAATCCAGGCAGATATAAAATAAAGCACTAAATAAAGCAAGTATGCATTCATTAAACAAATCTTTAAATTTTACTTTAAATTGAACTAGCACAAGTACTTAAATCTGATTTGGTATCATCTTCCTATAACTCTCACACTCTCACACTTCCTATAACTCTGCACAGCAGCACTCAGACAAAGAGAATGAGGGTGTCACATACCTTGGTCAGAGGCTGAGTTGACGAGAGGGCTTTGCCTGCGGTTATGGTCCAAGCATCCCTGAAAGTGGTGACAGAGGTACAAGGCTCATAGAAGCACGGGTGCCAGTAGCTTTATAGCAGGTAAATGCCACGGTCAAGGACATAGTCAAGCTGAGCCAGGGTCAGCGTGGTAAGGAAGCAGGCTGGGTTCAGTACCAGGGAAGCAGGCAGAGCAAGGTCCAGTAGCAAGCCGAAGTCAACACAAGGATATAAGGCAGAGAATAGTTAGAGGCAAGCCAATGTCAGAATCCAGAGAGCAAGGACAGGAATGGAAAATCAGTTAGCATAAGCAGGAACACGGATCACAGGACGCTGAAAAATATTTCGTAATTAGCACATAACAGGATCTCCTTTAAATTGGCAGCTTGATGCCAATGTGCGAGGAGGATGTGCGTGCCGAGTGGTGGTGCACACAAATGCTCCTATTTGTCAGTGCAAATTGGATATTAGCCTAAGCTCATCTGTGGGCTGGTACATGTGCATGAGCATTAGTTGCAGGGGAATAAACATCAGCTGCAGGGCCATAGGCATTAGCCGTACGAGGATGAGCATTAGCTGCAGGAGAATTAGCATTAGCTGTACTAGTTTCCTGACAGAGGGGTAGTACTAGAAACAAGGAGGTGACCAGACTCTATTACACAAATACCATAGAGAAGATTGGGTCACAAGTCTGACTGTGCTGCCTGGAAGGGTTATATAAGTCTCAGAATTCTGTGGAAAGAAATATAAATCCTTTGAGAGGTTCATATATTTTTCAGGATGACTTGCTTCAAAAGCTTGATTCTGGTCACTACACAGAATTTGAATAACTTTAAGTGCATTTAAGTTTCTCCTTTCTTTCACCTACTATTACCAGAGAACTATGGTAAACCACTATGCTTCTGTCATTTAGGATTTCTGGTCTAATTGCTGGTAAAGATTCACTGACCAAATGCCTGATTGCTGCATACATGGAGTTATAGCAAAGAAGGAATTACCAGCATTAACATAAATGTGAATGATCCCAACCCTCAATCTCCAGGAAATAAGAAATCACCAAAAACATCCAAAGGGCTGCTGGAAGTGCTCTTACACAAACAATAGAAATACAAAAAACAGGGGGAAAAATCCTAATGAGGATTTTCCCAAGGAAGGCAGGGGAGAGGGAATGTTTGAGATGCCTTAGAAATAGAAATTCATATAGAATTTATAGGATATATGAAGCAAAATATATATATAAAAAACAAAAACTTTATTACATAATTACAAAAGCAGTCTTAAACAGACTTGCAAACACAATTATTGAAAAAACAACACATGTTTATAAAAACCTTCAGTACATGTTCAAAAACAGACACAAAAGTCAGATATCACAAGATACATATGTGTGATAGCATGGAGTGAAGTGGTATAGGACTCCAAAACCCCTATGCGTTTTAACCTAATAAAGTCTTCCACAGGGGGTATACTGGTCAACAGCTCCTTTAGCGCACAACTGCATGTACAGTACAAAGAACAAATAAGTAATCTACATCATACAGAAGATATATCCAAAATACTGATACAGATGGGTACAAAACGTACATGAATATGTGGTCCACCCACATTTACATCCCGAATTTACCAACTGTGTATTGTATAGGTTGTGTGATCCAAATAGCCCGTGGACATACCAGGACGGCGGTCCTCACCTAGGAAACACAGGGGGCAGGGGCAAAAAACGGACAAGAGCAATCTGGCGGAGACAAGAAGGGAGAAGAAGGAGAAAAGAAGGAAATGCAGCAAAGCGAAGAACCTTATGAGATGATCCCAAACAGAAAAAAATATATATATTTATAAAAAAAAAAGGAAAAATTAAAAATAAATAAAAAAATAAAAAATATGAAAAATTAAAATGAAAAATAATAATAAAAAATTATTATAATGCAAAATTATAATCAAAATAAAAAAAAAACAAAAGGTAATGGAAAATACTTGAATAATAAAAAATGCATATATTATATAAAAAAAGAGAAGATAAAGGGAAAGTTTTCTTATAGTACGTCACGTACCTATTTTTGATGAAAACCCAGTAATAGGAATCAGAAGGACCTCCCAAACAAGAGGGGCTTCTGAGTCCTTAAAAGATATATATAGAGACCTATTACAGGTCCTATAAAAAAGGAACCCGGGTATGGCTGGATAACGACCATGTAAAAAAAAAAAAAAAACAAGGAAATGAGAATGGTGACAAAAAAGGAAAGAAAAAAGAAGAAAAAGGAAGGAAGAAAATCAGTGGAATGAATCTTCTTGAAAGAGACTCATAACAAACAAAAAGGATGGATATCTAATAGTAAAGGGAAAAATACCTCTATGTCCCCCTGCAGCAAGCATACATCCCCACCTGAAATGGGGAATGAAGGTGCAGGCCAGGTATGGGGGCATATAAAGGGAGTAAGACCGCCCATAGGGCTTGAAGAACCAATCCCCACTCACCTAGCTGCCACAAGCTGCCCCAGTCCAAAGCCCGCTGATGAATGGATTCCCTCCATCTGCCCCCCCGCAGCTGGGTTCCCCCGCTGGTGCCTGAACATGGACCGTATTTCAAACTATGGCCGCCATACATGCCACAACTGCGAAAGTCAAGGGGACATCCGCACGGAGCGTGGAGCTCCACCCAGGGGGGGGGGGGGCATGGCATCAACCTCCGGCGAACTGGGAAGTGAGCCGGTGGCCATGTTGGAAGAGGGCACCAGTAAGGGAAAACAAGCTGCGCCAACACATATATCCAGCTTACCAAATGGGAAGCCGAATAAAGGGAAGCCGAATAAAGGGAAACTCACCCCTGGAGGGGAGAAGTAATGCCACTTAACCCCCAACCCCCGGGAGGGGAAGGGGCTACCTGTGCTGGGTAGAACCCGGGAGTGCACCCCATCCATGAATGGCCCCAGGCTATATCACAGTAATAGATAGTACAGTCATCAAAATGACAATAATTAGACACAGTCCTACATTGGACATATAGTGCTTTGCGAAAGTATTCGGCCCCTTGAACTTTTAGACCTTTTGCCACATTTCAGGCTTCAAACATAAAGATATAAAACTGTAATTTTTTGTGAAGAATCAACAACAAGTGGGACACAATCATGAAGTGGAACGAAATTTATTGGATATTTCAAACTTTTTTAACAAATAAAAAACTGAAAAATTGGGCATGCAAAATTATTCAGCCCCCTTAAGTTAATACTTTGTAGCGCCACCTTTTGCTGTGACTACAGCTGTAAGTCGCTTCGGGTATGTCTCTATCAGTTTTGCACATTGAGAGACTAAAATTTTTGCCCATTCCTCAAAACAGCTCGAGTTCAGTGAGGTAGGATGGAGAGCGTTTGTGAACAGCAGTTTTCAGTTCTTTCCACAGATTCTCGATTGGATTCAGGTCTGGACTTTGACTTGGCCATTCTAACACCTGGATATGTTTATTTGTGAACCATTCCATTATAGATTTTGCTTTATGTTTTGGATTATTGTCTTGTTGGAAGACAAATCTCCGTCCCAGTCTCAGGTCTTTTGCAGACTCCATCAGGTTTTCTTCCAGAATGGTCCTGTATTTGGCTCCATCCATCTTCCCATCAATTTGAACCATCTTCCCTGTCCCTGCTGAAGAAAAGCAGGCCCAAACCATGATGCTGCCACCACCATGTTTGCATGTACAAAGAATTCCTGGCGCTGGAAACTGGAAGATCCCAAAACCTGTGGTGTCAAGCTAAATGGGATGGACGGCCATGGGTTAAGTGCCAGTTAGTCCATGTCAGGGGTGCAGCTGTCCCATGCTCAGATCCAGCTGAGAAAGGTACAATAACACAACAAATAGATGGGATTGAAAGCGCTCCCCAAAACAATAACAGGTGGGCACTGGGGTCACAAATAAAAACTCATAATGATAAGTCACAAAGTTAAATCACAAATAAT
This sequence comes from Pelophylax lessonae, assembly GCF_965119305.1. Lineage (NCBI taxonomy): Eukaryota > Metazoa > Chordata > Amphibia > Anura > Ranidae > Pelophylax > Pelophylax lessonae. Next base: position 384,796,245 of record NC_138770.1, read on the forward strand.
GTATGACACATTTATTGAAAACTGGTGGAAATGCTGTTGAGCAGGATACATCCAAACAGTGAGGCAGTACCTGTTGTGGGAGCCAGGGGGGTGGATGGAAACGTCTCTCCAGCCTCTCAGATGGTGATGGAGCCTGAGGTTCAGCCGCACTAGAGGAGTAGCGGAGAGGGGGATCCGCGGCCTGAAGGTTGTGGGGGAAAGGCACAACCTCCTGTAGACCGAACCGGCAGGGGGTCCGTAGCAAGCCGGCGTCTCGTTGCTTCAACTCTCCTGAGCGGCGCCGGCAGATGACGTCATCGGCGGATGACGATTGGCTCCCGTGAGTCCATTCCTGGCTGCAATGAGGTGAAGGCAGCCTCATAGGGACGTGGCACAACAGCGATCTCTTCCAGGAGATGGGGGGAGAATAAAACACCACAAAGGGGAAGGTTGTGGAGGTGATGGAGATTACATGTTTCGGGCCGAGCCCTTCGTCAGATCTCCATTGATGTGGTGCAAAGGAATTTAAATAGAGGGCGAAGGAGGAGAAAGGAGAAATGTTGCCACCCCCCCTTGGCTCTCCTTTCAACAAGCTTTCGCTGATATAAACACAGACATACCCAAAAATACACAGATATACATGAATACATATTGAGCAGTAACCGTACGCATATGTCAGAAAAAAAGATACATAAAAAATGAAAAATCAGCTATGAAAAATGAAGAACAATAAGCAAATACAATATGTGTGAAAAGTAAAAAACATTAAACATTGTGGAAAAACATGATTGGGAAAGTATATGGAGTGTCTCCATATACTCTGTATATGGAAATGGGCGAAGGGAAAGGGGAGGGGGAGGGTAAAACGGGGGGGGGGGAAAGGGGGAGGAAGGTTGGAAAAGGGGAGGGGGGGAAGTGGGGGAAAGGGGGGAGGGGGAGTCGTGGTTGGAAGGGGGCAAATCACCTTTATACCACGGAATATATATCCAATTCCTCATTCAACCCGTTAGGAGAAAGCGTATTGAGTTTATAAATCCAAAACTTCTCTCTCTTGCAAAGCAAGGAGAAATGCTCGTTGTTGGTCAGGGCGCCCTTGGGGATGGATTCAATGGCCCAAACATTCAGATCCTGCACATTACCATTATGATAAGTGGCAAAATGACGGGGGACACTGTGAGGAACCTTTCCATTTTTGGTGCTCAACCCTTGAATAATGGCCCTGCGGTGTTCCCCTATCTGCGTGCGTAAATGGCGGATAGTGCGGCCCACATAAAGTAGGTTGCAAGGGCAGTGCAACACATATACCACAAACTGTGTGGAACATGTGATGAACTGGTGGATGGAAAAACAGTTGCCTAATGTATCACAAAAAGAATTACGCCCGTGGGTTATGAACTGGCAAGTGAGGCAACTCCTTTTCTTGCATTGAAATATGCCTACTCTTTCATTAAAATAAGACCTGATGTCCATAATTCTCTCACCTGTGGGTCTATTTAGATTGCTGGGAGCAATGTTGTTCTTGAGAGTGTGAGCCCTCCTATAGACAACCTGAGGGGCCTTCGGGAGGTGGGGACCCAGTCTGGGATCAGATTGTACAATAGACCAATGCTTTTTAATGATGTGGGTCTTTTGTTTGAAATTGTTGTTAAAACCAGTGATGAATCTGGCTTGATGGGTGACTGAATCCCTTCGGGAACTAAACTCAGAGCTACTGGTGGGGGGTAAGTCCATACAGGATGAGAAAGCTGTTTGTACAAGATCCTCTGGAAAACCTTTTTCCGAAAACTTGGCCTTCATAAGTAGTCCTTGGGCAACGTAATCATCCATCCGGGTACAGTTCCTGTGAAGCCTCAGGAACTGGCCCTTAGGTATGTTCTTTTTCCAGGAAGGGTGGTGGCAACTCCCAAAATGTAAATAGGAGTTACCAGCCACCGGCTTGGAATGATTTAGAGTCACAATGGCTGCATCAGCATGAGTAAGCTCCAAATCCAAAAAGACCAAACGTACAGGATCAATGACATGTGTAAAAGTCAAGCCAAAAACGTTGGCATTGCAATGGTCAACAAAGGCCTGAAAAGTGTCCAAGTCACTATCCCAGATGACAAGCACGTCATCTATATATCTACCATGATAGACTATGTGCTTGGAAAATGGGTTGTTGTGCCAGATGTTAAAGTCCTCCCAAAAACCCATGGTGAGGTTGGCGTAGCAAGGTGGGAAGCTTGCTCCCATGGCAGTACCTTTGGTTTGCAAATAGAATTTGTCAAGGAAAGAAAAGTAATTATGTTCCAGGCAGAATCGCGTGCCTTCTGCCAGGAAAGAAACCTGACGAGAGTTAAATTGTCCATCCCTGGTGAGAAAATGGTGGAGAGCTTGGATGCCCACATCATGGGGAATCGATGTGTACAGCGAGCACACATCCAAGGAGGCCCAATGGTACCGGTTGTTCCAAGGATATTGTTGGAGTATTTCCAACACGTGACCCGAGTCTCGGATGTAAGATGGAAGCTGTTGTACGACGGGTTGTAAAAACCAATCAATGTACTCGGAAAGGCCACTGATGAAGCTGTTGGTCCCGGCCACAATGGGTCTCCCTGGATGATCTACCAGGGATTTGTGGACCTTGGACCATGTTTGACAGTGGGGATGGTGTGTTCAGGGTGATGAGCTGTGTTGCTTTTACGCCAAACATAACGTTTTGCATTGATGCCAAAAAGTTTGATTTTGGTTTCATCTGACCAGAGCACCTTCTTCCCCATGTTTGGTGTGTCTCCCAGGTGGCTTGTGGCAAACTTTAAATGACACTTTTTATGGATATCTTTAAGAAATTGCTTTCTTCTTGCCACTCTTCCATAAAGGCCAGATTTGTGCAGTATATGACTGATTGTTGTCCTATGGACAGAGTCTCCCACCTCAGCTGTAGATCTCTGCAGTTCATCCAGAGTGATCATGGGCCTCTTGGCTGCATCTCTGATCAGTCTTCTTCTTGTATGAGCTGAAAGTTTAGAGGGACTGCCAGGTCTTCGTAGATTTGCAGTGGTCTGATACTCTTTCCATTTCAATATTATCGCTTGCACAGTGCTCCTTGGGATGTTTAAAGCTTGGGAAATCTTTTTGTATCCAAATCCGGCTTTAAACTTCTCCACAACAGTATCTCAGACCTGCCTGGTGTGTTCCTTGTTCTTCATGATGCTCTCTGTGCTTTAAAAGGACCTCTGAGACTATCACAGTGCAGGTGCATTTATACGGAGACTTGATTACATACAGGTGGATTCTATTTATCATCATTAGTCATTTAGGTCAACATTGGATCATTCAGAGATCCTCACTGAACTTCTGGAGAGAGTTTGCTGCACTGAAAGTAAAAGGGCTGAATAATTTTGCACGCCCAATTTTTCAGTTTTTTATTTGTTAGAAAAGTTTGAAATATCCAATAAATTTCATAACTTCATGATTGTGTCCCACTTGTTGATTCTTCACAAAAAATTACAGTTTTATATCTTTATGTTTGAGGCCTGAAATGTGGCAAAAGGTCGCAAAGTTCAAAGGGGCGGAATACTTTCGCAAGGCACTGTATATGAAAAAATTGTATGTTTGTATTACAAAATAAGTAGGTACCGCATCCCAAAGGATGTATAAAACTATAAAGGGAAGAACCCAAAAGAATCTGGAGTAGGGCTTAAGGTGCTGAAGCCCGACATCCAAAAAAGAAATGAGACAGGGCAAAAAAAGGAAAGGAGGGGAAAAACAGGTCAAGAGGAGGGAAACCAAAGAAGCAAAAAAGAGGGGGGAGGAGGGAAAGGGGAAGGAGAGCAGAAATAGGAAGAAAAAACAAAAAAAAAGAAAAAGGAAAAAGGGAGGGGAAAAAAGAAAGGGGGGAAGGGAAAAATGGAGGGCTGGTGGGATTTTAATGGTACCGTAGCTCAAAAATAGAAGAATAATGTATAAAACACAAACATTTATTGATACATGTTAAAAACAGGATAGAACAAAAATGTTATGGTACATTACAAAATACAGATACTAGTACAAATAAAGGAGGTAAAAGCTGGTAAAACTAAAGGCGGCAACATGAGCATGTACAAATCCAATGAAGACTCATCAGAGAGAACCCGACATGTTTCGCGGATATAACGAATCCGCTTCTTCAGGGGTATGTAGCATATTGTGAACACCTGTGCCTTAGTTAACCTGTATGGTATGACAACAATCGTAAATAACAGTATCACAAAATTATTTACAAAAAAGGTGCATGCAAGAGTGGAACTCCCAAAAGTGCCCCCAGGAATATCCCTCGAGCCAGAACATCAAATAGCCGTGACCAGGTCGGTGCGCATCCCAAGAAACGCCTCACCAATGGATGTGGAGGGAAAGAATAGGCAGAAAAGGTCCACAGAGTCACCAGAGAATAAAGCAATGGCTTTTATATAAAAGTGTATAAGGGTAGACTGGTCACCATAGTGAAGGAGGGAATATTCAAACTGGACATATATCTACCTTTTTATGATGCTGGTTTAGAGAAATTTTCCCATAGCCAAGCACACACAAAGGGCTGTTAGTAAAACCGACAGTCCCAATATTCCTATGTATAAAAAATAACGATGAAAGGATAAGAGTCTGCTCTCAGTCTACACTTTAAAGGATTTTGGTAGGAGATAATAAGGCCATATGATAAGCCCAAAGCTACCTGTTCCTGTGCTAGAAAGCGGTGTCCGAAAAGTATTGAGCCAAAATTACAACAACGGCAGTCTAAGGTCTGTACAACAGACTGACAGATCACCATCGAAGGGGATACATAGGTATCGCTAGAAGCCTCTAGCTCCAGACATCTAAGGAGGTATAAATTAAATGGGAAGATCAGAAGATGAGATCCGTGGATGTCAAAAATAAGACCCGAAGGCCGATGGCATGGAAGGAACTTACTGGATCGTAGCTGTAATGGCGACGAACGCTGTGTTCTGGGAACTGGTACGAGAAAGACCCGCCTATGTATCCCTCAACCCGACGCACAGTATGCGTGAAGGCACGCAACGCGTGGGCGGGTCAGGTCCTCAACGGCGCACGCACCTAGGTGCGCGCGCAGTGCCGCACTAAAGGGCAGCCCCAATGTGCGGCTGCGTGCGGCAACATCGGCGAAAGAGGACAGAGGATTGTCCAAGAATCACTGTGTCCGAGGACCACACATCCGCTGAGGGGTCAGGGAGGCGCACCCCCTGCCGGCCACAAATGGAACTGGCATAGAGGACATATTCGGCACAGTCCACACAAGCATGTAGAATAAATCACAAAATAAGATAATTATCAGATAAATCAAAAATATTGCATGAAAATCACCTTATAATGAATTACAAATAAGACATAACAGTATATCGAGGGGTTCAGGGGAAAAAAAAGGAGAGACCTGACAACACCTCAGTATACAAGAAATGACTAAACCTCGAGGGGAATAGGAGCCCCCCGGAGGTTATACAAAGAGATATAGGCACAATATATATAGGATACTGGTGCAACAGCAATTGTAGGTAGTACCAAGGGGAGACATTGACAGAGAAGATAAACATTCATCAACAAAAACATCCAATAGATTTGTTCTAGTGAATTTTTTATATTGTGACAGGAAGTCAGGTAAATCTGTGGATGTTGTCACAGACAGGAGATACACTTCTGCTTGGTTTAGACAATTCACCAATTACTATAGGGTGTCAGCTGCAAAGCCAGCAGGAAGGTGTAAAGAAGTTGAAAACCATTCAGCTGTTCCGAATGAGGAAGTTAAGGCCTCTATAATTTGTCCAAAGGAAGTCTAAGTATTGCTGCCTCCTGACGCTGTGTGAGCTGGGGAGAGGAGGACAGTCAGATGTGTGCTCCCCGACGCTGTGTGGGCATGGGAGAAGGAATGCCCCCTGAAGCTGTGTGAGCATGGGGAAGACCTCCTGGAGCGATGTGCGCTGAGGAGGGTAAAAAGTGTGAAGACTACTCAAGGTGAGGTCTTGGACTATTTCTATGTGGAAAGAAATAAATGCACTGTTTGCTATGTGAAGAGACAAGCAAAGGAATGGTTGCTATGTGAAGAGACAAACAAAGGAATGTGTTCTATGTGAAGAGAAAAGCAAAGGGACATTTTTAATGTGAAGAGGAAAAGGGACATGTTCAATGGACATTTGTTGTGTGAAGAGAAAATAAATGGACTATATAGTGTCTGCTGTAGGATCAGCAAAGTTTGCCCAACAGTAGGTTGGAGACAGACTCCGTAGGTAGGTTCCTGTATGTGAGAAGGTAGCCGCCCACAGTGGCAAGGATTTATTTTGTGTTTTATTTTTATTTCAATGTTTTGACGCTTGCACTTGTGTGAAGAAAATTGCATGAATAAACCAAACTGTTGTTTGCAACCACTTCTCGGCTATCTCCCTGTGTAAACGCACCCCCCCCAAGGGGTCATCCATACCCGCCACCGAATTAATCTCCCACAATATATAAATTATTTTCCTCTCCTTCAAACCAGAAAACATATTCCAGCCATACAGGCCGGACCAAGCCAATAACAGTAGGTCAGGAATCAGTGGGCAACCTGACGGGGGTGCATATAGAAGTACAAATATCGAAGGATGTCTGTGGGCAAAAAATTCCACATCAAGACATGTGGAAATTATCCCAAAAAAGGTTTATATGTTAGGACTTCATTAATCCTTGGAGGCGTGGTCACCTCCAAGGATTCAATCCACTGTGTTTCTTTCTGTAATATACGTTTGTCCCAGTTACCCCCTCGGGGGTCTGGGGGAATGACTTCCAAAACATAGAACGACACCACAGTATTGTCATACTTGTGGCGAAGGCCTATGTGGCGCGTGACACTAGTCTGAATCGTCCCACCTTCAGAGTGATAAATGTGATCTCCTATACGCTTGCTAAGTTTGCGGATGGTTTTGCCTATGTAGAAAGCTCCACATAGGCAGGTCATGAGATAAACCAAGCCCTGTGTATTGCAGTCTGCATAATGTCTAGATTGAAACCACTTTCCATTTGGTAGACGTATCCCTGTTCCGGTTTGAACCCACGGACATTTATCACAGGAGCCGCATTGGTACGTGCCCTTTTTGGAAGAATTGATGGAATTGGTATTGGTGTAGTGACTTTTAGTGAGACAGTCTCTAAGTGAGGTAGCACGCCTAAATACCAAGTTGGGTTTGGCATTAAGGTACTTGCTTAGGGTATAATCCTGGGTGAGAATTGGCCAATGTTGGTTTAAAACCCTGATAAATCTGACATTTTGCTCGTTCTTTTTAATTGTAGATTTATAAAGTAAACTCACTCTAGAGCGAGCTTTTGCACGATTATAAGACTTTCTCAACAGGGATCTGAAATATCCTCTGGCAAGTAAGCGCTCATATATAAAAATATATATATAAAAAAAAAAAAAAATATATATATATATATATATATATATATATATATATATATATATATAAAAATAAATAAAACATATATGGCAAAAAAGACAGCCCACAAGAAGATGGGAGGAAAAAAAAAACCTTCCTACTTGAGATGTTCAGAACGGCGAGATATAAAGCCTTCTAAAAAAGGTTTGAAACAAATTATTTAATTTAAGCCCAGGGGGACGGTTGCTTTCAGCGTATGGATCCAACGTGCCTCTTTTTGTAGAAGCACTTTGTTCCAGTCACCACCTCTCTCTATTTGTGTCGGTGACATAGTCTTTAGGGCCCAGAAAATTAAAATTGGTGTATTGTATTTGTGCGTCTGGGCGATATGTCTACCTATTGTGGTATATATATATATATATATATATCCCCAATTACCACAGATAAGATATGTTCTTTTATTCTCCTCTAGAATTCCCACTTTGTTTTACCTATATAAAATGCTCCACAGGAGCAATTCAATAGGTAGATTATGCCCATTGTTAAACAATTGGCGTGATGTTTGGGTCTGTGTTTCTGTCCATTGGGTAGGATATGATGTTTTGAATCCCTCAATAGTGGACACCATTGGCATTCTCCACAGGGGTGTGTTCCCCTTTGGAGACATACCTCAGCTGAGGGACTGTGAGATGTAAAAACACTGGATACCAATTTATCCCTCAGGGAGGGAGGTCTCCTAAACATGATCAATGGCTAAGGGGGTATGAGTTGAACAATTTTTTTGTCAGCCTGAAGTAAGTGCCAAAAATTTGAAAGGTATTTGCGTAGTATATTGTGTTGAGAATTATATGTTGTGATGAATCTCAAAGGCTGTTTAACATTCAAAGCTTATCTGTTTTTGTTCATTAGTATCTCTCTTTTACAGAGGCCTTGTTAAAGGCCTTACGTAGACAATTTTTTGAGTAGCCTCTATGTAAGAGCCGATCCCCCAGTTGGGAGGCTGCATGTTTAAACTTGTCGTCATCGCTGCAATTGCGACGCAGCCTGAGAAATTGGGAATAAGAGATAGAATTGATCAGTGGTTTAGGGTGGAAAATATCAGCCCCCAATATTGTGTTACCGGCCAAGGGTCACCAAACCCTCGGGGGTGACCTCTACCAATATGTCCAAAAACGTGATAGTATCCTGACTATATGTCATTGTAAAGGACAGGTTATATCCATTGATATTCATGGCCCAGAGACAGTTCTGTAAGAGAGAAAGGGATCCATTCCACAGGACAAAAACGTCATCAATGTAACGTAACCATAAAATAAAATGTTTGGAAAATTGTGAGAGCTCATCCGAATGGAGGAGCCACTGTTCCCACTCCCCCAGGTACAGATTGGCGTAGGATGGGGCACAACATGTCCCCATCGCTATGCCCTGTACCTGGAGGAAGTGGGAACGGTCAAAGGAAAAAAACATTATGGAACAAAATATAATCCTATATATCAAGGGTGAATTGGAATTCTCCTTCCGAGTGTGCTGTACTTTGGGAAAAGAAGCCTCGAATGACATTGAGGCCCTTGGAGTGGGGAATGGAAGAATAGAGTGCCTCCATGTCGAAGGCCACCAAAAGGACGCCCCTAGGGATGTGGAGGCCCTCTATACAAGGCAGGAAAGGAAGCGCCTAAAACGCTGGTAACCTAGGGTGCTGATTGTTTATAAAATCATAAGTGTCCCTGGAGATGTTTTTTTTTTGAGAGGCCCATATCAATAATTTTATAAATTTTTTTGTAAAACCTTCATTGATTATAATTTTGCATTATAATAATTTTCATTATTATTTTTCATTTTGATTTTTCATATCTTTAATTTTTTTATTTACATTTCATTTTTCCTTTTTTATTTATAAATATATATATTTTTTTCTGTTTGGGATCATCTCATAAGGTTCTTCACTTTGCTGCATTTCCTTCTTTTCTCCTTCTTCTCCCTTCTTGCCTCCGCCAGGTTGCTCTTGTCCGTTTTTGCCCCTGCCCCTTGTGGTGCCTAGGTGAGGACCGCCGTCCTGGTATGTCCCTGGGCTATTTTGGATCTATAATTTGTCCAAAGGAAGTCTAAGTATTGCTGCCTCCTGACGCTGTGTGAGCTGGGGAGAGGAGGACAGTCAGATGTGTGCTCCCCGACGCTGTGTGGGCATGGGAGAAGGAATGCCCCCTGAAGCTGTGTGAGCATGGGGAAGACCTCCTGGAGCGATGTGCGCTGAGGAGGGTAAAAAGTGTGAAGACTACTCAAGGTGAGGTCTTGGACTATTTCTATGTGGAAAGAAATAAATGCACTGTTTGCTATGTGAAGAGACAAGCAAAGGAATGGTTGCTATGTGAAGAGACAAACAAAGGAATGTGTTCTATGTGAAGAGAAAAGCAAAGGGACATTTTTAATGTGAAGAGGAAAAGGGACATGTTCAATGGACATTTGTTGTGTGAAGAGAAAATAAATGGACTATATAGTGTCTGCTGTAGGATCAGCAAAGTTTGCCCAACAGTAGGTTGGAGACAGACTCCGTAGGTAGGTTCCTGTATGTGAGAAGGTAGCCGCCCACAGTGGCAAGGATTTATTTTGTGTTTTATTTTTATTTCAATGTTTTGACGCTTGCACTTGTGTGAAGAAAATTGCATGAATAAACCAAACTGTTGTTTGCAACCACTTCTCGGCTATCTCCCTGTGTAAACGCACCCCCCCCAAGGGGTCATCCATACCCGCCACCGAATTAATCTCCCACAATATATAAATTATTTTCCTCTCCTTCAAACCAGAAAACATATTCCAGCCATACAGGCCGGACCAAGCCAATAACAGTAGGTCAGGAATCAGTGGGCAACCTGACGGGGGTGCATATAGAAGTACAAATATCGAAGGATGTCTGTGGGCAAAAAATTCCACATCAAGACATGTGGAAATTATCCCAAAAAAGGTTTATATGTTAGGACTTCATTAATCCTTGGAGGCGTGGTCACCTCCAAGGATTCAATCCACTGTGTTTCTTTCTGTAATATACGTTTGTCCCAGTTACCCCCTCGGGGGTCTGGGGGAATGACTTCCAAAACATAGAACGACACCACAGTATTGTCATACTTGTGGCGAAGGCCTATGTGGCGCGTGACACTAGTCTGAATCGTCCCACCTTCAGAGTGATAAATGTGATCTCCTATACGCTTGCTAAGTTTGCGGATGGTTTTGCCTATGTAGAAAGCTCCACATAGGCAGGTCATGAGATAAACCAAGCCCTGTGTATTGCAGTCTGCATAATGTCTAGATTGAAACCACTTTCCATTTGGTAGACGTATCCCTGTTCCGGTTTGAACCCACGGACATTTATCACAGGAGCCGCATTGGTACGTGCCCTTTTTGGAAGAATTGATGGAATTGGTATTGGTGTAGTGACTTTTAGTGAGACAGTCTCTAAGTGAGGTAGCACGCCTAAATACCAAGTTGGGTTTGGCATTAAGGTACTTGCTTAGGGTATAATCCTGGGTGAGAATTGGCCAATGTTGGTTTAAAACCCTGATAAATCTGACATTTTGCTCGTTCTTTTTAATTGTAGATTTATAAAGTAAACTCACTCTAGAGCGAGCTTTTGCACGATTATAAGACTTTCTCAACAGGGATCTGAAATATCCTCTGGCAAGTAAGCGCTCATATATAAAAATATATATATAAAAAAAAAAAAAAAAATATATATATATATATATATATATATATATATATATAAAAATAAATAAAACATATATGGCAAAAAAGACAGCCCACAAGAAGATGGGAGGAAAAAAAAAACCTTCCTACTTGAGATGTTCAGAACGGCGAGATATAAAGCCTTCTAAAAAAGGTTTGAAACAAATTATTTAATTTAAGCCCAGGGGGACGGTTGCTTTCAGCGTATGGATCCAACGTGCCTCTTTTTGTAGAAGCACTTTGTTCCAGTCACCACCTCTCTCTATTTGTGTCGGTGACATAGTCTTTAGGGCCCAGAAAATTAAAATTGGTGTATTGTATTTGTGCGTCTGGGCGATATGTCTACCTATTGTGGTATATATATATATATATATATATCCCCAATTACCACAGATAAGATATGTTCTTTTATTCTCCTCTAGAATTCCCACTTTGTTTTACCTATATAAAATGCTCCACAGGAGCAATTCAATAGGTAGATTATGCCCATTGTTAAACAATTGGCGTGATGTTTGGGTCTGTGTTTCTGTCCATTGGGTAGGATATGATGTTTTGAATCCCTCAATAGTGGACACCATTGGCATTCTCCACAGGGGTGTGTTCCCCTTTGGAGACATACCTCAGCTGAGGGACTGTGAGATGTAAAAACACTGGATACCAATTTATCCCTCAGGGAGGGAGGTCTCCTAAACATGATCAATGGCTAAGGGGGTATGAGTTGAACAATTTTTTTGTCAGCCTGAAGTAAGTGCCAAAAATTTGAAAGGTATTTGCGTAGTATATTGTGTTGAGAATTATATGTTGTGATGAATCTCAAAGGCTGTTTAACATTCAAAGCTTATCTGTTTTTGTTCATTAGTATCTCTCTTTTACAGAGGCCTTGTTAAAGGCCTTACGTAGACAATTTTTTGAGTAGCCTCTATGTAAGAGCCGATCCCCCAGTTGGGAGGCTGCATGTTTAAACTTGTCGTCATCGCTGCAATTGCGACGCAGCCTGAGAAATTGGGAATAAGAGATAGAATTGATCAGTGGTTTAGGGTGGAAAATATCAGCCCCCAATATTGTGTTACCGGCCAAGGGTCACCAAACCCTCGGGGGTGACCTCTACCAATATGTCCAAAAACGTGATAGTATCCTGACTATATGTCATTGTAAAGGACAGGTTATATCCATTGATATTCATGGCCCAGAGACAGTTCTGTAAGAGAGAAAGGGATCCATTCCACAGGACAAAAACGTCATCAATGTAACGTAACCATAAAATAAAATGTTTGGAAAATTGTGAGAGCTCATCCGAATGGAGGAGCCACTGTTCCCACTCCCCCAGGTACAGATTGGCGTAGGATGGGGCACAACATGTCCCCATCGCTATGCCCTGTACCTGGAGGAAGTGGGAACGGTCAAAGGAAAAAAACATTATGGAACAAAATATAATCCTATATATCAAGGGTGAATTGGAATTCTCCTTCCGAGTGTGCTGTACTTTGGGAAAAGAAGCCTCGAATGACATTGAGGCCCTTGGAGTGGGGAATGGAAGAATAGAGTGCCTCCATGTCGAAGGCCACCAAAAGGACGCCCCTAGGGATGTGGAGGCCCTCTATACAAGGCAGGAAAGGAAGCGCCTAAAACGCTGGTAACCTAGGGTGCTGATTGTTTATAAAATCATAAGTGTCCCTGGAGATGTTTTTTTTTTGAGAGGCCCATATCAATAATTTTATAAATTTTTTTGTAAAACCTTCATTCCCCATTTCAGGTGGGGATGTATGCTTGCTACAGGCTGACATAGAGGTAATTTTCCCTTTACTATTAGATATCAATCCTATTTGTTTGTTATGAGCCTCTTTCAAGAATATTAATTCCACTGGTTTTCTTCCCTCCTTTTTTTTTCTGTTTTCTTTCCTTTTTTGTCTCCATTCTCATTTCCTTGTTTTTTTTTTTTTTTTTTTACATGGTCGTTATCCAGCCATACCCGGGTTCCTTTTTTATAGGACCTGTAATAAGTTACTATATATATATTTTAAGGACTCGGAAGCCCCTCTTGTTTGTGAGGTCCTTCTGATCCATATTACTATATCAAAAATATATCAAAAATAGGTATGTGACGTACTATAAGAAAACTTTCCCTTTATCTTCTCTTTTTTTATATAATATATACATTTTTTATTATTCAAGTATTTTCCATTACCTTTTGGTTTTTTGATTTTGATTATAATTTTGCATTATAATAATTTTCATTATTATTTTTCATTTTGATTTTTCATATCTTTAATTTTTTTATTTACATTTCATTTTTCCTTTTTTATTTATAAATATATATATTTTTTTCTGTTTGGGATCATCTCATAAGGTTCTTCACTTTGCTGCATTTCCTTCTTTTCTCCTTCTTCTCCCTTCTTGTCTCCGCCAGATTGCTCTTGTCCGTTTTTTGCCCCTGCCCCCTGTGTTTCCTAGGTGAGGACCGCCGTCCTGGTATGTCCACGGGCTATTTGGATCACACAACCTATACAGTACACAGTTGGTAAATTCAAGATGTAAATGTGGGTGGGCCACATATTCATGTAAGTTTTGTACCCATCTATATCTGTATTTTGGATATATCTTCTGTATGATGTAGATTACTAATTTGTTCTTTGTACTGTACATGCAGTTGTGCGCTAAAGGAGCTGCGGACCAGTATACCCCCTGTGGAAGACTTTATTAGGCTGAAACGCGTAGGGGTTTACCACTACACTCCATGCTATCACACATATGTATCGTGTGATATCTGCCTTTTGTGTCTGTTTTTGACCATGTACTGAAGGTTTTATTTTATAAACATGTGTTGTTTTTTTCAATAATTGTGTTTGCAAGTCTGTTTAAGACTGCTTTTGTAATTTTGTAATAAAGTTTTTGTTTTATATATATATATCTTTTGCTTCATATATCCTATAAATTCTATATGAATTTCTACTTCTAAGGTATCTCAAACATCCCCCCCCCCCCTCCTTGGGAAAATCCTCATTAGGATTTTTTTCCTGTTTTTTTGTAATTAATTTGGGATGGATGCCCCAGTAATTTATCCTATACATATCTGTGGGTGTAACTGAGCAGTTTTGCAAGCAAAAGAAATGTATGCTGTCTGCCTTTCTTCACTATCTTCCTAATATTTTCTTTTCATTAACTGTACAGATTCCAGCAAAAGCTGTTTAGGAAGAAGAGTTTTACAGTATATAAATTATTACTTTAGGACTGCATGCTGCTGAGAATGACACAGCTAGGTATGAAGAGTTGAAGACATGTATAACAATACATTTTTATTTTTATCACAAAGATACATTTATTCTCTATTTTGCATTATTGGACATATTTATTTTTACATGTATTATGTATTCTTTAATCCTCACTCACAAAAGTGATGGAAATACAGTGATTACATTTTTGCATGATTAAAATTTAAGAAAACACATTCTCAAAGCAGTATTTATTTTATTCACCTAGAATATTACAGTTACTGCATTTGCAATTAATTTGTCTCAACAAGATAAAATAGATTGAAATGATTTCAAGTCAAATACAAAAGTTATGTGTAATGGATAAAATGTACATTAGTTGGGTTATTATGTTGCGTTTCACTTATATTGTATGATTTTGAGATATCCTTTATATAAGTACTTCAAATTGCTAATGGATATTAAAAAACCATTACAATGCCCCATTTTCTGCACTTGAAGGCTGTGAATAAATGCATATTACATGCACTAGGCACTTTTTTTCCCTAAGATTCTGCAATACCATAAAAATATGCTTTCAAAAAGCGTTGCCTGTTTTAATATATGCCTCTACTACTTTTAAATTGGTATAATTCAGGCAAGTAGAGAAAAACCTTTTTGAATTATTTATGAATTACCTTGTAAATAACCATCTTGACTGATTGAAAGAATATCAGCAAATGTCTAAGAACAGCCTAAAATACAGAAAAAAAACTATTCCAACATATATCTTATATGTAGTCAATAAGGAAGCAAATACAAGCGTTTTTTTGTTATTCTGTATGTTTTAGTGGTATTATTTTTTGCTTGCAGTATAGTATTTTTTTTAGTTATGTGGCACAAAATTGATGTGAAGAGACATAGCCTCTCTTACGATCTACACAGGGACAGCTGAGGTTTGAAAAATATTGTATACCTAGCAAAGTGAAGTAGTGACATGTGAGGTAGTCTGAGTTTTGTTGTTTTGGGGTTTCAAAATGGAAAGGCCATGTACTATCAATGTTTTAAAAAAATATAAGCAGATTTTGTTTTATATATTTGTATGATATATTTGCTTGTTTTTGTTACTTACTGCAAAGGTGTTTAGCTGTGTTTAAAAATTAGGATCCCCAAGGCCCTACAGCTATTACATTTGTTCCCTTTTCTCTTCATTACACACCAGTAACACCTTCTAGACTATTTGTTGCTTTAGTTCCCAACCAACAAGGTATCCTTCAATATCCTTAACAACAATGTTTATTAATCCATAGTTAAAAATCTTAAAGTACAATCTAAAATCATGTAAACAATGCTGCCAGGTTTGTTATACAAAGGCGGTGGTGAAATCGATGCCTTTCACCCAGATTGGGCTTCTTCAGGATCCACTTGATGCTCACAAAATATTAACTAATGAGTATTACAAACAATAAATCATTATATACATAGTGTACCTACAAAGTGTTCATTGCTTATAATCAACAACATTAGGAAAACATAATGTACTACATCATCAAAAA
This sequence comes from Pelophylax lessonae, assembly GCF_965119305.1. NCBI lineage: Eukaryota > Metazoa > Chordata > Amphibia > Anura > Ranidae > Pelophylax > Pelophylax lessonae. Next base: position 384,812,058 of record NC_138770.1, read on the forward strand.
GCAGGAGAGAGGAAAAAAAAAAAGACAGGGGATGGGAAAGGGGGATTGGAGAGAAAGGGAAAGGGGGAGAAGGGGAATGGGAGGGGTTAGAAAGGGATGTGTATTAACCACTCTGAAGATGGCAGAGAGGATAGATGAACTGTGGGAACAAAGGCAAAAGAATAGAGAGCATGTGATCTCCTTGGACACTCACCCCAAAATAGCAAATATAGCTAAAGGTGGGTGAAGAGGCTGATTCACAATAGCTATTCCCCAAAGATGGTATCTGTACAAAAAGTAAAACATAGCGTACATAAAAGGTCCTAGCCCAGAAAGAGGGGCTTTTACCATGCAGACTTCAAAAATAAAAAATAATAAATAAAAAATAAACAAAAAAAAGAGAATATAATCTTACATTCAAGCAGTCAATTTACCTAGAAAAATGATACTGAATATGTTTTTACAGAAAAGCAATCCACACTTAAAACCACTAGACCTAGGACTTGGTGATAAAAAGGGATCATAGTCATGGCTTAGATATAAATACCACCAAACATCTACATGGGTCACAGGCGGTACCAGCTGTATACAAAGGGGAAAGAAAATAGACCGCCAGAGAATAGAGAGTTACATAGAAAACATAGAAACATAGAATGTGTCGGCAGATAAGAACCATTTGGCCCATCTAGTCTGCCCAATATATCTGAATCCTATGAATAGTCCCTGACCCTATCTTATATGAAGGATAGCCTTATGCCTATCCCATGCATGCTTAAACTCCTTCACTGTATTTGCAGCTACCACTTCTGCAGGAAGGTTATTCCATGCATCCACTACTCTCTCAGTAAAGTAATACTTCCTCATATTACTTTTAAACCTTTGCCCCTCTAATTTAAAATGGTGTCCTCTTGTGGTAGTTTTTCTTCTTTTAAATATGCTCTCCTCCTTTACCGAGTTGATTCCCTCTATGTATTTAAAAGTTTCTATCATATCCCCTCTGTCTCTTCTTTCTTCCAAGCTATACATGTTAAGGTCCTTTAACCCCTTCCGTACCGCGTCATGTCAAATGACGTCGGCACAAATCCTTTCTCGATCCGGGCGGACGTCATATGACGGCGCCCGGATCTCCCCGCTACTGCGCGCCCCCGGGTCACAGCCGATCACATGAGCGGCTCCAGCGCGAGCCGCTTGTTACTTCCTTAATGCGCGCCCCCGGGGGCGCGCAGCGCGGCGATCGGGGACGAGGCTCGTCCCTCGGACAGAGTCGATCCCCGATCTAGGTAAAGAGCCAATGAAATTGGCTCTTTACCACGTGACCGGCTGTGTCCAATCACAGCCGGTCACAAATGTCATCAGAGAACACAGTAACTAGCTGTCACCGTGTTCTCCTCCTCACACACTGATCCTGTGTGAGGAGGAGATTGTGGTAACAGCTAGTTACCAAGTACAGTGCACCCCAAACACACTGATTGCCCCCCCCCCAATAAAGAGCACCTGTCACTAGCCCATCAAAGTACCCGAGTACCTGTCACCAGCCCATCAGGTACTCTGATGACAGGTACTCGGGTACTCTGATGGGCTGATGACAGGTACTCGGGTACTCTGATGACAGGTACTCGGGTACTCTGATGACAGGTACTCGGGTACTCTGATGACAGGTACTCGGGTACTCTGATGACAGGTACTCTGATGGGCTGGTGACAGGTACTCGGGTACTCTGATGACAGGTACTCTGATGGGCTGGTGACAGGTACTCGGGTACTCTGATGATGGGTACTCGGGTACTCTGATGACAGGTACTCGGGTACTCTGATGACAGGTACTCGGGTACGCTGATGACGGGTACTCGGATACTCTGATGACGGGTACTCGGGTACTCTGATGACAGGTACTTTGGTACTCTGATGACAGGTACTCGGGTACTCTGACGACAAGTACTCTGGTACTTTGAGTACCCGTCATCGGAGTACCCGAGTACCTGTCACCTACCCATCAGGGTACCCAAGTACCTGTCACCTACCCAACAGAGTACCCGAGTACCTTCCACCTGCTCATCAGAGTACCTGACACCTGAAGTACCCGAGTACTTGCCACCTGCTCATCATTACCCATCACTACTCATCAGTACTCATCAGTACCCATCAGTACCTATCACCTATTAGTATCAGTACTGATCATCCGTACCCATCATCAGTACAGTATCAGTATCACCTATCAGTATCAGTACTACTCATCAGTACCTATCACCTGCCTGTCACCTGCCCATAAGAGTACCCGAGTACCTGTCACCTGCCTATCGGAGTACTCGAGTACCTTCCACTTGCTCATCAGTACCAGAGTACCTGTCACCTGCCCAGCAAAGTACCCGAGTACCTGTCACCCTTCATACAGCCACCATGTCCAAGTCCAAAAAGGTTTATATACGTCGTCCGTTTAAACCTAAATACCGGTGTTATGGCAGCAGATAGCTGCCATAACCCTGGTATTTTTTTAAACGGTGGACGGTTGGCTTTCCAATAAGGGTGGTCCCAGCGGCGGATTCGCCGCGGGATCACCCTTCCGGGGTGGCGGAAGAGGTGCCCCCCCCTCCCGCTGCATTCTGGTCCTTTTCCCCGTTTACCGGACCCGCCGGCAGCGGGGAAAACGATCCGGTCCCAGATCCTCACAGACAGGATGTCGAGTGAGGGCAAGCTTGCCCTCACTTGACTCTATGGTCTTGGAGGACCGGAGCTACGGCAAATGTCATTGCCTAGCAACCAGTTTAAAGGTCCCTTTTTTTTTTTCATTTTATTTAATTTTTTTTTAATTTTTTTTTTTTTTTCTATCTTTTAGTGTACTTGTGAGATCTGAGGACTTTTTGACCCCAGATCTCACAAAAAAGAGGTCCTGTCGTGCCTTTTTCTATTACAAGTAATGTTTACATTTCTTGTAATAGAAATAAAAATGATCAATTTTTTTTTTTTTAAAAACAGTGTAAAAATAAAATAAATAGTAAAAAAAAAAAAAAAAAAAATTAAAGCGCCCTGTCCCCGCGAGCTCGCGCGCAGAAGCGAACGCATACGGAAACCCCGCCCACATATGTAAGCAGTGTTCAAACTACACATGTGAGGTATCGTCGCGATCGTTACAGCAAGAGCAATAATTTGAGCCCTAGACCTCCTCTGTAACTCTAAGATAGCAACCTGTAGAAATTTTTAAAATGTCGCCTATGGGGATTTTTAAGTACCAAAGTTTGTCACCATTCTGTGAGCGTGCGCAATTTTGAAGCATGACATGTTGGGTATCTATTTACTCGGCGTAACATTATCTTTCACATTATGGAAAACAATTGGGCTAACTTTACTGTTTTCTTATTTTTTAATTAAAAAAAGTGATTTTTTTCCCAAAAAATTGCGTTTGGAAGACCGCTGCGCAAATACGGTGTGATAAAAAATATTGCAATAATCTCCATTTTATTCTCTAGGGTCTCTGCTAAAAAAAAATATATAATGTTTTGGTGTTCTAAGTAGTTTTCTAGCAAAAACAACTGATTTTAGCTTGTAAACACCAAATGTCAAAAATAGGCCTAGGCAAGTGGCTAGGATGCATGATGATGCTCCTTGGATGTTTAGGCCCCTCTATATGGCTAGGCTGTGAAAAAGTCTCACACATGTGGTATTGCCATACTCAGGAGGAGTGGCAGAATGTATTTTGGGGTGTCATTTTTGCTATGTACATGCTATGTGTTAGGAATATTCTATAAATTTACAACTTTGTGTAAAAAAAAAGTTTTTATTTTTTTCCCACATTTTCCAAAAACTTGTGGAAAAAAATGACATGTTCAAAGGACCCATAATGCCTCATAGAATATACGTTGGAGTGTTTGCTTTCCAAAATGGGGTCATTTTGTGGACTTTTCCATTGTATTGGTGCTCTAGGGCCTTGAAAAGTGTGATAGGTAGTAAGAAAGTTTTATGTGTATTTATGCTCCTAAAACGCCTTATGGTGCTACTTGGACGTGGAGTCTCTTTTTGTGGCCAGGCTGTGTAAAAGTCTCACACATGTGGTATCACCATACTCAGAAGGAGTAGCAGAATGAATTTTGGGGTGTCATTTTTGCTGTGTACATGCTATGTGTTAGAAATAGCTTATAAATTGACAACGTTTTGGGAAAAAAAAAAGAAAAAAAAATGTTTTCTTCATTTTCCCAAGAATTGTGGGAAAAAATTATAACTTCAAAAAACTCACCATGCCTCTTACTAAATACCTTGGACTGTCTACTTTACAAAAAAGGGTCATTTGGGGGGTATTTGTACTGTCCTGATATTTCAGGGCCTCAAGAAAGGAGATAGGCCATCAGTACATCTGGTGTGATCAATTTTCAGTAATTGGTACCATAGCTTCTAGACTCAATAACTTTCACACAGACTAAATAATATACACTAATTTGGGTTAATTTTACCAGAGATATGTAGCAGTATAAATTTTGGCCCAAATGTATGAAGAAAAATTAATTTTTTGCAAAATTTTATAATAGAAACTAAAAAAAAGTGTTTTTTTTGCAAAATTTTTGCTCTTTTTTTGCTTATATCACGGAAAAAAAAACCCCAGTTGTGATCAAATACCACCAAAAGAAAGCTCTATTTGTGTGAAAAAAATGATAAAAATTTTGTTTGGTTACAGTGTAGCATGACTGAGCAATTGTCATTCAAAGTGTGAGAGTGCTGAAAGCTGAAAATTGGTCTGGGCAGGAAGGGGGTCTAACTGCTCTGTATGGAAGCGGTTAACCTTTCCTGGTAAGTTTTTTCCTGCAATCCATGTACTAGTTTAGTAGCTCTTCTCTGAACTCTCTCTAGAGTATCTATATCCTTCTGGAGATATGGCCTCCAGTACTGCGCACAATACTCCAAGTGAGGTCTCACCAGTGTTCTGTACAGCGGCATAAGCACTTCTCTCTTTCTACTGCTTATACCTCTCCCTATACATCCAAGCATTCTGCTGGCATTGCGTGCTGCTCTATTACATTGTCTTCCCACCTTTAAGTCTTCTGAAATAATTACTCCTAAATCCCTTTCCTCAGATACTGAGGTCAGGACTTTGTCAAATATTCTATATTCTGCCCTTGGGTTTTTACGCCCCAGGTGCATTATCTTGCACTTATCCACATTAAATTTCAGTTGCCAGAGTTCTGACCATTCTTCTAGTTTTCCTAAATCCTTTTCCATTTGGCGTTTCCCTCCAGGAACATCAACCCTGTTACATATCTTTGTGTCATCAGCAAAAAGACAAACCTTACCATCGAGGCCTTTTGCAATATCACTTATGAAGATATTAAACAAAATTGGTCCGTGTACAGATCCCTGAGGTACCCCACTGGTAACATGACCTTGTTCTGAATGTTCTCCATTGACTACAACCCTCTGTTGTCTGTCACTCAGCCACTGCCTAATCCACTCAACAATATGGGAGTCCATGCTCAATGACTGCAGTTTACATGCAGTGGAACATGGAACAAACAGGTCTTATGTAATAAAGGTGGCACACTTCAACACAAAAATATATATAGTAAGCCAGGTGCAATGTAAAACTCATCCCTGTATGTAGCCAAGAAGGCACAAATGGCAGCAATGGCAAATCCGCCTGGTGTTATTTATATGTCCAGGGAGGCGGCTCAACTCTGCCTTTCATCCCCCATATACAGCACGTGTATCAGCAGCGGTGAACTGCAGCTGAATCAGCGACGGACGTTCCTGCATGTTAACGCACCTCCAGTGGTCACCTAACCAACAACCAGGAAGGGCCAAAGGGGATGTGGGCAGCGTGCGCATGACAGCAATGCGCACCGCAGGAGAGAAAAACCAACAAAATATAGCAGGAGCACCACATCAACCCATGCACAAACTTTGCCAACAAAAACACACTGACAAATCAACATGGGAGACAGCTCACCAAGCCAACAACAGGACCAGAGACAAATCATGCACATATGGATAAAGAAAGAAGAAAAAAAAAGGGGGCAAGGGGATAAAACAAAATAAAAATGAATATAAGAATATTTAAAATTCTGCCTGCGTGAGGGTTTTACAATAAATATAAAGGGGGCAATAGCCCATAAACATATGTCTTACATATACAAAGCTAAGTACAAATAAAAGAAAAAAGGAATTTTACACAATAATCTCAGTGAAAAAAGGAATGGGTTAAAAGAAAGGAAAAAAAAAAGGACAAGAACCAAGCAAGAAAAGAAAGAGACGAAAGGGAGGGAGAAAGAAAGAATAAAGGGAAAGAAATGGGAAAGAGGAAGTAAGGAAATCCCAAAGGGGGCCGTACCAAAGGGATCAAGGACCATTGTGAAACAATAAGACATCTAAGTCATATATAGGATCTAGGCATGCAAAAAAAGGAGTAAAGCTGAGTTTATCATTTAAACCTGGTCTTTTCCAAGCCCTTCTCAAGATCCATCTGCACTCATGTTAAAGGATAATTCTGTCAAATTCACCCTCATGTGGATGTGGGTGAATACGTTCCAGTGCAAAGAATTTAAGCCATCAAAGTTATAATTGTGATGTAAGGCAAAACGACAGGCCACTGGACTGACTAAATCACCCATTTTTGTTTTATTCACATCTTCATGTGTGCATTCCCACAATCGGCGATTGGTCTTGTTGACATAGAACGCCTTACACAGGCACTACACCAACTGTTTGGCAAGAAGCAAAATATTGAGGTACAAACCTTTTGCCATTAGGTAAAGTTTGAAAGGGCTTGTCTGCTGTACATTTGCAGTATCCACAGTCCACACAAAAAAAGTTCCCAGAGGGAGTTTAGTACAGGGATCTCTCCTACCACCAGCCACATAGTAGCTGGAGGTAACTATATATTTGATAGAATAATTTTGTTTGTATGTGATATTCTGTCGTGTATCAACAAATTCACATAAGATATTCTCTCTCAAGATGTGCCAGTGTCTATTAAAAATATTCCATATTTGTTAAGATTGTGAATTGAATTTGGTAAAAAAACGTAGTTAAGCACGATGGTTGGGAATTGTCCCCCCTGGAACAGAACTAAATCACGCGGGCTGTCCTTAGCTTTGCGATATGCCCATTTTGATATTTTCTGACTGTAACCTCTTCTCAGAAAGCATTTGCGTAGATCCCCTGCTTCTTTTTCAAATATATCAGACTGTGTACAGTTTCTACAAATCCTGTAATATTGGCCTGTGGGAATCACTTATATTACATGTTTAGGGTGACTGCTGTGTGCATGCAATAGGGTATTAGTGGCTGTGGATTTCCGATACAGGGCTGTCACTAGTAGGTTGTTAGGTCCCTTGTAAAGCAACAGGTCAAGAAAGGAGATTTGTTATGAATCAGAGGTAAAGGTAAATTGCAAGTTATAAGAATTGATGTTGAGATTATTAATGAATTCCTGCAGAAGGACAGCAGAACCTGACTATAAAATTAAAAATATCATCAATATACCTCTGTCATATATCACTTGTATTTAGATTTGTATATGTCAGACATATGTTTATGGGCTATTGCCCCCTCTATATATTTTAACACCCTCACGCAGGCAGACTTTTTTAAATTCTTATACTCATTTTTATTTTGTTTTTTCCTCTTTCTTTTTTTTAATTTATCCATATGTGCATGAGCCATCTGTGGTCCTGGAGTTGGCTTGGGGAGCTGTCTCTTTTATTGATTTTCCAGCTTGTTTTTGTTGGCTGTTGCCTTTTGTGCATGGGGGGATGTATTTCCCTTCAAGTGTCACCCACCACTTTTTCATCAGTCCATACCTGGGCTTTCTTCCACTATTAAATCATACAGGCCAGGACCCCATCCAACCCCTCATTGTAGTAATTTCATGAACTAGCCAAGTTGTCTAGCTAATGCCCCCTGTCCTCCATTAGCTCAGATTACTCTTCAGCATAATGATACCACAACCAATTTCCATCATGCTGAATCTGTATCTAATGAGCCCATTGAATCCACTTCCAACATTCCTCAGATGGTAATCTTGAGAAGAATGCTGCCATTTCCACTATTCCATCCTGTTTTTTTTTTTAGTAAAGACCCCACCTCGCTGCCCTGCATGCAACTCAAAAAGAAAAAACAGAGGAGAGGAAAACGAGGTGGGAAGCGCAAAAAGACTAAAAAGTAGCTCCTCTACCACTGACACAGTAAAGATATTTAATCTTTCTTCCCATGCCCTATCTCCACATGAAGTTTCACTTCTGATAAAGGGTTTTAATTTTGCCCCCACTCGCTTACCTAACTCATTCACACTGTTTTGTGATTTACATCAGTTTATACATAAGTTAATCCTAAAAAGGTACTACATTACATTAAAGGACAATCTGCTCCTTCAGCTGGTGCTTCTATTTCTGGCCCAGAACTGTTGAATGAGGACGACAAGTCTGCATTACACATATTATAAGAATTATGCTCTGATTCTCCTGTTTTAAGTCGACCTGTCATTATTCCTTTGATCTTTTACAGGCCCCAATAGAACACACTGATTTCCATCCACCATCCGCTTTTTATCCTTCCCATGTTAAAGGATCTTTCATAGATACCATGTCATTTTTTTCAGACATCTTGAAATTATGTTCAGATGCACATTCCTCCAGCGCTAATACCCATAACGTCACTGGTCCTCAGAAGAAAACTCTTTTTATTCTTGCTGAGAATAATAAACTTATTATCAGACAGGCTGATAAAGGAGACAGTATTGTCCTTTGGATAAATCAGCCTACCTTGTGGAAGCCTTTCGGTTGCTCTCCAATGATTCCACTTACCTTAAGCTTCCACGTGATCCACTGCCAGGTTTTCAGGTGGAGCTTAAATCTTTACTAGATTCTGCCTTGCTAGATAAAGTCATTAATAAAAGAGAATAAATGTTTATTTACAGGGAATTTTTCAGGCATCCCTATTTTCATTACCTACCCATGGTGCACAAAAATTCTACCAATCCAGCCAGAAGGCCAACTGTAGCTAGTATGGAGGGTGTCATCAGTGGGCTCTCTCAATACATCAATTGCTTCCTACAGCCCATAGTGCAATCTTTGCCTTCATATGTCAAGGACTCGTTACACCTATTGAACATTTTGAGTAATTACCATTGGGAACCCTCTTACATTTGGCTGTCCCTCGATGTCCAATCTTTATATACTCCATTCCACATAAAGTTGGCCTCACAGCCCTCAGTTTCTTTCTCACCAAAGAGTGTCATCTGCATCCTGCGCAGGCCCGGTTCATTTTGGAGGGTACCTGATATTGTTTGGAACACAATTATTTCTTTTTTTAAGGTGAATTTTTCCTTCAGATACAGGGCACGGCCATGGGAGCCTCATTTGCTCCCTGTTCCGCAAATCTTACTCTTGGCTGTCTGGTAGAGTCTCGTATCTGGAGGAACAATCTGTTTGCTGTCTATATCGTTCTTTAAGGATGATATATTGACAATATTATCGTCATTTGTAAATTTTGTTCAGTTTTGTAATGACAATAAAATCGGTCTGTTCTTTACTCATGTTTGTGATTCATTTACTTTGGTTTTCCTTGACCTTGAACTAGGCCATACCAATGGGCAAATTACGCATTTCAAACTAATCTCAGGCAACTCTTTTCTTCAATCCCATAGTTACCATCACCCGAGGTGGCTTAACAACATCCCTAAAGGACAGTTATGTTGTTTTCGGAGGAATTGTACAATTGATCAGGATTATTTTTCCCAAGGTCAGATCCTCAAAGACAGATTTCTGCAAAAAGGTTTCAACCCAAGCTTAGTTGAACAATTCTTTATAACATGTGCCCCCAGCCAGATTAGGGCCGCTAAGGCAGAGACTATCTTGGAGGCTGATATCAAAAATTTATAACCCAGTTTCACTCCCGTTTCAAACAGATGGAGAAGGTAATAGCACGACATTAGGGGATCCTTTTGAAGGATCCCAAGTTGGGGCCAGTTCTCCCAAACAGACCTAAATTTATCTATAGAAGAGCTCCCAGAGTGAAAAACAAAATCGCCCCCAGCAAATTATCATCCAACAATAAGTCCTCCTCCTATCCTTTGGCTACCTTCTTCAATTTAGTAGAGATGTTTCAATGTAAGAAACTAAAATGCAAGATGTGCAAATTTGTCGACCACCGCAAAAAGAGTTTTACTGATAGCAAAGGAAAAATGTATTCAATCAGTTCCTTCTCCTTTTCCACGTTTTTTTTGTATACTGTCTATCCTGTTCCCGTGGTCTCCTTTATGTAGGCAGAACTATTCGTACAGTCTGGGTACGTTTTGGTGAGCACAGGATCCTCCTTGAGGAAGGCAGCACTGATAATAGTGTTCCCCGCCATTTTAAATACTATCATGATGGCTCCACCTATGGCCTTCGAGTTTGGGTTTTGGAACAAATTCCCCCCTGTGACTCTGCGGCGGAGAGGTTTCATACCCTTTTCCACAGAGAAACCTTTTGTATTTATCACATCACTACTCTGTCACCAGGAGGCCTCAATGAGCAACTTGAGGTGCGTACTATTTTGTAGCGAGTGCCTGGTCTCCTCTCTGTTCTTATACATTTTTCAATTTTGGTATATTATCCGAGCTTCTGTTATCATGTACCTTTTGGTCTCTTTGAATTAGAAATGCATATCAGTTGTGCAGTTTTGTGTGTGTGTGTGTGTGTGTATATATATATATATATATATATACATATATACATCTTTATTACTGATATATATAAATTTTTAATAATGTATGAATATATCTCTAGTAATAGTAATGGTAATATTGTAATGTAATACTTGATCCTTTTATTTACAGTTTAGCTATATTTTTGTTTCATTTTCTTGTTTTACTCCCTGATACTGGAAGTCTGCAAGTCAAGGGTTAATGGTTTAGCTATGTCTTCTTTGATTTTCTCTACCCTCCCACTTTCCTCCCCTCCCACCCTTCTAGCTCCATGCAGCATCTCAGCTTTTCCCCTCTTTTCCCTCCCATGTTCCTCCCCTTCCTGCCATTTTGGCTTTATCAGTCCATCACTTCTTTCACTGTCCATGCATTTGAAGAGGGCAAGTCCCTGGAAACCCGTCATGCACACCCCCTCTTCCGACATCCACCAGGCATTTTGACAGCTGTCATCCTCATGTGCAGCCTAGAACACCGCTGCCAATACCCATACTTGGAGCTTGTTGACTGCCTGTCATCCTCAGTCGCTGTTTTGCTCAGTGATGTCTATAGCCTCACACTGATTACAGTTGCTTGGTCCCAGGTGTTCCCTATCCATGCTGTTTCATACTAACTTCTATGTAAGTGAGCTGTTTATTTTAATAAAGTGTTTTTAATTTTATCCTGACCTCGGTGTTTCAGCAGTGTGCATTGCTGTCATGCGGACGCTGCTCACATGCGCTTCCCTCTTTCCTGGTTGTAGGTCGGGCACCCTGGTTTACAGAAATGTCAACTCCGGGTTGCACTGAAGAAGCGTCACCAACATGGAGGAATGTCTGGTGCTGATTCAGCTGCAGTTCACTGCTGCTGATACACGTGCTGTACATGGGGGGTGAAAGGCAGAGTTGAGCCGCCTCCCTGGACATATAAATAGCCCCAGGCAGATGCGTATTTGCCACTGCCATTGCTGCCATTCGTGCCGACATTGTGGCACTTATTTTTGCTGACTTGACTACATACAGGGGTGAGTTTTACATTGCATCTGGCATACTATATATATATATGTTTGTGTTGAAGTGTGCCACCTTTATTACATATGACCTGTTTGTTCCATGTTCCACTTGCAACTCCCTATTCTCTGGAGGTCTATTTTCCTTCCCCTTTGTACAGCTTTCACCGTCTGTGACCCATGTAGATGTTTGGTGGTATCTAGGCCATGACCATGACCCCCTTTTATCACCCTGCCCTTGTCTAGTGGTTTAAAGTGTGGACTGCTTTTCTGTATTAATATAATCATCATAATTTGACTGTTTGAATGTAAGATTTTTTTTTTCTTTTTTTGTTTATTTTTTCTTTATTATTTTTTTCTTTGTAGTCTGCATGGTAAAATCCCTTCTTTTCGGGGCTGGGACCTTTTATACACGTTATGTTTTACTTTTTGGACAGATACCATATTTGGGATATAACTATTGTGAATCAGCCTCTTCACCCAGCTTTCGATATATTCGCTATTTTGAAAGGAGTATCCAGGGAGTTCATGTGCTCTTTTTTCTTTTTCCTTTGTCCCCCAGTTCCTCTATCCTCTTTACCATCTCCAGAGTGGTCCATGCACATCCCTTTCTAACCTTTTCCAGTCCTCCCCTTCTCCCCTTTTTCTTTCCTCCACCCCCCCCCCCATGGGTTTTATACTATATGCAATTAACACTTTGAAGGTCTACTATGTAATGATGATGTATTGTTTGTATTACTTATCAGTTAATACTTTGTGAACATCAAGTAGATCCTGAAGAAGCCTAATCTGGGCAAAACGTGTCGATCCCACCTCTGCCTTTGACACTGCTGGTTGTATAACAAACCTGGCAACATTGTTTACATGGTTTTAGATTGTACTGTCAGATTTTTACCTATAGATCAATAAATATTGTTGTTTGTATGCATATTGGTATTTTGCATACTATGGTGACTGGCACGCTAAAAATTCCCCTTATTTCTGTGTCTCCCCTAGTGGGAAAATTGGGGATACCCTGTTTTCTCTAAAGATATTCCAATATGTATCTTATACCTGGCCAATAAGGAAGAAATATATTTTTTACTGTTCTGTATGTTTGCTACCTAAAGAATGCTTTTACATGCTGTATAGCCAAGGTGATGTAAATAATCACATTGGTTGATTGAAAGTATATCAACAAACATTGAAGAACAGCTTAATATTAAAGTGTTACTAAACCCATACCCTGGAACATTTAATGCAATCCCTTTAGCACATATAAACTGCTAAATAGTGCCTGGTTAAAGCTTGTAAGAGGAGTTTTCATACTGCACTAGCTGTCCTATCAGGATTCAGGACCCCTGACCCTCTGTCTAGACAGTCCTGATTGGTCCTGTGCTGATCACATGCACTTTTCCAAGAAAAAAGTAACTCTGTCTTATCTGGACATGTTATAGGGACAATGCAAGAAGAGTAGGATCTATGCACATAAGATCAAACAACCTTTTTTCACACAATGCAGATTAACCCATTAGGTTCCACAGTGAGTATAGCAAGCATGATTAATTTGTTTTGTTTCATGTTACAATTTGGGTATAGCATTTTGGCCAAATTTGTGTATTTGTATTGTAAAAATTTTCATAAGGTAGTTGACTGATAACTAAAATGATTTCCACCATCCAGTTTGTTAAATATTATACAGTCCTTCTTTTGCTTTTGCTTTTGGGGTGCAGACCCATAGTAGTTACTTGTGCATGGTTCTTTAACTTTGACCACTAAAATGTACCTATTATGTAGGTTGCCAGTTTTTAAAACTACGCCAATGTATCCTATCCTTTCAAACTCATTTACATTTCACATTGGTACAGTGACTTTGAGGAGTATGCACGGTTAACTAAGGGTTTAATTCCCATTGACGTCACACTAGACATCCTTGTATTAATTAAGAATACCAGACATATTGGTATCAGATGACTGTACATTTAAAAAAAAACAATACAAACTAGATCATTTAGATTTCAAGACAAGCTCTGAGCTTTATTGGGTGAGTTGTGGTATTATGATGTAAACTATTATTTATTATTGTTATTTTCTTTGTAAGTATGCATCCAAGAGCTCACGTGTTATACATCCATTTGCTCTCTGTTGTATGACTAAAATTTGGCAGAAAGGACTGGCTCCGTAGACCATTTTTTGTTCAAATACATGTAAAGGATTCACATTCAGTTGCGCAGCTCTGTTGGGTTTTAGCTTGTTTATTGCATCTTTAGATCCCATCAAAGTACACATGTTAACATTTATTTGCTCTATACTATGTCCATCAAGCCTGTAATTATCAGGACTGGTTCTAAAAGTTATCACATTCAATCAGCATCTGTGTTGAGTTCGATTTTTTTTCTTGCAGTTTGTATTGCAGTTTCGGTCAAACTTCTTTATGTTGGTCTTTCTTAAAGTAGGTGTACTTTATACTGGTCTTTCTTAAATTAGATGTACAGCCAGAGCTCGTTTGGCTGTACATCCCCTATGAATCACAGGAGTGCAGTTAGTTCTGCAGAGTTATTTCAGTTCTTTCAGTTCTTTCAGCAGAGTGGGTTGAAGTCCGCTCTCTGCTGACATCATAGAAGTCGTTCCAGGCACTGTGTCATCACGACCACGGAGTCAGGATCTGCCAGCTGCCTGGACTGACAACCGGCTTATCCTCTTATCAAACAGCTGAGAGCCTGAGCCAGACCGCTCCCCGCCCCTTCACAGCCCAGTGCTCCAATGAGCAGCTCTCTGCTCAGGGAACTGTCAGAACCAAGCAATCTGCAGTGTTCTATTGCTCGGTTCTCAGTGCAGAGGTGTCGGGGGACAGATGCAGCATTGGTAATAGCATAGGTAAGTAAAACTGGAGAAAAAAGCCAAACCCTATACTTCTCTTTTAAATAAATTTACAAAACCAGATTGTTTATTAGTGGTGGTAAACATTTCAACTGATAAATCACTGGAATCAAAATTAGATGCTCCATCTATGTCCTGCACATCTTTGAGCGACACATTTAGCATAGTGAATCACATATCTGACCTTTTGAATAACAGTTCAAATATTTAGTTTGATCTCCCATATCTACCACATATATTTAAACAGTTTTCTATTTATCTGTATCTAGCACTATCTGTTTGAGACTAATGGGCCATACAAACTAAATAATTTTCTTTAGATTTTTTCCTTTAGACTTACCAAAACCATATAATATGAGGTCAAGTCTAAACACTTTCAATTTGTATGCAATCAGGCATGCCCTTGTACTACATAGTTGAAGGTAAATCTAAAGGAAATCTAACAACAAAAGTTGTATAGTGTGTACCCAGCTTAATGGGTGCTTTCCTTACCTCATAAACTGTTTTTTTTATCACCAGTCACTCTGTTTTAAGAAAGATCAGTACCTTGAATTACTAATTTCTCTTGTACTTGGGGGGGAAGGGTAGTTGTTTCAAACAAAAATCTATCACAAAACAACAACAAAGAACATGCAGTCCTTGGCTTTCTGATACAAATGATCCACTTTCTTCCCTTACTCTTTGCTCTCTGTTATAAAATGTTTTTTTGTAATAATTGGATTTTTAAAAAGTTATGTTTCTGTTGTAATAAGTATTGAGATGCTTCCCCGTCTTCCCCATGTTTTGTAAAGGTCCCTGGTTTCCTCTCCAACCCATAACTGGAAAAACAGAATTTCCTTGCTCTTTTTTCACTTTAACCGCTTGCCGACTTTAACCGCTCAGCCCTGGCCAGGCAAAGTGACGTATATATACGCCACTAGCCCGCCCCGGCTCGTTCACTGAGGAGTCTGTGCGTGTGACCGGCGGACCCGATGTCCACCGGTCACACTGCGATCGTCAGTAGAGAGGGAGAAAGGCAGGCGGCTAATGTAAACAAGCCGCCTGTCATTCTCCCCTGTGTAAAAATGGAGATCAGACGGTTCTACTATGTAGGACCGTTGATCTCTGTTTTTACAGTAGTAGCCATGTCCCATCACAATTAGAAGCACGCCCCTAGGACACACTTAACCCCTCCCTCTCCAATACAGTTAACCCCTTCCCTGCCAGTGTCATTTTTACAGTAACAGTGCATATGTATAGCACTGATTACTGCAGTAATATCACTGGTAACCCCAAAAGTGTCAAAAATGTCAGTCAAGGGTCCGATCTGTCCGCCGCAATGTCGCAGTCCCGCAAAAAAAAATCGCAGATCGCCGCCATTACTCGTTAAAAAAAAACACACCAAAAATGACAAAAATCTTTCCCTTTGTTAGTAAACACGATAACTTTTGCGCAAACCAATCAAAATACGCTTTTTGCGATTTTTTTTTTACCAAAAATATGTAGCATAAAACAAATTGGCCGAAAATGTTAAAAAATTTTGATTTTCACATTTTTTTTGGGGAATTTCATATAAAAAAATGTGAAAAATATTGTTATTTTGCAAAATGTACGCTCTTTTTTTGTTTATAGCGCATGATCAAAAAATCGCACAGGTGATCAAATACCACCAAAAGAAAGCTATGTTTGTGGGAAAAAAAGGACATCAAATTTGTTTAGGTACAGCATCGCACGACCGCGCAATTGTCCGTTAAAGTCACGCAGTAAAAAATCGCAAAAAAACCCCTGGTCAGGAAGGGGGTAAAATCTTCCGGGGCTTAAGTGGTTAATTAAAGTAGAGCTGAAATGAAAAAAAAATTGCTAGGATGTAGAATTTGTGTCTCTTCTGACAAAAAACTCATTTTGCTTTCTTCTAGCAATCTTTTCTTTGTGTGTACATTGCCTGTGGAGCATGTGTACACTCTCAGCATTTGTAAGATGCCCAAGACCTAAGTTCTGCTCTAAAATTAACTTTAAAAATAAGAACAGCATGTTGTTAAACCTTTTCTATTTCTCTGAATGGTTCACAATAGGATTGATTTACTAAAGAAGGAGAGGCTGCTCACCCAGAGTAGTGTATGCTCAAATGCCAAAGTCATTGCTTATGATTAAATAAAGCTATGCTCATTTTGAATGTCCAATCATCTGCTAGCAAAAATCCTATTTTTTGTAGTGTCCCTGGTATTGAAGGTGAACATAAATTCCCTTTATTCAATAGCATTTACTTTTCAATGTTTACATACACTTTACTAGGTGAACAGTACATTTTCCTTTAATAAATCAACACTGCTGTCTTAGTTCATGTTGCTTGAAGACATAATTGCTGTATTTAACTGTATATTCAGTTTTAAAGAGAACCAACATGTATATAGCCACCCTCTTAACAAATATGGCCAAAAAAAAAAAACATTACCTACATGCAATGGCATCACCCAGTGTTTACCACAGTATGTTACTGAGATTATTAAAAATATTCAGAAACTCAGATTGTTATTCTGGTTTCTGGAAAGCCAAAATAAGTTCCATATGATAGCAAGCAGCATTGATGTCAGTAACTCTTTAGTAATGTGAGTGTTTTGGATACCACATTCTAGTACTGAAGACACATATTTGATAAAAGAAAAAAGGGGAAATGGTCCGTGGGACTTTATATGAGCCACTGCTACACACCTCATATAAAGTCCCACTGGCCATTTCCCCTTTTTTCCTTTGCATGTATCGGGATGGAGGTGTGTAACTGATGGTACCAGACCATATACCCCCTTTTGCATATTTGATAAAATGATAACTTGGTGATCAGCAAAGGTAAAAAAGTAGGGGTTGCTATATGCTGAAACCCTTGTCCTTAAAAATTTTAGTCAAAGCCATGTTTTCTTGAAATGTTCTATAACATTACACAAAATATATTAGTTTTTTATTTTTGTTTTAAATTTCTTTTGAATGTCTACTATAGAAGCAATAACCACATATGTAAATATGTATATTTTATTAATGAACTATGCAGGTTAATTTAATTCAGTAGTGAAAAATGTAGTAACCCATAATGAAATGATAGACATGGAGCAGTGCAATAGCTGGGGATTTATTAAAAAATAAGAAATAATTAGGCATGCAGTCTCATTTTTGTTTATATAGTGGCTTCCCTAACACAATATAGTAGTGTTTGCATGTATTATAATGTGCTTTTTTGTTGTTAAAATGTCCTTTGTGTAGAACTGACTTGTGTTTCCCATTCTATTAGTCTGAATTAGTGTTACGATTCTGCTGTCAGAAAGTGGTATGTGCTTTTGGAAATTATCCACCATGTATGTATAATTAATTGGCTCTAAGCAGCTAAAAATCTCTGCAAGATAATTCCATGTGCTAGATGGAGAGTAAAGTGGTCCTGTCAGATAGGTTAACCATTGTGTTTCCCTAACTAACATAGTTTTCTGCCATCATTTAGCAATGCAAGTCATGTGCTATTTTATATTTATCTTGTTTCAAAAACGAAAATAAAAACAGGTCCTGGATTGTTAAAAGGGGATTCCCTATCCCTCGGCAGCCATTTAAAGCTCATTGCAACCTCACCTTTGATATGCCCGTTGACTCCAATGTAATTGTATAATAAATGCACTGTTTGTTTTCAATTTTACTCATCCTTAATCTCCAGCTACCTGTCACTGTGGCAGCATCATACTGTCCCTTATGTCTGGGCCTATGATGACAAAGATTCACAGGGCAACAAGCTGCCCTTGTTTTAGCGTGTTATTAAAGTATACTGTAAATAAGCATGCAACAGCATATAAAAAAGTTTAAATGATGTGTAACACAATTCTTAGTGTAATCAAAGTAAAATCAGCACACAGACGATGTCTTTACAGGCAGAATCCTAACCAGCTGAATTGTTTCTATTTGATTAAGTCCATTGGGTGAAACATGTTACAGGAGTGGTCCTTGGGCCGTAACATGTGCTGACATTTGGCAGGTGAGTAAAGAATGTTTCACCTCTGAAGACGTCATACGGACTGACAAAACGCGCGTCAGGTGGAACGCACGCTGCATGTCACGGGAGCCTGAGTGGAACGCCAGCTGGTTTTCACCACTTTCCAATCACGGGCACCTTTTTGCTGACGAGTTTACGTTTTTATATGTACTGCACATTGCTGACTATATTAAAGGAACTTTTTAACGGTAGTACACTATCTGGAGCTTTTGTTCTTATACCCTGATCGGACCCTGAGGACCTAGTTCAGCCAGGAGAGGGACCCCGGATCTTTGTGGTACTACAAAGCCCAGCAGTATCCTTCCTGGCCCTGGTGACCATTAAGCGCATACAGGTCTTAATGCCGTATGGCCCAGGTCCTCAATAGGCGGACTCCGGGCCGCCTCTGGACCCACACGGATTAAAATCTGGACCGCGAAGCGGTCTGCTTCCTTCTGTCTCAGCGGGGGACAGAATGGAGAGGATCGGGAGGATCGGAGTGGCTGTGTTTAGCGCTGCATGATTACAAAAAGCAGAGTACAAGTTCTTCTGCGGCGGAGAGGATGTCCTACAAAGTCCCGCCTCCTGGGCCGGCTCTTACCTATGATAGACAGAACACTGGTGACGTCTATCATAGGAGCCGGTGTCCAGGAGGCGGGACTTTGTAGGACATCCTCTCCGTCGGGTAAGAAGAACTTGTACTCGGCTTTTTGTAATCATGCAGCGCTAAACACAGCCACTCCGATCCTCTCAATTCTAACCCCCCCCGCTGATGACAGAAGGAAGCAGACCGCTTCGGCAGTCCAGATTAATGGGGGCACGCACACTGGTCACTCTGCATTAATGGGGGCACGCACACTGGTCACTGCATTATTGGGGGCACAAACACTGGTCACTCTGCATTATTGGGGGCATGCACACTGGTCACTGCATTATTGGGGGCACAAACACTGGTCACTCTGCATTATTGGGGGCACGCACACTGGTCACTGCATTATTGGGGGCACAAGCACTGGTCACTCTGCATTATTGGGGGCACGCACACTGGTCACTCTGCATTAATGGGGGCATGCACACGGTCGCTCTGCATTAATGGGGGCACGCACACTGGTCACTGCATTATTGGGGGCACAAACACTGGTCACTCTGCATTATTGGGGGCACGCACACTGGTCACTGCATTATTGGGGGCACGCACACTGGTCACTCTGCATTATTGGGGGCACGCACACTTTTCACTCTGCATTATTGGGGGCACACACACTGGTCACTCTGCATTAATGGGGGCATGCACACGGTCGCTCTGCATTAATGGGGGCACGCACACTGGTCAATCTGCATTAATGGGGGCACGCACACTGGTCAATCTGCATTAATGGGGGCACACACATGGTCGCTCTGCATTAATGGGGACACGCTCTGCATTAATAGGGGCACCCATATGGTTGCTCTGCATTAATGGGGGCACGCACACTGGTTGCTCTGCATTAATGGGGGCACGCACATGGTCGCTCTGCATTAATGGGGACACGCACACTGGTTGCTCTGCATTAATGGGGGCACGCACATGGTCACTCTGCATTAATGGGGGCACGCACAATGGTCGCTCTGCATTGGATGGGGGCAAGTTTTGGGGAATGCCTTTTTTTGTTGTTGGCGTTCTGTATTTGGAATTTGACGGTCACTTTTCCGGACCTCGGACTGAATGGAAAATTTGTAAGTGGACCTTTCAAGTTTACATTTGAGTACCCCTGCCGTATGGTATTTAAGACCCACTACGTCTGGTGAGTGCAATCCCCTATTATTTCCTCACGGTGACACCATAAGTACCAGCATTGGATTACTGAAGGATTCAGCACAGAGCACCTGCACTTTCTTTATTTGACACCCAAGATCTATTTATTAATTTCACCCTAGTCACTAAATGAACTTTTATCTGTACTATTACTATTTGCACATTTGCAACTGCACTTGAAGCATCATTAATGTCCTTTATTTTTTAGAATAATATATGTCATGTATTTGCACATTTGCACTTGAAGTATTATTAATGTCTTTTTATTGTGACAGTATTTATTTGATTATATTTTATGCTATTTATGCCATTTGACTGCCATCCATCAATTCACGTTAATATATATATGTTATTTCTTCACACATTTATCCTATTTATTAGAACCTAGCACTTTATTGTTAAGCCTACTTTCCTTCAACCTGGGACACTGTTAGGCCACTGTCCACCCCTGGTCCAACCCCAGCAAGCGCTATAACTGGCCCCATCCCCCCTGCGGTCTTATTCCTACATATGTAGTAAGTGCCAGAGGTACGGAGATATATACTGGAAGGATAGTGAATAGTATTAATATTGGTGTTCAATGTGCTATGGGAAAAAGGGCTGTTATTACAGGTTAAATATGTCTAAAGGTATATATGCAACCCTTATGTTGAAATACAGGGCCATTCTTTTAAATTACATACCTCAGTAATGTCCCATATAGGATTGAGGCAGGGAGATCAAAGGTATACTGTACAGTCATAGACAACACAGGTCCATGGCTGAAGCTCTCATTAGTAGGGAAAGCCTATAAAGATATAATACGGATAATGTGTCTGGTTTCATCTCAATATTATAAAGTTCATCATTAGTAATCCCCATATAGAGTTAGAGCAACACATACCTTATCAATTCAGCGCAGCAACACTTCTTGTTTCCAGGTAGGGAGAGGGGACATGACGCGTCAAGCGGAAGTGACATCTAGCGTCAGCCATGCGAGACCGGAAGTGATAGCAGCAAATGCGTTCCAAGGCCGTTTACCAGCCGGGGCGTATGCGCCGCAGCTACACAGGAGATACGCTGCATGGACCTGTTCAGTTAGACAAGAGAGCACAAACAGAAGATCTCAATTTTAGCCAAAAGAGGGTGCCAAACTCCCCGACTTGAGGAAGTATCAAAAAATTTGAAATGTTGTCATCCATACAAAGATGCCTCGAACGAAAACATACCAAGAAATCTAGGGCTATAGAAGATTACTTCAAAAACAAATCTACAGTACTTGCAAATGTTCTTGAAAATATTCTTCTTAGCCTGAAAACATAAAAACTAAAGTAATCCTCAAATCTAAGAACTGTTAAGAAGCTACATGTTACAATGTTGTTTTTTAGTTTAATATATTTTAGCTTGCTACGGTTTGCCAAGTTTTCACTGTATCAATGCATCCCCCTCAATTTATTGAGGGTCATTTTTTGCCTTATATCCCCTACACAATTATTAATATTATTTTGTTTAACTGTCGTTTGTACACTATTTTTGAAAACACATAAAAGTGAGATAGGTAGGTAAATTACAATGACAATGTAGGATAAAAGAACCATCAATCATACATTTAGATAAGGTGTTCAAGCAGCTGTGAACACATAAAAAATTCTATAAATCCACAATGATAAAAGAAACACTAAGTTAACAGCAACATATAACTAAGTATAATCTGTCATGTTAGAAAAAAAAAAAAATATATTATTAGTAGTAGTATGGAGAGAGAGAGGGAGATGGAGAGGGATTCTGGAATGTGATACAAATCCTATTTTTTTTTTATCATATACATGTTATTAACTTTAACGTTATACATATTACACACATTGTTCATAAAGCCAAAATAAGCTTCTTGCAAATATAACAAATACTATTTCCTACCCTTCCCACCCACCACCTCCCTTCCCCTCAGTCCCATCTCTAACTCCTCTCCACTCTGTACCCTTCCCGTTCCACCCTCTGTTCCCAATTTAAACACCAAATATTTCAGCAAACCTCTGTAGCACCCTTCTAGGTGCTAGGTAAAAGCATCATATGCTCCTTCTGCTTATCAGGGGAGCCTGATCTATTAGGTTGCCTGTTGCATGTTTCCAGGTGTGATTCACTGGGTCTGAGGGAGTGTCCCCATTGTGTTCAATAACGGAGCTTGTTTGACAGTGGAGGAAACCCAGCCAGTGACACATTGGCTTTTGTGGGAGTCTCAGTGGGTGGGCACTCTTTCGGTGCATCCTGGGATTGCTCATAAAAGCCAGGGGGACATGTGACAGAGTGTCTTTGGTGGGAAGCAGAGTCCCAGGAGAAGTTTGACAGCTGGTCTCTCCTCCGGCTGTATGAGGAAAGTGGTCTTAGGCAGTCGGACTAGTGAACCGGGTGTGGAGCTGAGCTGCAGAGGATCCATTAGAGCTGACAGTGGAGCTGCTGGCAGAGTCTTCTGGGAAAATTCTTCTTCACTAAAGTGGCAAGATGAAGCAGTGGCCTTGCCACACTCAGTATCATATAGAAGTCCCAGCAATTGTGCATAGTTTGTTTAGTTGGAGTATCCCACTCATCCCTTCTCCTATCCCAGTTCTCAAATAAATCAACAAAACCAAAACCCCTGGACTGTTTTCTGACTGAGCCGAGCACTTAGAATATGCTATTTTGTCAAGTTGTTGCTATGGGTAACCCAGGGGAATCCGTAACCAGCAGCTCCCAAGGGAGTAGTGCTACACATATTTTTACCTTTAAATTCTTTCCTCTCTTTCCATATTTTCAAGAATGTTCCTATTTTATTTTCTCCCAAGTGATGCAGTTCTTCTAAGTTGTACATGTTTTCTACCTTTCTGACCCAGTCCCTTACGGTTGGACTTTCTGGTGCCTGCCAGAACTTTGGAATTAAATATTTTGCAGCATTTATTAGGTGAGGTATCACCGTCCTTTTATGTTGCTTTATTGTGAGTTTAGTGCTTTGAAATACAGTATCGTTTTTATTGTTTTTTTTTAACTAGTAATGGCGGCGATCTGGCGGCGATCTGCAATTGCGACATTGCGGCGGACAGATCGGACCCTTGACTGACATTTTTGACACTTTTAGGGGTACCAGTGACATTACTACAGTAATCAGTGCTATAAATATGCACTGTTACTGTAAAAATAACACTGGCAGGGAAGGGGTTAACTTTTATTGGTGATCAAGGGGTTAATGTATGCCTGGTGCTTACTAACATGTGTGAGGGGAGGGGACTGTGTGACACAGGCACAGATCGCAGGTTTAGCTATGCTGAATCCTGCAATCTGTCACTGTTTGTCACTTAGATGATCCGCCCGCTTTGTTTACACAAGCGGGCGGATCTCCACACTCGATCCCCGACGATCGGGGAAGAGCGGCGGTGATCACCGCCGCTCCTCCCCTGGCCCGACTCCTGCTGTGACTGAATACAGCGGGAGCGAGCCTCCGGCGGCGCGCGCGCGGTGCCCACAAGGGGAGGAGTCCAGCGACATAGGTCTACTGGACAGAATCTAGCCACTTTGCCGCAGTACCAGCTCAGTGAGCGGTCGGCAAGTGGTTAATAGTGTCTCACTTAACATGTTTTCTATCTTTACCAAGGTTTTCCCTTGTGAACTAAATGTCCACCCAGTATTTCTTCTTAATAGAACTGCTTTATAGTATCCTTGTGTTTTATCTTTACTTATCACTTCATATTTTATTTTTGTTTTTTTATATTGCCAAAAAAACCCACTTATCATCTTCTTTATTGTATTAAAATAGCTCTGTGGTATATGTATTGGAAGCATTTGAAATGTATAAAGTATTTTTGGTATGATCCCTATTTTAATCTTGTTAATACGTCCTATCTAGGAAAGTGGTCCATTGGAGATTTTTTTCTAGTTCTTTAATTTCATTCAATAACATTATATATTTTTTGATATAGGTCCTTCCATTTTGCTTTTAGTTTTACCCCTAAATATCTTAATTTTCCCTGCCATTTAAACAGAAATTCTTCCTGTAGGCTTTCTTTCTTCTTTCTTAACTATGTTTATATTTAGAATTTCTGATTTTAAGGGATTTATTTTAAAGTTTGATAGATCTCCATAGCATTTCAGAAGTTTCATTATATATGGTAAAGTTGTTCTGGGGGTAGAAACATAAAACAAAATATCATCCGCGTATGCTGCCACTTTATATTCTTTTTCTCACTCCCTTTATGTCTATACAATTCCTGATAGCTGCAAGTAAAGGCTCAAGTGATAGAATGAACAATAGGGGTGATAAAGGACACCCCTGTTTCGTGCCATTTTGCAGCTCAAAAACTTAAATATCCCATTTATCTTAACTGCTGCCCTTGTATTTTTTTATAGCATTGTAATCCATTAAATCAGTCTTGGTCCAAAACCTAACTCCTCCAGTGTTGCTATCATGAAGTCCCAGTCTACCCTGTCAAACGCTTTTTCAGCGTCTACTGACAGGAGTAGAGCTGGGGGTCTTTTTTTAATTTTTTTTTGTAGGAGTAGAAATGTTGTTATCCTGGAGTCTCTTCCTTCCCTCCCTGGCACAAACCCAACTTGATCTGTGTGCATCCATTCCTACATTAGATCCTTTAGCCTAGTGGCAAGTATTTTTGCGTATAGATTTATGTCTATGTTTAATAATGATATCGGTCTTTAACTAGAGCTTTGCGTAGCATCCTTATCTTCCTTAGGTATGACTGTGATATGAGCTAGCACTGATTCCTTTCTTATCTCCCCTCCATCTTTCAAGGAATTCCAATACATAAATATAGTTTAGGAACTAGTATTTCTTTAAATTTTTTGTATTAAGTTGACGAGAAGCCATCCGGCCCCGGGATCTTTCCTATAGCGAACTCTTTCAGGGCTTTTAGGATTTCTTCCTGGGATATATCTCTTTCTAATTCTGTCAGTTTTCCTTCTTTTAATTTGGGAAACTTGGCTTCTTTTAAATATGCTTGTATCTTTCTCTTTCTCTCTAGATCATTTAACTGTTCCCCCGGAGATCTTACTGCGTATAACGCACTATAAAACTTCTGGAATACTTCAGCGATATCTTTTTTTGAATGTACTAGATCTCCCATCCGATTTTTAATTCTCTCTATATACCCCACTGATTTTCTCCTCCTTATTATATTTGCCAAGTATTTCCCTGGCTTGTTTCCCCATTGGTATCTTTCTTTACTTACTCTATTGAAGATTCTCCTTATTTCCTGCTCCCTTGATATGTTTAGTTTGTCTCTTTTTAATGCTAACAGATGTTGTATTTCCATTCTTATGCCTTTGTTCTAGCTTAAATAACACCTTTAATATTTTATTTGTATTGTTCAATATCTCTTTTTTTTATAGTCCCTATTGATAATAAAACGCCCCTGATATAAGCCTTATGTGCTTCCCATACCGTGGCGATTAAAACTTCCTGTCTCATATTTTTCCTATAATAGAGCTCTAGTTCTTTCTTTATTTTCCCTTCAATTTCCTGATCTTGTATTAAGGAAGGAATCATTTAATCTCCAGTTATTTACCCTGTCAACTACATCTGCCATCTTTATTTCCACTATTACAGGAGCACGGTCCAACAAAGTCATTGCTTCAATAGATGTTTTACCCATTACCTCCAGTAATCTATGTTCCACCAATATATAACCCAACCTCGAGTAAGTCCCATGCGCAGGGGAGTAAAATGAGTAGTCCTTCACTCTGGGATGTTGAATTCTCCAGATATATATTAGTTGATGTTGGTACAATTTTTTTTTATTGCTTTAAGGTGCTCTGCCTTACTCCTCCCCACATGAGACGATACATCAAGCTGTAGATCAATAGGGAAATGAAGTTCTCCTGCGAATATTACTTTACCATATTTAAATTAATTCAAGTTCAAGATTTCCCAGGGTTAGATAGTATGTTGGGTTCTTATTAGGACAGTATATATTTGCCAACGCCACTTTTATACCAAATAGTTCCCCTTTCAAAAAAAAAAGAATCTGCTGACCGGATCTGTCTTTCTTTTATCTTAAACCTTACATCCTTTGCAAATCCTATCGCTACCCCTTTCATCCTTCTCATTGTTGAATCTGCATAATACCAAACTGGATATTTTTTGGAATATAATTTGATTTTTGAGTCACATGATAAGTGAGTTTCTTGTAAAAATATTATTCCTGCCAAGTAATGCTGAATTTCTTTAAGAATCTTGTGTCTTATAACACTCCGGTTAAAAGACAAATCATACATTTTTCGGCTTACAAATATATTTTATGCATACAGAGTACTTTTAATAAAGAAATATTGGGAGAAATATTAAAATTCTGGATTTTTCTGAAAACAAGATTGCACAATATGCCATGCCTGTAAGTTTCTTCAAAGGGTGTCAAATCAGCAAAGCTTTGGTACCTGTTGAGTAATAAGGCACAGTGCTCATATGTAGAAACCTGCAGAAGGTCTTTCTTGGTATACTGTACATATAGGGCTCTAGTTTAGCTATCTGTTTGAATGGAACTTGGAGTTTCCAAAGATGTGAGATGGATAAATTGGGAATACCTGTAATATCTCATTTACTGTATCCACTTTTCTATAAAGGACAGATCCCATACCTGCTGGCTTTGAAAGGGTTTGTTTCACTTTGTTCCCATGCTCAGGATTATTTACTAAAAGTAATCTGGGCAACTATAGAGCCACCAAATCCCTTTAATTGGACCCGAAGGGTGTCCTCCATCAACAAATCACCTTTTCCATGATTCCCAACCAATCCACTCCTTTTGGGAGCTGGTAACCACAATAAACATTGTCAGGTTGTTTTATGTCAACAACTATTGAGCATTATACATGTATATTAGTTAATTCAAGAGTGAGACATATTTATGGGTCCCATATTTATGGTTAACCCTAAAAGGGGAAGTTGGAAAGGCATTTAAAGATTAGTCTATTGATCATTTTGGGTATTGTAATTCTTTGCCATTATGAGGCTTGATATATTTGATATCTATTTATTCAACACAGCCTCATCTTATATTTTGTTTTAAAAAATTGATTTTAGCATACATACTTTTTACTGAAAAAATAGATTTCATAAAAGAGCTGTGTAAATTTTACACAACATAAAATATTACTAAATGTTTTTTTCTTTACAGGGCCTCTGCTTTCAGAAAATGTAAAATAAAGTCACGTTTTCAAGTAATTTTCCAGCAAAAAATGCAGATTTTAACATGTGTGAAAAAAAAAAATCTCCAGTAGTGAAATAGTAAAAGAATAAAATTACGTTTAATTCTAGAGGCCATTTCAGATAAACCTGCTATTTAGACATTATATAGTCTACAAGAATAACATTGTAGTAATTTAGTGTCGTTTTATAATATGAAAGATTTACATTTAAGTGACAAAGTATTCTAAAAATGTGTATATGAACATCTTACATATATAGCAGGCATGTCAAATTGCAATCTAAGGATAAACCTAAAACTGAGCCCCATAGAAGTCTGTGGGTTTTTTTTTTTGGGGGGGGGGGGGGGTATGAATTTTGAGAATCACTTCTGGCCATTTGTAATGTAAGGCTAATAAGCAAGGTATTGTTAAAAAAGCATGGGGATCTGGCCACTATCATGGGGGACAGATACCAGAGTAAAAAATACAAATTAATGAGACTTTCACAGTGACAAGGGAAAACACCATCCATTTAAATTACATGCTTGAAAGATGCTTTTAAGCTGTATGTGATGTTACAAAACAGTATGATGTCCACATGCTGAATCTGTAACACCATATTGTGGCATCACATATTTTGATGTGTAATTGATTTTTTTAACTTTTACATTTACTTTGGCTTAAATGCACCAGCAGCAACCCTATCTGATTTATTACAATTTAAGTAATTCAAATCTCCGGCTATGTGTCTCCTGTCATAATAAAAGCAGACATACCATCATGAGAAATGCTTAGAAACTACAAGTTGCAATGTTATATAGGAACCACTCACAGTGTGATAAGAACACAGACTGCAGCCTCTTTAAGAGCCTGTTTACACATAAATGTGCATTAAAATGCGTAAAATTCCTTAACAAAATGGATGTGCATTGCCTTCCTTTGACATAAGTTAATGTGCATTTTTATGAATATTGAACGTTGTTTCCTCTGACATCACATCCTATTCCTGTTTGTGGGTTGAGAGAAGGAGTTAGGGAGATAAATAGAGAGTGACAAAAAAAGACACATTTTGTTTTGGAGAGGCATTGGCAAATATGATGTCTAGCGTAACAGCCCTCATCATTGTGATTGTACTAGCTATATTGAGAAGGACGAGTAGGCAGTTGAGGAGATTAGGGCAATTCAAAAAGCACTATTGAGTGCATCCATTGCTCACAAAATGTGAGAGTAAATGGTAGTTTTGGACCTTATATCAGGATTTATGATTTCACTCATCTCATTCTATAAACCCTGCCATTGAGACATCTCACTAGCCTGCTTTGCACTGCACACTCTCTACCTCCTCTCTAAGATGGCAGCTGTATGGGTACTTGTAAGGGACCAAATTAAAAAAACTTTTTTTTCCTCAATAGACTTGTGTTGCACTGATGTGCATTTATATGCATTTATTAGCGTTGTGTTAACCACTTGCCGACTGCCTAACGACGATTTACGTCGGCAGTCAGTCCCTCACAGGCAAAGCGACGTAGGTCTATGTCGCTAGCCTGTGAGGCTCTAGGGAGCGAGCTCGTGCCGCCGGAGGCTAGCTCCCGCTCACTCACGGACCCCCCGCGTGGTGCCCATGGGACCCAATGTCCACCGGGCACTCGCGATCATCCGTTACAGCAGGAGAAAGGCAGGCAGCTAATGTAATCACAGCCGTCTGTCATTCTCCCCGGTGTAAGAATGGAGATCATACGGTTCTGCTATGTAGGACCGTTGATCTCTGTTCTTACACCTCAAGCCACATCCAATCACAGTTAGAAGCACGCCCCTAGGGACACACTTAACCCCTCCCTCTCAAAAAAGTTAACCCCTTCACTGCCAGTGTCATTTTTACGGTGACAGTGCATATGTATAGCACTGATTACTGTAGTAATGTCACTGGTAACCCCAAAAGTATCAAAAATGTCAGTCAAGGGTCCGATCTGTCCGCCACAATGTCGCAGTCCCGCAAAAAAAATTGCAGATCGCCAACATTACTCGTCAAAAAAACCCAACAAAAATGACAAAAATCTTTCCCTTAGTTAGTAAACGCAATAACTTTTGCGCAATTCAATCAAAATACACTTTTCGTGATTTTTTATTTACCAAACATATGTAGCATAAAACAAATTGGCCTAAAATGTTAAAACATTTTTGATTTCTACATTTTTTTGGGGGGAATTTCATATAAAAAATGTGAAAAATATTGTTATTTTTGCAAAATTTACGCTCTTTTTTTGTTTATAGCGCATGATCAAAAAATCGCACACGTGATCAAATACCACCAAAAGAAAGCTCCGTTTGTGGGAAAAAAAAGGACGTCAAATTCGTTTAGGTACATTGTCGCAAGACCGTCCAATTGTCCGTTAAAGTCACGCAGTGTCGAATCGCAAAATAGGCCCTGGTCATGAAGGGGGTAAAATCTTCCGGGGCTTAAGTGGTTAAAATGCATACATGTAGCATTTTAACATACTGCACTGCACATGACACTGGTGTGGCATTAACAGGACACATAGACAACAATTATTTTCAATGTGCTCATGCGGTGACTAGGGATGATCGAACGGTTCGGGTCGACCATCGGTTCGACCCGAACATTGACTGTTCGAGGTTCGGCCGAATTCCGAACTTTTTGCTGAAAAAGTTTGGAATTCGGCAACCAGAACCGAACAAAATGCAATGGGACAGGAACTGGGCTTTAAAAGCCCGTGATTGGACCAGAACCATCGGTAAAAGCCAATTGAGGGGGCAGGAGAATGCAAGGAATGTGATTGGAGTGACTAGGGAGTCCAGAGGCCAATCATTAGTGAATACGCCTCCCAGTATATAAGATAGCCCCCGCCAAATCTCTACCATTTTAATACAGGGACGTGGAAGAGAGTGGAAGCAGTTCTGTTACTTCTGCTTCAAAGTGTCATTTAGCAATTATTAGTGTGAGGAAAGGGATATCTAGTGTAGTTGGGTACCATTTTCCACTATAGTTAGATTTAATAATCTAGTTTCTGTAGGGAAAGTGTTAAGTGTAAGGGGACCGTAGTGTAGTGTAGGGTTAACTGACTCTGACTGCTATGGCAGGGTGGCAAAACCCTTCCATGTCAGGGTGACCGCTATAGAGAAAAGATCGTTTCTCTTAGGACACTTATAGAACCGGATAGTGGCTTCGCCCCTGTCACCCTGCTTTTTGCTGCAGGCATTTATAGGGCTTTTTTGAGGACATGTTTGGAGTCAGGCATGACATCTGAACTTCTGTGTAGGGGTATATATACACACACACATGTATGTATATATACACATACACATATATAGGTGTGAAAGTAGCAGAAACCTATGCTTGCGCTAATGAAATAATTAACACCCATATGGCTTCTCTGCTATAACACCTATATGTGTGTATGTGTATAAATACATATAAGTATGTGTGTATATATACCCCTATACAGAATTTCAGATGTTTGTCTGCCTGCAAAGCCCCTCAAAAAATGCCCAAAAAACGCCTGCAACAACACACCTGGGCGTTTTTTTTTTGGCGCAGGCGTTTTTTGGGCATTTTTTGGGGGTCTTTGGAGGCAGGCAAAACATCTGAAATTCTGTATAGGGGTATATACACACACACTTATATGTATTTATACACATACACACATATAGGTGTTATAGCAGAGAAGCCATATGGGTGTTAATTATTTCATTAGCGCAAGCATAGGTTTCTGCTACTTTCACACCTATATATGGGTATGTGTATATATACATACATGTGTGTGTGTATATATACCCCTACACAGAAGTACAGATGTTATGCCTGCCTCCAAAGACGCCCAAAAAATGCCCAAAAAAACGCCAGCTACAAAAATGCCCAGGTGTGTTTTTGCAGCAGGCGTTTTTTTGGGCATTTTTTGGGGGTCTTTGCAGGCAGGCAAAACATCTGAAATTCTGTATAGGGGTATATATACACACACACATGTATGTATATATATACACATACACATATATAGGTGTGAAAGTAGCAGAAACCTATGCTTGCGCTAATGAAATAATTAACACCCATATGGCTTCTCTGCTATAACACCTATATGTGTGTATGTGTATAAATACATATAAGTGTGTGTGTATATATACCCCTATACAGAATTTCTGATGTTATGCCTGCCTCCAAAGACCCCCAAAAAATGCCCAAAAAAACGCTTGCTACAAAACCGGCAAGGTATGAAAATAGCGGAGCCATATCCCTGTTCTATATTAATTCTAATACAAACAAACTTTTTTTCTGGTTCTGGACATGCTACAGAGCTGAAACTTCACAGGTACACTTTTTAGACCCCCCCCCCCCAGGCACTAAATCCAAAGAAATCTCATTTTTTTTCAATAACTTTTTCAATAATTGGCTCTCTATCAAAAATGACAATTTTTAAGAACTTTTTTTGTGTGATTAATAGTCCCTGGGGCATGACCCAGAACCCTAGGCACTTTTTAGGGGCATTTATTGGGTTTTAGGGCTTCAAAATGGTGTTTTTTGATTACAGAAGTTCGGGTCCCATTGATTTCAATGGGTTTCTGAAATCCGGGCCCAACTTTCGGGAAGTTTGGGTGTTCTGGTCGAACCAAACTTTTGAAAAGTTCGATCATCCCTAGTGGTGACCTGCATTCTTCCATTGTGGTAAAATGCAGGTCAATATAGTATGTGTGAAGAGGGCCTTAAGCACACTGAAGCATACAGAGTGCATTGGTCAGGATTATGTAGCAAATGTCTCTTATATTGCTGGTCAGCAAGTGCAAAATCAGTTCTTTAATTGGTATCGGTGGACATAAAAGTTAACCATAACTGCCACCATTTGAAAAGAAATAGAAGCAACACCTTGAAGAGACTGGGGAGAAAAATGTTGTGCACTACATGAGCTGCCTGCCATCTGCCTGGTGGGGATTGAGAAGAAAAATACAGTGCGCATAACCTGCCACCCACTGTGCACTCATTATCAAATTATGGGCACGATCAATAAAGTAGATGTTGCGTTACAATGTATGGCTCTAGTGTGCCACCTTAACCCCTTTGTGTTGATATTGTTTAGTGCCTAGGAGTACACTGAAGAGATTGTGAGGTAAAATAAACCCCATCCTTGATGTCAGTGGTAGCAATAAAAACTCCCAGCATTGGTGCCTGTGCCAGCAGTGATAACCCTCAGCAAGTGCCAGGGCAAGCAATAACTAGGGATGAATTTCAAGTTTGGAGTGCAGTTGAATTTGGTGTGAACTTCTCATATTAGACATTGGGCAAATAGATGGGGTAAATGAGGTGTTTGCCTGCCAAGCCACACCTCCAGGGATTAACAACTTCCTAACAACCAGTGACCTTTCCCCATCTTGCCATTCATCTGACACCCAGAGACTCACAGCTTACAGCTAAATGCAAACAAAGAGCCAGGATGTTGGCTTACATCACTGACCAAATATGGCCATGGCCATATTTGGTTAATGACATCAGCTACCATCTCAGCTACTTTGTGTACAATTCAGCTGTTATGCCAGGATCTGTCATTGAGTGCTAATCTCCATCAAGTGTGGATCTTTTGGCAGGCCTTTTTTTTTTGTGGGTGTTGTGAGTGTTCACATTGTGATAAGCCCCCTAGCCCATAGACCTCCACAACCACCCGGCCAAGGTTGTTAGGAAGAGACCATTTTTCTCATCAACGTAGGGACAAGGTGCTTTGCCAGGTTAGGGGCCCCCTCTGTTAAGGTCTCCTCCTCATGTTGAAGGCATGTGGCCTGGTATAATATAGGAGTAGGGGTTCACATGCCCCCCCCCTTTTCTGGCCAGCCAGGCTGCTTGCTTGAGGGATTGGTATGGATTTTGGTGTCGGGGGGATGCCGTTTTTTTCTTTTTATTTTACACAGGGTTCCCACTTTACGTCCTTAACAAACCTTAATCAAGGATAAGAGCTTTGATAGGAATTTTGGCGTGGCCTCCATACTTAATTTTTGCTTTATTTCATCATTGTTGCTGTAGAATGTACTACAGACAATCTATGTATTTATTTATTTTTTTTTAATTTGTAAATGTCAGTTTTGCAGTTGCACATTGTTTACATCATACAAGTTTGTCATTTCACAGGCAGGTTGAAGGCAGACCTAGGCATGTTCTTTAAAGGAAAGAAATTCAAATTATCTGCGCTATGAGTATCCCCGATAAAAAGTATGTGTAATGTGTTTTTCCTTTAAGGCAGCTGTTGTTACAACAGTGCCTTTGTTCTTTAAAGTGTTTGACATTTTTATTGTTTTCTTTATAATCTATTAAAATAACTGCTTCCTGCAAAATAGTATTTAAAAAAAAATCTTGAATTGATCAATGTCCCCCCTGGCAGTGCCCAGCCATCCATGCCATCTGCTTGGCAATCTGGCAATCCTTACCTATTGATTTTGAAAATTGTCTCAAACTCCTGTTGATCCCAATATATATATATATATATATATATATATATATATATATATATATACTGTATATACAGTATATAGCATATTTAGGGCTTAGATGAGAGTTTAATATTTCTCCCATCACCTTTATGGGCTGCTGCATGTTTGACATGATTGACCTAGGAATCCAACAGAAAGATGCAACACATTTGTGGCAGCGTTGAATTGTAAGACTTGAGAACTAGCTGCACATTTTCACTGGAAAGTTGTACACTTGCAGAGCACTTAAAGTACAATTTCTAGTTGACACTTTTCTAATTTGTATCAAATTTGCATGGCAAATCTCTAGCAAGAGCAAAGTTGCAGTGGTGAGTCTACAGCAAGAGCTCTGCAAGCCACAGGGACCCCTGTTGCTGAATGACTATTGCACAACATAACTGAACCTGAACTTGCAGAAGACTTGGGGAAAGTTTGCAAAGAAAGTTGATCTAGAGTCATGCAATGTGGAAAGTGGGGTCCCCCAAGGTTCTGTCCTGGGACCAATACTGTTTAATTTATTTATAAACGACCTAGAGGAGGGGATATCTAGCACAATCTCGGTATTTGCGAATGATACTAAACTAAGTATGCCAATATCTTCAATGCAGGATGTGGAAACAAGCAGACCTGAACAAAATAATGGGGTGGGCAACTACATGGCAGATGAGGTTTAATGTTGAAAAATGTAAAGTAATGCACTTGGGTGTCAGAAACACGAAAGCAATCTACTCACTAAGTGGGGAACCTTTGAGTGAATCTAAGATGGAAAAGGACCTGGGGGTACTAGTGGACAACAAGCTTGGTAGTGGCATGCAATGCCAAGCCACTGCAAGCAAAGCCAACAAAATGCTGGCATGTATAAAAAAAGGGGATTCACTCCAGAAATAAAGAAATGATTCTCCCACTCTACAAGACTCTGGTCCGGCCACATCTGGAGTATTCCGTCCAGTTCTGGGCACCGGTCCTCAGAAGGGATGTGATGGAGTTGGAGAGAGTCCAGAGAAGGGCAACAAAAATAATCAGGGGAATGGAGGACATCAGCTATGAGGAAAGACTACAGGCATTGAATTTATTCTCTCTGGAGAAGAGACGCTTGAGGGGGGATATGACATCAATGTACAAATACTGTACTGGTGATGACCCTAGCATAAGGAAAAAACTATTCAGAGAAAGGGAATACAATAAGACACGTGGCCACTCACTAAAACTAGAGGAAAAACGGTTTAACCTTACAATACTTTTAGTTCTTTACTGTCAGAGCAGTAAGGATGTGGAATTCTCTTCCACAAGCAGTCGTATCAGCAGGGAGCATTGATAGTTTAAAAAAACAATTAGATGAGCACCTTAAAGACCACAACATAAAGGGGTACACAATGTACGGTTAACAGCAAACACACACACATCATGGGTTGAACTGGATGGACTTATGTCTTTTTTCGACCTCACAAACTATGTAACTATGTAACTATGTAATGTGGACTTGATGCAATTGTGCAACAAACTTGTAAAGCCTTGCAAATCTAGCAATAGCTTAGCAAGTCATATTCAAACTTACAGCTCAATTGCTTGCTATCTGAAAGAATCAAGTATATTGTTAGGATTTACTGTAATTTTAAATTTTTTTGAAAATCACCTTCAACTGTACCTCTTTTTTTTTTCCAAAAACAGATTATGTAAGACAGATAGTACAGTAGCAATCCAACCAGAATTAACTCTGCTGAAGTAACACTGATATAAGTCTGATAGGTCACCATAGGTTGCCATGAACTACAATAAAAATATACTAATCTTTTAAATGGAATGTTTTGAGGATTCTTTGTATTTTTATGGAGATCATCAATGTATTCTGGCAGCTCCATTTGGAAATGATTTTTCTTATTAATGAATGTGGTATTCATACAGGAGCATCACCTTATTCTGATTCATTTCACTTTGTGTTTTTTCGGGTCATCTTATCATCAGTTTTATACATGCTATTTCTTCAGAAAGTACTAAGCCTGTTTTGAAAATCAAAAGTAGCAGTCGCAACATATCTAAAATATGACAGTGTCTTCTTTAAAAAATAAAGCAGGGGTAGTTTGGCAAAAAATTGGCCAGTGCCACAACAATTTGATAGTATGGTTTGTAAATTTATTTTTGTTGCAGCAATGCACTGCATCATCTCAAAATGTTAAAAGATTATTCCATCTAATATTAAGTTTGTCTTTCATTGTTGAATATTTTTGGAGGTGAATGAAATGTCCAGCTTTTTTTTATATACTGTGGAGATCAGGGGTGAATAGATAAAGCTTAGATGCACAATAGTTACTGCACAACAAAGCGGCAGAGTGCTTTACATAGGAGGCAACTCCAAAATAGATGGCAGATGGTCAACAACAAGTGAATAAAGTGCTGTGGGCCACTCAACCTTAAAAACGGGATCTATTGACATCCAACCAAAAACAATATACTGTTCCTCCGAAACAAAAAAACAAAAAAATAAAGACAAAAAGGCCCTAATACTAAAAGAAAGCATCAAAGGGGTTGATTGCCCAAAAAGCTAGCAATCATAAGTAAAGTACAGTTTCCTAACTGAACTTAATATTTCACTATGCAATTTGTCAGCTATCCCTGTCCTTTCCCTACTGCAGTTTCCAGTACGTGAACATTATATATAGCAAGGGGGTGGGCTTATCCAAAAGCTATGTTATTGGCCTTTATAACCCTGCTGGTCAAGATTGAATCTATTTTGTATATGCCAAATTACACAATAAACTTTTAAAATAATACTTGAATCAAATAGCCAGATAGCAACTTGCCACAAATTTGTGGCAGTGTTGAATTGTAAGTCTTGTTATCTTGCTGCACATTTTCACTAGCAAGCGGTACACTTGCAGATCACTTGAAGTACAAGTTCTACTTGTCAGTTTTCCAATTTGTAGCAATTTTGCGTGGCAAGTCTCTAGCAAGAGCAAAGTTGCAGTGGTGAGTCTACGTCAAGAGATCCACAAGTTCTCTCCATCGCGTCAGGAGGTGATCTAAATTGTGAAAGAATCCTATGAGTATGAAAAGATACTATCGTGTTCCACACACAACTATAAACAATTCAAAGATAGGTGGAACCTCTGGGAGGCATTCGTGGCCTTGGCACAATGATCCCCTGAGATACTTGATAGAGGCAGTGAGAACGCGTTGCGTGCGCTCCCTCTGGGCAAATAGTGTTCCCATTGGGGGCCTTGGAGGAGCGTGTGCACACATATGTCATATCACATTCATTGTCTGTTCAGATATACTCTCTATGGAAACAAGTTTTTTCTTTACTGCGAAAGTATTGGTTGAATTATTGTTCCATACTATGTGGTATATATGTTTTTCAGTAATGAGATGTTTCATACTCCACACTGTTCTGTTTTATTGAAACAAGCATTTGTATTCCAAAGTTTTTACCAACTTACATTGTTTGTTATATTTGCATAAAACCCATTAAAAATTATTAAAAAAAAAAAGAGATTTACAAGTTGCAGTGACCCCTGTGGTGGGATGACTATTGCACAACACAACTGAACCCAAACCTGCAGCAGACTTGCAGAAAGTTGATCTGGAGTTATGCAATGCGGGACTTGTTGCAATTGTGCAACAAACTTGCAAAGCCTGGCAAGTCTAGCAATAGCTTAGCAAGTCATTTTTAAACTTGCAGCTCAATTGCTTGCTGTCTGGGAAGTCCTCATGCACATGAGTGCATTTGCCTGTTTATGTTCAGCGTAAAAACTGGGCATATTTTGGCACCTGGAAGGTACAGGTGATGCATACATCCTGCTGCCAGCAACCTGTCAACATAGGTTACAGGCTGATTAATGCTTTGGCTATATGTGACTGTATGTACATCCAAGTGGTATTTGTGTACAGGGACTTATGCATACAGGCACATATGCCCCAACATAGAAATACTGCATTTGAGGCATACAACCCTGTACACATATGACCCTGCACACAAATGTACCTTGGAAGTGTCTAAATCTCTGTACATCTTGCCTGGGTTTTATATTGCATGGGCAAATGTGCCTGAGGGCATGCGGCCTTACTCATTTTATTGGAGAAAGATAAAGTACAATATTAACGGGTGTAATGTGAGATAGATTACTACATTTTGTACATCATTTCTGTTTCTGATGTATGCTTGTTTAAGATGCCTAAAGGAAGGAAAGAGGTGTTTTTATTTACTGTCATCAAACAACACGTTCGTTTTACAACCAACAAATAAAGCTAAAGCTATGAGAATGTAAAAACCATTGGCTCAGCATAATATTATTTTCCTAGGTTGTTTTTTAGGATGTAGTAGTAAACATTAACAGTTATATGTTCTGTACAGCACTAGACCTGATTTATGTCTAACCTACATAGACTATATGATGTACTTCTGGAAGATGATGAACTATTTAATTGCGCAATAATACAAAAAGAAAAAGAAAAAAAAATTAAAGAAACCCACATTAATAAGGTGCTCAAGGGAAGGTATTATTTAGAAACCTCTTCATCAAATACGATATGCTAGAGTCCCTGCCATGCAAAAATGTATTCTTTGATAAACTATTGCATAAAAAGCAACATATTTCCAATTTGTTTCTCTTGTCATACATACTACACTAATGAGAAGACCAATATAATTTCTGCTAGATCATTCAAATGTCTTCCTCCAGCAGGGCTCTGCTTTTGGCATTGTGTACTTAGAACAGCAGTAATACCAGAACACATAAAATGCAGCCTGGATCTAAGTCACCAAAAGGCCTTCTATTTACTGGACTACATCAATAAGCACACACAGCAGTGAATGCAAGTTTCACATCCTGGCTTGGGTACAATTAAGGTAATATATAGAATACATAGCAAAAACTACTTAGTTTACTTTAAGTGGAGCTAATATTAAAATTCACAATTCACACATTACAGTAACAGATTGGCCAAAAGTAATTAAAGCAGTATCAAACCCAAAACCTACAATGTATTATATTACAGCTTACTGATCATTAAATGCGATGGCTGCGTAAGTTTTCTTTTTCTCTTTTTCACCTGGTTATCTGGTCGGTAACACACCTCCTGTATTACAGTGCCCCCACTCTGGATAAATGAGCACAGGGGGCATCTTTGAACAGCAGCATTGCCAGTCTGGGCGACGGGAGTGCTAGATGTACTAGCAGATTTAGATACATCAACAAATAGATGTCAAAACTTCAGCTAACACTTCATAAGCAGGTCCAGCAAACATGTATATTTTTTTGTGATAAAGGTTTTACATAAACAAATAAAAGCTGATCATTGTAAACACCCCTATCAGTGATAAATGGTTTGTCTCATCCCTGTAATGAAAACATTTGCAGGTGAGCTTGTTGGCTTGAAAAACAACAGATTTACCGGCCAAATCACTAGATCAAAATAAAAGAAAGAAAGCCTAAAAAACAAGACAAATGCAATCATCATATCTATTGGTATACTGCAATATGTTTTTATCAGAGGCGTAACTAGAACCTTCAGGGCCCCGATGCAAGAAACCATGAAGGGCCCCCCAGACCCCTGGCCGGGGCCCTTCCCTTCAAGCCCGGGGCTCTTCCCACTAATCCTGGGGCTCTTTAATCTCATTGCATGGCCTTTTATTATGGTCCCGCATCAGGATCCTTTCACAAGTTCTGCAGTGGGCCCCCTTCCTGCAATCTTGGGGCCTCCCCACAGTGGTGAAATGCCAGGGCCCGGTCGCAAGTATGACCTTTGAGATCCTAGAAGTTCACCCACTGGTTTGCTACCGGGCCCCCTGGAGCATGGGGCCCGGTAGCGATTGCAACCCCTGCAACCCCTGTAGTTACGCCCCTGGTTTTTATATATATATATATATATATATATATATATATATATATATATATATATAAATGTTTGTTTTTGGGTGTAATACCACTTTTAGTTTCACCTAAAAGGAACTATTAGGTTTAACATGTATTTAAAATCGTGGCACCTTCATATGTAGCTCAATCAGCAGTTTAAATGTTTTTCTTCTTTCTTCATAACATTCAGCCTAAGTAAATTTGAACTAAAGTCGACCACTATTAAAAAACTGTGAGCAAACAGGCTTTTAAATGCATAGGAGACATACAATGTCTCTTTTGCAAAATAAATAAACCTACCTGCAGGCTCACAGCTTTCTTTAACATTTCCAAGGAGCTGCGCTTGCACAGCTTACTTTACATTCTTGTACAGGTACTGGTACTGTTTGTTGGGATGACTGCACTCCTGTGCATGTGCAGGATCTATGTCATCCCGCATCAGCCAATCAAGATGGCTAAAGATCCACACCCAGGAAAAAGCCATGGCAAGATGCCAGCACTGGCAAGGGACCTCTCGGGTGTCAGGTCCTTGAAGCAAAGCTCGTTATTGCTGAGTTTGGTTCCTCTTTAACTTGTTATAGATATGTACAGTATATGTTGACTTTTTTGTTAAAAGTCAGCAGCTAAGCTGTACTCTCTCATTCCATCTGGCTGCTGGTATATGTAGAGAGTAATTACACATTACTGTCACAGGAAGATTTTGTATGCTATAGGTGACAGCTTGGCTTCATCTTCATCCAAGGTATCCAAACTGTTAAAAAATTTTCATGAGTGCCTGCAAAAATACAAAGGGTTGATCCCACCTATATGAGCTTTTCAGATGGAATAGTTTGTGTTTTTCCAGTGATGAACAATGGATTGCCTGGCTGCCAATAGCATTAAGTCTGCCAATTTGTGCTGGAATTTGTCCAAGCAAATAAAGTTAACATGCAACAATTCATGCCAGGAGTCACTGCAGAAGTGTGGAACAGTGTGGAGAATAATATATCATTTTTCTTCCAAAATCTGATCACAAAAGGACAGGACCATCATATATTCAAGACATCTCCCTCTGTGCTACAGCCTCTGAAGCAGGTATTAGAAAAGATAGGGTTAAGGTGAGCCTGGAAGGGACCAGGTAAACACATTTTCAAAAAACATATGACATTTAAATACTCTAAGAGTCCTGGATGTACTGTAAAAAAAAATTGCTTCTTAATGTGTTTTGTGAACCAAAAGCATTAGGCCACAATACACAGATATGTTTTTAATCCATGCACAGCAAAGCCAGTAATTATAAATATTAGTAATTCATTTAATTCATCCAAGACGTAACCTGTATTTTTGGGAATGTGGACCAAAGAGAGCGCTCTGGAACAAGATCTTGTTGGTCTAAAACTCTCAGCCATTGTTGTCTAAAGCATTCACTAAATCACTCTGTTATCTATGCTTTCAGGCTCTCTAAAAGTAAAAAAAAAAGGCATTCTATACCGTCTTCTTATAACAGCAAGTGATTGTTTGCTCACAATATGCGTCTACTATGGCAAATTGAAAAGTTGAGCTTGACCATATAATGAAAATGTAATTCAGGACAGTTGGGTGACAACTGTCATGTAATTGTGCTTTTGGTGAGAATGGCAAGGTAGGTGAACAAGTAAAGCAGTAGTTTGTGTGGAGCTGGAAAAAGAGCTGGGGATTGAGGGTTTTACATTATTTACGCTTTAAATAAATATGAAAGTGCTGCGCAAAATAAATAATATATAATCAATCATCTATTGTGTAACCTATATAATTCCGTATCTAAAGTGCCAATATAGTGCAATAACATCAATAAAC
Organism: Pelophylax lessonae; assembly: GCF_965119305.1. Lineage (NCBI taxonomy): Eukaryota > Metazoa > Chordata > Amphibia > Anura > Ranidae > Pelophylax > Pelophylax lessonae. The sequence goes on from NC_138770.1 coordinate 384,853,589, forward strand.
TTATAAAAAATATCCAAATTGTCCAATAATAATGTATACAAATATAATATTAAATTGTAACATGCAAATAGCAAAAATTCTAAAAAAAAATTCTCAGGTGAATCCATGAAGATTGATGTAAATATGCAAATTTGCATATTTTGTCACTATAAAACAAATCCATAGTGCAAATAACGTTTGTTTAGAAGGCTAATTTATTTAAAATAATTTAAAACACTCACATGTGCCTGGTGCTAAAGCGCATCAGTCTTTACAAGCAATTGTACAGTCTACAAGTTCACAGACGATCGGTTCGATGTAAGATCCCACTGCCGCACTCGTGTATATCAGCGCTCCTCGCTGTAATGTGTTCTCCAAAATAGATTTGGCCCCTCCCCTACGCGTGGCGACACAGGGACTACATGTCATCCTCAGGTAGAATCACAAGAGTGGAGGGGATACACCAGACAAACCATTTTTTCTACGGATTGTCAATATATTTCTTTATTGAGCACTGGTGATCGGGACTGTTATTTAACTGACACCACGGATTTGCTTATTATATTGTGGATATTTTGGACCAATTTTATAGTGACATTATATCAATCTTTACGGATTCCCCGAGAATTGTTGCTTTTTTTTGCATGTTACAATTTAATATTATATTTGTATACATTATTGTTGGACAATTTGGATATTTTTTATAAGTTTATTGATGTTTTTGCACTATATTGACACTATAGATACGGAATCATATAGGTTACACAATAGATGATTGATTATATATTATTTATTTTGCGCAGCACTTTCATATTTATTTATAGAGTTTTTGCACTTGACTAAAGGGGAGTGACCAGTGCAAGCAGCAAAGCAATATAGTTTCAACATAGTAGCTCACGCGATCATATTATTTATGGCTTTAGATTTGGCTTTTTTGATTTAATGGTGTTTTAAAGCAAGTTGGGACATTGCAGAAATTGCTTTTTTATTCTATTTTTACTTTGAATATAACAGATGGTTGTAAGATAGTTCCATAATTTGACAACATTATTGGCCACTTGTATATAAAGCCATACAAATCTATAATATACATATTTACAATTCTGCTTCTGTAGAATATTTTAATACTTCCTTATAAAACGTTTTGTTGTGGCAAAATGATGTTATATTTGATATTCTGTTATGACAGTATATCATTCATCTATTTGGGCGGCTTCACACTGCCCTATTGCTATGTCTGGTGAGTGCAGCTAACCCGTGGTTTTTGTGCAGTTTATGCATAAAGGAGTTTTGGTTTGCTTTCTGAAAGCATACCAAAACAGCAGGTTAGCTACACATTGCCTGAACCTCAAGGGGTAGTGTAAAGCCACCCTTTTCCCATACAGTGGTGATCGAAAGTTCGGGCACCCCAGGTAAAAATTTGTGTTAATGTGCATAAAGAAGCCAAGGAAAGATGGAAAAATCTCCAAAAGGCATCAAATTGGTGTATCTGGACTTTGCAAAGGCCTTTGACACCGTTCCCCACAAACGCTTACTGTACAAACTAAGGAAGATAGGTATGGACCATAAGGTGAGTACCTGGATAGAGAACTGGCTCCAGGGGAGAGTACAGAGGGTGGTGATTAATGGGGAGTACTCGGATTGGGCGGGTGTGGAAAGTGGGGTCCCCCAGGGTTCTGTCCTGGGACCAATCCTGTTTAATTTATTCATAAATGATCTGGAGGAGGGGATATCGAGTGCAATCTCAGTATTTGCAGATGATACTAAATTAGGCATGCCAATATCTTCTATGCAGGATGTGGAAACCTTGCAAGCGGACCTGAACAAAATAACGGAGTGGGCAACTACATGGCAGATGAGATTTAATGTTGAAAAATGTAAAGTAATGCACTTGGGGGCCAGAAACCAGAAAGCAAGCTACTCACTAGGGGGGGAACCTCTGGGTGAGTCTAAGACGGAAAAGGACTTGGGGGTACTGGTAGACAACAGGCTTGGCAGTGGCATGCAATGCCAGGCCGCCGCAAGCAAAGCCAACAGAATACTGGGTTGTATAAAAAAGGGGATTCACTCCAGAAATAAAGAGATTATTCTCCCGCTCTACAAGACTCTGGTCCGGCCACATCTGGAGTATGCTGTCCAGTTCTGGGCACCGGTCCTCAGAAAGGATGTGCTGGAACTGGAGAAAGTCCAGAGAAGGGCAACAAAAATAATTAGGGGGATGAAGGACATCAGCTATGAGGAAAGACTACAAGCCCTGAACTTATTCTCTCTGGAGAAGAGACGATTGAGGGGTATATGATATCAATGTACAAGTACTGTACTGGCGACCCTAGCATAAGGAACAAACTATTCAGAGAAAGGAGATACAATAAGACACGTGGCCACTCACTAAAACTAGAGGAAAGGCGGTTTAACCTTAAAGTGCGTAAGGGGTTCTTCACTGTAAGAGCGGTAAGGATGTGGAATTCTCTTCCACAAGCAGTCGTATCAGCAGGGAGCATTGATAGTTTCAAAAAACTGTTAGATGGACACCTTAAAGACCACAACATACAGGGGTATACAATGTACGGCTAAAAGCAAACACACACACACATCATAGGTTGAACTGGATGGACTGTTGTCTTTTTTCAACCTCACTAACTATGTAACTATGTAACTATGTAAAATTACAGATTAGACATTCTTATAATATGTCAACAAAAGTTAGATTTTATTTCCATCATTGACACTTTAAAAATTACAGAAAACAAAAAAATGGCGTCTGCAAAAGTTTGGGTACCCTGCAGAATTTATAGCATGCACTGCCCCCTTTGCAAGGCTGAGACCTGCCAGTGTCATGGATTGTTCTCAATCATCGTCTGGGAAGAACAGGTGATGTCAATCTCAAAGGTTTTAAATGCCCAGACTCATCTGTCCTTGCCCCAACAATCAGCACCATGGGATCTTCTAAGCAGTTGTCTATAAAACTAAAACTGAAAATAGTTGACGCTCACAAAGCTGGAGAAGGCTATAAGAAGATAGCAAAGCGTTTTCAGATGTCAATATCCTCTGTTCAGAATGTAATTAAGAAATGGCAGTCAACAGGAACAGTGGAAGTTAAAGCAAGATCTGGAAGACCAAGAAAAATATCAGACAGAACAGCTCACAGGATTGTGAGAAAAACAATTCAAAACCCCTGTTTGACTGCACGATCCCTCCAGAAAGATCTGGCAGACACTGTAGTTGTGGTACACTATTCCACTATAAAGAGATACTTGTACAAATATGGTCTTCATGGAAGAGTCATCAGAAGAAAACCTCTTCTACGTCCTCACCACAAAAATCAGCGTTTGAACTTTGCAAATGAACATATAGACAAGCCTGTTGCATTTTAGAAACAAGTTCTGTGGACCGATGAGGTTAAAATTGAACTTTTTGGCTGGAATGAGCAAAGGTAGGTTTGGAGAAGAAGGGGCACAGAATTTAATGAAAAGAACCTCGGTCCAACTGTTAAGCATGGGGGTGGATCAATCATGCTTTGGGGTTGTATTGCAGCCAGTGGCACAGGGAACATCTCACGAGTAGAAGGAAAAATGGATTCAATAAAATTTCAGCAAATTTTGGATGGTAACTTGATGCCATCTGTGAAAAAGCTGAAGTTAAAGAGAGGATGGCTTCTACAAATGGATAATGATCCTAAACACACCTCAAAATCCATGGGGGATTACATCAAGAGGCGTAAACTTAAGGTTTTGCCATGGCCTTCACAATCTCCTGACCTCAACATAATTGAAAATCTATGGATAGACCTTAACCACTTGTCGACCGCCACACGACTATTTACTGCGGCGGTCAGCACTGTACAAGTGAAGTAGTACTATGTCACTAGCCTGAGAGCCTCTAGGGGGCGAGTGCGCGCCGCCGGAGGCACGCTCCCACCCCTGCTCGTTCCCTGACATGTCCGCGCAAGTGACCGGCGGACCCGATGTCCGCCGGTCACTCGCAATCTCCCGGTGGAGAGGGAGAAAGGCAGGCGGCTGATGTAAACAAAGCCGCCTGTCATTCTCCCTGGTGTAACAGCAGAGATCATACGATCCTGCTATGTAGGATCGTATGTCTCTGTGGTTACATCACTAGCCACACCCCTTTACAGTTAGAAGCATGCCCCTAGGGACACATTTAACCCCTTCATCTCCAATAAAGTTAACCCCTTCCCTGCCAGTGTCATTTTCACAGTAACAGTGCATATGTATAGCACTGATTACTGTAGTAATGTCACTGGTACCCCCAAAAGTGTCAAAAATGTCAGTCAAGGGTCCGATCTGTCCACCGCAATGTCGCAGTCCCGCAAAAAAAAAAATTGCAGATCGCCGCCATTACGCGTTAAAACAAAAAAAAAACAATAAAAATGACAAAAATCTTTCCCTTAGTTAGTAAATGCAATAACTTTTGCGCAAACCAATCAAAATACGCTTATTGTGATTTTTGTTTACCAAAAATATGTAGCAGAAAACAAGTTGGCCTAAAATGTTAAAAAATTTTGATTTTTACATTTTTTGGGGGGAATTTCATATAAAAAAATGTGAAAAATATTGTTATTTTTTCAAAATTGTCACTCTTTTTTTGTTTAAAGCGCAAAAAGTAAAAATCGCACAGGTGATCAAATACCACCAAAAGAAAGCCCTGTTTATGGGAAAAAAAGGACGTCAATTTCATTTGGGTACAGCATCGCACGACCGCGCAATTGTCCATTAAAGTCACACAGTGCCGAATCGCAAAATACCCCTTGGTCTTTTAGCAGCCAAATCCTCCGGGGCTTTAGTGGTTAAAAGAGCAGTGCGTGACAGACAGCCCAGAAATCGCAAAGAACTGCCAGATTTTGGAATAAAGAATGGGCAAAGATACCTCAAAAAGAATTGAAAGACTCTTGGCTGGCTACAAAAAACGTTTACAAGCTGTGATACTTGCCAAAGGGGGCAGTACAAGATATTAACTCTGCAGGGTGTCCAAACTTTTGCAGGTGCCATTTTTTTGTTTTCTGTAATTTTGAAAATGTAAATGATGGAAATAAAATCTAACTTTTGTTGACATATTATAAGAATGTCTAATCTGTAATTTGATGCCTTTTGGAGATTTTTCCATCTTTCCTTGGCTTCTTTATGCACATTAATACAAATTTTTACCTGGGGTGCCCAAACTTTCGATCACCACTGTACACAAGATAAATGTTCAATATTGTCAGTGTCTTTACAACCTTTTCTAATATGCTAAAGTAAAAAAAACCAAAGTATAAAAATAACTTAGCGTAAGAACAGTAACAAAGCAGTTAATAATAGACAGATAAAGATAAATGAAGACAAGAAAAAAGAGAAGGGCGATTCACCAAGGAATAAAAATGATATTTCACCAACAGATACTGGCAAGAGAAAAACAATTATTGATTTGAGCTCCATGGAACCCATATAGAATTAAACTGATTTAACCTATTTATAGTCTTGACTATTATCAATTTTATTATTCTAAAATCCAATATTTGTTTATACGACTCAAAAGAAATGGGTGCAAATTTATGTTTCAATATAATGTGTTAAGGCATGTCAAAGCACTTGTTAAGATGTGAGTTATTAAAGTGGTTTTAAACTCAGGTTTTTTAACTTTTTACCTTAATGCATTCTTTGCAATAAAGTAAAAAACACTCCGCTATGTGTTCTACACAACCCCGTCCCTAAACACTTACCTGGCTCCTGTCACTGCTGCAGCACTGATCCTCTCACTTCCTGCTCTCACAGGAGATACCGAAGGCAGTAGCAGCCATAGGTTCCTGCTGCTGTCAGTCAAAACTCTGTGATGAGGGAGTGGATGCATGGCTTGGCATAACAGTGTGTGTCTATGGATGCACACAGCCTTGCTCAGGAGCACATTTGCATGGGTGAATCCATAGCACTAGGCTTGCTAATGAAGCACCTAGAAGACAATGTCGGCAGAGGAGGAAAAGAAGAAGAGCTAATGGGGCCTTTCTGTGCAATATTGTTGCACAGCGCAGGTAAGTACTGAATAACATCTTTGTTACTTCAACAACAAAAAATGATTTAGTTTCCCTTTAATTTCCCCATATTCAATGACAATTTTTAAAAAATGCAATCCCAGTAGATAATATTCTGGTTCAAGTGCAATAATACCCTCTGTGAGATCGAAAAAAAAAAAAAAATATTGTAGTCTTTTTCCGATAACAGATAATTTTAAAGGAATTTCATAACTGCATTACCAACATTTTTCGGATACTGTTGGTTGGATTTAATTTTTTATATTCAGCAAAATACCCATACTTTAGGATTTTATAAATTATGTTGAAAAATACAGTATATATGTATAAGTCCAAAGGTATAAGTAAAACAAATTATTAAGCAAAAAAATGTTATAAATTAGGTTTATACTAAGACGAGACTAACCACTTGTGACAAATATACTGATAAATCATAAGGTTTGGATTTGCTATTTCAAAGTACTGCATCTGGCAGAATATAAAATTGAAATAAGTATACACAATAGCTGATAGTCCTATTTCTGTTTATCTTCAGTGTTTCTACTTGTCACTGCATCATTGTACTTTAATAAAAAGTGCTGAATATCCTTTCTTAGATGTCGTAGTGCTGCTATAAGGACTCTTAGCTATAATTGAAATGTTCCTGTGTATGCTGTCACTTTCTTTTCCTGTAATACTTGTATGCCTATCAATCCACCTGACCTTCTCCATCTGCTCATCCTGACTGTTACACCAACTTTATTTCAACATATTTACTGTCTCAGTCAATGTATTATCTGAGAGGACTTGTGAATTGACAGTCCTTTTACCTTCAGTAATTGACTGCATGGGAGTCTTTTTAGGTCCCTAAGGAATTATTGCTGAATGTGTGCTGATCATATGGCCAGCTTTCCACATGTATTTATTTATTTTTTTACTTTTCTGGCTGAATTTGAAAGGCTGTCCGTTACATTGTGCTGGGTAGTTGGAGCAGACAATGTGACATCCAGTTAAAAACCTAAAAAAAATTAAAAAATCAAATACAGACAGAAGGGATGTGAGATGTTTAAAGTGTCAACAGACATTTTCGAGAAAGCCAAACTATATGTACTCTTAGATAGCTTATGATGCATCTCTGAATAAATTTAAGGATTTAATTTACAGGTTAAAGGATAAGATAACATTTAAGGAGTAGGCTTTGGTTGATCTCGGGGGCCCTTTTAAACCTGATTGTTCTTTTGCAATGCGTTACCGCAATGAGGTTAACCTACAGGATTTTTCAACTCACTGCATGGTACATAGTTTGCACTGCAGTGTAGGTCCATTGGCACCTTCTGTACTTGTGCCTTTGGATGCCCTTTTTTAATTTAATACCATACAAAGAACTGTGCATTACCATGGTTGTGTTAACGCCCAGTATAATGCACATTTTACTGCATGTTACCACAATGCATAATGTAAATGTGCCACAAACTTCAGGTTGAGAGTTCAATCATTAAAGTGGTGTCAAACCCAAAACCAAAAATGTAATATATTGCAGCATAATAATCATGTAGTAGGTGTATTCATTTTTTTTATGCTTTTTACCCTCTGTTTTCCCCTAGTGAACTTGCCCGGAACACCCCTCCTGTATTATACAGACACCACTGCAAATGAATGAGCACAGGGGGCAGATTAGGATAGTAGAATTGTCAGTATCAGGGGAAGGGGGTGTTGGATGTACTAGCAGATTTAAATAGAGTAACAAATAGAAGCTGAGCTCTAACTAATACTTTTTAATCAGTCACAGCAAAGTCTTTTTGTTTTTTTTGTTTTGGGATAAAGGTTTACATACATAAAAAAGCTTATGGTTTTAGGCACCCCTACCAGTGTTAAATGTTCTGTCTCATCCCGGTAACTGCTAGAGAGCTTTTCAAATAACAACAGATTTACTGTCTAGATCACAAGATAAAAATGTATGAAAGAAAGCCTAGAAAAGGAAACTAATACAGCCATCACATCTAAGAATTGGTAAGCTGCAATTGGCTTTATTACTGCTTTAAGGTTGAATCTGACATTGCAGTTTACTTAACATATCTGAAAATTCTGGATAACACTTTTGCACACTGCTATATACTGTATCCTTTTTTTTTTTTTTTTAGCAAACTTTGCAATGAAAAACAGGGATTTTTAGTTCATACATATTGCAATACATGTTTAAGCTGACCAACTGCATCAAAGTTATCCCTCTTATGGCCAGTCCTACTCTGCTCTGCCGTTGCAAATGCTACTGTGGACACAATACCAACCTTGGGCAAAAAGACACAAAATAGGTGGGAGCTACTAGGTTCAGGTCTGTCACTGACCTGCATGGCAACAGAAACAAGATATACCTGTGCTCAAATTACAATAGCTTGCACATGCATACAATCTATCAGGTGTTAAAGGGGTTTGACAATGTATTAACAATAAAAATTCTGGATAATCCTCTGCACACTGCTAAATACCCTTTCTAGCAAACTAAAAATCCCTGTTTTTTGTTGCAAAGTTTGCTATAAAGGGTATATAGCAGTGTGCAGAGGTTTATCCAGAATTTGCAGGGTTAATATGTGGTCACACCCAGAGACATGCAAAAATCTTGAATATTGCTGCACTCCTTTGTAACTTTATTAAAGTATTAAAATCACATCACAGGTATGACAGGATCATAAAAGGTAACGTGTAAGTAAGGTTTGAGTAAGCCCTGACTTTAGCGTGAAACACGTTACCTTTTATGCGCTTATTCAAACCTTACTTACACGTTACCTTTTATGTTCCTGTCATACCTGTGATGTGATTTTAATACTTCACACCCCCTTTAGCACCTGCTAGATTGTATGCATGTACAAGCTATTGGGATTTAAGCACATCTATGCCTCAGAGTGTGGTGTCATAGTCCTTCCAGCTAGATACCTAGGAACACTGTAGCACAGTGCATGAGCTTATTCTTGACAGATTTTTGGTTACTCAGCATTCCCTGGGAAGGAGCAGGATATCAGCCTCACCTTGGAAACCTAGAATTTAGCATACATTTTTTACTTTCCTATTATTTATTATGAGATCAACTTGAGAAAGGTGTCTTTAACCTGAAACATTGTAATTTCCACTTCCACCTCCACCTGATCCCAAGTGTCTGCATGCCAGCCAAAGGGTCTTGTGAAAGGGGTCACTTGAGAAAGGGGTCTTTACCCTGAAATATTGTGATTTCCTTCTTTTACCTGCTCCTGAGTATCCACATACCAGATAAAGATTCTTGAGAAATGGGCCACTTGAGAAAGGGTTTTTTACCCTCGAAACATGGTTCCCACCTCTACCTGTTCCTAGGAATTTGCATGGCAGCTAAAGTTTCTTTCTGGTATCCATGTGTATTTTTGTTTGTTAATTGCTGTACCTTTGCCTGGATCTCCTGCCTGTTTTAAATAAAATATATATGGTGCTTGTTGCTGAGAGTATTCTTCTTTCTATATAGAGGAACTATCTAGTAAGTAATAAAATCTCTTACACTTGATTCTGAGTCCAGCTGAAGGCTCTTTCTGGTATCTATCCATGTCAACAATAAGGAACATAGTTTAAACAAAGACATAGCACGCATCAGGGGATAACAGAACAGGATTAAAACTTATAGAAATGTTGTAAATTGTAGCATGGTTTACATTTTTAGCTATTCTCATAAAGCTAGAGGTAACCATAGTGGACATTTGATTCAATGTACATCCTGCTCTTTTAACTGTTCAAGGGTAAATAATCGCAAGCTGTGAGCATATTGTTTGTTTAGAAGCACATATTTTGGATCTAAAGAATAAACTGGCAACACTGCAGTGCATTAAAAACTTGGAGAGGAATTTGGATTTCACCCAGCATGTGCTGATTGGGGCTAGTATAGGGGAGGGTGGAGGAGATGGAGTTAGAGGTAGGTAACTGTGTTACTGTTAGAAGGCAGGGTAGAAGGAAAAGGGTTAGAGAGGCTAGTCCTGAGTTTATACATCCCAAAAATATGCCCTGTTGCATGATATTGGGGATATCAGTTTAGGAATAGAATTGCTGGTGTGGAATACTTCCTCTAGCACCCAGAGGAAAGACTGTTCAAGGAAGGATGGGGGACAGGTGTTTAGGCAAAGACAAGCAGATACTGGTGGTAATGAAACTGATTATTAGAAGGCTAGACAGGGTAATCTGTCATAAAGAGCAAGGTTGCCAAATAGTTTGCTGTTTCTAGGTGCTCAGGTTCGATTGTTGTGGATTGGGTTGACAGTTTGTTGGGTGGAGTTGAGGAAGGCCCAGCTGTCATGGTATGTATTGGTACAAATTTAAAATTAGAGGAGAATGCACATTCTAAAAAAAGATTTCAGATACATAGATACTAAGTTAAGGAAAAGGGCCTCCAATTTAATATTTTCTGTGCCACAGGACACTCTGGAGAGGCAATGCAAACTTAGAGAAATGAACAAGTGGCTGAGAAACTGGTGTAAGAAGAAGGGATGCACCGATACTGGTATCGGTGCCAATAGCAAGCATTTGCACGAGTATTGGTACTTGCGCACATGCTCCAGATACCGAAAACTGATACTTTGCGGTGCGATTTGCAGCAATACAAAATGAATAGATGCAAATAGAGCTGCAAAGCATCACATGTGAGTTGAACAGGAATGTGGTGCAATTTGTGTCCGAATTGCATGAGATTTCCTCCACCGCTCCTGTGTGTGTGTGTGTATAGAAAGGGAAAAGCTCAATCTAGTGGGTAGTTTATTAAAAATGTTAGAACTCACAGTACATACCTATATCTGGCCAAATGCAAAATCTGCATAGATGTCCCGGTCCCGCCAATGATAGCAAATCACAGTCGCTGGAGGTGCTCACTGGGCTGGAGAAGATGTAGAGCTGGTCCAGTGGTTATTATTGGTGGGACCAGGAAGGATACCTATACAGATTTTGCATTTGGCCAGATATGTACTGTGAGTTCTAACACTTTTAATAAACTGCCCACTAGATGGCTCTTTTCTCTTTCTATACACACATACACGGCCAGTGGGGAAAATCACATGTGATTCGGACAGGAATCCCACCGCATTCCTGTTCAAATCATATGCAAATCTTTGCAGTGCGATTTGCACCAATATTTTTTGTATTAACGCACATCACACCACAAAGTATCAGTACTCAGTATCGGCAAATACTTGACCGAAAGTATTGGTACTCGTACTCGCTGTTAAAAAACTGGTATTGGTGCACCCCTAGTAAGAAGAAAGGTTTGGGTTCCTGGAGAACTGGACTGATAGTTACTGGCTCCACTGTAGGGACATACTGTATATAAATTGGGAGGTTGCAGCTCAGTTGGCGATAAAAATGGTTAGAATGCTGGAGAAGCTTTTTAACCATGATCTTGGGTGGGACGGGGCCAGAAAAGAATATTCCATATGGAGAGCAAGGGTCTATGGGGACTAGTATATAGAAAGAAGTAAAAGAGTGGGGAGGGTGGGGGCTCAAAAATTGCATTATCTACAGTAGATCCAATGCAAAAAGTGTGTAGTAGATTCAAGTTTTACCTCAAAAGTTAGTAATAATAAAATATTTAACACCAATACAAAAAATTACAAGGTATATTCACAAGAGACACCTGGAAAACTGAATGGATGAACTAGAACTTCTGTTATTCGAGGAGCACTTTAACTTTGTGGGAACATCAGAAACCTAGTTGGACAGCTCACATGACTGGGCAGCAAAAATAGAGGGGTAAAGTATATATTTCAGGAGGACAGAAATGGAAGAAGAGATGGAGGGGTTTGTATGTATGCATGGCAGGAGCAATCTTAAAGTGAGTTTGAGAGATTATATCTAGAGTTGAGCGGACACCTGGATGTCCGTGTTCGGCGGGTTCAGCCGAACTTGAAAAAAAAGTCCGGGTCCGTGTCCCGGACTTTTTCCGAACTTTACCCGGACACCGAACCCCATTGAAGTCAATGGGGACCCGAACTTTCAGGCACTAAAATGACTCTAAAACACCAATGGAAAGGGCTAGAGTGCTGCAAATGGCAGCAAAATGTAGTTAAGAGCATGGCAAGTGCTCTGCAAACAAATGTGGATAGGGAAATAACTTAAAACAACAAAAAAAAATGAAAAATAAAACAATTTTCTTCATCTGTGAAGGACGAGGCCCATATGGACCCGTCATTCACTAAATGTAGGCGTGTGCACACATACTGCTCCACCATGTTGGTGAAATGCTGCCTCCTGCTAAGACGTTCCATATGAGCTGCTGGTGCTGCTGTTTGTTGTGGCGTGCTGAAAAAGCTTTTCCACATTTCGGCCATGCTAACCCTGCCTTCTGAGGTGCTGGCGGTGCCTTGGTTGCGTTGGCGACCTCTTCCTCCTCCTCCTCTGCCTTGGCCTTGTGCTTCCACTGTGGCCCCGCTGTCAGGTGGGAATGCCAGCAGCATCGCGTCTACCAGCGTGCACTTGTACTCGCGCATCTTGCGATCACACTCCAGTGAGTGAATTAAGGACAGTACGTTGTCCTTGTAACGGGGATCCAGCAGCGTGGCCACCCAGTAATCAGCACAAGTTAGAATGTGGGCAACTTGGCAGTCGTTGTGGAGACACTTCAGCATGTAATCGCTCATGTGTGCCAGGCTGCCCAGAGGCAACGAAAGGCTGCCCTCTGTGGGAGGTGTATCGTCTGTGTCCTCTGTATCCCCCCAGCCATGCACCAGTGATGGCCATGAGCTGGCCTGGGTGCCACCCTGCTGTGAACATGGTTCCATCTCCTCCTCCATCTCCTCCTCCTCATCCTCCAGAACTGTGCCCCTGCTGGACAATTGTGTACCTGGCATTTGTGTGTGCAGGAACCCACCCTCGGAGCCACTTTCGAATGACTGCCCTGAAAGCCTTGGAAATGTTACCTCTTCATCCTCCTCCTCCTCCTCATCCTGTGCCACATCCTCTTCCATCATCGCCCGAATTGTTTTTTGAAGGAGGCATAGAAGTGGGATAGTTAAGCTGACAACGGCGTCATCGGCACTGGCCATGTTGGTGGAGTACTCAAAACAGTGCAACAAGGCACACAGGTCTCGCATGGAGGCCCAGTTATTGGTGGTGAAGGGGTGCTGTTCCGCAGAGCGACTCATGCGTGCGTGCTGCAGCTGAAACTCCACTATGGCCTGCTGCTGCTCCTCGCACAGTCTTTCCAGCATGTGCAAGGTGGAGTTCCACCTTGTGGGCACGTCACATATGAGGCGGTGAGCGGGAAGGCCGAAGTTACGCTGCAGCGCTGACAGGCAAGCAGCAGCAGGGTGAGAACACCGAAAGTGCGCACAGACGGCCCGCACTTTCTGCAGCAGCTCTGACATATAGGGGTAATTTTTAAGGAACCTCTGCACCACCAAATTCAGCACATGCACCAGGCAAGGGATGTGCGTCAAACCGGCTAGGCCCAGAGCTGCTATGAGATTTCGCCCATTATCGCACACCACCAGGCCGGGCTTGAGGCTCGCTGGCAGCAACCACTCATTTGTCTGCTGTTCCATGCTCCTCCACAACTCCTGCGCGGTGTGTGGTTTTTTCCCCCAAACAGGCAAGTTTTAAAACTGCCTGCTGTCGTTTACCCCTGGCTGTGCTGAAGTTGGTGGTGAAGATGTTACGCTGACCAGATGAGGAGGCGGTAGAGGATGAGGAAGCGGAGTAGGAGGAGTTAGGAACAGGAGGCAAATTGAAGCGCCCTGCAATCCTCAGTGGTGGAAGGACATGCTTAAAATTGCTATCCGCCACCATTGCATTTACCCAGTGTGCCGTTAGGGAGATATAACGCCCCTGACCGTGCTTACTGGTCCACGTATCGGTAGTTAGGTGGACCTTGGCACAGATGGCGTTGCGCAGTGCACACCTGATTTTTTTTAAAAAGGTGTATCTCACACGTACCGATACAGACTATGCCGTAATTTTATTTTTTACACTCCAAAAGGGTGTATATTGAATAGCGGAATAGAAAACATTTTATAAAACGGTGTATCTCACACGTACAAACCCAGACTAGGCCTCGATTACAATTTTTTGTACCCTAAAGGCAGGATGAGGATGAGGAGTAGGAGGAGTTAGGAACAGGCAGGAGGTAAACTGAAGCACCCTGCAATCCTCGGCGGTGTAAGATGCACCCAAAAAATTGGAAAGGTGTATCTCACACGTACCGATACAGACTATGCCGCAATTTAACTCTTTTTACCCCAAAGGGTGTAGATTGAATAGCGGAATAGAAAATATGATATAAAATTGGTGATTTTTCAATCGCACATGTGAACACAGCAGTGTCTTATGTTTTATGTCACAGTCAGCTCTGCAGCAGGCTATGAAGGGAAAAAAAAGAAAATTCCCCTTTAAGTTTGTAATCTTTAAATAGATTAGTACAGACTATGCCACAATTTAATTTTTTTTAACCCAAAAGGGTGTATATTGAATAGTGGAATAGAAAAAAGTGTATAAAATTGAAAATCACTCAATATCACATGTGAACACAGCAGTGTCTTATGTCACGGTCAGCTCAGAGTCAGCAGCAAGCAGGCTATGAATGGGGAAAAAAAAAATTTCCCTTTAACTTGTAGTAAAATATAGCTGATGAACGCTGCACACAACTGACTGATAAAAATAGATTTTTTTTCTCCCTCCTCCTCCTCCTCCTCAGTGGGCTCAAGTGAGGGCAAAAAGATCGTTCACTGCACCACCCCCTACACAGCAAAATCAATGTAGACTGTCCCTGCCTAATCTCTCCAGCCTGTCCCTAAAATGCTCAAAAAGATTGTTCACTGCACCACCCCCCACACAGCAAAATTGATGTAGACTGTCCCTGCCTAATCTCTCCAGCCTGTCCCTAAAATGCTCAAAAAGATTGTTCACTGCACCACCCCCCACACAGAAAAATCGATGTAGACTGTCCCTGCCTAATCTCTGCAGCCTGTCCCTAAAATGCTCAAATAAATTTCCCTGCCTACACTCCGACCTGTCCCTGCATTCTTTTTGGACACAATTTTTCACTGTCTGTCCCTAATCAGCAGCCAGCACGTATGATGTGTGCTCTCTCCCTAATACTACAGCAGAATGACGCACCGCGCTGTGACTCGAACTTATAAAGACATGGGTCACATGCTTCAGATGGCCAATCACAGCTACTAATACTAATACTAATACTGTCAAGGCTATTTAATCTGGTCTCTAGCTCTTCTATCTTAAGTTTTCCTGAACTTTGTGAATCACATCATTTACCACATTCAGAACTTTTTTGATATCTCCAAATTAAAAATTTCTATACCCCATTTATAACAAATGGTACCGGCTCTCTCAATTTGAGTGTATCTGTATCAAGAACCCACACTCCAGAGGTCTAATTTCTAGCCTATATTCTCAATTGCTTAACAATCCAGACATAGATACACCAAACTATGTCAGGAAATGGGAAACAGACCTTGGCCGTACACTTAACCAATCAGAATGGTCTGAAATCTGGTCTGTAACGAAATCTTCTTCTTCAAATATTATCACAATTTAATCATCATACAAGGTTTTTTCATGATGGTACTTGGTACCAGCTAGAATCGCCAAGTTCGCACCAAACTATCCGGCCTTTTGTTTTAGAGGTTGTACGGAAATAGGTACACATGTTCATATATGGCGGACTTGCTCAATTGCTACAGTTTTTTGGAAAGAAATATTCTCTCTAGCATCTAAAATGTTTGAAATAGATATTACTCCAGATCCGGTGATTGCCATTTTAAGTTTAAAACCTACATGCCTGACACGAAAACAATTCAAATTATTCCTTCAGCTTCTTAATGCCGCTAAACAAACCATAGCCAAAGCTTGGAAGACTACCACTTTGAATCTTGTAGAAGTTAAACTTAGGATGAATAATGCATTATTACATGCAAAAATGGAAGCCATGGATTGTGATAAATTTAGTACTTTTCTAAGCATTTGGGACCCTTGGATTAAACATGGCCTATCATCGGGTTTTGAGGAACAGGTTCTGAATGCTTGGTAGTTAAGACTTATATTTTATTTACTTTGTATTAACTTTTGTGGTACAAGTTCTATTCTCGATGCCCTCTCCTTTACCCACTTTACCCTACCCACACCCTGCTGACTTCTTCCGTTTCCTTTTTTTTTTTCCCCACAGCCATGTTCTGAATACCTTCTCAAAATCTTAATATCTCAGAATATCATATTAATAATTCTACCTTTTTCTTTTGTTCCTTCCTTTTGTGCAAACTTCACTATACAGTATAACATTTATAATACTTCTCTAACAATAACAGTATTTCTACTTCTGTTTTTGGTTGTGTAACTTGATTTATGGCTGTTTTATAAAACTCAATAAAAGTATTGAACGAGAAAAAGTTAAAGTATTAACTAAAGGGACACTGAATTATTTAAGAATTTAATTAACCCATGTGTTTGGGTCATATCTTACATTTCATTAAATAGAAGCCTTGTTACCTTCATGGCAGACAGCATATATAAAAAATTGTATAGCTCAGATGAGAAGTCCAAAGCATAGCGCTACACACCCGACACATCAAAAGGTACTGAAAACAGTTTTTCAGAAGCAATGTCATGTGGTATCTGACTGAAGTCAAAGTCCTTTTTATATTGACTGGATGAAATCCAGAGTCAAGAAACCTTTGACTGGCATTGCTGATGATTTACATGCACAACAACAATTACACGTGTCTCTAGACCAGCCTTTTTCAACCAGGGTGCCCAGGCACCCTGGGGTGCCTTAAGGTTTCTTCAGGGGTGCCTTGGAAAAATGTCTAAAAATTTATCAAAAATGATATACAAATCAGCAGGTGGATCAAGGCTGCCATTTAGTTACACAAAGGCACAGGTTTTCATTGTGCACCATTACAATTTTCTAGACACTGGCATCCTAACAACAAATGATGTCATCTGTTAATAAGGAGGATGTCTGTCACCTACACAGCATCCTTGTTTGACCCTCCTGTGCCTCTCTCCCCCAATACTGGGGTGACATTAGCTGACTGATGGAAAGAATTTGAGGGAGAGAAGAAACATTGGAATACTAGTCAGATCCAGTGTGCAAAAGTGTATTTGCTTTGAAAAAATAAATCACCTCTAACATTGGGTGTCCTACGTGTGGATGTTGCAATGCAGCATTATGTAAAGCTATTAGAATAGTTTTTTTACATTTTAGAATGGGGTGCCTCGAGACTGTCCTTAATTTTAAAGGGTGCCTTGAGATTGTCTATAATTTTTAAAGGGTGCCTTGACTGAAAAAAGGTTGAGAAACACTGCTCTAGACCACACTTAGTGAGGCTCGATCTGATCTGTAAGACAGGCATTTCACTACTCTTAAAACAACTCTCATTTTACGACTAGTTTCAAGTTTCTAAATATCCAGCCTTATAAATTAAAAATACTGTACAATATAGTTGACAGCATTTAACAATAATTTCCAAAACAATGGTCCACTGTATGTAAATCCAGGCTTGTTAATCCCAATACTCTTGTGGATGATTGTAAAGCAAAACATTCACATTACTGCATATTTACGGAACAGATTGTAAAATACATTCCTTGAACTCTAATAAAACTTGACTTAAAAGGCCAAGATAATATGAAGAAACGGCATAAATTGTTCAGAAGATTTTGCATTTTCTGGGGCAGCAAGGCCTGCAATAAATTAATAAAACATCTGAATGCCTAATGAAACCAGAAACATTTGGCACTTACTCAATTTAATTGCCCAATGAAACTAGGAACATTCACATCATCCAGCTTTAGTGTTTAGTGAGATCTAGAAAAAGTTAAGAGGTTGGGTGTTCTGACTTTACTGGATGTGAAAAGAGGAACTGAAGTGGGATTTCATTTGTGTGACTTATCCAGGGCACATTGGAGATCCTGGGAAACAACTGAGTCTCACCAGAGAGTTCTAAAGCTGATTATAGGTGGGTTATTTATTTATTTTTTTCGTTCACCCACACAAGCGAGGTGGATGAAGGAATCCCCACACTGAGATATTGAATTCTGTCTGTGGCTTCATAAAAGTTATAATATATATATATATATATATATATATATATATATATATATAATAAAGATCTGAGTTTCTTTTCTTCTGCTGTGCATTCACACTCGCTCGGACCTTCAGTCATGAGAGGGTTAATCTCTGCAACAGCCAATGCACCTGTGAACACTGGCTCTGCAGCCTCTCCATTTGTCACAGCAGCAATAGTGTCCACCTCACTATTACCTCCAGAAATTCCTTTCCACCACGCTAATATCCCTCTAGCCATAGTCTCCCAGTCTGCCCTGCTCGTGGTCCAATCTGTAGCACTCCACAGCACTGCTCCATCTGCCCAAGGAGACACAGGACAGAGTGGTTCAGCAGCAGACACAATGCACATATAACTTTGGTTTAAACTAAACTGTGGCAAAACCTTTTTAACCATAGCAGGTTGCAGTACCTCACCCTCACCACAATGAGCAGATGGGGTTTCATTCAACACATCAACCTTTACATTTTCATGGACAGATGGAATTAACCCATTACCCCAAGCATTTTCACACATTTCAGTTTTGATATTTAACAAATTCTTATCACTAGGTTCAAGTACCCACTTGTCCATCAGAGCGGCACCATAGTTGTCCCAGGCAACCTCTGGCTCCAACACATAGGGCTCCCTGGAGGTTTCTAGGGAAACCTCTGTTGCACCTATCATGGTTGCTAGGGGCAATTGCACACATCTCTTAATGGAAACTGCTGTCATAGCTGGCTACAATACCACGTTTCCACCACCATGCACTGACAATGCTTCATTACCTTTATAACGTTTCAGCAGGCTGCATTAACCCCTTATTTAAGTTAAAAAAAATTCTCTCATTGATAAACAACACATATTCCTTTTTTATCCCTTGTCTTTCTGCTACACAGTGCACTGCCTGAAGACAAGTTTTTATCAGACCTCAGTCTTTTTGCAGGTTCAGTATTGAACCGTGCTTCCCCACTATGCAGGGTACTACACAGCAGCAAGTCTCTCTTGGCAGCGGATCTCCCCACTGGACATGCCACCACTTCACCGGTATATGACAAATAATCAGTCTCTTTCACACAAGAAACAGGAACAGTCTTAACATTACAGGCGGTGTGTTTTGCCCTTTGCATGCGTCACTGCAGGACAGTGCCCTGGACAATGCCTTAAATGATCCTGCTGTGAATCTTAGTTGCCTTGAACTTTGAACTCTTTGCTCCTCCAATGAACGTCCTGATTAAACCATGTCTCTGCACTTCCTGAATGCCAGAATATTGTGCCTTCTTCAGCCAATAGCTTGCATTTGTCTCTCCTGCTGCCTTTAGGTATCTTCACTATCATTCATTCACTACCGACATGTGGCTTGCTCCTTGACTACGCTTCTGCTTAATCCCAACCTGCAACTATTCGTACCGACCTTTGGCTTGTTCCTTGATTATGCTTCTGCTTGATCCCTACCTGCTATATCTGCTACTGGATCCTGGCTTGCTCACCTCCTGGTGGGGCCATTCTGAGGACCGCGACCTGGTGCTAATACGCAGCAAAA
The DNA here is from genome assembly GCF_965119305.1 of Pelophylax lessonae. Lineage (NCBI taxonomy): Eukaryota > Metazoa > Chordata > Amphibia > Anura > Ranidae > Pelophylax > Pelophylax lessonae. The sequence continues at coordinate 384,873,165 of NC_138770.1, forward strand.
TCCATCTACATCATCAGGAGCTCTGGTGAACACCGGTTAATACTTAAATTACGCACCTTAGGTGAGCCTGCCTGTGTTTCTATCCTGTTAGTTCCTGTGTGAGCTTCCACTGCTATAGCAACTGGTCTTCGAGCCTGACCCCTGATTGTGACAGGCACTCATGGTTTCTGGCATGCGAGGATCTTGACCACCGCCATCTGTGCCTGCATTCACCACCAAAAGATCCGGGGTGATTAAACTCTAGTGGTGCATGCGTTTCCAAAAAATCATGCCAGTCCAGACTGAATTTTTAAGTGCATGGCAGTCAGCTTTTGTTTAAAGGAACAGAAATTTCAAAAAAGCAACAGCAATTTCCCTTGCAGGGGGTTCCACCACTAGTGTTACTTGATAGTTCAGCCTCCAGGCTTACTCACTTGCCACATAGCTGCTTCAGACATCACACCTAGGCCTTAGGTCTGCTCCTCAGATCAACACAAGTAGTACCCTTCAGTAAAGCTCCCTTGAAGCTTACTTGGGATCAGCTGTGCGCTGTGCTGTCGCAGACTATGTCTGCCTCCTGCAGACATGTACACTCAAACTGCCACCTGCAGCCTCTCTTCTCTCTCTTAGAGAAGGTGGGAGCCCTCCTGACTCAAATAAACAAGCCTCATGTCTGTAGGGTGGAGTCCTCCTAACTCCTGGGCCAGACCTCCTGTCTGCTGGGTGGAGCCATCTCCAACTGGGAGCCTTGAAACTCTAACCCTGGAAAGCTTATGAATTCAGCCCACAGGTGTGCAATCAGCATGCCTACCTCTGCAAAAATCAGGTCTAGATTGATAACACACACGGTGACCCATCCGGGGTCGCCTCTCTGCAATATATATATATATATATATATATATATATATATATATATACACACACGCACACTATATTACCAAAAGTATTGGTACACATGCCTTTACACGCATATGAATGTTAATGTCATCCCTGTCTTAGTTTGTAGCGTTCAATATTGAGTTGACCCACCCTTTGCAGCTGTAACAGCTTCAAATCTCCTGGGAAGGCTGTCTACAAGGTTTAGGAGTGTGTCAATGGGAATGTTTGACCATTCTTCCAAAAGCGCATTTGTGAGGTCAGGCACTGATGTTAGAGAGAAGGCCTGGATTACAGTCTCCACTCTAATTCATCCCAAAGGTGTCCTGTCGAGTTGAGGTCAGGACTCTGTGCATGCCAGTCAAGTTCCTCCATCCCAAACTTGTACATCCATGTCTTTATGGACCTTGCTTTGTGCACAGGTCCAAATCATTTGGTGGAGGGGGGATTATGTTGTGTGGTTGTATTTCAGGGGTTGGGCTTGGCCCCTTACTTTCAGTGAAGGGAACTTTTAAGGCATCAGCATACCAAGACATTTTGCACAATTTCATGCTCCCAACAGTTTGGGGTTGGCCCTTCCTGTTTCAATATGACTACGCACCAGTACAAAAAAAAAGGTCCATAAAGAAGTGAATGAGTGAGTTTGGGATGGAGGAACTTGACTAGCCTGCACAGAGTTCAGAGTCCTCAACCAGATAGAACACTTTTGGGATGATAATAGAGTGGAGACTGCGGTGCCAGGCCTTCTCTCCAACATCAGTGCCTTACGTCACAAATGCTCTTCTGAAAAATGGTCAAACATTCCCATAGACACACTCCTAAACCTTGTGGAAAGCCTTCCCAGAAGAGTTGAAGCTGTTATAGCGGCAAAGGGTGGGTTAAAGTTCATGTGCATGTAAGGGTAGCCGTCCGAAAACTTTTTGTTATAATGGGCCTGATTCATAGTACGGCGAATTGGCGTTTCGGCGGGATTTTGCGAACCGGCGATTATTTAAGTCTGAAATTGGCATTCAAAGAACGGCGGGCGGAAAATAGCGCCTAGTGTGAGATTCATTAAGATGCAATATGGTCAGAGCGCGACTTAAAACCATGCCAGCTAAAAGCTCGACTAAAGTTTAGCCAAATTTTCCCCTGTACCCCCAAAAATCCCAAATCACTGTGGAAGGAGTGGAAGTCAATTTGGAGATGACTTGCGTTTAAAAAATGTCAAAAACTGACTTAGAAAGAGAGATATCTGCGAAAGTGTAGAAAGGTTAAACAGCTCCTCCAGCCCCGAGCTGCGAACGCGCGAATGTGCGCATGCGCAACGCCAAATAGGCTCAAAAAATTTCGCCAGCGCGATTTTGGGTCAAATTTTTTTTGAATACCGCTTGCAAATCCGCTGTCTCGCCCATAGAAAATGGCAAAAACCGGCGGAATTGGAAAATCATGCACACTTCCAACAAGGGATCCCTTAGTAAACACCATCACATTCCATACACCTTTCCTGCTAACTCAGAAATCATAGCAGTCAAATCTACAGTGTTTATATAGAACTTCCACATTATCTGAAAAAACCCACAAAATATTACATTGGGGAATTGGTCGTCAGATAGAAAAAAAATAGATGTAAAACATATTTCAAAGAAAGATTATTAGCATTTCACACATATCAAGGAAATGTCACAATTTTGACAATATTTTATGTGTTTCCAAAGAATTTTTTTAGAAATATATTGCAAATACTACATTTTCTTCCATATGGGTATGGCCAAGTGTTACCATTTTACTACACATTTAACTGAAGGTATATATATATATATATCCCTCATACTTGGCTAATTAGCAAAGTATGCCCAACAAACAAATAGAGCTTTAACTCACAATATTGCTACATATTGACTGGCATCTTTTGTATTTTGTTCATGTCTTTAGATTAAAAGTTTGCTGATACACATGCCTTTTTCAAACATGAACAAAATTAATGATGTCAACATTTGGAGGATTGGAGATATCCTAGTGTTGCCCATACAGAGAGCTCCTTCCGGATTCGAACTTACAAACCTACAGCAGGAAGGCAGACTCCCTAATCATTGTGCTATTTCTCAGTGAGCGTTGGGTGTTTTCCTCATGCCGTCAAAATGCTCACATGGGAACAGGGGCCATTGAACTGAATAGGATTGGATTTTTTGCCTGTTTTGGGAGTTGATCCTTGAGCTGTACAAATCCCCCTCAAACGCCCCCAAAAGGGCTACGTTCACATGTACGTGTTTGTGGTCTGTTTTTGGGGCTTTTTTAGGTGATTTCATATAACAATGCCTGCCCAAAAAATGCATGTCAAAACGCCTGTGAAAACGCCAGCCAAAACGCCCATAAGAACGCCTGATATAATTGCAACGCCAAAATTAGGGATGTTCATGAGTGATGAGTCAGATTGTTGGCTTACATATCTGTTCAATCGTCACAATCTCACTTCCCAAATCCCAAAAGGTGTGTTTCAATTGTTTCCCTAAATATATATTTCTCTCTCTCTCTCGCTCTCTCATGTAATTGTATATATATATGTATGTATTCCTGTATCTAAACATTCTAAATAATGACTAGCAAACTTGAAGAGAGAATTTTATCAATTCACATATATACACACCTACATACATACATACATGGATTTGGGCTGTTTAGGTCTCTCTCCTCCTCCTCATTTCTATTTCCCTTTTTTTGGCAACTGAGCATGCTCCAAAACACACAGGACACACACAGTTAAATTTTTGACTGGGAGTTAACATTATGGGTGTGTGTTTGCTTTGATTATATATAGCTCACTCAGACATCAGGAAAGATTTGACCTATGAAGAGGTCCAATATATTTGTGTGTCACATGCTTTATGCTTAAAATTTGGGGGCCTTTGTTATTTATGGAGGTGAGATTTGGCTGTGTTGTGTGTTGACTCTCTGTAAGTATTTATTGCTGTTAACATAATTGTGTATTGTTCTGTCAATCTGCATCTGTTGATTATGGGCCCTTTGTCGATGTATATGGTCTAAATGTTGTACAAAGGTTGTTTTGTTTTGAAAAATACAAATCTGTGGCTTCAATGGGATAGTGTGGAGACTGTGCCAAAAATATGTCATGTGAAATGTTTGAGCTGTGTATTTGTGTAATAAACAGCATGTTTCCAATCTTTTTTTCAAATGTCTTCATGTGTCTAAATAAAGTTTTCTGGTGTCCACAAATGTATGTATTTGTATTTCTTTTTCTAAGTTAAATATGCTTAATGGTTGTGTATGGTGACTATTGTTCGCGAATTCGCTAATATACAAACCCGCGTTCTCACATTTATACATTATACATTGAAACCGGAAACGAAACTTTTGGTGCGTGCACACGTTTCCGGAAATTGTCCAGGCCCTCCCGCAAGTGTGTGCATCATGGCTCCTGCGCTCTATACTGCCGAAATAGTGGCATTTGTGTGTAAGGTAAGGAGGGGGTGTGAATGTGCGGGATGGGGGATGGGGGATGGTGGCTGGGGGGATGGGTGGGTCGCTTGCTTATCTAGCGGGTGTGCAATAAACTTTTGGTCTGCTGATCTGCGCATGCACTTTCTGCCTATTAGACGTGATCTAGAAGCTTCCTGTTATAGAAACTTCCTAGATGTGAACCTGTTCCCTACACATGTATATATGTATATATGTATATACACACACACACAAAATATATATTATAGAAAATATATATATTAGAGACAATATATATATATATATATATATATATATATATATATATATATACTATGTACAATATATACATTATATATACATTATAGAATATGTTATATACCATATATTAGTGTATATAATAGGGAACAGGTTCACATCTCTGAACTTTCTATATAGATATAGATAGGCATACCCTGCTTTAAGTACACTCACTTTATATACAATCGTGAGTAAGGACACAGCTTGTTCAGCTTGCCATGACACTGCTCACAAACCATAAGTGACAGGGATAACAAACTTAGGGAGCAACGAGAGGGTACCCAGGACTGCAACATATCCATTTTGTGGCTGGCCAGCTTGCCTAGGTAATCTATCATGTCATAGTCCTGGATCCCCTTAACATGCTCCCACATGGTTTGGGAGCAAGGCCATGTCAATGTGGCCAAAATTTACAATGGAGCTGGTGTATTTTCATGCATTGAGAAAAGAAAAAAGGGATTGCTTCACTTTAAGTACATTTTCAGTTTACATACATGCCCTGGTCCCATTGTGTACTTAAAGTGGGCTATGCCTGTATATAGATAGATTTGATTAGTTTCAACTTTTACACAAAATGAAACACAATTATCTGTGACAGATTGCTCTAACGCTTTGGAATCTGTCTAGATAAAGACAAATGTATTGACCCTTTTCATATATGCAAGATTAGAAACATTATATTTCCTAAATACATAATGCCAAAAATTATTGCCTTACATACATCCATACATACTGCAAGCTCTGCACCGTTTGTCTTGTCTGACACTCTTACCATCATAAGCTGGATCTGCACACAGCAGCTAATTGGTTCACCTGAGATGGAATCAGTGATCACAAAAATCTGGAATGGTCATGTCTTCAAAGGATTGCCTTGAACAAATCACCTCTAAAAGAAACACATGAGTGTATAATCACTTGTCTTAATGGATCACATTCCCAACAGACCCATCTCACACTGCCATATGATAATGAATGGGGGTGTCCATTGCAAGTTAAATACACCCCCAGATCCCATTGCTTTGTTAATTGACAGATCTAACTGGAATCTGATGGCACTGCTGTGAACCACTATGCCATCAAATTCTGCTGGGGACCTTTAAAAAGGATTATGTGTGATTGTGTGGATAATTATGCCACCTTAAATTTGCATTTCCCACATACCATGTGCAACTCTTGCAGGAATTGCGAATCAAGGATAATTCAGCACAGCATAATGAACAGACACATTGAGGAGTGTAGGAGCACACCGTCAGATTCCCCGATCACACTATTGGGGTTTTAACTCCTCCATAATTTTGCCACTTTGGAAACCAAGTGCTTACTTTATGTATACTTTTTAGACGGAACTCCAATTTCTAATAGGGTGATATCATTGCATGAGATTTCCCCTCACTTCCTGTCTTAGTGTCACCAAGACAGGAAGTGAGGGGAATATCATGGTGGGGAAATAGCTTGCAATTGTTGCCTTATAATGTCCATAGTATATATAAAAGGAAAGAATTGCTGGCTATATCCCCACGGGAGATTCCCTCACTTCCTGTCCTGGTGACACCAAGACAGGAAGTGAGGGGAAATCTCCTGCAATGATATAACACTGTTACATGTTCTAGTTATGTAGCAAACTTAAGAATATACAAAGCAAACATCTTTTTTTTCCCATTTTGGCAAAATCATGGATTAATTAAAAAACTATCTTTGTTTGTCCCGTGGCTTGCAGGAAAAACATTTTGCCTTGATTCCACCATCAACACAGACAGGGGAAACACTCCTGCGGAGCCATTGTGTTCTCCCGGTGCTGCCCCTGCCAGGAAAACACAGTGATTATTGCTAGTGGCTACAAGAGATGCTAGCGATAAGTGTGTGTAAAATCTGACAGACTGGTTGTACGTTGTCCTCAAGGTGATCGATCAATCAACTTGGGTACCTTCAGCCTGGCCATACATAGTTTAAATCTGCATCTCAAATGAAGCAATCCCATTTACATATAACACTCCATAAAGGAGAATGGAGGGGCTTATCAGGTCTGCGTCAAAAATTAACAGCCACACCCAATCAGACAGCTCATGTTAAAAGGGACCTGAAAAGCAATCTGCATGGCTTGCTTTTCCAAGCATTGGCTAGTTGAGTGAGCCTGGACTAATAACAGTCACTGTAATGCTACCCATACTGCTGTCCTTTTAACATGGTGACAAAAGTTGATACCTATGCTACATGTGTGTAAAGTTACTTTCACCCTGCTAAATGGACAGCAATAAGGTTGTAAATACAGTGATTGCCTGTCCCCCCCTGATGGCGGCCCTGGGTGTGTCATGAAAGGCCAATTGAGAAAATGGCTATATCATGTAGAGGAAATCACCAGTGTGGGGCAACCTATGTCATGGAGGTAGATTTGGACATCGATGTATATGTATCACCAGAAATGGAATTCTTTGTTCTACAATATCTCAAAGACGACCTAGCATGTTATTTGAAGACTGTACTATTTTGGACATACTTGGACTCAAACATACACTGCTCTTTCCACAGCTCCTCCTCCTCTGGGGGTATGATAAGGTGAACATGCATCTTCACCAAAAGCACAAGATGATGTGTCGTGTCCAGATGAGGCTGCAGCGGAGATTCCATTTCCAGGCTGAGATGGTGGATCTGCAGCGGGCCTGGAGTGATGCCAAAAGGCGCTCACCCAGGCTCCTGCTAAAGGGTGTGGAGCAAATCTCCGGTAAGTAAAAATATACATTACATGTGACCAGATAGGTTACAATTTTTTGGGTAGGTGGACATGTGTTTAGCTATGCAACAACACTAATACCAACACCCCCCCCCCCCTCTCGCTCCTACCTTTCCTACCTCCATCAAGTGTCTCTTCACAACCTTTAATACTACTATGTACATTCGTATTTTTTATGTTTCTTTTTTTTCTTCTGCTTCTAGCCAAAGCGGACGGCCGGCACCCTCTTGTGCTTTTGGTGAAGAAGGGGAGGAGGAGGACGGCCACACTCCAATATGCCTTCCGAGACAGCGAGCCATTTGAGCAGCTGAAAATTGTGGATCGTAAGTAGAAAATAAAAATGGTAGAAATTTCAAATCTCTAATCACATTTTACAGAGCCCCCTTTACATCGGAGTCTCCAGACTTACTACACTGTAAGAGGGAAGTGTGAAGACTCTGATGTAAGGAGAGTTCTGGGAACCATTATTTGAGGGGGGAAGCTGGGGACTCTGGTGTAAAAGGGAACTCTGTGGTCCCCAAAGCTCCCCCATACATCTGAGCTTACAGAGACCCTCTTACACTTCCCTTCCTCAGTCCACCACAGTCAAGGGCACAACAAGTCCCACTGCAGAAGGCTACCTGCTTGGACTTGTAATGCTCTCTGTAGGGGAATGAGGAACTACTGCCTGCTATGCTAAGACTTGTAGTGCCCTCTGTTAGGGACTAAGGATTCCTCAGTCCTCAACATTCTAGGGCACTATAAGTCTCAGCATAGTGGGCTGTCATACCTCAGTCCCTCACAGCTCGGGTCAAAAACAACACAGTTAAACATCTAAAGGACAACTCCAAACAAAACTACCAATAATGGACAGAGTCCATATGCTCTATAATGTCAAAGACCCGCTACCACTCACCTTCCACCTCCGGTGCTGTCATTGTGTAGGGCAAAGGGCTCCATCTACACCATGTTTGGCTTTCAGGTCAGATAGGCAGGACTTGCTCAGCTCCACTCTCTTCCCTGGCAATTGACTCTGGCGTCATTGTGGATCTTTCCTCCTCTAGAAAACACCCAGGGGCCCTCTCCTTGTCCCCCAGCCACCCAGGGCCTTCTTCTCCTCCTCCTCCACCAACCATTTTCAGACTCTTCCAACTTCCCTGGGGCTACTCAACCCCTTTGCATAGTGGACACCACAAATCTATGACCAGCCTGCAAAATATCAAGTCTGGGCCTGGTTACCTGTATGTTCCGGGTCCAGGGCGGAGCTCTCCTCCCAGAGCAACAACTGATGATAGCAGAGTGAGTTGACCGGCCAGTCACTTCCTACTGGTGCAGGTACACACCTACCGATTCCTCCACATCTTAGGATAACATGATCAGACGGCCAATCCCCAGTCAGAGAAGGAGGAGTAAGTGTCAGCGGACAACAGACACCTGGCAGACGCAGTGAAGGGACTGCAGCAAATTTTAGATCCGAGGATTGAAAGCAATCTTTTACTTGGGAGATTTCCCTGACTGCGCCCTTCGAAATGTTGGTGCTCCGCCACTGACCGCAAGGCCCCTGTAGGTGCGAGGCCTTAGGCGCCCGCTTAATTTGCATGGTGCCCTCCTGTTTTAAAACATGGTCAATGCATCTCATTGGTGTAAGTGCACTTCTATGTTCTGAATTGTAGGGGCATTGAGTATAGTGCTAGCATGATGAGAGGTTACTGCCTATTTGTGTCCATAAATAATATATAATGTTTTTCTTTTATTTTAGAAACCAGTGATGAGGATGTGGAGGCTCAGCCTTCTCAGGCCCACTGTAAGTAATGTGGATGTGCTGGTGTGTTGTGTATTAGGTCTAACTTGGAGGAATGATTGTTTGTTTTGTTTTCTTTTGTGGTTGATGTCGCTTCAGCAACAGAGGAGCCTCAGGCAGGGCCAAGTAGCCAGGATCTGGGGCAGGAGGACATTGGTGCCCAAGAAGAGGCCCATTTGACACCCAGTGATGAGGACCTGGGCTCTCCTCAAATGGGAAGTAAGTATTCTACATGTGTTTGTGTGTTCAATGTGTCCTGGGAAATATAAGGGCTGTAATATATATATTTTGCCATTGGGGTTATGTAGCAGCTGACATTGAGGATGTTTGTTGTGGAGGACTGGGGAAGAGGGGCCGCTGCTTACCCAGTCCAATGTAACTACTACCTTCAATGTTTCCCAACTACTTTCTGTGTGCCTTTATCAAATAGCTTTGGTTCAAGGATTGTATTTGTGTCTTTGTGTTTCTAGGAGATACGACGCCATCCCCCCATGAAGGGACACCATCCCCCCATGTAGGGTCTCCCCCATCCTCCCCCACTCCAGGCTCCCCTGAACTAGTCTGTAAGTACCTAAAATTAGATTCTCACATGAATTGTGTGTGCTAGGATGATGTGTATCTAGGATAATCTAAGTTGGAGTCAAAGCAAGTGTAGTTTTGCTATATGTGACAGGAAGGTTGGTCATGAAACACTCTTGCTTAACCTTCATGTTTGAAAGGTGGTTTTGGGGAGCATTACAGGACATGTTATCTTTTGTAAGTTATCTCAAGCCACCCTATTCTAAAATGGTGTTAGTTTCTCTACATTGGAAATGGTGTGCTTTGTACTTGTAAATTTTTTGGGGACATTGTAATTTAATCATGTCCTGATTTAGTCAACACTGAAAATGTGTGTTTATCAATCTTTCATAAATACTCTTCCTCGGTAATGTACCACATTCCAGCTCTCAATTTGTTTTCTTTTTGTGCAGTTTCTCCAGAGCCAGCAACGCCATCCACTTCGGGGGCCCAAAAAAAAACTGATGATGGTAAGTTGTGTGCTTTTCCAGTAATGTGTCTACTTAGTAAGTGGAGAAATGGTAACTGTGTATGTCCCCGCTCAGGCTTCAAGTTGTTCTAAAGGCAGCAGGTTCTTTATGTGAATGCATTCTATGCATTAGTATTCCAAGTGATAGGTGTGCATATTCCCCCTAAGACTTACTGGGACCATTTTCTTACTGTCCAAACTTTGCACAAATACTTGTCTGGAACAGACTCCCCCTCCTCCTTAACTGAGGTGACAGCATGCCAATATTGCCTCCTGATGCTGTCACTCCTAATCATTGAGACCATCGGAAGGGAGGGGGGCAAGGCTGGCTCACAGCCTAGTGCCTGAACAGGCACAGGGTGCTTGGCTTCATCTCATGTGCCTCCATAACAAGCTGCCTGCTGTGGGGTCAACCAACAGGAGGGAGGTGCCTAGAGGTGTGTACAGGGGCCATGTAAAAAGGAGGATTGTTATTTCTCTCGTCCCCAAAAACCTAGAGAGTGTAAGTCTAACCTGATTAGTTTTCCGCAGCCCTCCAAAAATGATATGTTTCCAACACTTAGAACAGGCAGGGCTGAGGCACCAAAAACATCAGAAAAACACAATCAGCACAAAAGCAGGGAGTACGTATCCTTAACGCTACAAGCTTCACCCAGAAGAATGACGCTTGCACTGTACAAATCTGCATCACCACCATATCAATGTCTAAATAAAACGTTCAGGGAAATGTGGAGGGGTAATGAGTGGGTGTTAGAGCGTTTTCATGACTGTGTAACCTACAGTTAGCGTGATTCGATTTTTAGATAAATTTTTTCTTCTCTCTTAACACAGCTGGGATGGCGGAAAATAAAACGGTGGAGCAGACACATGTACTCCGGCCACAACTGGCCCTTCGAATTCCAAAGGGTAAGTCTCTACTATGTGTCAGGTTCAATCTATAGACAGTAAGAGGGAGAGAGAACGCTACACAAACTCCAATGGTGATAGAGATAAATGTGTGCACATGTATCGTGTTGACCAATTGAACCCAAAACACCTTACATTCTTCTAAATGATTGCTTGTGTTGACATGAAGAAAAGCCTTTTACTTAGCTTTGGTGGAACTGCTACTAACATTCCAAGCCATCTTATGTAACCTTTTGAACAATTTGCTGTGAAAGTTTGAGTTTAAGGTTTACACCAGCAATTTAGCATATTTGCTTCAGAGTGTTGATAAAAGCCAACCAATAGACTCCTAAGCATATTTGTTGAGGCACATTAATTACAATCGTTGTTTGGATCATTTTGCATAAAACTAATTGTCATGTCTTTTTCTACCCAGGACACACCCACCTCACCTATGAGGTCCTTTTGGAATATGTTACGTGGTGCATAGACCGAATTTTAGTTTTGGAACACACTTATGGGGCGGATCCAGACCCTCAGGAGCCATTTGTGAGGAATGTGTCACCCTTAAAAAGATTGTAGTTTTTATTTTTTAATTTGTTTTGTTAATTTTCCAATGTTTTTTAAATGTCACATTTCTACATTCTAAAAAAAAATATACCAAAAAAAGAAAAAAATTAAAAACCCTTTTTTTGGGCCCAAAAAAATTAGAAAAAAAATTAAAAACCCTTTTTTGGGACCAAAAAAATTTAAAAAATAATAAAAAACCCTTTTTTGGGACCAAAAAAAATATAAAAAAACAAAAAACCCTCGTTTTTGGGACCAAAAAAATATAAAAAAACAAAAAACCCTCGTTTTTGGGACCAAAAAAAATATAAAAAACAAAAAACCCTCGTTTTTGGGACCAAAAAAATATAAAAAAACAAAAAACCCTCGTTTTTGGGACCAAAAAAAATATAAAAAAACAAAAAACCCTCGTTTTTGGGACCAAAAAAATTTAAAAAATAATAAAAAACCCTTTTTTGGGACCAAAAAAAATATAAAAAAACAAAAAAACCCTCGTTTTTGGGACCAAAAAAAATATAAAAAAACAAAAAACCCTCGTTTTTGGGACCAAAAAAATATAAAAAAACAAAAAACCCTCGTTTTTGGGACCCAAAAAAACCACAAATGTTTACAAAAAAGCCTTGTTGTTTTTGTCAACCAAAAAAACCAAACATGTTTACAAAAAAGCCTTGTTGTTTTTGGCAACCAAAAAAACCACAAATGTTTACAAAAAAGCCTTGTTGTTTTTGTCAACCAAAAAAACCAAACATGTTTACAAAAAAGCCTTGTTGTTTTTGGCAACCAAAAAAAACACAAATGTTTACAAAAAAGCCTTGTTGTTTTTGTCAACCAAAAAAACCACAAATGTTTACAAAAAAGCCTTGTTGTTTTTGTCAACCAAAAAAACCAAACATGTTTACAAAAAAGCCTTGTTGTTTTTGGCAACCAAAAAAACCAAACATGTTTACAAAAAAGCCTTGTTGTTTTTGGCAAACAAAAAAAACAAACATGTTTACAAAAAAGCCTTGTTGTTTTTGGCAACCAAAAAAACCACAAATGTTTACAAAAAAGCCTTGTTGTTTTTGTCAACCAAAAAAACCACAAATGTTTACAAAAAAGCCTTGTTGTTTTTGTCAACCAAAAAAACCAAACATGTTTACAAAAAAGCCTTGTTGTTTTTGGCAACCAAAAAAACCACAAATGTTTACAAAAAAGCCTTGTTGTTTTTGTCAACCAAAAAAACCAAACATGTTTACAAAAAAGCCTTGTTGTTTTTGGCAACCAAAAAAACCAAACATGTTTACAAAAAAGCCTTGTTGTTCTTGGCAAACAAAAAAAACACAAATGTTTACAAAAAAGCCTTGTTGTTTTTGTCAACCAAAAAAACCAAACATGTTTACAAAAAAGCCTTGTTGTTTTTGGCAACCAAAAAAACCACAAATGTTTACAAAAAAGCCTTGTTGTTTTTGTCAACCAAAAAAACCACAAATGTTTACAAAAAAGCCTTGTTGTTTTTGTCAACCAAAAAAACCAAACATGTTTACAAAAAAGCCTTGTTGTTTTTGGCAACCAAAAAAAACCACAAATGTTTACAAAAAAGCCTTGTTGTTTTTGTCAACCAAAAAAACCAAACATGTTTACAAAAAAGCCTTGTTGTTTTTGGCAACCAAAAAAACCAAACATGTTTACAAAAAAGCCTTGTTGTTTTTGGCAAACAAAAAAACCACAAATGTTTACAAAAAACACTTGTTTTTGTGAAAACCTAAAAAAAAATTGTAAAACCAAAAAAAGTTTATATAAATAAAATAAAAGTATGTTGCTCGTTGCAACACAAATGTTACATTGGCAATTTAGTTCATTCTATTATATATTTTAATATATTTTTTGTACGCTACAGTTGGTAGACACCCACATGTGTTATTAAAACGTTTATTTTATTACCAAAGTTTTCTTTTTGGTGTACACATCGAATGTGTTTTGTGTTGTATTTGTTTAGTCGAGTGGTGTGGTCTGTAATTGTTAGTATGTTGGCTTTGGTTTATGTTAGCCTTGAGACTTGTTTTGAAGCTACATTTGAAGGGAGACCTTTTCTTGGGGCATTATGTGAACATTGAGTTTTCAAAATTTACATGAAATCATATGTTTGGAGATAGAGAAGCACGTGTGTATAAATGCCTACATTAACCAGGGCCATTACTTGGCCACCAACACTCCTAAAAAACCAAAGATCAAACACAAACTAATCATTTTGCATAAAATTTTATTTCATCCCCAAAAAAAAACACTATAATAAATCATATTGTGCCATCCTCAAATTAAACAAAAAAATGGCCCAACAAATTGGCCAATGTAACAATCATTAACAAAACTAACCCAAATAAAACAAACAAAAAAAAAATTAAGTTGGTGGTGGTGGTGGTGGTGGTGGTGGTGGTGGTGCCTGAAGCAGTGTGGTGAGCACTGTTAAGGTTCCTGCCATCAAATGGTGGGACAATAGTCCCATCTGGTCTGGGGTTAGCTGTAGAGTTCTGGTCAAGTGGCCCATTAGGATCAGATCTTGTGTCTGAGGCTGCTGATGATGCAGGGTGTTGAACCCTGGAAATGTCCCAGACTGAAGATCTTGTGCCAATAGTCTAATCTGCTCTGTGCTCAGCCTAAGAATTTGGGGAACGTGTGCCATTACCATGAGATGGGATAGTTGCTGCCCCGAGGCTATTTGATGCTGCTGGTGGTGCAAGGGTTGTGAAAATGTGTGGGGAGTGGTGGTTGATTGGTTGTTGTGGTCCACGGTGCGGGGGGAAACGACATGTCGCATTGGTGACACAAAAGGAGGACGGCCTGGGGAGGAGTGAAGTGATAAAGGTGTGGAGGGAATGTAGTCAGATAGAAGGGGTATTGTGGAACAAGTGCGCATTGAGGTTGTGCAGGAGGATTGCTCATTGAGGGGTGTGGGAGTCCGAACGGAGTGTGAAGTGCTAGGAGTGGCTACAGGAGTAATTGTCCCATCCCCAGCTGCCTGACAAGTGGCCAACACTGGCATTACCCTCCCACTACCACAACCTGCAGTGGCAGGTGAGTGAGATGTTTGGGAGGGCTCTGCCAATGGGGCATCTTCAGATCCAAACAGGCATTGGCGTGTGGCCAGCACCTGAGTGTCAACACTTTGCCGATCCCGTTGATGCTGGTCTGCTAAACTTACCAAGCTGTTACGCATATCCTGTTGAACCTGTACCATTGTTGCTACAGATTCCTGTATGAGCCCGAGCAGACGTACTACCTCAATAGATTGCTGAGTACGCCTCCTTAACTCATTTTGGATCCGATACTCATCAAGCAGCCTCTCAGCTACATCCAGCATAGATGGACGAGTTTGGGTAGGTGACAATCCCTCTGCATCTAAGGCTACCTGAAAGCAGAAGAAATAGACCAAATCATTATCAAACATCATGACTAAATATTTCAGATTAGTTTGACAAATTAACACCCCAAGCAGAACATTGAAAAGTTTGATGTGCTTCTAATAAGTACTTGTTCATTGTAAGATTATACAAGCTAGCAACACTTCTGATAATGGGTACATATTATATTGGTATGACTAATATGACAAAGGCAAAATAGATTCAACATGAAGGTGTTCCCAATTAACCCTGGTGTGGTAGGTTGTTTATGCTTTTGGTAAATCGGTTACTACACCAATGACTTTAGACATCTCCGTATGTTGTCTAAAATCTTGCCATCAATCGGCTACAGGACAACCCAACCAAACGATACCCATGAATTTGGACCTGGAAAATCAAAGACTGGCCGGACTTTAAAGATCCTGGATGTTTTTGGAACATTAGTGCCACGCCAAATTATAACATAATTCCCTGATGTTCAAGATAGAACTCTTGTTGTGCTGGTGCATCGTCAGAATGTCATAGCACTAATTTAACACATACAATGTAAGCCACATCTAGCCCAAAATCATTACTACCATTGAAATGTTACATGTGCACCTTGTTCCCTTATATCACATACCACAGCACTGGATGCAGAATCGTCGCCAGCTCCTGATTCAACTCCAGCTGCTACGTCAAGAGGGGCCTGATGTTCTTTTAAAAAAAAAAAAAAAAAAAAAAAACATGTTTAGTACATAACCTTAGGCAGTAATGATTATGGCCAGATTGCCCTCCTAGCTTCAGGAATGAGGCATTGAGGCCAAACATTCAAAAGTGCTTTCCTGGGCTCATAGGAC
The DNA here is from genome assembly GCF_965119305.1 of Pelophylax lessonae. Lineage (NCBI taxonomy): Eukaryota > Metazoa > Chordata > Amphibia > Anura > Ranidae > Pelophylax > Pelophylax lessonae. Next base: position 384,888,958 of record NC_138770.1, read on the forward strand.
ACTTGCTAAACCCTCCCAAAGGTTAAGAAGGCTTGGTCTGCCTACTAATGACGGCACCCATTAATGCTGTCAACTGTGTTTTGCAGGGTAAACATCTAAAAGGCAACACTCTTTCATAAGAAAAAACATGTGTGTTAATGGGGTTAATAAGATAGCAAAAAACATTATTTGGCTAGACATACCAACACCTTCCTCCAGGCCTTGCTGCACTGGGTGTGTTCCCTGCTGCGGATCTTCTGTAAAGGACATAGCAATATGAGCTATCTTGGCAAAAAAAATAAAAAATCTACATTGTTTGGCACAGTATGATATTGGACCTACCAGGAGGAGGGTCAACACTGATGTCAACACCTGTGAGTCCGTCTGGTTCGCCAAGCTGCATGGGCTGTGGAGGGGCTGAGATCCGTGCTACAGATGAACAAATTGCAGGTTGGGGAAAACCAAAAAAAGGACAATTGTAAGGGCAAGTATCAAATTCTATTCATGTCACACATAGGATAGTAGTTAATCTTTTCAAAACAACTCACACAATTGACATCCAAGATAATATCCTACCTCGGTGCAAAGCATCCGAATCTAAGTCCTCTCTGGGAAAGATGGTATCGGGTCCTATGATCTTCAAGAAAGGTAATTGATAATCCCAGAGAGAACTTCGTGCACGTTCATCCAGCCGACCTTGTCGGTCATAAAGACCCTCCGCAGCCCATGCAATTAGCTTCTTCCGAACGGACCCACAGATGTCGTTGACCTTCTTCCGCACACTGTCACGGTGGCGAGGTGCTTCACCCAGTGCATTTACAGCATCCCGGATTTCATCCCACAATCTGTTCTTCTCTGTTACTGAGTAAGACGCGGCCCTGGTCCCATGTATCGCCTGATATCTGGCCATATAGGCGTGGACCAGGGCACAGCACTGATTGTGGGTGAAACGGGGAAGCCGGGGTAATGTGGACAAGCTGACTCTGGTGGACAGACCCTCTCCAGGACTACTGTCAGAAGAGCCAGCTTGTCCACTTGGTGTGTTACCACCTCCCCCGGCTTCCTCCTCCGGGATGGGGATGGTGGACTCCCTCATGGATACAGCTGGAGCCTCCCTCACACCAGAGCCAGACGATCTGCCCACCCTGCCCCCCCTGCCCCCCCTGGCCACCCTGGCCACCCTGGCCACCCTGGCCTCCCTGGCCACCCTGCCCCTTCTCATCCTTCCAGTGGGTGGGGCCATGGGAGCACGAGGTGGGCAGAGAATCTGGCTGTCCAGCAGCAGCAAAGAGCCCCAAACTCCTAAATCTGAAATGACAAAAGAGAAAACAGAAAAAACATGATTTGCAGATTGCTCTTCATATACAGTATAATTAGTGAACAGTTACAGAACACACTTACCTAATGGCACAAACAGACTTGGTGGTGGTGGTGGTGGTGGTGGTGGTAGTAGTGGGCAAAGAGCAGAAGAGGCTGCAAAGAAATGGAAAAAAAACACATAAGAAAACGCATATGGGTACAAATCACACGAGGCCCTCCAAACACTTACCTAATTGCCCAAACACGGTGGTGGTGGTGGTGGTGGTGGTGGTGGTGGCAAAAAAAGCAGAAGAGGCTGCAAAGAAATGGAAAAAAAACACATAAGAAAACGCATATGGGTGCAAATCACACGAGGCCCTCCAAACACTTACCTAATGGCACAAACATGGTGGTGGTGGTGGTGGTGGTGGCAAAAAAAGCAGAAGAGGCTGCAAAGAAATGGAAAAAAAAAACACATAAGAAAACGCATATGGGTACAAATCACACGAGGCCCTCCAAACACTTACCTAATGGCACAAACACGGTGGTGGTGGTGGTGGTGGCAAAAAAAGCAGAAGAGGCTGCAAAGAAATGGAAAAAAAACACATAAGAAAACGCATATGGGTACAAATCACACGAGGCCCTCCAAACACTTACCTAATGGCACAAACACGGTGGTGGTGGTGGTGGTGGTGGTGGTGGCAAAAAAAGCAGAAGAGGCTGCAAAGAAATGGAAAAAAAACACATAAGAAAACGCATATGGGTACAAATCACACGAGGCCCTCCAAACACTTACCTAATGGCACAAACACGGTGGTGGTGGTGGTGGCAAAAAAAGCAGAAGAGGCTGCAAAGAAATGGAAAAAAAACACATAAGAAAACGCATATGGGTACAAATCACACGAGGCCCTCCAAACACTTACCTAATGGCACAAACACGGTGGTGGTGGTGGTGGTGGTGGTGGTGGCAAAAAAAGCAGAAGAGGCTGCAAAGAAATGGAAAAAAAACACATAAGAAAATGCATATGGGTACAAATCACACGAGGCCCTCCAAACACTTACCTAATGGCACAAACAGACTTGGTGGAGGGGGGGTGGTGTAATCCTTTATAGGCAAAAGGAGGCTGCAAACATTAAACATACATGAGAAATCGCATGACCTACATACGTGCACATAATAAATTACAGTTATCAGGAAAGCAAAAATGGTGTCTTTGGAAGCTGGGAAGGTAAGGGGGCAGGTTTAGATGCCAAATCTAGACTGCACACCTTTAACAAACATGAGAAAACACATGTCCAAACCACATGCACATGGGGCCAACTGCCAATGATTAAAAGACACTTGAGGGGTTCCCAAGCTATTGTGGGTTGGAGGGGATTCACCATAGACAACTTAAGCACACCCAAGATAAGTACAAATTCTCTCCTTCCTTTTTTTTGGGAGAGAGAGATACAATTGTCTTACCTCCAGATAATGTAGGTTGTGGGTCACAGGGTCTTGCTAGCACATAAGAAACATTGATCTATAACATCCAGCAGCCATATTGGCCATGTGCTCCTTTTATAGCTGGCTCACAGGTGTGATAATTAGCGGCCGTTTCTATATATATCTGCGCATTCGCGAATTTGCGCGTTCAAAATGGAGGACGATATCCCAGACGCATTAGATGGTGCAATGCTGGCATTTATCGGTGCCTTGTTTGAGGAGGCCCTAGCACAGGAGGCAGCAGAAGGTGGGGAAGCTGCAGCAGAAGGTGGGGAAGCTGCAGCAGCAGCAGCAGCAGCACCTCCAGCAGCAGCACCTCCAGTCCGTGTGCCCTTACCTCGCCAGCCACGCATTTTTGCTCCAAGGATCTATTTGGACAAGCTGCGGGATTCTGATGTCAGGAGGAAGTTCCGGCTCGAGCGAGGAACTATTCTACACCTCTACCAGCTCATAGCAGACAAAATTGACCCGGACACACAGCGCGGCCATGCGGTGCCCGGCATGGCCAGATTGCTGGCCACTTTGTATATTTTAGGGCGTGGCAGCTTCCAAGCCACTTCGGGAAGTATCATGGGCATTAGCCAGCCCACAGTTTCAAGGGTGTTCATGTTGGTCATTAATGCCATAGTCGATATAGTGCCCAATTTTATCCACTGGCCACAGAATGAAAATGAGTGGAATGAAGTCAAGTTGGGTTTCTACCTGCGGGCACACATGCCGCAAATCCTAGGGGCAATCGATGGCACCCACATAGCCATTAGGCCACCAAGGAGCCACGAAAGTGAGTACCGGAACCGCAAGCAGTACCACTCCGTGAACGTCCAATTAGTGTGTGACGCCAAACAGCGCATCATGAGTGTCAACACTGGTCACCCAGGGTCGTGCCATGATTCCAGTATGTTAAGAACCAGTACTCTGTACGAGGTGTTTGAAAGTGGACAAATGCCCCAAGGGTGGCTTATTGGTAAAGTATTTTGTCTTAACAACATAAACTGTAAGATTACATAGACATAGGAATAAGCTACATCGGTGTACACCCTGATTTAAGCAAAGCCTACCTAAAATGGATGTGTTAGGAGTTGTCAGGCTGTTCACACACAACCAGATCAGCAGCTTAGCAGCTCAGAAAAGAAAGATTTGCAAAGTTGTCTTTGAGTCCAATGAAGGTGGTTAACCAATGTGTAAATGGTGTCCTCTAGCCACCCAAAGAAAACCTACAAATGATTCCAATGGTATTGCCATATCCCCAAAGTACTTTGCATAAGTGAGTCAATATTGGTTTCCTCACTCTAGTTGCAGATATATTCCAGAAGTAATACCTAGGCTAATGTAATAGGAACAAAATAGGGGCCAAGTTGGAACTTGCAAGAGAAACCCACCACTTTGTGTGTCCTTTTTCCCATTTGTATTAGTGATTTAGGCAGTTAGACAGAGTTGAGATGTTTCATATGAGTTTTTGCAAACAGACGAGCAGGTTGTTTAGTAAAATGCCTAATTGTCTCCCATTTTGAGGAGTCATCTAAAGTCACATGATATGAAGAACTAATGTATATTTTTCTTATTTTTCAGGGGATGCTGGTTACCCGCAGCTGACGTGGCTGATGGCTCCAATCAGGTACCCCCAGGGCCCAGCAGAGAGGAATTACAACAGGGCCTTGCGGAGAAGCCGGAGTATCATTGAGTTGACCATAGGTCTTCTCAAATCCCGGTTTCTCTGCTTGGCCCGGCCTGGGGGTGAACTCCTGTACTCTCCTACAAAGGCTTCCAAGATCATCCTGGCGTGCTGCGTGTTGCACAACATGTGCGTTGCCCGGGATGAATCTTGGGAGCTGACGGAGGAGAGGGAGCCAGAGGTCCGTCAGCCGGCGGCCCCCAGGTGGCGGAGCACCGCTGCAGGTATGGCCACCCGGAATACCCTGGTTGCTAGCCACTTTACATGTAAGTACTGTAACCGGTCAAGATAGGGCATGTGTATTAATTAGCTAGTTAGCAGAGGTGCCACTCACAGGGAGACAGAGGGTCATTATCATCTGCCAATGATACTTGCCATTGTAGATAAAGTGTAGTCAACATTGGTAAAATTGTGTTACTTGAGCAAAAACATGCACCTCTAACCATAAACATGTTGGTATTGTGAATAGTGTAAAGGGCTGAGAAGAGCTGGCAGGTGTTTATTTGTGTCTATGCCACCTGTGTAGTTATTGATAACATGAACGGCTGCTTGGTATCTTATGGTGTTGTAATTTTCCAGAACGTCAACATCTTGGAATCATGGCACGTACCATGGGAAGCCTGTGGTGATGGGCTGTCTGGCGTCACAGGTGTGTATTCAAATGTTTACATTAATGATTTCTGGTTTGTGTAAGTTGGCATAAAATGTGTTATTTCACTCGTGATGTCGAAATTAAATGAAGTTCAGAATGAAGCAAACAGGCATTAAGATGTGATTTTCATAATGAAATGTCTTATCCTTTGTTTTATTTTTCCAGGAGTGGTACTGCTTGCGGGTGTAGGTGGTAGAAACCCACCTTGATGGACTCCACTCATCTTCTTTTGTGGTCAGTGGATATTTGGTAAGGCACATGGCCAATGACCAACATGAACACCCTGGAACTTCGAAAGTGGCTTGGAAGCTGACCAGCAACCTTGCCATGCCTGTCCCCTATGAGCTGGTAGAGGTGCAGAATGGATTCTGAACTCTGCCTGAAGTTGTGGAAGACATCAGAATCCCGTAGCCATGGAGCAAAGATCGTGGTCTGGCGCTGTAAAGGCACACGGACTGGAGAGTGACAATATTATTTTGCTGCATCCCTCCTTCTGCTGTCATTCTCAAATAAATAAAGACTTTAGAATTGAACATGTGTTTTTTTGTTTTGTGTGGGTGCCTACAGACAAAAGGGCCATCCACACTGTAAGATTTAGAGAAGACTTTATCCTTCAGATTGACATTTTCTATGTAGTGCAAGGGCCTGCCTGATTGCATCCAAATTGAAAGTGTTGAGGTTTGAGCTTATATTTTATGGTTTGGTTAAGTCTACAGGAAAAAGTCTAGACAAATTGTTAGTGTATGGCCCATTAAGCTGCCAAGGCCGGAGTTTTGCACTTTGCATGCTGCTTGTACTGGTGATGTGAGGGGTTGTAATGTAGAGTAGGGATGTGACTGTGTTGTGTTGAGGTGTGAGGCAAATGTAGTGTTGGACTATGAGGGTCTGTGTTGTTGAAATATGGAGAGAGTCCAATATCAGACACCTATGTTTATTGGTCAAGAAATTGTAAGAACCATGGTAAATATGTAAAGAATTGCATCTCGATAAAACTAGGACCACACTCATAAAATCAAAATTGTGTTGTTTCCATTGATGTGCTTGAAATTTGGGTAGGACACCCCCCCCCAAATTCAAGACAGTTTAAAAAAACTGAGAGTGAAAAGAGATCCCAAGTGTAGTGATGTGATTTGAACCCATGACGTTGTTAACTGCAGTGAAGTTGCAAAGCACTTAGCTATTGTGCAGAATAAAGCTGTATGGTGGAAAAAAAGGAGTGTGTTAAGGCTAAAAAGCACATATAGCTAAAGAACTAAACATTGTATGGAATGTGGGAAGAAGACCATGGTAAAATTGTGAGGTTTCATCTTGCCCTGAAGTAGGGTAGGGGTTTGGTCACTTGCCTTTGGTACTTTCAATCATAAGATCGATTCGACACACAGACAAGATCAAAAAAACACTTAAAATGGTGTAAGCTTGTAAGCGCTTCTGAGTGTAACATTATTTAGCAATATATATGATGTAATCCCTTACATTTTAGCAATATAAACAAAAAAAGAAAATAAAAAAAGTAGGTGGAGATGGTAAGCCTCGAACCTACAGCAGAGGGAGATGAATTACAGACGTGTGATGTGTGCACTAATCCACTACCCCACATCGCTATGTGAAACTGCTATAAGCACGAAGACATAAGTTTGCGAATTGGCGAAGCCGCGATCGTAAGTGAATCCCGCTGACGGCGGAATTCATTATTGCTGTTTCACTAGCCAATTCGCCGCAGCGCCAGTTAATTGATTTGAACGCGGCGAAACTGAAACACGTCATAGATGTTTGAAGCTGCAGTTTCTTTAAATCCGGCCCAATGTGTGTGTGTGTGTATTTATATAATCACTTTAATAATTTCACTGGTTCCCAAAAAGTGTCAAAAGTGTCAGTTAGACGTCTGATTTGTCCACAGCAATGTTGCAGTCCTGCTAAAAATCGCTGATCGCAGCCATTACTAATAAAAAAAATAAATACAAATTCCATAAAAATATCGGATCATTTTATAAACGCTATAACTTTTGCGTAAGCCAATTAATATACACTTATTGAGATTTTTTTCACTAAAAATAAGTAGCAGAATACATATTGGCCTAAATTGATGAAAACATTTACATTTTTTTATTGGCTGTATTTTATAGCAAAAAGTAAAAAATATAGTTTTATTTTTTAAAATTTTCTTTTTTTTTTTTTTTTGTTTAAAGCGTAAAAAAAAACAAACAAACAAAAAAAAACAACAGAGGTGATCAAATACCACCAAATGAAAGCTCTATTTGTGGGAAAAAAAGGACATAAATGTTATTTGGGTACAATGTTGCACAATCGCACAATTGTCCGTTAAAGTAACATAGAGCTGTATTGCAAAAAATGGTCTGGTCATTAAGGGGGTAAAACCTTCCAACCCAGAAGTGGTTAACCTGTGGCTGGGATGCTACGTGAGCAAGTTCTTGCTATACAGCAAGCATTCTTAGGTCATTCCTCAAGGAAGCTTTAAGCCCTTGGTAGGAATCTTGGCAGCTTTCACTTACTGCACAGTTTGTATAAGCACTGTAGGTTATATAGAAGAATTCCTATATATAAGTAAGATAATGCCAGCCTTGTATAAATTATTTAATGACATACTTTTCATGTAGTGAATGGGATGCCGTGCAATGTGTTAGGATTTTTGTGTCTGTTCAAATCTTGTTCTCTGTTATATTTGTTCTAAAAATTGTACAGCTTTTATCACACATTAATAACAGCAAGCTTCTTCTTTTTATGAGAATACACAGGCTACACCATATATTAAATTAGATCTACATTAAAATCTTGAGATGAACTCCACATGCTTAAAGTCATTTTGCTTTCTTTTTTTCTTTTCTACTTGGAAGGGTTTAGAAATTAGAATTGCAACACCATTCTTTTTATATCAACAGAAGTAAAAAGCGGAATCACCAAGTGTTTACTTTTAAGATTAAATTTTCTGGATTTCAGAAAATGAATCTGCGACGAAACGTACACATCTATTTGAAGATTATTGAAGTTGTGAAATAATTGCCTCCTTTTAACTGGAGAGTTAAGCCTCTTGACATTTCACATTATGAATTTGCACTTAGACTTAGTCATTTCTATCATTATTCTATTCCTATAGTTTTAGTTTAATCCCAAAGGTATAAATGCGTCACTGTAAATTTAGTCACTCAAAGCAACAGCAAGATAAAACCTTACACAGCTGTCAGTGGATGGAATTTCAAGGAAACATTACAAGTAGCCTGCAAAAACTGCTGACTTTGCTTTCTATATGACATGGCAAAACATCACAAGTAGTTTTTTCCACGTACATCAAGATTTTGACATGCCTTATTGTTTTCCTGTCTTTTCCTTCGTATTATAACTATGGCCAGTCACAAAACTTAATATTATACACAGGAAATTAAAATTTTAATAACTATTCACATAATCATAATGGAAATACTTCACCAAACACCAAGCTTAAGGCCTGCAAACCCTTCACCTATTTAAAGTATCTAATGGCTTTACATACAAATACCTAAAAGAAGCCAATGTAAACAAACTACAATGAACAGCTTCTATATAGCACTCAAGCACTAAATAATCTGCATATACTCAACTCAAACCAAACAAAGCAAAGACACCACCAAGCCATTTGCCCTCAAAGGCCATTTATTGTATAAAGTATAAAATCATCATCATATATTTATCCACTGGGTGGTGCATCATTTAGCAATGTGATCAATACTACGCTGCAGCTTGAAAGCCAACCCTGCAACCTGTACGGTCTATTGAATCAACTATAGTGCTGCTTTGGGTGAACAGCAATCCAATGTTCAGTACTTAGTTTTGCGCCAGACGTAGATATTACATATACTTAAACTTAGACCTCATCTACACCTGTAGCTCAAAGCTTGAAAGCTCCAAAGCACTCAACATCCAAAATCTCATGGTATACCTTAAATTTAAACTATTTGTGGAGGCTTAAGTGGATTTTAATGGTACTGCCATAGACACCAGTAGTAAACTATAAAAACATATTTTATTACAAAATTGATCATTAAGAAAGAACACACACACTGGCTTAAACATCACTTCGTTCTACAGGGGCTTTGTGCTTTGCCAATAGAAGTAGCTCAATGTTATCCTATGTGTCCATGCACACATTAGGATGTTTAACCATTTCCCGGAAACCGGCTTGAAGAAGTGATACAATCACAATTCCTGAAGCTAGAGGCATCACCCCGGGACCGTTTTTTACAGCCGGCGATTTCTAATGATAACAACCAATGCAGATCAGCAGCCGCTGGCCCGTTATTACAGGGAGTGGGAGAGAATGCCCCCCCTCCCGCCGCCTACCACCGCTCTGCCTGGGTCTCCCTGTGGGCACATCCACCGGCTGATCAGAGTCCCGAACGAAGCTTTGGCTTCGATCAGGTCTCCAATGAAGTAAGTTTTTACTCGGCTGCCAATGGCGCCAATCAAAAAAGTGACAGTATTCAAAAATGCCGCTTTTGTCATTTTGAATACTTTTAAGTGCAAAGGAGGGATCTGGAGTATTTTAGACCCCAGATCCCTCCACAAAGGGTACCTGTCATTGCCTATTACTGTCACATGGTATGTTTACATTCCTTGTGAAAGCAATAAAAGTGATCAGATATTTTTTTTTAACGGATCAGTGAAAAAAAATAAAAATAAAATAAAATAAACAGGAAAAAAAAAGTTTTAAAGCCCCCCTCCCCTGTGTGCTCAATTAAAGCGCATATGTAAGTCGCACCCGGAAATGTAAATGGTGTTCAAATCTCACAAGTGAGATATTGTTACGATCATCAGAGCGAGAGAAATAATTCTAGCAAAATACTTCCTCTGTAATTCTAAACTGGTAACCATTAAAACATTTTAAAGCGCCTCCTATGGAGATTTTTAAGTACCGTAGTTTGCCACCATTCCACAAGTATGCACAATTTTAAACCATAACATTTTAGATAACTATTTACCCAGCAGGACCTCATCTTTCACAATATACAAAAAAATTGGGCTAACTTTACTGTTTAGTTTTTAAATTCAGTGAAGTATATTTTTTCCAAAAAAATTGCATTTGAAAGACTGCTGCGTAAATACCTTGTGACATAAAATATTGCACCGACTGCCATTTTGTTCTCCAGAGTCTTTGCTAAAATAATATATATCATGTTTGGGGGTTCTAAGCAAAAAATACTGATTTTTAACTTGTAAACAACATGTCTCAGAAATAGGCCTGGTCCTTAAGTGGTTAAAGGCATATTTTAAGCTCAGCGTTTAGAGGTAGGAAAAACCACTAAACACTCCTGCATAGAGCTTTACTGGATTTTTTACTGTATTTTAAATTGGCAAAAAAAAGTTAAAGGAAGATTACTAAATTCTTGTAGACTTTTAGATGTGGAAATATTACAGCAATCAGTGCAATGGAAACAACCTTACAACGTGGGTTAATATTGTAACTTCTTTCCATCTGCAATTTGCTTATGAATCTTAACTAACATTCTCCCAGTTAAGAGCCAACAGCCAACTCTTTGCTTGACTTCTGGCTCTCAATCCTGAAGCCACTGACAGTCATAGCTGATTGCTATGTCATCGCCAGCCATCTTCAGGCTGCAGTGGGATCTGCAGGGCCATCTATCTAATAGTGTGGTGTTACAAATAATAGTATTTTAATTAAAAATAGAACAAAAGAACGTCTTCTGCTTATGATAAAAACAGAGCACCATACATTTTTTTTAACAGTTTAACAAAAATGTACTTGTATTAGGTTTATTTATTTTAATGCATTATTACAAAAATATTTAAAACAATTATTTAGGTATGCAAAAAGGTCCTAAAGTTACTGCCTATAAACACATGCTGACACTGCTAAATTTGCCCCAGGCTTTTAGGCATTAATAACTTCTGATTATAAACGATTTTTTACAAGTTTGTCACAAGTTTGCTTTAATAATACATGCACACACAGACTTACGCACACATCCACTGCTGCCAAGTGGACTATTTAAACCTGAACTCTGCATAAGCTCTCTGCTGAAGGATCTTCAGTGTTGCTCCTGTGTTCCTGATCCTCATTCTGATTTTGTGATAGACTGGACTTCCACCTTACCGCAGCCTTGCCTGCTTGTTTGCTGTACAGCAGCTAGCCCCCCCTGTATGGTGCCCAAGCCCCATCAGTTTACAAAGGGGGCTCTGAAAGGCAGAAAAATCCTGTGAGGTCCTGATGCTTAGAATGCTGCTGTTTACTGTGCTGTACTTTAAAGGCAAACTCCACCTTTTGCAAAAATGTAATACATGCACTCACATTAATGAAAAATAAAAAATAAAAAACTGTGAGTGTACTGCTTACAACAATTTTGTGTCATTTTCAATGCCCAGGTTGCACAGTAATGCTGACTAGTATCCAATCCTAGTGTGCTACCTGAGCAGGTCTAACTTCTATTCTTGGAACTTTATCCACAACAACTTGAAAAAAAATTTGTTCTTTAGCATGGAACATATATTTCACATTAAGACCTATGCTACCAATATTAGTGTGTGCTATAAATCTCCTCAAGCATTGTTCCAGTTTCTTCTTAGTGGAGGCCAGTGGCGGCCGGTGTATTGAGGGCGCAGGGGCGCCGCCCTCCCATCCATGCGCCCGGCCCCCTAATCTGCATGCAGGGGCGCAGGATGCATGGAGCTTAATGTTTTTTTTTTTTTAAATCACCTGATTAGAGCCAGAGGCTCTAATAGGGTGATGCAAAGGGTGGAGCCGGGGCGCAGGGCAGTGCGCCCCCGAGCCCACCCATTGTGTGGCAATAGCGAATGAAAATTCACTATTGTCACACCGATCCTCCTCCTGGCCAATCAGGAAGCTCATCCGATACGCACTTCCTGATTGGCCACAAGGCAAACCCCATGCCATTGGCCGAGGAGGAGGCGGGAGCAGGAGGACTGGAGGAGACGCGCCGTCGGGACTGAGGAGAAGCCGCGCCGGGGGACTGAGGAGAAGCCATCTGCCACCGCCGCTGCTGCTCCGGGTAAGTAAGGGAGCACACACGCTAATCTCTGCATTGGGGGAATGTATGCTGGTCACCTCATTGAAGGGGGCACGTACGCTGATCTCTGCATTGGGGAAATGTATGCTGGTCACTGCATTGAAGGGGGCACGCACGCTGATCTCTGCATTGAAAGGGGGCATGCATGCTGGTCACTGCATTGAAAGGGGGCATGTATGCTGGTCACTGCATTGAAAGGGGGCATGTACGCTGGTCACTGCATTGAAAGGGGGCATGTACGCTGGTCACTGCATTGAAAGGGGGCATGTACGCTGGTCACTGCACTGAAAGGGGCATGTATGCTGGTCACTGCATTGAAAGGGGGCATATACGCTGGTCACTGCATTGAAAGGGGCATGTACGCTGGTCACTGCATTGAAAGGGGCATGTAAGCTGGTCACTGCATTGAAAGGGGGCATGTATGCTGGTCATTGCATTGAAAGGGGCATGTACGCTGGTCACTGCATTGAAAGGGGGCATGTATGCTGGTCACTGCATTGAAAGGGGGCATGTACGGTGGTCACTGCATTGAAAGGGGGCATGTACGCTGGTCACTGCATTGAAAGGGGGCAGGTACGCTGGTCACTGCATTGAAAGGGGGCATGTATGCTGTTCACTGCATTGAAAGGGGGCATGTACGCTGGTCACTGCATTGAAGGGGGCACGCTGGTCACTGTTTTGAAGGGGGCACGCTGGTCACGGTTTTGAAGGGGGCACACTGGTCACAGTGTTTTGAAAGGGGGCATGCTGGTCTCTCTGCATTGAAAGGGGGCACACTATACCTTAATTACTGAAGGCCACTTTCACACTTTTGCAACCTCAAAGTCACACAATTTTTTACAGCGTTTTTTGCTGCAAAGCAATGCCTATTACATTTTTCTGTTTGCGCCCCCCCCCAAGATTTTGAGCACCAGCCGCCACTGGTGGAGGCTGCCATTTTGCTGAAGCCAGATCCCAAGAGAAGCTTTCAATTTTAGGCTGTCAGTAGGTCGTCCTCTACATTTTTGGCACAGTGCTGTAAAAAAGAGAACAACTGACCATGTGCAGAGCAGAGTGAGCCAGTGTATTACTGGATTTTACACAGTATAGGCATTTATTTTTTCATGTTTTTAATTAAATTTAATGCCTACAACTATATGTTGTCTTTTGCACCTGTAAATTAACCAAGTATACTGCAAATACCTGCGCCCAGGGTTCCAGGTGTTCACATTTTTGTCAGCTGCTTAGCCTATACACCTGATTCATGGGCTAAAAAGAGCCAAGGCTGTCTGCTGCTGTAAACATTTATCCACATGTATCTGCCTGCAGGTACATGTCTGCCCTTGGATGCAATCTCTCTGCATTTAGGGTTGGACATTTGTCCCTAGCAGCAGGTAATAATCAGTAACGCAGATACATGCAGATATATGTTTACAGCAGCAGACAGCCTTGGATTATTTCAGCCTACCGCTCAGGTGCACAGACTGAGCAGCTGGCAAAGATTGGAACACCTGTAGGTATTCACGTTATGCTTGCGATTCCATATGCAACCTGAGCAGGTCTTTGTGAAGTAGGCCGATTTATTTTATTTAAAAAAACATTTACCAGGGATCTGCTGCATATTGTTACATAGTGAAAATATGCAGTAAGGATATATCTGGTGTATATTTAAAAACCTTAGGATGTCAGCTATATTAGAGATGGTTTTCACTAGCATTGCACTCCAAAGAGGATCCGTGTTTAGACTCCTTTTCAGAGAGCATTTGGCAGGCAGTGATGAGGTGCTGTATTGCTTCATCACCACCTGTTTTGACTCGCCAAACCGAGCACTAATACTCCACAACCATGTGCAGTGTGTTCTTGCAGGGCACCCCATTCTGTTGAAAAGGTTGCGTTCAGATGGTACTGCCCTCTGAACACGTCAGGAGGAAAATTTTTGCTGCACCGCAATGCAGAGCCTCATGCCCCCCCCCCATCATAAGTGTAAACAATGCTCTAGAATTTTAAAGAGCTGAACCAACCCGGGGAAAAAATGATCTACAGCCCATTGTGCAGCGTTCTCCCTCATGTTATTTTCTCTGCTGGTCAAATACAGAATAGTAAATGTTCTTAGCCTATAGTGTTAGGCTGTTTTTTCCATTGGGGAATACCATCTAACGCTTATATTTGAACATTCCTAAGGCTATTTTTCTCTGAGGAACAAATGTTAGAGAATGTTACATTTTCCCGGCATACATTCATACATTTTACAAACATTACATTCATTTTTATTATACCCCATACTGTGATTCTTATGAGAGGTGCTAATTTCTCTTGTTTTTTTATTTTTTATTTTTATTTGAGGGGGTCATTTGAGGTGTAGAGAATGTAGCGGTGGTTTACAATAAGGCCCCTTTCACACATACAGTCCGTTCAGTTCATCAGTTCTGTCACGTCAAATGTATCCGTTTTTCATCCATTTTTCATCCGTTTTTCGTCAGTTGTTATCCGTTTTTCATCAGTTGTTATCCGTTTTTCATCCGTTTTTCATCAGTTGTCATCTGTTTTTCGTCAGTTGTTATCCGTTTTTCATCCGTTTTTCGTCAGTTATCTGTTTTTCATCCGTTGTCATCCATTTTTCATCCATTGTCATCCGTTTTTCGTCCGATCCGTTTTTTTGACGGATGGAAAATAGGGTATTCATCCGTTCAAAAAAACGGACATTGACGGAAGCGGATGAAAACGGATGTTAACTGATGATCATCCTTTGTCATCCGTTTTTACATAGAGATACATTGATGTCCGTTTTTCATCCGTCAACGGATGGATGAAAAACGGACAGCATGTGTGAAAGGGGCCTAAAGGCACAGTGGCTCTGATCTTTTTTTATAGTGGTGAGAAGGGAGGTGAGGGCAGAATGGTGAAGAAGGGGAACTTGAGATTGCTTGGTGGTGGTGAGGAGGCGGTTGCAGGTGTGGTGACTCACCTGTTGCAAGGTCCACTCTAATTGTGCTTTCTGCTGAGTAGGTATGGCTGTTGTGAATGGTGCTGGGTCTAATTTTAAATGATAATGACTTGGTGCATGCCTTTTGGTGGCACAATGCTAATACCTTCCTGCTGCTACTGTGCATGCATCAGGTGTTGGTGCCATTTTGGTTTATCCCAAAGATTGTACAATACCCTTACAAAAGACTTGGTGTTTATTGATTTTGATGCTGATCTTCACTAACTGACAGTGATCTTTGCAGATACTGGCAATCAGTTCCCAGCACAGGTTGTCTCCCATCACTAATAACGTATTTGTCCCTTCCACATGTCACATGATTTACTCTAAAGAGCTTCAAAAAAGTTATAAGCAATGGGAAACTCTTGGTGTAAGGAGATAATTGCTGGAGGTTAGGGAAGATCAGCAGCACTGCCGCTAAATGCTGGGTGCAGGTCCCACTTCTTACACATGTACAGAAGAACCTTCAGGTCTCCTGACCTCATAGAAGTCAGTGGGGTTCTACTGTACACAGAGCAGCGGGAAGTAGATGTTCTAGTCACAGGAAAAATGTACAGCAGAACACCGGTGGACTCAGAACATGAAGGAGGAAAGGGGCTAAGAAGTAACCAGAAGATGTTGTTTGAAAGTTTCTTCACCTTTAAATAAACATTAATCAGAGGGCAATTACCTATGTTATTAAAGATATTGCATTGCAATTCCTTAAACAAAAAAGTTTCCACAATATAACTGCTTTTAAAACATTTGCGAAGATTTCAAATATATAATGTAGCAATTCAGTTTATTAAGCTGGAAGGGTTTTTTTTTTTTTTTTTTTTTACATATTGAAAGCACATTTAATAGCTTAGGCTACCCACATCTAATAAAATCTGCCAGCACAACAATTTGTTCAGCAAATTCCAATGCACAGTAAACAGGAAATGTGCGGCACTAATAATCGAATATTAAATAATACAAGGACAAAATTTAAGTGAGAATTTATATAAAAGAAAATATGCAAATAAAAAAAAATAGATGACTTGTACCAAAATATACCATGCATAAATAGTTTCCATGATAATTACACCATAAGTGAGAAGTGTAAATGAAATGCACACGTATCAGTCTGTAAACAGTCAAAGTGTGCTCCAGGATGGATCAGTGCTGGATATGTGAACACTAAAAATCAGGTGCCATTAACCATAAATCTTCAGTGCAAGAGACATCATTACTGGGTTTTAAACATCCTCACTTAGAACAAAACAAGCAACATGTACTGCTTACCAGACCAGAGCCACTCCATACAATTGAGTGGTCAAAAGCGCTTGTGGGAACAGACCCAAACAGCCAAGGCAAATATCACTTCTCCCTATATGAATACCAAACTCAGCAAAAATAGAGAAGAGAGTATAGCCTCATAGTGTAGTAGTTGAAAGAAACTCCTTTATTAAAAACTTTAAAATGCACATAATATGTAAAAAGTAACATTTTAAACAAATAGTAAGATGAAAGCAAGCTTCAATAATCCGGCCATGGCTGCTATGTGTGATGATGTCCCATGTCATGTCAGGCTCTATCCTACACATTTCATCACACAATGACATCTTCGGGGGCATAGCTTAGTGATGATCAACATGCAGTATAAATTTAGGCCACCCAGAAGAGGAATTCCCTCTACACTCTATGCGATCAAGGAGGAATAGCATTCGGGAATGCTCAACAGCACCATCGTGTGGTTAAAAGTAAAACTCAGGTTAGTGCCGGCTCACACTTCCGCGTATGCGGCGATCGCATGTAATATCGGAGCGCACTGCTCCTTCATTACATGCGATCGGATGTGCAGTGCGAATTCAGCCATACACTTTGTATGGCTAAATTCGCACTGCACCCGCACAAAACTCGCACAGGAGGCATTTTTTCAGCCGCATCAGGATCGGATCGCACAGTGGTTCACACTTGTGCGATCAGATCCTGTGCGAACTGTCAGATCGCACTGCGATATGCGATCAAACTGGGGTGTTGTTAACATTTCATTGACACCCCCAGCGTATCGCATATGGCAGTGTGAACTGCCAGATGTGCGTTTGCGATGCGGGAACAGGCTGCAAATTCGCAGCCTTCCCGCATCGCACAAGTGTGACCCGGCACTTACTATTCTATAAAAAGGGCCAAGAACTTTCTCACAATAAATAATTGACAATAAATGCTCACAGCATATAATTAAAATAATAAACTAAATTCCAACAGAGGGACATTTCCCATACTACACAAATAAAATTCCTAACTAGTATTAATAAAGCAATTAGGATCCCATTTAATGTTTAAACTAAATGGGGTAAATGTCCTAAGCTTATATAAGACAGTATATCAAACAAATCTCAAATTTGAATATCTCTTTTATAATATGGCTCCCTCTCCAATTGGGTGTAAACTTGTCGATGCCCATCAAAAAGGTGCCCTCATGGGTCTTAGACACACTGTGCCCTGAAAAACCTTGTCTGATATTCCCTATATGCTCTCTAA
This sequence comes from Pelophylax lessonae, assembly GCF_965119305.1. Classification (NCBI taxonomy): domain Eukaryota; kingdom Metazoa; phylum Chordata; class Amphibia; order Anura; family Ranidae; genus Pelophylax; species Pelophylax lessonae. The sequence goes on from NC_138770.1 coordinate 384,906,544, forward strand.
AGCATATTTTTGCAAAGTGCGTGCAGTGCGGCTCACATACTGCAGGCTGAATGGACACTGAAGCATATTACAAATATTTTTAGATGAGCAAGTAATAAAAGAACCAATGTTATATACTCTGGATGTGTATTGTAGTTGAAAGTTCAAAATCTTCCTACCTTTATATTTATTTAACTCACCGGCTGCCCATTTTTATTTATTTATTTATTTCAGGTACTTATATAGCGCTGTCAATTTATTCAGCGCTTTACATATACATTACACATTCACATCAGTCCCTGCCCTCAAGGAGCGTACAATCTAAGGTCCCTAACTCACATTCATACATACATAGTAGGGCCAATTTTTTCTATACAGGATCCAATTAACCTACCAGCATGTCTTTGGAGTGTGGGAGGAAACCGGAGTACCCGGAGGAAACCCACGCAGGCACAGGGAGAACATGCAAACTCCAGGCAGGTAGTGTCGTGGTTGGGATTCGAACCAGCGACCCTCTTGCTGCCAGGTGAAAGTGCTAACCATTACAACACTGTGCTATATATAGTATAACATTTATCTATCTATCTATCTATCTATCTATCTATCTATCTATCTATCTATCTATCTATCTATCTATCTATCTATCTATCTATCTATCTATCTATCTATCTATCTATCTATCTATCTATCTATCTATCTATCTATCTATCTATCCATCCATCCATCCATCCATCCATCCATCTACCTATCCTAAGAAGCCAACTGGGTGAAGAGCATTGGGGTGGATCTGAATGACTCTGACATCATTCCCGGAGTCCTGGAACTTGTGTTTGCACTGTGAAACGCTGGCCGGCTCCTCTACATCACTAAGCTGTATATGTTTGTGTCAATGGTGTTAAGGCACCAAACAATGTGAGTGCGTTTCTTATATGTTTTCCTTTTTAAATAAACATTTTTAGAAATGTTAACTCAATTAATTCCTTTCTGTATTTCCCCTTCATCCTATAAGAAGAGATTGGGTTTGTTCAGAGGTTTGGAGGAATAATACCTGCATTTGAGTATATTATATCCATGGCCTGTGGAGCTTGGTGGATCCAGAGGAGGGGAGGAATTCAATTTATGTGATTAAGCCCATTACATCTATGTTCTGGTGAGTTTATGCTGTTCAAAGTGTTTGGAGCACCATAGATTTCTTCAATTGGAGTGGAGCACACTGTGCTTTATTTAATTTTTTAAGCACACCAGTGGAACTTTCTATTTGAACTTTCTATAGATTATGAAATTAATGTTTATTTGATTTGTTTAGTTTATTTCTGATGCCATTTATATATTTACTCACTTGATGTTATTTATATTTACATTTCTTGGTGTTTCCGTGTTGCCTTGGTATAAAACCTTTTTTGTATTTTACACATAATTTTTTGTGTTAAGGGCAGCTGCTGGAAAAAAAGTGTTTATTAATTATTACAGTAATAATCGTTTTTTTTTTTTTTTTTGTAGATAAGAATACCCTCGACTTGAAAGGGACTTTTATTTGTACAAAGAACAATAGAAACTCAAAAAACAATATGTATTAAAATGTTACTTTAATACATATCAAAAGAGGTACAAGTCATAAAAAAGCTAACGGCATGCAGATAGTACATGGGCAACATAATAGTGCTAGTTGCCAAAACCTTGACCAAAGTCAATAAATTGTTGAGATATTTTACATGTTTCGAGAATAGGGTTTTTGACTTCTTCTTCAGGGATGCTCATATGGCAGGTACAGGATATTCTTTAATGAATAACAATAAGTTTCACAATAAATTTCATATATAAGCATAAATATAAATATCCATATCGTGCATCACTAACAATGCTACTTACTAGGCTGTGCTCAAATGCCTCATACCAAGGACCGCAGAGATTAATACTGCATGAAAGCATATATGCCACCTCCCAGGAAGCCCAAACAGATTGAGAGGACCACCACAGCAGCGGACTGAGGTCACCGCACCTCTAACTGACATGTTTTACACTTTTGGGGGGGGGGGGAACCAGTGGCATTACTACAGTATTCAGTGCTAAAAATATGCACTGTTACTGTAATAATGACACTGGCATGGAAGGGGTTACCCAGGGGCGATCAAAGGGTTAAGTGTGAGCCTAGGGGGTGTTTTCTATCTGTGGGAAAGGGGGTGGGCTTGTAAAATCAATACAAAGACCTGTGTTCCTAAATAGACCGCTGTTCTCTCTTCATGGGGAGTGATCTGTGGATCGGCTTCCCCGCTGGCGAGTGGGCACATGCACACCCCTAGGGTCGGTCCCACTGACCGCCATACAGGTACAGCGATTCGTGGGAACCTGCCGCCCTGTTGCTGTATAATTGCGGCAGCTGGTCGGCAAGTGGTTAAAGTATACAGGACAGTCTTGGACTGAGCCTATAAGACGTATTGTAATTTCCATAGTATACATTTTAAACTGCCTTTTTAAAATGTATAATAGATGGGTTTATCTATACACTATTTTTGCTTAGACAGATTTTGAGAAATGTTTTTACACACTGGCGAGTATTGACACATCTGGTTAAAAGCATAGCTTATCCAGTGAATTATAAAGACCAGATTAATTTGTTATAGTTAGCAACAAATAAAGAGGATCTAAAAAGTGATATCTGTCAGCATGTGAAATCAACCAACAAATTGGTTATATTATGCAAAAAACATCATAGCTGTTGTGAAGACAAAACATATGCTTAAATGGTCTTAATATGAATTATATGTGTAGCACTACCCCCTAATTAGCCACTGTTGTTTTGGGTCCTCCTATAGTCTGCACAGCCAGACAGCACACGTTTTCCAATTTGCATACAATGTCAATAACCAGTCCATGGGCTTGTTTCTGTTGTTTCATTTGGAGTAAACAACTTGGATAGGGTCTAGGGGTATATGGGATGCCCAACTTGACTTGAAACAAAACATGGAGGACAAAACTCCCTATTCCTTTACAAAAATACACACATTTGGATCCTGGACATTCTACTTCCTTCGTAGTGGCTTCTATCTCCTAACCAGTTCAGCTCTTTGGGCATACTATGTACGTCCAAAGAGTGAACCTTTAATCACAGCCAACAGCTTGTGTGTTTTTTGTTCAGCCAGCGACTGGCTTCAGAGTGATAGTGATGTGGCAGCTACATAGCTGCTGATCACTTTCACACAGCAAGCAGCACGGTGCCTCCCCCTCCCACCGATAGCCTCCCTCCTCCCGTGGCTGGAGGGCTGTCCCTCGCTTACCCATGCCCGGGAACACAACCGTCGTTGGGGGGAGAGAGGTTGATGTAAGACCGAGGCAAATCCATGCCTCGATCTCACATGCAAACAATGAAACCGGAAGTTCTGGTTTCAGATGCACCCTTTCCTGGCCAGTACAGCAGGGAGACACATCTAACCAAGCCGATCTGTGTTTGGTTAGATGGTGTAAAGGGCAGGGGAGACATTGGGGTCTTTTAGACCCCTAATATCTCCATAAAGAGTACCTGTCACCTGCCCAATGCTATCACATAGGGGTTTATTAAGTCCTTGTGATAGCAATCAAGTAAAAATAAATAAATAAAATAAAAAAGTAAAAAAAATAAAAAATAATAGTAATTAAAAAAATGTGAAATTAAATTTTTTTTTGCAGAAACCCCTTTTGCCCTGGACAACTGCACAAGCGCAAATGCAAACCTAGTGTGCACATGTGTATGTAAACCATGGTTGAACCACACGTGTGACATATCGCCGTGAACTTCAGAGTGGAAACAATAACTCTAGCACAAGAGCTCCTAGTTAACTCCTAGTTTTTGGGCACCATAGTGTTTGGTGATAGTGCAGGCTCAAGCAATTTTAGGACAGGGAAAAATTGGTATCTATTTACTCAATGCAACTTCATATTTTATATCTTAACCAAAAATGGGTCTTATATAATGTGGTTTTGCACTAAAATGAATTTTATTATATTTTTTCTGGAAAATTTGCATTTAATAAACATTAGCGCAAATATTATGTGAAACAAAAATTTTAAACTATAACATTTTTATTCTCCAGGGCCTCTGCCTTCAGAAAATATATATAATATTCTGGAGGTTTAAGTAATTTTTTTGCCAAAAAATAAGATTTTTACATGTATCCGACAAATAAAAAAACATTGCTCTGGAACCGAACTGGTTAACAGATCAGTAACACCGTTTCTGTAAGGAGCACATGGTCATCTTTAAATTACCCTCTTCAGACCCCAGCTAGAAACTAACAGCCCACCTGGGTGCCTTGAAGAGTATCCCAGAGCAAGAGATTCTAGAACAGACTTAAAGTCCAAAGGAGAACTGGTTGGGTATGGTACCTAGCAGCCCTCTCCCTTGTAGGCCCTGGAGGTATAGAAGTACTCGCACTGTCCTTGTCCTGCAGCTGTAGGTAAAAATAATTTCAGGCCTTTCACTGGGATGGTTTCTTTTTTGGCTAACAGGCTGTCCTTCCCCAGTGGACTGCAGGGCAGTAGAGATTCCAGCCTCACGCCTGGAGGCAGACCCCCCTTCTTTCGGGGTCCCCTCCCAGGCCACACACAGCAGCACTTTTGCACTATATCTTCCACCTGACTCCCCTAATGGCCAAACTATTTATGGGCTGGTTCAGCCCCCCTGCCAGGCCTCCTGCCTGGGGATTGGCCGGATTCCCATAAATATTCAGACCCTGTCTCTATACCCCTGCCCACTAGCTTCTAGAAGTTTCCATGAAACCCCCGGAACCAGTAGGAGACAATAGAGGACTGGTCTGCAGATTCTTGCAGCCTGACCTGAATCTGAGCCCTAACCCAATTAACAGACTCATACAACTACCATAAGTTAAATTTCCTACACATATTCTAGCACTAGAGGGTACTACAGATGTAATGCACTGTAAACAGATTCCGGAGAGCACCTCACACAAGGAATATTCCTGAATTTGAGATGTACAACATTTTCTCTCTCTCTTCATAATAATTTACTAATCTAATGCAATTTACCAATATTAGTTTAAAATCTGGTTGGTGGCTATGTGGAAGCAACTGTATTGTCCTTTGCAGAGATACTTTTATCAGCATTTGTATATGTGGCACAAGGAGCTGATGTGTTTTGGAATACCTCTCCTGCATTATGATAAGGTAAACACCAGGGTTTCTTAGTCATGTGATTACTACTAAAAGAGAGATGGGTTGCCTGGTGTACGACAGCTATTTGTGGACAAAAATCTGTAGCCTTGAACGGTTACAGATAGATCGGATGAATTATTCCTAATTTATGACCAAAGTACACATTTTAACATTTTAGTTTAGTTTATTCAACATAGTTTATTCTATATAACATTTTAATAAAAATACTAAGTTTGATGCTATTATAGTCAGGGGAATCTAGCCACTGTAAATTTTTTGCTGTGAAAAGTGTTTCCTCCTATGGTCATGGTTATGCTCGCCTTACTTGGACAATATGAATTGAAAATATGTCACAGTGTCTTTGATCTTAATTTGTGAAACTAACATTTGTTCTTTCTTTACGCAGTTTCTTTCTATTTCCTTGTTATGTGTTGTTAATACGTATTTCAATCAATTTCATACTTGCATTTTATTTCAGAAAATAGGCTTAGCTTAGACTTACTTTCTGTTTGAAGATTTTTGATGTGCTTGTATTATTTTAATTACCTCTGCAGTAGTTTTCTTTTATGTATTGCTGTTTTTGCTGACCTCTTCTTAGGAAAAAAAATGTGTATTGGATTACAGGGAAATGATAATAATGATAAAATGTATTGATGCTATGATTTATTTACATACTTGTAAATTGGATATCTCCCTTATTTAAGAAAAAAAATGTATGCCTAATTCAAGAGAAATATACAGTATTTGAAAATTTGCTGTGATTGGTAATGTTAAACTTAAACAGTATGTTAAACTGTTTACATTATGAGTGATTTCCATAAATCTGATTTAAAGGAAAACTATTATAAAAACTTTGTATTTTCTTCACCTTTGTTTGATATTCAATATCTTATACTGGAAGACTCTTGTCATCCTATTTAATTATTTTCCCAAATCCATTTATCATTTTTGTTCTCCCTCTTCAAATTGTCAAATCTAAAGTCAAATGAGTCACTGCATTTATTACCTTTGTGCCTCATGGAACTGTCAGATTAGAGATCAGATGTGCAATAGCAAACTTTTGACTGATGGGTAGAAATGTGTGTGCACATGTTTATGCTTAATAGTACAGAATTTCTCAAAATGTGGAAAGCGCACCACTGGTGGACCACATCTTCACTCTGATTTACACCTGGAGGAATACAAAATTTAGAGCTATTGTCAGTGAAACCCCAATGCATATACAACACAAAAAGCCTTGCTTCCTATGCTGTCAGTTCATACCACAGCTGTGTGTGATCAGTGTGTCAGCTATGTATTAAAAATACATAAAACATATAAAATATTTATATTATTATTATTATTTACATCAATACAAATTCTCAGTTTTTGAAAAATAGAGCATTTTTCGTTTTATGAAATATCAGTGCCACGAAATAATAAAATAGAGAAGTGACCCCATGGGGTTGTCACCCCTAACACCCATTTGTTTTATAAATAAATTTTACTTTTAGTAGAGGGCTATGATGATTGTTATATACATGTCTATCTATGGCTGCTTTGCTGGTTCTTTCTGTTTTGTGTTTCAGATGACAAGCTGCCTGCTGTTGCTACAAAGATTTACCTCGGCTGCTGAGCCCTGGATTGGTGATAAATCTAGTGGCAGGAAACATCTAGCCAGTGAGTGTAACCTTCCACTTGTATACACAACGATAGTTGACAGTGCACAGGAACTAACAAACATGAATACCAGAGGAGGATCCACAGTCAACAATCAATGAACAATAAATATTTTATTTGAATAAAAGCAGGAACATAGAGGCACATTACCACACCGGGTCTCGGAGAGGGCAAGAGCACTGATGGAAGTAAGGGGGCCAGAGGGAAGGATCCCAGAAACGCCAGATGCTGAGGCTCACAGGAGTGGTGATTGGAGGTGAACCAAGCCAGACTCCGCCAATGCATAGATAAGCTGTTACTGCGACGCTCAAGGCAAACATGCAGTTTCCAGAAGTAAGGCCACTTATCCGAAAGAGAACCAGTGTGGAGCTCAAGCGCCCCTGTTACCATGACTACGCGTTTCACGCACATTCGCTTTATCAAGTCACAGAAAAAGCGGAAACAGGGATATTTAACACCAGTGAAGGAGCAGGGAGTGGGCGGAGCGGGGGGGAAACTAATATAGTAACCAGTACCGTTAACCTCGCAGTGCCCTTGCCTCCATAATGGACCACAATTAATAAGTCATCATGAAGAGTACCTGTAATTGTGGCATATGTAATAAAATAATAATGTAATAGTATAATATGTTGTGCACAAGCATAAGCTAAGCACCTAAATATAGTGAAAACAATTGCCACAATAGATAAGTCATCATAAAAATTACCTGTAAATATGGAATATATAATAAGGAATATATAATAATACAGTAATGTAATAATATAGTATGTAGAAAGACGGCTACAGTGCAGAACTTAATTGCCGGGAGGGTGTCCACGTATGCCCTCCCGTGCATGAGCTGCCTGCGCGCTCCCTGCGGAGCACGCGATGCTCGCTCTGTCATCAGCGAGTCCATGAGACTCGGCTGACCACAGATCTGAGTAAGGGGCCAATCCCGGCCCCTTACCATGTGATCATCTGTCAGCTACCATGTTATCAGAGTACCCGAGTACCTGTTACCAGCCCATCAGAGTACCCGAGTACCTATCATCAGAGTACCCGAGTACCTATCATCAGAGTACCCGAGTACCTATCTCCAGCCCTTCAGAGTACCTGAGAACTATCTGCAGCCCAATAGAGTACCCGAGTCCTGTCTCCAGCCCATCAGAGTACCCGAATACCTCTCTGCAGCCCATCATAGTATAGAAGAAAGGGGGGAGGGGAAGCCGCTCAGGTGCAAGCCCAACCTGGTGCTGGCTAGATCCGCCATCCGGAAGCATGCATAGTGGGTTTTAAAGCCGCACACAGGTAGATGAAATAAAAGGTGTCTTTATTCTTCAAAAATCATCAAGGACAAACAGACAGTGCGGGGACAGATGAGTCCAAGGTAGACGCGTTTCACAGCACAAACGGCCGCTTACTTATTACCACGGTGGTAATGAGTAAGCGGCCGTTTGTGCTGTGAAACGCGTCTACCTTGGACTCATCTGTCCCCGCACTGTCTGTTTGTCCTTGATGATTTTTGAAGAATAAAGGCACCTTTTATTTCATCTACCTGTGTGCGGCTTCAAAACCCACTATGCAGCCCATCATAGTACCCGAGTACCTCTCTGTAGCCCATCAGAGGACCCGAGTACCTGTCTGCAGAACATCAGAGTACCGAGTACCTATCTACAGACCATTAGAGTACCCGAGTACCTGTCTCCAGCCCAGAGTACCCGAGTATCTGTCTTCAGCCCAGATTGTCCGGTACCTATCTTCAGCCCAACAGATTACCTGAGTACCTGTCTCTAGCCCATCAGAGTACCCCAGTACCTCTCTGCAACCCATCAGAGTACCTGAGTACCTTTCTGAAGCCAATCAGTGTACCTAAGTACTTGTCTGCAGCCCCTTTAGAGTACCTGAGTACCTATCTGCAGTTCATCAGAGTACCTGAGTACCTATCTGCAGCCCATGCCTCCTAGATTATGTTTTGGGGTGTTTGCTTTCAAAAATGGGGTCATTTTGTGGGCGTTTCTATTGTTCTGGTGCTCCAGGGCTTTCTAAAGTGTGATAGGTTGTAATGAAATTTGTGAAATTTATGCTCCTAGAGCGCCTGAAGGTGCTACTTGGATGTCAAGCCTCTGTATGTGGCCAGGCTGTGTAAAAGTCTCACACATGTGGTATTTCCATACTTAGGAGGAGTAGCAGAATGTATTTTGAGGTGCAATTTTTGCTATGTACCTGCTATGTTTTAGAAATATCTTATAAATTGACAACTTTGTGTAAAAAAAAAAAAATAGGTTTTCATTTTCTTTCCACATTTTCCAAAAACTTGTGGAAAAAAATGACACATTCAAAAGATTCATTATGCCTCATATAATATACGTTTAGGTGTTTGCTTTCCAAAATGGGATCATTTTGTGGGTATTTCCATTGTCCTGGTGCTAAAGGGTCTTCAAAAGTGTGATAGGTCGTTAGGAAATTATATGTGTAATTTTTGCTCATAGAACACCTGACGGTGCTCCTTGCATGTTGGGCCTTTGTATGTGGCCAGGCTATGTAAAAGTCTCACACATGTGGTATCACCATACTCAGGAGGAGTAGCAGAATGTATTTTAGGGTGTAATTGCAAGTATGCATATACTGTGAGAAACAACTTGTTATTATGACAATGATGTGTAAAAAAAATAAATAAAAAGGCTTAATTTTCCCAAGAATTGTGGGAAAAAGTTACAACTTAAAAAAAAAACTCACCATGCCTCTTACTAAATACCTTTGACTGTCTACTTTCCAAAAAGGGATAATTTAGGGGGTATTTGTACTATCCTGACATTTCAGGACCTCAAGAAATGAGATAGGCCGTCGGTACATCAGGTGTGATTAATTTTCAATGATTGGCACCATAGTTTGTATACTCTAAAACCTTCACACAGACTAAGTAATATCCACTAATTTGAGCTATTTTTACAAAAGAGATGTAGCAGTATACATTTTGGCCCAAATTTATGAAACAAATTACTTATTTGCAAAATTTTATAATAAAAACTAAAACAAAATGTTTTTTTTTTTCAAAATTTGCTATTTTTTCAATTTTATCGCAAAAAATAAAAAACTCAGTGGTGATTAAATACCACCAAAAGAAAGCTCTATTTGTTTGAAAAAAAAATGATAGAAAATTTGATTGGGTACAGCGTTGCATGACTGAGTAATTATCATTGAAATTGTGAGAGCGTTGAATGCTGAAAATTGGTCTGGGCAAGAAGGGGGGGGGGGAAGTGCCCTGTAATGAAGTGGTTAACCAATCCCCCCTCCCCTTCTTTTTCTTTTATTCACACACATAATTTTAGAATTTCTGTCTTTTTTTAATATTTTATATTCCTTATTATATATTCCATATTTACAGGTATTCTTTATGATGACTCATCTTGTGGCAATTGTTTTCACTATACTTAGGTGCTCAGCTTATGCATGTGCACAGCATATTATACTATTACATTATTATTTTATTACATATTCCACTTTTACAGTTACTCCTCATGATTACTTATCAATTGTGGTCCATTATGGAGGCAAGGGTACTGAGGGGCAGTGTTAATTTTGGCAGCAAATTTCAATTTAGTTTTAGTCTTAGTCTTAGGACTAAAATGGCATTTTAGTTTTAGTCCCATTTTAGTCTTCTGCAAGTGTTTTAGTTTTAGTCGTATTTAGTCGACTAAAACTACAGGACATTTTAGTCAACTAAAACATCTTACATTTTAGTCGACTGAAACTCATTTTAGTCATCTAAATGGTCATGGTCAGGTCAGAGAGGAGGCCTGTAATGCTGCTGCCTGCAGTCAGTGCAGTGAGTGCACACAGTGCTGCTCAGAGTGCTGGATGGGGGTCTCCGGTTTAAGGGGGGTCTCTGGTCTGACTCGGAACTGAAGTTGTTGAACAGGATGGGCTGGGCGGGCCTCAGCGGCCTATATGCACGCACACAGTCCTAGATGGATGGCGGAATTGGATGCCAGTGGGGACTGCTGAGTGGTCTGAGGGGACTCAGGGAGGCAGTAATAGCTGGCCTGGCTGTTAACTCACAGTGGGTGCTCTGCTCTGGATGTGGTGGTGGCCGGGTGCCAGTGCCGTGTGATGAGTCGGGCCTGGCGCGTCTGGCTGTAGTGCTGCAGCTGCAGTGCTCTGGTGAGGTCAGGTGACTGGTCCCGAGTCGACTCTCTTGTAGTAGTCCACTCCTCACGTCAGAACGTCACGGGGCATGCCACGCCAGATGCCACACAGGCGGAGCTCCGTGAAAACCGCAAGTTGGGTAAACGTCCCTGCCTCATATTCTCATTTAGTTTTCCTTCGTTAACGAAAACGGATTTGATTTTCGTCATAGTTGTCGTCATTTGATGAAAATGTGCTATACTTTGCGTCTCGTTTTCGTCAGTTGAAAAATGCCGGTGACGAAAGCGGTGATGAAAATTAACACTGCTGTAAACTCCATTGGTTGTAATGTCATTGCACATATTACCTGAATATATTACCAACATTAAATATTAGGGAAAAGTATAAGAAAAGCCTTTTTCTTAATTGTTTAGTTTTCAGCAGCTTAGTAGATGCTCCTTACTTATGCGTATGCGGTGGAGCAATGCATGTTTAAACTTTAATGTGCTATTATTACCTGCTTTTTTATTTAATTTTAGTTATAGTCTTATGACTAAAATGCCATTTTAGTTTTAGTCATATTTTAGTCTTAAGACTAAAATGCCATTTTAGTTTTAGTCGTATTTTAGTCATCTGAATTGTTTTAGTTTTAGTCGTATTTTAGTCGACTAAAATTGTGTTAATTTAGTCGTCGAAAATGTTTTAGTCGGTTTTAGTCAACGAAATTAACACTGCTGAGGGGTTAACGTTACTGGTTACTATATTAGTTTCCCCCAGCTCTGCCCACTCCCTGCCCCGCCACTGGTCTCATATATCCCTGTAGAAACTTGCAGGTCTCTCACAGTGATACATGGAGGAACAAGCCAGACAAAGCCAACAGAGTGTAAAATTGCTAAAACTTTTATTTTGCATAAAAAGTCAAAGACACACTTACAAGTATCCAATGCAAATGAGCAGGGAATATACAGAGATTGATGTGAGAGACCTGCAAGTTCGTACACGAGACGCTCTGGCCACCTCTTCTTAACATTGAGGGTTCCAGCCACCGCTTGGGAATTATACCATCTACCAGCCTGTATGGCCCACATACTATAAGGTATTCTGGGTCCATACCCTCCAGTGAGTGCATCCACGTTCTATTATTGGTGTGGGGATTTTACATGATTTTTCTTCACTTATGAATTGGATGCACTACTTAATTTCTGCATGCCCTTTGGACTCACTTATGAACGTTTTCACATTGTCTATATGAATTCACATTTATATATGTTCATACGTTTGTTTACTGATGGTAATAGGTCACCTGAGGTCAGCCAAAGAACTTTTCATTCACCTGTAAGCAGACCAGGGGCTGAGGCAGGACCATAGCAGCATCACATCACCATTGGGATTTGGAAGGGACCAGAAGAGGAGGACTGCTGACTGGAAGTGTCAACGCACAGGCTTACAGGGCAGAAGCTACTGTAAAAAAAATACTCAGGGTGAGGAGGCCCTACTCTTCTTCGGACACCCACAGTGCCACTGTTCCTGCCACCATGAGCCAGGTAGGCAGCGGGTATGAAGCTGCTACCATGGCCCGACAGCATGATCAACACCTCTCCAACAGAACCTTCATCATCATTATCACAGGCTAGGGGTGAATAAAGGCTCTGAGGGCTGGGAATTAATGAATGTACACAGACTTCACTCTGTTCTGTCTGCTTCAGTTTCCCCTGTGTCCATGTCTTCCCTGCTCAGTGTGCTCTGTCTGTCAGCCTTTAGCCACCCCTTATTGTTCACTCTTCCGTCTCTAGTGCTTTCATTTATATTTCACTTATAACACTTCTGACCTATAAAATGTCTTCATTGTGTTTTCATTTGCTGCAGTCATTGCAGGTACTGTGCTAGAATGGTTAGTGCTCCTGTCCACAGTATACAGCATATAAAGGTTCAAAGCTGTCATTGTTATTACAGAAATGATTGTTAGGGGGGATTGTGTGGTTGCTCGTGCGCCTAATAGGCTGATCAGTCAGTTTATCATCATTGGCTTTTCTGAGGGTTTTATTTAGTTCTTTTACAAGAAATAGGCTGTTTAAGGCTTGTCAGTTTTAAATCTGTAAATGAGTTGCCTGATGTTGTGTTTTATATATATTATATTTTTCCCACGTTGCTTTAGTAGGAAAAGTTAAAGAGCAGTGTACATACAGTACACAATGTTTTACAGAACATGACATATAGGCATGGTAGTGTTTAATCATTTTCAAAAGAAATGTATGAAGACAGTATCCCGCCTCATATAGTTCCTCCATTTGTTTATTTAGGTTATCACCTTTGGCTGTGATTCCTGAAGAGTCCGGTGAGTTTAATCATTTGTCAGTTGCTAAGGGTTCTTGTTCTCTTCTCCTATTCTCATTGATATACCTAAATCTACAGTATATCAAGCTCTTTTTGTGATTAGATCATTTGGTTCAGATGCCCTTTTAGCTAAATCTGACATTAAATAATTTTGTTTATTCCCTGCTTTTGGTCAGGAGATTTTAACTCTCTAGCCATTCTCTTCTTGCTTCATCTCAAATGTATTTTCTTGATAAGCAGCATGAAGATTCAATGGTGAAGCATTGGAGGGCTTTTGGTGTAGCTATATGATCCCCTCTGTGGCTCAGCCACAGAGATCTGCATTCTCCAATGCTCCTCCTCCTCTCAGTTCAGTACAGGGCTCTGCTTTTCTTTTAGTAAATCACAGTGCATTGCTACTACAGTGCTGCAGAAATCTGCTTTGCAAAACACTGTTGCCTAGTACAAAGTTTGTTCTCAAAGCCAGAGTCCAGTGAGCATGGGGGAAGGGATCACCTGGTCTTCCAGTTTGATGGTTAATGCAACAAATCATTTCCCTTTGGCTCCAGAATCACAGTTCTGCCTTGCTCCGCGTTTATTTCATGGGTTATCCTGGCTTGGTATAGAGTTTGCCAGGATGGAGTTTTAGACTCCTACAAAAGACACGGTATGTTTTCAGAACTACCTTATCAGGAACTAGTATACTGTTTATGTGAATTAGTTGGTATTGTTTTTTTTTTTGGTGTTTGTATCAGCCATTATGCCTATGAACATAATTTTACTAGTGGGTTGGGTGCTTCTCATCTGAGGCCCTAAATTCCCTTAATGGAATGTTGGTTTTGTTGGAAGACAGAAGAGTATCTACTGGTTTTGGTGCAAATTTATTTAAACTTAAAAAGTTAGCTCTATGTTGCAGGTTGAATTTGTTTTAGATGAGCATTTTCCAGTTGTCTATAGATGCAACCGAATCTATAGCTGGCTGCTCATATTCCCTATTTGCAAGTGTGAGCTGTGTTGGATATCTTTGTTGTTCACCTGGAAGGGAATGATTTAGGTGGATTCAAAATATTAGACCTTCTAAATGAAATGGGAACTGTTCTGTCTACAAATAAGTGGTTTTCTAGGCCTGGGCATAGAAAGTTATCGTAAAATGTGGATTGATTGATATGCTGACTTACTGTACACTCATTATTAGTGACTTCATTTTTCTTTATTGTAAACTGGAGAGTTTCGTCAGAGGTCTAGCAGTGTTTGGCATAGCACCCAATTGTCCCTTCTTTGGGACTAAATCCCTCTGTCCCAAATGCAGCTTTAGTTGTCCCTCGTTTTAGTCTGAGGTGTACATCTCTATACAAAATGTACTATTTTACTGGCGAAAGTGTTATGCTGCATGAAACTAGTTATTCAGCCTCTAGATTACTGCATTTGTTATTTAGAAAAACCATTAGAAAGGAAAAGTAGAGGTAAGAAAAATGCAAGTGTTGTTTATCCAATAATTTTCTGCATAATAGATCTTTGAGGTCCCTGTAACTGGGGGCATGTTCTTTGCTACTTACTGTGTAAAAAGGTGTCCCTTTTTAAAGTTTCAGAAATTTTGGAGGTATGTTTTTAGTACATTTTCTCAGTCATTGGTAATGGCATTTTCAATGCTGTATTATAAAGAGTGATTGTTTAAGCCGTGGTGGTGGTGGGGTGGGGCCAGGTTGGTAACCTGGCTTTTGGGTAATTTCGCCCACTTTGTAGGCGGACAGTGGTTGGTAAACTGTTATTTGGTTGATATAAGATATTGCTGCTTGAGTCTTAGTGACTAAAGGCCCGTACACACGTACCGATTGTCGGCCGAAAATATTCGGCCGCCGAACGATCGGCCGATTTTCGGCTTGTTAGTATGCTGCTTCCGACAGCCGACAGCGCACTTTCGGCCGAAAAGAATCTGTCGTGCAAGCATTAAAATTTTTGTTGGCCAACACCAGAACGGCCGATTGTTCGCCAGTCAGTACAGAATTCGCCCGACAGACAGCAGATTTGCAAGACTGGGCATGCTCAGAAAAGAAAAAAGACCAGGAAAGTTAACCATCACATGACATCACTTCTGCAGTCGGCTGTTTTTGGCCGACAAAATTCGTGTGCAGTCTTTTGCAGTTTTCAACAGACAAGACAGCCCTCGGACAAAAGACGGCAGATCGTTCGGCCGACGATCGGTACGTGTGTACGGGGCTTTAGCATGTTGGTCTGTTAATGGTTAACAGAGGTTCTGTTTGGTGTTAAAGGTTAAAGGTAATTTCATAATTAAAATAGTTTTAAACCCAATAAAGGGGCCACGGCCTAAACTGTTCCAGAATCCTTGTTGTGTGTTTATTTTATTATTTAGGTATGTTCTTATGATATGATCAGTGTTAATGAGGTGAAAAATCCCATAGTGTACCAAAAAAGCTTTATATGTCCTTAAAGCGGAGTTCCACCCGAAAATGAAAGTTCGTTCCATCTTCTTGGTCCGGGTCACCTGAAAAACAAATGGATAATCGCATTTTTTTTTTTTTACTTACCTTGTTTAGAAGATAATATACTTACCTTACTTCCTCTTCCTCCCCTCGGCGGCCACGGCGATTCGTCACTTCCTGGCTTGCAATGGTTCCTGGGAGCTGAACGTCATCGCTCCCAGGAATCAATGCGCCTGCACCGGCCCCAACGTCAGTTCCGGTGCAGGCGCCGTCATACCTTGCTAAACTGCTTCTGGGCATGCCCAGAAGCTGTGCAGGGATGACGCTGCAGACCCGGAAGTGAAGGCGGGGCGGGCGCAGTGCATCGTGGGACCGAAGAAGATGGAAGAGGACGCAGAAGAGGATCGCGCTGGCTTCAAGCTGCCCACACCTGGGATGGCAGCGCTGGAGAAGACAATTTCAAGGTGAGTATTTCTTCTTGCAGGTAAGTGCAACCCGGGACAGTTCAGAGGCTATCCATTGTGGAATGCACTAGCCCTGACTGTCCCGGGGGTATTTTTATGTGTTTTTTTGTTTTTTAGGTGGAACTCCGCTTTAAAAAATATAGAAATGGTTTAGTTATGCAAATTAGGCATAGAGGTATTGTGAAACTAATCAATACATGCTGACACTCCTTGGGTAGCAAAGTATCAATGACCATTGATGAAGCTAATAACTAAAAACTAAACTAAACCATGAACTGATGTGTGCCTGTGTGCATTATTAGTATACTGGTGCTAGAAGGTTGCTGTGCATGGCAAAAGAAGGATACATCCGGATTCAAGTCCTGCAGGAACCACAGGAACACCATTCCCGCTAGCTGCTGAATCCTGCTGGACTGGCCTTTGTCCTCCCCTCCCTCAGTCCTCCTCCTCCAGTGGCCGCTGTAACAAAGTCCCGCCTCCTAGACCAACTCCAGTGATAGACGGAACACTGATCCAATGCCAGCAAATTGAATCAGTGTAACGTGTATTATAGGAGGCGGGACTTTGTTACAGCGGCCGCTGGAGGAGGAGGAGAACCGAGGGAGGGAAGGACTGGCTCGCCGGGTCATTCAAATTCGGCAAATGTCAGAAAATTGAATAAGTGTGACGTATATTATATGAGCTGGTCTAGGAGGTGGGACTTTTTTACAGCGGCCACTGGAGGAGGAGGAGTACCGAGGGAGGGGAGGACAGGTGCGAAAGCAGGAAGCCAGAGTCAGTAATAACATATTCTACACTTCTCCCAACAGCTATTTTTTTAAAAGGCATTGGCTTTACATAGCAGGACTTAACAGATAAATGTCAGTTAACACTATATGTCCCATTATATTTACATCAGCTTTTCTGTAAATGAAACGCAGATGGGGATGTTCCAGCATTACAAAAAGACATGGCTGGCTGTCTCTGGAGAGTTATTGAGAACTTTTAAAGGATACTTACTTATAACTTATTTCTATTACCTTCTAAATATTTTGTCTGCATCTAATGCTTCACAGTGCTAGTAAAATGTTAATATGAACAGGTTTTAAGAAATGTTACAAAAGTATACAGAGCTAAAAGTGCTAATTTGACAAGACAAAGTTACCTGTTGTAAGGGGGGATGGGTGCGCTGATAGTGTGTTGAAGCTGCTCCCGGTATTCAGTGCTTTTGAATATAGATAAATGTATATGTGGTGTGGGGTGCGCTAAACAACAAATAAATAATGAATATATAACATATATCTATGTGTGAACCAAATCAACAAAAGTAAATATATATAACATATATCAATCTGTGAAGCCAATTAATAATGCAAATCAATTGGTGCATAAACATAAAAGTTCATAAGTGTCCATAAATATTTTGCAGGTGAGTAGAATTGTATTCTATCCGAATAATACGTGTATCCACCACCGAGTGAAATTCATCCTTACCAAACGGAAATAAATAAGGTGCAACTATATTTTCTTGTGCTGAAAAAATATCCAATCTCCTTGTGAACAAACACCACGTGTAAATCACCAAGAATTAGCCTCTTACCAGATGGTAATAGGTATGCACTTGTTCAGTGAAACCACCGCCTTGCTTCCTCTTTAAAATCCTGAAGTGGGATGTAGAACCGCTCTACCTTTCTTTCTCCACTAGATGGCAACGAGTACCAGCAAGAAACACAGCCTCATCCTTCTTTACAAGCTCACAAAACCACCGTGTATTAAATGAAAAAAAGGGCTAATAGTGTATTACCCTTGAGATTTATTCAAAAAACAGTTGATAATGCACTTACAATTAGATGTCTTGTATTCAGCATAAACATAGGCATACGAATTCCTGCAAAGGCTTGCGGCCGGCTGCAGCACGGACCGCAAGTTGTGTGTGACGTGTGCGCCTCCTAATCTGACCGGTTTCTTCCCATAGGACTTCTACTGAGACAGGACGCCTGGGAAGAAACCGGTCAGATTAGGAGGCGCACACGTCACACACAACTTGCGGTCCGTGCTGCAGCCGGCCGCAAGCCTTTGCAGGAATTCGTATGCCTATGTTTATGCTGAATACAAGACATCTAATTGTAAGTGCATTATCAACTGTTTTTTGAATAAATCTCAAGGGTAATACACTATTAGCCCTTTTTTTCATTTAATACACGGTGGTTTTGTGAGCTTGTAAAGAAGGATGAGGCTGTGTTTCTTGCTGGTACTCGTTGCCATCTAGTGGAGAAAGAAAGGTAGAGCGGTTCTACATCCCACTTCAGGATTTTAAAGAGGAAGCAAGGCGGTGGTTTCACTGAACAAGTGCATACCTATTACCATCTGGTAAGAGGCTAATTCTTGGTGATTTACACGTGGTGTTTGTTCACAAGGAGATTGGATATTTTTTCAGCACAAGAAAATATAGTTGCACCTTATTTATTTCCGTTTGGTAAGGATGAATTTCACTCGGTGGTGGATACACGTATTATTCGGATAGAATACAATTCTACTCACCTGCAAAATATTTATGGACACTTATGAACTTTTATGTTTATGCACCAATTGATTTGCATTATTAATTGGCTTCACAGATTGATATATGTTATATATATTTACTTTTGTTGATTTGGTTCACACATAGATATATGTTATATATTCATTATTTATTTGTTGTTTAGCGCACCCCACACCACAAAGACAAAGTTACCTGCCTGATTTAAAACATTAGGGAATAACAACCAGGGCTCGAGTTCTGCAGGAACCCATGGGACTGGCGTTCCTGTACTTTTTCCACAGCAGGAATGCCATTCCCATTAGCAGCCAAATCCTGCAGGACTGGCCTTTGTCCTCCCTTCCATCAGTTCTCCTCCTCCTCCAGCAGCCGCTGTAACAAAGTCCAGCCTCCTAGACCGGCTCCAGTGATAGGCAGAACACTGCTCCAATGCCAGCAAATTGAATCAGTATGACGTGCATTATATGAGGCGTGCCTTTTACAGCGGGCGTTGGAGGAGAAGGAGGACCAAGGGAGGTGAGGACAGGCTTGCTGGAACCACAATGATGGTAGTAACTGCATTAAAGTAAACAGCGTTACTTAATGCAGTTACTTTAGAGGGTAATGAGTAATCTAACTGATTACTCTTGCCCTCATGGTAACGCCATTCCCATTACTTGGGCAGCATTGCCGCAATTACATCTACCGCCACTAGATGGCAGTAGTGTAATTCCTCCTCTCCTCTATGACCGGGTGCCGACGAGAGAGAAGGAGACTGAGAGAGAGTGGCAGTCAGAGTGTGGAGTACAGCATGCCAGGCCCAGGCCATGAGGAGGGCACAGGCCATATAATTTAATTTAATATAAAATTAAATATATAGTCCAGGCAGTCCACCCCCACACCGCCACAGTTGTCACAGGCACAGCCAGCCAGAAGAGAGAGGCAACACAGGCAGACAGACAGGCCTGGAGGACGATGCCAGATGGACCCCAGTGTGCCTGGGCAGTCCACACCACCATCAGCCAGCCACAACCACCAGAAGCCAGCCACTACAACCACCAGCCAGCCTGGCAGCACTGCAGCAGCAGCACAGGTACCAAAAAAAAAAAAAAAACTAAATACGGTTACTCACAGACTGGACAGTAGGACTCAGGACTCAGACCCCCACTACCAGTGTGCCACACCACCACCAGCAGCCAGCCACTCCAGGTAGCAGGTACCAAAAAAACAAAAAAAATACGGTTACTCACACAGTCAGGAGGACTCAGGACTCAGATCCGCACAGTGTGCCACACCACCACCAGCCAGCAGGTACCAAAAAGAAAAAACATAAAATACCACAGTCAGGACTGAAGTGGACTAGGGAGTCAGACTCAGGTCAGGTACCACCATATCACACTGCCAGTACCCCCACCAGTGCCTCACCACCAGCCACCACTGCCCACCACCACAACCACCAGCAGCAGCAGCAGCAGCAGGTACCACTCGAGTAAAAAAAAAAAGAAAAACACCACACAGTCAGGAGTCACTCAAGAGGACTCAGGTCAGGTACCACTGCCAGTACCAGTGTACCACCACCACCACGCAGGCAGCCGGTACCACTCGGTACCACTCAGCAAATACCACTCAGGTACCCACTGCCAGTGTACCACGCAGCCAGCCAGTACCACTCAGCAAATACCACTCAGGTACCACCAGTGCCACTTAGCAAATACCACTCAGGTACCATACCAGTGTACCATGCAGTTGGTACCACTCAGCAAATACCACGCAGTTACCACTCAGCAAATACCACGCAGGTACCACTCAGGAATCAGGATTCACCTCACCACATAGGTGTCTCATTGTCCTACAGCAACATTAAAATAGTATAGATTATTGTACAATGTTTTATAATAATAAATCCTTCTATTTAGTGTTCATTTCCATCATTTAACATATTTAATATTGGGGGCATCCAAGTTATTTGACATATTTGATTATTTTTTTAAAGTAACGCAATAGTTATTTTCCCTGGTGATTAGATACCTTTTTACTGATGTAACTCAGTTACGAACTCAGTTACTTTTTGTGAGATGTAACTAGTAACTGTAACTAATTACTTTTTTTGACTTACATGACCAACACTGGCTGGGACATTCAAATCCAAGATCCACGGCACAGCGGGAGATCGCTGCTGTGTGCTATCCAACCAGGCACTAATGAGGCTGCATTGCTGGGCACTGGTGAGGCTGCATTGCTGGGCACTGGTGAGGCTACATTGCTGGGCACTGGTATGGCTGCATTTTTGGGCACTGTTAAGGCCGCATTGATGGTCACTGGTAAGGCCACATTGTTGGGCGCTGGTAAGGCCGCATTGCTGGGCACTGGTAAGGCTGTATTTAATGTAAAGTAGTGAGTGTACAGCTTGTATGACAGTGCCAATTTGCTGTCCCCTCAAAATAACTCAACAAACAGCCATTAATGTTTAAACCACTGGCAACAAATGTGAGTACACCCCTCTGTGAAAATGTCCAAATTGGGCCCAATTAGCCATTTCCCTTCCCGGTGTCATCTGACTCGTTAATGTTACAAGGTCTCAGGTGTGAATAGGGAGCAGGTGTGTTAAATTTGGTGTTATCGCTCTAACTCTCTCATACTGGTCACTGGAAGTTCAACATGGCACCTCATGGCAAAGAACACTCTAAGGATCTGAGAAAAAAAAGAATTGTTGCTCTACATAAAGATGGCATAGGCTATAAGAAGATTGCCAAGACACTGAAACTGAGCTGCAGCACGGTGGCCAAGACCATACAGCAGTTTAACAGGACAGCTTCCACTCTGAACACGTTTGGCTATGGTTGACCTAAGAAGTTGAGTGCAAGTGTTCAGCGTCATATCCAGAGACTGTCTTTGGGAAATAGACGTATGAGTGCTGCCAGCATTGCTACAGAGGTTGAAGGGGTGGGGGGGTCAGTCTGTCAGTGCTCAGATCTTACACTGCAGACTGCATCAAATTGGTCTGCATGGCTGTCTTCCCAGAAGGAAGCCTCTTCTAAAGATGATGCACAAGAAAGCCCCCAAACAGTTTTCTGAAGGCAAGCAGACTAAGAACATGGATTACTGGAACCATGTTCTG
Organism: Pelophylax lessonae; assembly: GCF_965119305.1. NCBI lineage: Eukaryota > Metazoa > Chordata > Amphibia > Anura > Ranidae > Pelophylax > Pelophylax lessonae. The sequence goes on from NC_138770.1 coordinate 384,928,264, forward strand.
TCGTCTGATGAGACCAAGATAAACTTATTTGGCTCAGATGGGGCCAGGTGTGTGTGGCCACAACCAGGTGAGCAGTACAAATACAAGTGTGTTTTGCCTACAGTCAAGCATGGTGGTGGTAGTGTCATGGTCTGGGGCTGCCGGCACTGGGGAGTGACAGTTCATTGAGGGAACCATGAATGCCAACATGTACTGTGACATACTGAAGCAGAGCATGATTCCCTCCCTTTGGAGACCAGGCCTGCAGGGCAGTATTCCAACATAACGACCCCAAACACACCTCCAAGATGACCACTGCCTTGCTAAAGAAGCTGAGGGTAAAGGTGATGGACTGGCCAAGCATGTCTCCAGACCTAAACACTAATGAGCAGCTGTGGGGCATCATCAAACAGAAGGTGGAAAAGCGCAAGGTCTCTAACATCCACCAGCTTCGTGATGTTGTCATGGAGGAGTGGAAGAGGACTCAAGTGACAACCTGTGAAACTCTGGTGAACTCCATGCCCAAGAGGGTTAAGGCAGTGCTGGAAAATAATGGTGGTCACACAAATATTGACACTTTGGGCCCAATTTGGACATTCTGACTTAGGGGTGTACTCACTTTTTTGCCAGTGGTTTAGACATTAATGGCTGTGTTTTGAGTTATTTTGAGGGGACAACTAATTTACACTGTTATACAAGCTGTACACTCACTACTTTACATTGTAGCAAAGTGTCATTTCTTCAGTGTTGTCACATGAAAAGATATAATAAATGATTTACAAAAATGTGAGGGGTGTACTCACTTTTGTGAGATACTGTATATAACACCACAAGGCCGCCAAAAACCACCATAGAAAAAGGCTGTGATACATAACAATTTAACATAGGTATTGTTAAATATTGTTAAATACAAAGAACAACAAATATATATAAACACTGCCTGAAAAAAGATACTATGTTGCCTACCTATAAAAACAATGTGTACATAAATACAAGAAGCCATCACTGTCATTTTAAGAATCATCTCTAAACCATCTATTATTAATGCTGTCTTTCTTACTGATTAACACATGAATCTAAAGTCCTTAACCTTCCTAGCGGTATTCCCAAGTGTGGCTCGGGGTTAAATTTCAGTGCCAAAAGTGGTAACCCCGAGCCACACTCGGAGTACCGCTAGGAAGATCGCTGGATCCTGGTAGAGGGGTTACTTACCTTGTCACCGAGATCCAGCGATGTATGCCGGTGGTGTGTGGCGGCGGATCTTCCCCCCGATGCTCTCTGTGCCCCGGCTTCCATCTCCTGCGACGTGACGCTCGCAGGGGGGTGGAACAGGGGTCTGCACAGAGGTGGGCGGAGTATCGGAGGTGCAGGCATCAGAGCAGAGTAGAGGGGTGACAGTTAGGAGGGGTAGAAGGGAACAAGGCAAGGAGGCTGATCCTGGACTGGAGCATCCCAACAGATACGCCCCGTTGTGTGATGTTGGGGAAACCAGTCAGGGACCAGCATTGCTGGAGCAGAGCGACGCCCCTAGCTGCCAGGGGAAGAACTCCTCCAGTAAGGCCGGGAGAAAGGGAAAGGAAAGACAGGTGCTGGTGGTAGGGGACTCAATTATTAGAAGGACAGATAGTGCAATCTGTGACAAAGACCGTGTGTGCCGAATAGTCTGTTGTTTGCCGGGCGCTCGGGTTCGGCACATCGCGGATCGGGTGAACAGATTATTGGGTGGGGCTGGGGAAGACCCAGCTGTCATGGTACACGTGGGTACCAATGACATAGGCAGAGGAAGATGGAGAGTCCTAAACGATTTCAGGGACTTAGGCACTAAGTTGAGGAGAAGGACCTCCAAGGTAGTATTTTCCAAAATACTACCTGTACCTCGAGCCACACCAGAGAGGCAGCGGGAGATTAGGGAAGTTAACGAGTGGCTGAGGAGCTGGTGTAGTAAGGAGGGTTTCGGGTTCCTGGAGAACTGGGCCGACTTCTCAGTCGGCCACCGGCTCTTTGGTAGGGACGGATTGCACCTAAATGGGGTGGGTGCAGCCGTACTGGGTGAGAGGATGGCCAAAAAGTTAGAGGGGCTTTTAAACTAGGGAATGGGGGGAGGGTACAGATGTAGAATTAGCCAGCAGTAAGCAAGTTTCAGAGGGCAGAAATGGGGGCATTAGCGGTAGGGTGTTCGGAGCTCCTGTACCCAGGGTGGGTATGGGGAAAAATCAAGAAAGTAGCCTAAAAACATTAAATGAGGATATATGTAACCGGTCAAAATTAAGAGGTTTGTATACCAATGCCAGAAGCCTGGCCAACAAGATGGGAGAGCTGGAGCTGCTGATGTTTGAAGAGGACTTAGATTTTGTGGGGATAACTGAGACTTGGTTTGACAGCTCTCATGATTGGATGGCGTCCATTCAGGGATATTCCCTTTATCGCAGAGATAGAGAAGGTAAAAAAGGGGGAGGGGTATGTCTGTATATTAAGAACAGTATACAGGTAAATATGAGGGATGATATTAATAATGGAGCTATGGACGAGGCAGAATCCCTATGGGTAGAGCTTCAAAGGGAAGGCACGGTGGGGAAGGTAATATTGGGCGTATGCTATAGGCCCCCCAACCTGAGGGAGGAGGGGGAGGCGGACCTCATTTTACAGATAGGATTGGCAGCAAGGACGGGAAACGTCATTATAATGGGGGACTTTAATTATCCAGATATAGACTGGGCAGAAGGAACCGCACACTCAGCCAAGGCTAGGCAGTTCCTAAATGTTTTGCAGGACAATTTCATGGGTCAGATGGTGAATGCACCGACGAGAAAAGATGCGGTACTTGACCTGCTGATTACCAAAAATTCAGACCTGATCACGGATATAGAAATACGTGACAACTTAGGAAACAGTGACCATAGGTCATTAAGTTTCAGTATTAATTACAGTTATAGGAAGCAGAGGGGTAATATAAGGACGCTGAATTTCAAAAGAGCCAATTTCCCAAAACTGCGCTCGCTGCTAGAAAATATCAATTGGGATAGAACCCTGGGAACAAAGAACACGGAGGAAAAATGGGAGTGCTTCAAGAGCATACTTAACAAGGGGATTGACCAGTGCATTCCAAAGGGAAATAAATTTAAAAGAGCAAAATTAAACCCTGGGTGGCTAAACTCCAACATAAAAATGCATATTAGTGCTGAAGAAAAGGCCTTCAAAAAATACAAGACTGAGGGGTCATTGGCAGCATTTAATCATTACAAAGAGTGTAATAAGAAATGTAAAGGCGAAATCAGGGCGGCTAAAATAGAACACGAGAGACATATAGCGGAGGAGAGTAAAAAGAACCCCAAGAAGTTCTTTAAATATATAAACAGTAAGAAAGCGAGGCCAGAACACATTGGCCCCATAAAAGATGACAAAGGTAATATGGCCACTGAGGACAAAGAAAAGGCGGAAGTGTTAAATCATTTCTTCTCTTCAGTCTTCACAAAAGAATCGGGGGGCTACACGAACCTAGCTTGTAAGGCCGAACTAAACAACACACCTCAGGAAGTGCCGCCATGGCTAACAGAAGATAGACTTAGAACTAAACTAGAGAAACTTAACATAAATAAATCACCGGGACCGGATGGCCTGCACCCGAGGGTTCTTAAAGAGCTCAGCCAGGTGATTGCCAGACCCTTATTCTTGATCTTTAAGGATAGTTTACAGATGGGTATGGTGCCAGCTGATTGGAAAAAAGCCAACGTGGTACCAATATTTAAAAAGGGGCCGAGGTGTATCCCGGGGAACTATAGGCCGGTCAGCCTAACATCTGTAGTCTGCAAGATTTGGGAGGGGATATTAAGGGACCATATACAAGACTTTAGTAATGAAAACTGTATTATTAGTAGCAATCAGCATGGATTTATGAAAAATCGTTCTTGCCAAACCAATCTATTAACCTTTTACGATGAAGTGAGCTGCCACCTAGATAAAGGTAAGCCGGTGGATGTGGTGTATCTGGACTTTGCAAAGGCCTTTGACACCGTTCCCCACAAACGCTTACTGTACAAACTAAGGAAGGTAGGTATGGACCATAAGGTGAGTACCTGGATAGAGAACTGGCTCCAGGGGAGAGTCCAGAGGGTGATGATTAATGGGGAGTACTCGGATTGGGCGGGTGTGGAAAGTGGGGTCCCCCAGGGTTCGGTCCTGGGACCAATCCTGTTTAATTTATTCATAAATGATCTAGAGGAGGGGATATCTAGTACAATCTCGGTATTTGCAGATGATACTAAACTAGGCATGCCAATATCTTCTATGCAGGATGTGGAAACCTTACAAGCAGACCTGAACAAAATAACAGGCTGGGCAACTACATGGCAGATGAGGTTTAATGTTGAAAAATGTAAAGTAATGCACTTGGGGGCCAAAAACCAGAAAGCAAGCTACTCACTAGGGGGGGAACCTCTGGGTGAGTCTAAGATGGAAAAAGACTTGGGGGTACTGGTAGACAACAGGCTTAGCAGTGGCATGCAATGCCAAGCTGCTGCAAGTAAAGCCAACAGAATACTGGGATGTATAAAAAAGGGGATTCAGTCCAGAAATAAAGAGATTATTCTCCCTCTCTACAAGACTCTGGTCCGGCCACATCTGGAGTATGCTGTCCAGTTCTGGGCACCGGTCCTCAGGAAGGATGTGCTGGAATTGGAAAGAGTCCAGAGAAGGGCAACAAAATTAATTAGGGGAATGGAGGACATCAGCTACGAGGAAAGGCTACAAGCACTAAACCTATTCTCTCTGGAGAAGAGAAGATTGAGGGGGGATATGATATCAATGTACAAATACTGTACTGGCGACCCTGGCATAAGGAACAAACTATTCAGAGTAAGGGAATACAATAAGACGCGTGGCCACTCACTAAAACAAGAGGAAAGGCGGTTTAACCTTAAAATGCGTAAGTGGTTCTTCACTGTAAGAGCGGTAAGGATGTGGAATTCTCTTCCACAAGCAGTCGTATAAGCAGGGAGCATTGATAGTTTCAAAAAACTGTTAGATGGTCACCTTAGAGACCACAACATACAGGGGTATACAATGTACAGTTAAAAGCAAACACACACACACACATCATAGGTTGAACTGGATGGACTGTTGTCTTTTTTCAACCTCACTAACTATGTAACTATGTAAATTCAAATGTAAAACACACCAAACACACTGATACAATTCAAAATAAAATAAATTCACATTAGTTTGCCCCCAGTGCCCTTTCCTGCAGTTTTACTGTACTTTTTATGTATATACAGTATATAGGAAACCGAGTATGTGTGCAGGGCTGAGCTGGAGGCCTTGCAACGGAAAATGGAAGAAAAGGAACGAGCCCTGGAGTTGTTTAGGATGGAGCATAGAAACTTGCAGGCTCAGGTGTTACAGTGGGAAGAATCCACTGCTCTTCTTTTTTCTGAGTTACAAAAACGTAGAGAGACTATAATGGAGAAAGATACCATCCTTATGGAAAAGGAAATTGAAATTCCGACTTTGCAGAAGCAAAGTATGGGTGAAATGTTGGAGTTGCGTAATCAGCTGGAAAAAAGTCTTCAGTCTTTGGAAGCTACAAAAATAGACCTGCAGGAGGCGCAGGAACAGAATGTCTCTCTGAAAAACGACATTGTCTCTCAGCTACAAGGAGAAAAATGAGAGAAAGGCTAAATTACTGAGTACTGTGAATGAGCTCACCACTTTGAGCAATGTGGTAGATGAATTGCATACGGACTGTGAAAGTTGGAAAGATGAAGCCCAACGTGTCCAGCAGCAGCTAAAGAAGAAAGAAGCCTGTGTGGCAGAATTACATTCTCATTCCCAGAAACTAGCCAGTGAGGTGAAGGCTCTTATGCAGGGAAAAGGAGATTGTGAACATAAGAGGGAAAAAGTAGAGGCACAGCTGCAGGAATCGCAAGTCAAGGTGTCAGAAGGTGACCGATTGTGTGCTAAGCTGTCAGAGAAGGCAAACCGACTGCAGGTTGAGTTGGACAATGTCACAAATCAGCTTTCTCAAGCAGACAGCAAATCTAGAGATTTGCCAAAGATTTCTCTATCTTGGAATCGCAGCTGCAAGACACGCAGGAACTCTTACAGGAAGAGAGATGTCAAAGGCTGAGTTTTAGCACAAAACTCAAACAAATGGAAGATGAGAAAAATGGCATCCTGGAACAATTAAAAGAGGAGGAGGAAGCAAAGAAAAACCTATCAGAGCAAGTCGCAACATTGCAAGCTCAGATAGCGGATATGAAAAAACGCATGGAAGAAAGCGTTGGTTCATTAGAAAATGTTGAAAATGTGAAAAAGAAGTTGGATCAGTGAAAAAACTTTGGGATAGAAAAAGCGGGGCTTTGCGGGCCAGTGGGAGTAGAAGGATCAGAGACAAAACTAATTATAAAACCAAAAATACATTTTATTGATACATAAAGAGAATAAAAAACACGCATGGGCTACCATGCATGTATAATTGCAACAAACTGACATACAGATAAAATCAAAACATATAATGTCACTGTTGGTCTAGAAACATATCCCATAGGGATTAAAGCCAAAAGACAAAGCCTGTATAGGATGGAAGATGGGTCTCAAGCTGAGTTCGGTCACGGTAGGTCCCCAGCAAGCCGACGCGTTTCGCTCAAGGCTTCCTCAGGGCCTGAGAGACCATAACAGACCGATGTTTCCTTCTTAGCAGTGACCGGTATTAAGCGACAGGGCTGCAGCGATACATATGCCGTTCAGAAGATATTGCTTCCATATTCACCATATACAGTCTAAAATAGACCTCAAATAGACCTCAAGGATATATTTTTCTTGCACCGAGTCCGATATGCTGGGTCCCGACTACTTCATCAAAGGCAAGGCTTCTGGGGATAGTTCCACTGTAGCCTCTTGGGGTAAAGTCACCCCTCAGCAGGTGGATGTCCTCTTCCTAAATTATTCGTCCTTATGTGTACATTCACTCCCATATGCAATAAATCTAGCATTCACATTACGATAATCACCATAATTATAATCCGGGAGCCAGACAACTTCCTCTGTGCACTTGGTAAGAAGTATATCCTCGGGATACGGGTCAAATATGACGACCGCGTTAACCTCTCCTCAAGCTGAGAAAGTATTACAGGCAGGAAAGGGGCTTACACAAACATATATTCCAGTTATATGGACCCAAGGTCCTGGGCTATCCAAGCCCTCTGTATCATATGTACTGCATCACCTGCCTTTGTTGGATCAGATGCTTGGTGAGGAGAAGACTGTGTCTGAAAAATATGCAGAAGAACGCGTCCGTGCAGAAGCGGAGGCGCGTGATAAAGAGAGCAAAGCCCTGTTCTTGGCTCGCTCCTTGGAGGAAGCTCTAGAGGGTAAGGTGGAACTAGAAAGAGTTAACAACCAGCTGTGTACAGAGATGGAAAATTTGGTCAGCTCCAAAGATGATGTTGGGAAAAGCGTTCAGGAGCTAGAAAAGTCTAAGCGAGCCTTAGAACAGCAGGTAGAAGAGATGAAGATTCCGTTGCAGGAACTTGAAGAGGAATTACAGGCAACAGAGGATCTGTCCCAAAGAGGGGATAGTGGGCCTGATGCAGTTTATAAAAGGATCAGTGTTTTGGGGTCTGTCCTGAGTGAGCATCAGAAATTTGATGACATGTTTGAATCACCCCTCTGGATTAAACAGTTCCTTCAAAAACTTCAAGCACTGGAAAATGTATCATTAGAACGTCAGCAAACAAGGGAGCTGTGTAAGAAATGTGATGATTTCTCAGTTCAGGCTGAAAACCTAGTGGAGAAAACTAAAGCAAGTGATATAAGGCTTGGAGAAAAAAAGCCAACACCACCTAGTGGAGAAAACTAAGGCTGTTGGTGAAAACGTGAAGCAAATGAATAAGTGCCTTTCAGGGAATATTTCCAAAATGGAACTGGTGAAAGACAGGTGGCAGAAGTTTGATCGTGTTCTTGAGATACATTCCATGTGGAGTTCAGATAAAGAAAAGGAGCTACAAGGGAAAAGTAATGCAGTAGCAGAAAGTGCTGTGAAGAAACCTGTAATAGACTGTGTTGCAGTTCCATGCTTCTTCACTGATGCAGAGAGGAGGTCTGTAATGGATACCACCCAGATCGCTGGGTTCAACTGTCTACGGCTAATTAATGAAGCTACTGCCTTTGACCCATATGATGGTGGAAGGAAAGTTGATAAAGTACAGGCATTTCTTGGAACAAAGCCAAGTGAAGCAGAGGTTCTCAAATTTTTGTGGAAATCATTTATTGATTGCAGAGAAAGGCGGCTCAAGATTGGTGAAGACATTAAGACTAGCCCAATTGAGTTGCCTATGGATCACGGTCCTCCATGGCGGATAGGACAGACGGTTATGCAGGACAAACTTGAGAAAGAGCAAAATGATGCTAAAAATGCAGTTGAAGAATGTGTATATGAGATGAGGGACAAACTGGGTGACATTTATGAGAAATCTGTCAATGAAGATGACAGAAACAGTTTCACCCTGAAGCTTGAAGATACTAAGAGGCTTATCAGTGAGAGTCAAGAGAAGTGCCTGACACATACGTGCCTGGAAAACTGTGTCCCAACCCTAGGGTTGAAACAAGAGGGGGGGTATGTGACAGGAAGTCAGGTAAATCTGTGGATGTAGTCACAGACAGGAGATACATTTCCACCTGGTTTAGAAAATTCACCAATTACTATAGGGTGTCGGCTGCAGAGGTAGCCAGGACGGCTTAAGGAAGTTGAAAGGCCTTCAGCTGTTCCGAATGAGGAAGTTAAGGCCTCTATAATTTGTCCAAAGGAAGTCTAAGGATTGCTGCCTCCTGACGCTGTGTGAGCTGGGGAGAGGAGGACAGTCAGATGTGTGCCTCCCGACGCTGTGTGAGCATGGGAGAAGACCTACTGGAGCGATGTGCGCTGAGGAGGGTAAAAAGTGTGAAGACTTCTCAAGGGGAGAAAATGAACTATTTCTATGTGGAAGAAATAAATGAACTGTTTGCTATGTGAAGAGACAAGCAAAGGGACATGTTCAATGTGAAGAGGAAAAGGGACATGTTCAATGGACATTTGTTGTGTGAAGAAAAAACATGGACTATGCAGTGTCTGCTGTAGGATCAGCAAAATTTGCCCAACAGTAGGTTGGAGACAGACTCCGTAGGTAGGTTCCTGTATGTGAGAAGGTAGCTGGCCACCGTGGCAAGGATTTATTTTGTGTTTTATTTTTATTTTGATGTTTTTGAGGCTTGCACTTGTGTGAAGTAAATTGCAAGAATAAACCAAACTGTTGTTTGCAACCTCCCTGTGTAACTAACCCCCCAAAGGGGTCATCCACACCCGCCACCGAGCTAATCTCCCACAATACATACATACATACTTTAACATATTTATAGTTTTTTATTATATTATAATTTATGATTTTGTGTTTCAAACTTTATCATACCCGAGATGTTATAAAGAAGATGTTTTGGGCTGCTCATTCTTAAGAATTACATGCAAAATAATTGTACCGCTTTCAGCACCTAAAATCCGAAAGAATCACACTGCCAGGGAGGTTCAATTTAACTACATTTTTTCAATGAAAAACAAACATTACAATTAATCAAGAAAAATATACACAGAAAGGTCTAGCATTATTAGAACTCTTAGTGGTATAAAAAAGATTGCTAAACAGTCTTGACCATGCAGCTCCACCAATACTTGTCATGTTCTGTGTGATATAATCATTTTGAGAAATGAAAAAAGCAAAAAGGATTTCACCCAACTGTCCCTTAAAGGGCATACCTCATCCCAAATTAACATGAACCAAAACTAATGAGAATAAGTGGGACTTTAAGGGTAAATAAGCAGTCTAAATCTTTTGAAAAATGTCTCAAAACATAATCAATTTTATTAGGTATAAAAAAACTGTTTAAGGAAAGGTAACAAACATCAATAAAAGGTCCCAATATATGGCTTGTAACAACATCTCCTATAGTAGGAAGGACATTGATATGCTTGCGAAATAAATACACATTTACAGCATGTCATAATGTAAGTTTTCAATCAAAAGCTTCAAGCATTGCGTCTACACTCCCTGTGATTGTTGGTTATTCTATGCCTTGATTACATCTTTACTAAGAGAAATGTGAGATCTGATGGCATCTTTAGCAATGAAAAAAAAAAACACTATTCACATGGATACAGAGTGTGAACGCTTACAAGAGCTATAGTCACTATAAGGCTTTGTGTACACACACAGGGGGCATTTGATGCAATGTGGAGATGTTATATCGTCCCCTTACTTAATGTTTTAACCTAATAAACCTTTCACCAGCAGACTGCATTGCACATAGTTGGGCAGTTACAGGGTGCCCCTATTCAGTTGAATGAGGACACCTGCATAGGCATAGGGGATAAAGTTCCATCGCTGTGACATATGTAATCTCCCTCTGGTGTATTTGCAGTGTTAGGGGAAACGATTGCAGGAGGTCAAAATACAACTGCTTTATTTTACCATCCCCAACAAGTGTAAAGGATACCTAAGTGTGGTCCTAACTGGCCTGTTAACCAAATTTGGTGTTTCCCATCTTTTAAATATTAATTGATTATGATAAGATTCCATGGTTGATTCATCTTTTGCACCAGCTTTTCTATTGGCTACCAAAAAAGCTATTTTACGTGTCCACAGATACCCACCCTGGTAACTCCTGGGATTCCCCCTCCACTTCAGTTACCAACTGGGAAGGCTGACAAAGGACTTGAAGCTTTTGATTGAAAACATCAACATACGACATGATAACCTAATACTCTTTGATATTCCTCCTAAAGAAGTAGAATTATCCATAAAACATGTTGAGGGACCTTGAGCCTAACACATCTAAAGTACATCTGTAAATGTGTGTTATTTCACAAGCGTAACAATGTCCTTGCAACTATAGGAAATGCTGTTATGAGCCCTCTACTGGGTTCTTGAAGTATGTTTTTGCACTTTTTTTAGGTGTCAGTTACCTTTTTTAAACCAAATCTTCTGTACTGAATAAAATTTATTGTATTTTTGTAACATTTTTCCAATGTTTAATACTATTACTATACCCTAAACATCCCATTTATTAATAATAGTTTGGGTTTCATATAAATATTACCTATGATTGTAATGGCCATCTAGTGGCAATAAAGTAGCATTTATTTTGAAATACCTTAAAGCGGAGTTCCGGCCACAAAATCGACATGATCGATTTTGTGGCCATCCGCTTGCTTTTCCTCACCTGAAACAGAAATGGATAGTTAGGATTTTTTTTTTTTTTTTTTTTACTTACCTTGTTATTGTAGAAAGATATACTCACCTTTCTTCCACTTCCTCCCGCGCCATCACTTCCGGTTTGCAATGATTCCTTGGAGCTGAACGTAATCGCTCCTCGGAATCAATGCGAGGGCACCGGCCCTGCTCGTCAATTCCGGTGCGACGCCTTTCCTTGCTAAACAGCTTCTGGGCATGCCCAGAAGCTGTGGAGGAATGCGGCGCCGCACCAGAAGTGACGAGAGGGGCCGGTGCAGGCGCATTCTGGGAGAAGAAGACACGGAAGAGGACGCAGAAGAGGATCGCGCTGGCTTCAGCTGCCCACATAAGAGATGGCAACACTGGAGAAGAAATTGAGTATTTCTTCTTGCAGGTAAGTGCAAACCGGGACAGATCAGAGGCTAGCCATTGTGGAATGTACTAGCCCTGACTGTCCCAGGGGTATTTTCATTGAAAAAATGTTTTTGTGCCTGGAACTTTACTTTAATCAATGCATTTTGGACACTAGCAACCTTTTTATTTAAGGACCTCTATATATTGTGCATATTTACAACTAAGGTAAGTTGAGGTGACTTTACTACTTGACCAGATTTTGCAATTAATGTAATTGTTTTCTGCTTTCACCAGACGGGTTTGTAAAATTATTCTGATGAGAGCATCCTTGATGGCTTGTAAGGCTATAGTACTTATCTATACTATGTGAAGCAGTGATGTGTATGCTTCATATGTATTATGTTAATTCTCCACAAGTCAACATCCTCAGTTTTCACCAGGTAAAATGTTGGAACTTGTAGTTTCAAAGCTAAATAAATTGACAGTGATATTTCTTTAGGTTTTTGCATTATGACCTGAGGGGAATTCCCCTCCTTGACAGTTGTAAGTGACTGTCCACACTGAAATAGTATAACAAGGAGTCTCTAGTGAATGTTTAGTATAAGAAAGAGCATGAGGTGCTTATCTCAATAATGCAGATGAACCACATACACTGTATGCACAATTATTAGGCGAGTATTTTGACCAAATCATAATTTTTAAGCATATTGTCCAACTCCAAGCTGTATAAACTTGAATGCTTATTGGATTTAAGCATATCATATGATGTGTATTTGTATAATGTGGGAGGGTGTGGCCTAAGGGGATAAACACCATAAGGCGTGCATATTTATTAGCCAGCTTCTTTTCCTCAGGTAAGATGGGCCAAAAAAGAAATGTAACTGACTCTGAAAAGTCAAAAATTGTAAAAAGTCTTTCAGAGGGATGCAAAACTTTTGAAATTGCTTAGATTTTGGGGGGTGATCACAGAATCATCAAACATTTTGTTGCAAATAGTCAACAGAGTCGCAGTAAACTTGTTGAGAAAAAAAGACAAAAAAGATTTGAGAAGAATCAAACGTGAAGCTACCAGGAACCCATTATCCTCCAGTGCAGTCATATTCCAGATCTGCAACCTACCTGGAGTGCCCAAAAGTACAAGGTGTTCAGTGCTCAGAGACATGGCCAGGGTAAGAAAGGCTGAAACCCGACCACCACTGAAAAAGACACAAAAGTTAAAATGTCAAGACTGGGCAAAGAAATATCCGAAGATTTTTCAAAGGTTTTATGGACTGATGAGAGATGAGATGAGAGTGACTGTATCAGAAACACACAGAGCTCTACTTCAACTCAGATGCCAACAAGGTGAAGGTGGGGAACTGGTATGGGTTGGTAATAACAAAGATGAGCTAGTTGGACCTTGTTGGTTTAACGATGGACTCAAAACCAACTCCCAAACCTAATGCCAGTCTTTAGAAGACACTTTCTTCAAGCAGTGGTGTAGAAAAAAGTCTGCATCTTTCAAGAAGACTATGATTTTTATGCAGGGCAATGCTCCATCGCATGCATCAAAGTACTACACTGTGTGGCTAGCCAGTAGAGGCCTTAAAGATGAAAGGATAATGACATAGCCCCCTTCCCCACCTGACTTAAGCCCTTTTTAAATGGGAGATTTACAGTGAAGGAAAACCGTACACCTCTCTGAACAGTGACTGGGAGGCTGTGGTTACTGCTGTACAAAATGTTGATCGTCAAATTGGAAGGCTTATGAGCATTATTATAAAGAAGGAAGACTATATTGGTCACTGTTTTTTTATTTATTTTTTTTAATTGTCCAAAATGTTTATTTGTAAATTTTGAATTGTTTGTTTAATATTCTCACTTTAACAGATAAAAATCAACGTGAAAGGGGGGACATTTTCATTTTTCATTTAGTTGCATAACATTTCTGCACACTAATAGTTGCCCAATAATTAAGCATACATAGATATTCTACTAAGAAAGCCAAAACCTCACTTTTCCTTTCTTAAACATTCAGGTTTGAGGTTTATTAACATTTTGGATTGACCAAAAGCACTGTAGTTGTTCATTAATTAAGTAAATCCTCAAAAATACAACTTGCCTAATAATTGTGCACACAGTGTATATGTAGCATAACATAAGTGGGCCTTCTGTGGCACTGTATATATGCTGTACGTACCTGAGTTAGAGCTGGAAGAATGCTTCCTAGTAGCTGTTGTGCCTTATTGTTGTGAGTGAAAAGTATCTCTGGGGGTTTCATCAATCCCGATTTCCGTAAATAAGGATTGTTTGACTTCTTGAATTCTGAGGTCCAATGATCTGGTAAGATTTTTTTGTGCTTTAGGTGGTGGAGAATGTATCACAGAGGAGTTTTACTTTTGGCGCTGAAGCAAGGCACTTTGCCATGAAGGACTTTATTTATGGAGGTATATTCTCCATTAAAAGTGTGGTGGGGTTCAGTTTTTGGTGGATGCGCTCCATGTGTTGTTGTGAATTACTTTTGTACAAAACATAACTTATTTGATGACTCTAAACTGTAGTGGTTGTGTTTACTTTATCTATGGTATGTATACTGTCCACAATAGAAGGATTGCCTTCACCTTTAGTTCTCATGACAACGGTAAATGTTGGATTTCCCATCAATTTCTGTCTCTGTGACAATAGTCACTTTCATAAAGAGAGGATACATCTATCTAGCAGGGGTACAGACAACAATAGAAACCTGAAAGGTTCTAATCCCTCCCTACGCTATCTAAAACTTACAAGAACAAAAATTTTAAATATATACCTGTATAAATATTAGTCCTTTATCTTTGTGGAATTGCCCACAGTTGCAGTAAGTTAATATTGTCATAGTAGAGTGGTTTGATAGTTTGAATAGATTTCTCTATGTGTTTGTCTGTGGGTGGTTGTATGCTGAAACTCATAGACTTTTGTAAACCTTTCAAATGTTGAAACAAATTGAAAACCATAGTCTAATAAAAAAACAATTCTGCAATTTCATATCTTTCAGTTTCTCAGTGAGAGTGGATGTCAAGGTTTTTTTTTTTTTTTTTTTGTATTGTCCACAACCATAAATATGCATGCATTTTCTAGCACAGATAAATCTAATGCAATGCCTTACTGTGTTCATGAGGGTATTTTAAATAGGATTATACATTATCATGGGTTTGAGTAGCAATGCTCATTCACATTAGAATGCAGGCAAACAATACCCTGCATTTTGTTGATTATGTTTTACCCACTTGACCTCTGGAAGATTTACCCCCCCCCCCCTTCATGACCAGGCCATTTTTTGCAATACAGCACTGCGTTACGTTAACTAATTGCTTTTACTTTTTCTTAATTGCGCGGTCATGCAACACTGTATCCAAATACAATTTCATGTGATTTTTTTCCCCCACAAATAGAGCTTTGTTTCGGTGGTATTTGATCACCACTGCATTTTTATTTTTTGTGTAGAAATACACAAATTACAAATTACAGAGATTACAAATCTCTGCTCTGTGTGTTTCATAAAGGATCAGCGGGTGCTGGAGGACATCCAGTGCCCGGAACCTGTAGGTCGGCTTCCACTGTGATTTTTACTGTGTGTGCGCCCACTAGGCAGAAGTGCAGAATCACGTGTATATATGTGTGATTCTGCACATGAGAGCCACCCTGTAGTAATAAATCTTCTATGGGGCAGAGGGCAAGTGGTTTTTACGCATTGCATTTTTTACTTCATTTTAATTGACTTAATGTACATTTCAACTTTTGAAGCCAGTTTGGGATAACACCTTGTTTTTATTTGTTACATGTCTTCATTTACATAGCATAACTTAAATAAAAGAAAAGGCAGCTTACATTTTTAAATGCTCTATTCGGGACCCACCAGCAAGAAAAACATCATAGGTAGTTATTTATTTATGAGGGGGCTGGGCAGCTGTGTTTGCCATAATTAACATTGTACTATGCAGGCAGATCTTCTTCTTTATCAATTGTAACTAGATTTGAACACTGTCTGTCCTAACAAAGAGTTAAAGGTTTAAAAACAAAGGCTTTATACATTGTATGCTAGTGAGGACAGACTCATTCTGACATTGTACATAAAAACCTTGCAGTTAGACATGACACATTTTCCTGATAAACATCTAAAATGAAGGTAATATTGTTAAATAGCATTTTTAGGCATGTTTTATAAATGGAAACACATTCTGTAACTAATATACAGTTGGGTTTTCTCAAAATTGACTGTAAAATTGGAAATATGCTTTATATAGCAAGTGCATCCAAAATGCAGCATTCATTTCTTTTTTTTTTTTTTTTTTTAACGCACTACTGAATTTTGCAATTGCACTAAAATGTACCAAAAAAAAAAATATAGCATTGGGTGCAAGCTATCTATATATATATATATATATATATATATATATATATATATACCACTTTTAAGGATGATAACCAGTGGTATACTACCAAATCCTTACTAGAAGTACTCATTTCCAAGTGAGACTGAGAACAACACAGCAAGAAGGAGACTTTCAAGGGCGTTCATCTCTCAAGAAAAACACATTAACACATAGTAACATAAACAGCTTTATTCCATAGGTGCAAAAAATAGGATAACTATATTTCTTAATTTAAAAGGCATACATGGCCTGGTAGGCTTAGTTTGTACAACCATTGAAAATAATCCCCCAAAATTCTTAGAAATAGGCATAAAGTATCCAACACATGCATACAATTGGTAATACATGTAGCACTGTCTCAATTTGGACCAGTAAAGTGTTGGTAAATAGTGTAAAAAAATAGTTTCAGAAAGGACTTCCTCAGGGAAAACACAGGGGCTGTGTTCTATAAGATCACGTTTGTGACATTAAAAGCTGTTCAAAAACTCACCAATCCAAGGGCTTCCACAGGGGAACCACATTGGGCTATGTTCTATGAGTTCACATCTGTGATGTTCAAGCCTGTTCAGAAACTCGCCAACCCAAGTAAAGATCGTGTATATACCCTTGTCAAAATCATCTACAGGCTTCTAAAAAGCAGCCCTAAGGAGCTTAAGAGGACACATACACTGGTGTTGTCAAAGCGGTCTCCGGTCCCTGAGCAAATTGCATTGGAACACGTTTTGTACACTTTTTTTATCAACACTTTACTGGACCAATTGAGACATTTTTCCCAATCTTTATTTATTTATTATATCCAGAAATAAAAACAAAAAATGAACGTTCTCAGGGGAAAAACAAATTTTGCCACAATATCGTGAACCACAAATATTCAAACAGCTTCACAGTTAAACTATTATCCAGTTTGCTGAAGAAAATAAAGCTCCAATTTGCTTTAGTGAAAAGGTCATGACCAGGTGGGGACAGCAAAACCCCCAACCCTGTCGCTAAACTGTAAATGTGGTAGTGGGGCCTGTGGCCCCCATCCACAGTGACTGGCCATTAAATGTGCCGACAAAGTCGCCATGAAGGGGCTGCCCCATTGAAGTGCAGGTATAACCACGCCAGGTATCGGGAGCATATGTATTGATAAAATACCCTCCCTATAAGGGAAGTTGGGTAAACATTCCCCGTATCCATAAAGAAAGGATGTGGAGAACGGGGCAACTAATTTCAGCATACACAACAACAATCGATATCCGATGTGGTTCATAGATGATTCCAATCGTGTCTTTGTCCATGCCAGGTGAGTCAGAAGGCTCCCCCAGCAAGGAAACACACAATGCCCAAAAAGAAAGAAAAATATAAACAAGGGGTTAGGTTCCATGGTTCATCTGGACAAATTGTGGAAATAAGGGGTCTGCGAGTGCAAGCAACGCAAACATATTGAGACATTTGGTACCAATTTATGCATGTGTTGGATACTTTATGCCTACTTATAAAAAATGTTGTACATCAGGGTCCCCACTCCTTCTTTCATCAGGTTCCCCAGGGTTCCCCCTTACTTCATGGTCCCCAAGGTCCCTCCCTTACATCAGGGTTCCTAGAGCCCCCTCACATCAGGGCCCCCAGAGCTCCCTACCTTACAGCAGGGTCCCCAGAGTAACACCCTTTAAATCATGGTTCCCAGAGCTACCCCGTTAAACCAGAGTCCACATAGCCACCTCCTTATACCAGGGTATCTTCTTAAAATATGGCCCCTGAGCCACTCTATTTACATCAGGGTTCAGAGAGTCACCCCCTTTACATCAGGATCCCCAGAGTCACTCTCTTCCATCAGGGACCCAGAGTCTCCCCCCTTACATCAGGATCTCAAGATCTAGCCCTTTACATAAGGGTCCCAACCCCCCCCCTTCCACCTTACATAAGGTTCTCCAGAGCCACCTCCTTTACATTAGGGTCTCTAGAGTTACCTCCTTTATTTTAGGGTCTCCAGAGCCCCCCCCCTTACATTAGGGTCCCCAGACCCCTCTCCCCATATCAGGGTTTTCAGAGTCTCCATCTCTTACTTTAGAATCCCCAATGTCCCCCCTCCTTAGAGCAGGGTTCCTGGAGCTGCCCCCCCAACATTAAATCAGGGTCTCCAGTGTTCCTTTACTGCTCTTGGATCAGAGTCCACTCTGTTTAAATCTCAGTGTATCCTGAAGCTACAAGTGAAAGCTGGGAGTCAGGACACTGAAAGCAGGTCTGGAGGAAAAAGGCTGTCTCTGAAGGCTGTTGGTACAGCAAATATGTGATTGGTTGCAAGGATGTCTGGCATTCCTAGCAACCAAACATTAGCACTGACAACGGCAGGCAGCAGCAGTGGGGGGGGGGGGGGGAGGGAAGCTGAGTTGCAGAGAAGAAACACAGAATATTGCACCCACTGTGCTGTCTGGATACGTGGGATGCTGGTTGACTTGATTGACATCTCAGGATGGTCCCAATGAATCTGGGATTGTTTGGAGTTATGTATAGATGAGCTTGTGCTAGTGAGCTTTATTGACAGGCTGGATGGAGACTCACCAAGTAGGTGCTATATTAAGCAGCAAGTGAGTTCAAGTGATGCCTATACTGTCCAGTTCTGGAACAAAGCAGGTTGTAGCAAGATAGATAGCAAGATAGAGAAAGACCATATGCATGTAGAACCACAAACAGCAGATCTGCTTTGCGGCTAGTCTGTGAGTAGGTCTTAATCAAGGACCAATCACCTTTTAAACAAGGCAGAAAGGGCACAAACTGACTTTTAATAATGCAGAGAGTCAAATGCTGCTCCAGACCCTGTCAATTTCCTACCCTCCACCATTTTTTTTTTTTTTTACATTATTCACAGATTATAATTTTTATCACTTTCATTTCTTATTTATTTATTTGTTGTTTTTTTTTTTAATTCAAAGAAGTTTGCATGCCAAACCCCATTGAAATCAGTGGGAGTTGAATCTGTTAAATTAAAAATGCCAATTTTCTGGGGCACTGCCCTAATAAACATGGATCAATGCAAAAAAGAATAGATATGAAATAATAATATTATTTTATATTCGGCCAGGAACAGTGATTTTTTAAATGCTTAATGTGAAACATTAAAGATGCCCATTTCCTATAAATAACATGCATTGGGTTGCCTGTTAAGTGGTACATTTCTGTGATGTACAGAAAATACTGCAGCAGTACTGACATTTACAAAGAAAAATGTGCTTTAAATTGCCAGCAAATGACATGTCATTGTCGGCTTCTTTTTTAAGAAAAAAAAAAAACAGCACACAGACCCCTCCAATGATCTGCTATGTATTTTTGGAGGAGCAGTGTGCTGTTTATATATACATCTTTGAACGGGAGCAGTAATACCAGGATCATGGCTGCAGCTGAAGTCATGATCCTGGTATCATTCCAGGATGCTCAAGAAGGGCTTTAAGGTTATAGTGATCTGAGTTACTCTACAGCAGACTGATCATTTTTACAAGCTTGGAAGGGGATCCCCCACGCCTGCCGCCTTTCCTGGACTCTCCTGTTCTACCAGGGAGCCCGGGCCTGTTACGACCTGTTGCATGGGATGCATTGTGAAAAAAAGGAAGAACTTCTGTTCCTTTCTTTCCTCTGTGGCATCAGAAAACAGAAGCCACAAGGAATTCCAGTTTTGGTTTGTTTATTCAAAAGTTACCAGCTTGTAAAGCAGCCAGTCAACCAATCTCTAATAAACCCGTGAGACGTCGGCAAATTAAACGCCCCCGCGAGACATTTAACTCGCTGGCTGCCCTGATCCAGGATAGGGCCTGTCGCGGCCGACCCAGCGTGGAGCTCTGGTCTGTGCGCGCTTGCTGGCCAGACTGGGGTGACCACTGGATTTTTTTAAATATCCAGCCAGTCGCCCAGTCCAGCAGTTGATTGTAGATTCTCACAGGAAAAAGAAAAAAAAATGTAACTAGAAAGTGAAAACATTGCCAGGACCAAAGATCCCAGCAAGGAACTAAGTTCTTACTCCTGACTAGGAAGAAAAAAACCTATAGTACCTATAGCTGAGAGTGGGAGTATACCCCCTGGGACTGCCCATAGGCGTAGCTTTTTTTCTGTCTAGTGTCCTACTTCTGTAGGGGGCAGTATAACCCAAAGGTTAAGAAGATCAGGAGGTGTGTCCGTCAATGAACGAAAGAGAAAAACAGTATGCAAAGTAGAAGTCTGTGTTAAAGTGAATATTGTTGGCAGCTAGCAACGCTGGTCAATATAAATAAACCTCTCACATAATATACTTTTAAAGGGTGCAGCACCAAAATATAATGTAAAAACAATCAACAAGTGAAAAGAAAAGAGAAATCACAGGAGTCATTCACCATGAAACTCAAGTGAATATGTAAGAAACTGTCCCTTTAAAAGCAAATGTCATATAATGTAATATAATAAAGTCTACTAATTAAATCCATGTGTCTTTGATTTTCTTCCATCAAATAAAGAAAAATGATATCACTGTGTTATCCAGCCACCGTCAATGCACACCCACCATCTTCCAAGCTGCATGTACAGTATATAGGCAGCAAACATTACATCGAAAGTCAATGACCTCTGTAGGACTTCCTCAGTTATAGGTGAAGAGCAAACCTGCTCTTCAGAAATCCATCCACACTTAAACAGAGCGACCTGCAAGCTGCATGTATGTAAGCAGCAAACAACGCATGTAAAGCTTAAAGCCAATAACCTTTGTAGGACTCCCTCAGTTATAACAGTAAAGCGGACCTCCTCTTCAGAAAGCCATCCACACTTAAACAGAGCTGGGTGGAAAAAAAGCTCATCAAGCGGAGTCACATAAGGACATATATAGCTTTAAAATAAAACAAAAATGCTGTATCCAGCAATATAGCAGTAGAAACGATTGGGTTAAAAACAATAGGAGTGTGGCTCTTTTCCAGAAGGAATGCTACTTGCAAACATGTCCCTGATCCCTAAATCTGACAAGGATCACACCCTTCCTCAAAATTACAGACCTATTTTGATAATAAACAATGACCTCAAAATTTTCAGTAGACTTTTAGCTAACAGACTTTCATTAGTAATTTCTTACCTCATCTTCCCCTTTCAGTTAGGTTTCATCACAGGGCGTCAAATTACAGATAACATACTCCTTGCAACTGATATAATACAAGATGCTAATGCAAAATCTAACCCCCTTTTGCTTCTGAGCCTAGATGTTAATAAGGCCTTTGATAGTGTCTCCTGGGACTATCTTAACAAGATTTTTCCCAGATATGGATAAACTGATGATTACCTCTATGGTTTCCATGCATTATATAATTACCCTCAGACTAGAATGCGGCTTCCAGGTTGTAACTCAGACTTCTTTAAAGTCAGTAGAGGCACAAGACAGGGTTTCCCACTTTCCCCCTCCTTTTTGCGTTGGCCATCAAACCACTAGCCACAGCCATTATCAACAATTCAGATATCAAGGGATATACGTCCTCAAATAACACATACAAATGAAGTATGTATGCAGATGACATGCTTTTATTCATCACTCAGCCAATCACTTCCCTTCCAAATTTATTAAACACACTTCAGAAATTTTGAATCATTTCTGGACTTTCAGTAATATCTCAAAATCAATAGGTATGCCGTTGAATATCCCCAGTTCTCTATTTAACAATCTTAAAAACTCATTTACTTTTTTGCTGGTCCATGGAAGCTATCTCTTATCTGGGAATACACCTTACCTCTGACTTAAAATACCTATTTCCCAAAAATTATACACCACTACTACTAAAAATCAGAAGATTCCTCAAGGCCAGAAAATCCTAAAACATTTCATTTCTAGGCAGAATAACTGCTGTTAATAGGATTGTACTCCCTAAATTACTGTATTTATTTAGGGTTATCCCAATTAGATTAAATAAAACCTACATCTCATAATTTCAGAGAGAAATTAATACATTTGTCTGGGCAGACTCGCATCCTCGGTTTTCTAAATCAGTATTATACACTATACAACAGAGGGGCGGAGTGGGACTCCCAGACTTCCGTTTATATTACCTGGCCTCATGTTTCACTTAAATTGCTCAATGGCATATCCCGTATTCGAAGATCACTTGAGTTAACTTTGAGAGAGACTCGATTCTCCCCTATCAGATTTCGGGATTAATGTGGTCCAGGAACATTCCTATCAATGTTATAGCCTCACGTAATATCTTAGTTTCACAATCCTTGTCATTGTGGAGATAATTTGGGACTAATTATGGTTTAATTTCAAATCCCCCCCCAGGAGCCACATATATAGGAGATCCAAAGTTTCTCCCTGGTCTTCATAAAAAATATTTTCAAATCTTGGTTTTATAAAGATTTAACTACTTGCATGAATTTATAATTAACTCTACTTTTAATACATTTGAGATACTGCAGTCCAAACACAATTTACCATGTAATGAACACAGATTAGGCAGTTTTTCCAAAAACATGATCAAACGACTGACATTGCCAGTCCAACTTTTTATGAAAAGATTTGCAAAAAAAATCCTAGAGGTAGGAACCAGGCTTGGGGGAAGAGGCATTTGTCCTCATCAACATGGGGACAAGGAGTTTTGGGGGTACCCCCTAGCAAGGTACCTCCCCCATGTGGGGAACACGTGGCCTGATATGGTTTGGGGAGGGGGGGCAGCCAGGCTGCATGCTCTAATTGTTGATCTAGTAGAAATTTTTAGGGGGACCCCAAGATTTTTTTGCATGGAGCCACTCTAAAACGCATATCAGGTCCCCAGGGCCTGGCATAGAATTTGGAGGGCCTCATTCCATTCTGTTACATTTTTGCATGGGGTCTCCCTTATAAAACAGACTTAAAGGGCCTGGTATGAATTCTGGTATCAGACCTCATGCTGTTTTTTTCTGACATGGCTGGGCGTTCTAGACAATGTAAAAAAATAGGGCAGATGATATCTCCGGTTGTTAAAGACTTGGTGGCGCCTGCAACCACTGGGGTACTTAATACCTATTGACAGTGGGAAACTGTCATGTATAATAATGGGGGTAATACTGCTAATATGCAGGATGTTTAGCTCCCGCCAAATGAATGTTGTAACAGCCAAAGTTCAGTTTGAAATTGTGTTCACAGCAAACTACAGAATTAAAGGCAGGGCATCACATTGTCAATATGGCTACTTACAATCCTGAGTTTTTATAGTGAGGTGTGGCAAATAATTATTGGTCACTCAAAGCCACCTGTTCTAACTTCAGAGGCAAGTGTGATAAAAAAAGAAGCAAGGTGAGAAGCAACACAGAGGCAATCACATGAGGCCTATTGTTTGAGATGTTTATTGGGGTATTTCAGTACACAGAAAAGGGAGCAGCTTAAGAATGGGGTACAGCCAGGGAGACTCAGTAGGATCATGAAGGGCAAATAAGGTACAGCAACAAGGGTAAAGTCCAGAGGCAACAATCCAGGTTGCAAGTAAATTCAAGACCCACAGCAGGGTCACAAGTGACAACATTGCACAGCAAAGGATAGGCCAGAGCGGCAATACAGTACAACAAATAGGGAGTACTGGGCACAATGTGTCTCTACAGAACAGCTAAGAATCACAGCGTAGCTATCTGGGCACAGCAAGAACAAACAGCGGGATCACAGGCACCATTATGGCATAGCAAAGGATAAGTCCAGTGTCACTAGGACAGAACTCTGGGCACCGCAAGGTACTGAAAGGATAGTTCAGGGTTACATGCAGTAATTCAGGCACGGGCAGGTCAAATCACAGTACATGTGAAGCCATAAGGCACAGCAAAGGATATGACACAAATGTTCACAGAATCACACATCAGACATCCAACCATATTAAATAGCTGACAGGTTGTCTTGAGGGAAGGGGATGAAATCATTATGAGCAGCACAGTAAGGGACTGCAAAGCAGACAACAGGGTCTGTCTAGAGATAGCTGTGGTCCCTAAGAGAGGTGTGGGTCTGCAGTGTATAGTACACTAGACAGCACACAGTAAATTTAGGAAGGAGGTAAGCAGAGTGGCGCTGGGAGTAGGCACCAAGTCAAGGTGGGCAGAAGAAAAGATCCTGGAGGCCAAGCTGCAGGTATGGGTTCCCACAGGTACAGGCAGCAAGAAACTCCCATAGGAAGTAGTTTCACGTATGGTTCAATCTTGCAGTCAGACAGCCTGATGTTTAGCATTAGATGGACATAGTGACAGACTATGCCCATTTCTGTCGCAGCCACATCAGGAAGACAGCTGAGGGCAAGCCTTTTGCCTCTGGTGGACAAGGTCATAGCATGGGAAGAAGAGTGTGCTCTGCCTGCTGAGAATCTGTGGCACTGAAATGCAGTGATGGTAGTAACTGCGTTTAAGTAAATGGCGTTACTTAACGCAGTTACTTTTGAGGGTAACTAGTAATCTATCTGATTACCCGTTCCCTCCCTGTAATGCCGTTGCCGCTACTTTCGGCTGCGTTACTGCAATTACATCTACCGCCACCAGATGGCAGTAGATGTAATTGTAATTCCCCCTCTCCTCTATGACCGCTGTCTGCGGCACAGGAAAGAGAAGAGGAGGAGACTCAGACAAGGAGACACAAGAGAATCGGCAGTACACCGGTGTGAAAATCGATCTCCCAGAGAGAAGCAGTCTGCATGCGCAGGATTTACCGAACAAGCCGAGCCCGATTATACCTTGTTATGATTGACCCATTATAAGATCGATGATGGCTGCAGAGGGGCGGAGATGATGGCTACAGCGCCGGAGGCAGAGGTGACGGGGAGATGCACTGCTCTGGCAGAAGCTGCCTGGCTACATATCTATCCATGGAAGGTCCTGCAAACGTCAGGAGTTGGGGGTTGCCATCCACCATCCAGCAACTAACTCCCATCCCACTACTAAACAGGCCCAACGCACACTCATCTGCAGCCCATCCCCCCCCCCAGAGCAGTGCATCTCCCCGTACTCCACACCGCAGCTCCGTAGCATGAAAAACGATCTGCCTCCGCCCGCTGTAGTCATCTCCGTAGTTTGCAGGACCCTCCATGGATAGATATGTAGCCAGGCAGGCAGGTTCTGCCAGAGCAGTGCATCTCCCCATCATCTCCGCCTCCGCAGCTGTAGCCATCATCTCCGCCCCTCTGCAGCCATCATCTCATAATGGGTTAATCAGGTATAAGCGGGCTCGGCTTGTTCGGTGGAAATCCTGCGCATGCGCATTTGCGGCAGGCAGACCGCTTCTCTCTGGGAGATCGATTTTCACGCTACACCGGTTCACACTAGGTCGCTCCGACTTCGGGGGTGACCTGAGAGGCAGAGAGCACAGCGCGCCAGCCCCAGGAGGAGGACGGAGCCAGACGGACCCGGACAGTGTGCCAGTGCCTGCCAGGCCACACCCACTCCAGCACCCAGCACAGCAGGTACACAAAAAAAACCTTACAGTCAGTCAGGACTCAGACCCCCACCACCGCCACCATCAGTGTGCCACACCACCACCTCCAGTGTGCCACACCACCACCACCAGTGTGCCACACTGCCACCACCAGTGTGCCACATCGCCACCACCACCAGTGTGCCACACCACCACCACCACCAGTGTGCCACACCGCCACCACCACCACCACCAGTGTGTCACACTGCCACCACTCGTGTGCCACACCACCAACAGCCAGCCACTCCAGGCAGCAGGTACCAAAAAACAAAACAAAATACAGTTACTCACAGTCAGGAGGACTAAGGACTCATAGAACGTAATTGCATTATAGAATAATAAAAAAAGTTGCAGTTACTTTGCTGAGTAACTAATTACTTTTTCAATGGGGTAACTGAGTCACTAACTCAATTACTTTTTGGGAGAAGTAATTTGTAACTTTAACTAATTACTTTTTTAAAGTAAGATGACCAACACTGCTGAAATGTGTGGCTGATACAGGTTAGGGCAGTGGTTAGACAGCCTGGTGGCTCACACACAGGTGGTGGTGTGTAATTGCAGGAGCTGTGTGCGAGTTGCTGGGGAATGAAATAGTGGCTCTGGCTGACATGTCTCCCTACATGTAAGTGGTGTGGGGTGGTGGGAGACATGCAATAGGGATAGGTTACTTATGAACACCAGGAACTGCTTGATTGACAGCTGGATGTTATGGTGGAAAACTACTGAATTAGTTTGCCATGTTTGCAAACCGCAAACAGGTTAGCTTTGTTGAGAACTCTTGCTTGATGTAAACCCAAAGCTCCTTATTTAAAACATCTTTGTTTTCATTAAGAATATTAGTGCTATTGGCATCGGGTGTGCATATTGAAAATCCTTACTAACAATTCTAACTCTGTCAAGGTCCGTGCCCCACTGGGCTAGCCACAATGTTTACAATATAAAACCTACATTTAGTATTGTAGATACTAATCCATAAGCAGAGATGTATAGTAACAAAGTAGAACTACTTCACTACTGTACTTAGGTAGTAAAAGGCGGTATCTGTACTTTTTACTGGAGTATAATTTTTTTCTCCTACTTCCACTTTTACTTCAGTACATATTTTCGATGAGTTTAATACTTTTACTCCGATATTTTTTTTATGTGCTGCATCGTTACTCGTTACAGTTATAAAAATGTTACGAATCATTCCATTCTAAACCCGCACTGCAGCTGACTTTTTTACTCGAGTCTCACTGTCTCTGAGACTCACAAGTCACGACCAATCCCCGACCTGATGCGATGGCTCAGGGGCAGAGCCTCGCTGCCTCTGCCCTACCTTGGCTTGGCCCGAGTCCCACCTCTCGCTTGGCTCTCAAGTGAAGTGGTGGTGGCGAGAGAGGAGAGACACCTGCCTGTGGAGTGATCTCTCTGGGCTCTGGCTGGGGGAGGGACTGTGAGTTACTAGAGTCTAGACTGTCTCTGAGCACTGTGCAGAGCGGCCGCCCAGCGCGGGAGTACTGGATGGAGGTAGGAATATACATAGATCACATTGCACATTACAGACTCTTGCATGATGTACACTATAATGCACATTACAGATTCCTGCACTATATACACTATATTGTACATTACGGACTCCAGCACTATATTGTACATTACAGACTCCTGCTTCTACAACTTTTCATTCAATTTGGCCACACCCACTGTTCACTGTGGCATGCTGCTTTACCACTCTACTTAGGGCATCAGGTGTGCATATTGAAAATCCTTACTAACAATTCTAACTCTGTCAAGGTCTGTGCCCCACTGGGCTAGCCACAATGTTTACAATATAAAACCTACATTTAGTATTGTAGATACTAATCCATAAGCAGAGATGTATAGTAACGAAGTAGAACTACTTCACTACTGTACTTAGGTACTAAAAGGCGGTATCTGTACTTTACTACAGTATAATTTTTTTCTCCTACTTCCAATTTTACTTCAGTACATATTTTCGATGAGTTTAATACTTTTACTCCGATATTTTTTTATGTGCTGCATCGTTACTCATTACAGTTATAAAAATTTTTACGAATCATTCATTCCATTCTAAACCCGCACTGCAGCTGACTTTTACTCGAGTCTCACTGTCTCTGAGACTCACAAGTCACGACCAATCCCGACCTGATGCGATGGCTTAGGGGCAGAGCTTCGCCGCCTCTGCCCTACCTTGGCTTGGCCCGAGTTCCGCCTCTCGCTCGCTCGGCTCTCAAGTGAAGTGGTGGTGGCGAGAGAGGAGAGACACCTGCCTGTGGAGTGATCTCTCTGGGCTCTGGCCTGGGGAGGGACTGTGAGTTACTAGAGTCTAGACTACTAGACTGTCTCTGGGCACTGTGCAGAGCGGCCGCCCAGCGAGGGAGTACTGGATGGAGGTAGGAATATATTCTTCTTTCAGCAGGGGGGACTGGACTGGGGACTGTGGAGAGAGAGGCTGGAGGACTCGAGACAGCCTAAGGTAGGAGAAGTAAGAACTGTCTTGAAGTCAAGTCACTCACTAAGGGGATCAGATCTATTCAATGGGGGGAGGGACCTGCCCTGGCCTGCCCTACTCTAAGGGGGATCTATAATGGGAGGGGGACCCTGGCCTGCTCTAAGGTGGCTCTATAATGGGAGGGGGACACTGGCCTGCTCTAAGGTGAATCTATAATGGGAGGGGGACACTGACCTGCTCTAAGGGGAATCTATAATGGGAGGGGGACCTGGCCTGCTCTAAGTGGGATCTATAATGGGAAGGGGGCCCTGGCCTGCTCTAAGGGGGATCTATAATGGGGGGGGGCCTTGGCCTGCTCTAAGGGGGATCTATAATGGGAGGGGGACCCTGGCCTACTCTAAGGGGATACTGTAATGGGAGGGGGACCCTGGCCTGCTCTAAGGGGATCTTTAATGGGAGGGGGACCCTGGCCTGCTCTAAGGGGGATCTAAAATGGGAGGGGGGCCCTGGCCTTTTGACTACTTTCTTTAATAAATACATAACACAATACTTGTACTTTTACTTTCAGTACTTGAGTAGTAAATTTTAAAATAAACTACTTGCAATACTTAAGTACAAAAAATGTTGAATACTTTAGTACTTCTACTTAAGTGTGGTGCTTAAAGAGCACTTCAACTTCTACTCAAGTCACTTTTTTGATAGAGCACTTGTACTTTTACTCAAGTCTGGGTCTCTAGTACTTTATACATCTATGTCCATAAGTAAGTAAATTTGTTGCTCTTCACTATATCCATAAAGCTTGTATTTGGTCGAA
Source organism: Pelophylax lessonae (assembly GCF_965119305.1). NCBI lineage: Eukaryota > Metazoa > Chordata > Amphibia > Anura > Ranidae > Pelophylax > Pelophylax lessonae. The sequence goes on from NC_138770.1 coordinate 384,956,906, forward strand.
AAAACTATTTTCTGTTAAAATACATTCAAAGGAATCACATAGAATTGTGGACTTGTGTTCAGATTGAACTTGATTTTTTTGCGTTTTACCTACAGCAATTTATAGGTAGATTTGATGGGGGTGCTTTTTTAATGCATTTACATGTTTAAATTGGTGAGTAATTTGAGATAATAGATCATTATTCTGAACATTTTGGAATGGCACATCTTAACATACTAATTTCTCTTTTTTTTTTTTTTGCAGGATAGGCATGTGATCTCCCACATATTTCATATGTATTTAAACTGTTTTCAGTTTTGTTGTCATTTTTGTCTTTGCATTGTTGTGCCTGTCAACACATTGATGTAATAATTTGTCCTACATCTTGGAAAGTTTTTTCCAATACATTTCTGTCACAAATCGTTTCAGTAGCCTCAGTGTCACAGACTTCATTTAATTCCTACACGTACTGTTCTATGCAATTTATATCTTTTAACAATTGCATTTTCTTTCACGGTCACATAAACCTTTTCTAGTGAGCACTGAAATATCTGATGTCTACAGACTTTGTCTGTCACCTTGCCATCACCTTGTTCCTTATGGTCCAGAAACATTAGTGGATGCTTTGTGCCTTCCTATTTTTTTTATGTGACCATTTTATTTTGACCTCAATAACCTCAATGAGATAATGTGACATCTATGCACGTGCCCAAACTCACACTGTTGCACATGCACCTGCAAGGATATCAAATAGGGAGCACTAGCTGTGTCTGTGCAGCTGCTGAATTCTAAGTTATCCTAAGAGGGAGAATTTGGGGAGATTTTTTTTTGTATTGTATTGGGAGGTGAGATTTGGGGAAAGGAGGGAATTAAGACGGGGGGGGGGGGGGGAGGAGGGATTGGGGTGAGAAAGGATTAGTGCTGGTGCAGATAGGGGGAGTAGAGGATTTTTACAGGGGGAAGGACTTGTGCTGAGGAGTGGGGGAAAGTTTGTGCTGGGGGAAGGTTTGGGGAATGCTAAGATTTGTGCTGGGGGCGAGGGGGATTTGGGGCAGGAGAGGATTTGTGTTGGGAGGCAAGAATTAGTTCTGGTAAAGGGGGAGAGGGTGGGAGAGGATTTGTACTGGTGGGAAGGACTTGGGATTGGTAGGGAGACTTTGTACTGGGGATAAGGTTTGGGGAGTGATAACATTTCTGTGGGGGGGGGGGGTTATGTTGGGAGGAAAGAATTAGTGCTGGGGAAGGGGGGGAGGGTGGGAGAGGACTCTTGCATGATATACACTATAATGCACATTACAGATTCCTGCACTATATACACTATATTGTACATTACGGACTCCAGCACTATATTGTACATTACAGACTCCTGCTTCTACAACTTTTCATTCAATTTGGCCACACCCACTGTTCACTGTGGCATGCTGCTTTACCACTCTACTTAGGGTGCCCAAAGGTGTTTTACAATCCCAGCTATGCCCCTGTCCTAGATTTTACATACTGACTGTGAGCCTGCATTACTTTGGATACCCTGTGAATATGATAGGTTTATATTTTATTAAATTCCCTTAATACTACATATACTCTGCTTTTTATCTTGGGGTAGTTTGTAATTACAATTTTCTGTACCCGATTGCGCAACAGAGGCATTCAAAATGTTATCAAGTTATAATATTGTTAGAAAGCGGGTCTTTGAAAAGTGAGCAACAGGATACCCTTTACATGTGGGTATAATTTCTTTTTAACTGCAGATATTTTGACATTTTCTGTAAAAGCACCTTGTAAAACTGAAAGATGATTTATGATAACCTTTCTTTGAAGAACAAGTAATTAAAGATACATTCTTACCATTCTACCATCTTGATGGAGTGTTAACACCTGGGCATCACATGATGAATTCTGAGAGTATGAGAGATATTTCCAGCACTTATAAAGCAATACTTTAACACCACTAATTATATATACAGCATTTGAACTCCAGTATGCACACTTTTAATTTCTCATATGATTCTGAGCTAGTAATTCAAATTTACCATTAATTTAAAAAAATAAGATTAGATGTATTAAAACTCCTTGTCTTTGTTAGTTGGTTAATTTATTCATTTACAAAAATAATATTTAGTTTTTGTTGTATGACTTTAGTCTGCACTCCAGAATTTTTGTCAGCAGGTTGGTTGAAATGATCACAAGAACATAATGTACTTTAGGTGTATAACCCATGCATGCGTACAGGAAATCCTTTTAACGTTAAAGCTGTCAAACTTTACAGAAATCTTTGTATTGTTACCAATTTTAAAACCCTAAATAAAAATTATTATTTATTAATAGAAAAATCGCTACTTCTGTAGTCTTATTGCATAGAAATTGCTGTACAGGTGCTTTCAGGGGTCAGTCCTTTCAAATTTTGAAAGTAATTTAATGTCCAATAATGCAATTGGAAATATAGGCGATTGCCTGAGCATTCGTCTATATTTAACAGAATAGTAGATCACTTGTGGTAGTACACATCCTCACACTTGGTGAATGAGGCATGGATCTCAAAGGAATTCAACACATATGACCAGTAGACCATGTTTGATTCAAATTTCTCATGGCAGCCCACAAATATCCCCCACCACCCATAACAATTCATGGTCCCTGTCTTAGGTAAACACAGCGGCAAAAAAAGGCATTTTATGTCCGTTGAATGCCTAATTTTTGGGGCCTGTAATGGCCGACACTTATTTATCCTGTGAATACCTAATGTACCTCCAGCCACAGAATACAAAGTTCTTTGCTGTCAGGTGGACGCCTGTGGGCTAATTTTTGGGGCCTAGTGACTGACACTTACTTCTGTATCCTGTGAATGCCTAATGTACCTCCAGTCACAGAATACAAAGTTCTTTGCTGTCAGGTGAATGCCTGTTGGCTAATTTCTGGGGCCTGTACTGGCCGACACTTACATCTGTATCCTGTAAATGCCTAATGTACCTCCAGCCACAGAATAAAAAGTTATTTTCTATCAGGTGCAAGCCTGTTGGCTAATTTTTGGGGCCTGTACTGGCCGACACTTACTTCTTTATCCTGTGAGTGCCTAATTTTTCAGACTGGAATTGAAAATCAATGGGTAAACGTTCCGCTAAATTGTGTAACGGATGCGGACCCATTTTAAAGACGTGTGAATGGACCCTATATGTATTTGACATGTATTTACCGGCTGCTGTCAGTTCTGGCTGATTTAGAAAAAAATATATATATTTTTTTTGCTGAAAATTTTTTTTTTATGCCAACTTTTTTAATAGCAATACTTCTGGTATGTCAGTGTCCATGTTGTGGGACTATGTGTGCATAGCTAGTAAGTATTTTGTGGCTGCAAATATGACCTGGAGGTTTTTAATGTTCACCTGCCATTAAAATGAATGGGACCCCCCCGTGAACCTGCGGTTCGCAAACATTTGAGCGAGTTCGCACGAACCGTTCGTGAACCGTCCCGTCAGATGTTCGTCCATCACTAATAGCCAGAACCACCTCTGGAGGGAGTCTGGTCCACATTTTCACAGCTCTTACGGTGAAGAAACCTTTCCATATTTGGAGACTAAATCTGTTTTCCTCTTGACGTAAAGAGTGCCCCCTCTATGTTGACCTTAAAGTGAACAACTCAACACCAAGTTCACTATATGGACCCCTTATGTATTTATACATGTTGATCATATCCCCCCTTAATCTCCTCTTCTCAAGAGAGAATACATTCAGTTCCTCTAATCTTTTCTCATAGCTGAGGTCCTCCATGCCTCTTATCAGTTTGGTTGCCCTTCTCTGCACTTTCTCCAGTTCCCCAATATCCTTTTTAAGAACTGGTGCCCAAAACTGAACTTCATATTCCAGATGAGGTCTTACTGATCTGTTCAGGGGCAAAATGATCTCTCTCTCTGGAGTCCATGCCTCTGTTAATACAAGAAAGGACTTTTCTTGCTTTGGAAACAGCAGCTTGGCATTGCATGCTATTATTAATCTTATGATCTACCAGAACATCAAGATCCTTCTCCGCTATGGATTCCCCCAGTTCTACTGCACCTAGTATGTAAGATGCATGCATATTCTTAGCCCCCAAGTGCATATCTTTATATTTATCAACATTAAACCTCATTTGCCACATACAGTGCCTTGCAAAAGTATTCGGCCCCCTTGAACTTTGCGACCTTTTGCCACATTTCAGGCTTCAAACATAAAGATATAAAACTGTAATTTTTTGTGAAGAATCGACAACAAGTGGGACACAATCATGAAGTGGAACGAAATTTTTTGGATATTTCAAACTTTTTTAACAAATAAAAAACTGAAAAATTGGGCGTGCAAAATTATTCAGCCCCCTTAAGTTAATACTTTGTAGCGCCACCTTTGTAAGTCGCTTGGGGTATGTCTCTATCAGTTTTGCACATTGAGAGACTGAAATTTTTGCTCATTCCTCCTTGCAAAACAGCTCAAGGTCAGTGGGGTTGGATGGAGAGCGTTTGTTAACAGCAGTTTTCAGTTCTTTCCACAGATTCTCGATTGGATTCAGGTCTGGACTTTGACTTGGCCATTCTAACATCTGGATATGTTTATTTGTGAACCATTCCATTGTAGATTTTGCTTTATGTTTTGGATCATTGTCTTGTTGGAAGACAAATCTCCGTCCCAGTCTCAGGTCTTTTGCAGACTCCATCAGGTTTTCTTCCAGAATGGTCCTGTATTTGGCTCCATCCATCTTCCCATCAATTTTAACCATCTTCCCTGTCCCTGCTGAAGAAAAGCAGGCCCAAACCATGATGCTGCCACCACCATGTTTGACAGTGGGGATGGTATGTTCAGGGTGATGAGCTGTGTTGCTTTTACGCCAAACATAACATTTTGCATTGTTGCCAAAAAGTTCGATTTTGGTTTCATCTGACCAGAGCCCCTTCTTCCACATGTTTGGTGTGTCTCCCAGGTGGCTTGTGGCAAACTTTAAACTACACTTTTTATAGATATCTTTAAGAAATGGCTTTCTTCTTGCCACTCTTCCATAAGGGCCAGATTTGTGCAGTATACAACTGATTGTTGTCCTATGGACAGAGTCTCCCAGCTGTAGATCTCTGCAGTTCATCCAGAGTGATCATGGGCCTCTTGGCTGCATCTCTGATCAGTCTTCTCCTTGTATGAGCTGAAAGTTTAGAGGGACGGCCAGGTCTTCGTAGATTTGCAGTGGTCTGATACTCCTTCCATTTCAATATTATCGCTTGCACAGTGCTCCTTGGGATGTTTAAAGCTTGGGAAATCTTTTTGTATCCAAATCCGGCTTTAAACTTCTCCACAACAGTATCTCGGACCTGCCTGGTGTGTTCCTTGTTCTTCATGACGCTCTCTGCGCTTTAAACGGACCTCTGAGACTATCACAGTGCAGGTGCATTTATACGGAGACTTGATTACACACAGGTGGATTCTATTTATCATCATTAGTCATTTAGGTCAACATTGGATCATTCAGAGATCCTCAATGAACTTCTGGAGAGAGTTTATGATATATATAAATCCGCACTTAGGATATTAATAGGTTCCTTATCAGTGATGGCTGCTGCCCACCTATTAAACTTTATTTCCGAAGATATATAGTATGAAATGGAAAATCAAAGGAGGTGTGTGGCGCTGCCAATATACTTAATCTTCTGTAACACGTCTCCAAAGGTGTCAAAGTGCAAAATAAATACTCTCAAATATAATAAATGTGACCTGAATGGTGTTAAAAAACTTGTAAAGTGCTGAGGGCAGTAATCCTGTGCTGTGTGTATTCTAAATGTGAAAAATGAATCAATGAATCCGTGATAAGTGACCCTGTTGGGTAAATAATAATAAATTATGGTCTTGAATCCAAAAATTTCAATCCAACCTAGTGGTAACCATGTGTCACCACAACTGGAAATATAAATATATAAATAGTGATATACTGATGATAAAATTGATGTGGTATAAAAATGGTGATAAAGATAGTGAAAAAATATATAAACACCTATAAATATATAAATAGACACCTATATAAATCTTTGGAGGAATGACATAAAACCGCAAGCAACTGTATATAAAACTTTGCAGCAGGTATATAGAAACAACCATAAATTATAGCAGCATTAATCAGAGTAATACAAGAGAAAAATAGTCCATAAATGTTTAAAACAAGAGTAGTAATAAGTCCATAGATATTAAGTGCAAACAAAGTGACTTCAGTGCAGGTGCATTTAAATGTTGCTTTGAGGGTGCCCGGATTTCAGTGACCAGTGTCTGTGGAACGCACGGCGTCCCGGAAGTGCGCGACCGCAACAGTTGTATACCTGCCGATTGACTCTTTATGTTTGTGAGTACCTTTCTTTTATATTAATAAAACCTTGTTAAACGGTACTACCCTATGTGAGCCTTATTTCCCACATACCCGAGGATACCCCAGTTTCCAAGGACAGTGTGACGAAGGACTCGGGCAGGTCAGGACCATACCCCTATCTTTAAGACCATCCAGGGAGAACAGAGGGGATACAGAGGCAATATATCCAAGGCCTGATACCCCTGTAGGGGTGACTACCTCTGGTGAGTGTGGTCCTAAGGGTACGGGGAGCACAGAGTGGTCACTGAAATCCGGGCACCCTCAAAGCAACATTTAAATGCACCAGCACTGAAGTCACTTTGTTTGCACTTAATATCTATGGACTTATTACTAGTGATGTCGCGAACCTAAAATTCGCGGTTCGCGAACGGCGAACGCGAACATCGGCAAATGTTCGCGAACCGGCGAACCGGGCGAACCGCCATAGACTTCAATAGGCAGGCGAATTTTAAAACACACAGGGACTCTTTCTGGCCACAATAGTGATGGAAAAGTTGTTTCAAGGGGACTAACACCTGGACTGTGGCATGCCGGAGAGGGATCACGCAAAAAAAAGTTCTTAAAAATTATAATTTTTTGATAGAGAGCCAATTATTGGAAAAATTAAAAAAAAATAAAAATAAAAAATTTCTTTGAATTTAGCATCTGGGGGGTCTAAAAAGTGTACCTGTGAAGTTTCAGCTCTGTAGCATGTCCAGAACCCCTAAAAAACAGCATTTTTCTTATATTTTCAGGAATATGGCTTCTCTGCGGCTGGCTTTTACTCTTGCAGGCATTTAGCGGGCATTTTTTTAGGCAGGCATGTCATTTTTTGTATTTAGTGTCTGGGGGGTCACAAAAGTGTACCTGTCAAGTTTCAGCTCTGTAGCATGTCCAGAACCCCTAAAAAACAGCATTTTTCTTATATTTTCAGGAATACGGCTTCTCTGCGGCTGGCTTTTTCTCTTGCAGGCATTTATCGGGCATTTTTTTAGGCAGGCATGTCATTTTTTGTATTTAGTGTCTGGGGGGTCTAAAAAGTGTACCTGTCAATTTTCAGCTCTGTAGCATGTCCAGAACCCCTAAAAAACAGCATTTTTCTTATATTTTCAGGAATACGGCTTCTCTGCGGCTGTCTTTTTCTCTTGCAGGCATTTATCGGGCATTTTTTTAGGCAGGCATGTCATTTTTTGTATTTAGTGTCTGGGGGGTCACAAAAGTGTACCTGTCAAGTTTCAGCTCTGTAGCATGTCCAGAACCCCTAAAAAACAGCATTTTTCTTATATTTTTCAGGAATACGGCTTCTCTGCGGCTGTCTTTTTCTCTTGCAGGCATTTATCGGGCATTTTTTTAGGCAGGCATGTCATTTTTTGTATTTAGTGTCTGGGGGGTCTAAAAAGTGTACCTGTCAATTTTCAGCTCTGTAGCATGTCCAGAACCCCTAAAAAACAGCATTTTTCTTATATTTTCAGGAATACGGCTTCTCTGCGGCTGTCTTTTTCTCTTGCAGGCATTTATCGGGCATTTTTTTAGGCAGGCATGTCATTTTTTGTATTTAGTGTCTGGGGGGTCACAAAAGTGTACCTGTCAAGTTTCAGCTCTGTAGCATGTCCAGAACCCCTAAAAAACAGCATTTTTCTTATATTTTCAGGAATACGGCTTCTCTGCGGCTGGCTTTTTCTCTTGCAGGCATTTATCGGGCATTTTTTTAGGCAGGCATGTCATTTTTTGTATTTAGTGTCTGGGGGGTCACAAAAGTGTACCTGTCAAGTTTCAGCTCTGTAGCATGTCCAGAATCCCTAAAAAACAGCATTTTTCTTATATTTTCAGGAATACGGCTTCTCTGCGGCTGGCTTTTTCTCTTGCAGGCATTTATCGGGCATTTTTTTAGGCAGGCATGTCATTTTTTGTATTTAGTGTCTGGGGGGTCTAAAAAGTGTACCTGTCAATTTTCAGCTCTGTAGCATGTCCAGAACCCCTAAAAAACAGCATTTTTCTTATATTTTCAGGAATACGGCTTCTCTGCGGCTGTCTTTTTCTCTTGCAGGCATTTATCGGGCATTTTTTTAGGCAGGCATATCATTTTTTGTATTTAGTGTCTGGGGGGTCTAAAAAGTGTACCTGTCAAGTTTCAGCTCTGTAGCATGTCCAGAACCCCTAAAAAAAAGCATTTTTCTTATATTTTCAGGAATACGGCTTCTCTGCGGCTGGCTTTTTCTCTTGCAGGCATATATATCAGTGGTGGGTGGGCAGTGGCACAGTACACTGTGGACCTGGCAGCAGTCACTGGCACCCAGGCAACTGCAATTTAAAAAATATATATATTTTTTTTACTTTGCAAGCTGCTGTGCCACTTTATATATCAGTGGTGGGTGGGCAGTGGCACAGTACACTCTCTGTGGACCTGACAGCAGTCACTGGCACCCAGGCAACTGCAATTTAAAAAAATATATATTTTTTTTACTTTGCAAGCTGCTGTGCCACCTTATATATCAGTGGTGGGTGGGCAGTGGCACAGTACACTCTCTGTGGACCTGACAGCAGTCACTGGCACCCAGGCAACTGCAATTTAAAAAAAATATATTTTATTTTACTTTGCAAGCTGCTGTGCCACCTTATATATCAGTGGTGGGTGGGCAGTGGCACAGTACACTCTCTGTGGACCTGACAGCAGTCACTGGCACCCAGGCAACTGCAATTTAAAAAAATATATATATTTTTTTTACTTTGCAAGCTGCTGTGCCACCTTATATATCAGTGGTGGGTGGGCACACAGTGGCACTGCAGTGGGCACAGTACACTCTGTGGACCTGACAGTCACTGGCAGCCCAGGCAACTGCAATAATAAAAAATATTTTTTTTTTCAATTTATTGCAACAAGATGCTGTGCCAACGTATATATATCAGTGGTGGGCAGTGCACTGCAGTGGGTACAGTGCACTCTGTGGACCTGACACAGCACTCACTGCAATTATGACAGAGGAAAAAAAAATATTTTTTAAAATGCCAGGTACTGTGCCTGTGCCACCCGAAATGAGTGTGGTGTGCACACAGTACAGTCTGTGGTAGGTCTGTGGCCTCTCACACACAGCGGGCAGGCAACTGCAGTGTACAATAGATATATATATATATATATATATATATATATATAAAGAAAAAAATCTATTACCTTACCAGCCCTTAAAAGGGCTTTTGGGGACACTATATATATATATATATATATGTATATATATAAATAAAAAAATCCTCAATTACCAGCCCTTAAAAGGGCTTTTGGGGACACTAGATAGATATAGATATATATATATATGAAGAAACAACTCAATTACCAGCCCTTAAAAGGGCTTTTGGGGACGCTAGGTATATATATATATATATATATATATAAAAAAAAAACACAAATACCAGCCCTTAGAAGGGCTTTTTGGGGTGCTGATATTACAGCAGTAGTGGACCAAGAACACTGCAAGACCAGGAACACTGACTAACTGTCCCTAGCTTAACAGCAGCAGCAGCAGCAGCAGCAGCAGCTCTCCCTACTCTCACTACACACACTGCTTCAGAATGATCTAAGATGGATGCTGCCCTTGCTTATTTATAGGAGGTGGGAGGGTGTGGGAGGGAGGTACGCTGATTGGCTGGAAATGTGTCTGCTGACTGTAAAGTTCAGGGTCAAAGTTTGCCTCAATGATGTCTTATGGGGGGCGGACCGAACATCGCATATGTTCGCCGGCAGCGGCGAACGCGAACATGCTAAGTTCGCCGGGAACTGTTCGCCGGCGAACAGTTCTATACATCTCTACTTATTACTACTCTTGTTTTAAACATTTATGGACTATTTTTCTCTTGTATTACTCTGATTAATGCTGCTATAATTTATGGTTGTTTCTATATACCTGCTGCAAAGTTTTATATACAGTTGCTTGCGGTTTTATGTCATTCCTCCAAAGATTTATATAGGTGTCTATTTATATATTTATAGGTGTTTATATATTTTTTCACTGTCTTTATCACCATTTTTATACCACATCAATTTTATCATCAGTATATCACTATTTTTATATTTATAATTCCAGTTGTGGTGACACATGGTTACCACTAGGTTGGATTGAAATTTTTGGATTCAAGACCATAATTTATTATTATTTACCCAACAGGGTCACTTATCACGGATTCATTGATTCATTTTTCACATTTAGAATACACACAGCACAGGATTACTGCACTCAGCACTTTACAAGTTTTTTAACACCATTCAGGTCACATTTATTATATTTGAGAGTATTTATTTTGCACTTTGACACCTTTGGAGACATGTACAGAAGATTAAGTATATTGGCAGCGCCACACACCTCCTTTGATTTTCCACTTCATACTATATATCTCTGGAAATATAGTTTAATAGGTGGGCAGCTGCACTGAAAGTAAAGGGGCTAAATCATTTTGCACGCCCAATTTTTCAGTTTTTTATTTGTTAACAAAGTTTGAAATATCCAATAAATTTCGTTCTACTTCATGATTGTGTCCCACTTGTTGTTGATTCTTCACAAAAAATTACAGTTTTATATCTTTATGTTTGAAGCCTGAAATGTGGCAAAAGGTCGCAAAGTTCAAGGGGGCCGAATACTTTCGCAAGGCACTGTAGTGGCCCAATGAAACCGTGCATTGAGGTCAGCTTGTAAGTTGGAGACATCCTGTAAAGAAGTTATTCCACTGCAAACTTGGTGTCATCTGCAAAGACTGAAATGCTACTTTTAATCCCAGACCCTATATCATTTATAAAGATATTAAAAAGTAAGGGTCCCAACACTGAACCTTGGGGTATACCACTGATAACTTTAGACCATTCAGAGTAAGAATCATTAACCACTACTCTCTGAACTACTTCTAATTATTTTGCACATTCAGAGAGTTCCGACAGGTTTTTATTGGTGACTGATGATACACTGCATACAACTTCTGAAAAAATGATGTTATCTGATGAAGACCAGGAATAGAATCAATTGTATCTAAAATGCACAATTCAAGCCTATGACACAAGCAGTGCCATTTCACAAGTTGTGGATATTTTTCACTAAGTCGTTCCAGAACACCTAACTTTCTTCCAAGCAGTACACTTGCACCATCACTACAAACCCCAATCAAGTTTTTTTAGCAAGAAAGTCATTGCTGAATCCGTGTTTAGAAAGACAAGCTAGAAGAGTTACTTCAATAGACTGTGCATCTGCTTTAGGCAAATCAAGCAAATTTTCACTAAGTCGTCCCAGAACACCTGACCGTCTTACAAGCATTACACTTGCACCATCACTACAAACCCCAATGAAGTTTTTAGCAAGAAAGTCATTACTGAACCCATATTTAGAAAGACAAGCTAGAAGAGTGACATCAATAGACTGTGCATCTGCTTTAGGCAAATCAAGCAAATCGAGAAAGAAAGTGACTGGGTCTTTTCCGTTAACAGAGGCACGAATATAAACAATTAACACTGAATGTGAAGAAACTGTAGTAGAATTATCAATACATATAGGCATTTTTGGAGCCTGTTCAACAATTGCCTTGCAAATCCTTTTTCTCATTTCACTGGCAATGCTATCTATTATTTGTATACTCACTATGGAGAATACTTCCCAAGTCTGCACCATTTGCAACTTGCAAGCTGAAAAGATCTTGGAAGTCTGTGAAAGGGTGATTTTGTTCTGCACAAAAGGATGCAGTGCGAAATACTTTATTGGTGGACGTAAACTTATGCTTCTGCTGTTCTGCAATGTTGGATTGCAAAATCTCCTTTCTAGATACAGCTTGAATATCTCCTGACTTTACATGTGCTTCTGAAATCTTATGTACAGTATATGGCTTTTTGTACGCAGTGAGGTCAACATATCTTTTTTGTTTTGCCATATGGAGCAATCATACCAGTGCTCCGTTCTTTTGAAATAGATACACCCTGTGAAACAGACACTCCAAGGTGTTTAACCTCAAGACACACACTGCATCCTAAAAGGCCATTTTCTACAAACAGCAAAGGGTACTTTTTTTAAGTTCTAGCCACTGATTCTGGTCCCAACATTCTGGTAGAAGAAATCTCTAACTAACATCAGCAGCTGTAGCTTCAGTAACTAAGTCAACTACAGCTGAGTTATTGACTGGTGTAGTTTCTGTAGAAGACACTGGGTCATCCTGCTGAAGCAGAGGCTCACACTGAGATGAGCAACTTGCAGACTCAGTATGGGATTTTTTTACTGGAAGCCTTTGAGAAGAAATCTATAATGCTGCCCTTTTGTTTGCTCATTTCTGTACAAATAAAAATTATAATCCAAAACATAATAATCTACTAAAAGAGATGGTGGAAAGGGTGGAACACACATTGGGTTCTGCAAGAAATCTAAAAGATGGCAAAAACCTTTGAAGCCAAAATTGTAATCAAATAATGTCCTAATAATGTAGTATTTTTTCCATTACTCAGATATATAGGTTTTGTGTTCTGCATTCATCTTGAACACTACTTTTTGCACATCACTTTTTTTATTTTTTATTTTGTGAATCTCTCATTTTAGTTTATGGCATTTACATTAAATATTTTAATTAAAATGAATACATTTAAATTCCCCCAGTACATTTTGATGCTTTCTTTCCCCTGGCTGTACCTGTTGCTTGAGAGCCTCACTAGCCTCACACCCCGAGTTGGCTGGGGTGTGTGTAATGTAGTAGGATGCCTGTTCCTTGCACTTCACAGAGCAGCTCCGCGTGGCTCCCGCTGCACTTTGACCCATGGCATCACTTCCCCCATAGGGAGATGCACAGAGCTGCTGTGAATAATTCCGGGGGAAGCTAAAGGAGGACTACTGGCAGCCTACTGAGGCTCTGTTTCGAGCCTCTGCTCAGCCTCAATCAGTGTGCGGCACTTTTTATTGTGAGCTGTGTCCATGGCTGGACAGTGGTGACTCTAAAAACAAGATAAAGGGGGGCACATAATATATCACAGTCAAAACTGGGGGGGGGGGGGGAATCATCATTTTCACCACTATATCATACCACTAAAAAAAATGAAATACGAGAGTAAGGCAGTATACAAAGATACCTTTTTATTGTACTATCCGAACACTTAAAAGACAAGCTTTCAAGAGTTTTCCTTTCTAACTCAGGTATTGCTTAAGACCTTAGAAAGAGGAAAAATCTAAGCTTTTCCTTATAGTTTAAAGTAGGGATAGACTGATTATCGGCAAGGCCGATATATCGGGGGCCGATATGCACTTTCTCGATATATCAGTATCGGCATCGGAACTGGCCGATATTGCTGATATTTTTGTGACGCCATTCTGCCTTCTTAGGCTGCCTCCCTTGCCTTGGACAGCCTCATCTGGAGTGGGGAGCCATATACCCACAGAAGCCCGGTGCCAGCCAGCCACCCACCCACATCCACAGGCCATGTACCAGCCAGCCACAGGCACTGTACCAGCAAGCCAGCCAGCCACCCACAGGCCCTGTACCAGCCAGACACCCACAGGCCCTGTATTTGCCAGCCACAGGCACTGTACCAGCCAGCCAGCCACCCACAGGCCCTGTACCAGCCAGCCACCCACAGCCCCTGTGCCAGCCAGCCACCCACCACAGGGTGCCAGCCAGCCAGACAGCCACCCACCACAGGGTGTCATACTGCCAGCCACCCACCACAGGGTGCCTGACAGCCTGCCGCCCACAGACAGGGTGCCAGACAGCCAGCCACCCACAAGCCCTGTACCAGCCAGCCAAAGGCACTGTACCAGCCAGGCACCCACAGGCCCTGTACCAGCCAGCCACCCACAATAGGGTCCAGCCAGCCACCCACCACAGGGTGCCAGCCAGCCAGCCAGCCACCCACCACAGGGTGCCAGAAAGACAGCCATTAAGCATTAAACAAAAATTAACATGTTTAGTACCAGATTTGTGTTAAAAATTGTCTTTATTTTCTAAACTTTAAATGTACAAAGTATCGGCCCATATCGGCCGATACTGATACATTGCGACCAAAATATCGTTATCGGCCCTGAAAAAACCACATTGGTCTATCCCTAGTTTAAAGTATTTTAAGAAAACAGTTTACGCAGTAATAGCCCCTAGTATTGGTGCCAGTTTACGCAGTAATAAAACCTAGTATTGGTGCCAGTTTACGCAGTAATAAAGCCTAGTATTGGTGCCAGTTTACACAGTAATAACCCCTAGTATTGGTGCCAGTTTACAAAGTAATAACTCGTAGTATTGGTGCCAGTTGAGGCAGTATTAAAGCCTAGTATTGATACCAGTTTACGCAGTAATAAAGCCTAGTATTGATGCCAGTTTATGCAGTGATAAAGCCTAGTATTGATGCCAGTTTACGCAGTAATAAAGCCTAGTATTGATGCCAGTTTACACTGTAATAAAGCCTAGTATAATATATAATATATATCGGGGGCCGATATGCACTTTCTCGATATATCAGTATCGGCATCGGAACTGGCCGATATTGCTGATATTTTTGTGACGCCATTCTGCCTTCTTAGGCTGCCTCCCTCGCCTTGGACAGCCTCATCTGGAGTGGGGAGCCATATACCCACAGAAGCCCGGTGCCAGTCAGCCACCCACCCACATCCACAGGCCATGTACCAGCCAGCCACAGGCACTGTACCAGCAAGCCAGCCAGCCACCCACAGGCCCTGTACCAGCCAGACACCCACAGGCCCTGTATTTGCCAGCCACAGGCACTGTACTAGCCAGCCAGCCACCCACAGGCCCTGTACCAGCCAGCCACCCACAGCCCCTGTGCCAGCCAGCCACCCACCACAGGGTGCCAGCCAGCCAGACAGCCACCCACCACAGGGTGTCATACTGCCAGCCACCCACCACATGGTGCCAGACAGCCTGCCACCCACAGACAGGGTGCCAGACAGCCAGCCACCCACAAGCCCTGTACCAGCTAGCCAAAGGCACTGTACCAGCCAGGCACCCACAGGCCCTGTACCAGCCAGCCACCCACAATAGGGTCCAGCCAACCATCCACCACAGGGTGCCAGCCAGCCAGCCAGCCACCCACCACAGGGTGCCAGAAAGACAGCCATTAAGCATTAAACAAAAATTAACATGTTTAGTACCAGATTTGTGTTAAAAATTGTCTTTATTTTCTAAACTTTAAATGTACAAAGTATCGGCCGATACTGATACATTGCGACCAAAATATCGTTATCGGCCCTGAAAAAAACCACATTGGTCTATCCCTAGTTTAAAGTATTTTAAGAAAACAGTTTACGCAGTAATAGCCCCTAGTATTGGTGCCAGTTTACGCAGTAATAAAGCCTAGTATTGGTGCCAGTTTACGCAGTAATAAAGCCTAGTATTGGTGCCAGTTTACACAGTAATAACCCCTAGTATTGGTGCCAGTTTACAAAGTAATAACTCATAGTATTGGTGCCAGTTGAGGCAGTATTAAAGCCTAGTATTGATACCAGTTTACGCAGTAATAAAGCCTAGTATTGATGCCAGTTTATGCAGTGATAAAGCCTAGTATTGATGCCAGTTTACGCAGTAATAAAGCCTAGTATTGATGCCAGTTTACACTGTAATAAAGCCTAGTATTTGTGCCAGTTTACGCAGTAATAACCCCTAGTATTGGTGCCAGTTTATACAGTAATAAACCCCTAGTATTGGTGCCAGTTTAAGCAGTAATAACCCCTAGTATTGTTGCCAGTTTACGCAGTAATAAGGCCTAATATTGGTGCCAGTTTACACAGTAATAAAGCCTAGTATTGGTGCCAGTTTATGCATTAATAAAGCCTAGTATTGATGCCATGCTTTCAGTGCATTAAAGGTAGGGAAGAATAGTGAGACCTGCCAACCACAGTGATGAAAGTGTTAAGGCCAGTCGGGACAATGGCAGCGGTCTTAACACTTTTATCAACTTCATGGCAGATCTTTGTGATTTCCACCATTGGTCTCCTGCTACAGTACTGCAAACCTCTCCATCCGGGACTCCTTCCCTCCACCACACGCCACAGCGAAACTAAGTGAGAAGGCTGCTACAGCACACCTCTCCATCTGGGACTCATGCTCTTACAGCAGGGGTGCCCAACCTTTTGAGGAGCGAGGGCAACTTTTGGGACTTGTTAACTGGTGGCAGGTCACAATGAGCAGAGCAGACAGATGACAGGTCTGTGTCTACTCACCATATGCAGAGCAAACACGGACACAGCCCGCTCTACTCTATGGACCCTCTCATCCGCCCTGACAGATGGGGACGGATTCCCTTCTGTTTTTTAAATTAGATTGGATTGGAGATAGGCGGGTGTAAACGAACACAAGTCTGTTTACATCTGACACTCTATAGAGGTGAATGGAGGATCCGATTAGGTCCACCTGAAAAACAGACAGGTGGATACGATCGTGTGAAATGGGCCTAAAGCTGCTTTTACAAGGATGCACTACGGTTTACCTGCAACTCAACTGACCTCAATCTTCACTTCTTCCTCAGGATTTTTGCAGGTATCTCTGGCTGCTGCTGTCCCCCAGGGGGTATGGCTGATGGCTGCTTCTGGCTGTCCTCCAGGGTTTGTACTTCTTTGTGATTTCCCCATTGGTCTCCTGCTACAGTACTGCACACCTTTCCATCCGGGACTCCTTACCTCCACCACAAACCACAGCGAAACTAAGGGGGAAGGCTGCTACAGCACACCTCTCCATCCGAGATTCATGCTCTTACAGCAGGGATGCCCAACCTTTTGAGGAGAGAGGGCCACTTTTGGGACTTGGAAACTGGTTGCAGGTCACAATGAGCGGAGCAGACAGATGACAGGTCTGTGTCTACTCAGCATATGCAGAGCAAACACGGACACAGCCTGCTCTACTCTATGGACCCTCTCATCCGCCCTGACAGATGGGGACGGATTCCCTTCTGTTTTTTAAATTAGATTGGATTGGAGATAGGCGGGTGTAAACGAACACAAGTATGTTTACATCTGACACTCTATAGAGGTGAATGGAGGATCCGATTAGGTCCACCTGAAAAACAGACAGGTGGATACGATCGTGTGAAATGGGCCTAAAGCTGCTTTTACAAGGATGCACTACGGTTTACCTGCAACTCAACTGACCTCAATCTTCACTTCTTCCTCAGGATTTTTGCAGGTATCTCTGGCTGCTGCTGTCCCCCAGGGGGTATGGCTGATAGCTGCTTCTGGTTGTCCTCCAGGGTTTGTACTTCTTTGTGATTTCCCCATTGGTCTCCTTTTACAGTACTGCACACCTTTCCATCCGGGACTCCTTACCTCCACCACAAACCACAGCGAAACTAAGGGGGAAGGCTGCTACAGCACACCTCTCCATCCGAGATTCATTCTCTTACAGCAGGGATGCCCAACCTTTTGAGGAGAGAGGGCCACTTTTGGGACTTGGAAACTGGTTGCAGGTCACAATGAGCGGAGCAGACAGATGACAGGTCTACTCAGCATATGCAGAGCAGACACGGATACAGCCCACTCTTCTCTATGGACCCTCTGATACGTCCTGACAGATGGGGATGGATTCCCTTCTGTTTTTTAAATTAGATTGGATTGGAGATAGGCCGGTGTAAATGAACACAAGTCTGTTTATATCTGACACTCTATAGAGGTGAATGGAGGGTCCGATTAGGTCCACCTGAAAAACAGACAGGATTGACCTGATTGTGTGAAATGGGCCTAAAGCTGCTTTTACACGGAAGCACTACGGTTTACCTGCAACTCAACTGACCTCAACTTTCACTTCTTACTCAGAATTCTTGCAGGTATCACTGGCTGCTGCTGTCCCCTAAGAGGTATGGCTGATGGCTGCTTCTGGCTGTCCTCCAGGGCTTGTACTGGTGGTGGGTACTACTGGGGGGGGGGGGTACTGCTGGTGGGTACTGCTGGCTGGTTGGTATTGGTGACAAGTGCTGCTGATGGGTAAAGCTGGCTGGTATTGTTGGTGGGTAATGCTGGCTGGTACTGCTGGTAGATACTGCTGGTACTGTTGGTGGGTACTGCTGGCTGGTACTACTGGCAGGTACTTCTGGCTGGTACTCCTGGAAGATACTGCTGGGTGGTACTACTGGTGGGTACTACTGGCAGGTACTGCTGGAGGGTACTACTGGCAGGTACTGCTGGCTGGTACTGCTGGCTGGTACTACTGAGTGGTACTGCTGGTGGGTACTACTGGCTGGTACTGCTGACTGATTTTACTGGCAGATACTGATGACTGGTACTGTTGGTGGGTACTGCTGGCAGGTGCTGCTGGTGGGTACTGCTGGCAGGTGCTGCTGGTGGGTACTGCTGGCAGGTACTGTTGGTGGGTACTGCTGGCTGGTACTACTGGCTGGTACTGCTGACAGGTGCTGCTGGTGGGTACTGCTGGTGGGTACTGCTGGCTGCCACTGTTGGCTGGTACTGCTGGTACGTAATGCTGGCTGGTACTACTGGCTGGTACTGCTGGCTGGTACTGCTGGTGGGTACTGCTGGTGGGTACTGCTGGCTGGTACTGTCGGTGGGTACTGCTGGTGGGTACTGCTGGCGGGTACTGCTGGCGGGTACTGTTAGTGGGTACTGCTAGTGGGTACTGCTGGTGGGTACTGCTGGCAGGTATTGCTGATGGGTACTGCTGGAAGGTGCAGCTGATAGGTACTGCTGGCTGGTACTGCTGGTGGGTACTGTGGGCTGGTACTGCTGACAGGTACTAATGGTGGGTACTGCTGGCAGGTACTGCTGGTGTGTTCTGCTGGTGGGTACTGCTGGCTGGTACTGTTGGTGGGTACTGCTGGCTTTTACTGCTGACTGGTACTGTTGGTGGGTACTGCTGGCTGGTACTGCTGGTGAGTACTGCTGGCGGGTACTGCTGGCTGCTACTGCTGGCTAGTGCTGGTGGTGGGTACTGCTGGATGGTTCCTGACCTACGGTCCATCCACAAGCATCAGTGTAAATCTGTGACAGGAGCCAGCACTGGACGAAGCATGCAGCTGCAGTGGAGAGCTGAGCCGATGCTTCCTCTATCGCTCCTGTCACAGGCAGAGTACATTTGGTATCACTCCGTCTGTGACAGGAGGTGGCACTATACAGGAAGCATCGGCTCTGCTTCCTCTAGTGTCTGCTGAGCGGCTCTGTTCTTCACACACACAGATGCCACAGACAGCTTCCATACAAAGACCAGTGACAGTCAGTCTTGCAGGATGCTGTTGCTAACGGGAACGGTGTTCCTGCTGTGGAAAAAGTACAGGAACGCCGTTCCCATGCATTCCTGAAGGACTCGAGCCCTGTTAGGAGTGCTTAAGCTGTAAAATGCTGTAAAATACAAAGTTAGAGTTCTCTATCATTTATCTTAGTGACTACAGGGATACAAATCAAACTGGGTTTTACCAGCATGACTATCCTTGCACAGCTATATTTCTTTGTCTGTTTGGGATGTTGTAGCAGCTCCACTGAATTCTCTATCATAACATAAAGGTTTCCATGGAATCTTTTCAATTGCAGAGTTTCTTCATTTAAACCTATTCTCCTTTATATCATAGCATTGCTAACATTATGTAATAAATATTGTTAAAGAATGAGCTCTCCTTGGTTCTGTACAAAAGATCTAGCCAAGGTGACATGCTTTAAAGGTTTCTACACTATATTCAAGAGTTTTTCAGAATGCTTCAGAATAAGAACAGACCTTTACAGAGACACCCAGGATTTTATTCTAAAAAGGCATTTGTGTACCAATGCTCTCCAAGGATTCTAAACGTACAGTATGTGTTGATACAACAATAGATGGTCATTTACAATAAGCATATGTAGGTTAAAATGGAACTGTTAAAATATTCTATCTTTAGAAAAAAAATCTTAAAGACATTCAATAACAAGACAGTTAATAAATCACATGTCTATAATGCGCCTTCAATTTTACTTGGACTGTAAAGTGCAAATCTTATTTCACAGGTGATGAAGCAAATTTCATATACTGTCACAAGGGAAACATAATTATTAATATTTTTGAGTGTTAAACATAGTTTCTTGTATAATATTATTGAGACTGAAAGTAAAATTCAGTGAACCTAATGTACCCTTCAAGAGAGTTGTAGTTAAACCATTATACATATCTAGCTTGCACAGTTACGATATATCACTATGCATAACCAAAATGGTATAATGTATTTAATTGTAACATGCCCATTTTGTGACATTGTTATTAAAAATGACCTCTGTGTGCCAGTCTCCAGCCATGCTTTTTAAAACTGTAAAAAATTACAGTGTTCTTGTAAACATGGTAACACTGGTGCATGCACTACTCTGTATTCTGAACAACTCTAACATTGTCATTTTCTGCTCATGTGATCTACTCACTGCTTTTTCTATTACCTTATTTTCTTATTACAAGTTACATAGGGATTAATATGTACTTGCAGTAGATATGCTCTCTCATGTACTGTTTTGTCCGTATTTTTGTTCCTGTAGTTTCAGGTTATTATTGTTTTTGTTTCATTGTTTTTGTGTTTCTTACTCGTTCCTTCAGTCAGTTTTAGTTCTACACAGAAACAGGCCTTAGGAAAGTCATTGTCCTCTTACAGTTCAAAAGACTGGAAAAACACCTCTGCACTGCACTTATCTGAAGTAAAATTGAATTGGATTCAACTTCTGCTTCTTACTGAAGAGTTAGGCTGCTTGTGGATGGTACCAGATGAGTCAACAGGTGACCCTACTGTCTGAACAGACTAGGTCTATTGTTATATGTCAATGCATAAAGCAGCATTGAAATAGAAAATTTAGCATTCAGGAACTAGAAACTTACTGGAATACATATATCTGTTTTACCAGCACAGTGGTAAATTCTTTCTTCATACAAATGTACTGTAGATATTGATTTTAAGTAGAAGGAAGCATGAGCCACTTTTTAATAACAAAGCCTTTCCACACATATGCCTACCTCTGAACTATTTAGACTACTCCAAATTCTGCAATTCCTCCATATTCATCTTGGTACACAAAAAAGATACTTTGCTCTATTCTGAGTATGAAAATTGATGTTTACAAACTAACGAACAGCAAAGAGGGATCTCAATGTTGTACTGTAAAGTTTTCTTACATAAATGCCTAGTAAGTGGATCTAGGGAAAACTTTTAATTGTAATCTTTGGCCCAGATGCTCTTACCATATATTTAAGGGCATTATAAATGTTTTCTTTGATTGACGTTCATTTTAAAGTTTTATCTAGATGATACATACAGTATCTCACAAAAGTGAGTACACCCCTCACATTTTTTAAAATATTTTATTATATCTTTTCATGTGAAAACACTAAAGAAATGACACTTTGCTACAATGTAAAGTAGTGAGTGTACAGCTTGTATAACCATGTAAATTTGCTGTCCCCTCAAAAAAACTCAACACTCAGCCATTAATGTCTAAACTGCTGGCAACAAAAGTGAATACACCCCTAAGTGAAAATGTCCTAATTGGGCCCAAAGTGTCAATATTTTTTGTGGCCACCATTATTTTCCAGCACTGCCTTAATCCTCTTGAGCACAGAGTTCACACTGGAGTCCTCTTCCACTCCTCCATGATGACATTACAGAGCTGATGGATGTTAGAGACCTTGCCCTCCTCCACCTTCTGTTTGAGGATGTCCCACAGATGCTCTATAGGCTTTAGGTCTAGAGACATGCTTGGCCAGTCCATCACCTTTACCCTCAGCTTCTTTAGCAAGGCAGTAGTTGTCTTGGAGGTGTGTTTGGGGTTGTTATTATGTTGGAATACTGCCCTGCGACCCAGTCTCTGAAGGGAGGGGATCATGCTCTACTTCAGTATGTCATAGTACTTGTTGGCATTCATGGTTCCCTCAATGAACTGTAGCTCCCCAGTGCCAGCAGCACTCATGCAGCCCCAGCCCATGAAACTCCCACCACCATGCTTGACTGTAGACAAGACTCACATGTCTTTGTACTGCTCACCTGGTTTCTGCCACACATGCTTGACACCATCTGAACCAAATAAGTTTATCTTGGTCTCATCAGACTACAGGACATGGTTCCAGTAATCCATGTTGTTAGTCTGCTTGTCTTCAGCAAACTGTTTGCAGGCTTTCTCTTGCATCATTTTTTGAAGAGGGGTATGGTCTGAGCACTGATAGACTGACCCCCACTCCCTTCAACCTTTGCAGCAATGCTGGCAGCACTCATACGTCTATTTCCCAAAGACAGCCTCTGGATATGACGCTGAGCGCGTGCACCGATCTTTTTTGGTCGACCATGGCGAGGCCTGTTCTGAGTGGAATCTGTCCTGTTAAACCACTGTATGGTCTTGGCCTCCATGCTGCAGCTCAGTTTCAGGGTTTTGGCAATCTTCCTATAGCCTAGGCCATCTTTATGTAGAGCAACAATTATTTTTTTCAGATCCTCAGAGAGATCTTTGCCATGAGGGGCCATGCTAAACTTCCAGTGACCAGTATGAGAGAGTGAGAGTGATAACACCAAATTAAACACACCTGCTCCCCATTCACACCTGAGTGTCACCTTGTAACACTAATGAGTCACATGACACCGGGGGGGGGGTGTCTAATTGTGCCCAATTTGGACATTTTCACTTAGAGGTGTACTCACTTTTGTTGCTAGTGGTTTAGACATTATTGGCTGTGCGTTGAATTATTTTGAGGGGACAGCAAATTTAGACCATTATACAAGATGTACACCTACTACTTTACATTGTAGCACAGTGAAATTTCTTCAGTGTTGTCACATGAAAAGATATAATAAAATATTTACAAAAATGTGAGGGATTTACTCACTTTTGTGCGGTACTGTAGTTTCCATACATCTTTCCATCATATGTCCAGGCACATCACCCTTATACTTCTGATTGTGAAATGAATGGTACCATGTTTGATGCATAATGCTATTGTACATGTATAGCAACATTTTAGAAAAAGGTATATCATTTCTTGTTTTTTCAAAGTCACGGACAACTTAAATAAACATATGGACCAACATTTGCCTTCTTAATAGACCTATACCCAATCTCTCTTGTCTAAGTCTTGGACCTTAAAATAAAATTGGACTCACATGTGAGCCTTCCTAATAAACCTATCCTCAATCTCTCTCTACACTCACAGACCATTGTGTTCTCTATAATGCTGGCTGCTTACATATCAGTAGCATGATTCTGCAAAACATCAACAATTTTCATAGCTACTATCGGGGTAAAAAATGGATTTTGATACAAAAAATAAAAATCTATTTAAAGCAGAAAGTTACTATTGGGTTTGGTTCCCAATACCTTATTAGTCGGTTTTAGCCTTTATCCCTTGAAGATTTGTGGGGGGTAATTTTGGTACCTCAGGCCAATGGTTTGGGACTTTATGGGCTAGTATAAAATAGATTGATTTGGAAAGTAGTGTTTTTTTATTCAAAGGAAATAATAATACATGGATACCAGCTTCCAGCCAGAACCACTTAAACAATCTATACCATACAGCCAATTCCTCAGACTAAAAAGGATCTGCACTACTGAAGAGGAATATCAAAAGGAAGCGGATGACCTAACTACTAGACTTCAAAAAAGGAACCCACCAAGATCCAAGGACCAACCAACAACCAACAAGGATTATAATGAGGTTTTCAAATGAACACCAAAAAATTCGTAATATCTTGCAAAAAAACTGGATTATCCTCAGGGAAGACCTTTTAATTAAGGACCTGATCTCGGAGAACACCCTAATCACATATAGGAAGACCACCTCCATACAGCAAACGCTAGTCCATAGCGAGTTAACATCCAGAAAAGACCCATGCAGGACCAAGGGGACATTCCCTTGTGGGTCCTGGGCGCAATGTGCAGGTATTCAAAAATCTACGGTCAAAATCCTACCGAATGGAGATCTTTTTACCCCGAAACACTTTGCAAATTGGAAGACCAAGGGTGTGGTCTACCTCATGGAATGTGAGTGTGGGGCGTTCTACGTTGGCAAGACTCACCAAGAATTTGGCCTTCGAGTCAATAAACATCTGAATAGTATGTCAATAGGAAACTTTCATCTCCCACTGGGTCGCCATGTTACCAACTATCACAAATATAAAATGCCCAAAGTCAAATTCTCCATCTTAGACAGGATCCACATCCCCCCCCCCGAGGCGGGGACTGGAACAAATTGTTACTTCAGATAGAAATGCGTTGGATCAAGAAACTTAATGCTACCAAACTACCAGGATTAAATGAGAATGAGAGCTATCGCCCTTTCCTGGAAGGCTTTATTTCTGGGAAAACAGACTGACCAAGACAAAACCCTTTCAAAAGGCTAGCTGGATCTACAACACCTTATACCCGCAGTCCCTCCACATAACATTTCAATATCTGTATTATTATACTTATTAGCTATTTTCCACTATATATTTTTTTTATATATATATTTTTTTTTTATATATATATATTTATTTTTTATTTTTATTTTTTATTTTATTTTCATTAATTTATTATTATTTATTTTTACTTTCTCATTTTTCATTTTTTTATTTTTTAAATTTTATTTTTATATTTATTTTTATTTTCACCTTTATTTTTATATTTATTTTCATTATATATATAACTTTTTTCAATATTATCCCCTTATCTCTCCCTGCTACAAAATCTTGGATATTTGCCAATGATCCCCACCTCGGGGAAACCCCCACTCATGCCTCTCCGATCACCATTGATATCCGGACTCTCTGTGTATATTTTTATTTAAATTGCTGTTAAAATAGTAAACAATGTATTGTATTGTACAAACCACATATATATGCACCAATTTCCAAATTCCTCAATGTCGGAATGAATATGACATAATTTATTGCAACTTTAAATAATCTGCCTGAAAAACCCAAATCTGTGTTCCTTTAATTTCCACTCCCGGCACAGGGGTCCCTGGCTTCAAACGAATCCAGGGACTGAACGAATGGATGGAGGACAAGAACCGTCTCCAATGATCATCAGCAGGATGTCCGCTCTAACACTGTGTCGGCGGCCGCAAAACTCCTTATCCCCAGTGAGCTGACAGCATGCGCACGCACCTCGCCCGATACCCAGTAGTGAGCCAAAGCTATACATCATGCGCATCACGGCGCATGCGCGGGCACAATAAAAAGGCCGGGAATTGCAACAAGGCGCCACTTCCCTCTAGCTGAGGGAACGATAGGACGCCAGGACCCTGCCGCTCTGCAAGACACCAACCCTGAAGGAAAAAACTCAGAATACCACAACAGTAAGTAAACCACAATGAGATTTATGCATTGATGGTTTCCTTCATGCAAAACTTTCTGAAAGTAAAAGCATCTTTTGTATGTTTCACCACTAAACAGAAAACAAAGTTTAAGAGAACACCGCCCGGTGGCCAAAGCAAGTACTACACTTAACTTATTTTTACAAATGTAAGTTACGTCCAGGTATCCTATATATGGCACAGACATATACTAGGAACTTGATCCTCTTCTAACGGACATTCTCTGTCCTATTCGAATAAATAGGATCAAGATGGAGGACCACCCTACTACTGGCACTATCAAGTACTACATTGGTTGTAAGTACTTTCAAACCTGATTTTCTCTTTACAGTTGATATACACAATCATGACTACTCATTTTACTCATATTCTATATCCCAGAGACCAGTGGCCACCCCCAATTTCTGTGTGGAAACATAAGGACCAGAGGCAAGGTCCAATGGCAGAACCTCTCTAAAAGTATGTATATTATTGGCAACCCATGAAAATTCTCCATTGGCAGCACAATATTCTAATAATCAACTAATATATTTACAGATACGGTGAAAAATTTCCTTGACAAAGGCGTAAAGCCGAAACGCATAGGAATTTAAGGATATCTCTCCCTACAGACTTCACGCCTTCGAAGCGTGAATAATAGAGAGACATACCATTTGTCACCTATCACAAATGTCACCTCTTCTTTCTTATCTTCACCAATCACTAATGGGTCTATAACCCACACTCCATGTCATCATTGTATCCATGTATTATTATTTCCTTTGAATAAAAAAACACTACTTTCCAAATCAATCTATTTTATACTAGCCCATAAAGTCCCAAACCTTTGGCCTGAGGTACCAAAATTACCCCCCTTTAAAGCAGAAAGTAGCACAAATCATAAAGTCATTTTGTTACTGTCCAGGCAACCAAAAGATTGCCCCTTGCAATCTCTCTAAATTAAAAGAAGTCCAAATAGGGTTACAACATGAGTTTGTACGTTCAGGCTGGATTTACATTGCTCTGTGTTCATGCAATGTGCATGGTAGCACACATGTGTAGGAGTGAGTGTGCCCTAGAATTTCCCTTTGTCATCACACTAAGCTGAAGTGCATATTTGTGAACTATGCAAATAGAAAAGAATGGGATTTCGACTTGACATGCATTTTCATGCAGCAAATTTTTCTATATCAAAATGAACAAGTGTGAAAATGCCCTTAATAAAGTATATTACAGGTACAGGTTAAAAGTAAGTGCTTATTTGTATCATGTAACTGCGATTTACTTTACTTAAAATTAGTAATTTTTCGTGGAACACTAAGCAAGTGATTATTATTTTGACTGATATAGAGTGGAAGTCAACATATCTGCTGGTAACGGTGGATGTGGCGTCTTTATACATGGCCATATTGCATGATTTGGGTTATGAGGCTGGCAACACTTGTTATCCCATGATCCTGCCATCCCAGAGATTCAAGAAATTTGTTATGTAGCTGCTTGAGATTTCCATGTCACACAACTATTTTTGGAATAATGGGTCATATTATCTACAGAAGAAGGGTGTGGCCATGGGGGCTAAATATGGAGTCTAAATGGAGGAAGATGTCATTCTGTATGAAAGACGCCCAGAATTAATTTTATGAAGAAGATTTATAGACGATGTCCTCTTTATATGGGAGGGGGACATTGACTCAGTAGATTTCTTTTTGTGTTTTCTGAATGATAATAACAAGGGGATAGCACTTAGTTATGAGGCAAGCCCCACTGAGATCCATTTTTTGGATCTCAAGATTTCATTGGAAAATGGGAGTATAGTGACATCTACTTTTTGTATACAAACCGATAGGAATGGTTACATTCTGTTGGACTCATGTCATCATCCTTCATGGTTGTCAGGGGTACCGGAAGGACAATTCCTAAATCTAGGACAGAATTGTATCCATTTGAAAGATTATTTACAAGAAGCTTCTATCTTAAAAAAAAAAAACAGATTACTGGTGAAAGGCTATGGAGAGACAGATCTGGATAACATCACACAGGAAGTGGGTAACCGAGACTGTCAGAAAATGATTGTCGACAACCATCACCATACTGAAGCCCCTGCTGACTTTGGTTTGGATTTATTTAAAAAAAATTCATGTCAATATTAGGCTGTCAAAAGGATAATCAGGAGGCGTGGGCCGGTCCTTAAAAATTATGGAGTTCTAGGTCCTCATTTACTTAACCACCCCCATGTTAGTTTTAGACGAGCGACTAATTTAAAAAATAGGGTAGCGCCTAATTTTTTTGACCCGCCTACTAGACCCACTTTTTTGGTGATCTAAAGGGTTATTATCTTTGTGGCTAATGCCAGGCCTGCAGGGTAAATCATTTTCAAGGTAGGCGGATCACAGAATTCTCCTTAGTCAGCACGGGTAAAACATATGAATTTACTTCTTTCATCTCATGAATTACAAAAAATGTGTTGTACCTACTTAGTTGCCCTTGTATTTGGCGAACCACACGCATGTTGCACATTAGATTAGGGGAACTTTTGCAAGCATAAAAAAAGGGGCTCAGGTGGCACAGTGTTTCAAAACTTTATGCCCATAAACATCAGAGAGACCCCAGGCACAATATTCATCGCCTTGGAGAAGTATGTCCCTCACTGGAGAGGTAGTAATGAAAAGAGGAACATTTCCAGGGCTCAAACCAGTTGGATTTATAGACTTGGTACACATGCCCCTTGCAGGTTGAATGTGGAGTGGGATGTCAACAGATTTATTAACAATAGTTGATGTCCCTCTCTTTTATGTCTTCTGTTTTTATTTTTGTCTTATTTATTTTTATCTTTATTTTTATTTGTATTTTTTCCATTATTATTCATTGATATGTTTTAGGATGTTTTTAATTGTTAATTATAATAAAGGGTATAGTCGTGTCTTTTTTTTTTCTTTCCCCCCCATCTATTAAATGGTATATTGCTATAGTATGGGTACTTTATGAAATAGGGAAAATCCACCTGGCCATATTGAGAGATCAGGTGGGGAATACCTAACGACTGTATGTTATTAGAGTCCATGCGATTTGTTAATTGTATTATGCATGGATTCGAGCATGGGCTGTTGTATACCATATTTAAGTTTATTGCTATGGTGTTTTGAAATGTAATACTGTTCTTTCTTCTTCTTGTTTGAAAAAAATTAATAACAATTATTGAAACATAGTCATGTCTATTTGCTCATATTAATGGTTACGTTACAATTTTAGACTATGTCACTTTAAGAGATATGTGTGGGTTACTAAGGTGATGAGGAAATTGTTTCTATAGATCTATATATCTGAGGCTGTTTTAGCTGATTGTGTTCTTTATGGGAAATAAATTCTTAATTGTAGCCACAAGATGGCGATGCCGTAAGGACTATCTTATTTATTATTTTCATAGGCCACTACTTCAGCTGTGAGTTTAAGCTGCAGATTAAATTAAATGCACCTGCTTCCTTATTTTTATCCAATCAAAGGGGTTCCTCCTAGCCCCATTGGTGTATATATAGAGTTGGCTCCAGTGTGTGTGCATACTCCTGATAACGTCACCTCTGACGAAACGCATCAGTTGGAGCTATGCACAGATGCTACTATTCATACATGACCGATGTTCAGCCATCTTTGATGTAGGAAACTGACCTGCTTGTGATTTAGGATGTGATTCATGCCTATCACTGCTTTTTTAATGTAAGTGCACTACTTTTATTCAATAAATATAAGGTCTGTACAACATTGTACTATGTGGAGCTTTATATTTTACATATACATGGTCTATTGGTCATGAGCAAGGTTCTGTTGGATTGATTACCTGGAGCACTTGTCTGTTTTCCACCTGTGAATTTGCTGCCTGGGGCCACCTGAGTGGACGCTCAAGCTTCTGCTATTGGATTTTCTTGTTGATAGAGCACTCTTTGACCTCCCTGAGTATGGGGGTTGCAGGCCTTCTGGTAAGCCTCCAGTGTGATTACTTTCTGGGTGTCACATTTGCTGTCCTTTCATTCCTTTATACTCAGAACTGAATTTCACATGGGACATTTTAATATATGCACTTTCATAACAAATGTATTTATTTGATTTGTGTGTGCACTTGCCACAATTAGTTCATATGAGTTCATTCTGATACACTATATTTGTTCACTTTTTTTGTTTGTATATGTGTTATTTAGCACAGCACTGCACTTTATTTTAATTTATTGTACAACAAGCTACATTAAATAATAGTGAACATTTGAAGTCTAGGTCTGAAGGCAGTTCATGCATTATCTGATGGTTGAATGCCAGGTGCCCTGTATGCCAAAGTGTCTGGTACTCAAAGTGGTACATGCAGTGCAGTTTCCTATCTACTGAGTGGCATTCGGCATCTATTCAACCAAATTAGGAGACATAATCCCAAAATACTGACTATAGTACAGGATTTATGTTTAGAAACCTGGTTTATTCTAATATTTCAAAGCACCTAGTATCAATTTTTCATATGATTAACTATTTGCAGTTGGTATTTCTAACCAATAGTTAATGATTTTGTATTCCCTAAAGTGAAAGTCAATTACTGTACTATACAGGAGGCTTATGGTTCATCATTTTTCTTGGTAATTAATTATGACTAAATTAACCACACTCTTATCAAAGCAAATGTAATTCTGAAATGTGGGTACCAGAAATAAATTGCTGTGTATTTTAATTATTTAAGACAAGTATGCAATTATGGATCAACAGTGTTTTCTATTAATCTTAAAACTGACGCATTATTCTTTTATAACTTCATTGAATACCTCTGAAATGAATTCCTTCTTTTGATAGATTGTACAATATACAAACTTTTCTTTCAGTATAATAATATTCTCACATGATATAGATGTGTTTTTTTAAGTTATAACTGTGCATGGCAAGATGCTGGGTATTTATGTTGTTAAGTTAGCCGCAGGCAAAACATCTTTTTTCACTTAATGATGCTTTACTCCGCTCACTTTAAATCTTTCTCAAGGAGTGATTTAGAAAGGAAACCAAATTTTGAATGCAATATAGTTTAAAGCAAGTAAACAACAAACATAACATACCGTTACACAATGTTTCGCACTATAGCAGCAAATGTATTTTTACCTTTGCCTCAATAACCTTCCCATCTGTTGAAATCTCTTTCAAGAAAGTCTAGCTTTTTTTCTCTTACGTCAAGATATATAGAACTTGTCTGAATATCATTTAGCCTCTACATACTGAATATAAGCTTGCACAGGAGGGCAGTAACTCACTATGCTGCTTTATTGCCTGCAAAATCACGAAAGTGGAGTATTTAACCTCACAAAGGCAAATTTTTTGATGCCTCAAAAATAATTTTCAAGTGGTTATGGCCATTGAAAAGAGACTAAATTTGTTTTTACTTACCTTTTTAAAATGTTCTAGGAAACTCATAAGTATTCTGCATGTAGACTGTTTTATCATGATAAGAAATATACTCAAGTGACATTACATGTTTTAGTTAAACATGTTTAAAGAAACTGAGATATTTTAAAGGGTAAATCTGTATAAAATGATATTTCATTTTAAGGTGGGTGCAGTTGGGTTGAAGCAAACATATTTTAGGGGGTGATATGTTTGAATCTCAGCTCCCATCTCCATTCATCTGTTCTGACTTATATTGGGAAGGCTCATTCTCTTTCAAATATTTTTATTAAATGTACAATATGAAACATACAATAAACATAAATAGTTGAAAAAGACGTTGTTTACAGAGTTGTCTGAGGAGTAAACATATAGGATATGCAACTGGATTAGACTGTTAGATTAGTACTTTGTCACACGTAAATAACATATATACACTTTTAATGACTTTGGTTAGAGGGGGGGGGGGAGCACAGTCCCCACAAGACCCGACACCCCAATGGGATCAAACTGTGTCCTGGGCTTCAGGAACTACACCCTCCCCTTATTTTTTCCAGATCATTATTATTGTTCCGAAGTAGGACATCTTTGTTATGTTGTAGGTCACTATGGGTAGAGTACCCCTTGCAAAAACAGTCTAACACAATGTTGTTGATATTCACTCCAAAACATTAGGTAAGCAAGAAATAAAGTAATTGTGTATAACGGGATAGGGGGAAGGGGATAAGTAAAGGAAACTGTAAGTTGTAGGAGTTACCCATGGTTGGCCGCACTCCTGAAGACTTGGATATCAGTTTATCATTATTTTAAGGATAATGAATCATGGAATCCCACTTGGGAAATGTTTGGATCCAGTAATTCCAAGTATCTCTAAACCTCTTTATTTTATTTGTCCTATAGGCAAAAAAAAATTCATGTTGGGCAGAGACGTGCCCTCTATTAATAACTTCTGACACATTAGGAGTTGTATCTGTTCTCAAGTATGAAGAAATAGTCATTCTGGCTGCAGTAAGAATTTGGGAAATTAGAGTATGGAATCATATTTGTATCTTAACTATGTTTAGTAGTAAAAGGGCTAGTTCTGGAAAAGGGGGTTATAAAAAAAAAACCCTGTAACATTGGAGATTAAAATTAAAATTCCCCTCCAGAAGCGTCTAAGACTTTTGCATCCACATAGTGTATGGATAAAATTGCCCGCTTTCCCTGGGAAAGCTCATTCTCACTGCTTTATTTTTAATCATTTTTTGTATCAATAACTGAATACAACGGGAGGATTGAGACCTTATGTTTTTGTGGAAAAAAATGTAGATAGCATGGTCAGAGTTAGAACCTCTGTCAGGTTTCCATTTGATTTCCCTGACCCTGTTGTGGAGATTGTTACTGGAACAATGAATCAATATCTATAACAGACACAAACAGCAAAAACATACACTTTTTTTAATAGGGTAGGGAAAAGATAGAACCTTTGTCAGCTTTTTCTAGCTTTCTATGTCCTCTCTTCAATGTTCTCCTAACTTCATGTTCTGGTAACAGCTTTGTTAACATTGTTCCCAATAGGGTCAAGGCAATAATAAAAACCTGCTAATGCTTCAACTTTTTACAGAATCGCCTTGTTTAATAAAAGCATTATAGACTCATCATCCATTTCTCATTTCTGACATCTGAGCAATTAGGTGTATTTAGCTGTTCTGGGTTCTACACTCCAACCATTTTTTTTTTCCTTTGCTGAGCAATTACCGTAAACATGGAAATATTCTACTTTCCCCATGCTATTTAAAACTAAAACTGTAGTTTTTGGTTTGCCATTTTAAGTCTAAGACAATCAAACAGCTCATTGTTACAATCTATTTTTCAAAATATGAAACAATAAAGTTACAAGAAGATGAGGAAAAAAATGAATAAATAAAAATAAATATATATATATGTATAGTCTGTCTGTCTATCTATCTATCTATCTATCTATCTATCTATCTATCTATCTATCTATCTATCTATCTATCTATCTATCTATCTATCTATCTATCTATCTATCTATCTATCTATCTATCTATCTATCTATCTATCTATCTATCTATCTATCTATCTATCTATCTATCTATCTATCTATCTATCGGTGCATCTCGTAAAATAGGAATATTATCAAAAAGTTTATTTATTTTAGTGCTTCAATTCAAAAAGGGAAACTCATATTTCTCTTACGTCCTCCGACAGTCGCCGCCATCTTCATATTCGTCACAATGGGGTATTAGACTTTGCTCCGTAGGAGTAGCTAGGCAACAGAATATGTCAATATTAAAGCTTTTAACATATCCCCACCCCAGGGGGTGGTCCCCTCAGTCTATACCCTCCTGCTTCCTGTTTCCTGCTTCAGTTTCAATGTCTAGCTTGTCAGGAGTAGCTGGATGTCTCTATGCTGGGGCATTTTGTCTCAGCCTTCTCTCTTTTTTGATTTTATTTGAGTTTTTTCTCTCTTTCTTTATTTAGCTGTTATTTTTACCAGCAACAGTTAGATCTTCGGATGAAGAGGATAATGCGGGCTGCGTCTCGGGCTGACTCCCCTGGTCGCAGGTTGTGGGTCAGTGGCTTCTCAGCCCGCCATCGAGCGTTCAGTCAGGTACCGCTCCTGAGTTTTCTGAACGACCCATCCCTGTTCCGTGCAGGGATGGTAGGGTGAGGTGGCTACCTCACTGGACGCTGTGCGGTTTCTCAACCCACCTTCTGCTGCGTCCTGGATGCGACTCTCCCTGTCTCATGTACAGCGGCTTGTTCGCCTGTGCGGGTCCCCCACGCCATGTAAGAGGTAAGTGTATTCATGTGGGGACCTGTCTGTCTGGGGGGTGTCAGTCTGGGACTGTGTTACCTTGCCCTGTGTTCACACTATTGATGTTTCCCTATCTCTCACACTGCATGCTGTGGGCTGCAAGGAGGGGGGGCTGTGCTGCACTTCTGTGTCAGTCTGAGTGTGTGAACGGCTGTGTGCTGTGGAACTTGATGCTATCATGTTTGGGGCACATTACAGCGCCGCTGCGGCGGTCCACCATGTTCTTTATAACTATGTGGTGTATATTTATTCCACCTTCATGAGGTGGGGGAGCGGCGGTTTCGGCGCCAAGCGGCGCCATTTTGTCTGTACTCGCTCCGGCCGCATGGTACACATGCATGGGGGCCATTTTCTTGTAGCCTCCCATAGGCTTTAATGGAGCGCCCTGAATATCAGCAATTCCTTTTCTACAGGAGCACCGATCTGGCCAGCAGCAGCAGCGGTCTCTCCAGGTATTTTCCCTCTATTCTCTGTATCCTTGCCTGAGTATAACTTCTCCCTGTGGGGGTCCCTGGTGTGGGTGTGCTTGTGTGGCGGTGGGCTACGTTCGCAGCGCCTTATTTAAAGGGGCGGTCACCCATTTTATTTTACTCATTTTGGGGCATGGATTCTCAGGAAAGCAAATTTCCTGTCACATTGGTGGGAAGCCAGGGGACTGCGGTTTTCCCCCTCAGGGGGGGGGATTTGGCTGCGATTGTGGCTAGCCTTGCGACTCAGGTGCAATTGCTGATGGCTGCTCAATCCTCAAAAAGGCCCAGAGTTTTCAATTTCCTCTGATTCAGAGGGTGTTGGTGATGGGGCTGCTGTTGCTGGGGTCTCCTTGTCGGGGTCCCGTTCCTCCCTGGACCTTGTAGGGTCAGAAATGGAGGCTGAGGTTGAGGGGGTTGATATTTCTCCCCCTGGCTCGTCTGAAGAGCTTGCACTCATGGATGAATTGGTTGCTTCTATCAAGCAAACACTGCGTTTACAGGATGAACCTTGTCCTCCTGCTGCCTTATGGGACGCAGAAAAGACGCAAAACATCGCAGGTATTTCCTGCACTGATGATTTTCAATGCGCTGTAAAGGAACATTGGCGTAATATACGCAAGCCTTTTGCTATACCAAGTAGGTTTAAGCTGCGCTATCCTTTTATGCCCGCTACTGATGGGCGTTGGTGTGTCCCACCTCCGGTGGATCACGCGATAGCGGTTCTGAATAAGCCCACTGCGATTCCTGCTGAGGATATCCCAGTGTTCCGGGATGCCACGGACAAACGGACGGAGTCCCTTGCCCGTCATGCCTATTCTATTATGGGCTCTATGCTGAAAGCTTTATTTGCTTCACTTATGGCGGCCCAGGCTGTCGCGAGCTGGACGCAGGTGCTTAATCGCGTCCTGGTGGCTGATTCTGCCCTCCAGGCGACTTTGGATATGGTGGATCAAATCCACCAGGGTGTCATGTTTTTGTGTGATGCTGGATATGGTTCCGTTGGTTGCACGTGTACATGGTGTGGCGGTATTGTCTCGCCGTTTTGGTTTTGTTGAAGTGTTGGTCGGTGGACCAATCTTCGCGTAAGACCTTGGCTAATCTGTCCTATGATGGTTCTCGCCTTTTTTGGTGAGTCCCTAGATACGTTAATTAGGGGGATCACGGGTGGTAAGAGCACGCTCTTACCCTAATCCCACAAGGCTAAGACGGCTCCTGGTAAGAAACCGTGGACTGGTAAGCAAAAGTCCGGCCAGTCCGGTTCAGCGGCCCACAACAGTGCGGCCTGAAGGGGCGCCCTCACCCGACTCTGGGGTGGGGGGACGCTTGCTCGGTTTCCTTCAGCCATGGCTGTCCCGGGTTCGGGACAGGTGGGTTCAGGAAATCGTTCGATCTGGCTACGAGATCGAGTTTCTCTATAGGCCGGAGAGCAGATTTTTTCCCTCAAATCTTCTACTGTCCCCGGAGCGTTTGCGGGATCTTCAGGACCTGAGGGCTCAGGGAGTGGTGGTCCCGGTGCCTCATCGGGACAGGTTTCGGGGGTTCTATTCCAATCTGTTCACCGTGCCCGGGAAGGAGGGCAAGGTACGTCCGATTCTGGACTTAAAGGCGATGAACCGCTTTGTGCGGGTGCGCAAGTTCCGCATGGAATCTCTGCGGTCGGTGGTGGCTGCCCTGGTACCGGGGGAGTTCATGGCTTCCATTGACTTGAAGGATGCGTATCTTCACATCCCGAATTTCGAGGGTCACCAGAGGTACCTTCGATTCGCCATAGCGGAGGATCACTGCCAATTTGTGGCGTTGCCCTCTCTCCTCGGTTCCACGGGTGTTCACCCAGGTGCGGGCACCGGTTTTGGCTTTGTTGAGAGCCCAGGGCGTCTCTGTCCTAGGGTATCTGGACGATATTCTGGTTCGGTCTGCGACCAGCCAGGGTCTGGAGAAGGCTCTGTCCGTTACGATGCAGTCTCTGCAGGAGTTTGGTTGGACAATAACTTTTCCAAAGTCAGCACTGTGCCCATCGGTTCGTCTCCCTTACCTGGGAATGGTTCTGGACTCTGTCCAGGCGAAGGTCTTCCTACCGGACGACAAACTCAGGACTCTTCAGGAAGGAAGTCAGGTCCCTCAGGGACGCTCCGTCCTCGTCCACTCGGACGTGCATGAGATGTCTGGGATTGATGGTCTCGGCTTTCGAGGCGATTCCCTTCGCCCAGTTTCACACGCGGGGTCTCCAAGCGGAGATCCTGTCCAGGTGGGATGGGCGACCGCGATCTCTGGATCCGGATTTCGTTGGGCCATCGCACCAGAAGGGTTCTTCTGTGGTGGCTCCTGTCCCCGCCGGTGTCAGAAGGCAAGTCTTTTCGTCCTCTCTCATGGACGGTGGTCACCACGGATGCCAGCCTGTCGGGCTGGGGTGGTGTTCTGGGCGTTCTGTCCGCCCAGGGAACTTGGTCGGAGGGGGAATCCTCCCTTCCGGTCAGCATTCTGGAATTGAGTGCGATGATTCTCTGCCTTCAACGTTGGCCGGACAGGCTGCAGGGCTGTCCGGTTCGGGTGCAGACGGACATTGCCACGGCGGTGGCTTACGTCATTCGCCAAGGGGACACCAAGAGGGCCCGGGTGGCTCGGGAAGTGGCCGACATTCTGTCTTGGGCCGAGGCGCATGTCCCGGCGATATCGGCGGTTCACATTCCAGGGGTTGGAGAACTGGCGGGCGGATTATCTGATGCCGCCAGTCCCTGGACCAGGGGGAATGGCCCCTCCGTCCGGGTGTTCTCCAGATGTTCTGCGCGACGTGGGGTCTTCCGGAGGTGGACCTGTTCGCGTCTCGTCTGTACAGCAAGGTGTACAGGTTCGTGGCAAGGCCACGCGATCCTCGGGCAGACGCGTCAGACACGTTGGTAGCTCCGTGGCATCAGTACCGACTGATGTATGCGTTTTCACCGTTTCAATTGCTGCCCAGGTTCCTTCGCAGGTTGGTCTCGGAACCAAAACACGGTGATTCTTGTGACACCGGACTGGCCTCGCCGGTCCTGGTACGCAGACCTCGTGCATTTGGCGGTCGACGCCCCGTGGCGTCTGCCTCTTCGGGAAGATCTCCGGTCTCAAGGGCTGATATTTCATCCTGCCTTGCAGTCGCTGGCTTTGCCGGCCTGGCTTTTAAAACGAGGCCCTGAGGGATAGGGGTCTCTCCCCTGAGGTCATTCACACTTTGATCGACGCGAGGAATTTTTTCCTCGGGGTAGGTCTTTTACCGTATTTCGGAGGCCTATTTTGCCTGGTGTGAGTTCAGGGGGTCTTCACCTCGCCCGTGGTCGGTGTCTGGGGTGTTGTCCTTCCTTCGAAAGGGTGTTGACAGCGTTTGGCGCTGGCTATGATCAAGGGTCAGGTGTCTGCGATGGCCGTTCTTTTTTCAACGTCCTATGGCATCTATCTCCTTGATTGGCACTTTTGTTCGGGGGCATCTGGTCCCTCCTAGGAGGGTGCCTCTGCCTCCTTGGGACTGGAATCTTGTTCTGTCCGTGTTACAGCATGGTTCTTTTTTTGAACGGATCGGGTAGATCTCGTTGTCTATGTTGTCCTAGAAGGTCACCTTTTTGGTGGCGATCAATTCGGCTCGCAGAGTGTCGGAGCTGGCAGCCTGTCCTGCCATTGTCCGTATCTGGTCAATCACTTGGTTAAGGTGGTCTTGCGACCTAACCCTTCTTTTTTTCCGAAGAGGGTTTCGGAATTTCACCTCAATGAGGACATTGTCTTGCCTTCGCCTTGCGCGAAGTCTAAACATTCGGAGGAGGTGGTGTTGCAGTCCTTGGATGCTGTTCATGGAGATTGGGTTTACCTAAAATCGTCTGAATCTTTTCACAAGTCGGATTCTTTGTTTGTCCTTCCGGGGGTCCTCGGAAGGGCGTGGCGGCGTCGGCTTCTGCCGTCGCCAATTGGTTCAGACAGGCCGTTGAACAGGCCTATGCTTTGCGGGGAAAAGTTTCCCTTATGCCTGTGGGGGCGCACTCTACCAGGTCTCTGAGTACGTCTTGGGCCTGTCGTCATGGGGCTTCTGTGGCCCAGGTGTGTAGGGCGGCGACTTGGTCGACCGTGCACACCTTCACTCTGTTCCACAGAGTGGATGTTCAAGCATCGGCAGATGCTTCCTTTGGCCGCAAGGTTCTTAGTGCGGCGGTCCCTTAGGGTCCCTGGTTTTGGTCCTTTGGGCTGTTCGGGATTTCTTTGTATCCCTGGGTTATTTGTTTTTTTCCTGGGTTATTGCTCCCGTTGAGCAAATTTTTTCTCGTGTTGCCCAGCTGGTTTCCTTCCTTTGGTAAGGTTACTTTCTTGATGTAGAGACTGCGTTGCCTTTAGGCGCGGCTGCGTTTCCCACCCCCTCATGTTTGCACTGCTTTGGGACGTCCCCATTGTGACGAATATGAAGATGGCGGTGACTGTCGGAGGACGTAAGAGAAAACGGAATTTTTGTAAAATCTTACCTGTAAAATTCCTTTCTCTGAGTCCTCCGACAGTCGCCGCCCCCGCCCCTCTTTTGGGGTTTAGGTACTCTACTGCTATTCCAATGAAACTGAAGCAGGAAACAGGAAGCAGGAGGGTATAGACTGAGGGGACCACCCCCTGGGGTGGGGATATGTTAAAAGCTTTAATATTGACATATTCTGTTGCCTAGCTACTCCTACGGAGCAAAGTCTAATACCCCATTGTGACGAATATGAAGATGGCGGCGACTGTCGGAGGACTCAGAGAAAGGAATTTTACAGGTAAGATTTTACAAAAATTCCGTTATTTTATATACTGTAGATGCATTACACATAGAATGATATATTTAAAGCATTTCTTTCTTTTAATTTTGATGATTAACCACTTTACCACCGGAGGATTTTGCTGTCTTACGTCCAGGCCACTTTTTGCGATTCGGCACTGTGCGACTTTAACGGACAATTGCGCGGTCGTGCGACGCTGTACCCAAACAAAATTTACGTTCTTTTTTTCCCACAAACAGAGCTTTCTTTTGGTGGTATTTGATCACCTGTGCTATTTTTACTTTTTGTGCTATAAACAAAAAAAGAGCGTAAATTTTGAAAAAATAACAATATTTTTCACATTTTTTTATATGAAATCCCCCCCCCCCCCCAAAAAAATGTAAAAATCCAAATTTGTTTAAATTTTTGGCCAATTTGTTTTCTGCTACCTATGTTTGGTAAAAAAAAATCACAATAAGCGTATTTTGATTGGTTTGCACAAAAGTTATTGCGTTTACTAACTAAGGGAAAGATTTCTGTCATTTTTGGTGTTTTTTTTTTAACGAGTAATGGCAGGACTGCGACATTGCGGCGGACAGATCAGACCCTTGACTGACATTTTTGACACTTTTGGGGGTACCAGTGACATTACTACAGTAATCAGTGCTATAAATATGCACTGTTACTGTAAAAATGACACTGGCAGGGAAGGGGTTAATTTTATTGGAGAGGGAGGGGTTAATGTATGCCTGGTGCTTACTAACATGTGTGGGGGGAGGTGACTGAGTGACACAGGGACAGATCGCATGTCCAGCTATGCTGAACCCTGCAATCTGTCACTGTCTGTCACTTAGGAGATCCGCCTGCTTTGTTTACACAAGCGGGCGGATCTCCAAACTCGATTCCCTGACGATCGGGGAAGAGTGGCGGCGATTGCCGCCGCTCCTCCCCTGGCCCGACTCCTGCTGTGAATGAATACAGTGGGAGCGAGCCTCTGGCGGCGCGCGAGCGTTGCCCACAAGGGGAGGAG
Source organism: Pelophylax lessonae (assembly GCF_965119305.1). Classification (NCBI taxonomy): domain Eukaryota; kingdom Metazoa; phylum Chordata; class Amphibia; order Anura; family Ranidae; genus Pelophylax; species Pelophylax lessonae. The sequence goes on from NC_138770.1 coordinate 384,996,909, forward strand.
TCCAGCGACGTAGGTCTACGTCGCTGGACGATAACTAACCACTTTGCCGCAGTAGAGCTCGAGTGAGCGGTCGGCAAGTGGTTAAGGCTTACAGCTATTAAAAGCCCAAAATGCAGTGTTTCAGAAAATTTGAATATTTCATAAGACCAATAGAAAAAAAGAATAAAAAAAAAAAGTTTTTTTAATACAGAAATATTGGCTTAGTGAAAAGTTTGTCCATGTACAGTATAGTATGCACTCAATACTTGGTTGGGGCTCCTTTTGCATGAATTACTGCATCAATGTGGCATGGTATGGAGGCGATCCCCCTGTGGCACTGCTGAGGTATTATTTAAGCCCAGGTTGCTTTGATAGTGGCTCTCAGGTCATCCATTATTGGGTTCGGTGTCTCTCATCTTCCTCTTGACCATATCCCACAGATTCTCTATTCGGTTCAGGTCAGGCGAGTTTGCTGGCCAATCAAGCACAGTGACACCATGATCATTAAGACAGGTATTGGTATTTTCGGCAGTGTGGACAGGTGCCAAGTCCTGCTGGAAAATAAAATCAGCATCTCCATAAAGCTGGTCAGCAGAGGGAAGGATAAAGTGCTCTAGAATTTCCTGGTAGAGGGCTGTGCTGACTTTGGACTTATAAAAACGCATTCGACCAACACCAGGAGATGACATGGCTCCTCAAATCATCACTGACTGTAGAAAATTCACACTGGACCTCATGCAACTTGGATTGTGTGCCTCTCTAGTCTTCCTCAAGACTCTTGGATCTTGATTACCAAATGAAATGCAACATTTTACACTTTCCGTGATGTGCTTAATTGGCCAGCAAGTATTGAGTGCAAACTAAACTGTACATGGACATACTTTTCAGTAATCCAACATTTTTGTAATAAAAATCTTTTTTCTCTTTCATTCATTGACGGACAGAACTTCAGAATCTTCTTTGGGTTATGCTGCCCCTACAGAAGTAGGACACTAGGCAGGAAAAAGCTTTACCGTGCATATAGGGCAGTGCCAGGGGATATACTCCCACACTCTGCTATAGGCATTCTGTTTTTTTCTGCCTAGTCAGGAGTAAGGACCTATTTCCTTGCTTGGATCTTTGGTCCTGGCATTTTTTCCTTTTTAAATGGAATTTTTTCCTCTTTATTATTTTTTGTTCCTGTGAGAACTACAATCAACTGCTGGACTGGGCGATGGACTAGATATTCAAAATTCTTAAGTTCTTCCCAGTCTGGCCAGCGAGCGTGACATAGCCCCACTGGACGGGAACAAGTTAAACATCTTGCGAGGGCGCATACGACCTGGTCCCGGCCTGAGTTGCAGCATGCCTCTTGGCCCGCAGCACCCCCATTCTGATGGTGAGGTGGTCTGCCCAAGGCGGTGCCACATGCTCCTATGGGGGGTTGGCTGAAGTTGCTGCTGACTGGGCTGCTGGCTGAGCTGCTGATGCTAACTGGGCTGCTGACCGGGTGCAACAGAGGGTTGAGCAGGGTTCCCTGCCATCCTGGGGGTTGATGACTAGAGCAGGAATGTCCGTGGGGCTCCGTGTGGCGGTTCCTGGCCTGAGGGAGCAAATGTTTTACCATCCGTTGGTACGCGCCTCACGAGGCCAGATCTGGCCTAAAATGTAGGCCCCGGCTTTGTGGCCTACTCAGCGGAACCAATGTGAGGCGGCCCCTGTGAGGATGGCTAAAGCCACTGCCTGTAAGAGGAAAAAGCCGCTGAGGTGAGGCAAAGTGCTGCTGTGCAGGTCGGATCCGTCATCCAATAGTCCAACAATTCAAAGAAAATGTAACCGCACTCAGGAGAAGTTGAAGAAAGAAGTGTTTAATCCCCCGTATAATTGAATACATACAGTACTTCACATAGACACGGGACAGGTAAACGCGTTTCACAATTCCACAGATCGCTTAATAATTTGGTAATGATTAAGCGATCTGTGGAATCGTGAAACGCGTTTACCTGTCCCGTGTCTATGTGAAGCACTGTATGTATTCAATTATACGGGGGATTAAACACTTCTTTCTTCAACTTCTCCTGAGTGCGGTCACATTTTCTTTGAATTGTTAAAGCCACTGCCTCCTTTGTGGGCATCTGCCTCCCCTTCCGCTGCTCTGGGTGGACGGATTCACTGGGGCTTGCGTCCTGGCAGCGGGACGCCCTCAAAATGTAGGCGTTAGCTTGTAGTGTACTAGGTTATAACCTGCAGCCTACTAGGCCATGCGACTGAGTTAGGTGCTGGGCCCCCACAAGAATTTAGGCTGCGGCTTGCAGCCTGCTGGGCCATATTTTCAGCTTGGCACCCCCCCTGAACCGGGTAGCGCAATGGAGTTGCTTCATTTTTAGTGACAGTTTTGCCACCATTATTGTGTAAGTGGAAGTACCCTGCCTGCGTGCCGCTTCACAGCAGACGGCCCACCTTCAACTACTTCCAATCTAGGTCTACGTTGGCTGCAAAAAGTGGTTGTACCGGGGTGATGCCTGCAGCTAGAGGCATCATCCAGGTACCATTTTTTAGAGCTGGCGGTTGGCTTTCAGGTGGTAATGACCGATGCGGCTCGGGAGCCGCTCGGTCGTTACCCCAGAAAGTGGGAGGGCACGCCCCTCCCACCACCTTCAGCAGCTCCCCATCCAACGGGGAGACCCGAGCAACCAGCCGGCTGGTTGGAATCCCCGAACGAAGCCAGATTCGGCTTTGATCGGGTCTCCGATGATGTAACCCGGAGGCGGCATCCATGACGTCAGGTCTGGGTTACTCGGCGGCTAAAGGCGCCAAATTTGAAAAGTGACAGTATTCAAAAATGCAGTTTTCGCCATTTTTAGTACATTCAAGTACAGTGGAGTGGTCTAGGGTATTTTAGACCCCCGATCCCTCCATAAAGAGTACCTGTCACTGCCTATTGCTGTCACGAGGGATGTTTACATTGCTTGTGGCAGCAATAAAAATGATCAGAAATTTTTTTCTCTTTTAAAAACCTGTGCTAAAATGTAAAAAATAAATAAAATAAATAGGAAAAAAAAAATTAAAGCGCCCCCGTCGCTATGAGCTTGCACGCAAAAGAAAACGTATACGGAAGTTGTGCCCGCAAATTAAATCGCTGTTGAAACCACACATGTGAGGTATCATCGAGGTCGCCAGAGCAAGAGCAATAATTAAAAAAAAAAGAGCTACTCTGTAACTCTAAACTGGTAACTGTTAAAAAAACATTAAAGCATCACCTATGGAGGTTTTTATTGACCGTAGTTTGTCGCCATTCCATGGGTGTGCGCAATTTTCAACCATAACATGTTAGCTATTTATTTACTTTACTGTTTATTTTTTTTTTTTTTAAATCCAGTGAAATGTATTTTCTTTAAAAAAAATGGCGTTTGAAAGACCACTGCGGAAATACCGCGTGACAAAAAATATTTCAACAACTGCCATTTTATTCTCCAGAGTCTTTGCTAAAAAATATATATAATGTTTGGGGGTTCTAAGTAATTTTCTAGCAAAAAATACTGATTTTAATTTGTAAACAACATGTGTCAGAAATGGGCTCGGCCCAGAAGTGGTTAAGAGGGACTATCTTCTATTATACTACGTGTATGGTGGGCTCTTAAGGCGACCCCCTTGTCTTTTTCAATGGTCTCATAGGTGGTCCATTTGTGGACCCTTAGCCAGCATCCCCTTGCGGGATCGCAGTCGGCGGTCCCCCCTGATTGTTATGTTTCGGGGTGAGCTTAGTATGTAGCGACCCTACTGGGTCTGCTTCCACGCATTTTAAGTGCTCTGTTAGTGAGGATGATTCCTGTTCTACTGGATCCGCACATGAAATAACGCTGGTGGATGCACTGATTGTATTGGCTGCGGCAACTTTTAAAAATGGAGGATGCAGCTGCTGCTGTATCAGAGGCGCCGGTCCCCTTTGGTTCCCGCAGCTCCCCAAAAGCGGCAAAGGTATTCCCTTTTCCCGCCTATTTTGACAAAATTGTTTGAGAGAGTGACCTAAATGCAATTGGTCGGTACCTAAGCGTTTCACTAGACAGTATCCCTTTGGGCAGTCCCACCTGTGGGGGATTCTCAGGTTCCAGGCTAAATAAATCCACTCTAATCCAGTGGAGGTGTCTCCGGCTTTCAAAGACTCCTTTGACAGGAGAGCAGAGACTTTGGTCCTCCACATGTTTACTGTGGTCAGTTCGGTCCTTAGGCCAGTGTTCACCATAACATTGGTGCCCTAGACTTTAACACAATGGGCAAAGATTTTGCACCCGGATCTGGAGGGGGAACAGCTTCACCCTGTCCTTGTGGATCTGGCAGACCAGTTGGACTAGGAGTTGCAGTTTGTCTTTGATGCCTCTCTGTAAGCGGCTCCCTTAGTTTCTAGGCTGTCCGTGACAGCAATGGTCCTTCGGTGCATGATATAGATGATATCATTAAGGGTCTTACAGGGGGGAAGAGTACTCTTCTTCCACAGGCTGCCAGGGGCAAGGAGTCTCGTCGCAGACGTGGGCCCTTTTTTCTCTACTCATATGCGGCCTTTTCATCTCTCAGGATCTCAAGACAAAGGATCTAAGTCTGTCAGGACCTCCTCCAAAGGTTCCAAAGCAACCTGGTCTGGTAAGCCGAAAGCGGGTTCTTCCAGACCTGCAGACAAGTCCTCTTTTGCCTGGAGGGGTGCCCTCACTTGTGTCAGAGGTGGGGGGACATCTTCGCTTCTTTCAAACCCATGGTCCTCCCTGATTCAAGACAGGGGGGTCCACGACCTGATTCGCTCCGGCTACAAGATTGAGTTTCAAACTTATCCTCCAGTGAGGTTCTTACCTTCCAACCTGCATTTGTCCCCGAGCTGCCTGTGGGGTCTCTTCGGGGCGGTGCAAGACTTTCTACTACAAGGAGTGATAGTTCCGGTTTCAAAATCAAAAAGTTTTCAAGGTTTTTAGTCATACCTGTTTACAGTTCCCAGGAAGGAAGGCATGTCCAATCCTGGACCTCAGGGCTTTGAACCGCTTTGTGTGGGTACACAAGTTCTGAATGGAGTCCATTAGTGTGATAGTAGCATCCCCACATCAAAATATGCTTACCTTCATATTCCAATATATGTCGGTCATCGGCGTTTCCTCCGCTTTGCCGTGGGCGAGGAGCATTATAAATTCATGGCATTACTCTTTGGTCTCGTCTCAGCTCCTTGGGTATTCACAAAGGTGTTGGCCCTAGTTTTTGCATTGTAGCGGCAGCAGGGGATTGCGGTACTGGGTACCTGGACGCTCTTCTTCTGCAAGCAGAGTCTTCGACTGCTCTAAAGGACAACCTAGAAATTACTGTATGGACTCTGCAGGAGTTCGGTTGGAAATTGAACTTTCAATAATCTGCTCTGGTTCCGTCCACCAAGTTGGACTATCTTGGTCTCACTCTGGAATCGGCTTCGCCCAGTGTGTTTCTTCCAGGGGAAAAGACTGCGATTTGGCTCCTCTTGTCCAGCAGTCGGTTCTCTTTCAGGACTTGCATGCGGTTTCAGTGCCTGATGGTGTCTACTTTTGAGGTGGTTCCGTATGCACAGTTACACTCGAGACCTCTGCAAAGAGAGATTCTTGTCAAATTTGGATAACCGCGCTATCAAAAGGATAATAAAAAAACAGCAGCTTAAGTGAGACAATATAACAAAGGGAGGTGACCAGCGCTATGAAGTTACAATAAATATATAGAGGATATTAAAAATCATACAATTAGGTGTAAGCTGCCACCAACCGACCCCTGGGGTGCAAGGGTGAAAAGAGAATGATAGTGCGTGAAGGCTGGTATAGGCGCTACCTATAAATATGACTCACAGGTCAGCAAATAGGGTGGTATGCAGTGCCAATAATAAATAATGAAAAAAGTGAGTGTATCTCACAGTGCCACCCAACTCAATATATGCAAGTGTAATAATGTGGGTCAAATAAAAGTGCAATAATCAATAATGGAAAGTGCTTAGAAATTATTTAATTAAAAAGGTGCAAGTTGAAAACAATAAAGAAAAGTGCACATATTGTAAACAAAACTCAAGGCAAATCCTAAAAGGATAGTAAATATCTCCTCCAAATACTGTGTGAAAAAACACTTTGTAGTGATAAAACAGTGTGTTTATTCTTATCAGCAAGGACCAGATCCTCAGTATTTTAAACTAAAACGTGTAGAAGTGAAAAAAAGAAGAAACAAATGTGTGCACATCCGTGTGTACCACTAGATGGCGCACTTGCAATACGACCTGTATGTGGGCCAATGGGCTATTACAGCTCAGGGGTTTGTATTCCGCTTCTGAAGGGCTGAGAACTGATGATCTGATGATCTATATGCTCCGACAGAAATACAACCCCATAGTTTGTAAAAATTCCAAGGCAGTGGTATAGAAAAGCAGTGTAGACTCACTCGTTGTGCTGATCTGGATCAGAATAGCGTGCGCCGGGAAGCTTCCGCGTTCCACAGCCCTCAACTCCGTACCCGGAAGTGACATGTGACGTGGCAGAGTCTGATAAGCACAGTCTTATAAGCATGGAGGAGATTCAAGTGGACAAGCAATTACTCTAGGAGAGCTGGAAGGGGCCATAGAAGGTTCTTAACCTATCAGCATGACAGGTATCTGTTTCTTTGTGCAAGGAGAAACCGGATGAGCACTGCCAGAGTCCTACAAAATGACCTCCAACAGGCCACTGGTGTGAATGTCACTGACCAAACAATCAGAAACAGTCTTCCTAAGGGTGGACTAAAGGACCCAACGTCCTCTATTGGGCCCTGTGCTCACTGCCCAGCACAATGGAGCTTGATTGACATTTGCCATTGAACACCAGAATTAGCAGGTCTGTCACTGGCACCCTGTGCTTTGCATAGATGGGAGCAGATTTACCCTGAACACATGTGATAGACATGAAAGGGTCTGGAGAAGCCGAGGAGAATGTTATGCTGCCTGTAACATTGCTCAGCAGGACTGGTTTGATGGTGGGTCAGTGATGGTCTGGGGAAGCATATCCATCGAGAAACACACAGACCTCTACAAGCTAGACAATGGTACCCTGACTGCCATTAGGTATCGGGATGAAATCCTTGGAGCCATTGTCAGACCCTGGGAGCTCAGTGATGCCCTGGTTCAGATCTGGGAGGAAATACCCCAGGAAACCATCCCTCGACTCATTAGGAGTATGTCCTGACAATGTCAGGCATGCATACAAGCACGTGGGGGCCATACAAACTACTGAGTACCCTTTTGAGTTGCGGCAATGAAATTTCAGCAAAATGAACGACTCTGCTGCATAATTTTTTCACTTTGATTTACGGGGTGTCTTTGAATTCAGCCCTCTGTAGGTTGATAATTTTCATTTCCATCAAATTATGTGGCATCCTTTCGTATCTAACACATTACCCAGTCCATATCAGTATATATACCAAGCATGATATTTTTTCCCATAGAAATATGATGTGTTTTCAAAGTGTTCCTTTAATTTTTTTGAGCAGTGTATATATAAAAATAACACATTTATTTATATAAAAATGTAGATAACAGTTTTTTTCAGGCCTTGCTCTTGGAAAGTTGAAGTCCAGATGGACATCAAAATATAAATAATACATATATATATATATATATATATATATATATATATATATACATATACACTGCTCAAATACATTAAAGGAACACTTTGAAAACACATCAGATCTCAATGGGGAATAATATCACACTGGATATCTATACTGATATGGATTGGGTAATGTATTGGGAACGAAAGGATGGAACTGTTTGATGGAAATGAAAATTATCGCCCTACAGAGGGCTGAATTCAAAGACCCCCCTCCAAAATCAAAGTGAAAAAATGATGCAGCAGGCTAGTCCATTTTTCAGAAATTTCATTGCAGTAACTCAAAATGATACTTATAGTAGTTTCTATGGTCCCCACATGCTTGTATGCATGCCTGACAATGTCGGGGCATGCTCCCAATGAGACGACGGATGGTGTCCTGGGGTATTTCCTTTCAGATCAGGACCAGGGCATCACTGAGCTCCTAAACAGACTGAGGTACAACCTGGCAGTGTCGGATGCCCCAAAATATATTGTCCCAGAGGTGTTCTATTGGATTTAGGTCAGGTGAACTTTGGGGCTATTCAATGGTATTCATCCTTCAGGAACTGGCTTCGTACTCTGTTTTTGATTGTTTGGTCATAGATAATCACACCAGTGGCCTGCTGGAGGTCATTTTGCAGGGCTCTGGCACTGCTCATCCTGTTCCTTCTTTCACAAAGTCCTGCTGATGGGTTAAGGACCATCTATGGCCCTGTCCAGCTCTCCTAGAGTATCTGCCTGTCTCCTGGAATTGCCTTCATGCTCTTGAGACTGTGCTGGGAGACACAGCAAACCGTCTGGCAATGGCACGTATTGATGTGCCCTCCTGGAGACGTTGGACTGCCTGTGCAACCTCTATAGGGTCATGATATCGCCTCATGCTACCGGTAGTGACACTGACCCTTGCCAAATGCAAAACTAGTGAAAAATAGTCAGAAAAGATGAGTAGGGAAAAAAAATTGTCACTGGCCTTCACCTGTAAGACCATTCCTGTTTTGGAGGTCATCTCATTATTGCCCATTTAGTGCACCTGTTGTTAATATTATTTATCCCAATATTCCCTTCTCCCATCCCTAATTTATAAAATAAAAACAAAACAACAACATACCCCTGGACTAATTAATGACTGAGCCAAGAAGTAAAGTAATAGACTGTGAATGTTAAGGTTGCTAACCGTAACCCAGGGGGACCCGAAGCTGTGAAAATCCAGCAGTCCTTAAGGGGGCAGTGCTACATAGGTGAAGCTCAAAAAGGAATTGTGTTAGAGGCCAACCTCTGAATCCCAGAATCCTCATACAGTTACATGACACAGAGATTTTATCTGCTAAAGAATCATTATTTCTGTTCATCCAAACCTAAGATTTTGAGATTGCAACACAGTATGGTCATGTCTGGCAAAGCAAACCTGACTTTTATTTCAAGCCTTGTCCCTCTCAAAACCTAGTACTGGACATTGGGGTTTATTTACTAAGGGAAAATAGGCTGCTCATTTTCCAAGGAATTTTTAACTTTGCAAAGGAATTTTGCTCTTAGCTTCAGTGAGATGAAGCTTTGCTAACTTTATCATCCAATCATTAGCAAGCAAAAATATATTTCTTTACCATGCATGTGACTGGTTATTCTTTATAAAGGGAATTTTAACCACATTCCATAAGCTAAGAGAAAATTGCCTTACAAAGTAAGCAGCTGGTTTGCCTTCAGTAAACCAACCCTTGAGTCTCTTTTCTCCATACCTTTGCTCTCTGCTGCTATCAACATATATTTGTTAGTACATGGGAACTGCAGCACAACTGATTGGCTCATTGTATTGTTTCTTCCTCTCTCAGTCTGTGCTCTGCTGTACAGGGGATTGTAAGGGGCTTATACCAAGGCAAATTCAGGTACATTCACTGCTTGAGTTGGTACAATAATGATGCAGAAATGCACTACAGTTAATTTAACATGATTTCCTATGATAAACTTTCACATCTATGCGTGTTGCAGCCGGTGCATTTTTGAAAGGATTGGGGACTTTTTTCCTGCGTGTAAAAGACATCAATGGAATCACACCAGAAATGCAAGTGTTGTGTTTGTGATGCAATTTTTGATGCGTTTTGTGTTTTTTTTCCCCTTTAAAAACACTGTATATAGCTGGTTGCCCCTAGTGGGCTGGGAAGTAGTCTGCCACGTCCCTAACAACTGATGAGTCGTCAGCTCTCAGTGGGGTTCCCCGCTGACAGCTGAATGTAAAAAAAAAAAGAATTTACCGGCAAAAAAAACAATTGTGAAAAAAAAATGTGCGGGATCTCTAGGTCACGTCATCAGATTGCCACACTCCATGGCTAAATAAGAAAGTGCAGACAGCGAGAGCCGACACAATGGAGGCAGCCAGCATCAGAGGAAGGCTATGTTTTCTATGTTTAGTGGGTTAGCGGAGGTGGACGAAGAAGACATCACCGAAGAGCTAAAAGGCAGAAGAAACCAGCAGAGGGAGAAGAAACCACCGGAGAGAGAAGAGGGAGAAGAAACACCGGAGGGAGCAGACAATGGAAGGGAGAAGACAGCAGAGAGAGAAGAAACCACCGGAGAGAGAAGAGGGAGAAAAAACACTGGAGGGAGAAGACCGGAGGAAGAAGACACGATTTTTAATAAAGGATTACTCCATACTCATTCACATAGGGGGGCCCCCTTTCTTAAAGCCTACCTGCAGACCCCATAACCACTGGCCAGGGTTGTCGGGAAGAGGTCCTTGTCCCCATCAACATGGGGACAAGGTGCTTTGTGGTGTGGGGGGGGGGGCATAGATGTAAACTTGTCTGGTGTTTAATTGACCTGATACAGTATTCTGTTTTTCAATTTATTGACAAATACTGTATACTCCAATAAAACACTACAACATAGATGCTTTTGTTGAAGCATTTTGGAAGCTTAGAGAAAAAAAAGAAGTTTCCCCTAGAAACTCATTCAGTTTCATCCTCTCAAATGTAATTTTTCTAAAGCATAAATTGACAGGATTACTGCTGCATCGGAATTCCAGCTGACTCTTACAATATTGTGGTTTCATTCATTATTACAGTTTGTCATTTACTGGTGTAACCTTTAGCTGGGAATCTTGTATATCCTGCTAATTCCAAGCTTTTAGCATTCGGCATTAAAGATACCACCATGTGTTTGTTTATCAGCTAGTCTTCAAGTCATTTTTAATCACTTTCACTGAAAACACTGGCACAGATATTCTGTTTCTCCTCCTTTGAGCCTGCCGGCTGTCAATACACTTTTGACATGTGTATATATTTTCCTATTCTAGACTGAATGCTGTATCATTTCAAAGAGATATCTCATTAAAGTTTCATCATATGAGAAGAGTTTGAATCCCCATGTGTTGTGTGATTGAAACAAGGAGGCAAAATGAGAACACCATTCTTACAATTTCCAAGGCTATTTGTAAATAGCATCTAATTAAAGTAACTCAGCTCATAGTGCTATCTATAGGGCGATCAGCCCCTGGTAAATTTTCAAAGGAAATTAAAAATTTGTATCTATTATTGCTTTGAGCTTTATAGATAGAGTAATTCTGCACGAAAACATTAAGACTATGACAAACATGAATTATCGTAACAGAGTTATATGATTTTTAATTGTCACAAATTGGATCTAAAGCGAAAAACAGAATGTGTTTGGCTCATAAACATCTTGTAAGATTTATTTTAATGGCCTTTATTACACTGATGCTTTCGTCAGGTGTTTTCCTGTACAATACACTTGGGCCATTGTTTTAAACAAATATTTTCTTTGTTATATGTCAGATAATGTTCTCACTGTGCAATACAGTATTTTTTTCAATCATGAGATACATAAATAGTTTTTCATAGTTAATTAAGCCTTTATGAAAATATTGGTCTGTGCGATGACAAATAAAATTACTTTCTTCTCTTTTAGTGTTTAACATCAAAGGATAATACATTGCAAATGTATAAACTGTGGTGTTAGGCATTATAGTGTTCTAACATCATAGAGCATCTGGACTGAATAATTGTCATCTTACATCACATTCCTTAAAGGGTAATAAAATAGCAATAAAAAATAGCAAAATAAAAAAATAAATAATAATAATATAGCTTATACAATTGCGACACAAGTCATATTATAATTGAATGTTATTAAAAATGACCCTTCCTTTTTAATCTGCAGCTGTTGTAATTTTCTGTGAAATCCAATGCAATATGGCTACCTGGAGTTGTTCTGTACACAGATTGTGTACTGAACACACCCCAGAAACATCATCTCTTTCTTGTGTGATTGGCTCATCAATTTTCCCAGAAGTCTGCCTAAAATAAAAGTCAGATTTCTGGCACCCAATGCAACAAAAATTTCATTAAAAAAAAACCAAAAAAAAACATTTCATCAAAAATGTTGTGAGATACTCCCAACAGGTACAGGTCTAAAGGGATGCAGGCCCAGCAGATTTCCTCATTAGTGTTCTGCAGCTGCACAGCTGATTGATAAGTATGAAACCACTCCCATTAGACCCACGTGGGGCACAGAGGAACAAACAGTAATTTGTTCATTACATTCTTGTAATGTACAGTATCTCACATGCCCCTCACATTTTTTTGTAAATATTTTTGTAAATATTTTAATAAATCTTTTCATGTGACAACACTGAAGAAATTATACTTTGCTACAATGTAAAGTAGTGAGTGTACAGCTTGTATAACAGTGTAAATTTGCTGTCCCCCTCAAAATAACTCAACGCACAGCCATTAATGTCTGAACTGCTGGCAACAAAGGTGAGTACACCCATAAGTGATATGGTCCAAATAAGGCCCAAAGTGTTAATGTTTTGTGTGGCCACCATTTTTTTTCCAACACTGCCTTAACCCTCTTGGGCATGGAGTTCACCAGAGCTTCACAGGTTGCCACTGGAGTCCTCTTCCTCTCCTCTATATCAACATCACGGAGATGGTGGATGTTAGAGACCTTGCGGTCCTCCACCTTCCGTTTTGAGGATGCTCCACAGACGCTCAATAGGGTTTAGGTCTAGAGACATGCTTGGCGAGTCCATCACCTTTACCATCAGCTTCTTTAGCAAGGCAGTGGTCGCCATTGGAGGTATGCTTGGGGTCGTTGTCATGATGGAATACTGCCCTGCGGCCCAGTCTCCAAAGGAAGGGGATTATGCTCTGTTTTAGTATGTCACAGTACATGTTGGCATTCATGGTTCCCTCAATGAACTGTAGCTCCCCAGTGCCGGCAGCACTCATGTAGCCCCAGACCATGACACTCCCACCACCATGCTTGACTGTAGGCAAGACACACTTGTCTTTGTACTTTTCACCTGGTTGCCGCCACACACGCTTGACACCATTTGAACCAAATGAGTTTATCTTGGTCTCATCAGACCACAGGACATGGTTCCAGTAATCCATGTCTTTAGTCTGCTTGTCTTCAGCAAACTGTTTGAGACAACAGCCAACTGTTTGAGACAACAGCCATGCAGACCAATTTGATGCAGTGCAGAGTATGGTCTGGGAACCGACAGGCTGACCCCCCCACCGCCTTCATCGACTATTTCCCAAAGACGACCTCTGGATATGACGCTGAGCATGTGCACTCAACGTCTTTGGTCCACCATGGCAAATGCTGTTCTGAGTGGAACCTGTCCTGTTAAACCCCTGTATGGCCAGCGTGCTGCAGCTCAGTTTCAGCGTCTTGGCAATCTTCTTATAGCCTAGACCATCTTTATGTAGAGAAAAAATTCTTTTTTTCAGATCCTCAGAGATTTCTTTGCCATGAAGTGCCATGTTGAACTTCCAGTGACCAGTATGAGAGAGTGAGAGCGATCACATCAAATTGAGCACACATGCTCCCCATTCACACCTGAGACCTTGTAACACTAATGAGTCACATGACACCGGGGAGGAAAAATGGCTAATTGGGCCCAATTTGGACATTTCACTTAGAGGTGTACTCACTTTTGTTGCCAGGGGTTTCGACATTAATGCCTGTGTGTTGAGTTATTTTGAGGGGACAGCAAATTTTCACTGCTATACAAGCTGTACACTCACTACTTTACATTGTAGCAAAGTGTAATTTCTTTAGTGTTTTCACATGAAAAGATATAACAAAATATTTACAAAAATGTGAGGGGTGTACTCACTTTTGTGAGATACTGTACATAGATCACCAGAGGGGAATGTTTTTTTCTCCATAAAAGTGGAGTTACGCTGTATATGATAAAATAATAAACATTAATGAATGTTAAGACTTTTAAGGTGCGTTCAATAATAATTTCCCCGATTCACCTCATAAATTTAAAAATCTTTTTAGCATTTTTGATTATATATAGAAAATATTAAAAACGCTAAAGTGGTTGTAAACCTTAGGTGTGACATATGAACAAAGAATATCCTTCTATGATGTGTACTTTTCTCAATCCCAAGCACTAAGTGTCATTTCAGCCTTGTGCCTCATTCCTCTGCTATCTGCATGAGTCACTTCTGACATGTTTTCCTGACACCAAGGGGTAAAAGAGGTGATGGGGGAGGTGGGCAATAGTCACTTCACTGGGTATGTGAGGGTTCACAACCACTTTAAGCAGAAAAATCCTGCCACGTATGTAACATTACAGGTTATACATTAAAGATATTAACTATGATTATGTTTACCAACTTACATTATATACATATATATACATTATATACATACTTTAAGGCTTTACTCATATGGTGCAGCCATCTTGTATTTAAATATATTTTAGGGTGGTTCATTTCAATGTGTTTCGCTATTTGTGTTTCTTTAGGATTCCAGAGGTATTATATTAAACTTGTGATATCATGCAAGTGGATGGGACAGCGGACCCTAATCCAATAAATAATGCAAGGTGGGAGATCATCTGAGAGGCAGAGGAGAATTTATACTGGTCCTCCTAAAGTGAGGATATCTATATATACAGTGAGATCTGCTGTCTTCTTACTGTTGTTGCAGATATTTATTACAGTATAGAGAAGCAGTAGATATCTTTTTCCCTTGGTGTTTTTCTCCCATGGTTTCCTCCATCCTTGGGCACTCCCTCACCTTCCCCTTGAGTCCCTACCTCAGGGATAGGGTGCTTTGTTTAAATCTGTGTGTTGCCATCCTGTCCACTTGCATGATAAGGCATGTTCAAAAATACTGTGAAATCTTTTACATTTATGAAGTGAAAAAGTGAAATTATTGAGGGTGTGCACCTTAAACGTCCCAAAAGACATTTTAATGTACTTACAAACTTGGAACTAACAGCTGGAGCTTCTCAAAAGAAATGTAGTGTGTACAGTATATAAATATACACGCTACAGAAACATATTTTTTTAGTGAATATAGCAGGTTTTATGCTTAACAAACTGTATATGTAGCCTACTGCGGTATATTACTGTCTTGTTGACAGTTGGCCCAAAAGAACATTTTGTCAGATTACTTTAGGCAGACTTGCTAGCGGGATTTTTTTTTTTTTTTTTTTTTGTAAAGGTTAACTTTGGCAGGAAATTTTTAACTTTCAAGTTAAGCCCAGTGGATACTTTCACCCATCTGTATAGAACAGAACTTTGCAAAGCAAGCTAATAATGAACACCTTTCTATATATTAAGTCTGTGATCTTGTTATCCTGCCTGGCAGTATCTTTTTTGTGATGTATAAAGGTGATTGCCACTGACTATAAATAGGCTGATTCTGCAGTTCAGTGTGAGTCCAGCACTGAAATAACTTTTATTTACAAATGTAGCAGACCTTGTATAGGAGATTCAACAATTCAGACCATTTCCAAATATGAGATGCTTCCTAACTACCTTATTAAAATCTTTTCATGATGGTTATGGACCACTGTTTTAGTATTGTATTGTTATTCCCCCCTTGTGACATGCAATTTCCACAATTTCTCAATTTTTTAATGTGTAGGTATGAAATTAGGGTGTTCTGGTAACTGGTTGACTGACGTTATACCTTTCCTAGTGGCTGAGGTACTATGTGCGTGTTGTCCTGTTGCTGGTGCCTGGGGGGTACTTGCCTCTCATTGGCAGTCATGTGATACTCTAAGTGGGTGGCCCTGATTTGAGGGATCATGTGTCCTGCTTACGCCCATTTGCCCGGATTTGCTGCATTGTGTAGGAGTTGGCCCATTTCTAGTGCAGCCTCACGTTGGGCATTGAGCATATGTGAGCACCCCGCACATGCTCAGTTGAGCATCGGGCCTAGTAACAACATACTTCGCCCCTTGTATGGGAGGAGGGGCATACCAGGTCAGAACAGCTTAAATAGGACACTTGTGAGTAACAGCACAGGTGTAGGGCAGATACGATGTGGAGAAACTTCTAGGGAGGTGAATAGAAACATGCTTCCTGTGTTTGAAAAAATATCTTTCTGTCTTTAGCCAATGCCTTTATCCATCTTTATATGCAGTTTTTTTTAGTTCCTGTGTTGGGACCAGTGTTTATGCATTTTTGACACTGCTTGGTTGTTTGACGGCCAAGATTTAAAGGACTCTTTAGCTAGTAGAAGCTGCCTTTGATGTGCTTGACACCTTTGGCTCACTCCTATCTCTTCATAAATCCACCTACGTAAT
Source organism: Pelophylax lessonae (assembly GCF_965119305.1). NCBI lineage: Eukaryota > Metazoa > Chordata > Amphibia > Anura > Ranidae > Pelophylax > Pelophylax lessonae. The sequence continues at coordinate 385,013,052 of NC_138770.1, forward strand.
ATTCTTTACTTTCTGACAGAGATCGGTAAGATTGGTAAGAGTTGACACTTTCATCAGGGAGGGTATTATACTCCAATATGGTTTTGAGAATGTTTTTTTTCAGTTGTTACCTATGTTTGGAATTGATAGGATGAAGGTACCACTTTTGCATGCTGTACTCATATTGGAAAATGTCCCAATATTATTGAAAGGACAACTGCTCCTTTTGTACAAGTTGTCCTTTATGGCATGCCCCCCACCTAAATTGCCTAGGTGATCAGGTTGAAAATTTTTTTTAGGAGGGGCCCAAGCCACCTTCCATATACATACCCTGCTCATTAGTGATGAGCTGAATGCCCTAGATTCAGACAAGTTTGCATACTTAACGAATGCTCAGGTGCCAAATCTAAACCCCATTGATCTCTCAATAGGAGCCAAATGTTAAAAAATATTACTGGCTTTTTTTCAGAATAATAGACACAGCATTGTCAAATAATGGCATGAGGGGCTGTGCATTGCCCTGGGGAACATTTTCCAAAGCAAATTTTTGTTTTAAACTCAGATTGGCAGAGAGCAGCAAATTTAATAATGCTTAAAGGGAAACATTAAAAATGAAAACATTTTTTTCAAATGACATGTCTGAAGGATGCACTTAACCTGTCTATAAAGTAGCGCATTAGTATTATGAATACAACCTACTACAGCAAAACCTACATTTACAAAGTGAAAACAAAATGCTGGGTAAATTTCAGCTAATGACAGCTCCCGCTTCTTAATTCTGTTTGTAAACAAAAGGTCATGGATTCCCTTAATTTATGCCAAGCCATTATTCTAGATGAATATTTGGAATAGATATTAAAGGGGACCCCATGCAAAAGAAAAAAAAATTAAAATACATAGCAGACCCTTATCTTTGATGAGGGTCTAGTATGGAGGTCAAGAGGAATGCTATGCAAAAAAAAATCAATACCAGACTCTTATCTGAGCATGCAGGCTGGCCAGGAAAGGGACAGCATACAGCCCCCACTCCTGAACTATACCAGGCCACAAGCTCTCAACAAGGGGAGTGCACCTTGAAGGAGACCCCTGGCAAATTACTTTGTCCAATTGTTGCCAAGAACAAAGGCCTCCTCCCCACAATCCTTGCCCAGTGGTTGTGGGGGTCTAAAGGAGTGGCTGTGTGGGTCTGAAGGTGTAGGTCTTATCAAAATCTTTTAGCACATTAGCCTTTTTGAATGAGGTAGTGACAGGACGTAGTGGTCTGTAGAGAAGAGCAGTGTATAAATATATCTATTTTCAAAATAACATATACGCTTGTAAAACATCACAAAGCTGCAATGCTCAGAACTGTAAATGGGGGAAATAGGTGAAGATGTAGGTGAATAGATGATTAAAACCTTTACAGCTCATCACTTTCAATATAAACCAAACTAATGAGTGCAAAATTAATCTTCTACCTCTGGTTTGTAAGGGAAAACCTACTATGTGCTGCATAACAGATGTTTAAAGTGGAGCTCCACCCAAAAGGAGAAGCTCCACTTGTCTGTCTGCTTCCCCCTTCTGTGCTACATTTGGCACCTTTTGGGGGGGAAGGGGGAGTGGGTACCTGGTTTTGACAGGTACCCACTCCCATTCCTGGCTAAGTTTGCCACGGCAAACTCAAACAAAGTTCTGCCCCCTCCTCCTTCCCCCACACCGGCCCATTCACAGAGCACAGATTGAAAAATCAGCTCGGCTAAGGACACCACTGGATTCCTGGACAGGTAAGTGTCCTAATATTAAAAATCAGCAGCAATAGTATTTATAGACGCTGACTTTTCATTTTTTCTGAAGGAGCCTGGTGCTCCTCTTTAAGTACATCATTGCTTTCTAACAGTATTTTTTTTTCTGTTGATGTGTCTGCATGTGTATATAAGGTGGAGTCTTTAACAGCTTTAAATTAATTGACTATATTTTTTACATAGTGTTTTTTAATTAAACTTTATTAGTGTCCGGGGGCTGACATGTCCTCTATGTAACAGTATGAAAATAGAGATAAGTGAGCTTTTTGGAAGCATCAGTAGTCTATTAGACCCTAATATTGTATTTGCTTGCACTGCTTGCAGATCAAGCACAGAGTCCTTGAGCTGCAGCTTATTTGATGTTATGTTGGAATTCTGACAACTTAGAAATCAGATGTGTTCTGGTTTTGCCTGTTTTCCCCCATTCTTCCTACTACTTTGTATATGATGTAGGAGTGTACAGATTCTCAAATCACTTTATATAAACATATTATCAGCAAGATTGTGTTTGTTTGTATGCCTCAAGACATCCACTGGGCCCTAGGTACTCACCTAGGTCACCTTGTGAATGTATCAGTCCTAAGGAAAATGTCTTTCCACCTACAACAAAGGCAGTGGTCAACTCTTAAAGCCACTAATCTTACCTTAGCAAGGTGCACGATAGCCATCTGTGGGTTTTGACCAGGCACATGGACTTCCCAGACACATCAGCAATTACTAGCTTCATGGGCAGGCTAGAGGGTTTTTTTAATTGATTAGTCTACTGATAATTTGAGTGGAAGCTTCTGAGGAAGTCCTAATATCAATTCTTGAAGAGCTTCCAGCACTAACTCCCTCAAAGACTCCAGAACCCACTCAGCTACAGGAACACTTCACACTGCCTTGAGTACTGCCCTTTACAACACAAAACATGGCTATATGGAGCAGGCTAATACTGCAACTTTGATGATAGATTTTCAAACATCTGTAGAGGATGGCACATATATTTATTCTGTGGATCCTTAGGGAAAGCTGCAGAAAAAGTGTAGAAACTAAAGAATCTATGTACTTGCATCAATATCCACATAATGGATTTTTGAAGCATGCATGTGGTAGATCTGCTATTACATTTAGCAAGAACTTGACTCAAGACATGTAAATAAAGAGATAAGAAGCCTAAAGAAATAACTGTAATACATAGTGCACTATTTAGGAGATATTTTAGTGAGCAGCAGTGATGTCACCAGTGCATGCGACCTGAAGGAGGCATTTTTTCAGAGCTCTCTGTCGCAGCCGTGTCTACCGTGCCATATCTACTGTGCCATGTCTACCATGACATCATCGCAGCTTGGCCATTCAAGCGGCCGCAGCCCTTGAACCTGGAAAGAAGATCAGGTGAGGATGGAAGCCTCTGTAGTAGTGACAGCGCACCACTGGAGGGCTTTGTTTTTAGGTAAGTCTTTCATAATATGCTAGCATGCCTTTACCTTTCAGGGAAAGTTTTTTTTGTTATTGTTGTTCAAGTTTACTACCACTTTAAGCAGTTACAGCAACATATATGTTCCTTTTGGGTTACAGATTTTACATAAATACATGAAAAATGACCATTTTAAGCACCATTGTCAGTGTTAAAAGGTTTGTCTCATTGGTTTTGTTAAAAATAAGAGATAGAAAACTAATACAGCTAATAAATCTATAAAGATTACATATTCCCTTTTTTGTAAAATCCTGACAGGGCCCTCCTGTAAATCAATTATGTTCAAGATGCAGAAATCTTTATACTTTCCTCAGAGAAACCAGGTGACTTTAATCAGTGCAGTTTTTAAATAGAAAATTATTAAATAAATGTATGCATTGCACTGCCCACCATGGGCATACGCTTTAATAGTCCCCATGTTATTGAGCCCATAGTAAGAATTTAGCAGGAATTTTGTAAGTTACAGTGCCTTGAAAAGTTATTCATACCCCTCAAAATTTTCCACATTTTGTCATGTTACAATTAAAAATAAATGTATTTTATTGGGATTGTATGTGATAGAGGTGGCACATAAATGTGAAGTGGAAGGAAAATGATAGATGGTTTTTGAAATTTGTTCCAAATAAATATGTGAAAAGTGTGGCATGCAATGCATTTGTATTCTTCTTTGCAAAATATCTTAAACTCTGTTGGGTTGGATGGAAAATGTCTTTAAACAGCAATTTTCAGGTCTTAGTAATTTGTATATGATTCTTGCTCTGTCCTGGAGAATGGTTATTATTATAAAATTAAATATAAAAAGATTTTATTAAAATTAAATATATATTTATTTATCCCTGATGCTGCTTGTATAGTGACTGATACCTCAGGCAGTATGGCTAATTGAAAAATGGGGGGAATACCGCGCTTCAAGGCAGATGAAAGCACATGGCTTGCTGTTGACACATGCTTGTTAACTGGCATGACAGGAGTGAGAGGAGAGCGATACATGTAAGCTCAATATTACCCCACAAGTATACCAGTGGATTGAGAATTGTACCTGCAAATCCCGCAGAAGGATGGAAGGATAATGATATGGAGATAGGAGTGAAGCCCCTAGACTGGCATAAATAACAAAGGCGTATTATATTCAGGAGTAAGGTGAGCGGTTTGCACACCTAGAAGTGATTCACACTGAAGAGCACAAGCACTCGCACATTATAGAGGTGGAAGAGGTGCAGTAACTCTGAGATTGGGATGAGGATATCCTCCCTGGGACACTGAAGCACCTTACTGAATGGACTTGTTTTAATATAAAATAATAGAATATATGTGAAAGTTTGTATTTGAAACAAACTAGCACGGTCTATTTGACCATCAGCACCAAGCACTTTAGGAAAACCATTTTTATTTTTTTTTTTTTAATTGGATAATGATAAACAGCATTAGAGTGTATGCACTGTGTAGGTTTTGAAGGAATATACAGCGCCAGCACTTGAATTAATAATTTTATGCACTTTATATTTATAATATCTGGGATTGCACTGATATTACCAAGCACTTTTTTCTGTGAAAATATTCGGATATACAATGGTATTTATTTAATTACTGATATATAGCATCATAATTGAGACACTGTTTTATTTATTTATTTTACTCTCACAATTTTCACATTTTTCACGGTTTCTACAATATATGCACCTATGCTTTTGTGATTGCACCTAAGTCACTGAGCACTTTATATTGAATACATATATGTATGTACAATTTTGAAGGTGGTGGATACATGCATGTATTGTTGGTTCAAACATTGCACAGGTAATTAAGAAAGATTAATGGTTTAATACTATTTATATAATTATCCTTGAAGTGCGGTATTCCCCCTATTTTTCAATTTTCAGGTCTTGCCACAGATTCTCACTTGGATTTAGGTCTGGATTTTGACTGGGCCATTGCAATATATGAATCTGCTTTGATCAAAACCAATTTATTGTAGCTCTGGCTATATGTTTAGGGTCATTGTCCTGCTGGAATGTGAACCTGCACCCCAGTCTCAAGTCTTTTGCAGACTTTAACAGGTTTTCTCCTAAAATTTCCCTGTATTTGGCTCCATCCATCTTCCAAACAACTCTGACCAGCTTCTTTGTCCCTGCTGAAGAAAAGCATCCCCACAACATGTTGCTGCCACCACCATGTTTCACAGTGGGAATGGTGTGTTCAGGGTCATGTGCAGTTTTAGTTTTTTTCTGCCACACAGATCATTTTGCTTTTAGGCAAAAAGTTCAATTTTGGTCTTATCTGATCAGAGCACCTTCTTCAACATGATTGCTGTGTCCCCCACATGACTTCTCGCAAATTGCAATTGGGACTTCTTATGGCTTTCTTTCAACAATGGCTTTCATCTTGTCATTCTTCCATAAAGGCCAGATTAGTGGAGCGCACAACCAACTGTTGTCCTGTGGACAGATTCTCCCACCCGAGCTGTGGATTTCTGCAGCTCCTCTAGAGTTACCATGGGCCTCCTGGCTGCTTCTCTGATTAATGCTCTTCTTGCCCAGCCTTTCAGTTTGGGTGGTCAGCCATGTCTTAGTAGGTTTCCATTTGTGCCAAACAGTGCTCCATTAGATGTGAAGATTCAAAGCTTGGGATATGTTTTTATAACCTAACCCAGCTTTAAACCTCTCCACCTGACCTGTCTGGTATGTTGCTTGGACTGCATGATGCTGTTTGTTCACTAAGGTTCTCTTTTAGATAGGGGTATCAGAGTAAAGGGGGCTAAATAAAAATGCATGCCACACTTTTCAGAAATTTATTTCGAAACAAATTTTGAAAACCATTAATCATTTTCCTTCCACTTCACAATTCTGGGCCACTTTTTGTTGGTCTATTGCATTAAATCCCAATAAAATCCATTTACATTTTTGGTTATAACATGACAAAATGTGGAAAATTTCAGAGGGTATAAATACTTTTTCAAGCCACTGTATAACGTGTTTATGTGCTAAAAAAGGATTTTAAAAAGGATTTTAGTATTTTTTTTTTTTTTTGTGAAAATTGCAATTTGATAAACATTTGTGCAACTAATGTGCAGCTTAAAATTAGTAGCACATATTTTAAATTCCCCTAGTTCTATGCTGCAAGAAAATGTATGGTTTGTAGGGTATTTTAAAAAACTCTGAAAGCTGTAAATTAAATATTAAAACCTCTAGATTTTTAGAGAAAGTTGGTTATTAACAATTTTGTGTACCTTCCATTTTTATGATTTTGCAAAAAAGTACAATTTTAAAATGTATAAATATTTGTTATTTATTAACTCAATAGGAGTTAATAGGTTAGCAGGAGTTGTGTAAAATCTGCTGTGTTTGTATCTGCAAATAATGATTTTAGTGATTTGATAAACATTTGTGCAAATATCACAGGCACCTTCTTTTTATTCCATTGGTCGTGTACTTTAAGAAAAGGTATGGTATGGTGGGTCTTTTAAAAACTGTGAAAGCTGCAAAGCAAAAATAAAAAAAGCAATGGCAAAATTACAAAAATGGTCTGTCCACATGAGTTTAAAAGTAGAGTACAAGGCTAAGCAGTGAAAGGGTTGATGTTGCTGAAAGTCAGGGAATATAATTTTTACTTGATGAATTTCTACCAATTTTACTTTACTTACTATACATAGGTTAATGTTGCTCAAAGAATTTTAGGCAAATGTCTGTCAAATTGAAATATTGTTAATACACCCCAAAGTGTGTGAGTCCCCTTTCTCTAACTGTTACTAAACAAACTTACTATCACACAAAATTAGCCTTTATTTCTTTAATGATAATCAACAACAAATCACTTATTTTATGTTTAATTGTTTAACATTTTTAAGCGGTTTGATAGCATTGCTTCACTTGCTTTGTTCAATGACACTCTTACAGCAAAAATCCACATTCTTCCCTTCTAGTGGGTACAATTCTTATTAAATTGGATTTAGAAAACTCTGCACACAACATATAACTTGGACTGTAAAAAGTTGGAAGCAGCCAGCAAGAGAGATAGAGCTTTTTTTTTTTCATTGTTTTCCTTCAAATGTTGATGTAAAAAAACAACTAAAAATCCTAAGCATAAACTTGCAATAAGAAAAAAAGGCAAACTCATTTTAACATGATTTTGTATTTGCTTGTGTTTTATTACATAATAACCGAAAACTAAACAGCTTCTACATCCTCAAAATAAAGAGTGAGATGTATTGTATCAGGACAGAACATACCAAATTTTAAAGCCTTTTTGATTTTTTTTTCTCTTTCTCTTGGGGACTGAAAGGGCTCACTTGAGGACACTGACATCCCAGCTATTAAAAAAGTGTTAGGATTAAAAAAGAACTATCTTTCAATAGATTCTTTATAATGTGAGTAAACAGAATGTGAATTGCAACTTAAAGTGTAAACCAAGTCAAATAAATTTCTACTCTAAATGCTAAGTACCAGGACTTAAGGGATGAAATGACAGAATTGGGAATGTATGGAGGTGCAGCAAAATCTGTGCTTCATTTTGTACACAACACTCTGATGCTTATTTAGAAAATGGATCAATCAACAGAAACATGGATGGCTTCATTGCCCAAATGACTAGGGCCATCAATAAGTCCTGTTAGTATTTACAACAACTATCTCTTTCCTTATGTCCAACACCTTAAGCTTTACAATGCACCAGCTAAATGTTTTTTTCCCCCCAATACCTTCAGAAAATAGAAGTTAATTCTAACCATTGTCAGAAATGAAAAAAAAAAAAAAAGAATGAAATTACTTTTTTGAATGCAACACTTTACTTTAAGTCTTCTGCACAAGCCACTATTACAGATTAGCCACTATTACAGATTATTATTATTTTTTTTTTTACAGCTCCTTGGTGCGGTGCTATGTCAAACCCCTGTGAAAAAAAAAGTAAACCATGTACTGAAAGCACACAAAAAAGTGCACAGATGGTACAGAATGGCCAGACACAAGGCTCCTGACAGAGGCAAGGTACACCATGGTCCACCTAGGTCAAAACCATTCGGGCCCCACTCCTTAGGGTGCACAAATGCCAAAGCCATTCAACCAAAGGCCTAGAGGCCACAGAACCTCCCCCCTACATTAGACCAGGCCCCCCCAATGACCTGCACCCTTTGCCTCTGTTCTAAAAACATTAAAAAGACACACATGTAGTGCAAGTGCTTGCGACTAAACGTGACAACAAAAAAAAAGGAGCCATGTGCAATACATAGTGGGCATGTTGGCCAGTAAAAAACTTCCTTTGGTAGCCAGAAGGCCTGCCTAAAGGGGTAGTGCAAGTAAAGCATAACGTGACATGACCTAGTACAGGTGAAACACCAATGGTTGTGAAGCACTAACATGTTTTTCCGGCACACAATGAAATTCCATCCCCAGGGGGCACATCACTGGGACCTCCTTGAAGATGTAGAGCACCATAGGTTGCAGTTTGACTTTTAATAAAAGAAAATGTACACTTGGAAAGGTAATGGTTGCTTTTTGCTTTGTAAACAAATTCAACATATTAAAATCATTGTTTTTCCTTGACCACTTAAGAACTAGTTAGCCACCAATCCTGATCAAGCTAAATTACAAAAAGGATATCTTAGACCATGAAAAAGCATAGAGATGGGAAACTAAACTGTAATAAGAGGCATGAAGAAATCAGTTTTGATTATAAATGTATTTGCTCTTTATTTAAACTACATGAGATGGTTATACTTGTAAGGCAATCTGTTTATGTTAATGGTAGTTTTAAAATATCAAATTTAACTAATCTTGGTATGTTCCTATGTTGCACATAACATTTTTTACAAGGTTGTGAGAATATGCTTCTATGTTTCTATGCACAGCTGCACCAGATTTGGTGTGTTTCAGTTTTAGTAAATCTCCCTAAAAGTGTGTCAGTACCAAATACAACCTCTGTCTGTACTAATACAACAGAGAAAAGATTGGCCGCGGCTCAGTAAACATTGATCTGAGTGGCTGCTATCCTTTGCTTTGCTTTTGCTTTACCAAAATTATTTGACATTTCTTGTGTCTTAACTTATTTATGAGGGCATCAGGCTTGTTATAGTGACTTCACACTGGGTTCAAACAGGAGTGGTGCTGGAAACCGCATGAGATTCGGACAGGAATCACACCGCATTCCTGTTCAAATCACATGTGATTCTTTGCAGTGAGATTTGAGCCAATTCATTTTGTATGGGCTCAAATCGCACCACAAACGTATCAATACTTGGCATCGGCGAGATATTGACTGAAAGTATCGGTACTCATACCCGTCAATAAAAAACTGTGTAAACCTAGTTTCTATGACAAACTGCACCAGATTTTTGCACTTTCCAGTTAGTTAGTACGTCAACCCTACATGTTTTCACTTTCTTTTCCTAATAATTATTTTTTTTGTCTTTTTTAGAAGAAAAAATATATTATCTCAGAGAAGTGGTTTGCAAGAAGCTTTTTACATGAATAGACAAAGTTTTTCCTCTGACTACAGCATAAGCTTGGTGCTCTCATGCATCTTTATTGACAGAATGCTACTATAATATATTACATTAGATCATCTGTCTCCATAAAAAAAAAAAAAAAAAAATGATATACCAATTTTGTAGAACAATATGCTGTATTCCTATGATCATGTGTTGTGTAGTAAAACAGGTGTTTAATAAACACACTCTCATTTTCATTATAATATTACCGTTTTAAACATTTCTTGGATCATTGCTCTTGTTTTAAACACTAATGGCAGAATTCTTTCTAGTAAATGGAGCAGTCAATATTAAGCCTGCACTAATACAGCCATTAGCGAATCTGTTAACAGTTTTTGGTACAGCATGCAAATCACACAAAATCATGATAGAGAATTACTATTTCCAAGTTTAAAGTGTCAAGCAGCTTTAGATGAGTAGGTAGAGGAAATAACCCGTAATTTTATTCCATGTAATGTTGGCTAATTAGAACAACCATTTTAAAATGATCTATCTAGAATTTGTATCTGGGCATTGTCCGGGCAGTATGTGAAAACAGGATCAAATGATAGCTGCCATATTGGCAGATACTGTATGTACTACTTGGCATGGATTTGGAGAATTTTGTAAAGTTGTTTTCTGGAGCACAATAAGTGCATTTTCATCTTTATTTTTGAATGTTTTGCAAATACGCGACAAAAGAATGAGGTGTTCGTGCAATATGTTATTACATTTTATACATTGATGAAACAAGCCTAAATTTCACAGAACTAGTTTCCTAGTTTACATAGTTTTCTTAATGAAGCTGGTTTACACCCATTCATGTATGTAGAATACTTATCTTATTTATTCAGTGTGTCTCTGATTCATTAGGTCTAGATTTATTTGTATATTGGTTAATAATAAGAAATCATAGATATGCCATAGCAATTTATTTTATTTTTCTAAAGGAAATCACAGACTTTACAATGAGTTTACTACCTTGATTATCCAGTAATGTTTTGTGAACAGTGAATATTATGTTCATCCAAAGTAATGCATAAAAGCCTTTATTTTACTGTAGTTTTATTTGTAAAATATAGTTTCTAAGCTTTTTGTTTACTGCACATCATTATTGTTTTTTTTTACAGGCCTATTATGAAAGCAGTTGTTTTTTTTTGTTAGCATAATGATATGTCACCTAAATACATATATTGTATTGAACCATAAAATTAAAATTGGACTAAATATTGGGCCTTTCTAATTTTCAAATCAAACATCCAAAATAACATTAATTTTCCAGTTATAATCTTCAGAAAAATGCTTTCATAATGTCTTATGCACTTATCCTGATACAGAACAGCCACAAAGGTAGGAGGTCTATATGGACCCTGCACATCACTGTATGCAGGCAGGAAGGAGAGAGGCTGGAAGAGAAGAGGGTAAACATGACCAGATGCTAATAGAAAAAAAGAAAGCTTGTCTATCAATTGGAAAAATGCTGACACAAGCACCTCACATTGAGTCAACACACGAGAGCTGACGTGGGAGTGAACACACTGTTCAGATTTCCAAAGTGACGGGGAAGAGTTGTCAAGCACGCAGAAAGATTAAGAGTCTACACTTGGCTGGTTGGATTAATGTTACAATTTTGAGATGGAGGGGGGGGGGGGGGGCTATAGAGAAACAATCAATGCAGTTAGACTTGACTTTTACTGATGGTAAGCATATTTTTTACAGTTTGATAGTTCTAGTAAGATCATTGAAAAAAGCTGAACTCCGAGATAAGCAAATATTGTCTAAATACAAGGTTCATATGTATCTTGATATGCTTTTGTATTTTTTTCAGATTTATTTGGTATTTCAGTGTGTACCTTCCTCTAAAAAAGGCCACTCACTGCTGCTCTCTCTCCTTCTCCTTGTGCAGGGTGACTGGTCATGTGTGTGTCCTCCCTTTTGGTCTCTGCAGGTGGCTCTGCAGTCTGCACTGGTGTCTGCACTACTTTTACAAGTAAATAACTAGACTTGCAGAGGCAATTGGTATACACAAAAAGGGAATTATATCCTTTGTGAATGAATATAGTGGTGAATATATTTCAATTTAATTTTTGTTCCTAGAGTTCAGCTTTCATTGTTTTTAATATTTTATAATTGATGCAAAGTCCAGCCTGCTGACAATTCTTATCCATGTTAGTGTGTGTCTGTAATATAGATCTAATACATGTAAGTAGAGTGAATTACCAGATACAATAACAGATCCCCTTCCTAACCAATGTCACCACAAAGCTTCTAATCCACTCCCTGGTCATCTCTTGCCTCGACTACTGCAACTCCTTCCTAATTGGCTTACCTCTAAATAGGCTATCTCCCCTTCAGTCCATCATGAACGCTGCTGCCAGGCTCATCCACCTTACAAACCGCTCGGCGTCTGCCCCCCCTCTTTGCCAAACCCCTCTTTTGGCTGCCACCCAACAAACAAATTAAGTTCAAGATACTAACAGTAACTTGCCAAGCCATCCACAACCTGGCCCCAAGCTACATCACTAACCTGGTCTCAAAATCCAACCAAATTGCCCTCTTTGTCCTCCCAAGACCTCCTGCTCTCTAGCTCCCTTGTCACCTCATCCCATGCTCACCTCCAGGACTTCTCCCAAGTCTCTCCCATCCTCTGAAATGCTCTACCTCAATCTGTCTCCTACTTTGTCTACTTTCATTGTTATAAAAAATTGATTGATGAGAAGACAATCAATTGAAAAAGTATTGGGACTTTAAATGAAGCACTATCCAATTGGGAAAAAATGCTTCCATCCCTATTATTTGAGAAGAAAGGGGGAAGGGGAGTAAAGGAGATATATACAAATTCTATATAACAACTGGCATGTGTATAACATAGGTACAACCATATAAATCAAAAAGTTATATATTAATATATTATTAAGCCAGCTGTTGCATAAAGATTAAACAGGGTATAGGGAGGGGGGGGGGGGCGTTTGGGACTTTAGATGAGGTGTGCAAAGATAATGGTACATGAGCAGGCAAATTGATAAAATAATTTTAAGTCGGGTCTATCATAATAGTACAAAGGCAATTTAATTATATTGATCAACATACTGTACATAAAATGACATCATGGCATATCTGTAAATAGTACAATAAATGAGTAGTATAATGACAGACCAAAAACATTAATACATAGAGGATGACTGGTTGTAAACTGAAATGAAGCACTGTAATCCATGAGCATAAAGGATCCAAAGGTATGAAAATAAAAGATGCACCGCAAACAAGCTCTATGCGTTACGTTGAATGCGTTCCACTTCCTCAGGAGCAGGTGCATCACATTGAGTCAAGCCTGATGTCAACATATACACGTATCCAGCAGAGAAACTACCATGCTCCTGACATCAAATGTTGACTCCAGGTCTATTGAGGAAATCCATGGGTCTTGTAAGCATAAGATTGTATACATGTTCTCACCTGTCAAAGGAAACACGTGTTTATCACCCATTGAGGGAAACAACCAGTAAATCACATTTAAGGTTTTACTGCAGCTGACAGGAAGATTGGACACTGGCAGACAAAAAACTTTAGGGCAGCCCAGGATAACCTATCCCACTACCAGAATGCCTTAGTCTTTTACTATTGTCCTTAGAGGGATAAATGTATTTTCATCAGCTCTGTTGTGAAAAAGACTAACCTATTTTTACTAGCAACATTTTTTCTTTAATAAACACTCTGCTCTACATCCCTGCTAGAGCTGTTCTCTTCTGTTGCAGCTATCTTGCACATACATTCTCCACCTACCTTTTTTGAAGTGCGGCATCTGGACCCTGGTGAACTAGACGATAAAGGGATAGTTTGGAAGTTACCTCTAAGCACCGGATGCACAGTAAGGTGGATTCAAACTCTGTTCTGGTAACTAGTTAGCCGCAAAGCATTTTCTAAGTCCAGAGCCACTGGCATTGCCTCTACTTGCCCTGTCTCTGAAGACTTATTTAGTGAGTAGGCTGGTCAGGCTGAAGCACCAAGTGTTATCTCATTTAGATTAGTCACAGGGCCTTTTTAAAATTCCCACTTTCGCTGAGTGGGTGTGTTGGGTGCTTTGCTTTCTGTCCTGCAATTCACCATCGAGGAAGCATCTCCCTGTTGCTGCTCTTGCTGGCAGTGAGCCTTGTGGAACTCTGATCTTTGTTCCTTTCCTTCTGCTGACCTACAGTAGCTGTGTTCGCCTCCAGCCATCCAACCCTCATCTGCTATAACTTATTGGGTTTCATAAGTGCCTAAGGCCTAGTTCTGTCCTTGAACTTTACATCACCTTATTGCCAGGTTACTAGATATGGAGAAAATAGTCCCGCTGGACTGGGTGCCCTTATCGCTTGGAAAATCTAGGTCCAGTACTGGACACAGCTCAGACCTAAAATTTTTCTCTCACAGGAGAAATTTCAGACTCTCCGAACCAGATACACACTCTTACAGTTCGAGAGTTGTCTTCTCTTCACTTCTGCATGGGAGTCTCAAGTGTAATGGTAGCCTCCTTCAAGTAAGTCCAGTTTGCCTAGTTTAACTTTAGATCTCTACAGCGCAGCATTTTTAATGGGACAAGTCAGTCCATCTGTGAAAAGACCAATTCCCTTAGCGCCAAAAATCAAAGCTGTCCCTAGCCTGGTGGTTCAGGAATCTAGCTATGCAATTGGGGAAAGTTTCTTGCTTCCGACTCCTTGAAGACCCTCACGACAGATGATAATTTTATGGGGTTTGGCGGGGTCTTAGGCACCCTGTCAGTGCAGGGAACATGGTCATCATCAGAGTCATGTCTTCAGATCAGCATTCTGAAGCTTTGGGCTATTTGGTTTTCTCTACAGTATTTTACCATCATGCTGGAGTGTCCTCAGATCTGGATTCAGTCAGACATTCCACACTGGTGGCATACATCTTCTGTAAAGAAGGAATCAAAAGTCTTATAGTGGCATGAGAGGTAGATTGGATCCAGTCCTTGGCAAAACTTCACATTTCAGCCTTGTCTGCTGAGTACTGGAGATGGGCTCGGGCGTGTTCGGGATCCTGGTCCAGGCCCCGCCTGCCCGATCCCGCCAGGAGGCCAACGCTGCATACCGCGGGTCACATGCAGTGAGACATTTCCTGGTCGGCAGTTGCACAGACTGGGAGGTGTCTCAGTGCGTGTCATTGGCGGGGTGCTGTGGGGGCTTCTGGGCGGGATTGGGCAGGTGGGTTGGGACTGGGATCCTGAGAACACCCGAGCCCATCTCTGAGTACATTCCAGGAGTAGACAATTGGCAAGTAGACATCCTCAGCTGGTGTCTGGACATTGGGGGGTGGGGGAGACGTTCCAGGGTGTAACAAGTGGGAGAAGCTGGATGTGGACCTTGTGAAGTCTAGGTTCAACTTTAAACTGTACAGGTTTGTCTCCAGGTACAGAGATCCTTAGCTAAAGAAGTGTATGCTCTACACTAGGCTCTGTGGGTTAAGCACACTGATCTATGCTTTTCCTCCCCTGAAAACTCTTCCTCATCTGCTTCATAGGATTTAGATTGAGGGCATTAGTCCTTGTAGTTCTGGGTTGGCCCAGGCGCATATGATATGTCACCTGGTAAAACACCTGATGGATGCTCCATGGGCTCTACTTGATTGTCCAAATATTCTGTCTCCAGCCTGCTTCACAGTTGCTTGTTTCAACAGCATGACTATTTTAGCCCGGGTTCTGAGAGTCAGTGGCATCTTTGAAGCCAATGGATGCTGTGAAGTAAAAAAACTAGAAAGTCTACATCCCAAAATGTCTGTCATGGGAAATGGAAGGCATATTCTCTGGGCTTCCATCCTAGGTTTTTGCTTGGGATGAATCCTTTACTTCCTACAGCAGGGTCTGAATCTGTGCTTGCCTATCAACACTAGAAATAGTCAGATTTCTGCTTTTTTCCATCTGGTTTCAGAACCAATGACTTCACATTCCTTGGTTTTGACAATTTCCACAGGTTTGTTTTCAATGTAGCTCCCCCTGTTTGTTCCCCTGTTACTCTGTGGGATCTACATCTGGTTCTCTCTGTGCTTCAAAAACTGCCATTTGAACCCATTGGAGACATTTCACGCCCCCCTCGGTATTTGTTGTAGCCATCATCTCTGCAAGGGGCGTATCCATACTAATGATACAGTGGTAATAATCAGCGCAAACCATAAATCTGAAATAATTAAATAAGTCTCTGACGCAACGCGTACGGGGGAGGAGCCTGCTCGTGAGCACGTCGTTTCCTAGAGGTTACAGGGGAAAGTTTGTGATGCTAAGAAAGTCTGCACTGCTTGAAGTGCTTTGAAATGTAAGTGCAATTTCATTGATTTTGAGAGAATAAATAGCCTATTCAAACAGAGAGCACTAGATCTGTTTTTTCTTTCCACACCGGATTTCCCATATACTTGGAGGGAGTGTTGGAGGCGGTGAAAGGAAGGGACATCAGGCTGCTGTAATTATCCCAGAGCGTGTTTGACTCTCAGGAGTCTAAAATTAAGGTGAGCTGCTAATCTTGCACCATTCACTGGGAGCACTTGGAGTGAAGCTTGCAGCACCTTTGATCACGATCACAGATGAACACAGTTTTGTTTAATTTTGTGTCACTTTTATATTCACTGCGAATTTGGATTATTATAATCACTTGATATCACCATTTACTGATTGGATTTGATAAGATTGATTTGTTATTGAATTTAATATTTCATTTTGACACATTGATTTAATCACTTGGCGCAGCAATATTATTCATTGATTCATTGTATCCATACTAATGGTCTTATCCTGCAAGGAATGCTTTTTGGCTTTGTATATAGAAAAAGCAACATTGAAGTCCAGGACTTTTCTGTCCCTCTGTCTGGCTACACTTCACCTAAATTTCTCTCCATAGGCCGAATGTGGTTTGGGGTGTGAGAGTCTCTCTCTTAGTCACCACTTCTTTCAGAAAGACTTGATGCCCAGTTCGTCATCCCAGATCCTTCCCCTATTTTTAGGTGACTCCCGCTATTATCCAAACTTTATGGTCTCATGCTCTTGGTAATGCTTTGCGACAAAACTGCAGCATGCTGATAGTGGGAAGGTTTATCCTGGACTGGTCTACAGTTTGTTTCCCGGTGTCCAATCCTGTAGGTGGCAGTATAACCCAAAGGTTTATTAAGCCCTGTGTCCCTCAATGGACTCCAAGAAAAGCATTTTAATTGGAGTACAAAAAAAAAACTATTTTAGTTTTAAAATACAGAACGTGTAAATGGACAATGGTGCTGTATGCTTTTCATAGACTGACAGTCTGAACTGTCAGTAACAGAAGTCTGTACTGTGAACAATATGAAGGCCTCTATTGCTGACCTCCTATTGAAAATGCTAACCTCTTGGTTGTCTTTCCAATGACAGCCTATGTATTTCTTAGTACAGATTTCATTTTAAATTGTCTGCAGGTGTTGGGCCTTGTGTAGATTGTCAACTGCAGCATTGTTTTAGGTGCATTCAGCTTGCATTTGAAACCTGTTAAAGATACTTCTAAGATCCTTCAGAGGTGCTTTTTTTGGGAGAAAAACAGTTCTCACAGGAATAAATGCCCCAAGTGTCATTACGGGTAATAAACCGTCCATTGCAGGTGCAGAGGTTTCAGACCTAATTTTTTTTCTGGTTCTGGGGGTCCACTGTGCTCGGTCAATTGGAGGGGTTGCACTTTGTGGACAATTGCATTTTTGGCCTTATGCATTGGTGTAGGGTCATGTCCTTGAATGTCATTTGGCATGTATCCTGAATAAATCTGGAAGCATCATTTGATCAAACAGTGTCTGTGGGTTTTGCTACCCAACCACTTAGAGCCAATAAGAAGCAAATGAACAACACTTGCCTGGCTGATCAGACAGAAACGATCATTTTAATACCTTGCTGCCCTACGGGCAGGCTGTCGCAGACATGTCATCCCAAATGCTTGTATAGGCACCATGATTGAAAGAATGTGACAATGTTTCTCAAGTTTTTGTGTACAATATGTTTATACATTTTTATGGAATTAAGCACTCAAAATAGAATAAAATGATGGTAACATTTTGTATATTGGCAATGTATAACTTTAAAACATTTTTTTTATCAAACTATATTTTTGCTGTTCCCATGTAAATTGTATAGTTCTGACCTCAGGCTGATTTTTGACTTTGTGATTTCTTGATGTCATTTTATGGTTTTAGATTTTTTTTTTTCCATTTTAATACATCATGCATTGTATTTTTACAGTAAAATAAAAAAAAAAAAAAAACATATACACGTTGAAGAAACCAGAGATCCCTGGGGAACGTCTAGGTCGGGAACTGAAGAAACCGAATCCATGGTCACCAGGGCACAAAAACCGGTGAAAGCCCAGGATCGGCCTCTAACGCCATGTGCTGCTCGCATAAAGGAGAGAAAGCCGCATCATTGGTCACCAATGACGCGGCTTTCTCTCCTTTTTGCGAGCAGTACATGGCGTTAGACGCTGATGCAGAGAAGCCTATCTGGCCCTCACCTAACAGCTGTACATTTATTTTCACCATCAATGCACCCCCACTGTTTTTACCTCTTGTATCTCTTGACCCTACCTCTTAAACTGTAAGCTATAACAAGCAGGGCCCTCTGATTCTTAGTGTTTTAAAGTGTATTGTATTTGTACTGTCAACTGTCAAGTTGTAAATCACTGCATAAACTGTCAGTGCTATATAAATTCTGTATAATACAAAACCAACATTTAATCAATCAATATTTAAATGAATTTAAATACTTCCCCTCATACACTTTTTATGCAACTAGATGTCTTCAGTCTGATGGCAATCATCCCTCGATCCACTTTTTCTGAGCCTGGGTCATCTTAAAACTTCCACGGCCTGTTACTGGACAGTAAAATGAGACACAGCACAGTGGATAAGTTCATCTCTCTATCATTCTGCTCTTTTCTTCTAACAACATGCTTCTTGTTAGCACATAAAATGATTGGATTCTTGTGCTAGAACTTCCTTTTACACTGCAGCCATATTGCACAGAAACTGCAAGAAGCTAATACCAGGTCAAATTCAGAAACCTATACTGCATGAATTTGCAAAAATAAATTTACATATTTACCAAATACATTTAATGATGTGTTAATGATTAAAGAGATGTGTTAATTTGTGTATTTTATATCTGTTTAGAGTTCAGCTTTAATGTCATCTAATGTCTTACTTTACCACCTGAATGATACTTTTATCAAAGGTAGGTAATTATCTCTTGTAAAGTAAATAAGATGTCTTGAAATGGTATTCTATGGGACTTATTCATCAGGCAGTGATCTAGACACTAATGAATAGGCTTCATTGAATAAGTTAGCAAGTTGTCTTATTTATCTCATGTGAGATAAATAAGTCACTTTGATGAATATAACTGTTGGTGTTAAGCAGAGGAACTGGATTTGATGTTGAGCTGAAGTATGAAATTAATGAATGCTGGCAAGGAGAACTTCTGATTAGTAATACTGAATTTGTCAAAACTAAATGGCAAAAAGGAGCCGACAATCATTATTAAGAAAATTTGTTAGGATAAAGAATTTCACTATAAGTGTACTTTTCTGAAGGTAAACAAGCCTATCAATTTAGGGATGACTAATTCAGTGACCATTGCAATCATTTCTATAAAGTTGTGTTGACAGAACTTAAGTGCGGTGGCTGCCTACTAATGAATTCACTGAAAAGCATGCTTCAAATCTGAACCTCATTGCCATAATAAGCATACTGCCTAGACCTAACAAATTTTAGTTTCAAACAAAAGTTATTTCATCTTTTGTTTTTATTTTTACATTTGAAATCCAATTGCCACAATAATTCAGATGGCTATTTCCCCTATTGTGGTACAGCAGCCATGATTTCTGGGCAATACACAGGCAGGGATATAGTTTTGAAAGATTGAAGATTTGATCTAGTGTGTTATTCCTTCATGATAGAAAGTTAGAAAACTTTACCAATGGCAGCAAGTCATTCCAGACACCATTAGCAATGGGTAAAAGGAAGATATGTCTACCATATGCTGCATAAGTGTAATGGATAGTGATTAGCAAATTGGTTCAACTGAATTGGGATTCAAAGTAAACTGGGAAAATCAATGAAAATCAGGTGTCTGATGGGTAGACTTACACATTTCACAGAGTGTGAATAAGTCACTTGTGTTCCTTTAAAAAGCCCCAGTCTATGGGTGAATGTACCAATAGGTGATTGCCTATTACCTATTGATGGTGGGGTACAAGGCCTTTATTTCTTCAAGGTTTATCATATTTGCTCTTAGAAAGTCCAAAAAAAGCATAGTTTCGGTGGAGAACCTGTTTTGCAGTAGGTATTTGGAAAACAGAAAAGGTCGATTTATCAGTTCAGTTTTAGCCAGCAACTACATGAACAATAATAGAACTGGATTTGCTGAATCATCATGCATTTTGTCATCACTAATATCCAGAGATGTATAGTAACGAAGTAGAACTACTTAAGTACTGTACTTAAGTACCGAAATGAGGTATCTGTACTTTCCTAGAGTAGAATTTTTTTCTCCTACTTCTACTTTTACTTCACTACATTTTTTCGATGATTTCGATACTTCTACTCCGATATTTTTTTTTGTGCTGCATAGTTACTCGTTACTTTTAAAAAAATTACCACTGCCAGAACAGTAGATGGCAGGTTGCATAAAGCTAAAAAAAAATGTGTATAATGTCATTTGTAAATCAGCACATACGAAAATAAAGGCTGTGTATAATAAAAGCTGCTATACCAAATCTTTCCAATAAAAAGAAAATATGAAACAAACAAATAAATGGTGCTACAGTGCTTAAAGTGCATCAAGAAACTACTAACAAACACAGGTTAATCATTTGAATAAATCATTTGAAATAATAAAAACAATATGATGTTCAAACTTTTGACTTCTTTCTTTAATAACTACATAACACAGTACTTGTACTTCTACTTTCAGTACTTGAGTAGAAATTTTTTTTCAAAACTACTGGTACTTTTTACTTTTAGTACTTAAGTAGCAATTTTTTTGAAAAAACTACTTGCAATACTTAAGTAAAAAAAATGTTGAATACTTTAGTACTTCTACTTAAGTAACTTTTTCTGCGAGCACTTCCACTTCTACTCAAGTCACTTTTTGATCGAGCACTTGTACTTTTACTCAAGTAGAAATTTTGAGTACTTTATACAAGTCTGCTAATATCAGATGGTATGGGTGTGTAAAGTGAAAACTACTTTCATCCAGTTAGAGCATGCTATGAAATATGAATATTAATGGGACAATTATAAGACTCCATAAAGCACCATGCTAAGAAGCTCTTGTAATCGGTGAGACTGGAGGAAGTTTGATTATTTTGGAATATTGATACCTAGGATGTTGGCCCATTTGAAATGTTAGATGTAATTTCTGATGAGTAGATTATTACTAAAATTATAGAAATAAAGTTTTCTATTTTTGGGCAAAAAAAATGCAATCTCATTTGTAGAATGAATCGAGTTTCAGCCTAGTTCCAGATTTTTTTCTAAATTGATTCGATTTGCTAATAACAGGTATTTTTTTTCATAAATGCTTGTTTTTTTTTTTTCTTCATCGGCTGCCTAATGCACAGTAAAGCACTTTACTACACATAATTGCTTTTTTTTTTTTTTAAATATTATAAAGCCATAAGTAATTTTTCATTAGCAGGCAAAATTACAGTTAAAGTGATACTAAGGTCTCATTTTGTTTAAAAATTAAAAACATGTTATACTTACTTGCTCTGTGCAGTGGTTTTGCTCAAAGCAGCCCAGATCCTCCTCTTCTCAGGTCCCTGAAAGGCTCCCCTGGCCCCTCCCTCCTGCCGAGTGCCCCCATAACAAGCAGCTGGCTATGGGGACACCCGAGACACTGCTCTGTGTGTCCTTTCAGACATTGAGCCATGGCCCCCCCACCCCCCTCTCTCCTCAGCGGCTCACTGAATTTGATTAACAGCCAATGTCTCAGCCAATCAGGACGGAAAGTCCCGGACAGCCGAGTCTCTCGTTCAACATCGTTGGATCGAGATGGGGCTCAGGTAAGTATTAGGGGGGCTAAGGGGGGGGGGGCTGCTGCACACAGAAGGTTTTCTATCCTAATGCATAGAATGCATTAAGATAAAAAAAAACTTCTGCCTTTAGAACCACTTTAAGCACTTTACAACACATAATTGATATATATATATATATATATATATATATATATATATATATATGTAAAAATCTGGTGCTTTTACAGTTATCAAATGCTTCAAAATCCAAAATATCATAAACAATATCACCTAAATATGAAAATAGAAATTAACTGTAGTTATATCTTTTCATACTCCATGAAAATTGACTATGACATATACTATTTAATTACTATTACTATCTACTAAGAAACTAGCAAGGAAAGTTCATATCATTTGTGAAAAGAATAGTTTATGTCACAGTATATTATTAATAGATTGTTTCCATTCTATTATATTAGGGGAAGAAAGTACATAAGTCATTCAAAACTTGGTGAGTTTTTCCTGGCCATAAAAGACAATTTAGTTCTTAGTCTATACATTTTCTAGCAAATAGTAGGCAGATTTTGCTATCTTGTGTGTTAGGGGAACTTATCAAGTTGTGTAGAAAGTAATAGCCAACTTCCCAAAACCTACAATTTAGGGACAGCTATTCTATACATGAATAGAAAAGGCAGGAGGCAAACTGCTCTTGGAATCATTGTAACTCCTATTTTGTAACCATTTGAGAGTGTATGGGGATCGAATGCTGTAAACATAATGTGGAATATAAACTTGTGTGATATTTTTAGGAATGTAAAATATTCATTTTTTGAGACCTCTCATATCTCTTGCCAAATATTATCCTCAATGCAGCCAGAATCAATTTTCCAAGATGTCTTTTTAGTGTGTAGCACCCTCCTAGGTGGGTGCTAGGAAAAAGCATATAGGTGGCCCTGTCTGCATATCAGGGGGGCCTGATTATTTAGTTTGGCTGTCACATGTTTACAGGTGTGACCTGTTGAGCCTGGGGAGTTTCCCTACTGTTTCCAATGGTGGCTCTTATTGGACAGTGGAGGAAACCTAGCCAATAGCACACCAGGGCTTATGGCTATCTCAGTGGGCGGAGTTTGCCGCAATGCACCCTGGGATGAGTTATAAGTCTGAGGGGAGCATGTGACAGGGCATCTTTGGCGGCAAGCAGAGTCCCAGGAGGAGGGTGACGACTGTCTCTCCTCCTGTCAGCGCTAGTGAAGGTGCCCTGGGCAGTCGTCCTAGAGCTGGGCTGCAGAGAGGGATTCAGAGTGCTGTGGACCGAGTGGAGCTGCTGGGCAGAAGTTTCAGGGGAAAACAGTGCCGTGAGTACTTGAAACCACCCATGGGTCTGCCTAGGAGAGAGGACCACTCCAGAAGGTCAAAGGGATCTGGGAGCCAGCTAACCAGTAGAGGAGGCTTAGGAAAGGGGGTGCCAGTGTCTAAGCCCTGAAGATAAGAGAGAGGAAAGGGGGCGCCGGTGTGGGTCCTGAAGTGTTCAGTAGTACATCAGAGTATACATGTAGCTACCTCAGCAAGGAGTGCTTAAGGGAGCTTAAAGTGGACTTCTCCATTAGGGAAAGCAGTCAAAAGTCAGTTCAGCGTTAACAGGCAGCAGGCCAGCATTAACCAGCATTAGTTGGCGTTGACCGGCATCAGGCCAGTGTCAAGTCAGCGCCAAACGGCATTTTTCAGTTGTCCCTAGCAATTTGTGAATAGTTGAGCCAAAGGAGTATCCCACTCATTCCCTTCTCCCATCCAAGTTCTCAATAAATATAAAAACCCAAAGATACTGGACTGGTCATTGCCTCAGTGCTCACACTTGGAGATCATGCTTAAATGTGCTGTTGTTGCTAGCAGTAACCCAAGCAGACCCATATCTAGCAAAACGGCTGGGAATTGTGCTACAAGTGTATACAACTTTAGAGATTAAATCAGTATAGCGTATGATAAGTAGATTAGCTGTTTAGGTAAGAAAGTTTGCCATTGTACTAGTGGAGAATATTTGAATTCCACTTGGGTTGAGCATGGGAAATGTTTTGTGAATGAAAATATATTAGCACATATAAATCTGGAAATCATATAAGTCAGATTGAACTGATCTGGCAACAACTACAGAGACTTCCCCATACAAAGGAGGGATATACCTAATCAAACCAGCACCTCTTGGAGCACACCACTTTCCAAAGCACAGTGAAGTAGTAATAATAAAAATGATGTAGACAGTTAAGCTATAGTGAAAAATTACAGATTAAAAATTTGGTAAATATTTCCTTTCATTTTAATTTAAAATAAATATATATTTCTATAGTTATATATATTTATATATGTATGTATATATAAATAAAAATGTTTTTATTAATTGTAACAATTACACACATACACATATATATATATATATATATTTTTTTTTTTTTTTCAAAAAATATTTTTTTTTCTTCATGTCTTGTCCCGTTTTGGCAAGAATAAATACTTATTTTATGTTTTTATTTACCTATTTTTTATAAACCTATTATCTATAGATCCTAACTGACATGATTTACTATGTAGTTTTAAAGCACCTTTGGTTTGTACATATAAATTGTTTTCAATGCCAGTTGGTGATGTCATGACTCCCACCCACTGATGGGAGGGACCTCCTCATCATGTGTGTTGAGTCATTTGATTAATTTGCTTTATTAAGCCTGTCAATGCAACATTTTAGATTGGCTCTGAGGAAGAGGGGAACTCCCCTCAAAATGCTTCAGCCATCTGGAAGGTCCTCTGTCTTGCTGGAACAGTCTCGGTGACCTGTAGCTTTGTGTCTATCATGGGCCTTGGTATGCATTTATCACTAATGTGTTTGTGAGTATACTTTATTTATACATAATCGGGTAATGTGCAAGGGTTGTATGCCCTCTCTTTTTTCTGTATTTTAGGTTTTATGTGTTTGGGGTGGGGTGGGGTGGGGGGTGGTAAGTGTTGCGTTCCATACATGAGTTATTTGCTGAAGGCTTTTCGGACTTCATAGACCACATCAGTATATTGGTCCTGCAATAAGAGTGTACTACTTTAAGCCTGAAAAAAAGGGAGAAAATAGAAGCTGATTGTAAGCACTTTCATACACTTTAAATATTGGTTAGGGATTAGGTTAGGTGTAATAGAGGGATAATAAAAGTGCTTTAATATAGGGAACACTTCATTAGTTAGTGAAACTTCTGCAACTGATGTATTCACAATGTTTTTCTTGTAATGTCTTGTGCAGAAGTTAATGCAGTGTCCTCATGCAGACTTTCAAAAATACAAAGAAAAAAACAGTTATACTGTATTATTTTGTTGCTGTTTGGTAAGAAAAAAATTCATGTTTTTTTTGTGTTTTAAAATGTTTTGGAAAGAGCATTGTCTGTGCAAATTGAAGCCTTGTATTCAAAAGCCAAACTGCATGCTGTGCAAAATACAATATTTTTTCCACTGTGTGCTGAAAAAATAAATGCAAAGCTTATTTCCCAAGTACCAACTAAGAACAACCAATTATAATATCCTGTACTTGCATTATTTTTTTTGTGAAAATGAAAGCCCTGAATATTTAAACAAATTTCTAGGCCACATAGTATAATTTTTTTTCTGCTGTGTTCCAGACAAATGAAAACATTACACGTTTTCCAGCTTGCCTCTACATTATAGGCTTATTAATTCCAGCCAGATTCCCAACATTGCTGATTGGATAGTTCATTCATCTTTACAGCCACAGCAGGATGAATCTTAGAATCTCAGGCTGACTACAAGCCAGTTTATAGCTCCTCCTCTTAGTATTCTTCATTTCAGTAAATGTTCATCTTTATCTTAGTCATCATTATGCCATTGTCTTGCAGCTAGTCTAGTAGGAAAAGCAGAACCTTTGATGAAATTATAACGAGAAGTTTTCCATCAGGTTATGGACCCAGTTACAGTTAAAGTACTAAATACTGTTTCAGATATGGATATAGCTCAGCATTACAACAAAATAGTCTGTGAAAAGTAAAAAGGCCAGAAAGCATATATAATAGGTAATAATATTATTTTATCAACGTTTTCAGTCACTAATCTGACAAACCAGAACCACCAGAAGATGATTCTGATAAGAAAGGGTAAATGGAAGATCCCAGACCTAAACCTACCTACAGATGAGTGGATAAAAAAAGATAAAAAAGTTCTAGTTAGTAAGCTATAACAAACTAAGATAAAGGTGGAATGCCTGCAAACTATAAAAGAAGAAATAAAGAAATAAAAAAATGTCAAATAACAGCAGTACTTCTCAGTGGTTTCCCTAACAGCTATGAGACACTTGTTACAGCACTTGATGCTTGCTCAGACGAAGAGCTTGCCTTGAAATACATTAAAGGTAAACTTGAGAAAAAATATATAAGCCCATAATTACTATCACTAAGCCAAGATCCACCCTATTACTTGTCTTCACCAGGCCACATAATAGTTTAATCGCCATAGCAGCCCCTAATTACAAAAACAGCAATTAACAATAAATAGCAACAACTAAAAATGGTAATGGATATGAAGGCCCCAGAAAGAATTATCTAACTACAACATTGTATCTGCAGCTCAAAAATAACAGAAACCTACTGTAAGATACCCATCCGTACATTTCTCCTGTGTCCCAACAACTAGCCTACACTAAGGGGAGTTGCCATACTTTAGATGGGCCCTCAACCACTTTTACTCAAATGAATGTTCCTGGATCACAACAGCTGGGCCACACTAAAGTGGGACACTATACTTTAGATGGGTCCCCATCCACTTTTACCTAAATGGATGCCTTCAGAGGTCCCCAAAACCACTACAGCACCTCAAGCATAATATGCATACATCACTCCAAACTCCCAGGGCTCTTTGAATATCATCAAGGATACCGAAAATCATTACCAACCACAATTAAAGTGATTGTAAATGATCACCTTGTAAAACAACCCCTTCAATTTATAATTGAGATTAAATGAAAAACATTTGAGCTGGGGGAGGAGAAGCAGCAGCACACTGAGCTTCCGAGTGAATGGCTGTGCAGCGGGCAGGACAATTCTAAACATTGGAGGACCGCATACTGAGTTCCCAGCATAGTTAAAGAACTGACCATGGTGTTCTCTCCTGCCTAATGTGGTCAGTTTTTAGTAGGAAAGCAAAGGGGGCTTGCAGGAACACCAGGGATTTCACACAAAAGAAGCAATACAAAGAGAACAGGAGATGTTCTCATACAAGTATATGGTACAGCAGGCACATACAGCTGCAAGAAAAAGTATGTGAAGCCTTTGGAATGATATGGATTTCTGCACAAATTGGTCATAAAATGCGATCTGATCATCTTCTAAGTCACAACAATAGACAATCACAGTCTGCTTAAACTAATAACACACAAAACATGACATTTTGCCATGTTTTTATTGAACACACCATGTAAACATTCACGGGGCAGGTGGAAAAAGTATGTGAACCCCTAGACTAATGACATCTCCAAGAGCTAATTGGAGTGAGATGTCAGCCAACTGGAGTCAAATTAATGAGATGAGATTAGAGGTGTTGGTTAAAGCTGCCCTGCCCTATAAAAAACACACACCAGTTCTGGGTTTGCTTTTCACAAGAAGCATTGCCTGATGTGAATGATGCCTCACAGAAAAGAGCTCTCAGAAGACCTACGATTAAGAGTTGTTTACTTGCATAAAGCTGGAAAGGGTTATAAAAGTATCTCCAAAAGCCTTGCTGTTCATCAGTCCACGGTAAGACAAATTGTCTATAAATGGAGAAAGTTCAGCACTGCTGTTACAGTCCCTAGGAGTGGCCGTTCTGTAAAGATGACTGCAAGAGCACAGCGCAGACTGCTCAATGAGGTGAAGAAGAATCCTAGAGTATCAGCTAAAGACTTACAAATGTCACTGGCAAATGCTAACATCCCTGTTAGTGACTCTACAATACGTAAAACACTAAACAAGAATGGATTTCATGGGAGGATACCACATAGGAAGCCACTGCTGTCCAAACAAAACATTACTGCCCATTTACAGTTTGCACAAGAGCACCTGGATGTTTCACAGCAGTACTGGCAAAACATTCTGTGGACAGATGAAACCAAAGTTGAGTTGTTTGGAAGAAACACACAACACTATGTGTGGCGAAAAAGAGGCACAGCACACCAACATCCAAACCTCATCCCAACTTTAAAGTATGGTTGTGGGGGCATCATGGTTTGGAGCTGCTTTGCTGCGTCAAGGCCTGGACGG
Source organism: Pelophylax lessonae (assembly GCF_965119305.1). Taxonomy (NCBI): domain Eukaryota; kingdom Metazoa; phylum Chordata; class Amphibia; order Anura; family Ranidae; genus Pelophylax; species Pelophylax lessonae. The sequence continues at coordinate 385,041,011 of NC_138770.1, forward strand.
ATTGCTATCATCAAAGGAAAAATGAATTCCCAAGTTTATCAAGACATTTTGCAGGAGAACTTAAAGCAGAGTTCCGGCCTCAAAATCGAAAAAATCGATTTTGGGCCATCCGCTTGCTGAGGACCACCTGAAAAAGAAATGGATGCTCCCAATTTTTTTTTGGTCACTTACCTTGATAGTGAAGAAAATATACTCACCTTCCTTCCACTTCCTCCCTCTGCGGCTGCGGCCCGCGCCGTCACTTCCGGTTTGCGATGGCTCCTGGGAGCTGAACATCATCGCTCCCAGGAGTCAATGCGCCTGCACCGGCCCCGCTCGTCACTTCCGGTGCAGGCGCAGCATTCCCTGCTAAACAGCTTCTGGGCATGCCCAGAAGCTATGCAGGGATGCCGCGCTTGCACCGGAAGTGATGAGCAGGGCCGGTGCAGTGCATTGTGGGACTCTGACATCACCGAAGAGGCCCCAGAAGAGGACGTGCTGGCTTCAGCTGCCCACGAGATGGCAGTGCTGGAGAAGAAATGTTCAAGGTAAGTATTTCTTCTTACAGGTAAGTGCGACCCGGGACAGTTCAGAGGCTATCCATTGTGGAATGTACTAGCCCTGACTGTCCCGGGGGTATTTTTATCTAAATTTGACCCCCGAGGCAGGAACTCCGCTTTAAGGCCATCTGTCTACCAGCTGAAGCTCAACAGAAGATGGGTGTTGCAACAGGACAATGACCCAAAGCATAGAAGTAAATCAACAACAGAATGGCTTAAACAGAAGAAAATACGCCTTCTGAAGAGTCCTGACCTCCACCCGATTGAGATGCTGTGGCATGACCTCAAGAAAGTGATTCACACCAGACATCCCAAGAATATTGCTGAACTGAAACAGTTCTGTAAAGAAGAATGGTCAAGAATTACTCCTGACCATTGTGCACGTCTGATCTGCAACTACAGGAAACGTTTGGTTGAAGTTATTGCTGCCAAAGGAGGTTCAACCAGTTATTAACCACTTTAATACAGGGCACTTCCCTCCCTTCCCGCTCAGGCCAATTTTCCCCTTTTAGCGCTGTTGCATTTTGAATGACAATTGCGCGGTCATGCAACACTGTACTTACACCAAATTTATGTAATTTTCCCCCCACAAATAGAGCTTTCTTTTGGTGGTATTTGATCACCTGTGCGATTTTTACTTTTTGCTAAACAAATAAAAAAAGACAGAAAAGTTTGAAAAAAAAAAAAAGTTTTTTTGTTTATGTTATACAATTTTGTAAATAAATAAGTTTTTTCCTGCACTGATGAGCACTGATGAGACTGCACTGACAGGCACTGATGAGGAGGCAATGATGGGGTGGCACTGATGGGGTGGCACTGATAGGCGGCACTGATAGGCGGCACTGATAGGCACTGATATGTGGCACTGATAGGTAGCACTGATATGCAGCATTGGTGGGCACTGATAGGCGACACTGCTGGGCACTGATAGGCGGCATTGATGGGCACTGATAGGCGGCACTGACGGGCACTGATAGGCGGCACTGACGGGCACTAATGGGCACTGATAGGCAGCACTGGTGGGCACTGATGGGCACTGATGGGCGGCACTGATTGGCACTGACAGGCGGCACTGATGGGCACTAATGGGCACTGATAGGCGGCACTGGTGGGCAATAATGGGCACTGGTGGGCGACACTAAAGGATGGCAATGATGGGCACTTGTGGGCAGCACTGATAGGGAGGACACTAGTGGGCATCACTGATGGGGAGGGCAATGGGGGGCTCCCTGAGCCCTGATCGCCATCCCTGGTGGCCATAGTGGGCATCCCTGGGGTCATAGTGGGCATCCCTGGGGTCATAGTGGGCATCCCTGGTGGATCTAGTGGCACCCCCCCCCCCCGAGGGTCTGCACTGGTAATCAATGATCTGATTACCAGTGCCGACCCCCCCCCCCCCCTGTCAGGGGGGCCGCCGATCGGCGCTCCTTTACTCGTGCCTGTCAGGCACGAACTAAGGAAAGCCGATCAACGGCTGTTCCTGTTTTACTATGTGACCAGCCGTGATTGGACACGGCTGATCACATGGTAAAGAGCCTCCGTCAGAGGCTCTTTACCGAGATCGGAGATGCAGGGTGTCAGACTGACACCTCGCATCACCGATCGCCGCATTGCGCGCCCCCGGGGGGCGCCCAGAGCGGTGTTATCCTGCCGCCGTCATATGACGTCCGGTCAGGATAACTCAACCACATTCCCGCCGTCAATTTGTAATAGGGCGGGCGGGAAGTGGTTAAATCCAAGGGTTCACATACTTTTTCCACCTGCACTGTGAATGTTTACATGGTGTGTTCAATAAAAACATGGCAACATTTAATTCTTTGTGTGTTATTAGTAGCAGACTGTGATTGTCTACTGTTGTGACTTAGATGATGATCAGATCACATTTTATGACCAATTTGTGCAGAAATCCATATCATTCCAAGGGGTTCACATACTTTTTCTTCCAGCTGTATTAGGAATATGAAGTGTTGGTAACAAAAACTATAAGTACACTACATCACTTCTAAAATAAAACTGTGTATTAGTCTCCAGCTTACAGACAAAACATCTCTCCATTTTTCTTATGACCCTAATGTGAGCCCTATCTTTTACACAGTGTGAGCCAAGTGGTAGATGACCTGAGCCACAATATCTGACCAGATAATAATTGTACTTGGAACAGAAGTAGGTATACAAAGCCTATAACATTTAATGACCTTAGAGGCCCCTGCAGAGATTGGACAGCCAAATCATTTCCACCGACATGTAAGAGCAGGATGTCAGATGGTCAATCGAGATGAGCATAGCAATGAATTTCCAGGATCTCATGGCTCCACAGCATCCCATTGTTGGGCTAGATGCCAACACATTTCACTCTAAAACAGAAGAAGAAAGAAGAGTGGAATGGAATGGAAGAAAGAACAGCAAGAAATCGACAGTATATACTGTATATATATATATATATATATATATATATATATATATATATATATATATATATATATATACCTGTATATATCAGCACTCAAACCTTTATAATGTAGACAAAAAGCAACCATAAACAAAATCATCATAAGCAATTCAGCAACCCAAGGAGTTAAAACCAGATACTCCCAGTGCAAAATTACCTAACATATTGCATTCCCATCTGTCTATTGTTTCACCCAATCCCTACCTCTCTTCCTCTGTCAGCGTACTAATGCAAAAGGATTATAAAGAATGTGCAGCAGCCTGATGGCCTGCCACAGCCACAGATTTCCAAAAAAACAGCAACAAATATGAACAGAGGAAGCGTCAGCATGACAAAAAGGGATTTCCCCATGTTGTCAAAGTCTGAGAAATTCTTCAAGAGTCCTCACAGGATAAATCAGAAATGGAAAAATGTTCCAAAGCTACCCCTTGCCATACTGGTCAATTTTGGCCCTCCTGATCTAAATGTTTATCACACTTGAAACTTCCCAGACCTATATTCCCCCACTTCCTTTCTTGTTGGACTAACCAAATCCCTGATTCACATTGCCACAAAAAAGACCATTATAAAGAGTGCCCTAAACAAAATCATCTCATATTGAGATGAGCAAATATTGCACAAAGTCTTGAGTACCATGAGTAAATGATAAAAGGACTTTGGATAATGACTATTCAGGCAGGTACAGCCTTTTTGATAGTCCTTCAATTGTTGTTGAACTACAAACAATTTATTAAATTCCAGGAATCTTGATACTTTAATAGAGCTAACCCAGATAACTTATGGTTTAACACAAGTATAGACACCTCTTGCATACAATTACAAGCAAATTACAAGCCCACTATAGGTACCCAGTGAGCCTGCTGACCAGGTGAAGCCAGTTTTTTCATACCTGTGACTAAATTGTTCACATGGCTGCATTTAAAGAATGCTGAATAAATTCAGACTTGATTGCAAGGCAATCCCCCAGAGCCTCTGAGGACAAGGAATTCTGTGCTGATTTGCTGCCAGTACCAAGAACCATAACTTGTCCCACTGAAGCCGAGACAAAGAATCAGAAACAGAATTCAAACAAGATACAGTATATGAACTGCATTTACAAACATATTTAAATGCAAGCATGTTAGTACTAAATTCTAGCCGTATCATAGGAGGTGGTAAAGGGGATATGTTGTTGACGGTCATGATTATGCCCATATGATCACAAAAGAAAAGCACACACTTGTTAGGAAAAAACAAGCCCCACAACTCGACCTACATTACAATGGGGAAATGTTTCAACAGAACGAAGTTTGGCAAGAATCCTTTATAAAAGTGTAACTCTTGCGCTATCAAAAATAAAATGGAAGGACTCAATCAATAGAATTGATAAAATAATAAGTGTAGTGATAAAAAAAAATGTGAAATTCAAATTGAACAAATGTAATAAATGGTGGGGCTGCTGCTACCACTCAATGCTCATCCTTAGCAAATGTAGATTTCAAACAATATTGAAAGTGTTGCGCTACCCTTAAACTAAACAATTAATACAGTAACTTCATATCAATAAGTTATTATTCACACATCTGTGAATAAAGTGTATAACCAAAGTGGTGCAACACAACATGCATGTCGCTGCAAAATAAATACATAAAAACGAATTCACATTAAGTTCATCATGGTAAAGTCCCAAGAGCAAAAAAGTTCCCAAAAGTGCACTGTGCAATAAACAATAAAACCATAGTTGGTCTTCTGTATATTAAGGACGTAGATGGCATGTAATCGTGACGTCACGCGTAGGGTCTGAACGGAAGTTCCCGGAAGTGATGGTTTCAAGGACTTAGAGACAGCTTTGAAAGCTTGCTGAAGTGTTTTAAAAACTGAGTTAATGCGAATATTTTTGAATAAATGTATTTACATACTGCACTATGAGTATATCCTTTTGTGCCCCCCTCGCTACAACCTAATGGTGACAAGCATATTAAGCAGCCCTCGAGAGGAACGGCCTAGGATAGGGCTTGCACTGGATGGATATTTATGCACAGAGGACATCTAGTGACCGATATTAGCATTACCATGTAACTGAGGTGAGAACATAGAGAGCACAAATAGGGGCATGCAAAGGAAGAGGAGTAACCCACAAGAATTTTCACACTGGGGGGAAGGGAGTCACCTATATTTTTACCAAGAATATTGATTTTTTTTTTTGTACTATTGACTTTTTTATCCGTTTATATACAGAAGACCTATGTGGCTTTATTGTTTATTGCTCAGTGCACTTTTGGGAATTTGTTTGCACTTGGCACTTTACCATCATGAACTTTATATGAATTCGTTTTTATGTATTTATTTTGCAGCTACATGCATGTTGTGTTGCACCACTTGGGTTATGCACTTTATTCACAGATGTGTGTATATTAACTTATTGATGCAAAGTTGCTGTATTAATTGTTTAGTTTAAGGGCTGCACAACACTTTCACCATTATTGTGAAGAGCCCTGCTTCCTCCAATTCCAGCACTCCACTGGCCCATTCAAAGCAAGCCAACAAGAACTCTAAGAAATGCTGCAAATCCTTTTGATGGACCTTATTTATGAACATAAAATGACTAGGGGCAATGATGGCAAATGTATCAGTAACAACAAACAATTGACAGTTGACAACAAAATATCCTGACTATACAAATGGAGCAAGAAAACCAAAAACACTAAAATTGTCAAAAATCTTACTCACCCAGCTCTAAGTGATTGTAAAATTGTTTAAAAGAGACCCTAAAGGTCACAGCTGTTGCTATAAAATCAAATAGTAAAAGAAGGCAAGGTGCAATAGATTCACTCTACAGTATAAAATAAAATCTAAAACACTAGCAGCGCTATACTATGCACAGCACATCTATATGCATATAAATATCAATTAAAAGAAAACATATATTGATATGTAAATGACCGCATGCATGCATATGAAAAAGTCCCAGCTGAGAGTTAGTTGTCACAGTCCAGATTGAATGTCAAACTTACAAGAGGAAGGGTGTGTCAAGGTCAGCTGACACAGACCACAGAGCTGACAGCGAGCTGCAATCATAACGTGCTGCAGTGGCAGTCCAGGTCAGAGCCTGCACCATCCACACTCATCTCATCCCTGCCATCTCCATCCACCAACAAGACATGACAGCTGCACCTCCACACCACTGAGCCTGCTGCAATCACTGCCCAGCACTGCCAGCTGGAGTTTCATGACACGGATGTGGTGAGTGGAGTACATCTGGAGGTTTGAATACGATTTGGAACCGCATTGCAGCTGAATTGGAGTCCAACGAATTGAGATCTGTCTGAGCTATACAGGCTTGATTTTAGCAGCAGTATGGTGAGTGTCCATTTTGATGGGGAGCACGTCTGGATGGTGGAGGTTTATTGGGTGCTTTTAAGAATCCTTCACACCCTTCCTCTTATAAGTTTGACATTCAATCTGGACTGCGACAACTAACTCTCAGCTGGGACTTTTTCATATGCATGCATGTGGTCATTTACATATCAATATATGTTTTCTTTTAATTGATATTTATATGCATATAGATGTGCTGTGCATAGTATAGCGCTGCTAATGTTTTAGATTTTATTTTATACTGTAGAGTGAATCTATTGCACCTTGCCTTCTTTTAAAATATCCTGACTATTGGCATGATATGTGATGCACAGCTTAACTTACGCAACAGTACTTGCAACTGCCACAGCATAATTTTCTTTTTTCACAGGCCATCTGCACTGATAAATGAAGGTCTGTGAGTTTGTCCTGTTTGCAGATGACATTCCATCACTACCAAATTGATGACAATACCCAAAAAACTAAGGCCATTCGTCTTATCAAGCATCAATGATATCCCAAATCAGTGAGTCACATGTTGGACCATAGCTGGTAAACTGGCACAGAAAAGAACCAAGTGCATACAAAATTTCCAGAATAGTGTGTGACAGAGCCACCCCCATCACATCCTGAACCACCCACCCCAGGAAAGAGCTAAACACTTTGAACAGGAAACAAGGAAATGGAACAACCCATTGCAAGACAGCAGTCCACAAAGAAACGCCCCTGTGATAAACAACCTAGGAGGCGAAAGTTCACTTGGTGAACAGGTAATAAAAAAAAGGCAGACTCAAAGTCTATTTTGGCCAACAAGGAACCTTGGCCATAATAACAGACCCAAGTAATTGCTGCACCAAAGATGTTTAAGATGCTTTGATGGGGGCCTAACACGTGACATCAGTCCACAAACCGGGTGGAAGCTCAGGCATGCTGGCTGTTTTAATTACACGCTGTCTGTGATTATGCATTCTGTAAGTGCATTATTATTGTTTTAAATCAATGTTTGGTAAAATACTACACTACGTGGTCCTCATTTTGCATTTAAATACTCTATTTGGAGCACATTTTCCTTATGAGTCTGAAGAGTCCTAACATTTTGAATTGTGGCATATCTGGCTGCAGATGTGTATTCCAATATGTTCCACACTAACAGAGAAGACTATCAAGGATTTTAAATGTAGCACTATTATTTGCACTGTGATTGGTTTCTTTTGGCTCTTTTATGCATTTTTTGTGCTATGTAAATTGCACATTGTACCTTTAGTTTATTATATTATGCAATATTAAATGAGTTGTATATACTGCTGATTATGCACTATTCACATGAAATAAGTGGCTTGCATTTTGATATGAATTCACATTATTTGGACAGTGCACTCTAATATTGTTTTGTATAGTTGTTTACACATCTTACCCGATTAGGTGAGTTATTGCCGCAGTCCCCTATTTTATTTAATTGGTAATCATTTATTAGTGATTTTTGTTGTTTATATTTGAATCAGGTGAAGATCTTGATTGAAATAATTGCATTTTTTCACTGTATCATTACATATTCTTTTTCACATAGCTAGCACACTAATATATTTTGGTTTAATAATTGAACATTTAAAGACAAAATGCCTTGGGCACTATGTGTAGAGATATGATGTTGCACAAACTCTGCTATAGATCAAGACATAGACTGCAGTGGTCATGAGTGTGTAACACAGAGTGTAGGGGTAAGGAGTGTATAATGTACAGTGTTCAGAAAATAGGGATATGTAAGGCACAGAGTGCAGGGGTCAGAAACAGGTAACGCTCAGAGTGCAGAGCTCAGAAGTATAGAGGTTAAGAGTGCATAATGTATGAAGTGCAGATGTCAGGAATGTGTAACACACAGAGTGAAAGGGTTCTAGGTGCTTAGGGCCATAGTACAACTCTCTCCCTAAAATCCCTCCCAGTATAGAGCTCTCTCTTCCCTAATACCCCTCAGTACAGACATCTTCCCCCACAATACAGACCTCTCTCTAACAGTACAGACCACAGACTCCACAGTACAGGCCTCTCCCCCCAATACAGACCTCTCCCCTGAGTACAGACCTCTCCTCCCCACAGACCTCCAGTAGAGAGAACCGATTCCCCCCCCCCCCCAGTACAGACCCCAGACCCTTCTAGTACCCACATCTCATCCTCCACAGTACAGACTACAGATCCCCATTACAAACCTCACCTTCCAGTACAGACACTATCCCTCCAGTACAGACCTTCCCCCAGTACAGACACTACTGGGGTCAGATCCCCCAGAATAGACCCCAGACCCCACCAGTACAGATCACAGATCCCTCAAGTACAGACTTTACCCCCTCATAACAGACCACAGAATACCCAGTACAGACCACAGATCCCCGCAGTACAGACCTTTCCTCCCCAGTTCAGGTTAAAGTGAGGGGTACAATTCCAGTCATATGATACTGCACATCAGAACTGAGGAGGAGCCTTCCTTGTCTCTGTAAGCCACTGTGTCTGTGATATGAACAAGCCAGCACCTAGCTCCAGAGATTAAAATTTGTCCCGGAGATTAGCGAATGTGTTAAAGTTTCACTTTGCAAAGAATACACAATCATGTGCAAAAATATAAAATACAGCATTTTTGCTAGCACATGATTGGATGATGTAAGTCAGCAGAGCTTCACCTTATTCAGTAAGCTCTGAGGCAAAATCCTTTGAAAAGTGCAACTTCCCTTGCTAAGTAAACATCATACTTGCCTTCAGTAAATCAACCCCAGTAAATCTTCAACTGCACTAATTGGTGTTGATTTACTAAAGGCAAATCATTTGTGCACTTTGCAAGGAAAGTTGCACTTTGGATGGGGATTTTCCCAAGAGAATGAGGTGAAGCTCTGCTGGCTTCCATCATCCAATCATGTGCAAGCAAAAATGCTGTTCTTTTTTATATTTGGCTAGGTACATGTTGTACCTAGCAGACATCTAGAAGTATTCTCATTGTGAATTATCATGAGTGGAGCTTTCCTAAATGCTAACCACCGTTGATAGTGGTAAGTCCTGCTATCCACTTGTGACCAGGGGTAGCATTCTGAGGAATATTTTCTATACTATATTATTCTTTTATTGTTGATTGTTCCTCTCTCTTATATTTGGTGGTCTTTGGTTGTTTTATTTTAGCCTTATATTAATTGATGGTTGGAATATATATGGCAGCCACTAACACTAAGCTGTTATATCCCCATGCTTGGAGGTTGGTATGGTAGATGCTGTTTGTGGGATGTGGATTAATAGGATACCATTCTTAGACACTACCCTTGTTTTAGGAGCGGTGGATGAGATTATGGTCATAACGTCCATTGACTATCTTAAGTGCGTTTATATATTTTCTTAAAGAATCATATAGGGTCAGTGGATATCTTCTCTTATTCTCTCTCCTGTTTGTTGCATGTACACTGGGTTTTATTTCTTCGTTTGTTTCAACTTTCTGCCTCCCCATAGTCCAAACTGACATGACGAACTCACCCAGAATGTTATTCATGAGGTCTTGGTTTTTTTTTTTTTCCTCATACACTTATGTATGTGGATTGTCCCCTTTGTCCTATGGGATTGGCATATACGGGACCATATATATTATGCATGTATTTAACAAATATGTGTATATTATTTTCATAGATTTATATTGTTGCTACTAGGCACTTTGTCAGGTAAAGAGATTTGAAGCTCTGAGGAAGTGGCTGTGACTGCGAAATGCGTAGTGTAAATACTTCAATCCTACTGACCACTGACTCAATGATTTTATTTGATGTTCTGTGGGAAGGTTATCCTTACTTTCTGTTTAATTTTTTTCAACATTTTGTAATAAAGATATACATTTTTTATACTATATATTTATTTGTTCTCCTTCTATGGGTTATATTTGATTGGGTTTATGACCCCTTAGTATTGAGCTGGACTAGCTGTTATTAGTTAGATACAGAGCCTCTTCCACATATCACTTTATCTTCTAAATTATTTTTATATTCCTTGCATGTGATTAGGTATTCTTTGAAAAGCTAATTTTGACTACATTCACTAAGCTCCTGGAAAAATTCCCATGCAAAGTGCAATTTCCCTTGAAAAGTGGACAGCCTATTTGCCTTTAGTAAATAAATGCCATTGTGTTCTTTGTCACAGGTCACGCATCCAAGCTACTCAGCCCTGAGCATGCCCCTGACATGTTCCTGCCCACATATTAACTTAAAATACCCCTCCTCTCTGATACTCCATTTACCAGCCAGGAACTTTTCTTTTACAGGGACAACTTTTGTGCAATTTTAATTGTAACAATGCAGCTGTTTTAATGAATGGCGCCTGTTGACAAACAAAGCCATTCATTGTTATAAAGCTAGTGGGAAGTCAGAAACCTTTATCAACGTGAGGAGGTGGGGGGGATAATAATGGTGCCAACATCGAGCACAATGTCTTGCTGACTATAAGAGAAAAATGATAAACACTATATTAAAACAGAACAAGCAATAATGCTTTAGGGGCTGTGTAAAAACAACACTTGCAAAGACAAACTGTGTTTATACAGAATACTAGAAAGAGGCATTACAAGGTAAACATATTACTAGTGACACATATTCCCAGGGACATTACTAGGGTCAAATATTACCAGGGACACACATTCCAAAAGATATTACAAGGTACATAGTTCACCAGGCACACATTCTTAGAGACTTTACTTGGGACATACAGTATATTACCAGAGACAAACATTTCTAAGAACTCTATTAGGAAGGTATAATATCAGGGACATATGATGCCAGGAAAACTGTCAAGATAAATATCACTAAGAACAATATAAAACACATAAAATTTCAAATGCATTACCAGGTACATTAACAGGGATAATGTGTTTGTTTTTATGAGTACATATTATATAGGATCTTCACAGGGACCAGGCACACACATTGTCACAAATGTCAGGGACTCGTATCATACACAATTTGATAGGGCTGTTGGGTAACTTCAGGAATATTCTATATCTTCTGAATAGTACATACCAGAGTTCTTCCTGTTGTTGGTACATGTCCTCCCATTACAGATGCAGCTTTTGGGGGGTTCGCCACAAAAAAAAATGCTGATCCCCACAGCCCCCTCCACCCTGCCATTTGCAGGATAAGCTGAACATTACAGTAATGTGCCACCCAAGTGGTGACCTCAGGCCATTCATACTGCATGCACAGTGTACTCTTCTATTCAGCGATTCAGAGGATATAGATTTGCAAATGGGGATTTTCTGAAAATCTTCCTGCAGTTGAACTTACACTTTGAGCTAGACTGTCCCTTGGTATTTTCTGTTTTTGCTTTATGCAGCCAGACATAAGCCAGTCCGCACTTTATGTACTTTTTCTGTGATCGGCAAGTTTCTCCTAAACTCAGACTGCTTGCCTGCCACTGTTAATGAGGACATTCCAGTAGTCAGTGTATGAAGAAAAACAAATCTGAGTTATACATTTTTATTCACCCCAGCTTAAAACTAGGAAGTTTGTTCAATGGTTTGTGCTGAGGGAAGGTAATACATGTTTGGAGCAACCTTTCAGAGTGTTCTTTTCTTTTGTGGATTTTGCCCCAGACAGAGCTACTGTAATGCTTTTAGGCACATATGTCAAACACAAGGCCTGCTAGGCCTTGTCATGTGGCCCTTGCACCAAGGTTTGCAGCCAGAATGTGGTGGAACTCCATTCTGCCACCTCCAGCTCTCACCCTCCGCTTCCCACTCATCACTGTTACTTGTAAACAGAATCCTTCTGTGCGGAAAAATATCATGCTGGATATCTATACTGATATGGACAGGGTAATGTGTTAAGAATGAAAGAATGCCACATCATTTGATAGAAATGAAAATGATCAACCTACAAAGGGCTGAATCCAAAGACACCCTGAAAATCAAAGTAAAAAATGATGCAGCAAGCTAGTCCATTTTACTGAAATTTCATTGCAGTTACTCAAAATGATCCTCATGAGATGTCAGATGGTTTCCTGGGGTATTTCCTCCTAGATCTGGACCAGGGCATCACTGAGCTCCTGAACAGACTGAGGTGCAACCTGGCGGCGTCGGATGAACTGAAACATAATCTCCCAAAGGTGTTTTATTGGATTTAGTTCAGGCGAGCGTGGGGGCCATTCAATGGTATCAATTCTTTCATCCTCCAGGAACTGGTTGCATAATCTGATGCCCTGCAGAAGGAACCCAGGACATGCTGCACCAGCATAGGGTATGACAATGGGTCAGAGGATTTCATCCCCATACCTAATGGCAGTCAAGGTGCCATTGTCTAGCCTGTAGAGGTCTGTGTATCCCTCCATGGATAAGCCTTCCCAGTGCCAGTGTCGGACCTGTTTAATTGACTTGATTGTATACTTTGATTAAAAAGTGTTCCATTTTTTTGAGCAGTGTATGTTGTCAAGGAGTCTTTTATAGATATATTTTTTAGATGAAATTTTAATGTTGGACGAAATAATTAATGAATCCCCACTGTATTGATGTTATATGTGTTTTGTTATGTAAAAAGCACAAACATAAAATAAATATATATAAATATATATATGCTAAAAGAATGCTGAAGAGTTAGGCAACGTAATTTTTTTTCCATATTTCTTTTGAACTCTATTGGTGAGTTATTTGTATTTGAATTTCTGAAACTGTAAACCTTGTGTGGCCATTGCATCGATGGCCCCACTCCCTCTATTGGATTGTTCCATAACAGCCCTGCTGTACTAGTGTTTTGATATTTTTTAAACCCTTTCCTAGAATATGATGCTCAGGAATGTTTGGCATCACAATAGTTTCTAGTCAGTCTGTTGAGGGAGCACCAGAATTCTGTAATAGGGTAGTAGTGCAGGGAGTTCTCTCAGTCCCTTTACCTGGCTGGGTTTATCGTTAGTAAATTCTGAACTTAGCCAAGGGGAAGGTCCCCTGTGAGCAGGCATTCTATGAAGAGGCCCTAGGACTGGAGCTGAGTGGGTGTGACCCTTTTTGTAGGCTGTGTTGCTGTAGGCAATATGGGCCTGGAGAGTTCTGCTAGAGTCTGAGAGCTGGAGCACATTAACACTAGACTCTCCTGTTCTGTGACTTTGCTACAGTGGATGCTGTGCGATGCCCTTGGATGCTGAGACGTATCCATTCACTGTGCTGTAGGAACCCTAGAAAACTTTTTGGTGCTCCATCTCCTCATGTTCCATCTGCTACTAAGTTCCCTTTAAAGTGTTGTATTGCATCCTGACCTGGCCTGCAATTTTGCATGCTACAAGTAAGTGAACCACCAGAGGACAAGGTATTTCTAGGAGGGTGTCTTGGAAGTAAACAGGGCCACTATAAGAGAAGGAGGGGATCAGATTGTGTCCATGCCCTGGGCACAGAGCGTCAGCATGGAGGGGGGCATCACAGAGCTTATGTAGTATTGGTGATTGGTGGTGAATGACACTTAGGACACTTGCCTGCCTCTTCTGTGGGGTTCTCCTGGGTCTCCAACACAGCACTTACTCATTCAGCAGCAGCTGGTATCTCTCACTGCTGACTGCATGTTATAACAACAGTTAAAGTGTAACTAAACCCATGAATTGAATGGTTTCCAAAACAGTTATGGTCAAGGAATGCAGTGAATGGTAACTGTCACAGTTGCTTGTGGTCTCAACCATCATGCCATCAAATTGCTGGTGTCACAACTGACTACACATTGTGTAGCACCATGACAGCTGCAGTTGAAACCAAAGCTAAGATGGCAACTCCCTTTTCTGTATAGCATGGAAGGGTTTACTTCTGCTTTAATGTCAGAGCCAGGGAAGCTTTCTTTAGGCTCCTCCTCAGCTCTGTCATGTCAAGACAAGAAGGAGCCTGGGAGGAAGGTCATCTGCTGGCACTGAGGTCTATGTTGGCAGTGGAGATTTGGCTGGGAATAAGAGGACTTGTACTGGGGGGTGGATGGAGGAGAATTTGCTCTAATGGAGGATTTGTGGAGGAGTTGGGGGGCATTTATGTTGGGAGGAATGACGTAGATTTATATTTTGGGGGGATTTGGAGACAAGAGCATTTGTAGTGAAGGGATTTGTGCTTGTGTGTGTGTGTGTAAGGTGATGGGTAAAATAGGAGGACTTGTGCTAGATGGAGGGGTTGAAGAGAGGTGGACTTATGCTGGGAAATTTGGGGGTGAAATGACTTGTGTTAGAAGGAAGGGTTTGGGAGAAGGAGGAGAAGACAATTTGTTTTAGAAGGGGTGAATGGGGGGGGGGGGGGTGGTAGAAAAGTGAATCGGGGGGGGGGGGGATTCTGTTGGGGGGATTTGGAGAGGAAAGGGATTTGTGCTTGGAGGGGGAGAAAATGTTTGCCTAAAGGGAAAATTTGGATGGGTGGAAGGGGGTTTGTGCTGGTGCTGCATGGGGGGATTAGGGGAAGGATTGGCGCTGTGAGGGTGGGTGGGAGGATTTGCTCTGGGGGATATGGGGGGAAGAGGATTTGTAATAGAAGGGGTATTTTGGGTGGGGTTGGGCTGGGAGGAAAAGAGGGTTTATCCTGGGAAAGGGAAATGTAATGGAGAAGTTACTGTACATGCTAGAAGGGGGGTGGGGGAATTTGTGCTGTAAAGGTGGACTGGGGACGGGGGGGGGGGGAGGATTTGTGCTGAAAGGCTAAGTGTGTCTTACTGCATTCTATTCTTAAGGTAAAAAACCTTCTGTGTAATAAAATCATCCCCAGCCCCCCTTAAATTTACTTGAGCTTGTTCACAATACAGCGCTGTGTATGAAGGCAGAGGCTTTCCCTTCTCTGTCCCTCCTCTCTGGGCAAATTGATAGCAGCAGAAACCATTGCTGTTATTCAAATGATGTGATGAGGAGCAGGAAGTGGGGCCAAGCCACCCAGTTTGTGTCAATGGAAACAGAAAAGGCAGTTTGGGAGCGAGCCTGCACGAATGCCCCCCTATAAAGTGGCTTCCTATGAGGGCACTCACCAAAGTGGAGGTACCAGAAGCACTGGTGAGGGACCTGAGAAGAGAAGGATCGGGGTTGCTCTGTGCAAAACCATTGCACAGAGCAGGCAAAAATGACATTTTTGTTATTTTATTTATAAAAAAAAAAAAAAGGAACCTGCAATATCACTTTAACTTGCGTTACGTATTCCTAAACCCAATGCTGACTGCAGTACATTATGCAGTACATTATGCACTCCTGACTGTACATTGCATACCAATAACCCCTGAACTCTGCCATACAGACTCCTGTACTATATACATTATACTGTACATTGCATATTTTTCACCAAAGTGTTAATTGTCTTAACACTATAAAAAGTTTTATGATTAACAGTGATGAATTATATCTTTTGAATATTTAATTATCTATCTGCATGCTTACAGACTGTGGTATTTGCACCTAATTTATTTGTATTGGTAAGTGTTATTGAGTGCTGCTGTATTCATTTATTATTTATTAAGATTTTTTTTTTTATTTAGTATTTGCACAGTTTTTTTAGTTTAAAAGTTTTTCATACCTGCCTAAAACTTGTGCACACTTGGGTATGTCTGTAATTCAAAGGGTTTGTCTTTGTCCTGTATGTGTGCATTACTGAAATGTGGACACAGAAGGATACTGGTCTTGGGGGAGGGGAGGGGCAGTTTCCTGCTGCTGGATGATTTGCATACATACACAAGTGTGGGATAAGTATATATTTAAATTGTTTATAGTAAAGACCAGAAAAATTGCCTTTCTTTTGTTGTAAGAATCTTAACACAGCTGCATTGTTTTCAACGGATACCTTCACACAGTACAAGTAGACACCCACCAATATGTCAGATGACATCGATTTACACACTGGAGATGCTGGGGTTTCTGCCACCTTTCCTATGCAGTGCTCTGCGTAAGAACGGGTTTGTGGTTCTGAAATCTAATCCCTGCAAAATTGTTGAAATGTCAACTTCCAAGACTGGCAAGCACAGTCATGCCAAGGTTCACCTTGTTGGTATTGATATCTTCACTGGTAAGAAGTATGAAGACATCTGTCCATACACCCACAACATGGATGTTCTTAATATTAAAATAAATGACTACCAGCTTATTGGCATTACCAATGGATACCTGTCACTGTTGTGTGACAATGGTGACGTTTGTGATGATCTCAAGCTGCCAGACAGAGACCTGGGAAAGGAAATAGAGGGTAGATATGAAGTGGGTGATGAGATCGTGATCTCAGTTTTGCAAGCAATGGATGAAGAATGTACATTAGCCATCTAGACCATGACCAAATAAACAGGGATCCTGAGACTCGAGCTGTCTGCTCAGGTCAAGATTAACCACAGATTTTAAATTTGGTTCTAATTGTCACCAAAGCTATGGCCTTCACAAAAACCTCATTTTTTTTTTTTTTTTGTTTGCAAATACTGCTGGAGTCTAAATTTTGGTTATGCAGTCTAACTGGCAATTTCCAAAATCACTGCAGTTTTTTAAACTTTAGTACTTAAGTTACCTTTAACATAAAGGCATTGAGTCCAAATGAGCAGAAATGCCTCTGCAGTGGAATTCAGAATCTGTTCACTTGTGATACGTACTTTAGATCAAGCCTGTTATGGGTATTCATCTAAAAATGATAAAGGTAATTTTAGTGTAATGTTAGGCCAACTTTGTATTCTGCTTAGGTTAACTGAAACAAATATAACATTTCTTTTGCATGTCTGAGCATTTGGAACTCCAAATGCATTAACTTAGGATCCTTCAAAAATAAAGTGATTTAGGATTGCCAGTTGATGCATCGTTTTCCTGCCCCTTCCTTAGAAAAGAACTACTCCTGGTGGCCATGTGCAAGTAAATTGTATTACTTCTGTGCTCTCCTGCCACAACATGTTGGCTTGTATATTTATCAAAATGGTGTCAAAGCCTGCCCACAGGCACATGGGTATGTTGGGTGACTCTACACAGCAGGCATGCATGTCACAAAATGAGGATTAGAGTTGTAAATGCTACAGATTTTTACTCGAGGCCTTTGTCATCCGACTGAAAAAAAAAATAAAGAAAATGCAGTTCAGTTGTTCTTTTTCTTTTATTGTATTTATCTTGAAATATTAAACAAAGTAAAGACCTTCCCAAGACAAAAACAAAAAAAAAAACAGAAAAACTATCCCATCGCTACATCAGAGAGTGACTGTAGGAGTTCTGCTTCAGTTATGACTTGTTCAAACATTTAATGCTCCACCTCATTTACAGTATATGAGGCAAGATGACATTTCACCAACTTACCCAGTGGTAGAGGGTTAGGGGTGTCGCCATGAGAGGTATATGGGAATTTATATAAATATTTAAATACTAGTGGAAGTGTCCTAATTAGGGGGGGTAAAGCATGCATCTTGTTTTTGCTTATGGTCATGGACAATCAGTTTGCCAGGGGTTTTTTCCCCATTCATAGTATTGTCTAGAAACTAAGTTAGGTATTTACCTAGTTTATTTTAGATAGCAAGGAACTGAGCTCATCTCAGTTGCTTGGCAGGGAGCAGTGATTTTATTAATGCTGAAAGGGCTATATTAAAAATGGCCATTTCCTGAACCTGCCTGCGAAGTAGCACTTCTGTATGATGTACTGCAAACTGATATTACTGCTTTTTTTCTGTTTGTAAGTAAAGCTGCCAGGAATTCCCTTCATCTATACCAGAGCCTGATCCTAGATGTGGGTCTGATAAATATTTTATTGGGGAATCCCACACAAAAAAACAACATGAGGTACCCTAAATTAATATACCAGACCCTTTGGGTTTGGTATGGGTTTTAGATAAAACCTCACATAAAAACAAAAAAAGAAAGGCATAGACTCCCCCTCCAGAATTCAATACAGACCCTTATCTAAGCATGCAATCTGGCAGACAAAGAACGGGGTGGATATGTTTGTGCCCCCCCCCCCCCCAACCATACCAGGCCAAGGCAGCTTTGGCAAAATACCTAGTTCCCATGTTGATGAAGAAAAGGGCTTCTTACCCACAATCCTGGCTTGGTTAATATGGTGTCTGGGGGCATGAATATGATTGGAATCCTAAAGCCTCTTTCAAAAATAAGCGGGCTCCTAAATACCTCCCTACCTCCTATGTGAATGATTAAAGGGTACATAGTACCCCTCTTTACATTTCAGCTGTCAGCAAGGAAGGCCTGATTGACAGCTGAATGGTCAGGGAGGATGAATTATGGTTGTTATGACAATGGTGTTCATGGCTCCCTAACAAACAGGTGGCCTGCAGAAGCTGCCATATTTAGTAGCGGTAGTAGTCCTCTGCAAAATTTTTCATGACTTTCATGCACAGCCGGAGGCTCAACGCTGTGCAACAAATGGCTGAAAACCCCTAAAGTTTAGCTAAACTCCAAACTGTCAAAATTCAGACAAAAAGTTTGGTTTGGGTTTAGTCTTGATTTGAGGCCTATCCCTTGTGGTAACATATTGGAAGTTTTCTGAGAGCAAATGGCTTAGTATAGTCAAAGGGTTTAGTGGTCAAATATAAGAACAGTGTAAGAAGTGTTCAGGGAGAAAAAAAATCTCATCAAACTGATTCATGGATTTTAAGAGCTGCTGCAAGGATATTTGTTTCATTGCATAATATTCAAAGGAGAGTCTAACAGCTGGAGTGTGGTATGGATCTCCTAAGGCTCTGCTAGCAGTTTGGGCTTAGGAATCTTTGGGGCTAAGTAAAAGGGGTAGAGATCCTTCAGGAATCTCTGTGTGGGAGATTTGCTGTTTCTTCATGCAATCAAGCATGCTGGGAACCTGCTTTGAAAGGACACTTACATCCTTCACAAGGTGTCAGGGAGAGGTTTAAGTGCCAAGTGTCTGTCCAGGGTCCAAAGGCTGTGTTTTAATGATAAAAAGTATAGCTTTTTTGAAAATATACATTGCGGCTGTATTTTGTGAAATGTCAGGAAATCACTCCTGAAGACTTGTAAGAGATTGGGGTTAGTTTGCTAAAGCAGTAGAGCATGTTTGATTTTAAACTGAATTTTAACTCTGAAAAGTAATTTTCTTTTTACCTATTTTAGTGAATGGGGTTAAACAAAATGAAAAATTGTTTGTAAACAATACCCACTCATGTGCAAGGAAAAATAAAAAAAAAATAGAATTATATACCAAAAAATGTTGCGCAAAAATATATAGTGAATAGTATAAATGATCTTAAACAATAACATAATAATAAATAATATTCTAATATAAGTATAGCAGGTCCATCAAAGCAGTCTCAAAATAAATAAATACTATAAAGTGCCCAATATGAAGTGCCAAAAGTGCTACATAAATAAATGGGCAAAATTCACAATGTGCAAAAATCAGAGTCTCTAATAAAAAACATATGAGAAGTCTATATTGTGCAAAATAATCCTATTAAACAGTGCAAACTTAAATAACTGTTTAATAGGATTATTTTGCACAATATGGACTTGACATATGTTTTTTATTAGAGACTCTGATTTTTGCACATTGTGAATTTTGCACATTTATTTATGTAGCACTTTTGGCACTTTCATAGAGGTCCATTACCATACCGACATTTCTTGGTCGGATTCTTATTAGTGGATATTTTTACACATGAGCATTTCTTCACATTGGGCACTTTATAGTATTTATTTATATTGAGAGTGCTTTGATGGACCTGCTATACTTATATTAGGATATTATTTATTATTATATAGACTTTTTACAAATTGAAGGTTATTTGTTATCTATTTGTTTAAGATCATTTATACTATTCACTATAAATTTTTGCGCAACATTTTTTGGTATATAATATTTGCACTGTGTGAGTTAGTGGAGTGTTGCAGCAAATATATTAACACCTGGTTTCACGTGGGATTTCTTGATCTTAAAAAAAATAGAATTGTTGCTTTCACATGATTGATGATGATCATTCATGAATGATGATTGATCATTTCACATGATGATGATAATAAAGGGAACAAAGTGAAATTTCACTGTTTAACCTTATTACTAAGATGAGTAAAAAAAAAAAAAAGTGACAAAAACACTTTGCTTATCATATAAGACTTCCATCTCTATTGCTTTTGCTGTTTCTGTTGCACTGGATAACGCTGTGCACAAATTAAAAAAAAAAGATGCATTGCTTTATGTGCTCTCACTAGCTGCTCTTGGTGCTACCCCTATGCAGCTGCTTCAAAGATGCAGTCATCCTACATTAGACTTTCCTCTGACAGCCAGAGGGCACTGAGGGATAATGGAACATGAAGTTCTATTTTAAATACAGAACAACTGGATTGATGACCACAGAACTTTTCATCTGGCTTATTTTGAAGAATTTCAGCAGTGCCTTGGAAGGTAATTACCAAAAGAGTAACGCATAAGATTTTGTATAAAGAAATGTAATATCTGTGCAATATATGTAGTGGATTATAATGAATCATCCTAAGCCCCTATTTGCACTATGTAGCGCAACATCAGTCATCAAGCAAATGCAGTTTTTTGCAAATTGTCAAACTTGCGCAAAATGCAGCCCATTCATTTCAATAGTCTGTCCTACATGTGATAAATGTGGTAAAGAAGTTCATATACCTTTTTGAGATTCACAAATTAACTGTTTGTTTTACCATTCATTTTTGTTTTTAACAATTGGGGTACCACTAGCGATGAATGGTACTGCAAGTGCTACACGCATTTTTGCTACACAAGTGTGAATGTAGACTAAGCGCAGGTTCATCCTTGTGCGAGTTGATTGAGAACGTGATGCGTTACAAAAAGCCTAGATTCGCATGTCATCCCAAAATACATTATGTTCAATGATGGTTGTTGACAACTATGCCTTGAGATTTCTATGCAAATGTGATGCGACAATGAAAAGGGGCCTGTGCAAGTTTACAGCGTTGCGTTACGAATTTAGTCTCCATAGACATCAATGTAAATCGGTCTGGAATCACATTATTGGTTCAGATATGTGCAAATACTAATTTTTATGTAGATTTTTCTCCACCTACTCCTCCCCTGCTCACTTCCTGTTTCCTGTCTGATGTCCATGTGCCCATTCGCAAAGACCATGGCCCCCAGACGTTGAAAACATTGAGATCATTCCCTTTGAGATCTGATGTGTTTTCAAAGTGTTCCTTTAATTTTTTTGAGCAGTGTATTAAGTGATCAGGTTAAAATGTACATATGGACCTTTAGTTTAGGCTTTAGTTTTAAAAAGTGATGCTTTCTTCATTCAAGGCAAAGTAAAAGGGTCACCCAGCAATATATATTTTATTACATTTGTTTTCACTTCCTTGCCCCTCTGTTCAATTGCTGGGAGGAAATTGAAACACCTGGCACTTATGAGTGTGGGTAAACATATGGCTCACTCTTTCTTTCCCATGTGATAGCAATTGTGCTTTATGGTTGGCACAGCACTGTGCTAAAGGTTGGGAAGGAACCCATAGCCCTGTAAAGGTTCCAAGGTTATTTTTCCCCAGTCCTGGCAGATGAGTGAAGCAGTGTGGGATTGAGAAAAGCAAGTAGAAGTTGGTTGCTGGGGAAGGGGAAACTGAGCAAATGACACATTCCCTGGGGTCTTGGCATTCTCAGGTACTCTCTTCTTTAAGACTGTGTACCCTCTGAAATCTCCAGTACTAAAATGTATAGGAGTGGGTTCCAAAGTCTTATATAAAGCATGTGCTCTCTATACCTAATGGGTTGCTGTCTTTTGACAGGACTTTGAGTGAGAGGTGTTCCAGAAAAAAGGATAGAAGAAGTTCACCACTAGTCCAAAGGTACTGAGGAGGATGTGAAAAGTACAGTTTCTCAAGGCATGAAACCTGGAGGTAAATAAGAAGGGAGTAAATGTGCGGGCAAGGGTTCAGACAAGCTGTTGACCAAAGCCAAATAAAAACACCAGTAAAAACTGGGGAAAAAAGCTGACTAGAAAATACAGAGGTGCCAAAGAGTGTTAAAAGTAAAACGGAGGCAGCAGAAAGAGGTTGTCTAGAGAGAAAGCAAGATATCAAGTAGCAAAAAAAGTAAAAAAATGATCAAACACTGACACAAAGCTTAAAGCTTTGCAGAGGTTAAGACTGTTCACATATACTACGGATTACAACTGTCCATCATGTCTCCCTCATAAGTGCAGTGAATCCTTATTCTGTACAGAACTGTTACATTTCAGAAATAAAAAGAGATACTCTGGCTAGTCATAGACAAGATCTTTGTTACAATACAGCTTCTGAAAAACACTATCTTTTCTGGCGATCATTCATGGCTAAGCACTGAGCAAGAATCCCCCGTACGGGCCTTACCCTAGGAAAACAATAGTTTTGTTCAGGTAAACTGATACAAAATTGATTTTTACACTTTTGGCCAGGGTTTCAGTGTGTCTATATGCATATAGACAATCTGATTGTTATTGCCTAGATTAGGTGATGATCAGCTTGTGTACTGTATGTATTTAGAGGACTCTTAATAAGTGCTTAAAGTGGTAACCTTAAAAAAATAAATTTACTGCCAACCCTTCTCTTTTATGCAGCCATAACACACAGTGTAATTGTTTTTTTTTTTTTAAATAATTCCTCTAAATAACTTTTTTCAGATATCTTCAGGCCGGTCATGTGACTCCTGGCTGCTCTCCTACTCCATTCCAAGGGCTACAGTGGGAGGCACCGAGATCTCCCTCTGACATCAGCCGGAGAGGTCACTTAATCATCATGCTGGCTGCTCAGACCCTCCCGCTGTAGCCTTTAGATGGGGAGAAGAGCTGCCGGGAGTCACGTGACCGGCCTGAAGATATCTAAAAAAAAGGTATTTAGTGGCATCGTTTTAAAAAAAAACACTTACACTGTGCATAACAGAGAGAGGCTGGCAGTGACATTTTATAAAGTTTTCATTATTACTAATAGTGGCAGGGGGGGGGGTGGAGACAGCTCACACATACACAGGAGCTGACAGACAAAGAGGGAGGGGGAGAGAGGAAAGCAGTGGATGATAAAGGCACATAAACTGACCATAGTAATTAGGGCTCAGCAGCCATGATTACTGTGGTCAGCACACAGAGGGGGACACAGGAACTGGCAGGATCAACCAGGTTTTTTACAGCTTACAGAGGGACAGGTTAGACAGCACAACCACTGTGCTGTTTAACCTGCTATGAGGGAACAGGATCTCTTTTTTTTTTTAAGGGTTACAACCACTTTAAGGAATAATAAACCTTTTTACTAAACCCAACATTACTGCTACTTTGAGCATTATTTCATCAAGCTATCATTACTGAGAGACAGGGAGGGGCTCATGTTCATTGTTTCTGACTTTAAAGAACACTTTCATAAGCCATACATTTTCACTCTGTAAAAGTGTATTTTAATGAAGAGAGACTCAGCAGCTTTCAAATGAAAGAACTTTTTTGTTAAATTATGAATGCTGTATGTCATTTTATTAGTTTACAGTACAGTTTGTTCTGAAAGTGACATCAGGCACTGTAGAAGGTTTCAGATACACTCTTCACAAGGACGAATAATGCAAGAATACCAAAACAAGTGTGAAACTGCCAAGTCACCAGGGGGAAACTCAGGTAAACAGTAGTTTGTTTACATGGCATCCCTTTTATTTACTGGTTTATTTGGGAAGAAGCAGATTAAATCTTTGCAAATCCAGAGCCCCAGTACAATATTGCTCCTAAAGTCAACCTGTTGCAAGAGAAACATGGAGGTGCTATTGTGAATGCCCTTCTGAAAATGCCTGTTGCTTGACTGTTATGTTTGTACTGTTGCAAAGGCAGCCATTGAATTTTCCAATGGCCTGGTTTATTTTAAGGCAGAGGAAGTGAAGGCTTTGATAATGTTAGCACCAACAATATTAAGCTTCTGCATGTCACCTGACCTAAAATGTCATGTGAACTGCTTTTTAAGAAAAATGTTTGCCTGATTTAATGTATGCTTTAAAGTAATCCGAGATTCAAAATGTGTGTGAGAATATTTACTATTTCTCGTGTGTGGAGTCTTATTGCTCATAAAATACCAGACATTCAATTGGGCTGATGGTTACTCCTTTAGGCTTTGTAACACTATGCCATTTTTGTATTTGCATTTTTAAAGAAATGAGATAGAGAACCTATTAGTTGCTATCACATAGGGACTAGTTAGTCCTCATGTAATAGCATAAAAGTTAGGTAAAATAAATAATTAGAACAGTGTAAAAAAGATAAAATAGATAGATATAATGAAAAATAAAAGTCCCCCATTTCCCCACCTGAACACAAACCATGCATATGTGTATGTAAATGGCAATTGCATCCCACATTCCAGGTATCGTCAGAGTGAGAGCAATAATTATAGGTCTCTCATTTTCAGATAACTCTAAACTGTTGAGCTGTAAAGGCATTTAAGCTTCCTTACTAATATTTTGGGGTACCATCATTTTTTGGCATTTTGCGGGCACAAACCTTTCACAGAATCATTGTTTTTCCAGCACTCAGAAGCTCCCTATCCTCAGTCTGTTCCTGAATGATTGGACAAGCAGCACCTATCTTCCACTATTCAGAATGCAAATTGTGCTATTCATGGCATGCTTTCACCCAAAGATGGCTACCGAAATCTGACAGCAGCTCTGTGTCAAATAAGACCCAAGCTTCTGCATGATGGTGCCAGGAATCCATAGCAGAGGACATACAGTATTAATCCTTTGCTGGATTCCACATAGTGCCAATGTTAAAGCTGGGGTCACCTGCTTGCTTTTTGGACATTTTTACAAAAGAAACAACCACAAGGAATGGCTTTAAACCATTTACCCATACTTAACTCTAAAAGATCAATGGTAAAAAGCTGGTAGCCAACACCATTTTACAAGCATATTACCTGACTGTATGTAGTATATTTTTGAGTATTATATAAACCATTGTTTTAAACATGTTTATCTGTTCATTCTAATTAGTAGTTGAACAAACATTTTGTAAAGTGTATACAAACTATTTTTTTAGTTTTGGATAGAGTAGACAAGTGCTAAAACCCCTGTCAAATGTATTTTTTAATTGTATAAGGTAGGTTGCCCAGTCTTTCCTCAGTTCTCCTTTGGACTGGGACTGGCATGTGGTAACACGGGTGTAGTCAGATCATACACACACATTTGGACCATATTAGATAGCAGCTACTAACCAGCATGTGCTTGGTGCGTGAGAAGAAACTAGTGTACCCAGGTTTAAAGATGATGCAAGCACAGGGAGAACTTGCAAACTCCAATCACATAGTGTCCTGGTTGGGAATCAAACCAAGGACCCTATTGCTGCAAGACATATGTGCTATCTACTAACTGTGCTGATATCTGTGCCCCATTGGAGAGATTCACCCTATCTATTTATCCTGGTGACCAAAGCCTTTGATATATAGAGGGTTGGGAAATTCCAAATTTTAGAGTTGTCACAGGAGGGGGGTAACTGGCAACAGGGACACCTGTTTCAGTGATACCTGCCTAAGCAGGTATTTTCCCTAATTTTGGAGGGAATTCCTTTTACTTTCTGTTGTGCATAAAAAAAAAAAAAAATCTGAAAGGTCTTAACAAAAACAATAACATTTTCTACTTTAGGCTAAAACATTTTTTCTTTAAGTAAATGTAATACTATTGCATGGGATGTGTGTGTATATATATATATATATATATATATATATATATATACAGTGCCTTGTGAAAGTATTCGGCCCCCTTGAACTTTGCGACCTTTTGCCACATTTCGGGCTTCAAACATAAAGATATAAAACTGTAATTTTTTGTGAAGAATCAACAACAAGTGGGACACAATCATGAAGTGGAACAAAATTTATTGGATATTTCAAACTTTTTTAACAAATAAAAAACTGAAAAATTGGGCGTGCAAAATTATTCAGCCCCTTTACTTTCAGTGCAGCAAACTCTCTCCAGAAGTTCAGTGAGGATCTCTGAATGATCCAATGTTGACCTAAATGACTAATGATGATAAATAGAATCCACCTGTGTGTAATCAAGTCTCCGTTTAAATGCACCTGCACTGTGATAGTCTCAGAGGTCCGTTTAAAGCATAGAGAGCATCATGAAGAACAAGGAACACACCAGGCAGGTCCGAGATACTGTTGTGGAGAAGTTTAAAGCTGGATTTGGATACAAAAAGATTTCCCAAGCTTTAAACATCCCAAGGAGAACTGTGCAAGCGATAATATTGAAATGGAATGAGTATCAGACCACTGCAAATCTACGAAGACCTGGCCGTCCCTCTAAACTTTCAGCTCATACAAGGAGAAGACTGATCAGAGATGCAGCCAAGAGGCCCATGATCACTCTGGATGAAGTGCAGAGATCTACAGCTGAGGGGGAGACTCTGTCCATAGGACAACAATCAGTCGTATACTGCACAAATCTGGCCTTTATGGAAGGATGGCGAGAAGAAAGCCATTTCTTAAAGATATCCATAAAAAGTGTAGTTTAAAGTTTGCCACAAGCCACCTGGGAGACACACCAAACATGTGGAAGAAGGTGCTCTGGTCAGATGAAACCAAAATCAAACTTTTTGGCAACAATGCAAAACGTTATGTTTGGCGTAAAAGCAACACAGCTCATCACCCTGAACACACCATCCCCACTGTCAAACATGGTGGTGGCAGCATCATGGGTTGGGCCTGCTTTTCTTCAGCAGGGACAGGGAAGATGGTTAAAATTGATGGGAAGATGGATGGAGCCAAATACAGGACCATTCTGGAAGAAAACCTGATGGAGTCTGCAAAAGACCTTAGACTGGGACGGAGATTTGTCTTCCAACAAGACAATGATCCAAAACATAAAGCAAAATCTACAATGGAATGGTTCACAAATAAACATATCCAGATGTTAGAATAGCCAAGTCAAAGTCCAGACCTGAATCCAATTGAGAATCTGTGGAAAGAACTGAAAACTGCTGTTTACAAACGCTCTCCATCCAACCTCACTGAGCTCGAGCTGTTTTGCAAGGAGGAATGGGCAAAAATTTCAGTTTCTCGATGTGAAAAACTGATAGAGACATACCCCAAGCGACTTACAGCTGTAATCGCAGCAAAAGGTGGCGCTACAAAGTATTAACTTAACCATTTTACCACCGGAGGATTTGAATGTCTTACGTCTGGGCCACTTTTTGCGATTCGGCACTGTGCAAATTAACTGACAATTGCACCGTCATGCAACACCGTACCCAAATGAAATTTACGTCCTTTTTTTTCCTACAAACAGAGCTTTCTTTTGTTGGTATTTGATCACCTGTGCAATTTTTACTTTTTACGCTATAAACAAAAAAAGAGCCTACATTTTGAAAAAATTACAATATTTTTCAATTTTTTTATATGAAATTCTCCCCCCAAAAAATGTAAAAATCTAAATTTTTTTAAATTTTTGGCCAATTAGTTTTCTGCTACCTATGTTTGGTAAAAAAAATCACAATAAGCGTATTTTTATTGGTTTGCGCAAAGGTTATTGCGTTTACTAACTAAGGGAAAGATTTCTGTCATTTTTGGTGTTTTTTTAACGAGTAATGGCGGCGATCTGCGATTTTTTTGCGGGACTGCGACATTGCGGCAGACAAATCGGACCCTTGACTGACATTTTTGACACTTTTGGGGGTACCAGTGACATTACTACAGTAATCAGTGCTATACATATGCACTGTTACTGTAAAAATGACACTGGCAGGGAAGGGGTTAATTTTATTGGAGAGGGAGGGGTTAATGTATGCCTGGTGCTTACTGACATGTGTGGGGGGAGGTGACTGAGTGACACAAGGACAGATCGCAGGTTCAGCTATGCTGAACCCTGCAATCTGACCCTGTCTGTCACTTAGGAGATCCACCCACTTTGTTTACACAAGCGGGCGGATCTCCAGACTCGATTCCCCGACGATCAGGGAAGAGCAGCGGCGATCACCGCTGCTCCTTCCCTGGCCCGACTCCCGCTGTGACTGAATACATCGGGAGCGAGCCTCCGGCGGCGCGCGTGCGCCGCAGAGAAAGGGGAGTGTCTGGCGACGTAGGTCTACGTCGCCAGACGATAACGAACCACTTTGCCGCAGTAGAGCTCTAGTGAGCAGTGGCAAAGTGGTTAAGGGGGCTGAATAATTTTGCACGCCCAATTTTTCAGTTTTTTATTTGTTAAAAAGTTTGATATCCAATAAATTTTGTTCCACTTCATGATTGTGTCCCACTTGTTGTTGATTCTTCACAAAAAATTACAGTTTTATATCTTTATGTTTGAAGCCTGAAATGTGGCAAAAGGTCGCAAAGTTCAAGGGGGCCGAATACTTTCGCAAGGCACTGTATATATATCTATATATATATCTATATATATATATAGATATATATATATATATATATATCTATATATATATATATATATATATATATATATACATATACACACACACATATATGCATATATATATATATATATATATATATATATATATATATATATATATATATACATATATATTTGCCCAGAAAATATGTAATGCTATTGCTACCAGCTAAGAATATTTCTATCTCTGAATATATTTTCCTCTGAATTTCCTTTGGTCCCATAACCATAAAATAAAAATAACATGGACTCAATAGTGCATTTCTGTTGTCAGTTAACACCTGGATTGATTTGAATATTGGTTATCCTAAGTAAACAGTGGTTATACAGTCCAAGGATGTTTGTGAGCTACAGACTATGAGAAGGTAAATAGGATTTGAATACAACATTTAAATTTTAAATGTGTTAGGCTGTTAGGTTATGTTTAACATGACTGCATAATGCAACTATTTTTAAATTTGATTTATTTGCATAATAAGTAAGAAAGTATACAGCATTTTAACAACACAACAAAGTCTTGGTAGGAGCCTCGATACACAACATAATATGGAATCATCATCACCTAACCCATCTTCCAGGTGTCTGAATGTCATAGAGGCTAATACATCTGAAATTCATGATTCATGGACCATGAACTTTCTTTAGCATCGTTCATGTTTGACAGGTTATTACAGTGATGTGTATTTAGCAATGCATTTATGTATCAGAAGGATTTATTTCGCTGGCAGAAATACAATGCAACATAACAGTTGGTACAATGAGTATTCTGTCAAGGCTGGCACTTAAGTCATGTATTCAATCAGTGCAGTGGAAGAAAACAGACTTTCGCCCTTGTAAACAACTGAGTGATAATGAAAATTCCTACTTTTTAAGTTTAAGATGTTCGCTGACATTGCAGTCTTTTCTGAAATGGATATGTTAGATAGGCAATCAGTCATAGCTTGATGATATAGATATATAATTTGTACCAGTGCCTATATTTTTAGAATGATGGACTTCTCCTTTTTACTCTGTATGCATACAGTACATAACCTAACACTGACTGATACATTCTTTAAATTTTATTTTATGTTAACCATTATTTATATTTAAACTCCAGGTATAATGAAAATGTTGAGCAAGTTAAGCAGGTATATTTTTCAGTGCTTACCGCGTTGCCGGCTACTTACATATACTGGAATTCTATGTGAGATCTGTTAGTTAACATAGCACTGCAAACCCCCCTTTCCCAATAAAAATATGAGACTTTCAGAACATGAGTCCAAAGATTTTACTTCACCTCACTTTATTCTATTGAAGACTAAAGTAGTCACAGAAATGTCTTCTACTTTTGAAATGCTGTGACTCTAAGCTACACTTGTGGGTCTGATTTGAAATGTTCGAAAGAAATCTAAAGAAGATGAATAAAGATGAGGAATATACTGGGGTAAAAAGCATATTCCCTCTTTATAGTGTATTTTTATGCCTTACAGAATTTTTCTTCTGCTTTAGTCAATCTTCTCTTGGGGACTGCAATGGGGAAGTGATAAAGGTATTTAGATTTTTTTGGAATAGTAGAGGATATTAGCAAGAGAAGTGCCTAACAGTGAGCAGATGCAGAAGTGTTGAGGAAAACACACATTTACATTTAGTATTTTCAACATTCAGCACATGAAATAGCCTATTAACACATGTTGCACACAGAACAATGGTACATGCACTTTCACTGTCCAAATTAATATGCACATTTTTTTTATTTTTTTAATAAATACACTCTTCAGCGTCTTTGTTAAAAAAAGTTATAGTAAGCCTTAAGTTGTATTTTAAAGGTTATGTTTAAAAAAATCTTATGTAATAATCCACAGTTAGCTTGGTAAAATGTAATGTAATAACATGCAGGCCTATACAGAAAAGACACCATACAAAATCTCAGTAGAGCACCTCACATTTGGTGTGCAAAATGTGTTGTGCTATGCTATGGCAATCTCCATAGTTGTATTACTTAGGCCACTAAAGGACACGTTCATCTCATGTGACAAGTCTAGAAAGTTCACACTTACAACTTCAAGCAGATTTTTATACCCCTTCCAAAGCAGTGCAGAACATGCATGTTTCCAGTGCATTCTTGTGTGGTCCAGTTTTGCAGCCCATTTATTTGAATGGGCTGAAAAATTCACTGGGATGTGTAAGAATGCAGAACACCAAACTGCATGATACTGTGTTTGGAATGCTTTTGGCGCTGTGTTTGCGAGATGCATTTGGAATGCCATTAACAATTCATTGGCACCCACGTTCAGATCACAAAAGCAGCGTGTTCACCTGTGATGCATGAAACATCCTCGCCTCACCATGTTTTGGTGTGAACTGGCCCTCAGTGAATAATGACCACAATTTTAACTAACATAATCTTTAAAGTTGTCAAATTTAAATTGTGGTACTGAATTTGAGCAGCTCAGTATTAACCACTTAAGCCCCGGAAGATTTTACCCCCTTCCTGACCAGGGGGTATTTTGCGATTCGGCACTGCGTGACTTTAACGGACAATTGCGCGGTCGTGCGACGCTGTACCTAAACAAATTTAACGTCCTTTTTTTCCCACAAACAGAGCTTTCTTTTGGTGGTATTTGATCACCTGTGCGATTTTTTGATCATGCGCTATAAACAAAAAAAAAGCGTAAATTTTGCAAAAATAGCAATATTTTTCACATTTATTTATATGAAATTCCCCCCCCAAAAAATGTAAAAATCTAAATTTTTTAACATTTTCGGCCAATTTGTTTTATGCTACCTATGTTTGGTAAAAAAAATTGCAAAAAGCGTATTTTGATTGGTTTGCGCAAAAGTTATCGCGTTTACTAACAAAGGGAAAGATTTTTGTCATTTTTTTTTTTTTTTTTAAACGCGTAATGGCGGCGATCTGCGATTTTTTTTGCGGTACTGCGACATTGCGGCGGACAGATCGGACCCTTGACTGACATTTTTGTCACTTTTGGGGTTACCAGTGACATTTCTACAGTAATCAGTGCTATACATATGCACTGTTACTGTAAAAATACACTGGCAGTGAAGGGGTTAACTTTTTTTGAAAGGGAGGGGCTATGTGTGTCCCTAGGGGCGTGCTTTCTACTGTGATTGGCTGTGGCTTCAGATGTATGAAGAGTGATCAACGGTTCTACATAGTAGAACCGTATGATCATCCTTCATACACAGGGGAGAATGACAGGCAGCTTGTTTACACAAGCCGCCTGACTTTCTCCCTCTCCCCCGCCGATCGCAGAGTGACACGCGCGGGGGGGTTCATGACCACCCGGGAGTGGGAGCACGCCTCCAGCGGCGCGCGCTCGCTCCCTAGACCCTCACAAGCTAGTGACGTAGCCCTACGTCACTTTGCCTGTGAGGGGCTGACCGCCGACGTAGATAGTCGTGCGGCGGTCAGCAAGTGGTTAAAGTGGTTGTAAAGGTTTTATTTTTTTCTAAAATAACAAACATGATATACTTACCTGCTCTGTGCAATAGTATTGAATAGAGCAGCCCTGAACCTCTTCTCCTGGGGTCCCCCACTGCACTCTAGGCTTGTCCTCTTCTGCTCGTCCAACCATATAAAGCCACTTGCTATGGGGGCACACATGTGGGCTGGTTCCTGAGTCGGGATGTGTG
The DNA here is from genome assembly GCF_965119305.1 of Pelophylax lessonae. NCBI lineage: Eukaryota > Metazoa > Chordata > Amphibia > Anura > Ranidae > Pelophylax > Pelophylax lessonae. The sequence continues at coordinate 385,073,265 of NC_138770.1, forward strand.
CATGTCTCGGCCCTGCTCCCTGATCCCTCCTCACAGAATTTAATGACCGTAGCAGGAGCCAACGGGTCCTCTGAGGAGAGAGAGACCAGTGCAGCTACAGATGAGTGCAGTGCTGGATTGAGTTAGTAGTTAGGTAAATATAAGGCAGGTGAGAGGGTGAAACTACCAATGGGATGTTTTTTACCTTAATGCAGAAAAAAGGTAAAACATGTCCTGCCTTTAGAACTACTTTAAGTATTGTAATGATTGCAAATGACAAAATTAATTGGTGACCAAATGCACAAGATATTGAATTTTTATGAAGTATGTTTACTCAACATTTACAGACTGTCATCTGTAATTCCTGTGACTACCGATAATGAAAAGTATACAATTAACCATTTAAAATGATTTTTATGTGAATCTAGTCAGCTTTATATAAAGCGATTTTTAGTGCTCGGCTTTTTTCTTTTTGCACTAGGCTGGGCCGTCTTTAATATTGATTAGACTCTGGACAAACATTCCCCCCCATGCAATTTCTCCCTCCACCCAACATTCTCAAAAAACAGGAAACAGCTGAGGTGTAAGAACCTGGGGGAGGGTGAGTCTTACCCCTTCTTTCTCTCTATCACCATCACTCTCTCACCCCCACTCTTTATCTCACACCTACCCCCCCTCTCTCTCTCACTCACCCCCACCCCCTCTCTGTAACCCCCCACCCCTCTCTCTCTCTCACCCCCTCTCTCTCTCACCCTCCCTCTTTCTCTCTCATCCCATTCTCTGTCTGCCCACACCCTCCTCTCTCTCTCACTCACCCCCACCCCTCTCTCTCTAACACTCACCCTCCCCTCATCCCCTTTCTTTCACCCCCGAGTCCAGTGCCTAAAGGGCTCCTGAGAGGTAAATCCAGCCCTTTAGAGAGAGAGGCGGGGGGGGGGGCAAAGAAAAGGGGAGAGAAAGAAGAAAAGATAGAAAGAACAAGAAAAATGGATATAGAGAGAGAGAATGGAAAGGGAAAGAAAGGAGAACGGAGAGAAAACATTAGGGCAGTAGGGTAAAAATATATGTGAAAAAAATTATTAGCGGGGGGGGACATCATGTTTTACCGCACCAGGTGACACCAACCCTAGTGACGCCACTGCGTATAGTTTACAATTGTTCACCCTGAAGAAGGGGCGCTTAAGGAAAGTGATTACAATGTACAAATATGTCAAAGTTCTCATCTATACAGTATCTCACAAAAGTGAGTACACCTCTCACATTTTTGTAAATATTTTATTATATCTTTTCGTGTGACAACACTGAAGAAATTACACTTTGCTACAATGTAAAGTAGTGAGTGTACAGCTTGTATAACAGTGTAATTTTGCTGTCCCCTCAAAATAACTCAACACACAGCCATTAATGTCTAAACAGCTGGCAACAAAAGTGAGTACACCCCTACGTGAAAATGACCAAAATGGGGCCCAATTACCCATTTTCCCTCCCCGATGTCATGTGACTCATTAGTGTTACAAGGTTTCAGGTGTGAATGGGGAGTGTGTGTTAAATTTGGTGTTATCGCTCTCACTCTCTCATACTGGTCACTGGAAGTTCAACATGGCACCTCATGGCATAAAAAATTATTGGCGGGGGGGGGGTGACATCTCTTAGGCTCTGAAAAAAAGAATTGTTGCTCTACATAAAAATGGCCTAGGCTATAAGAAGATTGCCAAGACCCTGAAATTGAGCTGCAGCATGGTGGCCAAGACCATACAGCCGTTTAACAGGACAGGTTCCACTCAGAACAGGCTTCACCATGGTCGACCAAAGAAGTTTAGTGCACGTGCGCAGCATCATATCCAGAGGTTGTCTTTGGGAAATAGACATATGAGTGCTGCCAGCATTGCTGCAGAGGTTGAAGGGGTGGGAGTCAGCCTGTCAGGGGTGAAACCATATGCCGCACGCACTGTATCAAATTGGCTTGCATGGCTGTCATCCCCGAAGAAAGCCTCTTCTAAAGATGATGCACAAGAAAGCCCGCAAACAGTTTGCTGAAGATAAGCAGACTAAGGACATGGATTACAGGAACAATGTCCTGTGGTCTGATCAGACCAAGATAAACTTATTTGGTTCAGATGATGTCAAGCGTGTGTGGCGACAACCAGGTGAGGAGTACCAAGACAAGTGTATCTTGCCTACAGTCAAGCATGGTGGTGGGAGTGTCATGGTCTGGGGCTGCATTAATGCTGCCAGCACTGGGGAGCTACAGTTCATTGAGGGAATCATGAATGCTAACATGTACTGTCACATACTGAAGCAAAGCATGATCCCCTCCCTTCAGACACTGGGCCACAGGGTAGTATTCCAACATAATATCGACCCTAAACACACCTCCAAGATGACCACTGCCTTGCTAAGGAAGGTAAAGGTGAAGGACTAGCCAAATATGTCCCTAGACCTAATCCCCATTGAGCATCTATTTGACATCCTCAAACAGAAGGTGGAGTAGCGCAAGGTCTCTAACATCCACTAGCTCCGTGATGTCATCATGGAGGAGTGTAAGTGGACTCCAGTGGCAACCTGTAAGCTCTGGTGAACTCCATGCCCAAGAGGGTTAAGGCAGTGCTGGAAAGTAATGGTGGCCAAACAAAATACATTCTGAACTCATATTTCATAAACTTAGCTGGAGCTTCCTTTCACCCCCCCCTTCTTTTACATTCAAATGAATAGGCTGCCGTGCCCATGCATACATGGGACAGAAATCTGCTCAAGTGCGAACCTAGCCTTAGGATGTATGACAGTGCACAGAAATCAGTAGAATGTAGGTCAGTGTACAGAGGTTAGCAGAATGCAGGGGAGTGTACAGAAGTCATTAAGATGTAGGGCAGTGTACAATGGTCAGTAGGATACAGGGCAGTGTGCAGAGGTTAATAGGATGTAGGGCAGTGTGCAGAGGTTAATAGGATGTAGGGCAGTGTACAGGGGTCAGTAAGATGTAGGTCAGTGTACAGAAGTCAGTATGATGTAGGGCAGTGAACAGAGGTTTGTAGGATGTATTATAATGTACAGAGGTCAGTAGGATGTAGGGCAGTTGACAAAGGTCAGTAAGATGTAGGGCAGTGTACAGAGGTCAGTAGGATGTAGAGCAGTGTACAGAGGTCAGCAGGATGTATTGCAATGTGCAGAGGTTAGTAGGGTGTAGTTCAGTGTACAAAGGTCAATAGGATGTAGAGCAGTGTACAGGGGCTAGTAGTAAGTAGTGATGGGCAAATGGTTCAGGCAGAGCATATGTTTGGCTTGAACATTGCCCGTTTGGTGTTCGCTGAACCCTCAAACTTTCTGTGTGCACAGTCAATAAGTTTGTAAAGGAGCAGGGCCTGGAAGCCGGCTGCCACCTCCTTAACAACACAGTTTTTGACAATTTCTTTTTTAAAAAATTAAAAAAAACAATGTCCCCGATGTAGATCCATCGTCAATTATGACTGACGCCCGCCGCACCGACAGATCCGAAAAAAGAAAAAAAAAACTCCCTGCCCTCTACAAAGGCTAATTGCCAAATGACTGCTCTGCTGTGTGATAGTTCCTAAATAGGTAAGGGACGAGGCCACCTGATGATGTCACCTGGTGGGTGCGGGGCCAATGTGACATCACAGACCAGTGCATTCTGGTGTGAGGGTTCCTTTCAAAAACCATACCAGACCTAAGGGTCTGGTATGGATTTTGGGGGAGACTTCATGCCATTTTTTATGTTTGCATGAGGTTCCCTTTAAAATCTATACCAGACCCGAGGGGCCTGGTATAGATTTGGGGGACCCCTGTGCTGTTTTTTATTGTTTTTTTTTGCAGCCGGGAAAATCAATGTAAATGTAATTTTTTTCTTTAAAAATATAGGTTTTGCTGCAGCAGGTTCTATACATGGTACAGATGTGCCAATTTACAAATTTACTGATAGTATCAATGCAAATTATTATTTTTTAATATTGTTTTAAAAGGAGCAGTTCTTTTTATGATTCTTAAAGTGAAACAAATAAAATGAAAAATTCCTTTAAATATAGTGCTTGGGGGGGTCCCCTTAATCTGCCTTTAAATTGGTGCATCTTTACCATGTATAGAACCTGCTGCAGCAATGATTTTAACCACCCCATAGTTAAAATAAAATAAAAAAGTTGTGGGGACCCCTCAAACTCCATACCAGACCCTTATCAGAGCACGCAGCCTGGCAGACCAGGAGTGCCCCCCCTCCTGAATCATACCAGGCCCCATCCCTCAACACATGACCTCTGCTCCCCCCCCACCCAAAGTACCTTGTTCCCATGTTGATGGGGGAAAAGGTCTTATCCCCTCAACCCTGGGCAGTGTTTGTGGGGGTCTGTGGGCACGGGGCTTATCGGGCCCAGGGCCCCCAGATCCCGCCCCCCATATAAATGAGTATGGGTTGATGAATCCAAAATGAATAGTTGCTGTTAGCTTTAAGCTACAAGTACCTGTAAGTTCCTTTCAAATACGGTGCAGAAATTAAGAGTTAATTATTTATTGAGGCAGTTTACTAAACAGGTGCAAAGTTAAAAGCAATAATGTAAAACATGTTCAGAATGCCAAAACACATGCGCACAGTGCTGATTATTGAAAGCTGCACAAACATTAACTTCACAGCAATGTCTCCAGGACTCAATCAATGTAACAAGTGGCTGCATAGCATATTCTCAGTAAGACTCTATAATAACGAAGAGTCTAGCTGAGAATCATTACTTCAGTAAAACAGTACAGAACACAAATATCTACCTGTGCTTATCCTCATTAACAACATTGCTTACAGTGAATCCCAGGGTAGCTCTGCTTACACTGGTAACAGCTTGAGGAATCTAAAGCCCCCTGGATGAAAGACCACCCCTCTGGAACTGGAGCACTCTGGTAGCAATGGAAGAGATGCTCCCCTCAGATGGTTGATCTTCTGGGCAAGCTGGGTGCTATTATGCTCCAGCCTAGTTGCTGTATGCCGATTCTGGCAGTGGAGGCCACTCACCTGGTTGCAAATCACATGTCCAACTACCTCTGCTTCAACAGGTTTGACCTTCTTGAGCTGCTGAGCAAGGAGAAGCTGAGGCATTTACATTTCTCTGGAGTGTCCAGGAACCCAGAGAGTTGTTGGAAATAGAGTTCCTGCATCTGAGCATGGTGAGTAAATGGGCACTCCACTATACTCAGTGATGCTTTACTGAACTTGAAATTATTACTAAAGGAAGATGTGTGATCCAAGTACCTCCAGGCTAGGGTTTTCTTTAGATTTGTCTGGGTCACTTTAAAAAAAGAAAAAAGTTAATTAAGCAATTAAGTTACTGACACAGCAAAGTGACAGAACAAAACCCTTTGTTGAGTAGCTGGATTACAATCAGGGCCGCCATTAATAGGGGGACAACCAATACACACATGAGGGGCCTGGGCTTCCCCATGGGCCCGACTGCCAACATTTCTAATGGCTGCACTGGTTACAATATATGACGCTTCTCATCATTTAGCTTTATGTCATAAGCAGATAAAGAATTTCTACACTATTAAATATGCTTTTGTGTTTTTATTTACAAGTTCCTAGATATTTCCAAGCACAAGGCAATAGGTTAAATATTATGCCAGAAGTAAGACAGTTGCATTACATACTGAAGCCTGTGAGAATGACTTCCTGAAAACATCCTTATTTGGATAGAGTGAAGAGGTGAAATAACCACTGTTTTATTGCTGGCTGTGTTCCCATTTGGGGAATCTCTCTCTCTCTCTCTCTCTAATTGTCCTGATCATCAGTGTTATAGGAAATTAAATTAGGGTCAAATCCTAATTTTTGAGTTGACACCGGAACAGAAATTTTCCAATGGGGGGACACTTACTTCTGTGACAACTGTCTAAGAGGGGATTTCTCTTCAGAATTGAAAGGCCCCCTATCACTTTCTATTGAGTCTACAGGGAGGAAAGTAACAGGAAAATTTGCTTATGAGACAGAGATGGCAAAAACAAGTAAAAAAAAAAAAAACTTACAGCAGTATTAACTCTCCCGTATTCTACTCTATCCAAAATAAAAAGAAAGTTTTTGGCTTTAGATCCTTTTAAACAATACTCAATAATAATGTATTGCTGTGGAAATTTACATTTTTCAGTTTGCATAACAGAGCAGGGATGGGCTTTGAGTTTGGGTTAACCACGTATTTGACCCAAACGAAGGCTGTTCACAGTTCACTTAATGGGTGAACTAAACGATCATATTTTTCAGTTTGCTTGCCTGCCAGAACCTCTGGCTGCTGAAGCCAAAAGTCAATTATTTAGTGGTGAAATCATTACCTCCAATAAATGACAGCTTTCTGCGATATTTTGTCAATTACATCAGACAGCATCCCTGGCTCATTTTTGCACTTTCAGCATCTGGCTGGAGAACTGTCATTTGTGACAGGAGTAGCAACAGGGGAGGGTCTGTGGGTCTTCAAGACGGCGGGTTCTCAGGACATGGCTCATCATGATTGATGATGGATCCACATGACTGGGTGACATGATTGATGTTGAATTTAAATTAGGAGACAATGTTTATATATTTACCAATTTTAATAAAGAGATTTTACTATAGTGTATGTTCTTTTTAATTTTTTTTATTGTGAATGAGTAACAATAGGGGCTGAGGAACCAATTAATATTTGCATAATGAGAAAGGTCAAATTTCTGGGGACCCCTTTATTTTAAAGTGGGTGCCCAAATTCTGTTAAGTCCCTTCTGCAAATCCTCACATCCACAGATACGTGGGGTTCAGGCCCTGGTCCCCATTAATATAGGGACAAGGTGCCTTGCCTGGGAGGAAGGCTTTACTTTTTCTCTTGGCGAAGTACCCTCTCAGTGTCGAGAACACGTGGCCTGGAATAGTTCAGCAGAGGGGCATGCTGACTGCCCCTTCCTTTCCTAACCGTGGATTTTGTGTGTGTGTGTATGCACAAGGTTTTGTTCTTTTATCTTTTTTTGTATGGGATCCCCCTCAAAATCTATACCAGATACTCATCAAGGATAAGGCTCTGGTATAAAATTTGAGGGGGATCCCACTTGACTTTTTGTTTAGTTTTTTTCTTGCATGGAGTCCCCCTCAGAACCCATACCAGATCTTTATCAATTGTATACCACTGTATAAGGGTCTAGTTTGTATTTTGAGGGGGACCCTACGCCAACTTTAATTTAAATATATATTTATAAATTCTAAATGTCAGTTTTGGAGAGTACATCTTACACTGTAGACTTACAGTGTAGAGGAAATCTCTCAAGCACGTTATTTAACAGATATAACATTTTTATGATAATTTGTAAATGTATTTTTACATTGATACATGGCAGTGCCCAGCTACCCATACCCTTTTTTTTTCTTTTTAGCAAAAGCTTACACAATGGTCCCTAAAAGAACAGAAAAAAAAATATCAAAAAAATTGGCTCTCATAGGCTTTAATTGGGCTTAGGTACTATGTTTTAGGTGCTATGTTTGGTTCAGTGAACTTCCAGTAAACCAAACTTTGTTTGGTTCTCTCATCCCAAGCTGAGAATAACAAAAAAAAAAGTTAGAAGAATTTCAGTTTTTTTTATGTTACATTGTTATGCTGTTATAGGGAGCATTCGTACAAAAGAATATTTGAATAGTCCTTTGGTATTCTTACTCACATGGATGAAGCAGATAAATATGTTCTATAAGAAAAATCAGTGTCCTTCAAAATACTGTAAAATGTCTTTATAGCCAGAAATAGTTTAGTTTTGCTAGTTTTATGCCACTTCACTACTCATGGATTGACACTGCAGCAGAGGTAATGAGTTGAATAAAATCTTAGTCTTGATACAGATGGTTGCATTGCAATGATAAAGAGAAACTTGTGAGTTATTCTGGCAGTCAGTGACTTTTTGCCATTAGTGCAATGTCCTTATAAGTTCAAACTGTGAGTGAGTAAGAGGTTTTAAAGGATGGTCTGCGGACAGTTTGAGGCTGTGACGGTACTAGTTAAAAAGAAAACCGCACATGTGAAATACATCTAGCAGAGAACTTAAGAAACAAAATTTCAGCCTAATGGATTTTAGATCATGTTGGGTCATTTGTCAAATTCGAATGTCACGTGTGGGTCCTGGTAGCATCATTTATGTGTGATGTGTGCCATGCTGATGCTTTACGCCTTTTTTTTACTATATGATTAGGATATCCACAGTTAACAGGAAGAGAAAGCAGGAAAATTAAGGGTTATAAATGAGGACAGATATAGGTTTGCTAATACTGTAGCACCGAGAGACAAATGAATATAAAGCGAAATGTCAGTAAATACCTTAAAAAAAAATACAAAAAAGTGCATTTAAGAGTCCATATCCTTAAGAATAATATGTAGCTTCTCAGAAATTGCAAATGCTGGTATATGAAAGCAATTGAATTGAATAAAAGTAAATCTTTAAAAGAACCCAAGAATACTTGGATATCCACTGATACAATTATAACAGTTCCACACAGGCATATATGTCTACAAATGTTAACAAGTTCTGGACCGCCCGCCGCAGTTTTACCGTGGCAGGCAGCACCTCCTGCGCGAACTGACGTAGGTCTACGACGGTCGCGCGACTGGAGCTGGGGGGCGAGCAGGCACCGCCAGCAGCGCACTCCCACCTCCACTAGTCAGTGGGGATGCCGATGCAAGGGGCTGGCAGCCACGACTGCCGCTGGCCACACGCGATCGCTCCCCGCTGAGATAAAAGGACAGGCAGCTGTTGTAAACACAGCTGACCGTTCTTCTCTCTGGAATGATCACAGAGCTCCTGTGATCCTTCTTTATAGGATCACAGGTCTCTATGGTCATTTCAAAAGCCCATCCCCCACATTTAGTAAACACTCCCCTAGGCTTACAATTAACCCCTTGATCACCCACTAGGTTAACCCTTCCCTGCCAATGTCATTATTACAGTAACAGTGCATATTTTTAGCACTGATTACTGTAGTAATGTCACTGCTCCCCCTAAAAGTGTAAAAAATGTAAGTTAGGGGTCTTATCTGTCAATGTCGCAGTTCCCACCATCACTAGTAAAATAAATAAATAAATAAAAAATGACATAAATCTTTCCCCTAGCTTGTAGACGCGATACGTTTTGCGCAAACCAATCGAAATACACTTATTGGGATTTTTTTGTACCAAAAATATGTAGCAGAATGCAAATTGGCCTGAAAGGATGAAAGAATTTGATTTTAAATTTTTTTTTTTTTTGGGAATGTTATATAGCAGAATGTGAAAAATATTGTTTTTTTTCAGAATTGATGCTTTTTTTTGTTTATAGCGCAAAAAATAAAAATTGCACAGGTGATAAAATACCACCAAAAGAAAGCTTTGTTTGTGGGAAAAACGGACATCAATATTATTTGGGTACTACTTTGAAGGACCGCGCAATTTTCCATTAAAGTAACGCAGTGCTGAATCGCAAAAAATGGCCTGGTCATTAAGGGGGTAAATCCTTCCGGTCCAGAACTGGTTAATATCCAAATAATATATGGTTCTTCAAAATGTGTAAATGATTGTTTATAACCTACATTCTTAAATGTTGTATACCATCCATGAGCACATAATACCACTGCTAAAGGTTTCAGTTCACACTACAGCTGGAGGTTCATTTGGCCAAACACCTATTCATTCAGTTGTTCAGTCTGGATTCTCCATAGACTCTACACAGTGCAGAAGTCTCCCTCATATTAATTCCCCTGCTGGCTAAATGTTCTTAGCCTATAGTGTTAAGGTATTTTCTCTGTTGCTGAACATTAATTCTTTTGGTCGAATGTTCTAATGGATAGGTTTTTCTTAGGATTGAATGTCAGGGAATGTTAAATTCAGCCGATGAAAAGGCAATCAAGAAACTATTATACACATATTACAAACATTATGGGTAATATTTGTTCCAATTACAAAAATGTTTAAACATTTTTTTTTTAACGTAGACACATTAGTGTCTGAAACTGACATTTAATAATGGTAAAGGGAAGCAAAGAAGGAATGCAACGTTAAAGATTGTGGATAACACATAATGTGCAGTAGAACTCTATTAGTCAATGAGTTCATAACTAGAGTTGAGCGGACACCTGGATGTCCGTGTTCGGCGGGTTCGGCCGAACTTGAAAAAAAAGTCCGGGTCCGTGTCCCGGACTTTTTCCGAACTTTACCCGGACACCGAACCCCATTGAAGTCAATGGGGACCCGAACTTTCAGGCACTAAAATGGCTCTAAAACACCAATGGAAAGGGCTAGAGTGCTGCAAATGGCAGCAAAATGTAGTTAAGAGCATGGCAAGTGCTCTTAAAAAAAATTCCCCTTTAAATGAATTTTTTAATAGCAGATTAGAACAGCAATCTGTAGTGAAATATAGCTGAACGCTGCACACAACAGACTGATAAAAATAGATTTTTTTCTCCCTCCTCCTCCTCCTCCTCAGTGGGCTCAAGTGAGGGCAAAAAGATTGCTCACTGCACCACCCCCCACACAGCAAAATCTATGTAGACTGTCCCTGCCTAATGTCCAGCCTGTCCCTAATATGCTCAATAAGATCGTTCACTGCACCACCCCCCACACAGCAAAATCGATGTAGAAGACTGACCCTGCCTAATCTCCAGCCTCGCCCTAAAATGCTCTAATAACTTTCCCTGCCTGCACTCCGACCTGTCCCTGCATTCTATCCGGACACAATTTTTCACAGAATCACTGTCTGTCCCTAATCAGCAGCCAGCACGTATGATGTGCGCTCTGTCCCTAAACTACAGCAGAATGACGCGGCGCGCTGGGGCTCTCGAACTTATAAAGACATGGTCACATGCTTCAGATGGCCAATCACAGCTACTAATACATTAGTAGGCATGGCTGTGATGGCACACACCAGTTAAACGCTTGTTGATTGGCTGTTGAAAGCCCGCCATTAAAAGCGCGCCATTACATACAAAACAGGAAATAAAATGACCGAACACGGATTTTAAACCCGAACATATAGTGAAGTTTTTGGGTAACAAAAATCCAATTATTCGGTACGAACACGAATAATACAGTCCGTGTTCGCTCAACACTATTCATAACATTTAATGTGTGGCCAATTGCTTTCATATATTTTTTTGCTGATTTGTGCTAGATACCATTGTTTTATAATTCACTGGTAACTGGAATCATAACTCTATTTAGGTTATATCCCTTAACAGAAATAAAAATCTGACAGAAACTTTAGCACTTTTCCAATGTATTCAAAATATAACAAGCAAACAAACATATGGCTAAAATATTATTATTTGCTACACTTGCACAAATGTTGAGGCATTTTTTCTTTCTATGAGTAGACATCTTAGTGTTTGAAACTGACATTTAGTAGGCCTAAAAAAGAACTCCAGCCTAAAAAAAATGACACTATAGATCCTAATGATAGAGCTGCCTAGATCAGTGTTTCTCAACCTTTTTCCAGTCAAGGCACCCTTTAAAATTATGGCATCCCATTCTAAAATGTATAAAACAAACCTAATAGTTTTACATATTGCAGCAGCGTCCACACACGTAGGACACCCAGTGTTAGATATGATTTATTATTTTAAAGCAAATACACTTTTGCACACTGGTACTGACTAGTATTCCTCATTTTCTCTCCCCCCACACAGCTAACATGATGTCAGGAAGGCTCTGGCAGAGGATGAGTTAAACCCACAGGCTAATCCTGGCTCCACCCTTCTCATCAAGGAAGAGCACTATTTAAGCTGGATCAGCACACAGGTTCAGTGCTGCTTTGTCTTCAGCCTTTGATACCTGTTACCTGTTTACCTGCATCTTGTTCCTAGTTCCAGACCCGGCTTGTCCTGATGATTCTCTGATCTCCACCTGCACCGACCTTGGCTTGTCCCGTGATCTCTCTCCCTGTCTGCTCCTACTGGCTTATACGTTACCGATTGGCTCCTAACTGGGCTTGTCTTACTACGCTTCTGTCATCCCTGAATCCATCCATCCTGCATAGGAAGCTCCTCCTGTTACCCAGGAACCCCTGCTTCCTGCACCTGCTGCCTGCTCAACACCCTGCTCATCGGACTTCTCTGGCAACCTTCACCAGTAGCCTTCGTCCACTCCAAGCAAGTCTCCAGGCGCTCGTGCTACTCTACACTCAGGTGTCCCCTGTCTGCACTATCAGGGGTCCCGAGTCCGAGGCGCAAGGGAGGCCTTCCTCACAGTGTCAGGCTCATCTCCAGGTATGTGATACATGACCCCAGTGGTGACAGAGCAAGGCGGGGGGGAGGGGTCAAACAAGGATGCTGTGCATGGGCCTAATGTCCTCCTTATCGATCAATGACATCAGGAGTTGTTGGGTTGCCAGCAGCTAGCCCTGCCCAATGCCCACATTTGTAATGTTGCACAATGAAAACCTGTGGCTTTGTCTAATAAAGAGCAATCTTGATCCACCAGCTGGCAATTTTGGGCAATTTGGAGCAATTTTGAAGGGTATTTCCAAGGCACCCATGAAGAACCCAGAAGGCACCGTAGGGTGCCGAGCCACCCTGGTTGAAAAGTGCAAGTGCAGAATAGAATATATTTTGCTAGCACTCTGTTTTCATTGTAATTTCTGAATCCGGGACGACTCCTAGTATTGAAGTTAGCTAACAATTTAAAAAAAGATACTTAGAATATTTTAAAGTATGTGCCCTTCATACTTTGAGATCATTGATATTCAATGGAAGTCAGGCTAAGTCTATACATTCTCTATCTTCATCACTGACAAAATATATTCCTTATTAGTTCACGGAACCACATAAACCTTTTCATACCTGGGTCATCAACAGTGGAAAGTTGGTATATCTGGCTATTTAAACCCCTGACTATAGCATAAGGTTTCATAATATCTGGAACTTTGGACTGTGTTCTGTCACTGGATAGTGTAGATAATAGATACTTATTTAGAATGGCTGCATGCAGAATGAATTCAGTTTCCTCTTGTAACATAAATCAAGATAGTGCCCAACATAAAAAATGCTGCTCTCAACACAAAAGCTTGTCAGATTGCTTAGTCAAGGTTTTGATTTTTCTTTTTGCTTTTATTTACCCCCCAGATTCCTTTGTAGATTATCTTTTTTAAGTACAATATGTATTTAAGTGATTTTATGTCAGGCAGTTTACAGTAATCTTAGTCTGCTATGCTTGCAGTTTTGTTCGTCTATATGAAGATATGCTTTCCTTTCTGTCATTCAATATTCCTGCCAATCACTTCAGCATTGTAAGACAGACTGTAAGTGCTGCTACTCAGTGTTATCTCACTTCTTGTCAGAAAAACTATTTAGGTTGTTTTATTAACCTGCCTGTACTTTATGTGTTGAGGCTGCCCTGTCAATCACGCTAACATAGATACTAGGTTATCCATTATGTTAGTTGTGTCAACAATTCTCCTTTCTGTTAGGCTCCCAGTTTCGAACTCCACCTCTTTCTTTCTACCACATAGTCTTTCTCCTTTAATTTAAGAAATGGGTTTTGCAATTCGCTAATCTATGGCAGTAGTCTTTTAATTTTATTATAATTAGGGATTTACATTGCCAATTGCTTAAACCCAAACTACTACTGCTACACATAGAAGGTTGTTAGACTTTGGTATCATTCGTACAAAATGAAAGAATAGAAACATAAATTCATCAAAACACATACATTGGTTCTAATTGTTAAAACCTAACTGCAGCCAATGTTTTTTCTTAGTTTTGGATCAACTGAGGGAAGATTAGATTTGTTTTTCATTATGTGTCTTTAATGAGAATTTATTTTCTTTCTGCCCTGGTATAGAATTCCCTACTGTCTGTCATGGTATCCCTCAAACGTGAACAAACATAAAATACAATGTAAACACACTTTTAGTAGGCTGAGGAAAAGTTAGAACCTTTGTAAGGGTTTTTATTTCAATTTGTGACCCTTCTGAGGAAATGTTCTCCCACTTCCTGTTTGGACAGGAAGTGAACGGAAATCTCTCCAGTCATGGCACAGAATAAAGATATAAACACATTTTTAGTAGAGTGGGGAAGGCTTAGAATTCTGAAAATATACATTTTATTTTGCTTTCTGTGACTTCCTGTTCTAGTGACTCCAAATTTATTGTCTTAATATTAGAAAATTAGCACAGTATTCCTAAAGGGAAAAACAGAAAAAAAAAAAAAAACAAATAAGGGTGCTGTAGTCCTTTCACCTGGCAATATATAAAAAAAAACATGGAAGGCAATTCTCTACCAGTTAAACACTAAATAGAGTTATTATTTCAGTTTACAGTGAATAATAAAACAATAGACTCTTTATCTGTGTGTGCAAAAATGCACACACAGATAATACAATTGCCCACACATTAAATGGCTATGGACTCCTGGACTATTAAACTCTACAGAACATTATTTTTTTACCTGCAATCTTCCAGGTTGTTTGCATTGCCTGCTTCCCTATTCCAGTAATGAACCTATTCCAGGTTCAAACATCAAATAGCAGCATCAATATAAACAATGTATTCAGTTGTCCATTGTATCATTTTCCACCACAATTGAGTTTGTTTGATTTGTATTTCAACCAAAGGGATAGCACATTGCGTGCTTCTATTTTGAATACTTCAGAGCTTGGTATTTCAAAATAAACAGCATATGTCAGGTTTCAAGTAATATGAATCTAATTTAATAGATGCTCAAAATATCCCTATGGGAACAATTGCTCAATGACCTTAGGGAATATTGATTCCTAACAGAATTGTTAATAATGCATTAGATTCACCTTACTGAAATGGTATGGTCACCAATATCAGCTCCAATGAATACTATCTCTTTCAATCCTGTTAGAGTTATCTCTGTCCAATACAAATAGCATAGTCCGTACACACTGAATAGCATCAATATTGTTATCCTTGTAAATGTATGGATGAATAGTGAATAACAGGTGAAATGAGTATATCAGAGGAGAAATGTTCATAGGTCCCTGAGGATATATAATATTGGAAATTATCCACTGGTGTAATAACATTTTCACACATGCATATGTGTCAGCCAAGATCAATATCCATATAAATAATATGTAGCTTCTCAGAGATTACAAATGCTGATATATAAAATCAATTGAGTTGAATACACGTGATTTCTAACAAGATCCCAAAGATACTTGGATATCCACTGATAAAATAATAACAATTCCACCGAGGCATACTGTATATGTCTGCAAATGTTAATATCCAAAAACCATATGGTTCTTCAAAATTTGTAAATGATCGTATATATAACCTACATTCGGAAATGTTGTATTTCACCCATGAGCACATAATACCACTGCGAAAGGTTTCATTTCACACTACAGCTGGAGGTTCATTTGGCCAAACACCTATTCATTCAGCCGTTCAGTCAGGATTCTCCATAGACTCTACACAGTGGAGGAGTCTCCCTCATAATAATTCCCTTACTGGTTGAATTTCCCTAGCCTATAGTGATAGGGTAATCTCTCTATTCTTGAATGTTAACTTTCCCAGTCAAATGTTAAAATGTGTTTTTTTTCTTAGGATTAAATGTAAGGGAATATTACATTCAACCCACCAAAGGCAGGCAAGAGGCTATTATACACAAATGACAAACACTATGGGTGTTATTTGTTCCACTTGCACAAAGGTTGAGACATTTTTTTTTAAGTAGACACATTAATGTCTGAAACTGAACATCTAATAATGGTAAAGGGAAGCAGACAAGGAATGCAACCTTAAAGATTGTGGGTAATACATAATGTGCAGTAGAACTCTATTAGTCCATGAGTTCATAACCTTTTTTTGTATGGCAAATTGCTTTCATATATTTGTGCTGATTTGTGCTAAAGATATCATTGTTTTCACTGGTAACTGGAATCATAGCTCTATTTAGGTTATACCCCTTAATAGAAATAAAAATCTGACAAAAACTTTTCCAAATTATTCAAAACATAATAACAAGCAAAGAAACATACGTCTGAAATATGTCTTAAAATGCATCTGGGCCCTGACTAGACTCCAACAAGTATTGATATATTATTTTCAAGCAGTAAGCAAGATACAGTTGTATTCAAAATTATTCAACCCCCTCAATGCTGTAAAGAGTTTTAGGGAATTTAGTGTACATTTGTAATTGTATTCAGAATGAAATCCTACAAGGACTTCTTAAAAAACCATATGCAACTAAAATGACATCAATTGGTTTTGTAATACAGTAGTAAATGTTTCTTTTGTGAATTCTTCATTGACACAATTATTCAACCCCTTAAAGACTACCACTCTAAAGAACAGAGGTTCATTGAAGTGTTTTCAATCAGGTATTGAAAACACCTGTGGCTGTCAGGGAGCAGCAATAAAGCCTAATAATCACCAATTAGGCAGCTTTAAAATGACTGTGATACTCAGCTCCTTCTAGACATTTACTGGTGTGGTTACAAACATGGTGAAGTCAAGAGAATGGTCCAGGAAGACAAGAGAAGAGGTGATTACTCTTCACAGGAAGGGCAATGGCTATAAGAAGATTGCAAAGATGTTAAACATACCAAGAGACACCATAGGAAGCATCATTCGCAAATTCGAGGCAAAGGGCACTGTTGAAACGCTACCTGGTTGTGGCAGAAAGAAGATGCTGACTTCGACTGCTGTGCGCTACCTGAAGCGTAGAGTGGAGAAAAGTCCCCGTGTGACTGCTGAGGAACTGAGAAAAGATTTGTCATATGTGGGTACTGAAGTTTCTGCTCAGACTATACGGCGCACACTGCGTAATGAAGGCCTCCATGCCAGAATTCCCAGGCGCACCCCCTTGCTGTCTCCAAAGAATAAGAAGAGTTGACTGCAGTATGCCAAAAGTCATGTGGACAAACCACAGAAGTTTTGGGATAGTGTTCTGTGGACTGATGAAACAAAATTAGAACTGTTTGGGCCCATGGATCAACGCTATGTTTGGAGGAGGAAGAACAAGGCCTATGAAGAAAAGAACACCTTGCCTACTGTGAAGCATGGCGGGGGGTCAATCATGCTTTGGGACTGTTTTGCTTCTGCAGGTACAGGGAAGCTTCAGCGTGTGCAAGGTACCATGAATTCTCTTCAGTACCAGGAGATATTGGATGACAATGTGATGCAATCCGTCACAAACCTGAGGCTTGGGAGACGTTGGACCTTTCAACAGGACAATGATCCCAAGCAAGTCCACTAGAGCATGGTTGCAGATTAAAGGCTGGAACATTTTGGAGTGGCCATCACAGTCACCAGACTTAAATCTGATTGAGAACCTCTGGAGGGACTTAAAGAAAGCAGTTGCAGTGCACAAGCCTAAGAATGTGACTGAACTGGAGGCTTTTTCCCATGACGAATGGGCGAAGATACCCGTAGATCGCTGCAAGACACTTGTGTCAAGCTGTGCTTCACATTTAAAAGCGGTTATAACTGTAAAAGGATGTTGTACTAAGTACTAAGATTGAATGTCACTTGAGGGTTGAATAAAACTGATAATGATGTGAGCACAGAAAAGACATTTGTGGTTATTTCATTATAAATGTTATGTTATATTTGTCTGACCTACACGTGCCTCTTTGATTTAATTGTAAGCAGGATGACTGAATGATCAAAATAAATGTCAAACTGGCCAAAACAATCAATTTCAGTGTGGTTTGAATAATTTTGAATAGAACTGTAAGTAATCTATTTGCAAAGATCTTCAAACATCACGTTAAAGATGATGAAATCAGGTCTCAGTTGGTTTACAACAGTTTAGAAACACCTGCAGCATGTTTATATTAGAAGGCTGGCACGCTACCATGACTTTGGCACAATAAAAAGTAATAGGAAAAAGAGTAATATTTCAATGTAGAACTTTGAAGGCAGATTTCTCCCCACTGCCAATTGCTACAGATGGCATTCTTAAGTGTGCAAAGTTTGGGTACAGGTTCACATCTTTCAAGAGAGAATTATGGGGGCTTCCATTGCTGGCCTCCTTCTAGCAGTAGTAGAGGGTTGAACTGTGTTAGCCATTGATTAACCCCTTAGAGCCGACGTCTTCCGACCCTTTAAGGGGTTTAGAATGCCAGGAGGTGATTTATGATCTTGTGACATGACGTGATCACATGTTTGGAAAACTACCAATCGCGATTCTTGGGCTTTCTGTTAGTCGCCGGTAACTGTGATGGTAGCGCACAGGGCGTGCGCTCTTAGCACAGCTGTATTCACACCAATTCACCAAATATGCGCCAAGGCCCACCCACCAACAGGCCACATATTTGTGTGCAGCCAGCACCAATGGATTAATGCTGAAAGATACCACAATGTATAGAACTTTTCCGGAGCTAAAGAAAAATCTGAAGAAACATGCTCATGGATAATGACACATTCCTCTTGACTGCATGTAAAAAAAACTCTGACTAAGACTAAGAGTTCAGAACTAGACTTCACACACATAGCATAGCAGATTTGTAGAACATCTGTAAACCAGGCACTCAGAAAGACTACAGAATAAAAAGATCAAAATTTGCTATGACCGAAAGAGAAGTGTAAAAGAAGAAATACTTAATACAACCAAACTGCTGGAGAATGACACCATGGAAATGAAAAATAAACTACCATCTTTTTACAAAAACTACAAAAAAATTAAGAACAAAAAGAAAAAGCTTCAAAGAATCAGACTTAAAGCTAGATACCTCAACTCAGACACACAATAACATCCAAACTGTGTTGTCAACCTCTCCTGATAGAAACTGCCCATCAGAATCCATAGACAAAATATTGCTCTGCAGTGACATAAAGGAATTCTTTAGAAAACAATCTTTCTTAAAGAATATGTCCATGATAGGAAAGACCATAGCACAACTAACTAAAACCATGAACAACATTTCTACAAAAAAGTCCACCTATACCCCTGGACCTGGAAAGAACCCCCGCTCTGGACAAATATGTTGACCACTTCAGACACAAAGTCATGGAAACAATTCTGTGGAAAAAGGAAGTCTTATCAGTAAGATCATCAGCAGAACAAACACCCATCAGTTCATTGAAGAACAAGGATATTATCATAAAATCGGCAGACGGGGGGTTATAGACATAATGCACACCAGCGACTTCATACAGAAACATCAGCTATAACGCACAGCATGACATTACAAAAAGACCCTCCCAATGGGAAGCAGATGGGGATCATTTAAACACCTTTTAACCTCTGAAAAAAATCCTGTTTTTCCCAAGCCTTTGACCAAAAAAAATGGACTGCTCAAAAGCACTCAGTGAGGGCAAGTTTGAGTTAACAATAATTGTATTTCATTGCTTTTATGGACATTTCAAAAGGACTACCATTTGAGGTTTGAATTGAATCTCTGAGTGAATTACCACAGTAACGCATCTAAACTCTGACGTCTTATCTCTTACATTAGCCTTTTTCCACCAAAGTGCACCATGAAAAAAATAGATGTAATATTTTATAATGTCTTTTTTTTACCTCCTTCTAACTCTGTATATAAATATGTGAATTTCAGAACCGTATTTTCAGGAATGTATAAAGCCTGAAGAAGAAGTCTGACAAGCATGCATCTTTAAGGGGAAGTTTCCCTTTATGCCCTCCTCCTCCCTCCTCTATTATGATAAGCACTTTTTTTTGGCGGGGGGGCAGATTTTAACAGGTACCAGCTCCCACTTCCAGTCAGATCACTGTGGTGCATCCACCGGACGTTCTCCTTCTCCCTCCCTGCCCGCGACCATTTGGGTCATAGGTCCCAGAAGGCTGCGGGACCATTCACAAAAAGCAGTGTGGCTCATCCGTGCACAGTGAGCAGCCAGCTGTGAAGCGGCAAGGAATCACAGCTGGCTGCCGATAGTATACATGCCTGGGGACCAGAAAACAGGTAAATTATTATATTATTATTATTATACAGGATTTATATAGCGCCAACAGTTTGCGCAGCGCTTTACAGTGTGGGTAATCAGTTCACTGGATACCTGGACATGTGAGTTTCCTTTTGTTAAAAGTCAGCAGCTACAGTATTTGTAGCTGCTGACTTTTAATTTTTATCAAACAAGACAAGGATATTCTTTAATACCTCAGATTAATCAATAAAGGGTATCACTTAAACTCCAAACCTTTTGGCCTCCCCCTAACAATATTGGTGTACCTGACTGATTCTAGCTTCAGTTATTTTAGAGTCATCGACCCAGAGCAAGAATGCTGTTAATTAGTGTAAAAAAGTTGTCATAATTTCTAATCTTTATACTTGCTTCAGGTCAGTGATTTATTAAGCATGGAAGTGAAAGCAAACCTACAAGTGGGTGTATCAAGCAGAACTGGAAGGGTTTAACCCCTTGACCTCCAGGAGCTTTACCCCCCCTTCATGACCAGGCCATGTTTTGCAATATGGCACTGCGTTACTTTAACTGACAATTGTGCGGTCATGCAACGCCGTATCAAAAAAAAAAAAAAAATTCCTTTTCCCCCACAAATAGAGCTTTCTTTTGGTGTGGTATTTGATCACCACTGGGTTTTTTTTTTTCTTTTTGCTATAAACAAAAAAAAAAGCCCAACAATTTAAAAAAAAAAAAAAAAAACACGAATATTTTTTACTTTCTGCTATAAAACATATCCAATGTAATTTTTAAAAATAAATCTAATTTCTTTATAAGTTTAGGCCAATATGTATTCTGCTACATATTTTTGGTAAACAAGAATTCCAGTAAGTGTATATAACCAAAAGTTGCATGACAGGTAAGTGTGGTGAAAGGAACAAGCAGGATATTCCGCATTCACATATAGATACCATAGTTGCCAATCAAGTGGCCGTATGTATTCAGGTGCCAGATGTGCCCAGCGATCTTTCAGTCAGTTGTCGTCCAGGCGCTCTGGATTGGCACGGACCCGTTCCCTCCCTCCGAAACCGAGAGAACCAAACAAGGTCCGAAAGAAGGAAGGGGGCACCGTGGTACAAAATATCGGAGGGGTTTAACATTCCCTCCAATCATAACATTAGCAAAACAATGAGGAGAGAAAGGACAAGGGAGAAAAACAGTAGGAAAAGAAAAGTTACCAGAAAGGGATAGTAGAGGAAGAAGAAAAATTATCCCAAAAGGAGATGAGTGCGCTCTGTACATCTGTGTTGCTAGATCCATCATAAAGATCGGGTTACAATGGATCAGACAGGTAGTTCCCAGGTCATGTCAAAGTGGGCTCCTTTGTCCAAGGGGGTCGCTGATAGGCGCTCATTGATCATGATCCATGTTAATTTGTGTTTCACTAGATCAAACGGGATGGTTGGTGATCTCCATGATCTGGCAATTGCCAGCCTGGCTGCTGCAAAGATAAAAGCTTTAAGTTTTCTTGCTCAGTTTGGTGCTCCCACAGAGGAGTGTCCAAGTAGAGCTTGCTCTGGAGATTTGGATAAGTTGACTTGCGTAAGAGAGTAAATAAAATTATAGACCCAAATCCAAAATCGCTTCACCTTTGGGCATGACCACCATGTGTGTAGTACTGTACCCTGCATACCACATCCCCGGAAACACGCAGAGGTGGCCTTTCAACATATGCCGCGATCCTCACTGGGACCATATACCATCGCATTAAAAGCTTATAATTGGCCTCTATCAATGCCATATTTATGTAGGATCTAGAAGCACAATTTTACGGGTTATATTGAGATCCTGTTCCATTTTCTGCATATAAAATAATTTTGTTTGAGGAGGAGGTCAGAATACTCATAAGTCTTTTTGCAAGAT
Source organism: Pelophylax lessonae (assembly GCF_965119305.1). Lineage (NCBI taxonomy): Eukaryota > Metazoa > Chordata > Amphibia > Anura > Ranidae > Pelophylax > Pelophylax lessonae. The sequence goes on from NC_138770.1 coordinate 385,094,952, forward strand.
CTTGCTAAAAGTTAGATTAGCCAGCTTAGTTACCTGTAATGATTGGTATTTAACATTTGGAGGGTTGCTGGGGGTGCTGAAATTTTCAGTTGTAGTCCATACCACTTAGAGTGAGAGCTTTAATCTTCTGTTAATGCCACATCTACTTCCCATTCTTACATTGGGAATAGAGAATGACTTGCTCACCACCTCCTTCACTCAGAAAGTGTCTTTTATTCTTTTCAGCGAATGAATTGGATAATAAAAGTGAATCCTAAAAAGATTATCAGCTCCATCAGTAAATCCTTACTTTTGTGTGCCTTGACCAACAAGTTTATTGATCCGCCATGGATTACAGAAGAAACCAGCAACTTTTTTGTTACTTTGGTAGTGGCTTATACAGTATCTCATAAAAGTGAGTACATCCCTCACATTTTTGTAAATATTTTATTATATCTTTTCATGTGACAACACTGAAGAAATGACACTTTGCTACCATGTAGTAGTGAGTGTACAGCTTGTAAAAGCAGTGTAAGTGTACTGTCCCCTCAAAATAACTCAACACACAGCCATTAATGTCTAAACCACTGGCAACAAAAGTGAGTACACCCCTAACTGAAAATGCCCAATTTGGGCCCAAAGTGTCAATATTTTTTGTGGCCACTATTTTTTTCCAGCACTGCCTTAACCCTCTTGGAGATGGAGTTCACCAGAGCTTCACAGGTGGCCACCGGAGCCCTCTTCTACTCCTCCATGATGGCATCACAGAGCTGGTGGATGTTAGAGACCTTGCGCTCCTCCCTCTTCCGTTTGAGGATACCCCACAGATTCTCAATAGGGTTTAAGTCTGGAGACATGCTTGGCCAGTCCATCACCTTTACCCTCAGCTTCTTTAGCAAGGCAGTGATCATCTTGGAGGTGTGTTTGGGGTCGTTATCATGTTGAAATACTGCTCTGCGGCCCAGTCTCTGAAGGGAGGGGATCATGCTTTGCTTCAGTATGTCACAGTACATGTTGGCATTCATGGTTCCCTCAATAAACTGTAGCTCCCCAGTTCCAGCAGCACTCATGCAGCCCCAGACCATGGCACTCCCACCACCATGCATGACTGTAGACAAGAGACACTTTTTTTTGTACTCCTCACCTGGTTGCTGCCACACACGCTTGACACCATCTGAATTAAATGCGTTTATCTTGGTCTCATCAGGACAGCACAGTAATCCATGTCATTGTCATTAGTCTGCTTGTCTTCAGCAAACTCTTTGCGGGCTTCTTGTGCATCATCTTTAGAAGAGGCTTCCTTATGGGATGACAGCCATTCAGACCAATCTGATGCAGTGTGCGGCTTATGGTCTGAGCACTGACAGGCGGACCCACCCCTTCAACCTCTACAGCAATGCTGGCAGCACTCATACGTCTATTTCCAAAACACAACCTCTGGATATGATGTTGAGCACGTGCAATCAACTTCTTTGGTCGACCATGGCGAGGCCTGTTCATGAGTGAAACCTGTCCTTGTAAACCGCTGTATGGTCTTGGCCACCATGCTGCAGCTCAGTTTCAGGGTCTTGTCAATCTCCTGAAAGCCTAGGCCATATTTATGTAGAGCAACAATTCTTTTTTTCAGATCCTCAGAGAGTTCCTTGCCATGAGGTGCCATGTTAAACTTCCAGTGAACACTATGAGAGAGTGAGAGCGATAACACCAAATTTAACACACCTGAGACCTTGTAACACTAATGAGTCACATGACACTGGGGAGGGAAAATGGTTAATTGGGCCCAATTTGGACATTTTCACTTAGAGGTCTACTCACTTTGGTTGCCAGAGGTTAAGACATCAATGGCTGTGTATTGAGTTATTTTGAGGGGACGGCAAATTTCCACTGTTATACAAGCTGTACACTACTTTACATTGTAGCAAAGTAGCAAAGTGTAATTTCTTCAGTGTTGTCACATGAAAAGATATAATAAAATATTTACAAAAATGTGAGGGGTGTACTCACTATTCCTCTTATTGGCACCACTCACTGATGGGGCACTATTCCTCCCATTGATATCAAGGATGGGCCACTATTATTCCCAATAATACCAATCATGTGGCATTGTTTACTCCCACTGACACCAGGACATTTTTTTACTTTGACTGCCCACTGTGCAGCCCCCCTAAAATTTGAAGGACAATAAACTGGCCGTTTGTTTATAAAGGAGACCTCTGATTTAGAGGAACTTTAACTTTAAACACTAATTTGAAATAGTATGTGAACACTTTCTTTATTGTACCATGACCATATAGTCTAACACCAGTTCTAAAATCTACCACATCTTGTGCCATACAGTATATTTTAGACTGTAAATTTTCACGGGTCGGGCCCTCTGAATCCTCCTGTATTGTATTGTTACTGTATTGTACTGTCTTCTTTCATTTTTTAAAGCACTGCACAAACTGTTGGTACTATATAAATCCTGTATAATGATGTATAGTAATAAATAAGGAGGTATCATATGGATATATCTATCACACACCCGACCAGTATACACTCAGGATCTGGATGCTGAGAAAACGAGTGAATAGCGCTACAGAAATCAAATAAGAAATATTTTATCAGCACTCCTTTATCTTTTGCAACAAGAACCACCTTTTGTGATGTTTTTTCAGCATGTAATACAATGGAAAACAACATTTCAGAACCACTGGGGGACCCTTCATCAGGCAGAGTGACACACTTATATAAACAAAAAAGTAGACACATTCAATTGCATTTTTTTTATTTTACAGCAGATCATTTATTATTAGTCACGTTTAATTAAAATGTTGATCCCTTTTATTTTAATTCATTATTTTTAAAATGAGAGTAACATTTTATAACTACCTTCTAAAATAAATGTGAAACAGGTACATAAATACGTAATGCCTGAAAATCACTTAAATCCCACTGAAGAATGTCCCTGCCATAGAATTTATTGTTAATACATTCTTATAGCATTAATTCCCTTTATCCATGTAAGATTATAATCAAAGCATGCTGTTATGTCTGAATGCGTTTCTAAAGTGTAGAGTAACTGTAATTATTTAAAACCATTTGATGGATAGGTGCATTTATACCTGGGTGCTTTATGCATTTTTGTGAAATTTAAAACTGAAATGGGCTTTTAACTGCTTTATAAGATTCCTTGGTTCAGTCATTTTATAGTTTTTTTTCTAAGTTGTATAATTTAGGATACCTTAGTTTTCTTCAGATTATTATACATTTTTTCAAACTAAAAAGACTGGGTTTAACTTTTCAAACATCAATAGCTATATTCGGCTTCCATATTTGAAATCCTGCTAATACAAGTGTATTTGTTTCACTATCCAGTTAAAAATAAAAGTCCATGCTTTTACACTACTTTAGTTTTGAAATGTAATGCTGTTTGAACAAGTGTCTGGCCTGGAAAACCTGGTTCCACTTCAACACACTACAGAAAATACAAAAATTTGACTTTTGAGGTGCCCCAAGGTGTTCACAAGATAAACAATATAAATGTTTGGAGGAATAAGCACCCCCTCCTACATTTTATTGATACATAACTTTAAAAGAAAAAAAAAAACAACAGGCCAACTGTTGTAAAATTCCAATTTTTACACTCGTCTGCACAGCCAATAATCCTCAATAATAAGAGTAACAAAAACATTTAAGAGACAAGGGTCCCACGGGGAGAAGGAAAGATCACCATGGTTTCACTTCAGCTACTTTATTAGACATTGTTACAATAATTCTGGGTGTGTAAACATGACAAGGGTCTGATATGTTGGTTTCTGGCCTCTTAAACTTTTCTCTAACCTAATTTGAACACTGATAACATCCTCTTTATAACAGCTTTGCAGTAGGGCTTTCATTCCCATACTGCATATATTTCTGTTTTGTCTGGGGCATGCTTCATCAGTGTCCCCAGGATTGTGACATCTCATGGTCAACTACTGATGACTGGATGTTGGTGGACAGGGATCCCAATGACATAGGCACCAAACAACAGCATGGTAAGATAGAGTCCCGTTTACAGGCTCTGGACATCACAACCCATTTAAAGCTCAGCTCTTGCCATTGTAAAGGGGTTAAATTAATCCTTAAGGGACAGCTGTACATATAGTTAATTCCCCCCTCCCCAGCACAACCCACCTACTAAAATACTTACCTTACTGCCTATTGTAGTAATTTTCACTGTGCTGCCTTATCCGATCCTAAACAGCCAGAAAATAAATTTACATCAAGTTCTATTACTACATATGTGCACTGCGGCCCCATTCATTTCGAATAGGACCCCTTATTTACTGAAAAGCTGTGCAGTGCCAAAAATTAAAGATTACAGCAATGGGGAGGAAGGTAACGTTTTGACAGGGAGAGCTGCACCAGGAGAGGTGGGGGGTTGTTTAAAGGTCAATCCTACCAAGGGTACATCTGGCCTTTAACAGTAAGTTACATTTTATTTTTTTAATTTATTTGAGGCACTTATATAGCGCTATCAATTTAAGCAGTGCTTTGCATACATTGCTGAAAAAAATGAAAGGAACACTTTTTAATCAGAGTATTACATCAGGTCAGTTAAACTCCTGGAATATTGATCTGGCCAGTTAAGTAGCAGAGGGGGTTGTTAATCAGTTTCAGCTGCTTTAGTGTTAATTCAATTCACAGCAGGTGCACTAGATGGGCAACAATGAGACTACCTCCAAAACAGGAATGTATTCACAGGTGGGGGCCACTGATATTTTTTTCCCTACTCATTTTTTCTGACTGTTTTTCACTAGTTTTGCATTGGCTAGGGTCAGTGTCACTACTGGTAGCATGAGACCATACCTGGACCCTATAGAGGTCGCACAGGCAGTTCCACTCCTCCAGGGTGGCACATCAATACATGTGATTGCCAGAAAATTGGCTGTGTCTCCCAGCACAGTCTTAAAAAGCATGGAGGAGATTCCAGGAGACAGGCAGTTACTCTAGGAGAGCTGGACGAGGCCATAGAAGGACCTTGACCCATCAGCAGGACCGGTATCTGCTCCTTTGTGCAAGGGGGAACAGGATGAACACTGCCAGAGCCCTACAAAATGACCTCCAGCAGGCCACTGGTGTAAATGTATCTGACCAAACAATCAGAAACCAACTATATGAGAGTGGCCTGAGGACCAGACGTTCTCTAGTGTGCCATTTGCTCACTGCCCAGAACCATGGAGCTTGATTGGCATTTGCCATTGAACACTAGAATTTTCAGGTCCGCCACAGGCGCCCTGTGCTTTTCACAGATGAGAGCAGGTTCCCCCTGAGCATATGTGACAGACGTGAAAGGATCTGAAGAGGCTGTGGAAAATGTTATACTGCCTGTAACATCATTCAGCATGACCACCAGCTTCATTTAACAAAACAAGTTGTCCAGAAAAAGTGGCAGTTAGAGTATTTACACAAACCATTTGACAATGGCAGGGGTGCTCACAGGTGGTCAGTTTTAATTCAATTTATGTAACAACTTTATCCCAAAAGGAAAATAAACTGTTGCTATAACTGCTTAAAAAGTGTTTGCTTTAATGTGTTGGTAAACCCATCTCAAGAATCGACCACTACCCTCTCCTCAGACTGACAATTCTGCCTCCAAAAGTGGATCTGTTGCTCCGTAATACGGAGTGAACCCATGGGAAGCATGTTACTGGCTCGATCACTGGATGAAAAAAAAAAAAAAAAAAAAGGTAATGCAGTCATTACATTTAGGATGAGTAAACTTTTTTCTTTGGTTTTGGGTTTAATACCCCTTTAACCCCAACCTCACCATAACCTTGAACCTGAAACGGATGCTTATTTTAAGCATTACACTAAAATAAAATAAAATAACAATTCATTTAAACAAATGTAAATGTAACTAAGAAAAATAATATTGAAAAGAGAAATATTCTATAAAAAAAGCACAATGTCAAAAGAATTACATTTTGAAAGAATTGAACAAAATAAAAGGAAGAAATGCAATTCCATTAATCTTACCTATTTTTGTGGTAATCTTTAAAATAAACTATAATGTATTTGAGATAACAACTGATTTGACTGCATTAGGGGAATTATTTTCTTTGTTGCTTAGTTACAGTAAAATCTACCAAGGTAAGTATGGTAAGGATTTTGTAAATATTCCCAAACCATTTAGGTTAAAATATGTTCAAAGTAATGGAACAAGTTGCATTATGTATGATGTAATTGTTTTTTTTTTTTTTTTTTTTTCACTGAACTTTAAATAACAAACCTGAAGAAACTGTACAGTTACTTTTGGGTAGTCTTGTTTTCAATACCCATTGGTAATAAAAAATCCCTTTAAATATAGTGCCTGGGGGGTCCCATTAGTTTGCCTGTAAAGTGGCGCATCTGTACCGTGTATAGAACCTGGTGCAGCAAAACTAGCATATATAAAGAAGAAAAAAAAGACATTTACATTGCCTTTTCGTGCAAGCTTTATTTTGTAAACAATGGCTTGGGGAGCCAGTCTATATGATGAGGCCACAATTTAGTGCACTCGGAACAAGAATATACATTTTTGAGATAAATTCTGGTGTCTCTTTGGCAGACTTTGGATGGAAATAACAAATGTTTGCACTACAGTGAGGAAGCCTTATGTGAAGAAGAAGCCAAATTATAGTACAATTAGGCTAAGATTAAAATTTGTTGGTGTATCTTTTGCAGACTTTGGATAGAAGTAACAAATGTGAATAAATTGGGCTTTGGGTGTTGATGGTGCCTTCACACCGTAAACTTATAGAGCAGCGGTTCTTAACCTGGGTTTGATCGAACCCCAGGGGTTCGGTGAGTCAGTCTCGAGGGTTCGACACACCCTCCGCTAGTACCACTTCGCTGTCAGGGACTATTTCTCCAATTTCGGGCGTGTCCTTCCGCTCCCGCTCCGCGCCGTCGTCATGGAAACACACAACATCCCCACAGTACAGAGCCCGGTCCTGGCGGAATGATTCACATGTCATGTGACACTGACACACTGAGTCAGTGCACTGACAGCGAAGACAAGGACAGACTGAGCAGAGTGAGAGCGGGGACTCGGAGACTAGAGGGGAGAGAGGTCCAACTCCTAGGAGGAGGCTTCGTGAGTGGTGGCTCACTCAAGTGACTCACTGAGTGAGTCTGACACCAGTCTGGCACCAGACCCAGGCCAGAGCAGGCCGCCCACAGGCCACGCACTACTAGGCCAGCGCAGCAGCCAGCCCAGAATCAGGAGGACTTAGGTAGGTAGATGTGGTGGTGTGGTGTGCTCTGCAGAGAAGTGTTTTACTAAAAAGGCGCCCACCCACTGTGTATAACAGTTATACACAGTGAGTGAGTGTGCAGTATTGGTATGGCATTTTTTTTTTTAAGTTAGGAGAGCCTTTTTTTTTTTGTTTAGTTGGTTGGTAATGCAAATGGTCAGTGCTCAGTATTAATGCAAATGGTCAGTGGCCAGTATTAATTAGGGATGCACCGAATGTTCGGCGGCCGAAATTATTCGGCCGAAAATAGCCAAAAAAAAGCACTTTCGGTGTTCGGCCGAATAAGTAAATAGGCCGAATAAATTTTGCCGAACAAATTTATTGCCGCTATCGCGGTATCGCGGTTATTAACATGGCCCGATATCGTCGTGGTGGGTGCATTCTGTATTCTGACTGGTCTGGGCCACCGTATCTGTGTCTCATCGGCTCCTCCTGCTGTCTGTAACGGTCACCCACACTGTCTGCTACTGGCCGAGCCGAGGCGAGCGGCTGCCAGTTGGTTTGGAGCAGTGTGGGTGGGCGGGCTTGTGGGGCGGAGGCGGAGCCAGCGCACGAGAGCGGCAGAGTCGGACTCGGCGGAGCAGCTTCAGGCACCACGTGACAGCACCACGGCAAGACACAGTGACACCGGACCGCCGGTGAGTTAGTTTATGATGACTCGATAGCGGTTCATACTATGATGACACCTATTATTAATTTTCCTGTTATGTCTTATCTGCCAAATAATTTGCCATTATGCCCAGCCATTTTTGGGATTTGTGCAGTTTGTGCACCTCTGCCAGGCAGCATAGACAGTCACTGACTGGAGTGTGATTGTAAAGCAGTGTGGGGAACTACTAATACTAAGTGCACAGAAATCACTGCAAATCCCAGACTGCATCAATGTTAATCTAGGCTCAGGGCCCATTACATTAACAGAGGACAACACAAATGCACCTGCATTTCATTACATTTCCGCACATTTATGTGTATTGCTATGGGCACTTCTATGCATTTTTATACATGTGTGTTTTTTTTTTTTTTTTTTAAAGGTATATTTCCTAAGACTCAACTGTTGTAGGCAAGAGGTTTGTTGCCTTTATGCACATTTATGTGTGTTCTTGTATGCAAACGGCTGCATAAAATCACACATCTCTGGAACACAGATACAGTGCTCTGGTGTGAAAATAAATGGAAAAAATGCGAAACACCGCGTTCGGTATTCGGCCAAGCATTTCATTATTATTCGGCTTCGGCCAAGAATTTCATTTCGGTGCATCACTAGTATTAATGCAAATGGTCAGCGGTCAGTGTTAATGCAAATGGTCAGCGGTCAGCTACAAAAAGTTATTGCTGTTATATTGTTTTTGTAGCGAGATAGAGATAGAGATATAGATATAGATATAGATATAGATATATATATATATATATATATATATATATATATAGGTATTTTATACGACATCACACTGATTTGCAGTAAATATTCATTATTATGTTTTTGTGTGAAAATCATTTTTTAATGGATTTGTTCTTTGTTCTTAAGGGTTTTGTTCTTTCCTGGTTTTGTTCATTTTGTGCACCTATGTATAAATATATACCTAAAATAATATATACCTAGGTTTTGAATTCGAAAAATCATATTTTATTCTTCCAATTAAGAAGGGTTCGGTGAATGCGCATATGAAACTAGTGGGGTTCAGAACCTCCAACAAGGTTAAGAACCACTGTTATAGAGGTACTCTGTTTATTTTTCCTAACAAAACAGACAATGTCAGACTATAACCTCAAAAGAGAAGTTTCAAAATAAATCTACAAAACTAATTTGGAAACTGCTTTATTCTCTTATCTCACCATCTTCTTCCTCCTCTTCTACTCCTAGTATATACAATACGTTATTACACCTTATTAGAACTTCTCCAAGATGTCCAGACAATGCCCCATCAATATACTCTTCTGTATTGGTGAGCTGCATGTTCATGTAGCCATCTACAGAGACCAGGTATCCCTTGTGTTCCATACCCCAGTAAGGCAATTAAAGGAATGGTTACCAGTAAGGCAATTAAGGAATGGTTTTAGGTTTAGTGGCAAACTCTGCCGCTGAAGCCGCCGTTGATGTACAGCTGACCTGATAATTCAGCTGACTTCTATGTGCATGACACTGGGGGGTATGGCAGGAGTAGCTGTGGACAAGGAGGCAGAATAAGTCACTCTGGCAGCTGTGGTGGACTGCACACTAGTCTCAGCTTAAGTCATAGAGGATTAGGAGGATGAGAGACAAACATGTCCTGGGCGAACCATGACCACTTTTGTCTGTGGTATATAACACTGTATACAGCATTAAATGTTATGTAATGCTGTGTTAAACACTGCACTTCACTGCACTACACTGACACTGCACTATACTCACAATATACCGACACACTATACTATACACACACTACACTATACTCACACTGCACAGACACACTACACTGACACTGCACTATACTTACACTATACTCAGACTACACACACACTCTAAACTCAGAGTCACAATAACACACTAACTCCACTTAAACAACACACTGCAAAAGGTTCCTGTCGGAAGGAACCTTTTAAAGTGTATGGTGGGACTATAGGCATTGAGCAATTAATTGGCAAAGTCATCATGTCTTTGTCCAATCATGACTCTGACTGTGCTCTGTGCCCTGATTGGGCAAAGCCTTACACCTGACCAGTGATCAGGTGCATTGCTTCATCTGATTAGGGCCCTAGAATACACTGTGCAGCACACAGTGCATTGTGGGTTGCTCTGTGGGTGAACATCCCAAATAAGTGAACATTTGTGTTGCCAAACTTTTGCTCTGCTCGAACTGTTCGCCCAACTCTAATCCCTGTATTACTGATGGGCTGACAAATTACCTACATTAACATCAGCATGTTATACCTTCTTCCATTCCAGTCCATTTTTTAATTTTCAATGCTGTAATAGTTTGGCTGACAATTGCTCTGGTATGCAATAGTGCAGTGTTTCTCAACTCCGGTCCTCAGGGCACACTAACAGGCCAGATTTTAAGTATTACCTTGGGGCGATGCAGACTAGAATACTGCAATCACTGAGCAGCAAAAGGATATAACCTGTGATGTATTTCAGTTTTCTTGCAAACCTGGCCTGCTAGTGTGCCCTGAGGACCGGAATTGAGAAACACTGTAATAGTATACCAAAATTAATGTTATATAATTATTTTTAGACAGATAGAGCTTCCTTTTACAGTATTTAATAACCACTGGTTTTTGTGTTTTTTTTTTACCATACAAAAGAAAAAGAGCCAAATGATTTGGGAAAAAAAATATATTTTTCTTCTTTTCTGTTATTGAGAATATTGAATAAAAATGCCAGGATGGTGCAAACACTCCTAAAAATTACCCCCTCCTTTTTTGCATGCTGGTATTAAGGTGGTTGAATCTGACTGATGCCTCTCAAGAAATAAACGCATTTCTTTTTATTGACCCTTTATTACATGAAACTGTATTGCATCACCTTTTGCCACTTAGCTGTAGCTTCAGCAGCCTTCTAATTCACTTTATAGTACAAAAGTGCTGCGTATACATATTTGTGGTTTTTGTCTCCTGATGTCTATAGAAACCAGAATGACCTTGTAAAGTCAGCTTATTGTTGACAATCTATACTTATGTCAACAATAAGATGACTTTGAAAACACCTGTATTACATTACACTGTAAAATTAATTAAATGTATTGAAAACAAGAAAACACAGTAAGAGCAAAAATGAAAATACTACTACGCTTTACTATTGTGAACACAGCAAGAGCAAAAATGGCAATAGTACCAGTGTTATTGTGAGCACTGTGACTGATTCACAGTAATCACAAGGTTCAGAGCCACTCAAGTTAAGGGCGGCACAGTGGTGTAGTTGTTAGGACTTTCACCTAGCAGCAAGAGGGTTGCTGGTTCGAATCCGAACCACGACACTACCTGCCTGGAGTTTGCATGTTCTCCCTGTGCCTGCGTGGGTTTCCTCCCTACCAGCATGTACAAAGACATGCTGGTAGGTTAATTGGATCCTGTATAAAATTGGCCCTAATATGTATGTATGAATGTGAGTTAGGGACCTTAGATTGTACGCTCCTTGAGGGCAGGGACTGATGTGAATGTGTAATGTATATGTAAAAGCGCTGTGTAAAATTGACAGCGCTATATAAGTACCTGAAATAATAATAATAATAATAAGTCAAACTTTATTGTCATTTCACTACACGTGAAGAAATACAATATAATGAAATATCATGTTGTGCAGAACCACAGTACCACTGATACAGATGTATATTCTTTCATCCACGTAATTTAGATGATTTCTATTATATGTGTGATCTTTTTTCTATGATCAGGCTGAATTCCCATATGTTTGGGTCAGTCTCTCTTTTTAACTAAATTGCACTGTTTTTTTTAATATGTAATTAATAAAATTTGATTTTTTTTTCTATTATTGTGTTCATCTTCTGTCTCATGCATGTGCCCTTAAAGTCCACCTTTCACAGATGTTTATATACATCTGTTGTTGGAATTTTGCTTTTTCCAGGATTATGGCATGCTCGTCATGATAGCTGCCTTCTTTTTCTGATAAAAATATACAAAAATAAAACTCAACAAAGAACTTAAAAAAATATTTCTTATTGAGTCTTGGTAGCAGCAAGTGTTTGTAAAAGTGTCTTAGTGCATATGTTTTTGTAAAAGGCTCCCACAGCCTGGGGGAAAAAGTTGTTGAACAGTCTGGCAGACTGGGTTTTAATACTCTGGGACCTTTTACCAGATGGCAAGAGCTGAAAGAGACTGTGAGAGGGATGGGTGGGATCTCTCACAATACTATTTTTGCTTTGCTAGCTAGCTTTGCTGGAGCAACGTGTATGGAAAGGGGCACCGATGATTTTTTTCAGCTGTCTCCACTAACCGCTGCAAGGTCTTGTGGTCAGCAGAACTGCAGTTTCCATACCAAACAATAATGCACTCTGATTGACTCTTTGGATTTTGCCTGTAATCTGCATTTTCTGATGACAGCACAATCACTGGCATTGTGTGCACTCCTGTCATGCCCAGACAAACTTTGTACAGAAGGAAGAGCCTCAAACCCTCTAGGACCTGGCACTAAGTTCTGTATGGAGATGTGCAATAATAATGGGCCATTAGTCCATAGCTGCTGGAGATATAACCACCTGGAGAGGTCGATAAAAATCATATATTAAGGATATCCACCCAAGTGCTTAGGAATAATCATAATAAATTGTCCTTCATATATAGTCTCCTCCCTGAGGTAATGCAGGATAAAAAAACGAGTAAGAGGTGCATGTCTAATAAACAGTTTATTGTTAAAAAACAAGGCAAAAAGGGTTTCTTTCAATAATATCAAAGCAAAATCAACTGCCGGTTTAGGTAAAAAATTCCAACAGCACAGCCTAGATGTAACTGTTGCTCCTCTATGTGGGGAAACTATCTTAAACCTCTTGAGTTGCAGTAATGCCGAACAAGAGAACCCTGTGGGCAGCAGCGACAGTATGTCTGGTTGCTAGTGGTGGACCGTAATACCCACTGTGTTCCAGGTCCCGATGCACCAGAAGAGACACTCTGGAATTGACATTAACCACGACATAGAGGGAATCAGGAAGGAGCCGCTATGGTGGAGGAGTAATGGAGCTTAGATACTAAGCATACGTGGAGACGTCTTGCTATGACAATGCATTTTCACGCCAATGCACTTTATCAAGTCATGTGATGGCCTTTAGCTACAATGACTGGTCTGGAGATGGCTAAGCAACAAAAAAGCCTGTTTAGAAAAAGATTATTTTTAAAACGTTCTCACATTAAGCACTTTATTCAAAAAGCTGCTCTAGGCAGCAACAATTAGAGCATGAAACGGATCCAATAATAGCAAGACTTCACCAGTCACAATACTTCTCCAATAATAAAAAAAAAACATCCACCAGTTCTTAGAGATTGCTGACTCCTATATCTGGCATAATGTATTGTGACAGGAAGTCAGCTAAATCTGGGAATGTAGTCACAGGAAGGAGATACATTTCCACCTGATTTAGAAAGTCCATTAATTAATTTAGGGTGTTGGCTACAGAGCTAGCCAGCAGGAAGTTGAAAGGCCTTCACCTGTTCAGAATGAGGGAGTTAAGGCTCTATAATTTGTTCAGAGAAAGTCCTATTGTTTGCTGCCTCCAGAAGCTGCATCCTGAAGCCATGTGGGCTGGGAGCAGGAGGACAGTCAGCGTGTGCCTCCCGACAGGATGTGTGGGCCTGGGAGAAGACCCCCCGGAGTGATGTGTGCCCGGGACGGTAACCAAGGGTGAATACGTCTCAAAGGTGAGAAGACGAACTGTTGATGTGAAAGAAACAAAGGACTGTGTTGCCCTGTGAAGCTATTATAAAAGGACTATTGAGTGTCCGCTGTAGGACAAGGAAGTCTGCCCGACGGTAGGTTGGAGACAGACACTTAGGCAGGTTCCAGTTGTGAGAAGGTAGCCGCCCACAGAGGCAAGGATTTATTTTCTGTTTTATTTTATTTTGGATGTTTTGCTGCATACAGCCTGGTGAAGAAAACACCACTTAATAAACCACACTGTTTGTTTGCAAGCACTTGTTGGCTACCTCTCTGGGAAAACGCACCCCCCAAGGGGTCATCCACACCCGCCACCGAGCTAATCCCTTACATATGGTGGAGGTATGCAGTGGGCATAAGCAGAGATCCCTGCAAGGAAGTGCAAATGTTTGATGAACTTTGTCTGGTGCATGAGATTGCACAATCTATGTGTGCAGGAGAGAAGATCCTGACAAAAAAAAAAAAGTGTTTTAAAGAGACAGGGGTCTCAAAATTTTTTGATGAACTTTGTTGTGTCTGGTGCAAGTGACTGCACAAACTGTGTGCGCAGGAAAAGAGATCTTGCAAGAGAGAGAAAAACTACATGTGTTAAAGAGACAGTGGTCTGAAAATTGTTTGCTGGACTGTGAAAAATTTGTTTGTGGAGTTATTGAAGATGGGGCGTTCCAAACGCCTGAAAAATGCAAAGATAGATGAAATGAGAAACCGGATTCTATGGATGGAGGGGATGCTACCGTCTGAACCAGCCCCATCCATGCCTAAAGAGAGTCTACTAAAGAGGAAGGTTGTTGTCCCTAGCAACACTGATGAAACTGCTATGGAGACGCAGTGTGCTCAGATGAAAAGTAAACTCAAAATGGAGGAGATGTTGAAACATCTGATTATATCAAATGCAGCTCAACAGCAAGCAAATGCAGCTCAACAGCAGGCAAATGCGGATTTTCAGCAGAGCTTTGCAGCTCAACAAAAGGCTCATCAAGAGAGCATGGCAGGCTGGAAACAGAGACGCCAGCAGCCAATGGAGGCCATCGGTTTGGAGGAAACCGAGTATGTGTGCAGGGCTGAGTTGGATGCCTTGCAACGGAAAATGGAAGAAAAGGAACAAGCCTTGGAATTGCTTAAAATGGAGCATAGAAACTTGCAGGAAATGAATGAACTACTCAAGTCTCATGTGTTACAGTGGGAAGAATCCACTGCTCTTCTTTTGGTCGAGTTGCAAAAACGCAGAGAGACTATAATGGAGAAAGATACCATCCTCATGGAAAAGGAAAGTGAAATTCAGACTTTGCAGAAGCAAAGTATGGCTGATATGTTGGAGTTGCGTAATCAGCTGGAAAAAAGTCTTCAGTGTTTGGAAGTTACAAAAATAGACCTGCAGGAGTCGCAGGAACAGAATGTCGCTCTGAAAGCGACATTGTCTCTCAGCGACAAAGAGAAAAGTGAAAGAGAGGCTAAATTACTGAGTACTGTGTATGAGCTCACTACTTTGAGCAATGTGGTAGATGAATGGCGTGCGGACTGTGAAAGTTGGAAAGATGAAGCCCAACGTGTCCAGCAGCAGTTAAAGGAGAAAGAAGCCTGTGTGGCAGAATTACATTCTTATTCCCAGATGCTAGCCAGTGAGGTGAAAGCTCTTATGCAGGGAAAAGGAGATTGTGAACATAAGAGGGAAAAAGTAGAGGCACAGCTTCTGGAATCGCAAGTCAAGGTGTCAGAAGGTGACCGATTGTGTGCTAAGCTGTCAGAGAAGGCAAACCGACTGCAGGTTGAGCTGGACAATGTTACAAATCAGCTTTCTCAAGCAGACAGCAAATCTAGAGAAATTGCGGAAGATTTTTCTATCTTGGAATCGCAGCTGCAAGACACGCAGGAACTCTTACAGGAAGAGAGGTGTCAAAGGCTGAGTTTTAGCACAAAGCTCAAACAAATGGAAGATGAGAAAAATGGCTTCCTGGAACAATTAAAAGAGGAGGCGGAAGCAAAGAAAAACCTATCAGAGCAAGTCGCAACATTGCAAGCTCAGATAGCGGATATGAAAAAACGCATGGAAGAAAGCGTTGGTTCATTACAGTGTGTTGAAGATGTGAAAAAGGAGTTTGATCAGATGCTTGGTGAAGAGAAGACTGTGTCTGCAAAATATGCAGAAGAACGCGCCCGTGCAGAAACGGAGGTGCGTGATAACGAGAGCAAAGCCCTGTTCTTGGCTCGCTCTTTGGAGGAAGCTCTAGAGTGTAAGGTTGAACTAAAAAGAGTTAACCAACAGCTGCGTACAGAAATGGAAGAATTGGTCAGCTCCAAGGATGATGTTGTGAAAAGCGTTCAGGAGCTAGAAAAGTCTAAGCGAGCCTTAGAACAGCAAGTAGAAGAGATGAAGATTCCGTTGCAGGAACTGGAAGAGGAATTCCAGGCAACAGAGGATCTGTCCCAAAGAGGGGATAGTGTGCCTGATGCAGTTTTTAAAAGGATCAGTGTTTTGGGGTCTGTCCTGAGTGAGCCTCAGAAATGTGACGACATGTGGCTTGAATCACCCCTTTGGAATAAACCGTTCCTTCAAAAACTTCAAGCATTGGAAAATGTATCATTAGAGCTTCAGCAAACAAAGGAGCTGAGTAAGAAATGTGGTGATTTCTCAGTTCAGGCTGAAAACCTAGTGGAGAAAACTAAGGCTGTTGGTGAAAACGTGAAGCAAATGAATAAGTGCCTTTCAGGGAGTGTTTCCAAAATGGAACTGGTGAAAGACGGGTGGCAGAAGTTTGATCGTGATCTTGAGATGCATTCCATGTGGAATTCAGATAGAGAAAAAGAACTAGGTGACCTTGAGCGGTCAAATAGTTCAGCAGAAAGTGCATTGAAGAAACCTGTAAAAGAATGTGTTGCAGTTCCATGCTTCTTCACTGATGCAGAGAGGAGGTCTATAATGGATACCACCCAGATCGCTGGGTTCAACTGTGTTGTTGCCTTTGACCCCTATGTTGGTGGAAGGAAAGTTGATGATGTTCTGGTTGGCTACTTCTGTGAAGAGTTTGGCAAGAAATATAAACTGAATATCAAATCAAATAGTAGGCCTTTACTGCGACTCGCTCAGGAGGGCGAAAAGTTTAAGAAGTTGATGAGTGCAAATGCTTCAGATCTGCCTATGAATATGAAATGTTTGAATGATATTGATATCTCTGGGAAAAGGAACAGGGGTCACTTTGAAGAAATGTGTGACAGCCTGTTGTCTCAATTGGAAAATCCTCTGCACAGCATCTTAGAGCAAGCAAAGCTCAAGAAGGAAGATCATTCCCTTTTACAACAAAAAGTCAATGATTGTGTACAGCTGTATGGAGAGGCAACTCAAGTCACAGAGGGATGTCAAGAGTCCCTACTTGGAACAAAGCTTAGTGAAGCAAAGGTTCTCAAAGTTTTGTGGAAAACATTTATGGATTGCAGAGAGAGGCGTCTTAAGAATGTTGAAGACATTAAGACTAGCCCAATTGAGTTGCCTATGGATCACGGTCCTCCGTGGTGGATTGGACAGACGGTTATGAGGGACAAGCTGTCTGACATTTATGAGAAAGCTGTCAATGAAGATGACAGAAACGAGAAGGAGCGAAATGATGCCAAAAATGCAGTTGAAGAATGTGTATATGAGATGAGAGACAAACTGTGTGGCATTTATGAGAAATCCGTCAATGAAGATGACAAAACAGTTTCATCCGGAAGCTTGAGGATAATAGGAGGCTTATCAGTGAGTCAGCAGTGCTTGACACATGCGTGCCTGGAAATCTGTGTCCCAACCCTAGGGTTGAAACAAGAGGGGGGGGTATGTGACAGGAAGTCAGCTAAATCTGGGAATGTAGTCACAGGAAGGAGATACATTTCCACCTGATTTAGAAAGTCCATTAATTAATTTAGGGTGTTGGCTACAGAGCTAGCCAGCAGGAAGTTGAAAGGCCTTCACCTGTTCAGAATGAGGGAGTTAAGGCTCTATAATTTGTTCAGAGAAAGTCCTATTGTTTGCTGCCTCCAGAAGCTGCATCCTGAAGCCATGTGGGCTGGGAGCAGGAGGACAGTCAGCGTGTGCCTCCCGACAGGATGTGTGGGCCTGGGAGAAGACCCCCCGGAGTGATGTGTGCCCGGGACGGTAACCAAGGGTGAATACGTCTCAAAGGTGAGAAGACGAACTGTTGATGTGAAAGAAACAAAGGACTGTGTTGCCCTGTGAAGCTATTATAAAAGGACTATTGAGTGTCCGCTGTAGGACAAGGAAGTCTGCCCGACGGTAGGTTGGAGACAGACACTTAGGCAGGTTCCAGTTGTGAGAAGGTAGCCGCCCACAGAGGCAAGGATTTATTTTCTGTTTTATTTTATTTTGGATGTTTTGCTGCATACAGCCTGGTGAAGAAAACACCACTTAATAAACCACACTGTTTGTTTGCAAGCACTTGTCGGCTACCTCTCTGGGAAAACGCACCCCCCAAGGGGTCATCCACACCCGCCACCGAGCTAATCCCTTACAGTATTCTATTCATTGGATGATCTGTCTACCTTACAACATGTTTTACATTGAATTTCACCATGGCAGCATTCCATAGTGAAAATTGGTAACTGAAGAAAAAATGAAGTGACAATCTGTGGCAACACAGAGTCAAATGCAACATATCAAACGACATTTATACAGTATGACCATTGTTATAAAATATGCCCTACACTTTAGTTGTGACTAAGCTTCATAACTATACTGGAAACATTAACTGTTTTTGCATTCGAGTAGCTGACTGGAACAAACTGGTACCTCAATATGTGCTACATTTAGGTGCAAATGGTATAGTAGATACTTCTAGTCATGACTCATCATGACATGCAATGTTTGCAAGGGATACAACCAATTTAAACATGTTTATATTGAGCTGAATTTGAGATAAGTGTTGAGAAAAGGGTGTTACGGAACAAGGCACCCCTGAGCAGGTACCTCCGTTGACAGATGCTCCTAGTGCTTCCTGAGGGCTCCAAGCACTCCACCAGACACCGTAAGCACTTCAGACTCCACGAACCGCCGCAGCTTGGTTAGGGTCTTGGCATCTCCTACCCACCCTGGACCAACGACAAGGCCCCAGGTTCCTGTGGGAGAACCTCTCTTTCCCCAGAGAGTGCAGCAGAACAAGCTCTTTCACAAGCTCTTACAAGAGCTTAGTGATTCTCTAAGGGAGTATGGAAGACCATAGCAATCCCTGCAGCAGATTCCCCCAATAACGAGACAAAGCTCCGAGATGAGGGTAAAACAGGAACAACAACATTTATTGGAAGAACAGAGCACACTTTTATACAGAAATTGGAACATCCTTCCCCCAACAACCGCTTTCCCATTGGTCAATTGTAAAGTACTTGCCGTTCTCACTAAGGTCCTCTCCAGCATATGCAAATGAGGGCTTGAAAATGAGTCAACAGGGATTGGTCAGATAGCTTTGACCAATGCAAGGAGACAGAAGCCCCAGGGGGCAATCAATAGTCAGACACAGAACAATGGTTCCCTAACGAGCCCTCAATACACATTACTCTGAGTGTCAATAGACCGCCCGTCTCCTCAGAACTTCCTGTAATGCCCATATTAGGAGTTGACTTCCTGTTCCTTACAGTTTACAGGAATACGTTTTAGCTTCCAGGAGAGGCAAGGCTCCATTAGCCACATGTTTAAAGAAACACAAAAAGACACAAAAATGCATAACTCCCAGTCTACTGAACAGAACCCCTACATTCAACCCATCCCCAGATAGCCTGGATCTGAGCGCTCAACATATCCAAACAGCGCTCAGATGCCACAAACACAGTCAAATTGCCATGGAGCCAAAGTCTTTTAAAGTCTGGTCCATAGTCCAAAGGCAGCAGGCGGGCAACCAGGCTCCTCCAATGCAATGTGGCGAGACTGGTCTCGTCACAAAGGGCTATCTTGTTGTGCAAAAGCTAGACTAATCAGGAATGATGGTATCATTAGTCATCATCACTTTCTAATCTTCAGGTGGATCTCTTAGGCCTCTAGAAGTGGTCACTAAGTGTGGCCAACTGCCTCAGTGCTACAATCACTACCAGGGCTCTGTCTTAATCTGGTCATACAAAACCTTTAAGCAATATATATAGAAAATACTTTCATAAAACCTGTGCCCTTTTGGAGGTTATTGGAGACCTTCTTTAATACCATTTTTCTCCAGTGTCTAACAACTTTATCATGCTGCCCCTGGCAACCCTTGATTTAGCTCACATTTAATATTGTACTGTATGTAGAGCTTAACCTTTTTTCAGTCTTTATAACAAATTTCATGACCTAAATTACGGTAATATTGATTCTGATATCTGGAGGCTGAGAGCAGTACAAGACCGAAAATAATCATATTAATGTTGACTGAAACAGCCAGTGGCCATAAGATTCATCTCAATTATAATGAGCAAACGCTGAAGGTGATCCCATTGTTTCCAAAATGGAAAAGACTCTATTGGTTTTCAAACATGATTCAAAGATGAAGTTAAAACATTTGACTAACCTAATTTCAATCCAACAGTAATAGCTGAACTGGTAAAGAAAAACTGTGCATGAACAACGACCAAGTTTATGGAGCACGACACTCTTCCAATTTGGCATTAGAAAAGCTCATTCCACTGAAATAGCTCTAATAAAACTGGTACATGACTTAGCCATTGCAAAAGACAGAGGATTTACAGCTGCTGCAGTGTTTTAGATCTAGCTAAAGCATTTGACACTGAAAATGATTAGATACTCCTATAAAGGAAATATTGACCCTGGTTTACTAAAGGAATTGAGCATGTTCACTTTGCAAAGAGAATTTTACTTTTGCAAAGGAATGTTTGCTTAGCTTAGTGAATGTAGGGATGCTGCGTTGACTTCAATTGTCCAATCATGTGAAAGCAAATATCCTGTTTTTTAAATTGTCACAACATTATACTATTAACATATACTGAGTAAACATTCCCTTGCAAAATAAAGATGCTCAAAATATTTAGTAAATCAGGGTAATTGTGTTTCATTTAATATGTCTACCGAGCTCAAAGAATTGGGTTAAGGGCAGATGCTTTTAATGCAAGTTTAGAGATTCAGCTGAGATCTATTCTGAGCCTTCTGATGTTTGCTTTTGCCTTTTAATGCTGAAACTTGATCTGTATGAGGAATAAATGTATTTATGTATGCAAATGACAGCTGCTCTGCGCAGTTTAGGGAAAAGGAAAAAAGGAGGCACTCATTTGCTTTCTCAGCAATAAACTGAATTTATTCAGAATTTACAAGAAAGCCTTACAGATATTATATTGTAGACTAATATGAAGAAAATTCAAGTAACATATTTAGTAATAAATTCAATATTGTAAACTCCCAGAAATCACCTATTTTATCTTTTAACTTTCAGCTAAATCTTAAAATTTGCATTTAAACTGTACAGACTGATCTACCATTAGTAGCTGACTTTTAAAGTTTTAGCCAGAAAGAAGCTCTAAAGTTACAAGTACTTGGGTAATTAAAGAGCCAGTTCTACGAAAACTTACAGTATATGTCAGTGTTTGGCATGTAGGCAGGTGCCTACTGCATGGTTGCCCAATAGCTTATGTTATTGAGTTCCATTGTGTTTCTAAGATGTAAGAAAGTCTGTGTTAGTAAGTTTTTGTGTAACAGGTTTCTCACTGAGCTAGGAATGGGCTAGGGCTTATAACTCATGGATGTTCATAGCTCTGCCCCTTTGAGACTATTTCATATTAGTTCTGCATTTGTAAGAAGTTCAGTAAATGTTCTGTGAATTACAAAATGCCTGGTTTGAAGTTTCTATGAAAAGGGGTGCATGCAAGGTATATAAAGAACAGGGCTTGTACCACAGGGGATGCATAGGAAATGCAGAAAGGTCACCATGGAATGGTAATCATGCTGTGGAGTTGGCAGGAGTTGCAGCCAAGTGCCATTGGCATGGGTAACCAGTGAAGTAATGAAGAATGTTATGGCAGGCAGCTGGCAGAAGGTTAATGCCTTGGCATAGGAGACAGTAACCCTGGTAGTGAGGGGGTTGGTGAGCCTGATACTCTACCTTGCAAGCGGTACCCCGCATATGGGACTGACATTGTGGCACAGGGAATCCATGGATACAGCCTGG
The DNA here is from genome assembly GCF_965119305.1 of Pelophylax lessonae. Taxonomy (NCBI): domain Eukaryota; kingdom Metazoa; phylum Chordata; class Amphibia; order Anura; family Ranidae; genus Pelophylax; species Pelophylax lessonae. The sequence goes on from NC_138770.1 coordinate 385,116,680, forward strand.
AGGTACAGGAGGAGAGAGGGGAGTAGATCCAAAGTGTTAAGGCTCATTAGTAACAGAGGTCTGCACTGCGTGAATTGCAGGTTTCCACATTCTCACTGGGAGTGGGGTGGCAATCATGGCTGTGCTGGTGAAGTGGGTTACAGGCTCTGCGGTGTCCCCTCAAAAATGCTGCATTTGGGAGAGAGGAGGTGTACGGTTACACAGGATACGCATTTAATAGGCGCTTGTACAAGCACTTTTCAGTGTACAAGGTGGAACTGTCTAAGGCTACGGCTCACTTCTAAGTAGGCAATCCTAATGCTGATTTTTGCATGACTGCGGCCCTGCGCTTGTGTCCCAGGCATTAGTGAATGCATTCAGAATGGTTCCCCAATGGGTGCTTGGACCCCCTCAACCACAGGTAGATACTAGTAAATTAAACCACCTAATGTATTATTATAAATCTTTGAAATCTCAGTAGTGAGATCTTGGCATTTAAGCTTCAGGGTCTGTAAACCTGCTATAGCCATTATAGAGGTGTCATACCCTCCTTGCCAGACTTTTTACTGATTTTATATTATTAAGGATGAAACAAAAAGAATGAGAACCTTTGAGGCTTCGAGGTGGGTGGAAACAGGGTATTTTGTTGTCAGCTTTGTCTCTATCACTTCATATCTTATGGCACTCTCTAACTTGGACAGTAAAGTAGGTTGAGTCTTCCAATGGGGGCACAGACAGCAATAATATAATACATAGTATAACAATACAAAATAATATAACAATAATGTTTTGGATGGAGTTGGATCAGCAGATGACCCAGTGTACCCGATTCCACTAGTAGCACATACATCTAATCCTCTTCAAGCTATGAGCCGTCAGATTCATATCTTAAAAGGGTCAATGTACTCCATGTTGAGTTAGTAACATGTTCTGCTATACTCAGAGGTACCAGGTATTTTCTTTTGGCTCATGGTGTTACACAAAGAGGTGGTGAAGTGAATAAAAGGTAAGCATATGCTGGAAATGGGGGGATTAAAACAAATATTTTGCTTTGCTCTAAATGGACAAGTCACAAGTTTGCTTTAAAAATAGGAACTCACAAATAATAGTTATTTCTTTATTTATTTATAATTTGAAGCAAGATAAACTCAAGGTAGAAAGACGTACAAGATAACCTTTAAATACACTGTGTAGAAATGTACATGCATACATCCCTTTACTTCATTTGGCCTCCTTGCTGGCCTTGCCATTGCTTTGTTAGGAACCTAATACCTTACTATTGACTTCCAGCAATAGCAAGAGGTCATAGTACTCACCATTTCCTTAGACTTAAGGCATGGAATTGAAGAAGATATGTGTACTAATTGTATCCACAGAACAAAATGATGAAATCCTCTGTCAGCAGCATTGCCTTTTCTTTCAGAAACCATGTTGTAACAGGGGAAGAGTTTTCTTCTTCAAAAAAAGTAATGACTTAGACCTTAGTGGAAATTACAAAATGAACAGGTTCAGATCTTTTATTTTCCCAGCCAAAATAAATGACGGTCTAATAAAAATAAAGGATGCAACAAACAGCTGATAATAATACTACAATAAATACATAATACTACAATACAATAAAAAAAAGAACATTTTAATTCTGTAGAACTGTGAATTTACTAAATGTACTGTGATTTACTAAATGCAAATATGCTGTTCATTTTGCATGCAATTTCTCCCTTAGCCTAAATATGTGGTAAAAATTCACTTTGCAAAGAATACCCAATCATACCTAGAACACTGAGAGCAGGACACGCATGACACTGTGAGAGTGGGACATGTAGGACACTGTGGCAGCACTGTGGCAGCACTGTGTCTCTCTTTGATGGCAGACATCCATTGGCCAGCATCTGCTGATCGGCTTCTGCTGTGACTAATCACAGAAATAGTAATAACATATGGCCTGATACACTCCGTGACACACCTTCATCCCTAATAATATAGAAAGTTGCAACAGTTTGCCCTTGGGACTTTAAATGAGGTGCGACACGCCCAATGATGAGATATAAAATGCATGTTTATTGGTACATACAATGTCAACAAGTAAACATGGACAAGTAACGTATTGTCAAACAGATTTTTAATGTTATACTTAGTATATTATATATTCATAGTCCATGGTAGGTAAAAAATGCATTCTGGTAGCTCTCGACGCAGAAGAAGAATCACAGAAGAAGTGGAACGCTGGCTGTAGACTCAAGACCCCCTATGCAGTAGTGAAGAATTACATTTATATATGCGATTAGGGATAGAACGACCACCCTATAGCAATAAATCTGCTATATGGGGCAGCTGTGAACTGGTTAATCATCACTGGGTTTTTATTTTTTGTTATATAACTGAAAAAATACTAAAATAATAATAAGAAACAATTACATTTTGGTCAAAATTGAGTCTGCTACATTTTTTTTTTTTGTTTTAAAAAAAAACCCCAAATTAGTGTATATTGTTTAGTCTGTGTGAAAGTTATAGAGTCTACAAAGTATGATTTTATATATTTAAAAATTGATAAATCCTGATGTGCTGACTGCCTATCTCATTTTTCAAGGCCATAAAATGCCAGGACTGTACAAATACTCCCAAATGACACCTTTTTGGAGAGTAGACAGTTGAAGGTATTTAGTAAGAGACATGACAAGTTTTTTAACCCTCCTAGCGGTAACCCCGAGCGTGACTCGGGGTGGATTTTCTGTGCTAGGATCGGTATCCCCGAGTCACGCTCGGGGTGGACGGGCAGAATGCGCAGCGGTCTCTTACCTTCTCCTGGCGATCCAGCGATGATCTCCCATTGCTGAGATCGCCAGCCGTCTGAGATCCCTGCCGCTCGTCCGTCGGTGTGATGACTTCCTAGTTCCGTTCCCTGCAGCAGCAATGCTGCATGGGAGCGGAACTAGGGAGTGAAATTCAAACATTGAACGTTGCACAAAACACAAACACACACATAACATTTATATATATATATATATATATATATATATATATATATATATATATATATATATATATATACACACACACACACACACACACATATATATATATATATATATACATATATATATATATATATATATATATATATATATATATATATATATATATATATAATATATTATATAATAAAATTATATTATTGATTCGATTATAATTCATGCGTTTGTGTTTCAAATTTATCACATCATGGGATGTCTACTAGAGTCTTGTTTTGGTCAGGTTTAAGTCAGTAATTACTAAGAATTGTAGGCCTATAATACATAACGCCAAATTTCCATGAAAAAAATTGTACCGCTTTTGGTACAGAATTCCTGACATAATCATACCGCCAGGGAGGTTAAAGTTATATTTTTTGTCACTTTTTTTGGAAAATAAAGATCTTTTTTTTACAATTTTTTCATCATATGGCTGGTGTGGCAGTGATCAGGGATACTGACTGGTGACAGTATGTGAAAAAAATTAAATAATTTTTATAGATTTTTAGAAAAAAAAATATATTAGTATAAGTATATAAACAGTAAGAAAGCGAGGCCAGAACACATTGGCCCCATAAAAGACTACAAAGGAAACTTGGCCACAGAGGACAGAGAAAAGGCGGAAGTGTTAAATAATTTCTTCTCTTCAGTCTTCACAAAAGAATCAGGGGGCTACACTAACCCAGCTTGTAAGGCCAAACTAAGTAATACACCTCAGGAAGTACCGCCATGGCTAACAGAAGATAGACTTAGAACTAAACTAGAGAAACTTAACATAAATAAATCGCCGGGATTGGATGGCTTGCACCCGAGGGTTCTTAAAGAGCTCAGCCAGGTGATTTCCAGACCATTATTCTTGATATTTAAGGATAGTCTACAGACAGGTATGGTGCCAGCTGATTTGAAAAAAGCCAACGTGGTACCAATATTTAAAAAAGGGCCGAGATATTTCCCGGGTAACTATAGGCCGGTCAGCCTAACATCAGTAGTCTGCAAGATTTTGGAGGGGATGTTAAGGGACTACATACAAGACTTTAGTAATGAAAATGGTATCATTAGTAGTAATCAGCATGGATTCATGAAAAATAGTTCTTGCCAAACCAATCTATTAACCTTCTATGATGAAGTGAGCTGCCACCTAGATAAAGGTAAGCCTGTGGATGTGGTGTATCTTGACCTTGCAAAGGCCTTTGACACCGTTTCCCACAAACACTTACTGTACAAACTAAGGAAGGTAGGTATGGACCATAGAGTGAGTACCTGGATAGAGAACTGGCTCCAGGGGAGAGTGCAAAGGGTTTTGATTAATGGGGAGTATTCGGATTGGGTGGGTGTGGAAAGTGGGGTCCCCTAAGGTTCTGTCCTGGGGCCAATCCTGTTTAATTTATTCATAAATGATCTAGAGGAGGGGATATCTAGCACAATCTCAGTATTTGCGGATGATACTAAACTAAGCATGCCAATATCTTCTATGCAGGATGTGGAAACCTTACGAGCGGACCTGAACAAAATAATGGGGTGGGCAACTACATGGCAGATGAGGTTAAATGTTGAAAAATGTAAAGTAATGCACTTGGGTGCCAGAAACACGAAAGCAAGCTACTCACTGGGGGGGGGGGGGGGGGAAACCTCTGGGTGAGTCTAGGATGGAAAAAGATCTGGGGGTACTGGTAGACAACAGGCTTGGCAGTGGCATGCAATGCCAAGCAGCTGCAAGCAAAGCCAACAGAATACTAGCATGTATAAAAAGGGGATTCACTCCAGAAATAAAGAGATTATTCTCCCACTCTACAAGACTCTGGTCCGGCCACATCTTGAGTATGCTGTCCAGTTCTGGGCACCGGTCCTCAGGAAGGATGTGCTGGAACTGGAGAGAGTCCAGAGAAGGGCAACAAAAATAATTAGGGGAATGGAGGACATCAGCTATGAGGAAAGACTACAAGCACTGTACTGGCGACCCTAGCATAAGGAACAAACTATTCAGAGAAAGGGAATACAATAAGACACTTGGCCACTCAATAAAACTAGAGGAAAGGCGGTTTAACCTTAAAATATGTAAGGAGTTCTTCACTGTCTGTCTTGATAACTAGATTAGAATCTTCCTTATCGCTCACTGTTATACAAAATAGGCACACTTCTAAGCATAAGACATATTTTTATTCACCTATCCTCTACAATCTAAAGTACACCATAATCATGAAAGTAAGAATCAATACATTTAACGGATATTGTATCATCACTCCATGATCGGGGGACTCATCATCGATCGTAGGAGGTACCCGTCAATGTCGTCTGCATCACACAACGCGTCCGCCGTGGCTAAAAAATCCCATTTTGCCGTGGAATTTCCCTGAACTTTATGGATAGAATCCCATTAGTACCACGCCTTGCGCGGTCTCGTATACCCCTAATGATTGGCTAATTTGATCACTGCTCATAACCGTGATGATCACATGGACTACTAGTTATAGTTAAGTTCTGTTTGTGCAAGCTTACGGTCACGCGCCTCTTGCGCAACCCAAAAAGACAGTGACATGCGCAGTTGAAAGACTCAAAGAGGTGTGGCGCGTGATCAGGACTTATCAACCAATTATTAGCCATATCCCTCCTGCTGTATTGAGTCATTCAGACTTGCTTTTCTGAATTGTAATAACCTTGTTAGTTTCATGGAGGACAGGAGTCATTACTATCACTGACTGAATATGGACTCTATCTAATACTATACCAGTCACTAACACGACCATATCAGAATCGTATCTCACTGTCAGAGCAGTAAGGATGTGGAATTCTCTTCCGCAAACAGTGGTATCAGCAGGGAGCATCGTTAGTTTAAAAAAACTATTAGATGGGCACCTTAAAGACCAAAACATACAGGGGTATACAATGTACGGTTAACAGCAAACACACACACACATCAAAAGGTTGAACTGGATGGACTAATGTCTTTTTTCAACCTCACAAACTATGTATCACTGTAACAGAAACCAATTGAATTCATGACTCATTGTTTACTGTTGTAATTTGTTATTGGCCATAGCTAGCACATAGTACAGGGTGCTTGGATTGGCCCAGATACCATGTGATCACTGGCGTTCAATCACAGATCACACATACTAGTAAACAATGATGTCATGAATAGATTCTATTCATGAATATCATTTACAATGTGACATGTGATTGCACAGTGATCATGTGGTACATACACAGGCCAATGCGTCCGGTGGACAAATCGGTTGCAGATAGTGGTGCTCCGCAGCTCAGGGGAAGCAGTGCATGCAGGTGCAAGTGGTTAAGAAGTTATGAGCAAAACCAGTTGAATATTTGCCTGGGAGACTATTTATACCTCCTGACAGATTTTTCTGCCTCTTTGAAATCCAGTAGACAAAGGTGTAGGCTGTTCACTTTGCATGGGAATTTTCCCCAGTACTTAGTGAATGATGGATTACTAGAACCATGTCCTGTGGTCTGATGAGACCAAGATAAACTTATTTGGTTCAGATGGTGTCAAGTAAGTGTGGCGGCAACCAGGTGAGGAGTACAAAGACAAGTGTGTCTTGCCTACAGTCAAGCATGGTGGTGGGAGTGTCATGGGCTGGGCTGCATGAGTGCTGCCGGCATTGGGGAGCTACAATCCATTGAGGGAACCATTAATCCCAACATGTACTGTGACATACTGAAGCAGAGCATGATCCCCTCCCTTCGGAGACTGGGCCACAGGGCAGTATTCCAACATGATAACGACCCCAAACACACCTCCAAGAGGACCACTGCCTTGCTAAAGAAGTTGATTGTAAAGGTGATGGACTGGCCAAGCATGTCTCCAGACATAAACCCTATTGAGTATCTGTGGGGTATCCTCAAATGGAAGGTGGAGGAGCGCAAGGTCTCTAACATCCACCAGCTCCGTGATGTCATCATAGAGGAGTGCAATAGGACTCCAGTGGCAACCTGTTAAGCTCTGGTGAACTCCAGGTCCAAGAGGGTTAAGGCAGTGCTGGAAAACAATGGTGGCCACACAAAATATTGACACTTTGGGCCCAATTTGGACTATTTCACTTAGGGATGTACTCACTTTTATTAAAAAAGAATAGCGCACACATGCAAAAGAAATGACTATCAAATAAGGAGACAATGCATAAATAAAAATGGGGATTTAGTGCCCCCCATATGGCCATATCGTGCTAAAAGCCCACCACTACGTCAAAGTACCCCATTATCAGTGGGGTTAAGTACCCCATTATCAGTGGAGATATACATGTTCAGGGTTTGCTCCCCCAATTTTTTGCTTGTTTATTATGTACTCACTTTTGCTGTCAGTGGTTTAGCCATTAATGGATGTGCGTTGAGTTATTTTGAGGGGACAGCAAATGTAAACTGTTATACAAGATACTACTTTACATTGTAGCAAAGTGTAATTTCTTCAATCTTGACCCATGAAAGGATATAATAAAATATTTACAAAAATGTGAGGGGTGTACTCACTTTTGTGAGATACTATATATATATATATATATATATATATATATATATATATATATAGTAAGAAAGGAGGCGCAAGCACCTAGTGCATTACCCATGGACACCGTTAAAATGTATTTAGAATGCCATATTCATATATACAATCATGAAGAGTAAAAATCGAGTAAATACTCACAAACATGAAGAGTAAAAATCTCATAGAATCACATAGAGTAAGCACCTCAGAGCTCTGAGGAAGGGAGCGTGTCTCCCGAAATGCATTAGCGGTCCTTACATAGGGATATGCCCACATTGCGGTGAACTTATTCTATGTGATTTTTACTCTTCATGTTTGTGAGTATGTATTTAGCATTCTAAATACATTTTAAAGGGTAATGCACTAGGTGATTACGCCTCATTTCTTATATATTTTCAGTCTTAGGAGTTTCCCCATCTGAGGAAAGCAGCAAGCCTATAATTCCGGTTGGAGAAAGCATTTGGGTCATACACACACACACACACACGAAAATGGCTTGCCTTTCATTTCTATTACAAGGTAGGGGTTCACATACACTTTAAGTAGGGATACGTGAATTGATCCACCATGGCCTAGATTTAACCTGCAATTTGGCTAATTTGTAGCCTGAAGAAATTCATGAGCATACCCTGACTAATAAGCCAGCATTTTATTAGTGAAAAAAAATAATGAAAGTAAAAGAAAAAGGAAAACTCCCCCTAATAGTAATTCAAGAAAGAAAATCACTGCTGCCAAATTAAATTATACCATATATACTGTAAATCACATATCCACATGAATTCATAATCTAGATACAAGGTAGCACTACGTAACTTAAGTTATAAACAAAAGGAAAAGAAAGCCCATCAAATCTCCTAAGGACATGTGTGAGAAACTGTTAGTATGCCTCTTAGACTGTGTCTCATCCAATCCCCTCGCTCAGTGACAGCGGAACATCACTTACAGTAGGGGTCTGTCATCACTTCTGTTTGCCATGTGGTCTGACCCTGACTAGTTTTGTTTCCAGACTAAAAAGAATATATGTTTATGACTTAAATTACACAGCGTTACCTTGTATCTGGATTATGAATTAATGTGGATATGTGATTTATATATTTTTTCAGTTGCATTACTTTTTTAATGACATCCCATGAAAGATGTTAGTACATTACCTACCAAGCACGCCAGCTGCCATTAGGTTGGCTTGACGATTTTGGCACCAGCTAGTGTTTTAAGTAGAGTACCCTTGTGAAGCACCCACCTGGTGCTGAAAGGCATGCAGGCTGATATGAGCAGCATGGGCTTCACCACTAACACTCACTTGTGTTAACCACTTGCCGACTGCCTAACGCCGATCTACGTCGGCAGTCAGCCCCTCACAGGCAAAGTGACGTAGGGCTACGTCACTAGCTTGTGAGGGTCTAGGGAGCGAGCGCGCGCCCCTGGAGGCGCGCTCCCGCGTGGTCCGGACCCCCCCCCCCGCGCGTGTGACCGGCGGACCCGATGTCCGCCGGTCACTCGGCGATCGGCGGGGGAGAGGGAGAATGTCAGGCAGCTTGTGTAAACAAGCCACCTGTCATTCTCCTTGCTGTTAGGATACTGATCACTCGGATCTAGTATGTAGATCCGTTGATCAGTGTCCATACAGCTCAAGCCCCAGCCAATCACAGTAGAAAGCATGCCCCTAGGGATACACACAGCCCCTCCCTCCCAAATAAAGTTAACCCCTTCACTACCAGTGTATTTTTACAGTAACAGTGCATATATATAGCACTGATTACTGTAGAAATGTCACTGGTAACCCCAAAAGTGTCAAAAATGTCAGTCAAGGGTCCGATCTGTCCGCCCCAATGTCGCAGTACCGCAAAAAAAATCGCAGATCGCCGCCATTACACGTTAAAAAAAAAACAACAAAAATGACAGAAATCTTTCCCTTTGTTAGTAAACGCGATAACTTTTGCGCAAACCAATCAAAATACGCTTTTTGCGATTTTTTTTTACCAAACATAGGTAGCATAAAACAAATTGGCCGAAAAAGTAAAAAAATTTAGATTTTTACATTTTTTTTGGGGAATTTCATATAAAAAAATGTGAAAAATATTGCTATTTTTGCAAAATTGACGCTCTTTTTTTGTTTATAGCGCGTGATCAAAAAATCGCACAGGTGATCAAATACCACCAAAAGAAAGCTCTGTTTGTGGGAAAAAAAGGACGCCAAATTAGTTTAGGTACAGAGTCGCACGACCGCGCAATTGTCCGTTAAAGTCACGCAGTGCCGAATCGCAAAATACCCCCTGGTCGGAATGGGGGTAAAATCTTCCGGGGCTTAAGTGGTTAAAGAAATTATAGCATATTTTGTAGGTAAAAGAACAAACCATATCTGTGCTGTGTATGCAGTGAGAAGGCTCAAGTTTTATTTAATTATGTTCCTTTGAGACATTTCCTTGTGCAACACCTCATTCCTCTTCTGTTGGTACCCCAGGGTGCCTCAGGCCTTGCTCAATCCTACCAATACCTCCGATGAGCAGGTTTTGGACTTTACACATCTTTGCATCTCATAAAAATCAAAAATGTAATTTATTTCAGTAATTCAATTTTAAAAGGGAAACGCATATATTCTATATAAATGCATTACACAGAGTAATATATTTCATGCATTTCTTTCTTTTAATTTTGATGATTATGGCTTACAGCTAGTGAAAACCCAAAATTCAGTTTTTCAAAAAAATTTAATATTACATCAAAAGACCAATAAAAAAAAAGTTATTTAATACAAAAATGTTGGCTTACTGAAAGTAGGTTCATGTACAGTATGCACTCAATACTTGGTTGGGGCTCCTTTTGCATGAATTACTGCATCAATGCAGTGTGGCATGGAGGTGATCAGCCTGTGGAACTGCTGAGGTGTTATGGAAGCCCAGGTTTCTTTGATAGTGGCTTTCGACTCATCTGCGTTGTTGGGTTCCTGTGTCTCTCATCTTCCTCTTGACAATACACCACAGATTCTCTATGGGGTTTAGGTCAGGTGAGTTTGCTGGCCAATCAAGCACAGTGATCATTAAACCAGGTATTGGTACTTTTGGCAGTGTGGGCAGGTGCCAAGTCCTGTTGGAAAATTAAATCAGCATCTCCATTAAGCTGGTCAGCAGAGGGAAGCATGAGGTGATCTAGAATTTCCTGGTAGAGGGCTTTGCTGACTGTGAACTTGATAAAACACAGTGAACCAACACCAGCAGATGACATGGCTCTCCAAATCATCATGGATTGTGGAATATTTTGCATTTTATTTTGAAATCAAGGTCCTAGAGTCTGGAGGAAGAGGGGAGAGGCATAGGATCCAAGTTGCATGGGGTCCAGTGTGAAGTTTCATCTGTCAGTGATAAATTAAGTTTTTGATGATATTCTAATTTTACGAGATGCACCTGTATATGGCTCTTAGCCATGGTAATACAATCCCGAATGCCTGGTTTGCTGGGCTGGTGTCTTTTGGGAACTGTGGAACTACTTGAAATGACTAAAACAAATAAATATATGAAAACATGGCAATATTTAATTATTATTGCAGATGGAATTGGAAAAACAACTCAAGCAAATTGCTGGCACAGAGCATTGAAGTTATTTTCACACCTTTACCTGTATCATGCATCATTACCAAGATTTCCAATACACTTTTCACAAATTCTTCAGAATTAATTGTCACTGTTTACATCTAAACATTTATTCAGACGCAAAGCAATTTGTCATGCTGAGAAATAAAGCATTTTGGTAAAGTTTCCCATTGTGAATAATTTCTCTGTACATAACAAACAGGAGCATTTCGTTTTAGAGCAGGCAGTGCATAAAATATGTTTCTCCACCCATGGTATGCTGTCTATGTAGACACGAGACATAAAGCAGATATAGTGCAGCACTTCTCTAATGTGTATTTCATGATTAGAGAGCTTGTTCTTTGCCTGGAATGAGTGCTTTTCAATATGAGGGAAATATTTTCATTTTCTCACTGCAAGGCAGCCATACTATGGGCACAGAATGCATAACCAGCAAAGACCATTTATTTATTTTTCCTGTTCCTTTTTAGCAAGCAATTTGCTTCATTTTGTACAAGTGCGTGCATTCCCTTTGAAATATTTTTTGCTTTACTGTAGAGATTTTAAGCTATAAGATACCAATAGGAAATGAGCCAAAATGTTACTGTTATACAACAAAATAACAACTTTTGTTTTGTTTAAATCAGTTTATTAATTTTTTATATGTTTGTTTCAGCATAAAATAGCTATTTCTATGTGTCCTATTTTATCCATTGTTTTTCTTTTGGTACATTTTTTTTTTTTACCAACGATTATCTAAGGTAGCTTCAGGGTTTTATATCCAGCTGTCCTAGGCATTTACAGTATGGATGGTAATTATTTTTTGTATATGGGCCACACCTATTGTCTCCAACCAGTGCCAGACTAGGAATACAAAGCATCCTTAGCAAATGTATCATACTATATTTCTGGTAGGGGATAGGCTTTTCTACTAAGGCTGTGGCTTCTAAAGAAAATAAGCTGTAAGACTTTCAATATCTTTTGTATTGATGCAGCTAGAATGTATTTAGTTGATTTAAACTGAAAGTTTAACTGCCCTTTTGAAAGTTTAACTGGCCTTTAGAACAATAATTCAGTTACAGTACTAACCTGATAACATTTTTTTTTTTTTAGAAAGCAAGTGCGGGAGTAGAGGTTACAGCAGAAGTTCACATTGTACATTTCACGAAACTGTTAATTGTTGTCCATTCCAGGAGCATGTGCAGCCTCAAAAATGCTCTCTTTTAAACATTGTCAGAATGCAAGTCTCTGCTTAATGCTAACTATATTACTGATTTTTATTGAAAGCCAGCTGGTTTAGTTGCAGGGCTAACACTGAATTATACAAGTTTTATAGGGTATCTGTGGTTGAAATGTAAAGTGAGATAAGCTCAAGGTTTCCTCCAAACACAGGAGACAAAAATATGTCTGATTGATGTAATTGACCATATATGATTATGTCCATATATGGTCAATAACATCCCCTGGGAGACTTTGCCCCTTGTATATAACAGCTGTCATCCACTGAACTTGTCATTGAGAGGAAGGCAAGCCAATGGAGTTGACATGTTTTGGTGTAGACATTTTTTTTATTTTTGGCAGGTCGTCGGACATTGGGCATTGTGATGTACATAAATGGATGACATAAAATTCTTGCTAACATTTATGGAAAAAAAAAAATTCTTGCCAAAAACTGTATTCCTGTTTTTTTAACTATATACTTTTTTTGTGATTTAGCAGGAGTACTATATATCCGATACTCATTCACATGGAGGGGCCAGTATCTGGCTGCCCCCTTTTTGTTAATGTAGGCTTCCAGGATTCTGATAAGTCTCCTGTTTGCAGACAACTACAATCACCGGGCCATAGTTTTTAGGAAAGGGTCTTGTCCTTATCAACATGAGGACAAGGGGCTTGCCAGGGGCTACTCTCCTCTCAAGGAAAATGTTGAGGGCATGTGGTCTGTTATGGTCCAAGGTGGGGGGAGAGGAATGCTCATCCTACTCCAGGCTGCATGCTCAAGTTATGAGTAGGGTGTGAATTCCCTGGGGGGACCTCATGTATTTGTTTTGTTGTTAATCCGCACTAGGCTCAAAAGAATCTGGTATACATATTGGGAGGGGGGGCATTTTTTTTTATGCTGTAGGATGTGTATTAGGATTGTGTACTGCATCAAAAGGGACATTTACAAGGAAATAAATGATACAGTATAAATTGCCTGCAAATTATATTTCATTGCTGACCTCTTAAAAAAAAAAAAAAAAAAAAAAAAAGAAAAGACCAAACACACAGTTTCAATTTAAAAAGTTGTTTTTCTTTGTAAATGTCCGTGCTGTTGCAGCTCTTTCTGTAAACTACAGAAATTTGCCCCTTTACAGGCAGGATAAGGGCACCCCCAAAGCATGTTATTTAGAGGGATTTGACATTTTTAATGTTTGACTTTAAGCATTTATAAAATCCCTGCTACTGGCCAAATAGATTTTTTTTTCAAATATAAATTGGTACAGAGAGGTGCCCATCCCCCTTGCTATTTTTTTAAGCCCCCTCGCCTAATAGCCCAGAAAATTGTGATTTTTAGTTTGACAGATTCAGGTCCCATTGATTTTAGTAGGGTTCGGGTTCAACATCCGAACTTCTTTGAAGTTTGTCAAATCCTGCTCGAACCAAACCCAGGGCAGTTCAGCTCATCCGTAGTAGTGGCTAGGTTTCGATCAAGTTTTAGTCAACAAACCAAGCAAGCACCTATCACAAATAAAGTATTTGAAAACCTCCTCTATTGTATGCTTGCAGTGCACATGTTTTGTCCTTGTGTTCAGCAGTTTCTTCTGGCTCTTGGGGAATCTAGTAGTAGATCTCTGTGCTTGATATCCTAGGTCTGCAGACCAGCCATAGCAGTTACAAAGGGACTACACTGTTGCTGTTGCATCACCCATCTGCTCAAAATTAATAACTACATACAAGGGAGAGTTTACTAAAGCTGGAGAATGCAAAATCTGCTGCAGCTCTGCACAAAAACCAATCATCTTTCAGGTTTTATTGTGAAAGCATAATTGAACAAACTGAAGTTAGAAGCTGATTGGCTACCATGCCCAGCTGCACCAGATTCTGTGTGCACCAGTTTTAGTAAATCTCCCCCAAAGTATATGTTTTAATGATTGTTTATCAACGAGTTTTAAAAAAAGGACTAATACATTTGTTCTACAGTCTAAAGCTTTGAGTTTAGCTGAAATTAAATTACCACAACAGGATAACTTACATGTAGCTATCATTCTGTTTCTTTGTTTTCAGAAATCTATTTCAAGTGAATCCAAACCACCTCGGCTACATTTGAAGTTTTGATCACCTCAGGGATATAATAATTATTTTCAACATGATATGTATGATTGCTGATCTAAATTATTCATTTTGCAAGTGAGATAAATTGCCCTTTATTAAACCTTGCCAAATGAACAGTAGGAGGATATTGTAACTATTAATACAAGCGGAAATGCTAATATACAAAACATCAACAAAACAACATCAAGTAAAGTAAACCCTTGAGAAATCAATTAAATATGTAATGGTTGTCCCAGAATATGAGGTATGCCAAAATCTTTTATACATGAGATATGGCTTAAATGGCACCATATTCTGATTGGTAATCTTTAGGAGATCTCAGATAATATTTGTAGGTAAAACAATACTAATTGTCTTAAAGCAGATCTTCATGGTTCATTAAGTTAAGGGATAAGAAACAGTTACTCTTTATCTTGCTCCACTGGCAGCTGGTGCTTTTCTTTGCCCCTCACTCCTGAGACGTTGACAAGCCCTCAACATCTTCACCACTGGTCCGGCATTATATGTTATACTATTGGAGAGGCTGCAACTGGACAAGTGAAGAGGAGTACCTTCATAGGAACATTCATTTGATAGGGAGGAAACTTGTGGGAGGGAGGAATATGGTAACTATTTCACTTTATTCTTTAGATTAAATTCTCCCAAGACTAATTGAGCAGTTTAACCCTTACTGTGTAGGACTGCGTATCTGTGGGGTACTAGATAGCATTTTTTGAATGCTGACTGATGTTCAGCTTCAAAACGTTACTCTGCAAACCCAGAAGTTGATGAAACATGTCAAGTATAATGCAAGTTTAGTTCAGATAGTCAGACACAACTGAGGAGAACATAGGATGTAGAAGCATCTCTTACAGCACCTAACAGGAGATCACATCGACATGGACAAAAAGTGAATGAAAAATTTTCCAATGAGGTCACAGAGAGAAATAGAATTCTGACAGAGACTTTAACGTATAACCATACTATATAAAACTAAGAAGATATCTGGAGTAGGAGTATTTTATGTATTTTCTAAGTAATGGAATGCTAAAAGATAATTTAACACACACACACACATATATAGTATGTAGTACATGTCAATGTTAATAAGGAACCATTTGGAATCCACATTCTCAAAATTCTTTATTAGGCCCCATATGGGAATGGGCTACTCAAATACTTACCTTACCTATGAAAAAGTAGCAGTAATATACTTCTTTTAAATTTAAAAATGTGGTCCTGTTTATGTTTGCATAAACCTGTAATAATCTGATGCTGTAATTTATTTTTTTTAAGGATTAAAGTGGTTCCAAAGGCAAAAGGGTGTTTTACCTTAATGCATTTTCTGCATTAAGGTAAAAATCTTCATGTGTCTTTGCCTCCCCTCACCCCTAAACACTTGATGGACACATCACTTGATTCAGCACTGTCCCCACTTGCAGACTCGATCTCCACTCTTTCTACATTCTAAGGCTTTACTGAGAGCAGCGGGAGCCATTGGCATGTCTGTCAAATCCTGTGAGGAGTGAGTAGGTGGCGAGACTAAATCTTGCTGCATGTGTCTATAGATGCACACAACCTGGCTCGGGATTAAGCCCACATGAGTGCCCCCATAGCAAGTGGCTTGCTCTAGGGGCACTTGGAGAAAAGAGAGCCAAGATTTCTAGTGGGGAGCCCAGAAGAGGTTTACAATCACATTAAATTAAACTAATTTAAAGATGTTCCCTATATTACCAAAAGTATTGGGAGGACTGCCTTTACATGCATATGAACTTTAACAGCATCCCAGTTTTAGTCTGTAGGGTTCAATATTGAGTTGGCTCACCCTTTGCAGCTATAACTGCTTCAATTCTTCTGTGAGGGCTGTCCACAAAGTTTAGGAGTGTGTTTATGGGAATGTTTGACCATTCTTTCAAAAGCACATTTTTCGAGGTCAGGCACTGATGTTTGAAACAAGGCCTGGCTCATAGTCTGCACTCCAATTCATCCCAAAGGTGTTCTATTGAATTGAAGTCAGAACTCTGTGCAGCCAGTCAAGTTCCCCCATCCCAAACTCGCTCATCCATATCTTTATGGACATTGACTGGTGCACAGTAATTTTGGAACAGGAAGGGCAAACCCCAAACTCTTTCCACAAAGTTGGGAGCATGAAATTGTCCAAAATGTCTTGGCATGCTGACGCCTTAAGATTTCCCTTCACTGGAATTAAGGGGGCAAGACCAACGCCTGAAAACAACCCCATACCAGAATCCCCTCTCCACCAAATGATTTGGACCAGTGCACAAAGCAAGGTCCAAAAAGACATGTATGTGTGAGTTTGGGGTAGAGGAACTTGACTGGCCTGCCCTCAACCCAAGAGAACACCTTTGGGATGAATTTGTGAATGAACAGTGCAGACTTTGAGCCAGGCCTTCTCTCAAACATCAGTGCCTGACCTCAGAAATGAGCTTCTGGAAGAATGGTCAACCATTCCCATAGACACTCCTAAACCTTGTGGACAGCCTTCCCAGAAAATTTGCAGCTGTTAAAGCTGCAAAGGGTGGGTCAAATCAATATTGAACACCATGGACTATGGCTGGGACAAAAATGAAACAAGTCCACCTAGATATGTTGTACCTGTTTATTGCAGCTTTCTCTTCTACCCATCCATTCAAAGTCCAGACTTTTTAAAGGTTTTCTGAACATTCAGAAAAAAGGGGGTGCAGAGCTGAAATTACACTCTGCAGAGCTCAGTGAGGAGAGCTCTGAGAGCTGATTGGAGGGAAGGGATATGCCACTCTCACACAGCCCAAAGGAACAGAGCTATGGCTGTCAGTCAGCTGGAGATCCCTACCTGGTCCACTTTTTTCTCTTGGTGGCAGGAAAACTTGTCAGAAGTGAGTCATGCTGATAACAGGAAGTATCAGACAGACACTTTGTGCTCTAAATTGAGACACACTATAGAGGGATATGATTTGTACATATTTCATGTCTGAGGTGTACAACCACTTTAAAGAACTATCTATCGTTTTCCATTTGTTGGCTCACATCTCATGCATCCTTTGCTGTGTTAAAAATGTTCAGATCTGATGACCTATTGTGCACACTTACTAACAGTAAACAGTTAAGCGTTAAGAGGCAAGCGATAAAGGGAAAGGAAGTTGAGTATTGTCTCAAAACATTGTTGGAAAACCTGTCTGCAGCTTGTTATAATGGACCTAAAGTCAGATTTATGCTTGAGCCCAACCTGACAACCTTTGCTGCTCACTATCTAACCAAAGTATAAAGAGAGAAAGAACTTGAACCTTGTGGGAATAGATGGAATTTAACTCTACCTGGGTGAGTGAGTCCAAGGGAAGCCACCGCGGAAGATTGTAGCTGGAGAGGCTAAAGTCAGATTTCAGTAATGGAAATTAGGTTAAGGGTGTTGTAGATAAATGGTCATGAACAGAGGCAAACCTGTAACGGACAGAGCAGGCATTCCAGAGGGCACATGAGACTGTGTGTATGTGTGGAGGGGGGTTCTTGAAAGCAGAGGAATAGAAAACTAGGGTTTTTGTATTGCAGCTGCTGGCAGGGAAATAAGGGAAAGAACAAGCATTGGGGAGGGAAAAGCTGTGGGGTGGAGAAGAAGAGTATAGGTGGGAAGACATTAGTGTGAGTAAGAGAGGTAGACAGAAAATATTTCTGGGGAGAGAAGGGTAGTAGTTAAACTGGGGAGGTCTATCTGTAGTCAGGAGTAATGTTTGCAGATGCCTTCCTGTTTGTGTCATAGTTAAAGTGCAGTGTTTAAATTGACAGGACACCTATGTAGATATGTTTAAATTGCCAGGACACCTATGTAGATATTAACACTTTAGATAAAATTTGACATTTCAAAAAGTGCCTTCCCCCAAAGGCTTCTCTAAATATATTGGAATATGATGTGGGGTGTGTTTTGTCAAGGATCAATTTAGGACATAATAAAGTATGGATGGGTGCAAGAGCGAATTTTTCACACAAGACAAGAAAACAGCAGCTCTCTCTGATCAAACAAAACAGGAAGGTAATCAGCCACTGTAATATAAACATAAGCTAAACAAAGTATTCGTTTCATACTGAGAGTAAGACAGTCAGTACGGCAGAGGTCAGTTTAGTGTAGGAAGCAGCAAGGAGATAAAAAGGTTAGAAGATAAATTCATGATCTGCAGCCACGTTAAACGTGTTTAAAGGCTAAGCTCGCTTTTTAAAGAAATAACAAATGCACATGTTTTTGCAAAAAATGTGCTTTTACGATTTTTGTTTTTTACAGAAGCCTGCGAATAATTGCAGCCATGATCAGAAGCACAGCAGCACCATTTTTTAATGTAAACAGCAGCTGTGTGGGAGAGGTACACCGCTGTCACAGGAAGGGGGGTGGGGGGATACTTAGGAACATGTTACATGTTACACCCTAAATACAAGTGGAACATTTTCCTAAAAGTAAACCTTGCCTTTAACCACTTAAGCCCCGGAAGATTTTACCCCCTTCCTGACCAGGGGGTATTTTGCGATTCGGCACTGCGTGACTTTAACGGACAATTGCGCGGTCGTGCGACGCTGTACCTAAACGAATTTGGCGTCCTTTTTTTCCCACAAACAGAGCTTTCTTTTGGTGGTATTTGATCACCTGTGCGATTTTTTGATCACGCGCTGAAGGAGAATGACAGGACCTCTTTCAATAGTTGCTGGCAACCATTTTCTAATGCTTGACCTGTGTCACACCATTTTAAATGTAGCCTTGACTTATAATGACTTAATTCAGCCTAAGGTTACTTTAAGTCTTTAGTTAAACACGAACAATGACCTAAGTAAATCATCCGATATGTTTTTTCAGTGTTTTCACACCTTAGCTAAAGATACATTCTTTATCGCACATTAACTTCCTTTTTAGTTATACTAAGTCTTAGGGTCTAGACAAGGCATATTTTGCAATTTCTAACGAACATTCTGTATTAACCCATTGTTAAACTTTTGTGAGACATGACTCTTCCTGAGAGCACTCATTCCCCCCTCCCAACTGTATTTCCTGTTCAATACTGTGTATAATAGTTACCCCGCTTTGCAAATAAAACTAGAATGTTTTAGACTGAGCAGTGGTTGCACGTGTCTTCTTTAACAGGATAAAACATTCTCCAGAGCTCTGCTTTATTTTGCATAGAACAGACTAGATTTAGCCAATAAGTCAGGGACTTATGATATACATATACATTTAAGGTATCTAGGGTGAATATTAAGAGAAATCACCTTCAGAATTGGGGGCTCGTCCGGGATCGGAGAGAGAGCGGCCATCACGGGTCCAAGGATTCACCGGTCTGGGTAAGGAGATATTTTATTTTATCTGTTTGCCTGTCCGGTGGGACTTGGCCGTTTGGCCCTGGTTCCGTTCTTTGAGCCATAGACACCAAACGCTCAGGGAGCGTGTTGGAGAATAGAGCAGCTCTGGGAGACGCTCTGGATCTTTACATATATATATATATAGAAGCTTCAGGGAAGCTTGAATACTAATATATATATAGAGAGGCTTCAGGGAAGCCAGAATAATATTTTTCAGGGAAAGATATTATATGTTAGGTTGTTGAACCTGAATACGTTCCGGGAACGTATCGAGACAGTGTCTCTGGGAGACACAGGATTTGTCATTTATAAGGAAAGACAATATCCGGGGCTTCTGGGAAGCCCAGGGGATTTTTTCTCGAGAAGAATCCCGTTCCTCTGGGAGGGACAAATAAAACGTCTCTGGGAGGCGTTGAAGCTGTCTTCAACAAAGACAGTATTTTTTTTTGGGGTTTCAGGGAAGCCCAGGGGGTTTTAGGAAAACCCCCGTTCCTTTAGTGAATAATAAATAGATGTCAGTCTGTTCTGTGTAGAAAACAAATACTTTCCTTTTCTTGCTTCTATCTTTCTATCGCATAGAAACTGTAAGATTTAGAGTATAAGATAATTTGTTTGTGTGATCTAACAAAAGCTTATTTAGTAAGTAGATAAGTTCGTTCATCACGTGATTGTTTTGTTATTTCATTTTGTTATGCCATTTGAAAATATTGTCATATTGTATTGGAGTATTATATTGCTGGTTTGACATATATGGAAACTGTATCTATAATTATATATGACTTGTAAAAATTGCGCCTGCTGACTGTTAATATAACACTGATAACGACAGTTTCATTATTACTGTAAAAATTGACTGACCGATCGTAGGTTATCAGACAAATCCAGATAAATGTTTATTATGTGTATGGTTTGTTTGTCTATAATGGTGGGAAAGCCTTCTTGATAGCCACTATACCTGGGAGTATAAGGTGTAATATACATACACCAAATGGCTTTTCAGGAGGGTTTTTAACCATAAAGAGGGTCTAAGGACCCAGATACATTTAAATGATTTTGTGAATGTGTAAATCTTAGAGACGTGTTTTGTTTATGCTTTTGTGAAATTATACTGAAGGTTTAGGTCTGATGCTGGCCATACATGATACAATTTTCTTATAATTTTCAGTGCGGTTTCCTTGAAATTTACCTTCAGCTATGTAGTACAAACCTCTGCCTAATTGGATACAAATGAATATGTTCAATTTTGACCTCTTATGTGGTTTGTGGTGGATCTAACAGAAAATTGTACGATAAAGAGTTGTCCGGACATGTATGGCCAGCCTTAGAGATATTAGGATACAAGTAAATCTTTTAGTAAATGTTTAGTTGAGTTGATAAAAGTACATGGAAAAAGTGGGGAGAATTGGTTTATTTATGCCCCATATTAGTACAATAGAATAGGAAAAAAAGCTACGTAGAGCTATTAGAAGTGAAAGTGAAAGTCTTTAAATATGTAGATATAGACCACAGCGATTGCCTATAGACAGAAGACGGGTGAGAATTTGGCGTTTTTGGAGTAGCACAGTCTTAGAATTCAAACATTTGCCGTTAATTTAAAGTCACAGTACATGTTAATTGTAAAACAGCAAGTTTCTGATTGGGCTACGAAAACTTTGTAAGGTTTTCAAAAAGCCATAACAGAGCAATGCAACTGGCTCTTTTGATCTGTCTAAAGAAAAGCAGCCTGTCAGCGCGTATTTCCAAGGACCTTATCAGAAGAGGCAAATCAAAGAGTAGGACATTTCCAACATAGGCCCCCCTATAATAATAATATTACCTTACAAATACCCCTGATCACACCTGCACCCCACAGTTTCATTCTCCAAGGCAGGTGTAGTTTTCTTCGTAATGTCAGACAAGCAGAAAATGTTTATGTGTCAGATACATTTAAAACTACTACATTTCCTTACACGAGGGGAAAAGAGGGGGGGTCACTGCTGCAAATGCACTTCTGCATTAGTTCCCTAATTTAGAACAGTTGTAGAATCCCCATACATATGCAATTATTTTTATAGAATTTTTTAGAAGTTTTGCCATTTATACATTTGTGCCCATCTTGTATCAGCGTAGTAATAATGAATAAAACACTATTTTACTAGGAAAAAATATAAATTGCCGTTGTCGGCAGGATATTTTGAAGTTATTTTTTATAGAATTATAGATAATGAAAAATTATATTTGGCAAATGGTCTCCTATGTGAAGGGGAGCCTTCCTGCAAAATTTTGAAAATTGGCTACTTGCCAAGAAAGCGTTCAAATGTCATATCTTTATTCCTGTCATAATTATGGAATTTATTTTTGGACAGAAAGAGTTACCGCAATTAGTGTGACCATTGGACCTTGTTGGCACAGAGCCAAAAGTTTCAAATCAGATTAACTTTTTATCTGATTATAGTTTTTAAATTATGTTTTATGTGTATCCTCTATTAAAAGAGGGGAACCTCTGGCCAGATATTTGTTAGAATGGCACGGGAGGAAAAAAAAAAAAAAAAAAGGAAAAAAAAAAAAAAATTGAATTGAAAATTTTTGGAAAATTGGCACCAAGCCAAAAAGCTTTTTTAGTTCTTTATCTGATCATAGCATGCAAGTGGTATCTGATGTGCCATCTTTACTGACAACCATACCATCCGATGCTACCCACTGTACAGTGATTGGTTTAAGTAGTGTGTTTTTTTTTAAGCGTCCTATTGCACGAGGAGACACAGCCATCTTTGTTTCTTATTTTTCAGTCCAGGTAACTTACCTGGTGTAGAAATGCCTCAGGGCTAAAGTAGACAATTTGATTGTCCGCTCTATAGTTCTCCAGACCATGCAAGAGGGGATGGACACCTGCTCATGGGTCAGTCCCGCTACAATATGTATATGACATATGTAGTCACTCTGTGGAGGCCAGTCAGAGCGAGTGAGTTTATTGAAATGTACATGTATGTGGACACAAAGTGTCACAGGAATTATGACAGTGGTGTCAGGAAAGTGTTGTTTACCTTGGTTTTGTTCTCACAGGTGATAGTAGAGTCAGTCATATAAGAAGTGGGTCTTGCCAGCCCACAGTGGGTCTTGCCCGCCCACAGGATCATTAATTGTTATGGATCCGGACTGCTCCTATCTATAATAACATTTTGAGACAAACCACAGGTCCAGAAATGTCACAAGTAATGTTAAATGCGTTTATATATCTGAAAAATGCTATGGTTGTAGCGCCTGCACTGGGCCTCCCAAATCATGGAAAAATGTTTTGTGTTTATGCAAGGGACAATTGTAAGACCATGGCAGGTGTACTTGCCCAGGAGTATGGTGGTAAACTTTGCCCTATAGTTTTTGTCCAAAGATGGTCGCAGTCCAGGTCTGAAGGCATGCCTGAAGTGACTCTGAACATAGCACATAGCATCTTGTGAGATGGTAATAGGGATGGCTACATCATTTGCCCTAGGTAGGCCCCAGTTTTAAATGGGCTTCTGGTATTGAAAGGTTGTGTTACACCACAGCATGATATATAGGCAGCCATAGAGGGAGCAGAGGATGTTTTTGTAGTTAATTTCCTGCTCCAAGTCAAAAGATCACACATTATTGAAGCTAAAGAAACGCATACTACAGAACATATTTTTAAGGACTTAGGTGATGTTTTAGAAAAAGTTGAGAATCGCCTTTTTCTAAAAGAGGGGAGCTCTTGTGGGTATCCCCGCAGCTAGCGCCCCACTGTTTATTGCCTAGTATTATGGAATAGGACACAGGGGGTGGGAAAGAACATATGAAGTATTACTGACAGTTTAGTGCAAGCATATGTTGCTAGGTGCATCACCTGTATTAGGAGCAAACAATCCAAACATATAAGGCCACACATGAGCATCTCCAATACCCATCAAACCCATTCACACATCTACAAATAGATTTCACATATAGGCCCAAAGCAGGGAAGAAATAAGAGTTCTTTTTAGTCAAATAGTGGACGTGTTTAGCAGATGAGTGCAAGCTTTTAGGACCACAAAAAGGGAGATGCCCACACGGTGGCATGCATTCTCAATCAGGAGATTATTCCTGGATGGGGGTGCCTGCCTTGAATTAGGTTTAATTATGCTCCAATTTTCATATCAAAAATATGCCAGGAACTAGTTAAAATCTTGAAAATAGATTATTATCCGCAGAGTTCAGGTATAATGAAAAGAATGAATAGCACAAATAAAGAGTAATTGAAACTTAAGAATCAAGTGGAACGGAACGAAAAGTTGCTCGCACCTTTTCTTTTCTTTTTACAGGAAAATACCCATCCCTTCAGAGAAGGAGACGTAGTGGTGATGAAGCTGCTGCCCAAAGGAAAGAAACAAAAGGATTTCGCCTACGGCCCAGAGACCACTGTGGTAGCAGTTACCAGGACCGCTGTTTTGACCGAACACAGCCCTACTTGGATCCATGCCACTAGAGTGAAGTTGGTGCGGACAGGACCTGAGCCAGAGGATCCAGAAGCAAGCAAGAAGGTACTAACGGGGGAAGACCGCCCTGACCTTGAACAGGAGAGTCAAGAAAAGGGGGTACTGACAGGGGCAGACCGCCCAGACCCTGTAGAAAATGACTTTTCCAGTTGCACCGGACTCAGGCAAACTATGGCTGCTGATAATCCTGATTCCATTTTCAGTGTTTTCCCTTGTATGGACTGTTACTAACTGTATCTATCACCCAGAAAATTTGGGTGTCATGAGAAGTATATGCGGACCATACCCTGCACATGAGACGCATAACAGAACAAAGAGAGAATTGAGTAATTGAGTATTGAGCATGCTGTAGATGAGAATCCACCCACTTTTCATAGTGAAATGTTACTAACAAAATTTAAATATGCTTATGCTAATAAGTCAGGTTTTGAGAAATGTTGGATATGTAGCAAACTCCATCCAGAAACAGCCCGCATCCCTCTTATTGCTGTCCCTTTGAATATTACCCAGTTTCTTAAAGAGACCTCTGCTACTTTAACTAATGTGTCAAGTAATAATAATATCACCTTCCCAGTAGATGGTAGGAGCCATTTCCCAGACTGGTGTTTCAGCCTGGGAAATAACACGTGTTAACCCTTCCATTTGCAAAAAGTAAATTCTTAATATTACTTCCTGCCAAGTCCAATTAGGAGAATCATGTTCCCTGTTTGATATATCAAGTCCTAGTTTAAATAAGACCATAATGAGTAATTACCAGAATTTCTCTAGAGACATACAAAAAGTACTGGACCACCTTGTGACCGCAGTACAGAATAGACGCCTACAAGAATATATTTCCCAAAGACCGTTTTCACTGGGAAAGAGTATATATGTATGTTGTGGGAAGGAATGTTACCCCTGGATCCCCCTCCATGTCTCAGGATGGTGCTATTTAGCTTCAGTGGTCCCAATTATGGGAGTTGTGGATAATGACAACAATGGGCACGTGCTTGAAGCAGGTGCACATCCAAGATATCCCTTAAGACTTATAGAATCAAGCGAGATCTGTTCAGCAAGGGACATCTGGCTTGGGCCTGGTTTGATATGATGACATAATTGCCCAACACAGAAAGGAGGTCAATAAGTTGCAAGAAGAGGCCCGTAACATTGCTAAAAGCTGGGATCCCTTTGTAGGTATGGGAGGGTTTGGTTTTGGAGGAGTGTTTTCCTGGTTAAAAGACATTGCTATGATGATTATGATGATTTTACTTTTTCTATTATTTTTATATGCATGCTTTAAGCTTATTATGTGCCTAATCGCTAAAACCACAAAGAACCCAGACTCAGCTAGCAGAGGGGGATCTTATGTAAGTTTGTACTTTAACAGAGATGCTGAAAATGTTGACACATTTCTAACAGCTAGACAAGGTGTTCTGATCCAACAAACCCAAACCCCTTTTGATTACCAGGAATATGTAAAGTTTTATAAAGCTAAGAAAGCTAAGTCTACCGTTTAGGTGGGCAGGTTTAGGTCCTTATTTGATTATACTAAGGAAACAAAGGACATTGTCGCCTAACCTGCTATCCCTTCCCAGAGAGGCCTGGTGTCCTCTGATGACACCGTGTAAATGATAAGGAGAAAAATCATGCATGTGTAATTATGATTTTCTAGAGGGGATTGAAGGAGAATGACAGGACCTCTTTCAATAGTTGCTGGCAACCATTTTCTAATGCTTGACCTGTGTCACACCATTTTAAATGTAGCCTTGACTTATAATGACTTAATTCAGCCTAAGGTTACTTTAAGTCTTTAGTTAAACACGAACAATGACCTAAGTAAATCATCCGATATGTTTTTTCAGTGTTTTCACACCTTAGCTAAAGATACATTCTTTATCGCACATTAACTTCCTTTTTAGTTATACTAAGTCTTAGGGTCTAGACAAGGCATATTTTGCAATTTCTAACGAACATTCTGTATTAACCCATTGTTAAACTTTTGTGAGACATGACTCTTCCTGAGAGCACTCATCCCCCCCTCCCAACTGTATTTCCTGTTCAATACTGTGTATAATAGTTACCCCGCTTTGCAAATAAAACTAGAATGTTTTAGACTGAGCAGTGGTTGCACGTGTCTTCTTTAACAGGATAAAACATTCTCCAGAGCTCTGCTTTATTTTGCATAGAACAGACTAGATTTAGCCAATAAGTCAGGGACTTATGATATACATATACATTTAAGGTATCTAGGGTGAATATTAAGAGAAATCACCTTCACGCGCTATAAACAAAAAAAGAGCGTCAATTTTGCAAAAATAACAATATTTTTCACATTTTTTTATATGAAATTCCCAAAAAAAAAAAGTAAAAATCAAAATTTTTTAACATTTTCGGCCAATTTGTTTTATGCTACATATGTTTGGTAAAAAAATCGCAAAAAGCATATTTTGATTGGTTTGCGCAAAAGTTATCGCGTTTACTAACAAAGGGAAAGATTTTTGTCATTTTTGTTGTTTTTTTTTAAACGCGTAATGGCGGCGATCTGCGATTTTTTTTGCGGTACTGCGACATTGCGGCGGACAGATCGGACCCTTGACTGATATTTTTGACACTTTTGGGGTTACCAGTGACATTTCTACAGTAATCAGTGCTATATATATGCACTGTTACTGTAAAAATACACTGGCAGTGAAGGGGTTAACTTTATTTGAAAGGGAGGGGCTGTGTGTGTCCCTAGGGGCATGATTCTAACTTTGATTGGCTGTGGCTTGAGGTGTAGGAACAGTGATCAACGGTCCTACATAGTAGAACCGTATGATCACTATTCCTACACAGGGGAGAATGACAGGCGGCTTGTTTACATTAGATTCTTTCGGATTTTAGGTGCTGAAAGCGGTACCATTATTTTGCATGTAATTCTTAAGAATGAGCAGCCCAAACCAACTATTTACATATATTCTTTATAACATCTCGGGTATGATAAAGTTTGAAACACAAAATCATAACTTATAATATAATAAATAACTATAAATAAGTTAAAGTATGTATGTATGTAAATGTATGTATGTATACATATATTATTTATATATATATATATATATTTTTTTTTTATATACATAAAAAGTACAGTAAAACTGCAGGAAAGGGCACTGGGGGGCAAACTAATGTGAATTTATTTTATTTTGAATTGTATCAGTGTGTTTGGTGTGTTTTACATTTGAATTTGCCGCCGGTTCCACCCCCCTGTGAAGATGTCGCAGGAGACGGAAGGCAGGGCACACAGAGGATCCGGAGGAAGATCCGCCGCCACACCGCCGGGATACATCGCTGGATCCCGGTAACAAGGTAAATAACCCCTCTACCAGGATCCAGCGATCTTTCTAGCGGTACCCCGAGTGTGGCTCGGGGTTACCGCTTTTGGCACTGAAATTTAACCCAGAGCCACGCTCGGGAATACCTCTAGGAAGGTTAAGCCAAAAACTTTTTTTTTTTTTGTTCTAGATAGAGTATGAAAGGATTACAGCTTCTGTTTTTACTGCTATCTGAGGCTCTATTAAGAAGATATATTTCTGACTACATGCCCTCTTTCCAACAGTTTCACTAGAAACCTGTCAAGGGTTTTAGCCTTCCTATGCTCTACTAAAAAAAAATAAAAAAAAAATAAAACAATTTTTTTTAGTTTCATCTGTGTTGCCGCTGGAAGCCTCTATTAACTTCCTGCCTAATAAAACATCAGCAGAAGACAGGAAGAACTTTCTAAAGCTTCATGTAAACTAGCCTAAACTGGCAGCTCTTAAACTTGAGTTTAGGAGCTTTTGGCATTTTTTTGCCAAAGCTCTTAAGCTCAACTCGATAAAAGCAAATGTGTCAACATACACATAGGGTTTTATTTACTAAAGGTGGAGAGTGCCAAATCAGGCTCACTTCTGCATAGAAACCAATCAGCTTCTAACCCCAGCTTGTTCAATTAAGGTTTGCCAAAAAAAACCTGGAAGCTAATTGGTTTCTATGCGGAAGTGAGCCTGATTTTGCACTCTCTGGCTTTAGTAAATAAACCTCATAGTCTTTTAGCAGAGTTTAGGAGCTGCCAAGGTGAGTTCCAACCTCCCTCTTCTGAACGTGGAAGAAAAGCGTTCAAGATAGGAATGTTTTGACCACCAGCCGCTGGAAAACGCAAAGCGTGGCAAAAACCAATTTTGCATTTTCCCGTGGCTGTGGTAATTATAGGTCAGTGTACATTAAGCATAACAGACCACCGGGCAGGGGTTCTAACCCTTCCACACCCAAAAAATGAAAATGTTTTGGCTGGGCACACACTTTTGGACTCATGTAAGAGGCAGTTTGGGATTTTGCTCCTAAAATGCAATAGTGATACTGTGCAAATTGATCTTTAATACTGTATTTTGATTTTAAATTGGGACTTATGGAGTAGTGTTAGCACTATGTCTAAGTTCAACATGCACTATTGCAGTTTGCTTTTGAAAAGCAGGATGTACTATGCTGATGTGTATTCAACAGCTTTTTTCTATATCCAAATCAGCAAGAATGCATTATAAATGCACTGCAAGTGCTTTAAAAACACATTGCAAATACATTACACACAATCCTTTTAATCATGAAAGTCCTGTACAGGATCAGAGGGGTGAACAGCCGGTTCGGAGACAGTCCAGTAAAATTAAGTATGCTTTTATTCAGCAAAAGGCAAAACAAACAGAAAAACAACAGGTTTGTCTTGAAATAAATCCACAGAAGGGTAAAGCACAGTGTTTACAGCAAGCAGGCTTAAAGGCAACTATTAGACAGCTCTAGCCAGAGCTACAGTCTCTCAAAGGCTTGGCTCACCCAATACAGGTCACAGACAGCAATGGAGCTTCCCTCTCAGCGTGCTGGTGTCTCTTCCACTCCTAGCAAACAGCTCCACTCACAGCTCTTCTGATAGTTTCAGACCAGCTGCGTAATAAACAGGCCTGAAAGGGAAGTACCTGCCCTCTATAATAAACCCTCTCTTCAGCCTGACCCAGGCTGACTCTCTACAGTCCCTATAACAAACACTCTAGTAGGTACATTTTGCTTCCTTCTGGATTAAATTCTTGCTTCCCTTTATCCATAAAAAGATTACAGTTTGTATATTTTTTTTTATTTTATGTTGGATTTTTTTTTTTTTTTTTTAGAACAGATGTTCAAAAACCAGGTGTGATTAACTGCAACCCACCCTGCTCTAGAATAAAAAAAAAACAAAATATTCAGTAAAGGTATAAACAATGGTATTTTCATTTGATTTCCTAATTAGATGCAAGTGGTGGAATAATCAGTCCAGGTGGATACCAGCTTAGTGTGGCCATAAGATACTGAATGATAAATTATATGCATAAGGACAGCATGGCTCTTTAAACACTATTTGCAATTTTGTGTATCTTTGTTGTATGCTATACTGAATCACTGTTTTTATTTCCTCATTTTGATGGTGAATAATTACAGTGCATAGTCATCCTGAAGACTAAACTTACAATTCACTATGATGACTGTAGAATTTAAGCAACATTTTCAATAATACAGTACCTAACTTTGGCAGACTAGGTATAATCAATATAACTTTATTTTTTATGCTCATACGACCAATAAAAAATGATAAGTTAAGAAGTTAAAATACTACTGTATATTGTATTTTCTTTTAGTCATTCATTGAAACACAACTGCTGCGTCACATTTCTGCTATTATATTGCATTGGCATATTTGCACATTTTTCCTCTGTTGTATTTTATAATTCACTGCAGAGAGTGTTGTTTTTCACTCACACATGACTGATAGACTTGCATTGAGAGATAGAAAGCATTGGACATTTGGTGTCAACTGTAAGGCTTTATGTACATGGGACGTTTGAAAACCTCTCCTGAACGCTGGAACTTGACAGCTAGTAACCGAAGGTTAAAGCAGCCGTTTTGCTATGTTTACATGCCGCGTTAAGTGTTGTTTGCGTTCAGAAGCGTTTTTACATTGTAAAATGGTTAGAAGTGTCTCACCATTGAAAACACCTATAAACAAAATGCAACAAAGGTGAGTTACCGCGTATAGACGCGTCTGCACGCTGCTACAAGCATTCAGCGTTTTAAATGCCAATAAACTTCCGTCTGAACACATTTTTTTGCTTTAAAATAAATGCCACTATACTCAACTTCCTCTAAACGACTATAAATGACTCAGTGTACATGCACAGATAAGATAGTTTTGAGGAGAGTTCAAGGGCTGCTGAAAAAATGCCCAATTGCTCCTAAACATCTGTTTTTCAGCAGCAGTGTACATGACACCTATGACTTCATGTACATGGAACATTTTAAAACCTCTCCTGAATGCTGGAACTTGACAGCTAGTATCAGCAGCAGTGTACATGAGGCCTAATAAGCATGAAGCAAAAGCTGCACATACATTTTTTTTCATTGTTAACAAATTAAAAGTTAAAAACACTGCATTACTTTAACCACTAAAGGACCGGGCATTGTAATTAAACAGGTGGTCTGTGCACTTTCTGGTCTGGCTGGATATATCCATGTGTGCTTTCATTTATGTATTTCTACACACGGGCTTCTGTCAGAAATTACGGGGCTCCATACAGCCTACAGTATCTCACAAAAGGGAGTACACCCCTCACATTTTTGCAAATGTTTTATTATATCTTTTCATAAGACAACACTGAAGAAATTACACTTTGCTACAATGTAAAGTAGTGAGTGTACAGCTTGTATAATGGTGTCAATTTGCTGTCCCCTCAAAATAACTCAACACACAGCCATTAATGTCTAAACTGCTGGCAACAAAAGTGAGTATACCCCTAAGTGAAAATGTCCAAATTGGGCCCAGTTAGCCATTTTCCCTCCCCAGTGTTATGTGACTCATTAGTGTTACAAGGTCTCAGTTGGGAATGGGGAGCATTTGTGTTAAATTTGGCAGTATGGCTCTCATACTGGTCACCAGAAGTTTAACATGGCACCTCATGGCAAAGGATGTGAAAAAAAAAAATTGTTGCTCTACATAAAGATGGCCTAGGCTATAAAAAGATTGCCATGACCCTAAAACTGAGCTGCAGCATGGTGGCCAAGACCATACAGCGGTTTAACAGGACAGGTTTCACTCAGAACAGGCCTCGCCATGGTCGACCAAAGAAGTGGAGTGCAGGTGCTCAGCGTCATATCCAGAGATTGTCTTTGGGAAATAGACGTATGAGTGCTGCCAGCAGTGCTGCAGAGGTTGAAGGGGTGGGGGGGGGAGTAGCCTGTCAGTGCTCAGACCATACACCGCACACTGCATCAAATTGGTCTGCATTGCTGTCATTACAGAAGGAAGCCTATTCTAAAGATGATGCACAAGAAAGCCCGCAAATTGTTGGCTGCAGACAAGCAGACTAAGGATATAGATTACTGGAACCATGTCCTGTGGTCTGATGAGACCAAGATAAACTTATTTGGTTCAGATGGTGTCAAGCGTGTGTGGCAGCAACCAGGGGAAGAGTACAAAGAAAAGTGTGTCTTGCCTACAGTCAAGCATGGTGGTGGGAGTGTCATGGTCTGCGGCTGCATGAGTGCTGCCAGCACTTGGGAGCTACAGTTCATTGAGGGAACCATGAATGCCAACATGTACTGTGACATACTGAAGCAGAGCATGATCCCCTCCCTTCAGAGACTGGGCCACAGGGCAGTATTCCAACATGATAACAACCCCAAACACACCTCCAAGACGACCACTGCCTTGCTAAAGAAACTGAGGGTAAAGGTGATGGACTGGCCAAGCATGTCTCCAGACCTAAACCCTATTGAGCATCTGTGGGGCACCTCAAATGGAAGGTGAAGGAGTGCAAGGTCTCTAACATCCACCAGCTTCGTGATATCATCATGAAGGAGTGGAAGAGGACTCCAGTAGCAACTTGTGAAGTTCTAGTGAACTCCATGCCCAAGAGGGTTAAGGCAGTGCTGGAACATAATGGTGGCCACACAAAATATTGACACTTTGGGCCCAAATTGGACATTTTCACTTGGGGTGTACTCACTTTTGTGGTCAGCGGTTTGGGCATTAATGGCTGCGTGTTGAGTTAGTTTGTGGGGACAGCAAACGTACACTGTTATACAAGCTGTACACTCACTACTTTACATTGTAGCAAAGTGTCATTTCTTCAGTGTTGTCACATGAAAAGATATAATAAAATTTATACAAAAATCTGAGGGGTGTACTCACTTTTGTGAGATACTGTATCTTAAGTGCAGTAACACATTGCAACACAAACAAACCAGTAAGAATCTAACCTTAACAGGCAAACATAAGAATCCCCAAACATAGGAACCCAATGTGGATCCTAACCACATCTGTCAGCACATCTCATGCAAAAATCTTATTTCCTACATGGCTGGTTTACAAATTTGCACTACAGTTTAAGGTGAAACCTAAAGGTAAAATATATGGGCCAATTAATACCCTTGTGCATTACTATGCGTGCTGCAATACTAAATACTAAATATGAATGACACTATGGGACTGATTTACTAAAGCTCACGCTTCATGAGCTTTACTCTGTAGACTTTGCTCTTTCAAATTGCAACAGTACAGAAGTGCAGCAGGACAAAAGTTTTGAACAGCAGTAGCTGGTTACAGTGCATTTAAATTATTTCTAATTTCCCTAAAGAATTTTTTGTTAACCTTTTTTGGCTGTGTTACTATTGGTGATTGTTTATTAAGTACTGGAGCAATTGTTATTGTGCTGCTGAGGTGTTAAATACTGGCTGTTTTCAAATAGCATATGTAAGAGAGGTGAACTGTTGTCCAAATTGGTGACTAATTAGTGTTGTATTTAAGAAGGATAGCAACTCTGTAGAGTTTTACTCTGTGGACCTTGCTTTTTCCAATTGCAGCAGGACAAACATTCATAGTTTTGAACAGCAATAGTTTGAAAACAGCAGGAGTTTGGAGAGAGCCAACTATCTTTAATTAGTACCTGTGTTTGAATTTAAGAAAATCTTTTTTTAAGTTCAGTGCAATATCTGTTTGGCATTTGTTTTTCATGGTACCTTTTTGGAAGCTGGGATGCTGTCCCATTTGTATGCAGATTCCTAGTCTACGTGACAACATTGCTTGTCTAAATTCCCTGGTTTGTATCCTGCAGTCTGCGATCAAGAGGCTGTGTAAGCCAATTTGTTCTGTTGAGCTACCCTACAAAAGGCCACCTCTTCCTCAAAGATTGCGCAGGGGAAGGGCAGTGTGGACAACTAATATTAAACAATTTTAACGTGTGCTATCTATACCATATAATTAGCTAATTAATTCAGTGATGAATCAATAGGTAAAAAAAATTAATGTGATCAATTAATGAGGTGAATTATTGAAAAAATGTCCATATAGACAATAAAATTCAAACAAAATCAATGTCCTGGTGTTGAACCCAAATAAACATGCACATAAGATACACCACTTCCCAGTGACATGTGTTATTTCCCAGTGCTTCACCCGTGTGAAAAAAATTGGACTCTTACCAGAGTTATATGATCTTTATGTTATAGGAGGTCATATACAGCTCTAGATGTCAAAGCTTAAATGCAGCTACTTGCTCACAGGCGCCGACCCCGCTCAGGTGAATGGATCGCCTACAGCTCAGCCTTAGCACCCGGTTCTCTACTCCAGGAGGTTCAAGTCATATGCCTCGTACACACGCAACGATTGTTGGCCGTGAATTTTTGGCCAACGTCCGATCAGCCGATTTTCGGCTTTTTAGTATGATGCTTCCGACAACCGACTGCGACTTTTCGGCCGAACAAAATCTGGTGTGCATGCTATAAAATTTTTGTTGGCCGTCAACAGAACGGCCGATTTTCCATCAGTGAGTACAGATTTCGGCGGACAAAAATCAGATGAGCAAGACTGGGCATGCTCAGAGAAGAAAAAACACACGGAAAGTAAACCAGCACATGACATCACTTCTGAAGTTGGTTGTTGTTGGCCGAGAAAATTTGTGTGCAGTCTAGAGCACATTTCAACACTGGACAAAAGTTGACGATCGGTCGGTCGATAATCGTTGCGTGTGTATGAGGCAATAGGCAACAGGCTTCCATCCAGCATCAAGCTCTCCACAGCACTGATAGCAAAACACCCATTTTATTATTATTTTTTTCCTGTTTTCAGTATTTGGGAATTTATCAAGGCACAGCAATACTAACTCTTTTTTTCTGATTTTAAGCTCAAGGTATATCTTACATATACAGTTTGAACAACTGTTGGGTCTGGAAAAGTGGGGCCTGTGGACCAAAAACATGTATCTTTTGATGTGACACAGCATAACCCCTATAGTATTCTTTCTGAGCTAGAAGCAGATACAAAGTTTACAAACATAGCTGCTTGTGAGATTGGCAACCCTTTTCTGCACAGGAAGGAAGAGCTTGAGAAAAAAAAATTCCAAAAATACCTGTTTAATCTGAGGTTGCAAACCAGGCGAATGTTATGAATAAGGTTCCTTAACCACTTTCAGACCGGATGATTTGGCTGCTCAATGACTAGGCCCTATTTTGTGATTCGGCACTGCTTGACTTTAATGGACAATTGCGTGGTCGTGTGATGCTGTACCCAAACAAAATTGAAGTCCATTTTTTCCCATATATAGAGCTTTCTTTTGGTGGTATTTGATAACCTGTGCAATTTTTATTTTTTGCGCTATAAACAATATTACAATAACAATATTTTTCACATTCTTTTATATAAGAATTAAAGAGGAGTAATAATATACCCCACTCTTTCTGCGCTTGCAACTAAATATGTAAATGTGGAATTATAATTCAAGGTTCAAAAATAACAAAGCATGATATATGAAAAATGTATAGCAATAACATAAAAATATGCAAAGCCCACACGCACCATAGACACACAAAATAGGAAGCCTCATAGTGAAGTCCATAAAAATAATTTATTAAAGTATATATGGGTCAGTCATAAAAAAATCTTTCATGCATATGAGACAGACCGGGTAAAACTCAGTAAAAACAAATAAATAGAAATAAAGGACCGAACATGGGTAGTGCACCCTAACGGTGTGCACTAGGGTAGAGGAGGACTGGGAATGCCGGCTTCTGCATGAAAGCTTTTTTTATGACTGACCTATATATACTTTAATAAATTATTTTAATGGACTTCGCTATGAGGCTTCCTATTTTTTGACATCCGATACCCACGGAGTCTATATACAGAGATACACAGGAGAAGTCACCAGCAGGAATTGCGGGAGGACCAGCAGCACTGTGCAATCACTGGGAGGAGGAACAAGCTTCCCCTGAGCCTGAATGATTCCCCTGCCGTAAGGTAGGAGGGGATCCAACCTTTCTGGTGAGTTTTTCTGACACACACCCCCCGAGCACTGCGGTGGTCCCTCGCCTTGTCCATTTCAAGCACTACTCTGGATCCGCCTTTGGGCTCCTACCTTTTGGATTCACATCCCTGCTTGGTGTATTATTACACCCAGCATAGACGCACACAGGACTGATCTCTATGGACACTATTAATTGTCATCTTTAATAAGGACTATCAATATTATTATCCCTTTCAGAGCCTGTTTGTTCTTTATTTGTCATTTATTGTACTAGTGTCTATGGTGCGTGTGGGCTTTGCATATTTTTATGTTATTGCTATACATTTTTCATATATCATGCTTTGTTATTTTTGAACCTTGAATTATAATTCCACATTCACATATTTAGTTGCAAGCGCAGAAAGCGTGGGGTATATTATTACCCCTCTTTATTTCCTATTCTATCTTTCTCCGTGGCAGGAGGAGTTTTTTGCAGCTGCATATCTACTTCACATTTATACTTATTTATTATTTATTCATTTCTATAGCTACAATTAGAAATTTGTGGTGCACATATTTATATAAATGTATTAGTTTTAAGGTGATCCATAGGCGCAGGTGCACAAATCCCCCTTTTTTTAGTTTTTTACATTCTTTTATATGAAATTCTCAAAAAAAAAATGTAAAAAACTAAATTTTTTAACATTTAAGGTCAATTTGTTTTCTGCTACATATCATTGGTAAAAAAAATTGCAATAAGCGTATTTTGATTGGTTTGCACAAAAGTTATTGCATTTACTAACTACGGGAAAGATTTATGTCATTTTTATTGTTTTTTTTTTATACTAGTAATGGCGGCAATCTGCGATTTTTTGTGGGACTGTGACATTGCGGTGGACAGATCGGACCGCTAACTGACATTTTTGACAGTTTTGGGGGTACCAGTGACATTACTACAGTAATCAGTGCTAAAAATATGCACTGTTACTGTAAAAATAACACTGGCAGGGAAGGGGTTAACAGTATTGGTGATCAAGGGGTTAAATGTGACCCTAGGGGCGTGATTCTAACTGTGGGGGGGAGCGTGGCTTGTGAAGTTATCCCAGAGACATGTGATCCTGTATAGCAGGATCACATGACATCTGTGATCACTTCAGGGAAAACTACGGACGGCTGTGTTTGCATCAGCCATCCGTCCTTCTCTGTCAGCAGCGGGAGATTGCGAGTGGCCGGCGGCCATCGGAGCTGCCTGTCACACGCACTAGCTTCCCCGCTGACAAGCGGGGGTGGGAACGTGCCTTCGGCGGCGCGCAATTACCCCCTAGCTCCTCCCAGGCGAGCGCCGTACATGTACAGGACTTTGCCTGGGAGAGCCAGACTGCCGCCGTTGTACGGCGGCTGGGGCTAAAGTGGTTAAAGGAGAATTCATCTTCTTGTTGGTGATTCAATTGGTATTTCTTTAGGAAATTATGTGGAAGTGTCAAAGAAATTCGGGTGTTTGCCTGGTGCTGTTATAAGTAGAGATAAAAGGTGCATTTTTAAAAATTGTCAAAAAAGCTAGTGAAGAGTGCAATGTTGATGTTGTTGTGTACCTTGGCACAAATGATTTGTCCCAGAATGATGTGCATTCTGTACAGAAGGATTTTCAGAATTGGAGCCAGGATCATCAACAGTTAGGGTGTACTTTACATTTTTAGTGGTCTTACCTGTGCATAATGGACAACAAGAGAAAGTATTTTGTATAGCAGAGTCTATGTTTGGTTAAAGGATTGGAGCAAAGCTGAAGGTTTTGGTTATATTAGTCATGATGCTATCTGGTGATCTGACATTGAGCTGTACAAGAGAGATAGTCTGCATCCCTCACACAAAGACACTGGGCTTCGTAGTATGGAATTCAAGATTTTTTTGGCTATGCATTTAAAATGAGAAATGGATGCATAGATGTAGTTAATGAGGAGCATTTCTGTCCCCAGCAGGTTGAAACAAATGTGGGGGTTTGTGTTGCTAAGGACTGGGCTGAAGGGTTGGTCACTTCATTTGAATTTTCTGGTGGTAAAAATAAATCAGTAGATAGCAGTGTTTGTCATGTTATGTGTACTAACGCTCGTAGTTTAGGCAACAAGCTTTGTGAGCTGACAGCTCCTATGTCTAGGGATACCTTGGACCTTGTTGCAATTACAGAGACTTGGTTCAAGGATTCAAATGACTGAGAAATAACTATACCAGGGTACACACTATACAGGAATGACATAGTATGGAAGAGGAGAGTTGGAGTTACCGTATATGTTGGAAATAGCATTAATGCTAACATTAATTCAAAAAACAAATGAAATACTTTAAATCCTCTGGATCTGCCTTCCAACCACAAAGGGATCATCCCTTAGAATTATTATACAGACCCCCCAGGACAGACTGAATATTCTTATAACTTGTTGATTGACGAGATAACCTAAATAGCA
Source organism: Pelophylax lessonae (assembly GCF_965119305.1). NCBI lineage: Eukaryota > Metazoa > Chordata > Amphibia > Anura > Ranidae > Pelophylax > Pelophylax lessonae. The sequence goes on from NC_138770.1 coordinate 385,154,572, forward strand.
ATGAAGGAAGACATTTTGATTATAGGTGACTTCAACATGCCTGACATTAACTGGAAATCTCAAACTGATATTAGAAGCATGAGCAGGGATGTAACAGAAGCACTGAATTAGGTTTCTCTAAAATAGTTAGTAAAAAGCCCAAACTGTGGTAATCATATTCTAGACCTAGTACTGATGAATGGGAATCGACTGTTTGATTTTGAGGTGGGAGAGAATTTGGGTTCTAGAGATCACCAATGTCTTTGGTTTGATATTCAAACATCAGTACTGAAAAATCATATACAAAAACAAAAATTTTTAGATTTCAAAAGGACAAATTTTTCTGAAATGGGGAAATCACTAAACAATGTATTGAAAGGTTGGAGTAAAAGGACAGTAGTAATGCCTCGTACACACGCAACGATTATCGGCCAACCCATCGTCCGACTTTTGTCCAGAGTGGTGTTTTGTTGGTTGGAATGTGCCTAGACAGCACACGAATTTTCTCGGCCAACAAAAATCCACTTCAGAAGTAATGTCATGTGCTGGTTTACTTTCCGTGTGTTTTTTCTTCTCTGAGCATGCCCAGTCTTGCTCATCAGATTTTTGTCTGCCGAAATCTGTACTGACTGACGGAAAATCGGCCGTTGTGTTGACGGCCAACAAAAATTTTATAGCCTGCACACCAGATTTTTTTCGGCCGAAAAGTCGGAGTCGGTTGTCGGAAGCATCATATTAACAAGCCGAAAATCGGCCGATCGGACGTTGGCCGAAAATTCCAGGCCAATAATCAATGCATGTGTACAAGGCATAAGTAATCAGTGAGAACTATTAAAGTATACCATCCTGGAGGCAACTCGATTTTATGTCAGTCAAGTTAGTAGGAATAAACAGAAGAAAAAAACAATATGGTTCACTAAAGAGGTAAGTAGGTTAGTAAAGCAAATCAAATAAGCATATAGAAGATTCAAGGAAGCAGGAGTTGTAGCTGACAGGAACAAGTATATGAAAATAGACAAAAGGAGGCCAAGCATATTATCAGTGTTGCCAAAGCACAGCAAGAGAAGGAAATTGCCAAATCTATTAAGAAAGGAGATACAACCTTTTTAGGTACATTAGTGATAGAAGGAAAAAATACAATGGGATCACTAAAATGAAAAATGGGCACGGCACATACTGTATATTGATGGAGACCTGGATGGAGCAAAGCATTTAAACAATTACTTCTGTTCAGTCTTCTCAGAAATAAATTGCACTTACAAGAACACATTGGGGAATCATATTGGTTCTAGTAATGATGGTTCATTTTTAGGATTTCGGGAGACAGAGTTAGCACTGACTGAAGTTTTTTGACTATATTACAAATTTTGGACCAGAGTGGTGTTGTGGACATAGCATATCTTGATTTCAGCAAGGCATTTGATACAGTTCCATATAATGATCTAATACAAAAGCTTTACATGCTAGTACTTAACCCTTGGGTGGTTCAGTGGATATGCAGTCTGCTAAAGGATAGATACAAGCGTATGGTTGTAAATGCGATTCACTCAGAACAGAGAGAAGTCACTAGTGGTGTACCACAAGGCTCTGTACTGGGTCCTGTTCTTTTTAATCTATATGTAAGTGATATAACTAAAGGCTTGTTGGGCAAGGTATGTCTTTTTGCTGATGATACAAAGGTGTGTAATAGGGTTGATATCCCTGGTGGTGTCTGTAACATGGAACATGATTTGGCATTGCTGGAAGATTGATCAAAGCAGTGGAGACTGCAGTTTAATGTTTCTCAATGTAAAATAATGCACTGTGAGAGTACACCACTGGGGATACAGTGTTAGCCAGCACTACAGAAGAAAATGAGTCGGGGATACTTAGTTCAGATGATGGTGGGAAAAGCGAATAGAATTCTAGGATGCATCACTAGAGGGAACACCAGTAGGAGGTTCTAATTCCCCAATATAGATCTTTAGTGAGACCTCATGTAGAATACTGTGTCCAGTTCTGGAGACCTCACTTACACAAAGATATTGATAAAATAGTACAAATCCAGAGATGGGTAACAAAAATGGTGAAAGGTTTGGGGGATAAAACATATTGAGAGTGACTTCAGGAACTTAATATGTACAGCTTTGAGGAAAGAAGGGAAAGGGGAGACATGATCGAAACCTTTAAATACATCAAGGAGGTAAATAAAGTTCGGGGGCACAGTTTTTTTAATATAAAAACAAAATCAAGAACCCGGGGGCATGACCTCAAACTAACTAGAGGAAAGTTCAAAACTACTCTTAGAAAGTATTATTTTACTGAAAGGGTAGCTGATGCTTGGAATAATATGTATACATTTTATTAATTTTTAATTCAATATAAACAAACAAATACAAAATTACTTCACATGTTTCCATTGTGACCTTTCCCCCCCTTTTCCTCCAGTCCCATGAAACCCACCCCCCAATAGCTTTACCCCACTGTCCTTTTGATGTGCCTCCTCTCCTGCTACTTCGTTAACTTTTAACGGACTCTTCAGCCTATGATCATCCCCCTAATCTGCCCCACATTTCTATATATTTATTGGTCTTTTTGAACTCAGCCCAGTTTCTCCATTTATTCAAAAAGCCTTCTGCTTGTTCCTCTCTACTGCCCAAATACTCCATATTGTATATATAATCAATTCTGTTTAACCAGTCTCTAAGGGTAGGGCTCTCTGGATCTAACCATTTCTTTGGTATCACCCCCTTTGCTGTGTTTATCAGGTTTGCGAAGATCGCATTTCTATACTGCTTTTGGGGTATATCTATTTTATAAAATAGGCACCTCCACGAGTCATCTATAACATTTATCCCTGTGATTTCCCTAATAAACTGTTGCACCTTCAACCAGTATTAGGGCAATCCAGCCATATATGGAACATTGTGCCTTGCATATTACAGCCCCTCCAGCACAAATTTGACTTCTCTGGTTGGTGCTTATGTGCTAATTCTTTCGTAGTGTACCATCGCTATATACATTTATAGTTCATTTCAACAGTGTTAACATCCACAACAGTATAATGTACAGCTCTCAGTATAGCATTCACTTTGTGCTCTTTTATACGTGATCCTATCTCTTTTTCCCAAGTTTCAATGAATGGAGGTTTCTTCAGACCAACTATCTCGGTTAACATCTTGTATATCAAAGATATACTATGTTTTATTTTTGTTAGTGGATTACACAGTTTTTCCACAAGGTTCGGATCTTTCCCAGATCTGATGGGTTGAGGCAGAGATCCCACAAAATATTTTACGGAGATATCTCCATTTATTCAATGTCAAATTTCCGCCCCTAGTGTTGAGTTTGTGATATGATCTAATCTTTCCATTGTGTATTATTGTTTAACTGTGTGTTTTTTCACCCAATTTCTAAATTGTTTCTCATTTCCAGGTGCAAAATATTTTGTGCCTGATAGTGGTATTAACGGACAGTTATATTCCCATTTAGCTTGCTTATAGATCGTGTCCCAAACCCTGTACACAACTCTCATCATTTTATGTGTGTCTTCGTGTATTTCTCTATATTTTGGTGGAATCCAAATAGTATTATTTAATTGTGTTCTGCTAAGTGTATTTCTATGTTGACCCATCTTTTTTCTGAGTTTTTTTTGTCCACTCTACCATATGTGAAATTTTACCTGCAGTTCAATATCTTTTAATATCTGGTGCTGCTAATCCCTCCCTGTGATTTTTGTTGTATATTGTCATATATTGTATTCTAGGTTTTTTTCCCTTGCCAAATGAACTTTAAGATCAATGTTTTTATTATTTTAAAGTATACCGATGGAATAGCGATTGGTAACATTTGAAATCTATATAAGATTTTGGGCAGTACTATCATCTTGATTATATTTATTCTACCCAGCCATGAGAGTGTCCGATTCAATATTTTTTTATCTCATTTAGCATGGGTAAATAGTTGACATGATAGAGGCTTTCTAATGATTTAAATATAACAAGTTAAATATATCCCAATATATTTTAATTTTGATTTTGCCTAGGAAAATGGGAATTCCATCTGTATAGCCAGTTCTTCTGTCTTACTTAGCCCAGTATTCAATATTTCTGAATGTATTTGGTTAATCTTATTATTTGATAGTTCCCCATTTTTCTTTAGCTCTTTTATAAAATTTGGAAGGGTTATTCTAGGGTTGGTTATAAAAAACAGGACATCATCTGCATATGCTGCAACTTAATGTTTCTCCAGTCCAACTCTTACTCTCCCTATATCTACATTTCTCCTTATTGTCGCCAGTAATGGCTCTAGTGACAGGACAGACAACAGGGACGAGAGAGAGCAACCCTGTCTTGTCCCATTGTACATTTCAAACTGGGGTGATAAGTTGCCGTTTACCTTTACCGATGCTGTTGGATTCTTAAACAGTGCTCTTATCCATTGGATCATTCTCGGTTCAATGCCTAGATCCTCTATTGTTTCCAGCAAAACCTCCCAGTCCACCCTGCCAAAGGCTTTCTCAGCGTCTATTGACAACAGGAAGGCTGGGGTGTTAAGACCTCTGGATTTGTGTAAGAGCAATAGTGCTCTAATCCTGTTGTCTTTCCTCTCTCTACCTGGGATAAATTCGGTCTGATCAGCATCAATCCACTCTGTCATTAAATCCTTTAATCGGGTTGCTAAGACTTTTGCATATCATTTTGTATCAGCATTTAACAATGCTATTGGTCTGTAACTAGAGCATAAAGTTACATCTTTTGCAGTGATTTTCCTCTCATTTTCCCCCACTCTCCTATTTCATTCATATATGTGTATAGTTTTGGGACTAATATTTCCTTAAACCTTCTGTAATAATGGATAGTATATCCGTCCGGGGCTTAGGCTTTTCCCTGTCGGTGAATTTTTTATTGCCTCTAATATCTCTTCCTGAGTGATTGGTGTCTCTAAAGCTAATAACTTATCTGTTGATATTTTAGGCAGTTTTGATTCCTTTAGATATTTTTTTATCCTTTGTTTTCTATTTCGTTCTACTTTAGGAGATTCCCTTTGCCGCACAGTATATAGGGTCTTAAAATAGCTTTGAAATGCTTTGGATATATCTGTTGTTGAATAGACCATTTCCCCCCCTACTATTTTTTACTTTTTCTATAAAGTTGTTAAATTTTTTTACTCTGTAATATTCTTGCTAAATATTTTCCTGGTTTATTTCCCCACTTTTATCTTTCCCTAGCAACTCTATTAAAATTGCATCTTGGCTCTTCTTCCAACAGCTCTCTTAGTTTATCTCTTTTTAATACTAAGGCTTGTTGTATCTCGCCCACCAGGTTCTTTTTATGTTTCTGTTCTAACATGTGAATTTCTGTTAATAATCTGTTTAAATGAGCAGTTCTTTACTTTTTTTTCCTGGAACCTATTGAGATATGTTTTCCTCTAATATATGTTTTGTGGGCCTTCCATATCTTAGCTACTGGGATATCTCTGGTTTCATTGTCTGAAAAATATTGTTTCAGTTATTTTTATATCCTTTTCCCAATTTCTTCCTCCTGTATCAGATCTTCATTTGATCTCCAGATATTTATCTTTTTCTGAGAGCCTGGGAGTTTTATTTCCACAGTCACTGGGACTTGATCAGATATAGTCATCGTATAGTCATTGTCGCTATTGATGCACTGACAACTGCTTCTAGCAGCCTGTATTCTATCATTATGTAATCCATTCTTGAGTACGTAGAGTGCACCGGGGAATGGTTGGAGTAGTCCCTCGCCCTAGGGTGTTGGGCTCTCCAAGCATATACCAGTTGGTATTAAAATAGCTTATTCCTTAATGTCCTGAGTTGTTGTCCCTTCACCTGTGCCCTTGACGTACAGTCCAGAAGTGGGTCTATGCAGAGATTGAAATCTCCTGCTAAGAGCAATATGCCCGTTTTAAAAATGATCAACTTATCTAATATTTTTTTCAGATACCCTCGTGGGTTTTTTGTTTAGGCAGTGAACATTTGCTAGTGTGCAGTCTATACCCTGCAGTTGTCCCTTCAGAAAGCTTTATCATCCCTCTGGGTCAACCAGCCATTCCTCCAGGGAAACCTCACGTCTCTAGCAAAAACTATTGCTACCCCCTTAGCTCTCTTAGTTGTTGAATCTCCATAATACCAGACAATGTAATATTTTAAATATATTTCCATATTGTATCCTGAGCAATATGTGTTTCCTGTAAAAATAACTATACTGGCAGAGTTTCATCTAAGCTCTTCTAATACCTTGTGTCTTTTAGTTGGCACGTTTAATCCTTTCACATTATATGACCATCAATTCAGGGAGTTCATGTTGTCTTTCCCTCTCCTCTCGCCTCATGCGGATTGTTGCCTCATCTTCTCATACCCAGCCTATGCTGGTCAGGGGAGCAGCTGCAACTCCCATAAATCCTCTGCAACATTATGAGACTCAGTTCGGTAGGGCAGGCGACATCAACCAATGTTACCATAAAGTTAGCACAATATTGTTCTCTCCATAAATCCCTTCCTAACCTTCCATTCCCTCCCCTTCTCCTAATTTCCATTCTCCTCCAAAAACGCTCCCCTCCCCCCCATCCACCCCCTCCCTTCCTCTATCCTTTGTGTGATGTTGGTCTGACTATCTTTTGGTTTTGGCGTAGTTTGAAAAATTACCCATGGGAACTCCCTACCCTCTACTCCTTTACCTCTACTAGCCCGCTTGTGAGCCTCCCTCTCCCTTTCTAGGAAGAAAAAGTATCAGGGCCCAGTTAGGTTGCCATCCAATATTCTCTGATGTCTTCCTACCCTCTCTTGCCTGGCCCGCATGCTCGCCCCCCTCCGCCGCCTCCACCCCTGCAGCCACCCCCGGCACTGCTCTTCTTCTTGTATTATCTCCTCTGTTTCAAATTCATCGGTCCAGTCTGGTATTTTTGTCATAAAAAATTTCCAGTTTCCCAAAAAAGTCCAGTGTTTCCAAGGGGGATCGTAATCTTGCCGTGTGATTGTCCCTTCTGCCTATCAGACAGGCTGGGAAACCCCATGTACTGCATTCCTTGTTTTTACATCAATTCCACCAGTGGTCTTCTTCTTCTTAACTTAGCCTGTGATAGGTCTGTGAAGATCTGTATTTTTGCTTTCATAATTTATATGTAACTTCCTTTTCAGACTCTCGATCACTATCTGGTCCTCTTCATCTTGTGTCGGTTCTGGTATACTGCGTATTCTCAGGTTCTTCCTCCTGCTCCTATTTTCTTGATCTTCCATTTTATAAGCAAGACGTCTATGTTCTGTTTTTAGTCATTGTGGATTGTTGTTAGTTTAGTTTTTAGGGACTTTTCTAAAGCTGCAAGCATGACAGCCATTTCCCCCTTTGTGGGCAGTTGGTCACTTGCTGTTTGCTCTGCATTGCAATCCAGTGTCAACCTCTAAGTTCTAATTTGAGCCGTGGTGGGCAGACCTGGTGACGATCTGTTTTGACCGCTTTTTTCCTTCGCTTCCATTTGTTTCTAACTGATGTTTGGAATAAACTACCAGCAGAGGTAGTGCTACTGTCAACAGTAAATGGCTTCAAACATGCTTAGGACAAACATACAGTAGATTTATAGTCAGACAATAAAGTTTACAAAAAAAAAAAACACAAAACAAAAGAAAAACAAAAAAACAAAATGGGCAGACACGATGGACTACTCAGTCTTTTTCTGCTGTCACCTTTCTATGTTTCTTTGATGCTACTGCTCAAATCCGTGTTTCCTGGCATTTATTATACTTTACATAACTGTCGGTAATTTGACAGAGCTGGTATTCTAATTTAAGATGTTGGTTCAGTGTATGCACCACAATGCACATGAATAATGTTTTAAAATGGATTTATCAAGGCAAAATCCTAATTTGTAAGCATGCGTGATAGCTATAAAATTTGTGCAAGTTGGCCTTAAAAAGTAATAAAATCAGTATAAGTATACAAATCCAACATAACTTACTTAAATCTAAAAAATGTTCGCAGAAATTATAGTGGATGTTCATAAGTATAGTAGCTGGCTAATAATATTTTGCCTAGTTTTGGCTCACCGGTTCAGCACATGCTGGATTTGTTATTAAATCTCAATGTGGACACCAGTGGTGTTAGAATGACATCCTGGTGCATGAACTGTCACCTGAGGCTAATATTGGAAGCGCACGATGCCCAAAGCAATTTTAAGGGTTTCTGATTATTGCAATAGCCGTACTGAATTTGTTTAATCTGTATGTGCAATAACGGTAGTATTCACAACTAACAACTCCCAAACCAACTTAGGGAGAGAGGCAATGACAGCACTCATTATTAAGGTGTTTTAAAATGTTTTTTCCAATCCAAATAATTTTGGATAAGTCGTATTTTAGAAATATTTAAATCCATGTAATCTAGATTTTTTAAGTTTTCTATATTGTTTAAATGTGTTACTTTAAAAAAATAACAGTTGATCATAGACATTGTCCAATTTGTGTGCAAACTATGTACATTTTCTACAACAACCATGATCTGCATATACTGCCTAAAGAAGAATGAAGAGCTAGTGATAGTACCCCAAAGTCTTAGGCGTGTTCGTTAAGCATGTTTAAAAATGTGAATCTCCCTAGCAGGGACATAAACAGCAACATTAAGTCAAGAAGTAAGTACAAAAATAGCTCTTTTATTTTTGGTACATGTTGCTAAAGTCAAAAGCACGATGATCTATTGATCATATGAAGAAAAGCAAGAAATGCAAGAAAATTAGAGACATTTGGGGGAAACCCACCCCTTACTTCCAGAAAAGTATACACACCTGCCATGACGTTAGCAGTACATTAGGATAATTCCATATTCATCCATTGGCCATTTGAATTGCATGTACTTTGTGCACACTAAAAGTGGTTTTTAGCTTGTGTTACAATTGGTGTTTACCTTTTAAAATTTGTTTTAATCATGCCTGTTTTCTTAGTATTGATGTCTCTTCTATGAGAATCCTTTTGAAAACCTTGCAAAGAATTGTCTTTGTATTTATTATGTTTTTTTTTTACATATCTTGTTGATGTCTTCATTTATTTATTTATTTATTTTTTGGGGGGGGGGGGGCTGTTTTACGTTTTCTGTGGACAGGTACATCTGTCACTATTTTGAGTGTTTGTGTGTCTTTGCCATAGTTAATAATTATAACAAGGACCCCAAAGCATAATTCTGAAAAAACAAAACAAACAATTTACACAAGTGAGATAGACATATTTATGTATCAATTTTTCATAATTCTATTTTATTTGGAGTCTATACTTTACATATTCAATTCATATTTTTTGCAACAAGTTGTTCTCAGCACGTAACATTTTCCCCAAAATGCACTTCAAACCCCTGGTGCTATGTACAAGACAAGGCTCCATGCCATTATACATTGTTTAGGACAGCTAACCCCCCCCCCCTTCCCCTTTCACGTTTAAAGAACCTGGTCCCAATGTTCCATAAAGGCCTGCCGCACATGCGGTTTATAGTTACATTTAGCTTTTTTTTTTTTTATAAAGAAAGGCAAGGGTATACAAACACAGTCATGTATCTAACAACACAGGCACAGCTCAGTATTAGTACAAGGGCATATTATGATGCATTTAGCTGACAAGTGGGATGTCAAAACCTTAGTGGTTGTCGCACTTACATATATGTGATTATTGTACACATATGCATGATCATTGCATACCTACTGTAATTGTGATAGCTCCAGGAAGAACCAGGAAATATGTCAGCATGTCTGAGCATGTGATCAGCAATGGCATGTCACCCATGGGAAATTCTAGGAAGTACATGAAGCTTTTTTTTTTCTCCTTACACTGCAATAGTGTTGTTTTTAGCTCATGTGAACACACATGCACCATATCGACACTTTTAGGGTCAGTCACATTATCTGTGCTAGTCATTTGATGAATAGGGATGATCGAACTTTTGAAAAGTTCGGTTCGACCAGAACACCCGAACTTCCCGAAAGTTCGGCCCGGATTTCAGAACCCCATTGAAATCAATGGGACCCGAACTTCGGTAATCAAAAAACACCATTTTGAAGCCCTAAAACCCAATAAATGCCCCTAAAAAGTGCCTAGGGTTCTGGGTCATGCCCCAGGGTCTATTAATCACACAAAAAAAGTTCTTAAAAATTGTCATTTTTGATAGAGAGCCAATTATTGAAAAAAAAAAGAGATTTCTTAGGATTTAGTGTCTGGGGGGGGGGGTCTAAAAAGTGTACTTGTGAAGTTTCAGCAATGTAGCATGTCCAGAACCAGAAAAAAAAGTTTGTTTGTATTAGAATTGTAGTAGAGCAGGATAGTGGCTTCGCTATTTTCACACCCGGCTTTTTGTTGCAGGCGTTTATAGGGCTTTTTTGTGGACGTGTTTGGAGGCAGGCATGACATCTGAACTTCTGTGTAGGGGTATATATACACACACACATGTATGTATATATACACATATATAGGTGTGAAAGTAGCAGAACCCTATGCTTGCGCTAATGAAATAATTAACAGGCATAGGACTTCGCTCCTATCACACCTATATGTGTGTATGTGTATAAATACATATAAGTGTGTGTGTATATATATACCCCTATACAGAAGTTCAGATGTTATGCCTGCCTCCAAAGACGCCCAAAAAATGCCCCAAAAAAGCGCCTGCAACAACACACCTGGGCGCTTTTGTAGCAGGCGTTTTTTTGGCCATTTTTTGGGCATCTTTGGAGGCAGGCATTACATCTGAACTTCTGTATAGGGGTATATATACACACACACACACACTTATATGTATTTATACACATACACACATATAGGTGTGATAGGAGCGAAGTCCTATGCCTGTTAATTATTTCATTAGCGCAGGCATAGGGTTCTGCTACTTTCACACCTATATATGTGTATGTATATATATATACATACATGTGTGTGTATATATACCCCTACACAGAAGTTCAGATGTCATGCCTGCCTCCAAACACGTCCACAAAAAAGCCCAATAAACGCCTGCTACAAAAACGGCCAGGTGTGAAAGTAGCGAAGCCACTATCCTGCTCTATTGCAATTCTAATAGAAACAATCTTTTTCTACAGAAACTAGATTATTAAATCTAACTATAGTGGAAAATAGTACCCTAACTACACTAGATATCCCTTTCCTCACACTAATAATTGCTAAATGACACTTTGAAGCAGGAGTAACAGAACTGCTTCCACTCTCTTCCACGTCCCTGTATTACAATGCTAGAGATTTGGCGGGGCTTTGTTATATACTGGGGGGCGTATTCACTACTGATTGGCTTTTACTGATGGTTCTGGTCCAATCACAGGCTTTTAAAGCCCAGTTCCTGTCCCATTGCATTTTGGTCGGTTCTGGTTGCCAAATTCCGAACTTTTTCAGCAAAAAGTTTGAAATTCCGCCAAAGTCAATGTTCGGGTCGAACCGATGGTCGACCCGAACCGTTCGATCATCCCTATTGATAAACTGTCACTCAATTATGAGGTGGGATTCATTCAGCAAATGAACATCATATAAGGAATGAAATGGAGCCACTATTTCACAGCAAACAAAAGTGATTAAAGTGGAGTTCCGGCCTCAAATATATTTTTTAACTAAAAATACCCCTATAATACTAATCCATCGCCCTTTACAGAACCGCTATTCTCATACTTACAAGGTGTATAGTATTGGATTTTAGTGAAAATCATACTTTTAAAAACGCTGTCTGAGCGCGGCCATCTTGGATGTGGGCATCTGAGGCCGCAGTGTAATCTGCTGTGTTCTTCTTCCTGATTCCAGGAGTGTTCTGGGAGTTCTTCCTGATTCCAGCCTCCTGTGAGTGATGACAAACAGCTCCCAGGATGCAATGCAAAGGCAGAAGTGATGTCGGGGGGGAGAAGGAGGAAGTACAATCAAAAATGCCCTGAAAATAAGGTAAGGGAGCCCCGAAAAAAATTGAAAATGCCCAATTGTTGATTAGCATAGCGAGCACTCCAGGAAGTTGCAAAATAGGCCAGAACTCCACTTTAACACACATCTGTCATGGTAAGATATTTACTAAAGTGTTCCAGGTGCTAGTGCAGAACAGTTATACTTGCATCTTGTCATCAGTGGTGGTTGTGCATGCATATTGCAACTTGCACTGCTAGCAAATAGATTTACACACCTGGTGCATGTAATTCATTATGTTAGTGAAACAGCTGCACAGCTGCACAGCTGCACAGCTGAATGATGCTGAGTTTTATTGAAACAAAGCTGGGATGACATAAAATGATAATGAATGACATTAACATTGAATGAAACTGAGGCAGGCCATACATTATGCAATTTTCATTCCTTCAACCACAGCCGTAGCCATTATTGATGGGGGAATCCCTCCTTCTGACAACGAGGGGTTTCTTCTTTGTGTGGATGAGGGAATCTTTTTTTTTTTTTTCAACAGCTTTATTGGATTAAGTAGAGAAAATGTACATACAATAATAATGGTAAAGGCAAATAATACAGATAATGGGGTACTTTGACGCAGCAGTGGGCTTGAGCACGATATGGCCATATAGTGGGACCAAACCCCCATTTTTATTTATGGATTGTCTTCAGATTTGGTAGTTATTTCTTTTGCATTTGCGCGCTATTCTTTTTTAATATACATGTCTTTTGGTTCATAGCTGCAGCAGCTTTAGAAATATATGGGTATGCTCCCCCAAATTTTTTGCCTGTTTATTATGTATTCGGTCTGACCAGACTATCGTGGTTGAGCAACCCTCCCCACCCCCCCACACACACCTGTACTCAATCAGTGTCCATCATCAAGTGGATATAGGAGGAGTCCCCTGTAGTGCATTTGCACATCCTTCCCAGCAAGGAGTATTATCTCCAAGGGTTAGAAAGGCTGGATTCATCTCTTTTTCATGGATAGTGTAGGACCCACTGATAATGGGGTACTTTGACGCAGTAGTGGGCTTGAGTACGATATGGCCATATGGTGGGACCAAACCCCCATTTTTATTTATGGATTGTCTTCAGATTTGGTAGTTATTTCTTTTGCATTTGCGCGCTATTCTTTTTTAATATAAAATAATACAGACTTGGGTGGCCAGCTGGGAACCCAATAATGTACATCACATGTATATCATATAAAATAAATCTTCAAGGAGAAATAGAACAGCAAACAACAGGAAATAAAGTATCCACTTATGCAAAGTTAGAACATTATATGACCAATATAGGACTGCCTTACGAGCATGGTTAGATAGCCTGTCCTGAGTAAACAATGGTCTAAGTGAAATAACATTGTGCCTGACTTGACAGGTAGAAGTGACCGTTAATTGGTATAGGAATGAGCAGCGCATTCCTAATATATTGGATGGGCAAAGGCTCAGCAGATGGACTGTAGGTCAAGCTTTAAGGTAGTGTAGGAAAGGTATAACTGTTGTTTGTATGAAGGTTGGTGTATGGGAGCTCCCTAATTTTAGGATGCCTTAGGGAGTTAAATAAAGCGGGTCAGATGAGCCGTGGTAAGGGGTAGGGACACAGGGTCACATAGAAGGGAGCTTGGGAGTAGGCAGGGCCCATAAGGGAGGGGTGAGGTGATAGGGAGGACTCAAAATAAAGGAAAGTCAAGGATAGCAGGATAGGGACAAAAGAGGGAGAGAAAGGGAAGGGGAACCTTTCCTCCTCCACCGTCAGGTGTTGAAATACCTTTGTTTTTAGTCATCAGTAGTTATAAAATGTTGCCAGCAAGACCAGGTTTTCCTGAATTTGTCGGATGTCTCCCTGGCTTGGAGTACAAGCGACTCCATTTCAGCTGTTTTATGTATGCATCAAAACCAATCTGCTATGGTCAGGGTAGAGGTTGTACCCCAGTATATTGGGACACACATCTTGGCCGCATTAATAAGATGCATAGTAAGCGACTTAAAATATGGAAATTTTGGGAGGGAAGTGTGTTGAAGAAATTGAGCTGATGAGTATTCAGATTAATAGGTAGTGATTTGGGCAACAAGGCAGTGGACTTCCTTTCAAAATGGTTGAATCTTTGGACATGACCCCCATATGTGTAAAAGGGAACTGATCTCCACATTGTATCGCCAGCTATTGGGGAAATGCACAGGGGAGATTTTGCAAAGTCTTAAGGGGGTTCTTTACCATTATGATAGGATTTGAAAACCGTTTTCCTGTGCCAAAACATTTACCGATCCAGTGTGAATGTATGTGTAAATGCGTTCCCAGTCCTCTCCCATAAGATGGGGAAAGTTCCTGATCCCATGTGTTGCTCGCTTTAGTGGATTTGGGCTGGTGATCAGAAAACATTATGGAGTATAAGTCTGAGATTAAGTGCCGGTTCACACTTATGCGATGCGGGAAGGCTGCGAATTCGCAGCCTGTTCCCGCATCGCACACGCACCCCCGGCAGTTCACACTGCCATATGCGATACGCTGGGGGTGTCAATGTAATCTTAACGACACCCCCAGTTTGATCGCATATCGCAGTGCGATCGTGCAGTTCGCAGTGCGATCGTGCAGTTCGCACAGGATCGGATCGCACAAGTGTGAACCGCTGTGCGATCCGATCCTGATGCGGCAGCAAAAATGCCTCCTGTGCGTGTTTGCTGCGGGTGCGATGCGAATTTAGCCATACAAACTGTATGGCTAAACTCGCACCGCACAGCTGATCGCATGTAATGTCGGAGCAGTGCGCTCCGACATTACATGCGAACCCCGCACACGCAGAAGTGTGAACCGGGGCTAAATGTCTCTGGGGTTCCTTTTGTGTGCAGAGTGTTTCAAAAAGGGGAATGTTGTCTTAACCAATTAGGAAGAAGTTTTGTGGTGCCTAGAAAGTGTCTTATTTGTAAATATGTCCAGAATGGAAATGTTTGGCCTTTCATGCTGGAAGAAAACGATGATTTGGACAAGAAAGAGTCTTTAGTGAAAAAATGTTCTGCTTGAATGTGTGGATATGGCCATATTTCAAAAAGAAACAAATCTGAGATACCTGAAGGGAAATCCAGATTGGGTCTGAGAGGGGATAGAGGACCAGGAGAGGAGGAGTGGTGGTATTTTTGACATGCTGACTTAAAAATGTGTAGTGTGTTGCCAATGAGAGGGTGAGACTTACATAACGTTGGAATATGCCTAAAATCTATCCAAGGTAATTGGTGTAAAGGATTTGAATAGAAAAAGAGTTCAAGTTGTACCCATGCTTTGACGAGGAGTGAATATTCCAGTCTACTACCCTCAATAACTGACAGGCCCAGTATTATTTAGTGATGTCTGGAAAGCCAATACCACCCTTTAATTTGGGAATCGCATCTTGCCCGAAATAAATTTTGTGCATGTACTCCGGAGGGAGGAGAGGAAAGTGGGTGGAAGCTTGATTGGAACAGTTTGCAACACATATAATATTCTGGGTAAGATATACATTTTAATGATTGCAGCTCTACCAAACCATGAAAAAAGACCCAAGGACTAGGGTTGAGCGAACACCTAGATGTCCGTGTTCGACGGGTTCGGCCGAACTTTAAAAAAAAGTCCGGGTCCGTGTCCCGGACTTTTACCGAACTTTTCCCGGACACCGAACCCCATTGAAGTCAATGGGGACCCGAACTTTAAGGCACTAAAATGGCTCTAAAACACCAAAGGAAAGGGCTAGAGTGCTGCAAATGGCAGCAAAACGTAATTAAGAGCATGGCAAGTGCTCTGCAAACAAATGTGGATAGGGAAATAACTTAAAACAACAAAAAAAAAACAGAAAAATAAAACAATGTTCTTCTTCATCTCTGAAGGACGAGGCCCATATGGAGTAGGAGGGAGGTTGAGGTGGTGGTGGATGTGGCGGTGACATAGGCGTGCGCACAGGGTGTGCTGGGTGTGCCTGGGCACACCCTAATCACCTAGGGCACATAGCATTGCCAGTGAGGAGATGGGAAAGATCTCCCTGGGACCTGCTCTGCTCTATTTCTCCTTGCCTACAGGTACATGGCCCCGATACATTACTCTCCCTGCTGGCAAACACATGCATGTGTATTTCAACTTTGGGGTGCACACCTTAATGCAATAGGCTGCGCACACCTATGGGCGGTGTAGGTGGAAGCGGCGGTGGAGGAGGACCAGGGCCGGATTAACAGCATCATGGGCTTGGTGCTGAGGATTTTGAAGGGCCTTAAGGGCCGTGCCTTGCCATGCACCCAGAGGAGGAAGGGTGCAGCCATGCATGCCTAATTCAACATGGGATGCTGTCTCTGAAGCCCATAAACACATCCATGCATCGCCAACTGTCCCTCCTTGTCCGGCCTTCACGCTGTGTGGGGAGGTTCTGAGGGTGCTGCCTGGGGAAGCGAGCATAGAAGCCAGACTTCTGTGTTTACAAGTGACAGAAGAGCGGTAACAGTGAATATGGCCAACCCGGGGCCTATATAAAAGGTAGGGGCCTGGAGCTGCAGCTCCAATAGCCCCTACATTAATCTGGCCCTGAGGAGGAGGACGAGGTAGCCAACACTGCTTCTTTTCAAAAATTTTAAATGAGGGTACACCCCAAAAGAGTGAGAAAGAGCAAAAATGGAACAATGGGTGGGTAAGGTCGGTATCCATTGCTATTCTGCATAAGGTACGGAAAAGTCCCGTGGGATCCATGCCTGGTTCATTTTAATGAACGTGAGCTTGTCCACATTGTCTCTGGACAGGCGGCTGCGCTTGTCTGTTATAACGCCCCCAGCCGTGCTAAATACCCGTTCAGATAATACACTGGCTGCAGGGCACGCCAGCACCTCCAAGGCGTAAAGGGCAAGCTCAAGCCATGTGCCCAATTTGGAGACCCAGAAGTTGAAGGGGGCAGACCCGTCATTCACTACATGTAGGCGTGTGCACACATACTGCTCCACCATGTTGGTAAAATGCTGCCTCCTGCTAAGACGTTCCATCTGAGCTGCTGGTGCTGCTGTTTGTTGTGGCGTGCTGACAAAGCTTTTCCACATTTCGGCCATGCTAACCCTGCCTTCTGAGGTGCTGGCGGTGCCCTGGTTGCGTTGGCGACCTCCTCCTCCTCCTCCTCTGCCTTGTGCTTCCACTGTGGCCCCGCTGTCAGATGGGAATGCCAGCAGCATGGCGTCTACCAGCGTGCGCTTGTACTCGCGCATCTTGCGATCGCGCTCCAGTGAGTGAATTAAGGACGGTACGTTGTCCTTGTAACGGGGATCCAGCAGCGTGGCCACCCAGTAATCAGCACAAGTTAGAATGTGGGCAACTCGGCGGTCGTTGTGGAGACACTGCAGCATGTAATCGCTCATGTGTGCCAGGCTGCCCAGAGGCAACGAAAGGCTGTCCTCTGTGGGAGGTGTATCGTCCGTGTCCTCTGTATCCCCCCAGCCACGCACCAGTGATGGCCATGAGCTGGCCTGGGTGCCACCCTGCTGTGAACATGGTTCCATCTCCTCCTCCAGCTCCTCCTCCTCCTCATCCTCCTCATCCTCCAGAACTGTGCCCCTGCTGGACAATTGCGTCCCTGGCGTTTGCGTGTGCAGGAACCCACCCTCGGAGCCCCTTGCGAATGACTGCCCTGAAAGCCTTGGAAATGTTACCTCTTCATCCTCCTCCTCCTCCTCATCCTGTGCCACATCCTCTTCCATCATCGCCGGAATTGTTTTTTCAAGGAGGCATAGAAGTGGGATAGTTAAGCTGAGAACGGCGTCATTGCCACTGGCCATGTTGGTGGAGTACTCAAAACAGCGCAACAAGGCACACAGGTCTCGCATGGAGGCCCAGTTAAATTAAATAGCGGAATAGAAAATATGATCCAAAAAAAGTGTATGTATATCACACGTACACAACCACACTGGGCCCCAATTACTATTGTTTGTACCCCTAAAAGGCTAGATGAGGAGTAGGGGGGGTATGGAACAGGCAGCACCCTCAAACCTTCAGAAGTATGAGATGAACCCCAACAACTTGGAAAGGTGGATCTCTCTCACACGTACCGACACAGACTATCCCCCAATTTAACTGATCCCCAAAGGTTTTTGATTAAATAGCGGAATAGAAAATATGATCCCAAAAAAGTGTATGTATATCACACGTACACAACCACACTGGGCCCCAATTACTATTGTTTGTACCCCTAAAAGGCTAGATGAGGAGTAGGGGGGGTATGGAACAGGCAGCACCCTCAAACCTTCAGAAGTATGAGATGAACCCCAACAACTTGGAAAGGTGGATCTCTCTCACACGTACCGACACAGACTATCCCCCAATTTAACTGATCCCCAAAGGTTTTTGATTAAATAGCGGAATAGAAAATATGATCCAAAAAAAGTGTATGTATATCACACGTACACAACCACACTAGGCCCCAATTACTATTGTTTGTACCCCTAAAAGGCTAGATGAGGAGTAGGGGGGGTATGGAACAGGCAGCACCCTCAAACCTTCAGAAGTATGAGATGAACCCCAACAACTTGGAAAGGTGGATCTCTCTCACACGTACCAACACAGACTATCCCCCAATTTAACTGATCCCCAAAGGTTTTTGATTAAATAGCGGAATAGAAAATATGATCCCAAAAAAGTGTATGTATATCACACGTACACAACCACACTAGGCCCCAATTACTATTGTTTGTACCCCTAAAAGGCTAGGAGTAGGGGGAGTATGGAACAGGCAGCACCCTCAAACCTTCAGAAGTATGAGATGAACCCCAACAACTTGGAAAGGTGGATCTCTCTCACACGTACCAACACAGACTATCCCCCAATTTAACTGATCCCCAAAGGTTTTTGATTAAATAGCGGAATAGAAAATATGATCCCAAAAAAGTGTATGTATATCACACGTACACAACCACACTAGGCCCCAATTACTATTGTTTGTACCCCTAAAAGGCTAGATGAGGAGTAGGGGGAGTATGGAACAGGCAGCACCCTCAAACCTTCAGAAGTATGAGATTGTGTTCACTGTACCCCACAAAGATTGAGTTCACTGCACCCCACAATGATTGTGTTCACTGCACCCCACAAAGATTGTGTTCACTGCACCTCACAAAGATTGTGTTCACTGTACCCCCCAAAGATTGTGTTCACTGCACCCACAAAGATTCTGTTCACTGTACCCCACAAAGATTGTGTTCACTGCACCCCAAAAAGATTGTGTTCACTGCACCCCAAAAAGGATGTTGTTCACTGCACCCCAAAAAGGATGTTGTTCACTCCACCCCAAAAAGATTGTGTTCACTGCACCCCACAAAGATTGTGTTCACTGCACCCCAAAAAGATTGTGTTCACTGCACCCCAAAAATGATTTTGTTCACTGCACCCCAAAAAGGATTTTGTTCACTGCACCCCAAAAAGGATGTTGTTCACTCCACCCCAAAAAGATTGTGTTCACTGCACCCCAAAAAGATTGTGTTCACTGCACCCCACAAAGGATTTTGTTCACTGCACCCCAAAAAGATTGTGTTCACTGCACCCCAAAAAGGATGTTGTTCACTGCACCCCAAAAAGGATTTTGTTCACTGCACCCCAAAAAGATTGTGTTCACTGCACCCCACAAAGGATTTTGTTCACTGCACCCCACAAAGATTGTGTTCACTGCACACCAAAAAGGATTGTGTTCACTGCACCCCAAAAAGATTTTGTTCACTGCACCCCAAAAAGATTGTGTTCACTGCAGCCCAAAAAGATTGTGTTCACTGCAGCCCAAAAAGATTGTGTTCACTGCAGCCCAAAAAGATTGTGTTCACTGCAGCCCAAAAAGATTGTGTTCACTGCAGCTCACACACAGAAAAATGGATGTGGATCGCTGACACCTGCCTATCTCCAATCCCACACCACACAGCAATATCGATTGTAGTTTGTAGAACACAGTTTCCCTAAAATTCAGCAGACTCTGTCCCTAACAGGATTGAGAAGAGATCGTAGATCAGGATTGAGTGCAGACCCCACCCCCCACACAGCAATATCGATTGTAGTTTGTAGAAGACACTGACCCTATAATTCAGCAGACTCTATCCCTAAAATGCCTACAACTCGCCCTGCCTAAACACTCCGACCTGTCCCTCAATTCTATCCGGACACAAATGGTTTTTTCCTGCCTATCTTTCCCTAATCAGCAGCCAGCACGTTGATGTGTGCTCTGTCCCTGAATCTAAGCAGCATAATGACGCCGCTGCGGCTGCCTCGAACTTATAAAGACTTGGTCACATGCTTCAGACGGCCAATCACAGCTACTGAGACATTTGCAGGCATGGCTGGGATGGCTTAAGGCACACCAGTTAAACGATTGTTGATTGGCTGTTGAAAGCCCGCCATGAAAAGAGCGCCAAAGCATGCAAAACCCGGAAATAAAACGACCGAACACGGATTTTTACCCGAACATACAGTAAAGTGTCCGTGTCCGTGTTCGGGTACAAAAAATCCAATTATTCGGTACGAACACGAATAATACAGTCCGTGTTCGCTCAACACTACCAAGGACCAGTTTTTTAAATCACGTTAAATGTTTTGAATGATTGGCAAGAAGTTTTTAGTGTAAAGATCTGATAACATAGAGGGAAGTTGAACACCTAGGTATGTGATTGCATCCTGCGTCTAACTAAAAGCAAAGTTGGACTTACATTGTTTAAGTAAGTCTGGATTCAAGGGTACATTTATAGCTTGTGATTTCAAAAAGCTGATCTGTAGGTTACTCAGGTCTTTGAACATAGAAAAGTCCCTAAAGTGGTTTTTAACCCACACTGCTAAGTTGCTATAATCCTCTTTGTTTCCCAATGCTAGGTGCTTCTGTCACTCTTTTTTTTTAAATGCTGGCTTTACTTGATTTCAGAGCGCCGATCGGCTGTCACATGACCTCTCTCCTCTCCCCACCTGACAGCTGCAGTGGGCAGAGCCAAGATTCTCCCGCTGACAATCAGACTGTTTATCTCAGCGGTAGATCGATCCGCCAATCCCCCGCTGAGCAAGCGGATGGAAGCTGTGTCTCTGCGCTTTGTGCGGAGACAGAGCTGTCAGGTCCCGCTGTTCTCTATGGGGGAATCGGAAGGGAATGGACCGTCTGTCTGTTCTCATTCGATCCAATCCGATCCGATCCGATCCGCTGTATGGATGGAAAATAGGGTTTCCATCCGTCCAGATTTGACGGATCAGATAGGATCGGATGTCAGTGGACATGTCTCCGCTGACATCCGATGCCCCATAGAGATGCATGGGGCACCGTTCAGATCCGCCAAAAAAACGGACAGGGAGATCTGAACGGTCCACCTGTGTGAAAGGGGCCTAACAGTTACCTTTTTGCTGAAATGTCTGAGGTTAGAAAAATGTTAGCAGGCAAAAAAGCCTTCCTTACTACTTCCTCAGGGATACAAAAATAGTTTTTGTAATTATTTTTACCAATATCTACATGACTAAAAAGAAACAACTGTGATCATTGATGAAATTGGCAAGAATTTAAAATGAATTTTCTTGACAGCCCATACATACCTATGCTAGGCTACATTTTTTTTTAAACACCACACAAAGTTTCAGCATCTACTAAAATATTAGTAAAAAGTATTTTTTGTGCCTTTGCAAAGGTAATAATGTGCCTTGTGCAAGATATTAAATATTAATTTTAGCCAGCACACCAAGGATCATTTAGCAAGGTTTCTGGCCCCCACAACTATTAAGATAAGCTGCATGTGAACATTAATGCATTTGATTGTTGCTTTAATATGACTTGGATATTGAGTTATTTTTTAGTGTGTCATTGGCGGGATTCTGACGTCATATGAAGTCAGTGGAGGGGTGTGCGTCACTTTTCTTTTCAATTCTGATTGGTGTAGAACACTTTTTAAATTGTGTTGCACAATTGTTCACATTTATTGCATGTCTAACGAAGGGGCCCTGCGTGGCTGTGACACATTGCGCTATCTCCTTTATGATTTGATCATTCGTCAATAAAAAATCATGGACATAATTCAATGATCTGTGGTGTGCTAGTGAATATGTGCATTTGATCTGTGATGTCTCCCGTTCCAACTGGTTGTTGCTTCAGCACCCGTCACCCGTCGCAAACTGAGTGACATTTCTTGTGCAAAATATTAATACCCATTATGTTCACTTGTAGCCATTGCCCTTGAAGTTGGCATCAGGTAAAGCACCCCTGTGAGATCCTTTGCATTATATCATATAGGTACATTTAAAGGGGGTCATTAATTACTGGTCTATTCAGAAATAAGAAATAAGCAATCTTTTTTTGTGGTGAGCTTTACTTGCGCAGATTATGCTGTACCCTATACATGAAAGTTTCAGAGGAGGTACACTTTGTTAGACAGTCGGTATTGCCTGTTTGTAACTAATAAGGTTTGAACCTGCATCAGACAATGACAGTCAGGGGAAATAATTATTTAAATTTAATTTGTTGCTGTGGCGTACTACACACTGTGGAGTAGTACACACTGTCTAAGACCGGCCATACACAGTTCGAACCTTGGCTGGTTCAGCAGAAACCAGCCGAGTTTCAAACCATTAATGGGCAGGCTAAATCTATCAAGTTGATCGATCTATCAACTTAGGTACACTCAGCCTGCTGGAATCTACTATAACCACTAGCAATAATTACTGTCTGATTCCCCCATCAATACTGTCTGTGTTGATAGGGAAATCGTGCAAATTTTGTTACCTGCAACCCATGGTTGCAGGAAAGAAATTTGCACTGAGTAAGACCTGCCTAAAATTTTTCCTCTGACACCTTAATAAAAAGTCTTGCTGGGATTAAGAACAACTTGACAAAGAAGAGATTCATTACAAATATGAGGACAATTCATGCAAAAATGTAGACAGCAAAAATAAGAAAATGTAAAGATTTATTTGGTGGCCACTTTTATTAACCCTCTGAAAATGATTTATATTTTAATTTTAACTTTAGTTGGAAAATCATTATTTATTCATTTTGAGGACAACAAGTATAATGATGTCTTCTATGAAAAGGCTATTGAGACACTTTAATTTGCATTTATGCTCTGCTGACTAGTCAACTGTAGAAAATGTACAAGTGCATTTATGCATTATTTTGTAATGACTTGTTAATTATACAAGATTTCACTCAACACTGCTGCAGAGGTCAGCAGTATATATATGTAATCTTAAAGTATATTTTAAATTTTGCTGCTAAATTGGGATATCACTTTGTGTATGTTACATGTTCCTATTCACACAGCATAAATATGCTAAATCAGTAATTAAACATTGCTGCTTGCCTTTTTATTTGTTTTTACTTGCTTAAAAATCTTACATAGCTTTCCCCTTCTAGGAAATGTTAGGAGGGGAGGCATTTGCACTATGTTACATGTTGCACCCTAAATACAGGTGTACATGTAACATCGTGCAAAATGTTAACTTAGCCTTTGAAGTAGATGTGTACATTTCTAACAAAGGATTAAAGTTCTTTGTGCTTTGGTGGCACATTGTATGTTATAACCAATCTCTCTCCTAATTGCACAAAGGATGTTAATGTACTTTAGATCCAATCTTTCCCTATATGCACATCGAAAGCCATTCAAAACAATACACTCTGCCTATAGAGTCCAATGCATAAACCTGTTCATAAGAAACAACTAAAGAAGTAAAAAAAAAAAAAAAAATTAAGATATTTTTAGGCATGCCATGAGAACGGGAGCACATAATAAATACTGTAAATAGAAAGGTTTTCTTAAATTTAAATGTAAAGGAGGAAATATACTTCAAACTAAATCTGAAGTGGGTACCCATAGTGCAGCCTTGTTCACACTTGGTAAAGGATATGCATATATGTATTAGAATTGTGTTTGATAAGATAGGACAGCAAATCTGCAGTCAATATTTTCATAAAAAGGACAGCTCCAGGGCAGATGGCTTCTGAAAGTGTGAACCTAGACATAACGCAATTGCTTTTTCGGTTTGTCTAGGGATATTATAAGGCAGTTTAAAATAATTATAGCCACATTTGCAAGAAAGCAGTGGCATTTTGAGATTATAAAATTGCTTTTTAAGTGGATAGAATATTTAGTTTCTTTGATGTTCTATGCTGCAGGCATTAGTGAACTAAAACTAATGACAATGCTCATTGCTTCACCTGACAACTGTGATTCATGGAGAAACTTAATTTTAATTAAAATAAAAGTTTTGCTACCTAGGATAACTGCTTTTGAAAATTATATATTTTTTTCTGTTACACGCAGTAAAAAATGCATTAACTTATATATATGTATACTCTTCATCTGAACTGCAATAAAATCTTTTATTTTTAATCCATTTTTTTCTTTAATTAAATAGAATCAAATAGCAATTTTCAAACTCAGTGCTTGATAGCAACCAGATGGCTGTCATCTTCATTGTTCTGACTGGGATTGTTCAAACTGAGATGACATCTTACCTGGTTACTATAGGTTTTATATATATATATATATATATATATATATATATATATATACACATATTTTTTATTTATTGAAATACATATGCATTCTGTGTGCACCAGTTTTAGCAAATCTCCCCACATGACTGGTAATAAACAAATGAAAACCATTCAAAATGTCAAATAATATAAAAAAAAAATAGTTGCAAGTTTTGCATCCTTTTTCATACTGTATACTTCTGGTGATTCTTCAGATATGCAAAGTAAAGCAAACCATCATAGAAATCCATCTAAACTTAGTTTGTTAAATGTATTAAATATGAGAATCTTTATTCAAAGGAGTTGTAAAGCCAGAAGTTTCTTTTTTATCTTAATGCCTTCTTTGCATTAAGATAAAAAACCTTCTGAGCATAGCAGCCTCCCCAGCACCCCCTAATACTTACCTAAGGTCCTTCTCTATCCAGCGATGTCTACGAGTCCCTCGGCCAATGAGGACTCTCCCACCTGATTGGCTGGGACACAGCCGCGGCGCCATTGGCTCCTGAGGCTCTCAATAAAAGTCAGTTAGCCAATCAGGAGAGAGAGGGGACAGGGCTGAATGACAGCTCTGTGTCTGAATGGACACACAGAGCTGCAGCTCAGCTCGGGTGCCCCCATAGTAGGCTGCTTACTGTGGGGGCACTCGATAAGAGGGAGGGGCCAGGAGCAGCAATGAGGTACCCAAGAAGAGGAGGATCCAGGCTGCCCTGTGAAAAAGCAACTATACAGTAACTGCTATATAATTTATTCTGTAGACTACCAAAATTCACCCTCACGTATACATTGCTTGATTGTTGCATCTGTCATATGGTACCTTTCATATGATCTTGACTTCTGATTTTAGCTGAGGCTAATATACATATATACCATGGTATAATTGTAAGTGTGTGTATGATACAGTTTGAGATATTAAGATTGCTTATGTAATTTATTTTGGGATGTTGGCAAATTTGAGCTTCCTTTACCATCAATATATTTAGCTTCATTGGTACCAAACAGTTATTAATAGTGATGAGCCGAACACTCCCCCCCATTCGGTTCGCACCAGAACATCTCAAACAGGGGAAATGTTCTAGCGAACATCCAAACTCTATTAAAGTCTATGGGACACGAACATGAAAAATCAAAAGTTCTAATTTTAAAGGCTTAAATGCAAGTTATTGGCCCAAAAAAGTGTATGGGGATCTGGGTACTGCCCTGGGGGACATGAATCAATGCAAAAAACATTTAAAACAATAATTTTTACAGGAGAAGTGATTTTAATAATGCTTAAAGTTAAACAATAAAAAATTCCTTTAAATATCGTTCCTAGGGGGCCCCCTTAACCACTTAAGCCCCGGAAGATTTTACCCCCTTCCTGACCAGGGCCTATTTTGCGATTCGGCACTTCGTGACTTTAACAGACAATTGCGCGGTTGTGCGACGCTGTACCTAAACTAATTTGACATCCATATTTTTATATAAAATTCCCCCCCAAAAAAATTTAAAAATCAAAATTTTTTAACATTTCGGCCAATTTGTTTAATGCTACATTGTATGTTTGGTAAAAAAAATCACAAAAAGCGTATTTTGATTGGTTTGCGCAAAAGTTATCGCGTTTACTAACAAAGGGAAAGATTTTTGTCATTTTTGTTGGTTTTTTTTTAACGCGTAATGTCGGCAATCTGCGATTTTTTTTGCGGGACTGCGACATTGCGGCGGACAGATCGGACCCTTGACTGACATTTTTGACACTTTTGGGGTTACCAGTGACATTACTACAGTAATCAGTGCTATAAATATGCATTGTTACTGTAAAATTACACTGGCAGTGAAGGGGTTAACTTTTTTTGAGAGGGAGGGGTTATGTGTGTCCCTAGGGGCATGATTCTAACTTTGATTGGCTGTGGCTTGAGGTGTAGGAACAGTGATCAACGATCCTACATAGTAGAACCGTATGATCACTATTCCTACACAGGGGAGAATGACAGGCGGCTTGTTTACATTAGCCACCTGCCTTTCTCCCTCTCCACCCAACGATCGCGAGTGACCGGCGGACATCAGGTCCGCCGGTCACACGCCCAGGGGGGTCCGTGACCGCGAGGGAGTGGGAGCGCGCCTCCGGCGGCACGTGCTCGCTCCCTAGACCCTCACAGGCTAGCGACGTAGTCGTGCGGCGGTCGGCAAGTGGTTAATGTGCCTGTAAAGTCGCGCATTTGTGCAATGTATGTAGCCTGCTGCAGCAATACTGACATATCTAAAGGAAAAAATTTAATCTAAATTTGCTCGTGGCTGTAATGTATTGTCGGCTACCAGCAATACAGATAAAAAAATGAAAAAAGAAAAAAAAAACAGCATGGAGTCCCCCCCAGTCCATACCAGGCCCCTCGGGTCTGGTATGGATTTTAAGGGTAACCCAACACCAAAATTTTAAACAGTGTGGGGTTCCCCCTAGAATCCATACCAGAACCTTATCGGAGCACATAGCCTGACTGGCCAGGTTGGGGGGGCTAGGGCGAGTGAGCATCCCCCCTCCTGAACCATACTAGGCCATATGCCCTCAACATTGTTGGGTGGGTGCTTTGGGGTAGGGGGGGCTCTGCCCCCCCACCCCAAAGCACCTTGCCCACATGTTGATGGGGACAGGGGTCTCTTACCGACAACCATGGGCTGTGGTTATGGGGGTCTGTGGGGGGGGGAGGCTTATCGGAATCTGGAAGCCCCCTTTAAACAAGGTTATCACGTTGCCCGCCCACAACCAAAAAATAGAAAAAAAAAAAAGAAGCTCCTGCTTCTCAAGACACCTCTCACGCTAATGAGCTGTTTGAGTTTGACAGCTCTTTTATAGGGATCTGACGTCACAAGTGCCCCATAATGCACTGCTCAGGTGCAGTGAATAAATTACTGATGTAATGTTGTAGGCGGGCGACATGATCATCGGGGGACACTATTTTTTTATTTTTTAATAAAGGACTTGTCCAAAACTGGCTTTTGTCTTTATTTTTTTTGTACACTTTTTTGGTGAATGGGTAGGGGTATGATGTACCTGATATCCATTCACATAGGGGTGCCGGGGCATGTCTGCTGGAGTACTTCTGCCGCAACCTACGTCACTAAGGACGATTTGACTGTGGCATTGACCAGCCTTGAGGGTAGGATTGCTGGTATCATTGCAGCATCTCAAGGGAAGAAATGTGATAGATCTCCCTCACCTGAGCCACCCCCTGAGTCAGTTCAGGATTGGGCAGAGGATGTGGAAGAAGTATCTGATGCTGACCCTATGGAAGGTCAAGCTGAGGTTTCCACTTCTGGGGAGTCAAGGCCAGAGGAGTCTCTATCTACCTCTCAGACCCAGAGATTGTTTATTCAGTCTCTTACTGAAATGGACTGGTCTGGATACAAATTTCCTCCTCTAGAGACAAGTGAAGTCTCTTTTTCCTATCTAGGCTCATTGCACCCTACTCATAGTCCACAGACGTTTCCCATACATCCGCTCTTGGAGCAAGAAATGTATAAAGATTGGATAGGATCTTTGTTCCTCCCAAAAGATTTTAATTATTGTATCCCATGGAGGAAAAGTTTACTAAGAAATGGAATATACCCTCTGTGGATGCGGTTAACAAGAGTATAACCTGTCCTGTGGATAATGCCCAGGTTTTTAAAGATCCAGCAGATAAAAAGTTGGAATCTTTATTGAAAGCCTTCTTTGCCGTTGCAGGTTCTGCGATACAACCAGCAGTAGCAGCCATAGGAGTTTGTCAGTCTTTGAAAGACCGTATGAAGCGAGTGGCCAAGACAGTTCCTTCTCAAGGAGAGTCTGTGAAAGATCTGTCAGATATACCTCGCATTTTATGTTTTTCAGTGGATGCTCTTATGGACTCCATAAGGCAAATGTCACGATTTGCTCTGATATCAGTGCATATGCGCAGAATCCTTTGGTTAAAAAATTGGTCTGTGGAATTAAATGTATAAATGTATAAAATTACTGGCTGGCTTCCCTTTACTTTTTGGTGATGATCTGGATAAGTATACCTAAAAGAACTCGGGGGGGGGGGGGGGTACATTGCTACCCGTAAAATCCCCAGCACTCGTAATACCAGTACTTCTACTTCCAGACATTAGTGATGGCCTCGACAATCTGGATCCGGAACCAAGCCTTCAGGGCAGGGTCAGAAAAAGCTCTGGGCCCGGAAATCATCCAAGTCTTCTGCTAAGCGCTCTCTGCAAAGAGGTGCCCCCACTTACGTGGGTGAGGGGAAGGCTGCGGCAGTTCTCAAAGGTTTGGGTGGAAGTGATCCAAAACAACTGGGTTATCTCCACCATTTCACAGGGGTACAAGCTGGAATTTCGGGTGTTCCCGTATCCCCGGTTTATAAGGTCAAATTTACCGACAGATTCCCCTAAAAAGAAGGTCTCTCTTTCTGGCATTGGACCAGCTGAAGGCTCGGAAAGTGATTATAGAGGTTTCAGAGGATGAAAAGTTCAAAGGGTTTTACTCAAACCTGTTCGTAGTCCCCAAACCAAACGGGGATGTGAGACCTATTCTGGATCTCAAAGCTTTAAACCAGTTTCTGAACGTTTGTACTTTCCGTATGGAGTAAATTCATTCAGTCGTAGCAGTCAGAATTTCTAGCATCCAACAACATCAATGATGCATATCTTCACGTGCCTATATCAAAAATAGAGAACCGTAATTTTCAGGTTGTGGCCCTGCCCTTCGGGTTAGCCACAGATCCAAGAGTTTTCACAAAGATCCTAGCTCCAGTATTGGCTGTTCTAAGGTCCCGAGGGATATCTATAATAGGATATCTGGATGATCTATTACTAATAGATCGATCGGCTTCGGCTCTAAGCCAAAATGTCCATCAGACAGTACAGTTCTTAGAACATCTGAGTTGGATACTGAACTTGGTAAAGTCAACATTACAGCCGGTCCAGCATCTGGAATATCTGGGTCTTCTTGTGGACACAGCACAGGCAAAGATATTCTTGTTAGCAATAAAGGTTGCAGACCTGAAGGATCAGGTTCGGTCCATTGTAAGGCTGACATTTCCTTCTATACGCCTTTGCATGATGTTACTAGGAAAGATGGTGTCCACATTCGAGGAAATTCCCTATACTCAATTCCATGCCAGACCCTTACAGAACAACATTCTGTCTGCCCTTTTGAGTCGTCAACAGATGTTTCCAGAGGAATGGTCCTTACACCCTGAGATTTTTTAATAATGAATCTGCCTACTCTGGGGGGTACCAGACATGGATCTGTTGGCATCCAGGTTCAACGACAAGTTGAAGAAATTTGTGTCCAGGACCAGGGATCCACTGGCAGTCGGAGTGGATGCTTTGGTGACTCCTTGGGAGGAGTATTACCTGATATATGCCTTTTTTCGGGTGCAGCTGATATCGCGTCTATTGCGCAGAATCCAGCTTGAGGGAAAACTGCTGATTTTGGTAGTTTCGGCATCGCTGAGGAGGGCATGGTTTGCACAAATCCAGAGATTGGCAGTGATGAGGCCCTGGGCCCTTCAACTGTGCCCAGACTTACTCTCTCAAGGTCTGATATTCCCTCCTGCTGTACAGTCTCTAAATTTGACGGTTTGGCTATTGAAGTCCTAATCTTGTAGGAGCGGAGTTTATCTGGCCCTGCAGTTCATACACTTATAAATGCTAGAAAACCAGTCTGTAGAAACATTTATTACAGAGTCTGGAAATCCTACATTGCCTGGTGTGAGGCCAGGAAATGGCATGGCCACAATTATATAATCGGGAGAATTCTAGCTTTCCTTCAAGCAGGAGTAGATATGAAGTTAGCCTTGAGCAGTATCAAAGGGCAGATTTCAGCCTTATCGGTCTTCTTCCAGGAACCGATCACTTCCCATTCATTGGTTCAGACCTTCATCCGGGGAGTGTTATGTTTGCTTCCGCCTGTGAAGCCACCATTATGTCCTTGGGACTTAAATTTGGTTTTGACAGTTTTGCAAAAACAGCCTTTTGAGCCTCTGGGGCAAGTTTCCCTGGTTCTTTTGACCAGAAAACTGGTCTGTTTTGATTGCGATAACTTCAGCTAGTACGGTATTGGAACTAGCAGCTCTTTCTTCTAAAGAGCCATTTTTGATATTTCATCAAGATAGGGTGATTTTACGTTAACACCGAAGTTTTTTGCCCTTTTTTTCTTTTGAATCAGGACAATGTACTACCTTCCTTTTTTCCAGATCTAAATCTATGATTTCTTTTTGGATTCGCCAGGTTATTACTCAGGCCTATGATTTAGTAGGGAAAGTGCCAACTTTTCCTTTATAGGCGCATTCTACCAAAAGAGTAGGTGCCTCTTGGGCACATTGCCATCAAGCCTCTATGGCTGAGATTTGCAAGGCAGCAGCCTGGCCGTTGGTGCATACGTTCCCTCGTTTCTATCTAGTGGATGTTGGGACCCAGGAGGAATCTGCATTTGGCCGCAGTGTTCTGCAAGCAGCGGTAATCTTTTTTTGTGGTCAGATGGCGGTATTTGTTGGTGTCCCCCTCCCCTCAAATGCATTGCTTTGGGACATCCCATACGTTATGATTTATGGCTCTGTGTCCCTGTGATGTACGAAAAAAAATAGATTTTTTAATACAGACTTAGAGGTCCCTCCCCTCTTTTATGGGGAGTTTATTGCTTGCTAAAAAACTGAGGTACTTCCTGTGTGGGAGGAGTTATATAGGGGGGCATCAATTCTGATTGATTGCCAGTGTCCTTCACCTATAGGTGGTATATAACCCATACATTATGATTTATGGCTCTGTGTCCTGTGATGTACTTCAAGAAATGGATTTTACAGGTAAGTCTGTATTAAAAAATCCATTAATTCCAATACACTACACATGATCCATGCAGACATTTGTTCTCCCCCATCCTCCCTAAAGAAGCAGGATATCCCTCAAAACATGTAGAGGAAAATAGGATCCCTATGGCAGTTTCAGCAAAACAAAGATTGATGCAAATATAGGCAAATTGCTGGATCTCAATATATTTTAAGACACTGTACATGCAGGTCTCTTAACCACTTAAGCCCCGGAAGATTTTACTACCTTCCTGATCGGGGCCTATTTTGCGATTCGGCACTGCGTGACTTTAAAGGACAATTGCGCGGTTGTGCAACGCTGTACCTAAACGAATTTGGTGTCCTTTTTTTCCCCACAAACAGAGATTTCTTTTGATGGTATTTGATCACCTGTGCGATTTTTTGATCATGCACTATAAACAAAAAAAGAGCGTCAATTTTGCAAAAATAACAATATTTTTCAAATTTTTTTATATAAAATTCCCCAAAAAAATGTAAAAATCAAAATTTTTTAACATTTTAGGCCAATTTTTTTTTACCATATGTTTGGTAAAAAAAATTGCAAAAAGCGTATTTTGATTGGTTTGCGCAAAAGTTATTGCGTTTACTAACAAAGGGAAAGATTTTTGTCATTTTTTTTTTTTTTTTAACGCGTAATGGTGGAGATCTGCGATTTTTTTGCGGGACTGCGACATTGGGGCAGACAGATCGGACCCTTGACTGACATTTTTGACACTTTTGGGGTTACCAGTGACATTACTACAGTAATCAGTGCTATACATATGCACTGTTACTGTAAAAATTACACTGGCAGTGAAGGGGTTAACTTTTTTGAGAGGGAGGGGTTAAGTGTGTCCCTAGGGGTGTGTTTCTAACTGTGATTGGCTGTGGCTTGATATGTAAGAACAGTAATCAACGGTTCTACATAGTAGAACCGTTTGATCACCATTCTTACACAGGGGAGACTGACAGGCGGCTTTGTTTACACTAGCCGCCTGCCTTTCTCCCACTGTCACGGACGATCGCGAGTGCCTGGCGGACATCGGGTCCGCCGGGCACACGCGCGGGGGGGGGTCCGTGACCGAGCGGGAGCAGGAGCACGCATCCAGCGGCGCGCGCGCGCTCGCTCCCAAAACCCTTACATGCTAGCGACGTAGCCCTACGTCGCTTTGCCTGTGAGGGGCTGACTGCCGACATAAATAGTCGTGCGGCAGTTGGCAAGTGGTTAAAAAGGAGGGAGTTAAAAATGATTGTAATGTTTTGAACCACTTATGGACCTGAAGGATTTGCACCCTTAATGAACAGGCCATTTTTTGCGGTTATTTAGTCTACTAACTACGGGAAAGATTTATGTCATTTATATATATTTTTTCTTTTTTACTAGTAATGGCCGCGATCTGCGATTTTTAACAGGACTGCGACATTGTGGTGGACAGATCGGACCCCTAACTGACATTTTTGACACTTTTGGGGGGACCAATGACATTACTACAGTAATCGGTGCTAAAAATATGCTCTGTTACTGTAATAATGACACTGGTAAGGAAGGAGTTAACACAGTGGCTGATCAAGGGGTTAATTGTAAGCCTAGGGGAGTGTTTCTAACTGTAGGGGGTTGGGCTTTTGAAATGATCACAGAGGCCTGTGATCCTATATAGAAGGATCACAGGCACTCTATTATCATTCCAGAGAGAAGAACGGTCAGCTGTGTTTACAATAGCTAACCATCCTTTTCTCTCAGAAGGGAAGGATCATGGGTGACGGGCGGAAATCGGAGCCGCCTGCCCTGTGCATCGGAGTCCCCACTGCACCCACTCCCTAGCTGCAGGCGCGTGTCCGACATAGGGCTACATCTGTTCGTGCAGGAGGGCAAGCCTGCCGCAGTATATCTGCAGGGGGCGGTCCGGAAGAGGACTATGTACATTTCATGCAATTTTATTATAATAAATATATATATATTTTGATCATGACTTGTGTAGTCATTGGGTACCTTAATAGTCCCTTAAAGTTGGTTTTGTAGTCATCCCTGTACATTCAAGATGTGGTACCCCTCTACATTGCCCACCATAACCTAATAAATATATCATGCTACACACCAAAACTCCACTTGCTATTAAGAATAAATAGAAGACCCTACTGCTTAGTTTGTCTGCAGAGGAATGTCACTATGCTGTATGCACCTTGTATATGTTAGTCTCACCAGCAGTTAATAAGAAATATTTAGTTGTATATTATACGCCAAACATACCTTTTTCTTGTTGGAATGCACAAAATTAGATGTATTGGCATCTTCAACTGTGTACAATGTAATGAACACTAGATAGATTTCATATACTTTGTTCGGAGATGTCTGACATTGTCTATCTGATTTCTGATGGCAAGTTATTACTGTGCTCACCACCTTACTGGAACTCCCTCCTCCCTTTAGACCTGAGGCTTGTTGATTTGGTATACTAGACAAAGAATATTAGCCACACTATTCTAAAATATTTTTGTGAGAAAACTTTGTTTAGGCTCACAAAGCTATAGCTAATACATGGATAAACTCATAATCCTCTACTGTAGCCCAGTGTAAATTAGTGGTTAATTCAATTATCCCTCATGGAAGAGTTATATAAGTGAGTAGAAACTGTCCCCTAAAACTCCATATCTGGGACTTATGGTGTAATTCTACTCTTACGTTAAATTCAGGTTGACCTCCCCAACCTAAAAGTTAAAATTACATCATTCAGTATATGTGAACATCTTGGCAACATGATTTAGCATGTATATAATAAAAGCACACAGAAGACTGTCACTGTTCCAATTATTCGTTTCATGGAATATATATTTCAATATTTGAATATTAATACTGTAATTGTGAGCATCTACTTTTAATATGAATACTGAAATTGGGAGCATACACTTTTATACTTATGTACAACTGTAGCATAATAAAGTTAAACAAATGTGTAAATATTTGAATGGCCATGTACTAAACTATATAACCCTTCCCCACCCCATGGGCATACTTACCTGAATCTGAATGCTTGCACTCTAAAAATCTTCCTTGCTGCTGCCATACAGTTGGTCCTCAAAGATGTCTATGGGACTGCCTCCTGAATCTGAGATTCAGCTCAGTGTATTGGGAATAGTGAGCTACTTTTGAATGAGGGGCAATGAAATAGTCTGGTAAATGGTCTTTCTCTAAAATACACTTAGAGTATCGAGTACATTTCCTAAAAAAAACTTTTTTTTTTGATTTGGCTAAAGTAAGCAATGTAAAAAATAAAAAATAAATAAACAGTGCAGCGCTATCTGAGAGACTAAAAAAAAAATTCTACATATACAAACCTAAATCCAAAAAAGTTGGGACACTGTACAAATTGTGAGTAAAAAAGGAATGGACTAATTTACAAATCTCATAATCTTATATTTTATTCACAATATAATATAGATAACATATCAAATGTTGAAAGTGAGACATTTTGAAATGTCATGCCAAATATTGGCTCATTTTGGATTTCATGAGAGCTACACATTCCAAAAAAGTTGGGACAGGTAGCAATAAGAGGCCGGAAAAGCTAAATGTACATATAAGGAACAGCTGGAGGACCAATTTTCAACTTATTAGGTCAATTGGCAACATGATTGGGTATAAAAAGAGCCTCTCAGAGTGGCAGTGTCTCTCAGAAGTCAAGATGGGCAGAGGATCACCAATTCCCCCAATGCTGCGGCGAAAAATAGTGGAGCAATATCAGAAAGGAGTTTCTCAGAGAAAAATGTGAAAGAGTTTGGAGTTATCATCATCTACAGTACATAATATCATCCAAAGATTCAGAGAATCTGGAACAATCTCTGTGCGTAAGGGTGAAGGCCGGAAAACCATACTGGATGGCGGTGATCTTCGGGCCCTTAGACGGCACTGCATCACATACAGGAATGCTACTGTAATGGAAATCACAACATGGGCTCAGGAATACTTCCAGAAAACATTGTCGGTGAACACAATCCACCGTGCCAATCGCCATTGTCGTCTAAATCTCGATAGGCCAAAAAAGAAGCCATATCTAAACATGATCCAGAAGCGCAGGCATTTTCTCTGGGTCAAGGCTCATTTAAAATGGACTGTGGCAAAGTGGAAAACTGTTCTTTGGTCAGACGAATCAAAATTTTTTTTGTGGAAAACTGGGACGCCATGTCATCCGGACTAAAGAGGACAAGGACAACCCAAGTTGTTATCAGCGCTCAGTTCAGAAGCCTGCATCTCTGATAGTATGGGATTGCATGAGTGCGTGTGGCATGGGCAGCGTACACATCTGGAAAGGCACCATCAATGCTGAAAGGTATATCCAAGTTCTAGAACAACATATGCTCCCATCCAGACGTCGTCTCTTGCAGGGAAGACCTTGCATTTTCCAACATGACAATGCCAGACCACATACTGCATCAATTACAACATCATGGCTGTGTAGAAGAAGGATCCAGGTACTGAAATAGCCATGCGATATCCACCGTCAGGGACAAAACTGCAACGGAACTCCTCTCCTATCGACCACAGACACTCCGGATAAACATAGACTATGGATCCGGCGAACCTCACTGGACCCCAGGTGCACACAGGGGATGACCTCCAATAAGACAAATGGGGGCGCACATAGTGAAGTACATTCAAGTCTTTTATTGAAATAAAAGGTAAAAAACTCACAATTTAGCTGCTTGACACAGGCATAATAAAATCATTGGCCGCGGCTCGAATAGCGTGACTGCATGGGGGCTTAGCACGCTAAGCCCCCATGGAGGTCATCCCCTGTGTGCACCTGGGGTCCAGTGAGGTTCGCCGGATCCATAGTCTATGTTTATCCGGAGTGTCTGTGGTCGATAGGAGAGGAGTTCCGTTGCAGTTTTGTCCCTGACGGTGGATATCGCATGCCTGTTTGACCTTCCGTAACAGGGGGTCCAACTGTCCGGTAAGGTTACATCCTTATTGTTTATGTGATCTCTGCCTGAAACTCCACTTGCAAGATTGATGTGGGATTCACAGTCATATTCCCAACATCTGAAATCTCCTTCCTATGGACTTATGGACTTTGGTTCACCTTCATATTAGTTAGCTATCTATTTAGTGGCGCTTTACCATCTTTACATATTTCTTGGGTTTGATATACTTTGTACTAGCAGCCTTTAGTTTCATCTTTTTTGTGCGCAGCTTTCTTCCCCTTTACTGAAAAAGCCAGCCTTCAGTCCAGATCTTTCACTCATAGAAAACATTTGGCACATTATAAAGAGGAAGATGTGACAAAGAAGACCTAAGACAGTTGAGCCAACTAGAAGCCTGTATTAGAGAAGAATGAGACAACATTCCTATTCCTAAACTTGAGCAACTTGTCTCCTCAGTCCCCAGACGTTTGCAGACTGCTATAAAAAGAAGAGGGGATGCCACACAGTGGTAAACATGGCCTTGTCCCAACTTTTTTGAGATGTGTTGATGCCATGAAATTTAAAATCAACTTATTTTTCCCTTAAAATGATACATTTTCTCAGTTTAAACATTTGATATGTCATCTATGTTGTATTCTGAATAAAATATTGAAATTTGAAACTTCCACATCATTGCATTCTGTTTTTTTCACAATTTGTACAGTGTCCCAACTTTTTTGGAATCGGGCTTGTATATATATATATATATATATATATATATATATATATATATATATATACAAAATCAATTGTTATATACAAGGTGAAGAAACTAAGGGGTAGGAGAGGACTCCTTAAATGAATATAAAAAGAAAAGTCCAAAAGTGCTGGTGAAAAACAGTCCAAATGAATCCACACGTAAATAATAGTGATTTGAAGAGAAAATCCCACACCACAGACACTCAAATGTGCTCACCAGAAGGTATGGACCCAAATTACTGTACAGTAAGTGGGTCATACAGGCTGAATGTGAAGATGTCCACAATACGGAATGTAGGGAATTCCACAGCATCTCTGGATCGCAGACTGAGCCAAGGTGAATTATCCGCAGATAACTCCAATGGGTTATACCAAGGAATCCCACTCAAGGTAGATATAGGGGGATAAACCAAAGGACAACATAGTGTAAAACTGTATGGATGGTTTATTAAAAAATAAAGAAATACACTTACAAAGCTTCCAAATGTAAGAGGCATTCAATACAAGATGGCACTTGTAATAATCTTGACGCATTTAGTTAAATGTAACATCCTCATAGAAGCTTGCCAAGTGCCTGTTGTACATACCATGTATTTATAGATGCAAAAAGCAAAGGTAAATTGCTTCCATACTGCTTATACACTAATAATGCTTTGTCGCAATATACATTTTATATATGTCCTTTTTATATTCTAATTTTCAGTTTTCCATGTTTATTTATCATGGCCACTTTTCACATTTTGGACTGCCTGGGTGATCACTGGGCATTTCCCTTGTTAAATGTTGCCATGGTAATCTCTCTACACTCTTCCGGCATCCTTGTATTTGTGGAAGGTTTTTGTAGAATAGTGTGTAAAAGGCGGTTCTCTCCCCTCCTATTTTGATCCATGGATGTTTGGTATTTGATCAGCCCTAATTCCTGGATCAGATTGAGGCTTGAGCTAACTGCCAGCCCCATCTTAGATGACGCAGCGGCGTAAGTTCCGGTCCTATATTGATCAGATCGAGGCTTGAACTAGCTGCCGGCACCATCTTTAGTGACGCGGTGGCGGAAGTTACGGTCTTAAGCCGAGGCTTGATCCGCACGCCGGCGCCATCTTTGAATGACGCGTGGTGGATCAACACGTGTGGAAGCAATTTACCTTTGCTTTTTACATCTATAAATACATGATATGTACAACAGGCACTTGGCAAGCTCCTATGAGGATGTTACATTTATCGAAACATGTCAAGTTTATTACAAGTGCCATCTTATATTGAATGCCTCTTACATTTGGAGGCTTTGTAAGTGTATTTCTTTATCTTTTAATAAACTATCCATACAGTTTTACACTATGTTTTCCTTTGGTTTATCCCCATATATCTACCTTGAGTGGGATTCCTTGGTATAACCCATTGGAGTTATCTGCGGATATTAGACCTTGGCTCAGTCTGCGATCCAGAGACGCTGTGGAATTCCCTACATTCATTGTTGTGGACATCTTCACATTCAGCCTGTATGACCCACTTAGGGCTCTTTCACACGGGCGATCCGATCAGATCTGCCTGTCAGTTTTTTAGGCGGATCTGATCGGATCCTCCATGCAGCTCTATGGGGCAGCGGATGTCAGTGGAGACACCTCCGCTGACACCCGCTGCCATCCGTATCCGATCCTGCCCATGAAAGCTGGACGGATGGAAACCCTATTTTTCCATCCGTTCAGGGATCGGATCGGATCAGATGAGAGTGGACAGATGGTCCGCTCTCATCCGATCCGCCATAGAGAGCAGCGGGAGCTGTGACACCTCCCTCTCCGTACTGCAAGAAGAGACAGAGCTGTCATCCGCTGGCTCAGCGGGATCGGTGGATCGATCCCCGCTGAGCAGCACGGATCCGCCTACGGAGGCGGACCGTGTGAAAGAGCCCTTACTGTACAGTAATTTGGGTCCATACCTTCTGGTGAGCACATTTGAGTGTCTGTGGTGTGGGATTTTCTCTTCAAGTCACTATTATTTCCGTGTGGACTTTTTAGGACTGTTTTTCACCAGCACTTTTGGACTTTATATTAATTTAAGGAGTCCTCACCTACCCCTTAATTTCTTCACCTTGTATATAAGAATTGATTTTGTATATATATATATATATATATATATTTACATTTTTTTTAGTGTCCCAGATAGCGCTGCACTGTTTGTTTATTTTTTATGTTGTCACAATTCATGTCGGTTGGAGTGCTAGCTGCTTTTTCTACTTTCACAGTATCCACATTTCACATTGGTTAGCACAGTTTGATATTTTTTTAACATAATAAAGTAAGCAATGGCTATTACCTCTGTCAAGTTTTACATGCTATATGGACCCCCTTAAGAACGATTTCCACCCACTTACAGTCATTCTGACAGTGGTTGCAGGAGGCAGGAATGGAAGAAAAATCTCCAACAGAAAAATAGACAACAATGGTATCGTAATAGAGAAGGACAAGGCTAGAACCCTTGTAAGATTTCTAATGCTAGAGAAAGGAGGTGCTGTGTGTGTGTGAGGGGGGAGGCGGTGAAATGTATTTACCATATTAATAAATCAATTCCAATGCATGTATTCCTTGTGATAGCAAAAACACTCAAATCTGAGGTCAGCATGCCTTTGAAGAAGACAATTGCAGTTTATATCACAAAATGTGATGTTTGCCAATGTGCATGTTGGTTATACTAATATCTATAAACGTATGCTAGGGAAGCAAATTTAACTT
Organism: Pelophylax lessonae; assembly: GCF_965119305.1. Classification (NCBI taxonomy): domain Eukaryota; kingdom Metazoa; phylum Chordata; class Amphibia; order Anura; family Ranidae; genus Pelophylax; species Pelophylax lessonae. The sequence continues at coordinate 385,194,103 of NC_138770.1, forward strand.
TATTGCTATTTTATGGCACATTCCAGTTACCAGTTGTCACACAATTAAAAAAGTGTGTTGCTCAAGCGTCATCAGTCAGTCACATAGAAATGTATGGAACTGTGCTTACTGTACCGTGAAACAATTATCTCCTACAGGAAATATTGTTCCTAGAAAATATGAAATGTCACACTGTAAAAATATTCAAGATTATGAAAACCAGACATATCGTTAATTGTAAAATGCATGAGGGGATCTATGTAGCATGGAAAGTTTATTTTTTTTGTCTGTTTGTGCAGTTGTAGTTGTTCTGTATCTGCCAGTGATATATATATGCGTCACACATCATTGCTCTGAAGGGATGCAACTCCAATAGTACATGTGAAAGTGAACTTGTGGTTACATTTCTTATTCCAACAATAATGTCTCTACTTAATAACAGAATAACTACCAGAAGAAAAATATTTGCAAACAATTTAATAAAAACTGCAATGTTAACACCTATTTTTTAATAGGGTTCCTTCCTTGACAATATCCATCCCAACTACACTATATTAACAAAAGTATTGGGACACCTGCCTTTAGACGCACATGAAATTTAATGCCAATCCAGTCTTAGTCTGTAGAGTTCAATGTTGAGTTGTCCCACCCTTTGGAGCTATATCAGCTTCAACTCCTCAGGGAAAGCTGTCCACAAGGTTTAGGAGTGTGTCTATGGGAATGTTTGACCATTCTTCCAGAAACGCATTTGTGAGGTCAGGCACTGATGTGGATGAGAAGGCTTGGCTCACAGTCTCTACTCTATTTTAACCCAAAGTTGTTCTATTCGATTGAGGTCAGGACATCAGCATATCAAGACATTTTGGATGATTTCATGCTCCTAACTTTGTGGGAACAGTATGGCCCCTTTCTGTTCCAACATGACTTTGCACCAGCGCACAAACAAGGTCCACAAAGACATGGATGAGTTTGGGGTGAGGGAGCTTGACTGTCCTGACCTCAACTCAATAGAACACCTTTGGGATGAATTAGAGCAGAGACTGCAAGCCAGGCCTTCTTGTCCACATCAGTGCCTGACCTCACAAATCCACTTCGGGAGGAATAGTCAAAAATTCCCATAGACACACTGCTAAACTTTGTGGACAGCCTTTCCAGGAGAATTGGAGCTGATATAGCTGCAAAGGGTGGGCCAACTCAATATTAAACCCTACGGATTAAGACTGGGATGCCATTAAAGTTCCTGTGCGTGTAAAAGCAGGCGTCCCATTACTTTTGGTAATATAGTGTATGTTTTCAACTTTCATTACTGCGCATATGCACATCATTGCTTTTTATGTGAACTAATATCTGTGTGAGAACAGAGAATAGGTTCCATGTGAGTTACTTTGCTTTGTGATGGATTAATTAATTTAAATCAGCCCTAAAATGTTAAAGTTGAACTTGCACCTAAAAATCAACTTTAATGGTTTATGATACCCCTTCCCCTACTGGAAAAAGTGTAACAAACATTTTCCCCAGCTTCTGCCCACAACGCCTAAGCAAGAGTGATGGCATCCTCCTTTAGAGTGAGATCTGGAGACTGTAGAGTCCTCCAAATTTCCCAGGAAAATGCTTAAGCACAGTGCTGAGAGAATCTTTTCAGTGAGATTTGGAGTACAGAACAGTCCCTTGACCTCTTTGGAGGATGGATGAGATCACATCCTTCAGTACAGAAGCAAGAGAAAAGGTGAGTATAATATCTTCTTTCCCTTTGCAGGTGTTTCTTATAACTTTGTTTTCAGTGAAAAGATAAAAACGGTGGAACTAGCACCTAGTACACGGTTCTCTTTAAGTATCTGCACTAGCCCACATTTGCATTTATAACCACATTATGGTTAAACAGAGCAAAAATTAGAAAAGCTAACTCTGGGCAGGGATAAAATAATTACAATTGTGCTCTTCTTTAGCTGATAAAATTTTTCTAAAATGTGCAGAAGAGTTAAAATTTCTGCCAGGTTTTCAATTCTGTCTTTGACCCCACTGGGGAGTGGTCCTTTGGGTTCCTTGTGGCAGAATGGGCTTGTGGTTGTCACTGGCACAGAAAGGCACAGACATCAATAAAATATTAATGTAAATGAATGCACCACACTAAAGCTAAAAGGTCCAGATACAACTTTATTCCAACAAAGGTCAGGCTGGCAAACCAGTTGCTGACAAAACCCATGCTTTTAATCATAAAGAAATGGAAGAAATACCATTAAAGGTCCAGTTCACTGCTAGCCCACTTCAAGCCCTGATGAAAATACATTGCATACTCTCTAGATTGTCTCTCTGACCTTTATTGGAATAAAGTTATACAGTATCTGCACCTTTTAGCACTGGTGTGGCACATCAGTTTACATTTTGTTACATTACACTACAAGCCAAGGAGACCGTGGAGATCCTTCTTGGTGTACAAGCCAACTGCCTGGAAACCAGATCATCTATATTAGCATCAATACTTTAAAATAGCAATACCAATAAGATAACCTTAGTGGTTGGGGGTGTGGTGACCGTGCTTATAGATACCTGCTAACTAAGCAAGCTCAGCTTCTTAGCCGGAGAACCCAACTGATATGAGGCCCGCTGCAGCTCTTCCACCAAGCTGCTGACAGCTTCGCCACTCTGCGATTCCCCAGGAATGCCGAGAAGATGCCGGAAAACCCTGTTGCCAAGGACGCTGGACAGCTTCTTTCCATCAATCCTGCCTAGGCTTCCCCAAAATGGCAGTGGGGGTGACCCAGAACCTCCTGTGCAGCAATCACTGCTGCTATGCCTGGCTGAAATGACACCAGACTTCCTTCTTTACTGGAATCCTCAGGCTCTGCCTCCTCTACCCCCTCTACCCACAGCCCTGCAAAATAAAAACCCTGCAGGAACCTGGAGGAAGACACCTCTCTCCGGGATGATATGGAGGTAAGCCGCTGAACCAGATACCCCTGCAGAAGGCCCAGATCCCATAGCCTCCTTCCCCACTTTGGGTCAAACTGTGTCTGACTCCTTTCTTAAAGACATGCTCATGTCCCTCCAAGCCTCATTGCAGTTGGACATGATGTGCTGCATCCATGGTTTTAAGGGGGGCTTGCAGGTTATGGGAGATAGAGTAAGTCAGATTAAAAACAAAATGGGGGAGTATGCTGAGTCATTCTCAGCAAGACCTTTTTAAATCTGTGGCCCCTTCATTGACATCAGAATACCTTACAATTGACAGGATCCATCGTATCCCAAAACCTGCATACCTTTCTCAGGCTGTCCCTCGTGATGTGCTGCTACAGATTAATTTTTTTTCAAGCAAAGGAAAAGATCCTTATGACAAGCTGAACAGCTTCCAGTTCAGTTTACCCAACTTCAATTACTTCCTGATTTGTCACAATACACCCTGCAGAGGTGACTAAATCTCAACACTATAACAAAGACTCTCAGGAATCACAAGATTGTCCATCATTGGAGATACCCATGTAGCCTGGTGGCAACACGGAATGGAGAATCTACAACAGTTACCTCTCTCTGTCGAAGGTCTGACTTTGCTGCGCAAGTAGGACATACTTCCAGAAGAACTATCACCGCCTTCTAGATCCACCACCTCTCAAGCAGTTTCATCTGACTTGCAAGTGGTCTCACACAAATGGTCTTCCAAGAAGTTGGCCAATGGCTGGTCCTGACATGCCTACCTGGATGTCTAACCGCTTCTTTTCATGTTCACCCTTCTCCCTAGCTGGGTGATGTGCGCCTCATATTAGTTTTGTTTATTTTTATTTTTTCCCCCTACAGTTCTTGCAGATAACTCTGACGTGGCTCCTTTTGGGACCCTTTTTTTTTTTTTTTTTTTACTTTTCACGCTAGTTTAAAGTTTCCTTTCTTTTTCTTTTTGTTCTGCATCTTGCCATTCCTGTACTGGTAAGGCAAGAATGTGCCAGTTTCAAGATTTCTCTATTAATCTTTATGGTTACCGACTCCAGAACTTGATCCTTCATCTCTATGGCAGACATGACCCTATACTGATATATAAAAAGCTCCTGCTCCACAGGGCACAGTATCGCTTTACTGTAGCTTTTGAATCTGCCAATCCCTCAGCTCTAATTTTTGTCATCTCAATATAGCCTTTAGGATTATCTCCTTGAACACTAGTGATTTAAACCACTATGCCAAAATGACTTCTGTGCTCAAGAGACACCCTTTCAGGCCTCCAAGGGCCCTAGATGCAGCCACAAGGACTACCCACATGTTTTCCTGACCTCCGCTCCCTGTAGAAAATATGGTGTTCTCACTGCAATTAAAAGCTCCTTCGTTTTCACCCTACATAATTCTCTGTTGGATCCAAATGGAGGATTCCTTATCCTGATCTGTGAAATCAATGCCCAGCCCTACCCCTTTTGCACATCTTTTGGTCTATTAAATGTGTAACTAGCTTTTGGAGAAACTGTTTCTCAAATGATCTCAGGAGGGACGGGAATCCTTCTAACACCTAGTCCAACTCCTGAATTTGGATATAGACAAAGTCCTCACCCCATTTCGTACAGTAACCACACATATTTTACTTGCAGCCAGGCTCATTATCACCAGACAATGGAAATCCAAATATGCTCTAAATCCCTCAGAAGCTATAGTGTTAATTAATTTGCACTTTTCCAATGAACACACACTTGCTTTATGGAATGGTCAGATAGCAGCCTTCGACTTTGTTTGGTAACATTGGTCCACATTGAACCAAAAGCAATATTTACTTGTTTTTTATGTGTACTGTATATCTGATTTCCTGTTAAGCTCATATCAGTGGCTTGTCGGTATGCAGCATGTTCATAATTTTGTTCTTTTAGTTCAATGTGACCTATGATACCCTGTATTTTCTTAACTCTGCCGACAGCGGTGTTTTTGTACTTTTGTTTCTCTTTCAATAAAAATCTAATGTTAAAAAAAAGAAAAAAAAAAGATAACCTTGGAGGTCTAGTATTTTTTCTCCACTTTCCTTAGCAGTAAAACATCGTAATAAACTTTACTCTTCCTTACAATATTGAAATGTTTTTTTTTTTCTGGATCCCCATTAAAGAGTTTTTCCATCACTGTTGTAACAAAGTGCAGGGAAAACTTTAGGAACACACAGGGCAATAAAAATAAAAAAAATAAAAAAATGTGGTTTGAGTTAGATTTTTACCTTTTGGGAAACCAAGTACATATCCCTGTAGGCTTATTTTTTCAGCCTTCAAAAGCTTGTACCATAATGAAGTTGGTATTCCCTCTTCCATTCCAGAACTTCTTTCACAAAACATGGGCATTATTTTCACAAGGGTGTCACACACTGAGTTATATTCCCTGAAAATAGATTGTTTATCATATACAGGTTACATTTTTTATTTTACTGTTCTAAGTGGGGAGGGGCAGTATGCACTAAATGCATCTTTCTGAATACAAGAATGAGTTGTGCACAAAGTTTTTTATTGCCATTTTCCTGTGCATTGTGAATTTATTTTAAATGATATGTTCATATATAATTTTTTTCATTTGATTCATCAACACAGTTTAAGCCTGTAGAAGCTGGAACAGTTCTTAAAAAGGTTAAATAACATAGAAGACTATTTTTCATGTGGCTGAATTGTGTGTAAAAACCTTTATTACCTTTAACTCACCCCAGTAACTTCATTTTTGCCAAAGGTAGTATTTTGTTTCTCAGGGAACTATTATGTTATGCTTAAATCAAAGATAACCGTGGATTATAGATACCAAAAAAATAAAAATAAAAGTCTGCAGGCCTGTACGACAGCTGCCAGTAAAATTGATCTCACCGGACTTAAAAAAAAAAAAGATAAGAAATAAGCCAGCTGCCTCAATTCCAACAGATCCTATTACAAATATAAATAGTTGGTGACAGTTATATTTTTTGACATATTGCATTTTGAGCAATACAGTTAAAAGATATTAGGGATGTTCTGTAACCATATAAAGGTACAAAGGCTTAGAGCTGCTTTTTTGCATGTCATGGAAATGCTGAACTTCAAATTCCTCCTCTCACTTACCTTTTACTTTCTGTTATGTCCCTGGGACAGGATGTGAAGGGAAATTTTGATGGGCCACAGACAGCAAAATAAAACCTGACAAAAGTTTTTATCATTCCCTATCTTATTAAAAAAAACACACACATAATATGCACTTTCTTTATGTAATTTTGTAACACAGTAGGGTCTATTTAAAAAACAATTTACAGTGAAAATATTCCATAATTCATGCCAAAGTAATAAATAATACCAGTAATGTTTGTAATATGTATATAATGTCATTCACTCATTTAATCTTTGGTGCTCTTGGATTAATTCACTATCATTATTCATTTTTTACCACAGAGCTACCTCAATTTGTCTACTTTGAGAAAACCAGGTACTTTCATCAACAGGATACAGTATATTTAAATTCTTTTTTTTTTCCTATGTAGCCTCTTGCATATAGAGATTGTATAACTCAACTTCACTTAACTTTTTTGTTTCACTGGCCTTTATGTCTTAGTTTTGTGTGACTTTTGCGTACCAATTGCATCCATGCACCTCCTAGTGCCGATCTTTGCTTGTCTTTTTGAGGGTGCTAACTGCCCCTTCCACAACTCTCGGGTCAAACACCCTGTTACTGTCGCCATTTGGAAGCATCAAAATATTAATTTTGTAATCAAGCTGGTTTAAAAGTACCTTGTTTTTCATTAATCAATGACAGCAGTTCAGCAACACTATAAACCGCTCATCCGTTTTTTTAGGAAGTGCTCAAATATATTCTGAAACTTTGTTTTCTAGTTTACAGATTTTATCCAATCCTGAAGAAGTAAAGACACACTATATTACCAAAAGTATTGGGACACCTGCCTTACACGGACATGGCATCCCAGTCTTAGTCCATAGGGTTCAATATTGAGTTGGCCCACCATTTGCAGCTATAACAGCTTCAAATCTTCTCAGAAGGTTGTCCACAAGGTTTAGGAGTGTGTCTATGGGAATGTTTGACCATTCTTCCAGAAGCACATTTGTTAAGCACTGATGTTGACGAGAAGGCCTGGCTTGAAGTTTCTGCTCTAATTCATTTCAAAGATGTTCTATCAGGTTGAGGTCAGGACTCTGTGCAGCCAGTAAAGTTCCTCCACCCCAAATTCACTCATCCATGTTTTTATGGACCTTGCTTTGTGCACTAGTGGGCAGTCATGTTGGAACCGGAAGGGGCCAAGCTGTCCCCACAAGATTGGGAGCATGAAATTGTCCAAAATGTTTTGATATGCTGATGCTTTAAAAGTTCCATTCACTGGAACTTAGGGGCCAATCCCAACCCCTAAATATCAACCCCACACCATAATCCCCCTCCATCAAATGATTTGGACCAGTGCATAAAGCAAGGTCCATAAAAACATGGATGAGCGAGTTTAGGTGGGGGAACTTGACTGGCCTGCACAGAGTCCTGACCTCAACCCAATAGAACATCTTTGGGATGAATTTGACCAGAGACTGTGAAGCAGGCCTTCTTGTCCAACATCAGTGCCTGACCTCACAAAGCGTTTCTGAAAGAAAGGCCAAACATTCCCATAGACACACTCCTAAACCTTGTGGACAACCTTCCCAGAAAAATTGGAGTTGGTATAGCTGCAAAGGGTGGACCAACTCAATATTGAACCCTACTGACAAAGACTGGGATGCCATTAAAATTCATGTTCATGTAAAGGCAGGTGTCCCAATACTTTTTTTGATAATATAGTGTACATTCAGAAAATGCAGTAAGAATGCAGTTCTTTTAGTAATATAGATATGCTGAAATATCTGCCTGAGCTAACTATATCAATACAATAGGTATATTAGGCTGATGTATGCTGGGTATACCAAACCAATTTGTTATTTTAATTTATAAGATTTTCATTTATTATTCAATTAACTAGCATTTGACATATAATCTACTTACATGTTTTGCTTAATTTAGAGTCACATGGCCAATTAATAAGGTTTGTGTACCTAACTTACTGAATAAGGATTTAGGCAACAGATCACAATTTTATTTATTTGTTTTATATGAAAACAATACTGTACATTTATATAAATGACTTACCTAAAAAGAAAAAAGAAGACATATACTGTCCCTGTAAATACAATCTCAGAAGAAGACACACTGTTTCTGTAGCTTGCGATAAAGCAAAGGAGTCCCAAAGCTCAAGAAGGTCCATTAACACCTAACAGTAAGCTGATTAATGGGACGAGGGAATGATTCCAGGGAAAAAATGACAACTGTGGCTGATCATGTTATAGGCAAAATAGCTTTTGACTTAGATGTTATGCCCATGGGTTAAGATTTCCTTTTTTTCATTGAAGCCCCTTGTAACTGTAAGTCTATCTTTGCAGGTGCTGTAGATGACCCTCTTAGATTGTAAGCTCTAACGAGCACGGCCCTCTGATTCCTACTGTATTAAAGTGTATTGTATTTGTACTTATAGGAGTGATATCGGCGCTTAGAAAAAAACAAAAACTATAAACGTATATAGATAAGGAATATACTAGTGTATATGCCCCACGTCAATAAATAAATGAATAATTAATATATATTTAATATAGTGTTATTTTCGTGATATAAATAATTAATATAGTGTTACTTCCGTGAGTAATATAAAAATACTAATATAAATAGTGAAACTTTTAGCAGCTGCTATAGTAAAAAATGGATATAAGTGAGTAGTCTAAAAATAGGCTACCTATAGCGCTTGCTCTAAAAACGTGAATAAAAAACTTACATAAATACTTCAGTGAATAAAGTTATTTCAGTGGATAAAATATATTATAAAATTATTAAGCAGCTGCTATAGTAAAGTGATCATGTGTAGGTAAGTAGTCTAAAAAGGCTACCTATAGCGCTTGCTCCAAATAAATATAAATATGTGAATACAAAGTGTTAAATTAATATTCTAATACACAATAATACATATATTATTTAAGCTAAAATAGTCCAATAAATCTAAACAAAAAATCCTCAGTGAAGAAAATTTTCAGTGAAAGTCCCAATAAATGTGTAGAAAAAACGTATGTGCAAAAATATATATAAAATGTGATTTCTTCTGTGCAAAACTTCTTGAATAAAGTGCAGGTACTCAGCGCAATAGTGAATCCAAATGGCAAAGGTAAGATGCAATCACTCACCAGACGTTGTGGGTCATGTGTGCCTTATAGCACCAAGACCTATCAGACTTGTATAGCCCCCCCAGGCTAAAAACAATCTCTTTATCTTTCTTCTAGATAGGTGAAGTGATGGGGTCCCCCTCCGTCTCCTCTCCCCTCGCCAAGCCAAGATATATAAAAAAAATTGAAGCTCCAGATAGTGTATTACCTTTTTAAGGTTTTTATTCCAAACCGGGTAAAGTATACATGCAGGAAAACAAACTTCAAGCAAAAAACAAAAAAAATTCCCAATATAATAAAGGAGAAATCAGGTATAGTCCTTTTTTGAAAGTGCAGCTTGGTTTGGCCGCCTGTGACCGCGTGTGTGCGGCGCAAGCCGATCGGCGTAGACGCTAGCGGGAGAACTTCCGGCTTGCGTTCCACCCTTAGCACACGTCACCACGCTGTGCGTTCCAAACTGACGCGTTTCGTCACTTCCGGTGACGTCTTCGGAGATAAGTGACGTCTTGGTGCTATAAGTCACACATGACCCACAACGTCTGGTGAGTGATTGCATCTTACCTTTGCCATTTGGATTCACTATTGCGCTGAGCACCTGCACTTTATTCAAGAAGTTTTGCACAGAAGAAATCACATTTTATATATATGTTTGCACATATGTTTTTTCTACACATTTATTGGGACTTTCACTGAAAATTTTCTTCAATGATGGGTTTTTTGTTTAGATTTATTGGACTATTTTAGCTTAAATAATATATGTATTATTGTGTATTGGAATATTAATTTAACACTTTGTATTCACATATTTATATTTATTTGGAGCAAGCGCTATAGGTAGCCTTTTTAGACTACTTACCTACACATGATCACTTTACTATAGCAGCTGCTTAATAATTTTATAATATATTTTATCCACTGAAATAATTTTATTCACTGAAGTATTTATGTAAGTTTTTTATTCACGTTTTTAGAGCAAGCGCTATAGGTAGCCTATTTTTAGACTACTCACTTATATAAACGTATATAAGTATAAAAAGTAAGGCAGCCAGCTACATAGGTAGATTAAAAACCTAGAAAATATGTATAAAGGGTAAAAGCAGTGCCAATAAAAGTCTATATAAAAATATATAGGTATGAGTCCATAAACTTAAAAGGCAGTCCAAAAGTCCATAGAAGGAAAATTGAGGAAAAACAATCCAAGGTCTCCAAGCACCGGTGATTCAGTATGAATGAATAGTCACCCAATAGTGACAGCCAAAGGCAAAGGATTATCCAAAGAGTAAGATGACAAGAAGCTCCTCCACAACCAACCGATCACAAAGGCAATCCCATATTCATGAGGCTGAATCTTTCCATGTATGTTTAACCCTCCGTTCCTCAGTTCCCCAGCATTAACTCTGAGCAATGGACAAGACAATAGTGTAGATTGCACAAATAATAGTTTAATCAAAACGTAGTGCACTTACATTTGTGTAGAAAACAGAAGGCATATAAAAAATATTTGAAAGCCGCAGCATAAAAGCGTGCTAAACGTCCAGTGTCCAGTGTCTTACGCGTATCGTCATAGGAGTTACATGGTCAGAGGCGCGGCTATCGGGACGTCAGCACGCATATAAATAGCACAAAACCGGATATTACAGATGCGGAAGTAACCAACATCTGCACTCCACTGGGTTAAAACTGGAGACCAGAAACCCCGGAAGTAGCCGTCAGCTAGGCTAATACAAAACTATGAGCCAGAACATAGCAGATGCTGCAGACGGCTAACAACAAACCAGGGGCACTGAAACCAGCTGATAGCACCAGCAGGGAGCAACTAATACAACAGAACAATCATCCTGATGTAAGACCAACGCATATAAAAACAATTGACATATGTCTAGGTAATTTAAAAAGGAAACTCATAACATACATATATAATCAAAAAATCAACAAAGAAAATCGGATTATAAATTGATAACCATGGCCAGCCACAAAAAATAAATAAAAAAATCATGATAAAAAAGAAAATAAGTTAATCTCCTGAACACTAAATTCAATAACAGCAATGTTATTGTCAGCATGTATAGTCAATAAGAATAATGTCAAAAAACAAAAATGACCTAACCCATCAGCTATTATTTATATGGCAATTGACATCCCATTCAATGTTCATACCCCACGGAGAGTAAGTCCTCATGTCAAAGATCCAGCGGGTTTCTAATCTAGAGATTTCCCGCCTGACATGACTACCTCTCCAGTGGGAGATGAACTTGTCAATGCCCCAAATTTTTGTGCCTGCAGGATCCTTATTATGGCATAAAGCTTAGTGTTTTGACACACTATGATTAGGAAAACCCTTCCTAATGTTTTTCAGGTGTTCTCTCACTCTTACTGTTAATGTCCTAATGGTGCGGCCAATATATTGTAGGCTGCAAGGACATTGAAGGAGGTAGGTTACATTAGTAGATGAGCAGCTAAGAGCGAACCTCGCAAAACCTTCTACCAGTTAAAGTGTTAACCTGACACACTGCACATCTCCTACATGGAAAAAAACCAGTGGGATTATGAAAGAAAGGGACTCGATTGGGTTTATCAAGAATGTTTGGAGCAATGTGCAAACGTAATGGTTCAACGCCTCTGAAAACAACTAGGGGGGCCTCAGGTAGTTGTGGGCCCAACACCTTATCATTTTTGAGGACTCCCCAGTGTTTTCTGAAGATGCATTTCACATCTCCAAATTGTTTAGAATAGGTAGTGATAAAAGAAAAGCCCGGTCAGAATTGGTTGACACTCTCGGTTGCTTGTTCAACAGGGTACATCTATCAAGATCTCCGACCTCACGTAAAACTATATCCAAACCTGCCTCATCATATCCTTTATCCAAGAATCTATTTTTTAGTAACAAGGCTTGGCTGAATTAGTCGTCTCTCTCGGTGCAACTGCGACGAAGACGCAAAAACTGGCTCTTGGGTACAGAGCCTAACCACGAAGGTTGATGACAACTACCCTGCTCAATGTACCCATTGCGGTCAGTAGGTTTGAAATACGTGCTCGTCACAATAGCACCACCCTTAATTTCAATATTGAGGTCAAGGAAATTAATCTTCTCACTACTGGCCTCATGTTGCAGGAAAATTACCATTGAGTTTGAATTAAGGCCACCAATGAAGCTGTCTAATGACTCCCTATCACCATCCCATAGGAGGAGGACGTTATCGATGTAATGCCACCACAGAACCAACTCTGGTCTAGGTCGGCCATAGATGACGTCCTCCTCCCATTTGGCCATGAATAGATTGGCCATACTTGGTGCAAACTTGGCACCCATTGGCGACTCCTCTATTTTGCAAATAGTAGCACCTGCCAAACCAGAAATAGTTGTGTTGCATGGCGAATAATAATAAAGACAAAATAAATTGTCGTTGCACAGGTACGAAGGAAACATCCCTTTCCAAGTACATTTCCACAGCGTGATGTCCATGCTTGTGGGAAATGATGGTGTAAAGCGAGGTGACATCCGCTGTGGCTAAGAGATACCCCTCTTTCCATTCAATATCTCCCAATAAATTGAAAACTTGAGTGGAGTTCATGAGCTATGAGGGTGTGTTGGTAACCAGAGGTAGGTACCCATCTATATATCTCCCGACCCTGCTAGTAACAGAGTCGATACCACTTATGATAAGACGCCCCAGTGGATTAAGTGGGTCCTTATGTACCTTTGGGAGATAGTATATGACGGGCACACGTGGTGCCACTGGAACCAGGAACAGTTTCTCCTTTTTGTTGAGAATATGCTCCTGATATCCCTGAGTGACCAGCTGAGATAACTAAATAACTCCTTTTTAAATTTGCACTCGCAATCGCTTTGCACCCCTTGATAGGGAAGATTATTACTATGAGGATTCGGAGGTTGATGATAGATATATCACCAGCCATCCGTATAATACTCCTCACAGAGAAGTTTTCTTCAATTTTCCTTCTATGGACTCTGGGACTGCCTTTTAATTTATGGACTCATACCTATATATTTTTATATAGACTTTTATATCATTTTTATTGGCGCTGCTTTTAACCTTTATACATATTGTATTTATACTGTCTACCCTCAAGTTGTAAAGCGCTGCGTAAACTGTCGGCGCTATATAAATTATATATAATAATAATATTAATAATAATAGTATTGCAAACAAATTCGATTCTGAATAAATATTCTATAAATATAGAGGGGATTTTATGACATATATCTAAAAGGCATTTGTGTTAATTTACTATAGTAATAAAGCATATTTACTTTGCAAAGTGAATTTACACCTAGCTATGCAAATAAGGTAAAACTAAGTGAACACTGACTTTGCAAAGATTTTTTATTTTTTTTTGTTTTTGATAATTGAAGTCAGCATACCTCATTTACTAAAAGCGCCCCATTTCCTGTCTGCCAAAGGTTAACATGCTCTACTCTACTTGCTCTACTAAGAAGTCAACTTGATTGTGATCAGAAATCCATGAAGAACCTTGTTCATCCATAGGAATATTAACATTACTAGGTTTTTATTTCTAAAAAAACAGTAATGTTTTTATTAGTACATCGCCTGTACATGCATGCATATTATCCTTCAATGGAGAGGTAATTGAATAAAGAATGTGACCCTTGATTAATACTTTACAATCTTTATAGGTACTTAAATACATTATTTATGTCCTCTTTTAAAATGTGTAGTTTAATGGTTTGCTGTGTTTTATTTTAAATTCAGATGGAGCCATATTGGATTTTCATACAACCCCTTTTACCTAACTACTTATACTAATAATCACATCTATGTATACCTAAGCTCATGAAATATACACACAAATTAATTATGAAGAGCCCCAAAATAGGCAAAGAAGCAAACAGTGACTACTGTATTGTGGATAAATTGCCCTTTGTCATGCAAGAAACACTGGATGGGTTATTGCATGTCTCTGTTTAACATAACAATTGTAGCAAAATAATTGTAGCAAATGCATGGGGATAGGATATGTCCTGTTGCCTTGCATTCAATATAGACTCTAATAAGACTAATGACTACAGTTTGCTAAAAGAAATTCTAATACGTGAAGCTGGTTACACAATAGTGAATGGGTTATATTTTTTCCCTCTGTGGTAGATAATTGTAATATAATTGTACCAAGTACATGGAGATAGTCATTGTTGCCTTGCATTTTAAAAGAACCCTAATGACATTATTCATGAAGACAGTACAACATTAAAATGGCCATATGTAAAGTCTAGTACTGGAAAGAAACCAAAAGGAATACATTTTTGTTTGCTCTACAGTAAGCTCTGACTGCTTGCTGAGGGGTAATGCACTCTGAATATTTCTATTGCAATCTGCACTGGCCATGTCAATAAACATTCAATAAGCATTCGTGTATCTGGAATACATAACAATGCAATACAATACATAACAATCAATAATGCATAGCACCTTCACCAGTGAAATATGAAAACAGGCAAGTCTCCCACCTAAGGTTCAACTCCAGTTTAAAATCTAAATAAAAAAATAGAAAAAAAAATATGCTGCTAAGTGCGTTATCTATCTATCTACAGTACTCACCTCCTCTCCAAACTTGTCCTCTACAGACTCATTGTTCCAAGGTCAGACACAGTTTCTCTTCTGGGTTTTGTTTAATGCCATCCAACAACCTTTCTGTGATCCCATTATGTACATAATCTAGCTGCCCTGGGCTCACAGACAAGTTCAGCACTCATTTCATGGACTACAGGACTGCACACTGCCAGTGGAAGAAGAGGACCCACAATGTCACATGACCAGAACAAGGATTTATGGAAAAAAGGTATGTATGAACAAAGCAATCATGTAAAAAAAAAAGGGAATGGCAGGAAATCAAGAGTTGGGCTTTAAGGTATCACTTAAGGTTAGATGGGGGACTTCCTAACAGTTCCCATCTGAACCCTGTCAATCATTTTTGGGAAACAAATTGAAAATTCCACAGGGTTTAAGTTTAACATATCCCTATCCCCTACATGTGAGTTTCTTTAAAATGTTTATGGTGAGCTTATGTTACACATTGGGGTCCATAGTTTCTGAAAACCCGTGGATGGAATCCTACCACACCCTATTTTTCTTAGGGTTGGAGTGGGGCTACACTATAGTATCATTACTTGCTGCTTTTCTTTTGAATCCCTGAGAGGCATGGGCAGATCCCATTTTGCTTGTTTTACCACCTTCTTCTTTCCCCCAAAACAGCAGGGCTGTGTTCTAGCTGAGCATTTTAAGATTGTGTAGTGGGCAGGAGTTATTTCTCCAATGCTTATCTGGAACCCAAGTCCCTTCTGCACAAAAAATGAAAACAGATCGTATTCCTTCAAGAGAACCATTTTAGGGGTCTCTTATGTCGAAACTGCAGAATTACAGACATATCATGTGTCCTGAAAGGTTTCCAAAACAAAGGGGGTAGCAATAGTATTCTCAAGAAGCCTCCCCTTGAGCAATTGAAAGATGTAGAAGGCCATCTTTTTTTTTCTAAAAGGTATGTTAGGTACCAGAACCATCACCCTGGCTAACATATACTGCTTCATTAAGAAACCATTTTCTTTCTTTTGAACCCCTTGACAGCATTTCAGACTGGTATGCTGGTATTGGGGGTGATTTTAACTTGCCTATCACTCCGCTATTGGACTCGTCAACTGGCACTTCTTTGGTTTCAATTACAATACTGAGACAGCTCAAACTCCATCTTTCAAACTTAAAGGATAAGTTCACATTTTGTTTTGCTACCAAAATTCCAGCTTTCCTATGTACAAATGTACCATAAATGTACTTCTTTTTCAGAAAAAAAAAAGCTTTCTTTTTATCTTACACACCCCTTACCCCACTGTCCAACTGGCTGTATAGAAAAAAACTTTTCCATTACTTCCTAGACTGACTTTAGGATGTGACACAGGAAAGAGTTTACCAGCTGACCTCATTAGCACACACCCTGCATACCCCCCCCCCTTTCCAGCAGATCACTACCATCCTCATCATCAGGTGCACATTTTCCCAATGCAATCAGTGAATACCCTTCTCACTAAATACAAAGCCATAGATCATTCATTTGGCAGAGTGTGCAGAAGCTGAACAATCAGATTATAGCCTATGTGGATAAAGCTGTAATATTTAAACAAGGAAAGTATGTCCTGAGTTCTGTAAAGCTCACCATACACTATACAATCTGATTGTACAATCTGCTTTAGATCTACCACCAACTTTGTAGTGCAAGGACCTGCCTGATTTGATACTGAGTAATTGGATAGATGGTGTGTTCTCCTATTTTTATAGTTTTGGTAAATCTAAAGGAGCTCAAACAGAGAATGTGCAATCATATTGTATAGTGTATGGCCATCTTTATGCACCTAAAATTAACTAGTTGCATTTTTGGTGCCATTAACCACTTTAGCCCTGGAAGATTTTGCTCCTCAATGACACTTTTTTCAACTTGGCACTGCGCAAATTTAACTGACAATTGCTTGGTCATGCAATGCTGTACCCAAACAAAATTTACGTCCTTTTTTTCCCACAAACAAAGCTTTCTTTTGGTGGTATTTGATCACCTCTGTGCTTTTTATTTTTTGCGATATTAATAAAAAAATAGAAAATTTTGCAAAAAATTGACATTTTCTACTTTGACTGTTATAAAATATCCAATATATAAATTTTTTGTCATATATTTAGGACAAAAAGTATTTAGCTACATGTCTTTGACAAAAAATTCTCAATGAGCATATTTTTATCCACTTTAAGACCGGAAGATTTTACCCCCTTCCTGACCAGGCCATATTTTGCGATTCGGCACTGTGTTACTTTAACGGACAATTGCGCGGTCGTGCGACGCTGTACCCAAATTAAATTTACGTCCTTTTTTTCTCATAAATAGAGCTTTCTTTTGGTGGTATTTTATCACCTGTGCAATTTTTAATTTTTGAAAAAAAGAGCGACAATTTTGAAAAAAACAAAACAAAAAAACCCCAATATTTTTCACATTCTGATATTCTGACATTCCCAAAAAAAAATGAAGTCAACATTTTTTAAAATTTTAGGCCAATTTGTTTTCTTTTACATATTTTTGGTAAAAAAATCACAATAAGCATATTTTGATTGGTTTGCGCAAAAGTTATCGCGTTTACTATTTACAGGAAAGACTAATGTTAATTTTTTTTTATTTATTTATTTATTTTTTGTATACAATGAGAGTGAAGAATATGTATCTACCCAAAGTCTCCTACCAACATATAATCACTCACCCTGCGCTCTGCACAAAATACATGGATAAGCAACTTGGTGTATAAAACTGACACAAAGTCTAAGCAGCTGTTATAGGTAAATAAAATGCAAAATGGGTGTTTTAAAGGATCATTGACATAAGACGTAAATAAACCAAAACACTAACAGCGCTATAAAAAGGGGGACATAAATGCACGCGCACAAGTCCGTGAAATCACTCTAATAGAAGGTCCAAATGGAGACTTCTGTATCTCTCTGAGCTCGTTGTTCAAGAAAAAAGGTGTGAGGGAACTGGAATGAAAGCACCACACTTCCACCACCGCCAAGTGCTCCCCCCCTTGTAATGGGAACTCACCAGATGACCGGTGAAAGTAAGCCCTTCACAATATCCACCTCTCTCAGGATCCACGTCTCCAAAAACGGACCACTTAGCCTTCTCCTCCAAATGGTACTCCGTTCACCCAAGCATATAAAATGAACAGAGTAGGGGCAAACAATAGTGTAATTCCGCATAGAAAATTTTATTTAAAAACACACACATTGAGCCCCTCTCCCCTCAAGATGTCTACTCACAGGAAGCCAAAATTAGTGAAGGCATATAGTACGCTTGATAACCACCAATTCCAAAACGACCCCTTAGGTGCTGAGGAAGATGTCCGGCGTATGGATAGGATGTTAAGGCGACCGCACACACACGCCCTGACGCATTTCGTCGTTAAGACTTTATCAAAGAGCATGTATGCGCGGCGCGGTCGACATATATTTATATAAACGCCGACGCATGCGCCTCCACGCTGCGCCGGACCAATTTCCAAAGGAACATCCTTTGCTGACACTTCCGGTCAGCCTATTGGAATTCAACTCCGCCCCTTCCGGCGCGCCAGTCACCGTACTAGCGTCCGCCTGGAAGTGCGTCATCATCTTGTTCCGGATCGTCGAGCGCGATGTGTACCTAGACACATCCGCTCAGCGTCAGGCAAA
The DNA here is from genome assembly GCF_965119305.1 of Pelophylax lessonae. Classification (NCBI taxonomy): domain Eukaryota; kingdom Metazoa; phylum Chordata; class Amphibia; order Anura; family Ranidae; genus Pelophylax; species Pelophylax lessonae. The sequence goes on from NC_138770.1 coordinate 385,212,449, forward strand.
AGCGACTGTGACTACACGACGTTACCTACACTCGCCGCACTACTTCCGGATCCGGACAAAAACACAGGAAGTGACATTTGTTTATGTCCATTCCCATTAGTATGCAATATACGGCCATAGCCCCAAATATAATGCATTAACATGACAAAATACTACATTTTCATGCGGTGTCATTGTATTGCACTAGATGCCTTTACTGTACATTGCTCACATACATTAAAAGGACATACACTATGGTATAAAAACATTGCGATTAAAAACATAATAAGCAGCTATATAAAATTTATGTAAAAAATGTAAAATTGTAGAAAAGGCATCAAACATCTGGTAACTCCAATTAAATACCAAATTGTTTAAAATATATACCCCATAGACTTTAAATATATAGGTGCAGGAATAAAGGCTTGACTAAATGGCTCATAGATATACATTATAGGCCCAAAAAGGCCAATTATCCAATTGAAAAACTATAAACATTCTACAACTGCTAAACTAATGACTTAATATTAGAAATAGAATAAAGCGATAGATGACACCTCAATCCGAAAGGGTACTAAAGGGACATTATAATCACCATAGGTCAATAATTGCTAATATAGCAGTTAATGTCCAAATCCACGTTTAGACCCTTGGGATGCAAAGACTCAGTCAGATATATCCAATGTGTTTCACGCTTGGATATTTCACGGACCCGTTTAGAGCCCCTCCACATCGGTGCTACCTTCTCCACCCCCCAAAATTTCAGATGGGTGGGATCACTATTATGAAAGTCCCGGAAATGGAGAGATAGGTTATGGTCTTTGAATCCATTACGGATATTAGTAATATGTTCCGAGATCCTAACAGTAATTGTTCTCTTAGTCCTCCCAATGTAGAACAAATTACATGGGCACTGTATGCAGTACACCACATGTGTGCTACTGCAAGTAATTGTGTCCTTTATTTCGAAAGACTGCCCATTAGATGGAGATACAAAGCTGGTAAAATTTCTCAAATGAGTATTTACCTGCTTGCAAGTTTTACACCTCCTGCAAGCAAAAAAACCGGGTGTATTCTCCCAAAACATTGTCAGCTTCTTTGGGGGATCCAGCACTTTCTTGACTACCTGGTCACCGAAAGTCGGTCCCTTTCTATATATGAATGTTGGGGTATCAGGCAGAACCCCATTCAGAACTTTGTCCATACATAGGACCGGCCAATGTCTTTTAAAGATCTCTTCCACCTCCCGATGTTGGACATTGAACTGGGAAATTAAACTCCATTCATGACCTTGTGTATTGCATTTCTCGGTATCTTTAAGACAATCATCCTGTGATAGCCTACCTATTTCCGCTATCGTATTGTCTAATTTAGCGGCTTGGTAGCCTTTTTAGTCCAGGTCCAGGTCTCCAGGACTATGTGGGAGAACCAGGACCAGGGGATGCCGAGCTGGACGCAAGGAACAAAAAAAGAAGAAGGGACTTCGATTAGAAGGCATTTATAATTTGGCTGAGGTGTCCCTGACAGATAAGGAATTGAATATTCTACATGCTGGCTTAAAATGCGCTAAACATAGGCCTGTCAATAAGTTCAACGTCTATATTGACTTACATAAACTTGTAAGAAAAATTAATTTAAAGAAATATTATTTAAATCCTGCCCGTACATTGGGTGCCCCGAAAGCAGGTTTAACAAACTACTCACTAGGGATTGACAGTGGGCTTAAGAATAGATCTCTATTTAACCCGCAACAATCTTCAAATCAACACATTGAGGTGTTCAAAAACCTTGTGATTCGGGCGTGTCCTGGCCGCTGAGCAGTATGGCCGCTTGACTTACTGCTCCGTAGCCTCTCAGGGAGAAAAGCATTGATTTAAGCGCCGCAGCCCGACAATACCGCCCTGTCATTACAGGGAAAGGAAGCCGCACGTCTCCGGAGTATGACCCGCCGCCGATTGCCGTCCTCGGGTCCCCGCCGCCTCACGGATTTCTTCTCAATGCAGACACACCGGTCTAACAAAGATGGCGCTGGGGGGGCCGGGGGTAAAGGAGCAGAGAGGTATGCGCAGTCGGATCTCCTCACGGACCCGGAGTCTGACATGGAGGAATCCTCCTCAGCTACTGACCTCTCATCCTCGGCTGACAGCTGTAAGAGAGCAGCGGTGTCTCCAGCCTCCTCCCCCACTAAGACTCCCTCAGTGAAAAAACAGCACGGAGCTAATAGTAATGAACAGGCCGCAGATTTAACAGAGCCCTGCATTAACCCTCTCTCTGCCTTTCCTGCGGGAGACGTCCCAGCCACTGAAGCTACAATGAAAGCAATGCTCCTCTCCCTTCAATCAGGCTTCCACAAAGAGCTCAACTTATCTATCAATAAATTGTCAGTCAGAGTGGACAGCCTGGAGGAACGGTCACACAATATGGAGTTGCAGATCTCAGACATGGCAGCAGCACACAATGAGGTGGTAGACATACATGAGTTTCAGGCTGAAGCAATTCAGAAATTGCAATTAAAAGTCGCAGACCTGGAGGATAGGTCGCGACGAAACAACATTAAATTTAGGGGTGTCCCTGAGACCGTTAAGCCACAAGAAATCGTCCCCTATTTGAAACAACTCATGCTGAAACTATCCCCAGACATACCACCTAGAGACTTACTTATAGACCGTGCACATAGAATCTCAAAGCCACCACATCTCCCAGACTCAGTTCCGAGGGACATTCTGGCGAGAGTACACTACTATCACATCAAGGATCTCATTCTTAGGGCTGCCAGGAATGCCCGAGTGCTGCCGTCCCCGTACGCAGGTGTTTCCCTTTACCAAGATATATCGCCTGCAACAGCTCAGAGGAGGAGGGAATTTGGGCCGGTGACGAAAGTACTTCAGGATAACAACCTAATCTACCGCTGGGGTTTCCCCACAAAGCTTTTGGTCACGTATCAAGGTCACCAAGTTGCTATGACAACCCCAAAAGAGGGATACAAACAGCTGCACAACTGGGGATTGGTCCCCACCCCGGCGTCGCACATGGGCGAGCAACAAGGTTCGCATTCATCAAAGGACACCCGTGGGCCACCGGAGCGTGGTAAACAACTACCATTCCCCCCGTGATGATCCTAAATCCCATATTTTATCGGGCTTCCCCCAAGGGGGAAATAAGCCACACAATCCCCTCTGGAGGCTCGGTCACTCTCCTTTGTTTACACACCCCGTGTAAGAAGTGTGCCACGCACACGTGAAAACATTTCTACCTGTTTTCTTTTGTCTTTTTATTTTTATTTTTTTTTTATTCTTATATCTGCCACCTACTACTCACACTTGTTGTTGTTTAGGCACGTTATACAATTTTTTGATTGTATTGGTTATCAGCGGGTACAACTTGTATATTGATACGAAAGATATCCTTTGTTGTCAGCATATAACTTTCTCCTACTCAACTCAGAGAACTCCTATCAGGGGCCACACAGGCAACGCCAGCTACTTCAGATATGTCCCTTAATATTACCACCATCAACGCGAAGGGGCTTAATAGCCCCTTCAAGCGTTCCAGACTATGGAGGGAGGCATTATCTCTCAACACGGACATATTATGCGTCCAGGAAACGCATTTTGCACAGGATAAAGCCCCCTCATGCACTCACAGACTCTTCCCACACCAATTCTTTGCCTGTGCACCCAATAAGACGAAAGGTGTGATGATAGCTATACGTAATACTGTTGCTTTCCAATCTCAACATGTAGAAACTGATCCCTTAGGCAGATATATTATTCTCTCTGCCTCGGTTAACAATTCTCCGTTGGTGATCGCTACTGTCTATGCTCCCAACACGAGACGTAAATCTTTTTTCAAAACTCTGCTATACAAATTACAGCCATTCCCCAAGGAACAAGTGATCCTTTGCGGAGATTTTAATGACATTCCTGACAACACTCTAGATACCTCTAATCCAACAAGACCTAGATCCTCGGCTCTCTCCAACATGATACATACAGAAAATTTTTATGACCCTTGGCGTTGCCTTCATGGCACTGAAAGAGACTATACTTATTTTTCAGCAGCACAAAAATCCTATTCCAGAATTGATCTCTTCCTGGTACATGCCCTCGCACTACAGTCTGTTTCCAAAGTGTCCATCGGATCCATCACATGGTCTGACCATGCGCCAGTCACTTTAACCCTGGCACAGGGACACCATATCACGAGAAACTCTTTGTGGCGTATGAATACCACCATTTTATCTAACCCACAGTACCAGGCGGAGATCAAGACGGCAATAGAGACCTATTTCGAAGTAAATGCTGGGTCAGTGGATGATGATTCATTATTATGGAATGCGCATAAGGCCTTTATTCGAGGTTTGTTTATGAAGCTGGGAGCCCAGGAGAAACGTAAGAGATCGGAAAAGATCGTTGCCCTAATGGCACAGATTAAACAGGTAGAATGCTCTAATAAGATCAGCCCCTCTGACCACAATATTAATACACTGCGTCACCTTAGAGAAGACCTTAGCACCTTTTTACATGCGACATTTGATCACCACATTAAAAAACTCAGACTTGACTGGTACGTTCACAATAATAAACCGGGTGCCCTTTTAGCTAGGCAAGTCAAGCGAAAGGAAGCCCTTAACCGGATTCCCTATATGACTTCTTCCCAAGGACACAGACTGAGTAACCCTAAAGACATTGCGGATTGCTTTAGCGATTTTTACTCTAAATTATATAATTTAAAAGACGACCCTGCGGAACCTTCACCTACTGTAGACCGAATTAATGACTTTTTACAGTCCTTGCACTTGCCGACATTGACACTAGACCAAACCTCACAACTCAACACTCCCTTCTCGGAAGCAGAGGTATGTGAAGCGATACGTGACCTTCCCCTACATAAAGCCCCTGGCCCGGATGGATTCTGTAATGAATACTATCGTACCTTCTTCCCCCTCCTCGGCCCACATCTATGCAACATATTTAACTCCTATGTAGCATCGGGACATATGCCCAAGGAATCTCTTGAGGCATTGATTGTAACCATACCCAAACCCGGAAAACCCCATGAGGATCCTGCAAATTATAGACCCATATCACTGCTCAATACGGACACCAAACTATATGCAAAAATCCTGGCCACGCGGTTGTCGCGCTACATCGCTGATCTGGTGCATCCAGACCAGGTTGGCTTCATACCACAGAGGCAAGCTCCGGATGGCACTAGGCGGATTATTAACCTCATACAGTGGGCTGAGCATCACCGAACGCCTTCTCTGCTCCTATCTTTAGATGCAGAGAAGGCGTTTGATAGGGTGCATTGGGGGTATCTCTCAACAGTTCTTCAAAGATTCGGTATACAGGGTCCCTTCTACAATGCAGTCATGAATCTATACTCCTGCCCCTCTGCCAGGGTTCGGACCTCAGGGCTTACATCCAAACCATTTGGAATCACCAATGGGACCAGACAGGGTTGTCCGTTGTCCCCCCTACTTTTCGCCTTAATAATGGAACCGTTAGCGACAGCAATTAGATCGCACCCTAATATTGAAGGGTTAACAGTTGGGAAATCCGTTCATAAAATAGGTCTTTACGCCGACGACATTATTATAGCACTCACAAACCCGACCCAATCACTCCCAGCACTCACTGACTTACTGACCCAATTTGGCATGGTTTCCATGTACAAACTCAATTGCTCCAAGTCCGTTATGTTAGGCATCTGCCTTGAAAACTGTTTAAAAAAACAAATTTCTGAGATCTCCCCTTTCCCTTGGGCCCCAGCTTCGTCTCTGAAATACTTAGGAATTGACCTTACAGTGCCTTCAACCACCCAGGTGAGGTTCAATCTGGAAAGAGTACTTAAGAAGCTATTGGAATTATCTCTGAGCCTCCGTACTGTCAAAGCGTCCTGGGCAGGGAGAATTGCACTTGCTAAAATGTTTCTCATGCCACATATACTTTATTTATTTAGAGCTATCCCACTGGCTTTTACTCAAGATCAATTGAACAGACTCCAAAAAACACTTAACTCATTTATATGGAATGGTAAACACCCGAGAGTCCACCGATCCACTTTGTATGCTCCAACGTGCTCAGCTGGTTTGGGTGCTCCTGACATAAAAAGGTATTACAAGGCCACTATTCTAGACCAATCCAAATATTGGTGGACTCATTCAAAGCAACATAGGTGGCTTCAGATCGAGCAAGAAGTACTGGATTGCCCACCTAAGCACATGCTTGCAGCTCTATGGCTACAATTACAGCCGTCAAAATTTCCCCTATCCTCAGTTAATGCGACTATCCGAGTCTGGCAATCCATTTTACAAATGTCTCAGGGCATCTCCGCAACAACTCTTAAGCTACTACCACTGCAAGCTTTAACCTTACTATGTCAGGACCTAGGGATCGACGCTTGGGTGACTACCGGTCTAACCTCGATTGGAGACTTATACAACCAAGGCCAGCTATCCACCTTCTCTGTACTACAAACCAAGTCTCATATACCAAATAAAGACTTCTTTAAATATCTGCGTATTCGGCACTCTTTGGAAAAAAACCTGTGGTCTTCCTCGCCACTTCCACTACAGATTATTCAAAACCATCTACAACCATCTAAATCCCGCAGAGGGATCTCCTTTTTTTATAAGCTGTTGGCAAATGGATCGGATCAGCAAAAACTTCCTTCCATGGACAAATGGGAACACCTTCTACATTTCACGGAAGACACCAAAGGGTGGCACCAAGCTATGAGATACCCTCTAAAATTCTCCAAATGTTTGTCACATTGGGAATCGGCTCTTAAAATTCTCCATTTTTGGTATTACACACCAGAAAAATTGTCACGCATCTTCCCAACACAATCGAATCGTTGCTGGAGGGAATGTGGACAATTCGGATCGGCATCGCATATTTGGTGGTACTGCCACGAGATCACTGCATTCTGGAGAGCAATTGACTCGCTCATCAAACAAACTACAGGACAACAGATTTCATTGGAGCCGCAGACTGCCCTACTGGGAGTGGGGCTTCATAACTGGCACATAGACTTCCACCCTGTCATCACACACATCTTGATAGCGGCACGATTGGCGATAGCCAGAAATTGGAAATCCCGCCACACGCCTACATTGCGACAGTGTATACTTATTATAAACCAAAACATGCATATGGAATACATGTTTGCGAAGGCTCACTACAGCCTAACAAAATTCTTCACATGGTGGAGCCATTGGCTTAGAAATCCCGATAGTAGTTTGGACATCACATAAACTTTACAGCTCTCCCTCCTGGTCCCTTGAACGGCAAGCACGTGAAATTCCTTAACCAATGCTGCCTACCTTCCCATTGTAGTTGTTTCCAAATCTATTGAGAATATATCAATCTTTATAGCAAAGCTCCTGCCTATGATTTACTCATACCATACAAAGGATACCCTCGTCTGGAAGTGCTCTAACTTATCTTTTTGGAGCTCATATGTGACTCTTCCATTACACCCACCGTTGAGACCATATTTTTCTTTTTCTTTTTCTGGTTTCTAGTTTAAACCAACACGTTTGCCAATGTATGTTATTATTCAATTGTTGTTGTACATGATCTTTATTGGACATACTTTGTAATTGTTTTATGTAGTCATGTTGACTTCTTGTTATACTCAGTTGTTATATGCTACTGAATTGATAAACAAAATAAAAATTACAAGTTGAAAAAAAAAAAAAAAAACCTTGTGATTCGTGATTTGAAAGAAATTCCAGAGAAAAAAGGTGTCAATCCGAGACATATTCAAGAAGGCCTAGAGGCACTTCAAAAGAGAAAGAACGTTATAGTGAGGCCTGCAGACAAGGGAGGGGGGGTGGTCCTCCTGAAGAAGGAGTATTACCACACCCAACTCTCTACAATGTTGGCGGATAAGGATACGTATAAGATCCTAAGTAAGGATCCAACATTGCAGTATAGACAGGAATTAAGTTCCCTTGTGGAAAAAGGGTATGAGAGTTATGTGTTATGTAAGAAGGAAAAGCAATATTTGGTACCCAGTTACAGCCGTATCCCAACAATTTATACGTTACCAAAAGTCCATAAGGACATGGTCAATCCACCTGCAAGACCAATCGTTAACGGAATACAATCTGTAACGTCAAGGCTGGGGGAATACCTGGACTTTTTCCTTCAAGACAGTGTAGTAAAGTTAAGATCTTATTTACGTGACACCAAGGCTTTGTTGGGAGCATTGAAGGAGGTACCAAGCGATAGAGACGTCTTCCTGGTCACAGGGGACGTTTCGTCATTGTATACGATCATCCAACACGATGACGCCTTGCTTGCTTTCAATTGGGCCTTCAGTAAAAGGGATGAGATTCCCGATATACAAAAACGTTTTTTGAAAGATGCTCTCATTTTTTGTTTAACGCACAATTATTTTTGGTTCGACAGCATTTTCTACCAGCAACAAAGAGGTGTTGCGATGGGGGCTAAGTTTGCCCCTAGCCTGGCTAACATCTTAATGGGTGAATGGGAGGACCGGTCCATTTTTGCTGCCCAATATGAAGAGTTGATTATTTACCGTCGTTATATCGACAATCTATTCTTTATTTGGGCAGGGACCGAGTCCTCCCTAGAGAAGTTTTGTGAAAAGCTTAATAATAACACCAATAACATAAGGCTGGACTTTAACTGGAGTCGGACCAAGATACACTATCTGGACGTGAAGATATCCCTTCTTGAGGGTGGGCTGAAGACTCAGGTTTACTTCAAGCCCACTGATCGGAATGGATATCTCCCCGTCCAGAGTGGACATCACCAGCAATGGTTGTCCAATATCCCCAGGGGCCAGTTCCTTTGGGTCAGAAGGAACTGCACAGCTGATGAGGATTTTCAAGTGCAGTCCCAAATCCTTAAACGAAGATTCATAGAAAAAGGCTACCAAGCCGCCAAATTAGACAATACGATAGCGGAAATAGGTAGGCTATCACAGGATGATTGTCTTAAAGATACCGAGAAACGCAATACACAAGGTCATGAATGGAGTTTCATTTCCCAGTTCAATGTCCAACATCGAGAGGTGGAAGAGATCTTTAAAAGACATTGGCCGGTCCTATGTATGGACAAAGTTCTGAATTAGGTTCTGCCTGATACCCCAACATTCATATATAGAAAGGGACCAGGGTGACCAGGTAGTCAAGAAAGTGCTGGATCCCCCAAAGAAGCCGACAATGTTTTGGGAGAATACACCCGGTTTTTTTGCTTGCAGGAGGTGTAAAACCTGCAAGCAGGTAAATACTCATTTGAGAAATTTTACCAGCTTTGTATCTCCATCTAATGGGCAGTCTTTCGAAATAAAGGACACAATTACTTGCAGTAGCACACATGTGGTGTACTGCAAACAGTGCCCATGTAATTTGTTCTACATTGGGAGGACTAAGAGAACGATTACTGTTAGGATCTCGGAACATATTACTAATATCCGTAATGGATTCAAAGACCATAACCTATCTCTCCATTTCCGGGACTTTCATAATAGTGATCCCACCCATCTGAAATTTTGGGGGGTGGAGAAGGTAGCACCGATGTGGAGGGGCTCTAAACGGGTCCGTGAAATATCCAAGCGTGAAACACATTGGATATATCTGACTGAGTCTTTGCATCCCAAGGGTCTAAACGTGGATTTGGACATTAACTGCTATATTAGCAATTATTGACCTATGGTGATTATAATGTCCCTTTTATTACCTTTCGGATTGAGGTGTCATCTATCGCTTTATTCTATTTCTAATATTAAGTCATTAGGCTAGCAGTTGTAGAATGTTTATAGTTTTTCAATTGGATAATTGGCCTTTTTGGGCCTATAATGTATATCTATGAGCCATTTAGTCAAGCCTTTATTCCTGCACCTATATATTTAAAGTCTATGGGGTATATATTTTATACAATTTGTTATTTAATTGGAGTTATCAGATGTTTGATGCCTTTTCTACAATTTTACATTTTTTACATAAATTTTATATAGCTGCTTATTATGTTTTTAATCGCAATGTTTTTATACCATAGTGTATGTCCTTTTAATGTATGTGAGCAATGTACAGTAAAAGGCATCTAGTGCAATACAATGACACCGCATGAAAATGTAGTATTCTGTAGTATTTATGTTAATGCATTATATTTGCGGCTATGGCCGTATATTGCATACTAATGGGAATGGACATAAACAAATGTCACTTCCTGTGTTTTTGTCCGGATCCGGAAGTAGTGCGGCGAGTGTAGGTGACGTTGTGTAGTCACAGTCGCTTTTGCCTGACGCTGAGCGGATGTGTCTAGGTACACATCGCGCTCGACGATCCGGAACAAGATGATGACGCACTTCCAGGCGGACGCTAGTACGGTGACTGGCGCCCCGGAAGGGGCGGAGTTGAATTCCAATAGGCTGACCTGAAGTTTCAGCAAAGGATGTTCCTTTGGAAATTGGTCCGGCGCAGCGCGGAGGCGCATGCGCAGGCATTTATGTAAATATATGTCGACCGCGCCGCGCATACATGCTCTTTGATAAAGTCTTAACGACGAAACGCGTCAGAGCGTGTGTGCGCGGTCACCTTAACATCCTATCCATACGCCGGACATCTTCCTCAGCACCTAAGGGGTCGTTTTGGAATTGGTGGTCATCAAGCGTACTATATGCCTTCACTAATTTTGGCTTCCTGTGAGTAGACATCTTGAGGGGAGAGGGGCTCAATGTGTGTGTTTTTAAATAAAATTTTCTATGCGGAATTACACTATTGTTTGCCCCTACTCTGTTCATTTTATATGCTTGGGTGAACGGAGTACCATTTGGAGGAGAAGGCTAAGTGGTCCGTTTTTGGAGACGTGGATCCTGAGAGAGGTGGATATTGTGAAGGGCTTACTTTCACCGGTCATCTGGTGAGTTCCCATTACAAGGGGGGGAGCACTTGGCGGTGGTGGAAGTGTGGTGCTTTCATTCCAGGTCCCTCACACCTTTTTTCTTGAACAACGAGCTCAGAGAGATACAGAAGTCTCCATTTGGACCTTCTATTAGAGTGATTTCACGGACTTGTGCGCGTGCATTTATGTCCCCCTTTTTATAGCGCTGTTAGTGTTTTGGTTTATTTACGTCTTATGTCAATGATCCTTTAAAACACCCATTTTGCTATTTATTTTTTGTAATGGCGGCGATCTGCAATTTTTTTGCGGGACTGTGACATTGCGGCGGACAGATCGGACCCCTAACTGACATTTTTTAACACTTTTGGGGGGACCAGTGACATTACTACAGTAATCAGTGCTATAAATATGCACTGTTACTGTTATAATGACACTGGCAGGGAAGGGGTTAACACTGTTTGTGATCAAGGGGTTAAATGTATGCCTCATGCTTACTGACGTTTGGGGGGTGGGGTTCTGTGACACAGACAGAGATCGCAGGTTCAGCTATGCTGAATCCTGTGATCTCTCCCTGTCTGTCACAGAGAAGATCCGCCTGCTTTGTTTACACAAGCGGCGGATCGATCCTTCTCACACTTTCCCCGACAATCGGGGAAGAGAGGCAGCAATCGCCATCTCCTCCTCCGGCCCGACTGTCTAAACACAGCGGGAGCGAGCCTAGACAACTAGGAGTCCAGCAATGTAGGACCCAGGGGAGCCGCAGTGCTGCAGTAGCAGCACAGTGAGTGGTAGTAAAGTGGTTAATTGTTAACACACCAAACACAGAAGCAAACTCTTATTTTGCCATGTGAAAAATGAGCAAAAATGCAGCAAAATGCACAGTAAAAGACATGAAACCCGCAACATGCCAAAATGTCTCATAAGCTACTTTGCCATGTGCAGCATAGCCCATTGAAATCACCGGGCTGCCTTATCCGTGTCATGGGAAAAACTATGCTAAGTGTAAATGGAGCCTGAAAGTGAAATTGATGTGTTTGCACAAGAACAATGAAGCTCCATTCACATCTGTGTATTTCCGAACGCATAGTACACCACACAGAAAATGCCCGCTTTGCCTTGCATTTCAAAAACCCATTGCAAACGCACCAAAAAGCACAGTATAAAATGCACCATGCTCTGCTCCAAAAAAAGTTCTGGAGCTTCTTTGAGGCGGTTGTCTCTCCTTCCCTCTTGTCTCTGGACCATGTGGGCTTTTTCTCATTAAAGGTCTGCACCTTTATATATATATATATATATATATATATATATATATACAGTGGGTACGGAAAGTATTCAGATCCCCTTCAATTTTTCACTCTTTGTTATATTGCAGCCATTTGCTAAAATCATTTAAGTTCATTCTTCTTCCTCATGAATGTACACATAGCACCCCATACTGACAGAAAAACACAGAATTGTTGACATTGTTGCAGATTTAGTAAAAAAGAAAAACTGAAATATCACATGGTCCTAAGTATTCAGACCTTGTGCTGTGACATTCATATATTTAACTCAGGTGCTTTCCATTTCTTCTGATCATCCTTGAGATGGTTCTACACCTTCATTTGAGTCCAGCTGTGTTTGATTATACTGATTGGACTTGATTAGGAAAGCCACACACCTGTCTATATAAGACCTTCCAGATCACAATGCATGTCAGAGAAAATGAGAATCATGAAGGCAAAGGAACTGCCTGAAGAGCTCAGAGACAGAATTGTGGCAAGGCACAGATCTGGCCAAGGTTACAAAAAGATTTCTGCTGCACTTAAGGTTCCTAAGAGCACAGTGGCCTCCATAATCCTCAAATGGAAGACGTTTGGGATGACCAGAACCCTTCCTAGAGCTGGCCGTCCGGCCAAACTGAGCTATCGGGGGAGAAGAGCCTTGGTGAGAGAGGTAAAGAAGAACCCAAAGATCACTGTGGCTGAGCTCCAGAGATGCAGTCAGGAGATGGGAGAAAGTTGTAGAAAGTCAACCATCACTGCAGCCCTCCACCAGTCGGGCTTTATGGCAGAGTGGCCCGACGGAAGCCTCTCCTCAGTGTAAGACACATGAAAGCCTGCATGGAGTTTGCTAAAAAACACCTGAAGGACTCCAAGATGGTGAGAAATAAGATTCTCTGGTCTGATGAGACCAAAACAGAACTTTTTGGCCTTAATTCTAAGCGGTATGTGTGGAGAAAACCAGGCACTGCTCATCACCTGTCCAATACGGTCCCAACAGTGAAGCATGGTGGTGGCAGCATCATGCTGTGGGGGTGTTTTTCAGCTGCAGGGACAGGATGACTGGTTGCAATCGAGGGAAAGATGAATGCGGCCAAGTACAGGGATATCCTGGACAAAAACCTTCTCCAGAGTGCTCTGGACCTCAGACTGGGCCGAAGGTTTACCTTCCAACAAGACAATGACCCTAAGCACACAGCTAAAATAACGAAGGAGTGGCTTCACAACAACTCCGTGACTGTTCTTGAATGGCCCAGCCAGAGCCCTGATTTAAACCCAATTGAGCATCTCTGGAGAGACCTAAAAATGGCTGTCCACCAACGTTTACCATCCAACCTGACAGAACTGGAGAGGATCTGCAAGGAGGAATGGCAGAGGATCCCCAAATCCAGGTGTGAAAGACTTGTTGCATCTTTCCCAAAAAGACTCCTGGCTGTATTAGATCAAAAGGGGGCTTCTACTAAATACTGAGCAAAGGGTCTGAATACTTAGGACCATGTGATATTTCAGTTTTTCTTTTTTAATAAATCTGCAACAATGTCAACAATTCTGTGTTTTTCTGTCAGTATGGGGTGCTATGTGTACATTCATGAGGAAGAAGAATGAACCTAAATGATTTTAGCAAATGGCTGCAATATAACAAAGAGTGAAAAATTTAAGGGGGTCTGAATACTTTCCGTACCCACTGTATATATATATATAATTGAAGTTTAACAAAGATAACAAACAGTGCATGGGCAAATATTAGGAGAAAATGAGTGCAGAAATCTAAAGAGATAATGGGTTACAGGTGTAATATACAAGCATTAGTATAATCCCTAGGGTTGCACTGGTGCCGATACTAAGCATTTGCACGGGTATCTGTACTTGTGCAAATGTACCAATACCATACCTGAAACCGATACCTTCTGGCTTGGTTTTTTAGCTGTCAGCAGGATTTCCCGCTAAAAGTTGAAATATAAAGAAAAGAGTGTCGTCAATTATTGTTTGTTAACGAGCAGGACCGCCACGTCCTTACCAACCAATGACATTTCACTTGTCTGCAGAATTCCCCTCCCCACCTTCTCCTTCCCTCCTGCCAGCTGTCACCCTCATGTCCTGGCCCAGCTCTGCAAACTCAGTGGGGGGGCCGGAGGTAGAGTGGGGGAGGACTCAAAATGATGTGTACTAATGATCTAATCCCCCGCTGTGCAGATATTTAAAAAAATATATATATATATATGTTCTGTAGGTGCCAGGGGGACAGACATCTGACTATTTAACCACTTTTGGGTTTAGGTGGATTAATCTGCAGCAGCGCTCCACACAATTACATTAAAGGGCGGCTTCTTCCATATCAGTACACTGGGGCCGGTCGGGAATGCTGCTGTAAATTAATCTGCCTAAACCTGAAAGTGTTGAAATAGTGGGATGTCTGTCCCCCATCACCCACTGAACATAGGGGACCTGGAGAAGTTTTTTTTTTTAAAAAAAATTGCTGCCCGCTTTACCTCTGGCCCAGTTGCCCCTAGTCCCAGTTGCCCAGGAGGAAGGGGCAGGATAAGATATACCAGCATTGCTCTGCTGGTCCAAGGTTTCTAGCTCTAGAGGATCCACCTGCACGAGAAGCTGCATTCCAACCACCCCAGCCCTTAACCCCTATCTCTTCCCTCACTTACCCCCCTACTCCCCCCACCCTTCCCCTCACTTACCTCCCTACTCCCCCTCACCCTGCTCTCCCTTACCCCCCCCACCCTGTCCTCACTTACCCCACTACTCTCCCCCACCCTGCCCTCACTCCAGCCTCACCCAACACCCTCATCCCCCCCCACCACCCAAACCACCCCTCTACCTACTGTTCCTAGGCGATAGGTATTGGTAATTGGTATCGGCAAGTATCATTACCCATACTCGGTGTTAAAAAAATGGTATTGGTGCATCCCTAAGAATCACCATATATGTAATTTTGTACATTTCAAACACAGAGAAACATAATTGCATGTAGACAAGGGTAGCAGGGGCCAGAAGTGGGGTATCAACAGTGTAAGTATTACAGATTCACCTCTTCAATAACTTCAGAATTAATTTGTGTATTTAAAATCTGCCTGTAGAACTTTACCTAAGCCTGTATGCAAATTGCTCTCATCTGTGTTCACTGCTGTGGTTACTTTCACAAAGTCAAACTTTCAGTTTGACAGACACAACACTAATATGTAAGCTGTAGGCGATCACTGTGAGTTCTGCATCAATAGGATATCAATATACGGTAATATTTTAGAAGCTTGTTATGATGGCCATTTATTAGAATTATGCAACTATTTTTTTACATTGTTTTGATGAGGCAGCTTGTTAGTGCTGATAACAGGCTTTCTTTATTTTATTTGAAGTTGAGTGGAAGCAGCTTGTAAAAAAAAAAAAAAAAAAAGATTCTTTTGTATTCAACTGTTGAATACTTCATAGTTAAAATGGTAGTAAAGTCAGATTTGTGATTTTTACATATAGGTAAGCCTTACCTGCATGTAAAATTAATATCTTCTAAACATGCACAGTTTAGGAGATATTTACCTTGGACGCAGCCGGTGACGTCACCAGTGTATGCGTTCTAAAGGTCCGGCATACCGTACCGTACCTTTAGAACTTCATGTCCGAGGGTTCCCCTGTGCATGCAAGGGAGTGACGTCATCGCAGCTCCAGCCACTCATACAGCCGCAGCCAGCAAACCCTGCAGAAAGACAGAGCTCGTTGGAGAGCTTCATTCTAAGGTATTTCATAGTGTGCAAGTATGCGATGCAATTGCCTTACTGGTGTTTTTTTTTTATTGTAGCGGTTTACTACTGCTTTCACAACATTTGGGCTCTAATTAGGAATGCCCTTTCTCTCCTTAGATTTTAGGGTTTTTTTTGCTTGTTTTTTTCTTTTGATTTACTATGCATACACAAACTTTTTTTCCTGTTACATTGTTTTCCTTCTTTTTTTAGTGTGGTTAAATGTAAAAACTGAAAAAAAATACTTTTACTTTAACATGCTTTGCACCAAAAGTATATTTTCAGTATTTTAAATCCTAAAAACACTGAATTTAAAAGTAGAAAAATATTTTTCTATTTGAAACACATTACAATTGTACCACATTTTCATATCAGAAAAATCTTGTTTCTTTATTAAAAACAACAACAGCACAGGTGAATTCTTGAGTGAGGATACCATGGAGAAAAATTGGAGTTGTTAAAGCAAATATCATATAACCGTGGGCAATTTGTACCCATTACGCTTAGTGTTTTTTCAAATTTACTTGTTAAGTAACATTTCACTGTTGCACTTTACTTAACACTAAATATAACCCAGGTACACTTATGGGAAATGTATTCACTTTCAAAATATACCCAGGAGAAAACTGAGCACTTTAAACAATCAATTTCTGTCCATTGCCATTATACTGTCACCAAGTGGAAGAAGCACTACGGCAATTTGGTTTAATTAACATACAATAAAACATTTGTAAATGCCTTCCACCATAAACTTTTACAAATAATGGGTAATTTGGTAAAAAAAAAAAAAAAAGCCTTTCCTCTAAAAGCATATAATGAAAGGATGACCATTGATGATGTCAAGGGATTTATGATTTACAACAAAGGAATAACTGTATTAACACTGCAATAAACAAGATTCAACTCTAAACAATCAGTATCTTCACCTCTTGTCACTGAGAAAGGAGAGGTTTTTTTTTTATGTTTTCACATGTTTATCTTAACTATTTATTGGTGACAACATTTTTCAAATACACATCATCTCTGAATCAAAAGAAAACTTTTTAAACCATGCTTTATGGATATGTATAATGGGAATTAAATCAAAAGCAAATTCAGCTTAATCCTTCCTTAAAGGTGCAATGACATGTAGGGATCAGAATATCTCAACACAGCTACAGACCATATACCATATGTACACATATCAAATACAACAAAAAGACAGGTAGGTGGGTGATTCGTTTGCAGTATACTAATTGTCTGGGCAACTATTATGTTTGGTTGTGCTATGTAGAATATAGGTAAATACCAATTAACCTTCCAATATATTTTTCAAAAGGGAAAAAACTGAGCATTGCAAGCTAAAACACAACAAAAAAAAAAAAAAGTGAATGTACTTGCTTACTGTATTTTGTCATTAGCACCCTCCAGGCTCCTGTGTTGTAAGAAAAGCATTCATTATCCAATAAAAACTAAAGCAGGACAATATAACAGTTTTGATATAACTTTTTTGCATGTGGACAATATCTGCTAAGTATATCCTGAGCAGTTAGCCATGGGCACTTACCTTTTTAGTGATTGACTAGCATGGCCCTTGCAACTGAGCATGTCCCAAAGGTTTCAGTGTCTTGTAGCTACAGGCTCTACATCTCTGCTTCAAGCATCATATTAGATATTCAAGATTTTGAAAATATTTTTATTTCTT
Source organism: Pelophylax lessonae (assembly GCF_965119305.1). Lineage (NCBI taxonomy): Eukaryota > Metazoa > Chordata > Amphibia > Anura > Ranidae > Pelophylax > Pelophylax lessonae. The sequence goes on from NC_138770.1 coordinate 385,230,000, forward strand.
CCATGCGTGTTTATTTCTGAATCTGCCTGTTAAGTGATTGTAAAGGTTCAAATTGTTTTAAAATAAAAATAACAAGCATATTATACTTACCTGTTCTGTGCAAGGATAGTGTACAAAGCAGCCCCAATCCTCCTCTTCTGGGGTGCCCTGTTGGCACTCCTGGCTCCTCAACTTCATCGGGTCCCTGACAGAGAGCCGTTTTCCATAGGGGGCACTCGTATTGGTGCGCACCCTAGTCCCACTGCTGCGTTCATTGACACAGACAACAGGACTCCCCCCCCACTCCTATGTCGCTAGATTTGATTGACTGTAGTGGGAGCCAATGGCTTCTGGTGCTATCAATATATCCAATGAGGAGCCGCTGGGCTTGTGCACATCGCTGAAATGAATGCACTAAGGTAATAAGGGGGGGGGGGGGGGGCGCTCTGGGGGCAGCTGCAGCACAGAAGGTTTTTCACCTTAATGCAAAGAATGCATACCATACATTACGGTAAAAACCTTGAGACTTTACAATCCCTTTAATTATTAGCTTGCTCAGGTTACTCCATTCATTGCAGGTTCAGATGGATTTATGTAGTAATAGATTGTAACAAAGAGAGTGTATAATGGTTCTTTTTTCACCAGTATATATATTTAAAAAAAAGGAGTTCTCTGGTATTCCCTATGATTTCTATATGTTTGTTAAGTTGGCAGAAATATCTTTGCTCTGTGGCACTGCACAATTTAGATACTGCACGTGTCTTCCTTATTTTGAACTCCATTAACAGGAATACTGGATCACCCCTTCACCTCCAGTTGGTACCTGTGATTTTAACTTTAGGCAGTTGCTTTTGTTTCAAAGTTGGTTTTGTGTATTTTATAAATATTAAATATATAAATGTAAAATTAAACTCTAGACTCTGTATTCAGTAAAGCATTGCATACATGTGCATGAGAGTTCTTCCGTTATACATTGTAATTAGTGAGCCTATAATATTGAGGTGTGTAATGGAGTTGACCATTTCTTCCACTGCCACTGCTTTGAGCAGTTTAGAGCCAATTGAGTTAGTAAACTCAGAGCACTCCCAATCTTGAGCCTTCCAGCTCCAGTTTTAAGTTTTTATTGAATCCAGAAGTTAGGCTACTCATGAAACGAAACATGATATGCCGACTATTCACTCTAGATAATTACACTTTATGAATCAGCCTGCACAAATCTTTGTTACTGCATCTAAAGAACCTGCAAACTCCCTAAAGACTTTTTCTTTAAACATGAAGAGTTTCTTACATTTTGTCAGTATCCAGATAATTTAAAAAGATACAGTAACATGTACAAGGTCTTCAATAGTGGCTAATGGGACCTTGCTGGAGAACAGCTACTAAAGACTGCTGAAAAAAGTTTGGGTTATGAAGAAATGTTCAGGTAAAGTGGCTGATTAAACAATATATCATACATTGTGCAAATACCAGAGGATGGAGAATTGTAACTAGTTACCTTTGAAGACATCCTTTACAAATTGTTTCTGAGTAAAATTGATTTCAAGGCATACTTCTTTGATTTTTAATTTCTGTTCAGAGACTACTAAGATACAAGAGACTGAAAGTGTAAAATAGAAAAGGACAGTTTCCCATGGGAATTTGATTTCCATTCTATGTGTTCAAAGGAGGCTATTGATCCAAGTGCGTTGAACAGATCGCAGAGTCAATGAAAAATGTCTGACAGTTGTAGAACAAATCACACATTACTTCAAATGAGAGGTAAAAGTTAACAGTTATTGATTTTAGTCCCAGTGAAAATGTTACCCATAATAGCCATTTCCTAAATAGAAAAATGGTGCTATTTTAGCTTATACACATTTAGTGGAATGTCTTTATGGCACATAATTCACAGCTGGGGATACCATGATATACTTACAAATCCCCCATTGAGCATAAATAAAAGACATGACTTATTGAACACTAAATGTTGACAGAAAATGGAATATTAAATTGAAGTACTTTTAAAAAAGAAAAAGCATGTAATTAAACAAATCCATTAAAGAAAATTTCTGTTGCATGCATATATTTAAACTTTTGTAGAGATACAATGGGAACAGAGCGTGAAAAAAAAAATGTAAAAACAAAGACTGAAAAGTTGGCGTGTTCGTGATGTAAACCTGGTAATATCTGTGTCTACAATATTGCCATTCAACAATGTTAAATTCCTGGAATGTATACTTCCAGCAGATACTGCATGCGCAAAAACTGATACAGTCAGATCTTTTTATTACTTCCTGCAGACTAGATAAAGTTACTATCCTACAATGAACATACAAAGCTTATGCAATAGGCTGCAACAATGGAAAGGTTGGTAAGGTGGTCACAAAGGCAAAAACCATGCATTTCCATATTGGATTGGGAATATCATTCCTCAACACCAAATGTGCTAGAAGTCATTATGAAGACAAAAGGCTTGATTACTGTTTTCATCTAAAAATTGCCTCACTTTGTGGCAGGATATGCAAAGCAAGGGCTAAATTATACAGCACAATCATACAGTATAAAGCTTCTAAATGACAGAGACAGTTTGTGAGTATTTCATAAGTAGTTCCATTTATCTGAGTTGACAAATATCACTCAATCAAGTGCATGTTGTCTAGCCAAGAGCTAAATATATATTCTTTCTTACTAAGGACTTTTCTGTACATCACCCATTACAAGCACTTAACTAGAAGTTATCCATCCAAAAATACATCAAGCTGTAATTATTTATTAGGCACTCTAGATTATTTACTTGAATCAATTTTGTTCCATGTACTGTACTTCCAGCTATGATTTTCAACATGTCCTATATGTCTAAATATTTAATAATGAGCATTTCTGTTGGGTCATCAGAGCACTGAGGTTAGGGTGAGATAATAATCCATATTTATATGTATGTATGGTTTTGATAAGTTTTTGACTTTAGACTATCTATTTTGTGTGCCATTACTTATTGACTATGTGTTGTATAGTGAAGCAGCAAAGTATTTCTGTGCCTTTCACAATCATTTTCAGGCTGGCAGTATCACTTCACAATGTTTAAGTGCACAGGGTCTTTGAATTATTCAGTGAACATGTAGAATAGCTGATAAGTGCTTACAAAAAGCATTTAATATAAGGTTGGAAAATATTTTTGTTCATGTCTTTATGCTGTAAATATCACATTTTTAATTTATTTTACATTGAAAATAAAATATTTTCTATGCTTTATTTTGGACACAAATGGATACATTTTTATATCTAAAATAGTTTGTTCTTAGTGCACAGATATCCAAATAATCAATCTTGCTGAAAACGTCCCTTAGCTGCTGAAAAAAATGCCACCCTGGTGAATAAACATGTTCAAACAAAGCAACGCTTACATAATCAATTAGCCAAGTCCTGATATTTGAATATACACACTTGGCATTAAAGTGATTTTAAATACTCACCAAACTATATGACCCAATGTGCATAAGGTTCAAATAAAGCCCTTGTTTCATAAACAAATGTGTGATTTCTTCTTTTTCTTCTCAAATATTCTGTATCTATAGAGTCTAGTATATCCAAACACTACATGAAATCAATAACTCCACATATATGTATAATACCACCAAAAAACAAAATACAAAAATACCAGTATAGCAGGTCATTTTAATGAGCATCATATGGGAAACACAATGGCAATTCATATTCAGGCTTTAGAGAAGGTAGTAGTCCTAGAAGAGGGGGTGATAGACCTCTATGTAACTGCAAGGTCTATTGGATATTCTTTTTAAGTACTAGAGTTCCAGAAAGTTTATCTTTTGAGTGGCATCTCACATATTTTTTTGAATAAATGAGAGCCTATGTTTGCTTTAGGACATGTCAGGGTTTGTCCATATGTTAAAGCTTAGTGCAAATATTAGTGCAGTGGAGGGTGACATGGAGAGGCATTATTAATATTATGGAGGTTTTCTGTTGCATCCACACCATGTCAGTGTCACACTTGGATTTATGGTTTAATATATAGTGTAACAATGTATGGTGTAACAAGTGGAGTGTGTTTCACACAAGCACTTGAATACTGCCTTCAGGTGGATTACCCTCATTTATTCAGCTGTCTCATCCATTTAAGGGATCTACACAACAAGTCCGTTTTTATATATTTATGTTTTGAAAATTACATTTTATTATTACTATATATTTTTATGAATTTGTTATATGTCTTTACTCGTCATCTGACAGGGTGTGAATGGCTTATCTGGTTCGCACAGTCCATCAGCGGGGAAGGAAGGGACATTGTTAATTTTGTCTTGCCAATATCCATGAGCTGTTCCTCCCCATCTTTTCCTACACAGTCATCCACTGTTTTGTACATGAATGTGGTGGGCTTGTGATGTTGATGTATGGGTAAGGGATAGTCTGTGGAGTTCATTGAGAATGCTGTTTAAATTGAGATATTTTATTGTTTATACTACATGTTATATGATATGTCATACGGGTAAGTGAAGAACTTTGGACTTTCATGGGGTTCAGTGGGTGTCGAGACACAGTTTATCAGTCGGTTGATCAGTCAATTGATTGATCGATGGATCATGTTCACTGGTGATATATATATATATATATATATATATATATATATATATATACACACACACACACACACAGATTCAAGGTGGGACAACTCTGCTGTGTAAGATTTGTTTAGCAAAAGATTACATCTGTTGTGGCACTCCTTCCTTACCACAAAGTATCCATCAAGAAATACGAGATGCATTAGATTGCATCTCCTATTACTTGATATATATATATATATATATATATATATATATATATATATATATATATACAGTATATACAAGAGGTTTAAGTAAACACTGTATTTAGCATAAAACGCGTAACCTTTTTGTGTTCCTGCCATATCTATATGCCATGTTAATACTTCAATAAAAATATCAAGGAATGCAGCAATTATCCAGACTTTAGCATTTTCATTTGAAAAAAAAAAAAAATATACTGATTTTGTTTATCCAGTTTTATCCCACTTAGGTCAACCTTGTGCTAGCCAGGTACCTGTGCACCATTGAAAGTGGTAAAGCCTCACTGGGTTACAGTGCTGCCTCTTGTCCCAGTCTGAAACCTGCTGTGCAGAGAAATTGAAGCTAATGTGGTTAATAATAGAGGCTAATAGGAAGACAGACTGAAGTACCTAAAAATACAGGTATACTAGATAAGGGTATGGATAAAATATGGAAACTTTTAACTGCATAGATTTTTGTAAAATAACAACAGAGATTCATATTTCATAATATGAAAGTAAATTCATATTTCATATTTCATAATATGAAAGTAAATGAGGGTATACATTTCTTTGCACTTTATCCTTTTAGTTATGCAATCACCATTCTGCATCTCCAAAATGCTTTCAGATATTTGATATTTTATGACCTTAGCAGGCTCAAAGCTCTGCCAGGGAAGACATGAAATTATTAAATGATGTTAGTGATTTTTTAGCATTGCTGTTTGGCTTAAATAGATATTAAATAAACAACAAACAAATTGCATTATGCATATTGTGAAACATATTGTAATAAAAACACCTAGAATCAAATATGATTCTTTAATTTCTACTGAATCACATAACCATTTTTCAAATACATTTCTCTGATTTCAGAAAGTGTTCAGCTGATGGAATAATTTTCGAAGACTCCAAGCAAATCTTCGCTTAATTGAGGAAGTAAATATGCCAAGGTTCCAGCTCATTTAGCTTCATTGTGGTTGTTTCCATTTCACACAGTGGATCTCTAAATGTGGTTATACATAGAGTAGTTCTCCCATCCTACCCACTGACAGAAATTTTGCTAAGGTGAGAATATAAAATTAAAAAAAGTTGGCACTAGCAGTGGTTCTCATTAAAAGACCTTCTTTACAATCGTTTACTTTCACCTAGTTCTGTTAGTTATGTTGTATACCCCTGAATTACTTTGAAAAAAAAAAACTTTAAATAGTTCACAGTAGTGCACAGTAGACAACATATATATATATATATATATATATATATATATATATATATATATATATATATATATATATATATATTGATTCAGTTCAAATCATTGAATTTTATTTAATTTTATGTACCAACTGTAACACCTGAGGGGATCCAATATTTATGTGTATTTTCTTGAATTTTCATCATCTAGGAGATATAGTATTGAAGGTATAAAATCTCATGAAGGGAGATTTTTCTGTGCTTTGCTATGCTCCCCTAACACAGAAATATCTAGCAAATCAAGTCTATCTAAGGACCACCATACCCAAAAACCAGTATGTAGTAATACTGAATTAGATCATTCAGTATTACTACAATCAGCACACTCTCTCTCCCAGAGTGGAAGCTCAAGGTTAATAGTTTCAGATCTCAAACCATACAATCCCTCAATTGACCATTACCCAATCTGACAATATTCAATCAACATATATACACTAAAAAGCATAATGAAAATCCTGTGTTTAAAACATATGATACACTTAGAACATATAGCACCACACATTTACATATCTCCAAATCAGTTCAATTATTCTAAAAGCTCTTGTGAGGAGAAGACGTGTGTTAAAAGATATAATTTTGTGATCACAGCAGATATTGCACTCATAAGTTATCTGGGGGAATACAGCAGTCATTCATTTCTTCCTCAAAGCCTCCATGTCAGTAGCATTTGATCTCTCAAAAAACACCATACTCCTTTCTTCCATTGCTCTCCTGTAGGGATGAGCTTCGAGTTCGAGTCGAACATTGGCTGTTCGCTCATTCGTCGAATGGTGAACAAATAGGCTTCTTCGCGGGAACTTTCTAGTTCCAGCATTATCTTGGACTCTCTGAATTCCAAAATCACTGGACGGCAGGGGGAATCAAACTCACAGCTCTCAACATTGCATGCCTGGTATACTACCACTCTCCCTAACTTTTATCTCATCAACTGTGCAAGATATACTGTATATATATATATATATATATATATATATATATATATATATACATATATATATATATACATATATATATATATATATATATATATATATATATATACATATAGGCACTTCAGTTTATATCAGGTTATGTCAGTATTGCTGAAAAAAATGGCGTGCCCCCCAGTCCATACCAGACCCCTCTGGTCTGGTATGGATTTCAAAGGGAATCCTGCTCCAAAATGTAAAAAAAAAACTGCGTGGGGTTCCCCCTAAAATCCGTACCAGACCCTTATCCGAGCACACAGCCTGGCTGGCCAGGATAGGGGTGGGGGCGAGCGAGCGCCCCCCGTCTGAACCATATCAGGCCACATCCCCTCAACATGGGGGGGGGGTGGGTGCTTTGGGGCTGGGGGGGCTCTGCTCCCTGTCCCAAAGCGTCTTGCCCTCATGTTGATGGGGACAGGGGTCTCTTCCCCACAACCCTGGGCTGTGGTTGTGGGGGTCTGTGGAGGGCAGTTTTATTGGAATCTGGAAGCCCCCTTTAATAAGGGGACCCCCAGATCCCACCACCTATGTGAATGGATATCGGGTACATGGTACCCCTACCCATTCACCAAAAAAGTGTACAAAAAAATTATGACAAAAGCCAGTTTTGGAAAAGTCTTTTATTAAAAAATAAAAAAATAGTGTCCTCCAATGATCGCCCGTCCACCAGAAAAATAGAAAAAAAAAAAAAGAAGAAGAAGCTGCTGCTTACCCGTACGCTTCCTGAGGAATGAGCTGTTTTGATTTTGACAGCTCTTATATAGTGACCTGATGTCACAAGCCACCCCACAATTCACTGCTCAGGTACAGTGAATAAATTACTGGCGTGAGTAAGTTATTCACTGCACCTGAGCAGTGCATTGTGGGGCAGCTCATCGTTGGACACAATTTTTAAATTTTTTTAATAAAAGACTTTTCCAAAACTGGCTTTTGTCATTATTTTTTTGTACACTTTTTTGGTGAATGGGTAGGGGTACGAAGTACCTAATATCCATTCACATGGGGGGGGGGTGGGATCTGCGGGTCCCCTTGTTAAAGGGGGCTTCCAGATTCAGATAAGCCTCCCCACCGCAGACCCCCACAACCACAGCCCAGGGTTGTGGAAAAGAGACCCCTGTCCTCATCAACATGGGGGCAAGGTGCTTTGGGGTGGGGGAGCAGAGCCTGGCCTGGTATAGTTCAGGAGAGGGGGTGTTTGCCCACCCCCACCCCCTTCCTGGACAGCTAGGCTGTGTGCTCGGATAAGGGCCTGGTATGAATTTTGGGGGGGACCCCATGCCGTTTTTTTCCTTTTTTTTACCTGTATTGCTGGGAGCCGACAATACATTAGAGCCGTGAGCAAGTTTAAATGACATTTTTTCCTTTAGAAGTGTCAGTATTGCTGCAGCAGGCTAGAAACATCACACAAATGCCCCCCAGGCACGATATTTAAAGGAATTTTTAATTTTACTGTTTCACTTTAAGGATTATTAAAATCACTGCTCCTTTAAACATTTAAAAATGTTTTTTTTGCATTGATTTATGTCCCCCAGGGCAGTACCCGGGTCCCCATACACTTTTTGGGCAAATAACTTGCATTTAAGCCTTTAAAATTAGGACTTTTGATTTTTCCGCTCTCACTAGGCCGCATGTACTAGGGTACTAGGCTGCAGTCACCAACAGTGTCCCTACACATCTCTCAGGCTGGTCTGTTATTGCTGAGTCCCGGAAGCAAGAGAGTGCACACCCTGTGAAGCAGATAGGTTTAAAGGCTTTCCCATGATCCTTCACTAGTCCAATGCTCCCTGGGAGTATAGTCTCTTCTGCAATACAAACAACAGTCTGCATCCAGTCTAGAACTAAATCTCCTACAATCCAGTTTGCACACTTCCTGTCAAAGCTGATCCTCTTCTGTAAGCAGCCTTAAAGGGGCACTCTGACAAGGTCAACAATAACGGTAACCTGAACATATGTATATGTTTGCAATATATATATGGAAGTCCGGTCCTGGCTACACATATAACAGACAGGTCCAAAAAACATTCTACCACTAAAGCCTTAGGGGCGGAAGCAGTTTGGTTAACAGTGAAATAAAGAACATAGGCTGCAAAAATTAAGTCATAACAAATAGGTAGACTATAGGCTGTGTGTTGCATTATATAGATCAAGGGGCCCCTGGGATTGCAGGGAAGGGGGGAATAAAATGGCTTACAGAGTAAGATGTGTCAAACACTTTGAGCTTGCCCAGGGTGTTGGTAAATTTGGCTCACAGGTACCAGTCACATAGTGAAAGGGTTGCAAATGATAGGAGAGACAAACATTGTTTATTGTATAAGAACATCATTGTACTCACAAGCATATCTGTAATATAGGCTTATCAGAACAGGTATTCCCTCTAACTGAAATGCAACCTGTCATAATTTGGATGCTCATGTACATGGTACGCTGGATTATTGCAGAACTAGCACAAGCATTGAATGTGAATTTTAGGTACTCAGTCATGTCACCGCTCAATTAATACCTGTAAAGGTCTGATGTCCACTGCTGGTGCATGCTAAACCTTTTAACAGTGACAGTTCAAAGATGGTTTATCCATGTGCATGGTTTCCCTCAGGACTTTAGCAATGGGTTATTCAAAGTGGAGGATTATTTGAAGTTAACAGTAGGCAATTTCCCAGTAAAGGTGAGATTAGGCCTATGAAGTTGTCAAAGTGAGTAGTCAAGGTTGTTTCTGTGGTTAACAAGAGCTGAGGGTCTAAGTCAAAGGGTTAAGCAGGGACATAGTTATTAGCAACTCCAAGGTCAGGCAGCAGGTATTCAAGCAAGGTCAGTGTCATGTACCTTTTGTCTGAGCCTGACGTGCAGAGAAAGGCCTCTCGTACAGCCCCGGCTCAGGGACCACTGATGTTGTGACAGTGATCGTAAGAGTGTGGTGAGGTATGGGTGCCTGTGTAGTCTTCCGCTGGACATAGTGATGCATAGCAAGTGTGTCACCAAAGTTAGCTGGATAGCTAGAACAGAAGACAGAGGGAACAGCAGACCCTGGGCTAGTAGATAGCAAGCAGTAGTAGACAGCGGCTGGTAGCAGGTGCAGACAGGACAGATGAACAACTGGATGCGAGGTCAGACAAGCCAGGTCGGCAACAGATGGTCGGATACAGGCATAGACGGCAGGCAAGGAATCGTCAGGGTACAGGCAGGAGTTGGCAACATGAGATCAGGCAGATAAGCAGGAAGCAGAGCAAAGTCCAGAGGCAGGCCAAAGTCAGGCAGGTAGCCATCAAGCAAAGTCAGAAGTAAGCCGGGTCAAATACAGAAGTCAGCAGAATGAGATACAGGAACTCCGGTAAAGCTGCAGGTCGTAGATGAGCGGCGTGGATTGTAACTTCCCAGGCATAGCACAATGAGTGCTGCTACTTGGCACATGGAATTGTAAGTGCATTGACATATGTTTTTAACTAGGAAATTTTGAATAAACATATTGCACGTTTATTGCGCTATTGTTTTTTCATTTTGGGACTTCCCTGCTGGTGATATGGGTTGTTAAAGCAAATGAGGTGGATGCCATTTATACAATAATGTTAGGATAAACTACATAAGCTGTGAGGGTCCTGGTTGCCCGAAGATATCTGGTCAGTGACCCCCCTTACATTAGGTGGTGGAACACATTCATAAAGTGGAGCACTATAAAGTAAGGAGAGCATGCATGATTAATGCAAATGTGGTGACAGAAAGAAGTTGAATAGAAGATTATTTGATTCCTATCTAGATATCCTTCATCACAAGACTTTCACTTGCTATTCATTCGGTTGCATGGTCTTGCTTATTATAATCATCCTGTTTTGTATAGTGTTTATGGTATTGGAATATTCTTATATTCACATTTAATTTGATTTTAAGCTAGCACCTCAACATATGGCTTGCACTTAAGTTTTTTTGTAATACACCAAACATTGATGGCAGCAGTTTATTGAATAGTATTACTGGTAAATTGAACATATGGGGCACCATTTTTTCTTATATTGACAGCTGCAGATCAGACAGCAAAGTACTAGTGCAGCTGCTGCACTTATATAGGCTATTTGGTGCCAGTGTTAATGGCTAACACGCGCATGCATGTGCATAGGCATTCGCCTCTGTGTGGGAATATTTTTGTGCCTGTGCCTGTGCCTGTCAAGATGAGCACCTGCAGGACCGAGTCTGTGCCTGTGCATTGGCCTTTGTCTTGGAGCTTCGGCTGCGCTATGGCAAACATGTTTCTGACAGTCAGGTCCAGCAAATGATCAGATCCAATTAGTCCAACTGGTCAGAGGTATCATTAGCAGGATATGGGGTAAGGAAAGTAACATAGCCTAGACAGACTGAGAACCTGGAATGAAAAATAAAACAAAGGAGCAAAAAGTATAAGAACAGAAACTAGACTATGTTTGGAAAACTAGGGGCAATGCAATGTATAACAAAAGCAAAACACAAGAACTGGAAATAGGTTACAGGAGTCAGAATTACACAGAGTGCACTAGTGGTAGCAATCTGAATGATAAAATGGGCAACTAGGTCTGGGGACTTTTTAAAGGCATATAGAGCAATCAGCAGGCATGTCCTTAGTAACATACATACATACATGTGCGTTGTAAAAGGAAAGAGTTTGGGACTTTGAATGAGGCATATAGTATACATCACTAAATGCTTCCATCCCTGTATATATAATAGAAGAAAGATGGGGATTTGGGACTTTAAATGAGGTGCATAACATTCAGTCAGTGGTAGGTAAGGACATATAAACATTGTATTCATTCATATATATACATACTAGGAATTATGACATAAGTTTAATGATAGACAATGATGTTGAGAGCACTTTTTATTGTTACAGAGCCTCAACAACACAGTAAAACATACGTATGTGTCCATGATTACAATAATTCATACAAGTTATAAAGCATATTCGTCATAAATGGGCAATGTCCTATTACACTAGGATTATAAATGTTGGGTAAGGAGCTGATTGTGTTAGAAGTCTAAACCTACAATTACCATTCGTCCATGATTGGCTAAAAATTCCTATAATAGATCAAACAATCAAACACATAAATATAAAAAGAAATGCATGCATGTAGCTTGACGTGGTTCGTGGAGTTCCACTTCCTCAGGAGCAGATGCAAGTCTATTGAAAATGAACAAATAATGTTATGATCTAATAATGTATCCAATTTAGGAGAAGGGGAGGGAGGAAGAGGTAAACAAGTCCACCCAAATGGTGGGATTCCTACCTTAATATACCCACAAATCAGCTCAGGATTTATCCTGTGTAACTGTAGAATTCGAGTTGTAAGGGGGGCATCTGCACCAGGATCGGTGGGAGTACTTGAAAGGGGTAGTGGAACTCCAATGAGTAATTGAAAGTAGTACAGCTAGCAGTGTCAAGGAATTCTAGGAAATTATTAATGTATTATCATTGCAGTGGGGGAAATTCTTGCCACCAGACATACATAATGTACTTTAAATAGATCCCAAGAGGAAGAGATAAAACCCAACTAAGAACAGCATGTTAGGTGCCACACACCAAATGTGAAGTTGGTATTAAAGTGCTTAAGATACAAGCCAAGACCCAAAAGTGGAATGAAAAGTGTGCCGGTGAAAACATACCCAGTATGGTAAGAAATAGAAAAGTTTATGAGGTATAGACACTTGAGGTGCCTGACATAGTGGTCTGAGAGTGAAAAACAGGAGAGGATATTTGCAAAATGGAATACATGATATTGCATAGTGCATAGGGTAACCTTTAACCATGGTGCAGTTGTCCTGGCAGAAGAAAAGAAGAGGTGATGGAAGATGTGTGGTTCAGGACAGGTGGTATTTATAGCACTCAAGTGGCCAAGGGTTCCTCCGAGCGTTACGCTAACGCTTGTGGCATAGGTGAATGTGACACCTGAACGCTAATGACTGCCCTGATAGAGCGAGCATCATTGTGTAAACCACGCGCCGGCATCATGACCCCAAAGGAGCTGACATCACAAGTCCAGGCGCGGGGAGCTTGGCGCCGATGCTCATCGGGGAAAGCCTGCCCGAACCCTTGCATTCGGAAAGTCGAGGGGGAATGGGAGGGTCCCTGGAGCACATCGCAGCTCCTGGAAGCAGAAGACAAACCCATCGGACCCCACATGCACAGCCACATGTGAATGATTGAGAGCCATGTAAATGAAACACATGCATATATATTGATATGAAATACAACAAATCCCAGTAATATCGCAGAACATCTACATTGGGGTCTGCCATCTGACATAAAAGCCAATGGGCTATAGTCAGAAATAATGACTGCAGTTAGCACACCTCCATCCCTGATTCAGCTTTGTAAGAAGAAAGAGCTTGGGACTTTGAATGAGGTATATCATACACATTACTAAATGCCTCCAACCCTGTATATATAATTGAATAAAGAGGGGGGTTTGGGACTTTAAATGAGGGGCATAACATGCAGTTGGTGGTAGGTAAGTACATATAAACATATAACCATTGTATTCATTCATATATATATATATACATACAGGCATACCCCACTTTTTAAGTACACAATGGGACCAGAGCATGTATGTAAAACGAAAATGTACTTAAAGTGAAGCAAAACCTTTTTTCATTTCTCAATGCATGTAAATACCCTAGCTCTATAGGAAATCTTGGTCAGCTTGACATGGCATTGCTCCCAAACCATGTGACAAGGACACCAAGCTTGGGGAGCATGTTAAGGGGATCCAGGACTATGACATGGTAGATTACCTAGGCGAGCTGGCCAGACACAAAAGGGATATGTTGTAGTCCTGGGTCCCCTCTCGGTGCTCCCTAAGTTTGGTATCCCTGTCACTTATGGTTTGGGAGCAGTGCCATGTCAAGCTGACCAAGATTTCCTATAGACGCCAATGTTAAAAACCGGGAGTAGTGTCATGCCAAGCTGAACAAGCTGTGTCCTTACTCGCGAGTGTATGTAAAGTGAGTGTACTTAAAGCGGGGTATGCCTGTACTAGGAATTATGACATAAATATAATGATGGTCAATGATGTTGAGAGCACGTTTTATTGTTACAGAGCCCCAACAACACAGTAAACCATACATGTGCACAGCAACCCACCTGAACACATCATTTGGACAGAGCCTACTTCCTCCAGGACATAAGAAAGGGGCCTGTAACAGTGAGAGCCAGACAGTGAGGATTGCAGCAAATTGAATAAATACAGAAGCAGAAACAAACAAACTGTGGGATCCAAGGAGGACAGAAGGAATAGCAGCAATGACAACAGGTGAACACACCAAGCAGAGCAAATATAGTTTCCTCACAATTAACACTTAACCTTAACCACTTAAGCCCCGGAAGATTTTACCCCCTTCCTGACCAGGGCCTATTTTGCGATTCGGCACTGCCTGACTTTAACGGACAATTGCGCGGTCGTGCAACGCTGTACCCAAATAGAATGGACGTCCTTTTTTTCCCACAAACAGGGCTTTCTTTTGGTGGTATTTGATCACCTGTGAGATTTTTTGATCATGCGCTATAAACAAAAAAGAGCGACAATTTTGCAAAAATAACAATATTTTTCAAATTTTTTTATATGAAATTCCCCCCAGAAAAATGTAAAAATCAAAATTTTTTAACATTTTAGGCCAATTTGTTTTTTGCTACATATGTTTGGTAAAAACAAAATCGCAAAAAGCATATTTTGATTGGTTTGCGCAAAAGTTATTGTGTTTACTAACTAAGGGAAAGATTTTTGTAATTTTTATAGTTTTTTTTTTAACGAGTAATGGCAGCGATCTGCGATTCTTTTTGAGGGACTGCGACATTGCGGCGGACAGATCGAACCCTTGACTGACATTTTTGACACTTTTGGGGGTACCAGTGACATTACTACAGTAATCAGTGCTATACATATGCACTGTTACTGTAAAAATGACACTGGCAGGGAAGGGGTTAACTTTATTGGAGAAGGGGGGGTTAAGTGTGTCGCTAGGGGCGTGCTTCTAACTGTGATTGGATGTGGCTTTTCATGTAACAGCAGAGATCAACGGTCCTACATAGCAGGACCGTATGATCTCTGCTGTTACACAGGGGAGAATGACAGGTGGCTTTGTTTACATTAGCTGCCTGCCTTTCTCCCGGTGTAACCGACGATCGCGAGTGACTGGTGGACATCGGGTCCGCCGCTCACACGCGCGCGGGGGGGGGTCAGTGAGCGAGCGGTAGCGGGAGCGCGCCTCCAGCGGCGCGCGCTCGCTCGCTCCCTAGAGCCTCACAGGCTAGCGACGTAGTACTACGTCACTTTGCCTGTGAGGGGCTGACTGCCGACGTAAATCGTCGTTAGGCAGTCGGCAAGTGGTTAAATTTCCACCTAACACTTAAATTTAATCTTCATCCCCTTACCCTAGGCCCAACTGCAACATAACTTTATACTCCAGAAACCAAACTGTCACCTAAACCACTACCGTAACAAAAAGTTGACACTTATCTTTCATGCTAATACTTAGTTTACATTACTCTAATTAGTACAATGTTCTGGACAGGGGGTTTCACTAGGACTGGACACTAGGGACATGTGCATGACATCTCCTTCCTGTTGCCTGGGGTCTCAGCCTTGCAACTACCTCTACAATACCTCTTACCACTGAAGAAAATCTCTTCACCTTACTGAAGGATATCTGTTGCAGAAGCCCCATTAACTAACTAAATGAGCAAATAAGTGACTTATTGCATTCTATGTGGCTTTAACCCTGTGAATAATGACATTCTGTGTCACTTTATCCATATAACTAATGACATTCTTTGTGACTTTATTCCTGTGACTGTGGCATTCTGTGTGACTAACCTGTAGAAGGAAAGAAGAAACTCGGCTGCACACCACTATCGATCCAACACGATTTTTTGAATCATGTCAATGACTGCCACAAGGACATGGCACACAGAAACAAATGTTGACACATTTCACACTGAACTCATGCTTCTTCAGTCAACTAATGGTGTTCTTTGTGGCTTTACACCTCTGTTTGATGACATTCTCTGTGACTTTTCCATGTATAAAGACTGCATAAGGAGGCAAAATGGCAGGCAGTATATGTACTAGACACAGTACAGTAGACCTTTCCGAAACTGTCAATACAATCAAAGGAAAGTTAATAAAAATAGGGATACACAATCTCTTGGGTCCTAGGCGACAGAGAAGAACCAAAACTGTGCTAAAAAAACACACACACACATGCTCTAAATTAGAAAAAGTAATCCACCCATAATGGTCAAGTGAAAATATTGCCTTTATGATCCAAGCACATATTGACAGCCAACAGAAACAGTAAAACCCAGGAGTCATAAACCAAGAGTAGTACCAGGTGATATGCAGTTTCAAATACAGTCAGTAAGCAAAACTGAATGTTCAGCCATCAATACTCCTTAAAAACACTAGTATAGGACAGAAATCAAGATGAATGCATTTTAGAGCATTAAAAGAATATAATATTTAATAGTAAAAAGGGTTAAAAGCAATTATAAGGCACCACTTGAAGTAGAACATGATATAAGAATCTAGGAGGATGTCAACCTCTGAATGTAAGCAAAAATAAGTACTCTGCAATGCAGTCCTGCAAGGGATAGGAGGGATGGGCATTTAGCTGAAATATTGAGGGAAGGAGGGATGGGCACTTAGCAGAAACAGAGGTTGGGGAGGCAGAAGGAATTGCAAAAATGCTGCAGCAAAGGGGAAATATGCAAATAAAATTCTACATTCTACATTCTGCATCCCAAGTTACAGGGGGCTTCCAGATTCCAATAAGCCCTCTGTCCGCAGACCCCCAGAACCTCAGCCCAGGATTGTAGGGAAGAGGCCCTTTTCACCATCAACATGCCCCTCCGGCCCAAAGCACGCCCCATGTTGAGGGCATGTGGCCTGGTATGGTTCAAGAGGGGGGACACTCACCCGTCATCCCCCTTTCCTGGCTTGCCAGGCTGCATGCTCGGATAAGAGTCTGGTATGGATATTGGGAGGGGGACCCCACGCTGTTTTTTTTCTTAACCACTTTACCACCGGAGGATTTTGCTGTCTTACGTCCAGGCCACTTTTTGCAATTCGGCGCTGTGCGACTTTAACTGACAATTTCTCGGTCGTGCGACGCCGTACCCAAACGAATTTTTACCACAAATAGAGCTTTCTTTTGGTGGTATTTGATCACCTGTGCGATTTTTACTTTTTGTGCTATAAACAAAAAAAGAGCGTTTATTTTGAAAAAATAACAATATTTTTAACATTTTTTTATATGAAATTCCTCCCAAAAAATATGTAAAAATCTAATTTTTTTAAAATTTTTGGCCAATTTGTTTTCTGCTACCTATGTTTGGTAAAAAAAAATCACAATAAGCATATTTTGATTGGTTTGCGCAAATGTTATTGCGTTTACTAACTAAGGGAAAGATTTCTGTCATTATTGGTGTTTTTTTTTTAACGAGTAATGGTGGCGATCTGCGATTTTTTTGTGGGACTGCGACATTGCGGCGGACAGATCAGACCCTTGACTGACATTTTTGACACTTTTGGGGGTACCAGTGACATTACTGCAGTAATCAGTACTATATATATTCACTGTTACTGTAAAAATGACACTGGCAGGGAAGGGGTTAATTTTATTGGAGAGGGAGGGGTTAATGTATTCCTGGTGCTTACTAACGTGTGGGGGGGGGGGGGTGACTGAGTGAGCCAGGGACAGATCGGATGTTCAGCTATGCTGAACACTCCGATCTGTCACTCCCTGTCACTTAGGCGATCCGCCTGCTCTGTTTACACAGGCGGGCGGATCTCCAAACTAGATTCCACAACGATCGGGGAAGAGCGGCGCCGATCGCCACCGCTCATCCCCTGGCCCGACTCCCGCTGTGAATGAAAACAGCGGGAGCGCGCCTACAGGGGGAGGAGTCCAGCGACGTAGGTCTATGTCGCTGGACGATGACGAGCCACTGTGCCGCAGTAGCAGCACAGTGGCCGGAGGTAAAGTGGTTAATTGTGGCGTGGGGTTCCCCTCAAAATCCATGCCAGAACCGAATGGGTGATGTTCGGGCCAAACTTATGCTCAGCCCAAATCGTTCGACCTTCCCTACTCTCTAGCCATGCTGGGAACTCAGCCTGCTCTCCTCCAATGATCAAACTTCTCCTGATATGCCCCCCTGCACAGCTTTTTACTGGGAAACTCAGTGTGCTATTGCTTCCCCCCCCCCCCTCCCCCAGCTCTTATGCTGCTGAGAATAGAAAGAACAGAGGGAATGTTATCATTTAAAAAAAAGGGAAAGAGGGTATTTATATTATTTTCATATCTATACACAAATGTTTTGCCTTTCGTTTCTATTTTACAATCACTTTACCGTTATTGCTATCAGAAGATAGCATTGGAAGGTGACAGGTCCTATTAGACCCCCAATGTCTGCCCTACCCTCCACTGCAGCCAATAAACCACAAAGCTGAAAGTGATGTAATACATGTCACTTTCAGGTTCATTAGTCAGATTGGGGTATTAGGAAATAAATGTTCCCTGATCACCTCTTGCTCTCACTGTAGAAGTCATCCTTGCAGAAATGGGAGCGCCTGGGAACCACCATAGGCACCACCAGTGGGGGAGCACACCTTCAGAGACCCATAAAAGTGTTTGGACAAATCTAGAGCCACCTGGATCACTTTTATCTGAAAGCTCTTTGCTGGCTGTAAAAATCAGTAGCAAGTTCTAGGTTCAGCTGTGAGCTTGCTTTAACCCCTGTTATACCTCATCATTTACAAACATTTATTTGTAGAAAAGGAGTTATAGGACAACATTGAAAATACACTATTTTTATTCAAATAACATGCTTGGGGAATGTGTTAAAGCTCTATGCAGTTTTACAATATATTATAATTCCTGATACAGCATTAGTGATATTGTATTCAGGCATCACATAATATACACGTGTAATAAATAATATAATAATATTGTTTATTCACATTTTATTATTTGGTCTACTTAAAGTAGCAGCAACCCAATATGATTGATTTCCTCAAAAAAATATGTTATTGGGTACTTTTTGCAAAAACAACTGATTTTTTTATGTAGACCAGAATTGAGTGGTGGAAGTCTGTTGGAAGGTTCAATTAAAATAAATAAATAAATGAGTAAATAAAGCTAAAGCATCAAATTCATATAAAGGGCAAACAGTAGCAAAGGAAAGTTTGTAGCTTTGTTTGTGACATTCTTTTAATTACCACACTGTATTGTGTACAGAGTTTAAAAAAAGTTAAAAAGAGACTGCATGAAAACACCTTAAAAGACCTCCAACACAAATTCCAGATATGAGGCAGTATCATGTTTCGGGAACGTATAGCACAGTGGCTGGGAACTATGTAGGCAGCTTGATTGTACGCTGAACATTATTGTGACAGATACAGGTGAACCCTTATTTTTTTAATAATTCACAATCTAGGCATTTTATTTCAAAGACAGCAGCTGGAAATATTGTATATAATTGCTGCACATTATGTAAGCAGCTTTACTCTATGTTAAAGTGAGGGTTGAGACTGTTGTATTTGAGATTTGAGAACAAGAGAGTTTATTATTTAAGAGTAAGAGCCAGAAATATTACACCAACATGCTTCACAACATGTAAGCTGTTTTACTAGACTGCAAAAGAAAATGGAGAAATTGGGCAGCTTTTAGCATGAAATTCAAAACTGACACTGAAGACAGAAAAATTGTACAGATGCACTCCTTTTTCACTATGCTGCAATTACAGAGGTAGTAAGCAGGTTTGATCTGAAAATAAAAGATGTGTTTCTTTCTGAGACTGAAGATATAAATATTGTACAGATGTGCAGCCTAACCTTTTATCCTTTTTGATGGACTGCTATTTCAGAGGGAAAGGCCAAGTTGATTTTATCTCAAAATAAAAAAGTGACCTTTTTCTAAGACTCAAGACAGAAAAAAAATGCACAGTTTAACAGCACGGCTTTTCATCAATTTTGATAAGCTGCTATTTTAGAGGAAGAGAGAGCAGAATGCATCTGAAAATAAAAAAAAATAAAGAAAGAAGCAAATAGGAGTGGGGAAGAAGTGGAAATAAGGTCTAGTTCAAAATTGTGTTCCATTCCAGTGGGAATGAGATGCATAATAAATACTGCTACAGCAATGTGAATCATAAAAAGGTAGTCATAACCTTCAGGCAAGAGGGTTTTGTTTGAAAGATGCCCAACAGGTCCATAACTTTCGATAGATATCTAGAGTATTTTTGGAGACATGTTGGTGCTTTCATTAGGCGAATCTGGTCTTTTTTCTAAAATCATAGTTTTTTGGAAGAGTTAGTAGGTGGTTTCATTGGGTAAATGAGGTGTAAGAGATCACTTACAGTATCTATCACCTATTGATAGGTCACTAGATTGCTTTAAACCAAACTATACCCTAACGCACTGTCTCTTAATCTGTCACATGTTATTACTAGTATGTGATAACGTTTACAATGATACACATAAAAATTGTCTCAGTTCATGTGCAAAAAGATGCCAAAATATATTAATCTAAATATCACTTGGTGACCTTTAGTGCTAAATTATCAAATTATCAAATTAGAAAAAAGTCAAAAGTGCAAAAGAAATTCATACATGAGTGACTAAAAAACAATAATTCATATATTTCACAATATGATCTTTTAAATAAGGTCCATCCAATTGATTAAAAAGTGCTCTGTGTTCAAAGTGCATGAAAAGTGCTTCAGTGCTTCAGAATTAAAGAGTGTTCTCCTTTAGACAAAGAGGCCGCTATCATCACAAAGATATGTCACAGAGATCTCATCTGTGCTTTGGTATACTGTTCAATGGAAAACCAACACTCTCTGCCACTCTTCATCAACACATGAAAAGCTCTTTCTTACAGTCTGTGCCCTGGCCAGTGCCATAAAGAAGACCTTTATGCAGTACTGCTGGCAAGTCTGCCTAGGAAAACTCAAGCAGTTGATTGTCATTTACATCACACCTGTTCACCCAACCTCACTTTTAGTATGTTTCAAAGAATTTCTATCCTTCTTCCTCAAGGACTGCTGAGAATGCTTGAGAATGCTATAAATGCTTCTATTTATCTCCTTCCCCCGATTCTCACTTAGTCCTTCATCTGCTTGAAGAGTGCTATTAAAATGAGGGATAAAAATTCCTTGATTTTCTTCATTCTGACTGTATTTCTGCACAGAGGAGTGACTAGCACTTTCAGGGCCTGGTGCAAGAAACCAAAGAGGGCCCTCCTGACCCCCCACCTATCAGTCCCAGGGCCCTTCCCTTCATGCCTGGGGCACTTCCCAGTGATCCAGGGGACTTTATTACTGTTACGCAGCTGGACTCTTTCACATGTTCTGCATTGGGCCCCCTTCCTGCCATTTTGGGCCCCCCGCCATTGTGGTGGAAAGCAAAAGATATGTCACTAGCACACCAGGCAACTCCATATAAGGGTCCAATGTAGTGGCTGAACTTCCAGGGTTGCAAAGGTTGCACTTGCAACCAGGCCCTGGTGTTCCACCACTGTGGGGGTTCCAAATTTCCTCTTTCTGTCCTGCCCCTGCTATTGACAGGGTCGGTCCAGCATCCCTGTCTTCATTAGGATCCAGTGCTGGTTAAATTATGGGGCTGATGCACAAATGTGCGGGTGGGCTGGCACTACTGGTTGTAGACAGCTGAGCTCTCCACCAGTCCCCTAGCAGCTGTGACAATGCATAGCCTTCTCTGTTGACTTGCCGATTGGGATGCGATTCAGGTGATGCTCCCGGTTGGATCAAATAAGTGGACATAAACACAGTATTTAATAGAATCAAAAGTACACTCACATATATATCAGCCATATACTCAGCAACCATGTGGGCTCCAAGCCAGTAAGGTGGGGGCTCTAATCAATAAAACAACTATCATGTTTATTATTAGATCCGATTGGGAGCAGTGCCCAGATCACATCCAGATCACCATATCAACAGAGAAGGCTATGCTAGGTGACTGGCGGAGAGCTCAGCTGTCTACAACCAGTAGGGCTGCCCGCCCTGTGTATGCACCCATCAGCCCCATAATGCAACCAGTACTGGATCCTAATGTGCTGCAGCTGCTGCCAAGGAGACAGGGACACCACATCAGAATCGCAGGCAGTTCACACTGCGCTCTGAAAACCACTGTGGGTATCAACAATAATGATCAAATTCAATACCCCCAAGTTGGTTTGCAGAACACAGTGCGAACTGTGGAATCTGATGGAATCAGATCGCATGGGTTTGAACACCCTTGCGATCCAATTCCAGCGCAGACAAAAAAAAGGATCCTGCACCTTTTTGGAGTGAATCCAATGTGAATTGAGCCATACATAGTGTACGGCTCAATTCACACCGCACTGAATTTGCATGTCATTTGTACAGAAATCTGGTGTGATTCTTGTAAAAATGGTATGCGGTGCAGTACACCACATCAGTGTGAACCCAGCCTGAATGAAAAAAAATGAATGTATGGGCTGCCTAAGTGCTAACTGGAAGTAAAGTTTGTGAAGTTCTTTGTGAAGTTCTTGGAAGAACAGAGAGGGGGGGATAGACAAGGGAGGGAGATAGGGACAGTTCAGCAATCCCAGTTCACTTACCCAAGGACTAAAGCTGTTAGCTCAGGCTCAAACAGTGGCATCATTTAGACAGACACAGGAAGAAGAGAGGCAGGAGGAGGAGCAGCTTGTTCTCTCCTCTCCTCTCCTCTCCTCTCCTCTCCTCTCCTCTCCTCTCCTCTCCTCTCCCGTCTGTGAGGGGAGGGGCGAGTGTGCTCGCTGGGCTGTGCGAGTGTCATATAGACACTCGGTTCAGCTGTAGCCACCAGTCTCTGCATCCACAGACTGATTCTCCTGTCCGAATCAGGCTGTTTTTTTTTAACTAAACAGTTTGAAACACTGCCTGGGGCCCCTCGCACAGTGGCGGAACACCAGGGCCCAGTCTCAAGTGTGACTCCTGCAACCCTGGTAGTTCCGCCACTGTTTCTGCATAACATACAGTAATTGCACCTAACAACGCCCTTCATAAATTGATTCCTCTTTGCAAGGCTGTTTCCTAATTATGATTTATATGATTAAACTATATGTGAAGTCAGCAGTTCCAGATTCTGTGCTCTCTTGCAAGTAGCTTACATGTAGTTTTGAAGCTCCTCTTCATCTGCTCAGGGTGCCATTAATATGGACCTGAACACCCAGTGAATCATACAAAGAAGCGATCCAATGGTACATGTGAAGGCCCAGGCCAAAATTTTTAAAGTCATCATTAGGTAGACACAGTCCACCTGTTTAAATACTTTTTAAGCATTTGTTAAAAGAAGAAGGGTGGACTGAGATGTCCCATTAACATGCTCAATACTAGACAAGGCCTCTCTTATAAAGAGATCCATTTTTGGAGAAAGGGGAGGAGCCTAGTTGTAAGAGTTCTAGCATACATTTTTTTGCAATATTTTCAAAGATTTTGGTTGGTAGATCACACACACACACATGTGGATTAGTTCCTAGTAAAGAAAGCATAGTAATATGAGCCTGTAATGCCTAATGTAATGCCTACATAATGGTACATCATCAAGAGACTTTGTTTTTGTGTGGCTGTTGCTGCTGTACCTCTATTAAACCATGGAACATGTGCACCAGCAGGAACACTACAGGAATAGTGTTGCTTGACTAACCATTCCAGCTGCCTCCTAAATAGGGATGTGTGCCAGGCAAGACACATGTGTTAAATTATTTTTCTGAAGGGCAGACAACAGGTTGGTGCAATTATCACACACAACCTTTACTGGCACAAGATGGATTGGGCAAACCTACCTCTGAGCCTGCCTCCGTAGAGCTGATAGAATCTCTGCCCCAGTGTGGCCTATGTTACCTCATCATACCAGCTGCAAAAACCTCTGACACAGCTGACACAGGCCGAGGTGAGGCCGCTTATCTATTCTCCCCACAACTGTAAAATAAAAAAACCCAATATTAATAACAAAAAAAGAAGCTAGCAAAGGCGTTCATTTCCCAAAGTGCTAGTAGTTGAATTTAAAGTACAGTTTCTTTAAAGTACAGCTGGCCATGATGTTTGCCTATGCAGTTTTTCAGCTTCTCCTATATTTTCCTTTCAATAGTTTCTACTTTACTGGGGTCATTTTTCAATACCACTACTATGTAATTGTCTAAGATACCTAAAATACTGGAATTGATTCATCTGCTTTCTATCACAAAAACAAAGTTGGATAGAGTGGGGAAGGAATTGGACCTCTGCTGGAGTTTACTGCTATCCAGTACTCCATTAGAGAATTTTGACAAGAATTTCACCAGACAGAAAATAAAGAAAAGGAACAGCAGCACAGAAAAAAAAAAATAATAATAATTTTTAGTAGAATAAATGAAGCTTAGGACCTCTGTCAAATGTTGTATTTCTTTGTGTCCCTATTGCAGATTTTATTTTGCTTCCTGTCTGGTGAAACTGTTGTCACTGTTACAGTAAGAGGAGAAAACTCTCCAATAGCTAGGTTTTATTCCTTTCCCACTTTATCCAAAGTTCAAAAAATGGTTTTGGCTGAACCGTCACTTTAAATCTCATGAGACAGGACCATAGGACTGGCATATTAAACCAAACATACAAGTACAGTATATACAGTATAAGCCATCAGGTGCTAAAGGGGTGTGATCACGTTAACACTGAAAAATCTGAATCAACCCTCTGCACACTGTTATACACTACTGACCAGAGAGGTATTATTTTAATGCAGTTGGCCAGTGTCACGTACCTGATCCGAGGCTGAAGTGCAGAGAGGGCTCCCTTTGTGGCTGAGTGCAATACATCTCTGAGGTTGGGACAGGAGGTGTAGTGCCCAAAGAAGCACTGGTTGCCAACAGGGTCAGTGGAGTAGACCGGTGGTTCCCTGAAGGATGCCAGGCAGAGGTCCTTCTGGGGTCTTCAGATGAACTAGGCAACTGGTGCAGGCGGGAAACAGGTATAGAAGCAGGCTGACAGTCAAACACAGGTAATCAGTCCGAGGGCACAGGCAGGTATCGGAAACAGGAACTATAGCCAAGGTCATAATAAGAAGGTAGGGACAAGGCAATGGCAGAATTTGTGGAACAAACTGGGGTTATACACTGTGGAGCCAAACAGGAGTAAGGTAGATAAGACAAGCCAGAGGGTCAGAGCCGGGAGAGGAGAGCAGACTGGTCAGGAGCAGGCTGGGTCACAACATGAAATCCAAGGTAGGTAAGCAGATGCACAGGTCACAGGAAGGCTGATGACAATTCAGCAACTAAATGAGCTAAGCAGAGGTCCTATATAGGCCAGTAGGTGATTGCATCAAGACGCACACCGTGGCAAACCTGCGTATGCCCATTCGCCAATCTTCGGCCGGTGCGCATGCACGCAGGAATGAACCTGATGCGCCCATCATGAGTTCTAGTTTCACCAAGGCCATTTCCCTGACAGTGCACCCCCTCAAGAGCAGCTTCTGGATGCCCACACAAACCAAGCTTCCTGGAAATCCTGTACCAACCTGGGGGCATGCATATTACTGACAGGCTCCCAAGAATTATCTTCAGGGGGTAACCCTTCCATTTAATTAGATACTGAACCTGTCTACCTTTCTTCCGATAGTCCATAATGGTCTCAATTTCGTATTCCGTTTCTCCTTTCACCGAAACTGGAGGTGGGGGTAACTCATCTCTCCCAGGGAACGGCTTGGTATAACTGGCTTAAGTAAGGAGGCGTGGAAAGCTGGGTGAATTTTGAAAGAATTGGGAAGTGCCAACTCAAAGGCCGCAGGATTTATCACCCTCTTGATTTCAAAAGGGCCAATAAACATTTGCCCCAGCTTCCTGGAGGGGCACGAGATTTTAAGGTTCATAACTGAGAGCATTACTTTGTCTCCAACTTTGAAGTCTGGGCTCTCCTTCATTTTTCTGTCATGAAACCTCTTATAGGCATTTTGAGCTTTTTGCATGGCCTCCTGCAGTGATTGATAATTAATTTATTAAATAGAATCGTTAATAAAGCTAATCCAATCCTGGACCGCAGGAACTGATGTCTCAGGTAAAGTATTGGGTAGGTAGGAGGGATGGAACCCATAGTTCGCCCAGAAAGGAGACTGATTGGTTGAAGCATGCTGAGAGTTGTAAGCAAATTTCGCACAAGGAAGGAAAGAAACCCAGTTATCCTGAAAACAAGTGCGGAAACATCATAAGTACTGCTCCAAGGTTTGATTTGTCCTCTCCGTTTGATTTGTCCTCTCCGTTTGCCCGTTGCTCTGTGGGTGGTACACTGAGAATAGACAAACTTCTATGGATAAGGATTTACAGAGATCTCTCCAGAAACTGGAAGTAAACTGCACCCCTCTGTCAGATACATTGTTGTCCGGCAGCCCGTGTAGCCTGACTATCTCCTTGAAAAATACATTGACTGTATCCAGAGCTGAGGGTGTTCCAAGCATAGGCAGAAAATTAGCCATTTTTTAAAGGCGATCCACTACCACCAAGATGGTGAAAAACCCTTCAGAGGGAGGTAGATCTACAATAAAGTTCATGGATAGTTTTTTCCAGGGCTGCTCAGGAATTGGAAGTGGTCTTAGCAGACCCCATGATTTAACATTGGACCCCTTATTGCGTTAGCAGATGATACAGAAGTTGATGTAATCCATGCAGTCTTGCCTCAGGTTGGGCCACCAGAAGGACCGCTGAATGCTACAAGATCTGATATTAGCTATGGATACGCTGTGCTGTGTCAATCAATAAGTCAGGTGGACCTAGGAAACTAAGGAAGGCTATAGATGGTGTGATTTTCTTTCCTGCAACCACGGGTAGCAATAAATAAAATTGCTTGATTCCCCTATCAACACAGTCAGTGTTAAAAGGGTAATTCCTCCTGCAGGGCTATTGTGTTCTCCCAGCGGGGGGCACTTGCAATAATCGCATGCCGAAAATTCGACATGCTAGTTGTACCCGAATCGATAGATGGATCAACTTGGGTACATTCGGTCTGCCCATCTTGGCCTGTGCCCGATAAACCGACCAAGATTCTAATCATCTATGGCTGGCTTAAGAGACCAGTTCCTCATCAGGCACTACTCTTCTTGCACCTGCTGCATTGACTACAGTGGCCAGGGAGGAAGGGAGTGCTCTGAGGGAGAAGTATCCAGCAGGACACTCTGACCTCAGTGCCTGGCACCAACAGTGCCCGTCTCTGAGAGGGACATTAATCAGGCTCAAGCACCAACAATTTTAGTGCTGCTCCCCAAAGGAATGCTAAAAGGTGTCTATGACATCCTTTATAGATTCCCCCAATGTTATTAGGTTAATACAGGAGTCCTGTGGTAACATTACATACTGGCTAATGCATTTTGTATACTCCTACACTGATACAGGCACACCAGTACCTGTTTGATTTTGTTTTGATCAGAAATAACTGCTAGTTATGCTCTGTCTGTTATTCTTGGGGTTTCTGGTACTTTGGCTACTCCCACATGCTAGTTAAGCTGAGGATTCTGGCTAAATTGGTCTTAATTTATGTGTTTGAATGACTGTGGTAGGAATGCTTTGCTTCAGTTTTTCAATATAAGTATGGCAAAATTACTTTTTGTTCTGCCTTGCAAAATGTCACAGAAAAGCAATGGGTGTACCAATAAGGATAATTGAAATTTTGTCATGACTATAATATTGTGTACATATTAATTTACAAACAGTAATCTTTTAAAAAGCAAATATTTTCTATTATTTTTGTATTGTAACCTATGGTCAAATACAGTTCTAGTTTTGATATTTATTTTATTTTATACACCTCTATCTGCCCTTTTTCTATATAGCTTGCATAAAACTTGTGCAATGTTGTTCTTTTCAGTTAATTTGACACTTATGACATATATCCTTTGAAAATGTTGACACTTGTACTTTGTCCTGTACTGCAAAAAGTTTTAGGTTGTATCTCCTTCAAAAGTTCTTCTCAATACAGTTCCTTTCAAGCCACAAGTGATTCCATCTGTGATTCCATATTGTCAGTTCAAGAAAAGAACAAATCTCACCGATATTCCCTTCACTTTACTGACAGGTTTACTGTTCAATCCTTGATGTTCACTTGAAAGGCTCTTATTGGTAACTTGGAAAGCAGTATTGCTAATTGAATATTTAAGCTTTTTTGAAAGCACCACTGCTGTAACATAAAACACATAAAACACTGACCTAATATCATCCTTTAATTTAAAGTTCAAGCTGTGCTGAAGGTAAAACTGAGCTTTACTAATTTTAACCACTTTTCCTTAGGTTGATGTGATATGACGTCCTGGACTTTAAGGCTGGGTTCACACTAGCTGCGGTGTGGGCATGGGGTTTGGTGCATCCCTGTTCTCCTTTTTAAGTGCGAATCAGGTGCAAATGTTTGGCTGAATTCGCACCTAAATCAGACCTGAAGACGTGCAGGACCCTTTTCCAGTGCAGACCCCAGAGGTGTGTGAACTGGCTCCATTGAGAGCCGTGTGAGAGAACAAAGAGCCGCACTTCTGGTTGAAGATGTGAAGTATTAAAATCCAGATTTATTGTTGTCCAAAGGATAAAGACATCCAAAACATGACCACAACAGTCAGAGACATGGGAAAAGAGTGCACAGCGGTTAACGCGTTTCACGGAAACGTCCGCTTAGTCGTAACCGACTAATTTTTTTTTATGTTATAAAATTTTGTAAATAAATATGTTTTTTCCTGCACTGATGAGCACTGATGAGGCCGCACTAAAGGCACTGATGAGGAAGCACTGATGGGGTGGCACTGATGATGAAGCACTAATATGCAGCACTGATGGGCACTAATAGGTGGCGCTGATATGCAGCACTGATGGGCACTGAAATGTGGCACTGATAGGTAGCACTAATATGCAGCATTGGTGGGCACTGATAGGCGGCACTGATGGGCACTGATAGGCAGCAGTGATAGGCACTGATAGGTGGCACTGATGGGCACTAATAGGTGGCACTGATGGGGAATGATAGGCAGCACTGATGGGAAATGATAGGCGGTACTGATGGGCACTGATAGGTGGCACTGATGGGCACTAATAGCAGCACTGATAGGTGGCACTGAAGGGCACTGATAGGCGGCACTGATAGAGGGCACTGATGGGTACAGATAGGCGGCACTGATGGGCATAGGTGGGGGGCACTGATAGATGGCAATGATGGGCACTGGTGGGCAGCACTGATAGATGGCAATGGTGGGTAGCACTGATGGGGAGGGCACTGACAGGCTCCCTGAGCACTGATTGGCATCCCTGGTGGCCATGGGTAGGCATCCCTGGTGATCATGGGTGGGCAATCCCTGGTGGCTCTAGTGGCACCCCCCCAAGGGTCTGCACTGGTAATCAATGCTCTGATTACCAGCACAGACCCCCCCCCCTGTCAGGAGAGCCGCCGATCAACTCTCCTCTACTGATCAACGGCACTTCCTATTTACTATGTGACCAGCTGCGATTGGACACAGCTGGTCACATGGTAAAGAGCCTACTTCATTAGGCTATTTACCGGGATCGGAGATGCGGTGTGTCAGAGTGTCACACCACACCACCGATCGCTGCTCTGTGCGCTCCCCCCCCCCCCGGGCACACAGAGCGGTCTATCCTGCTGGACGTCATATGACGACCAGTCAGGATAGCACAACCACCTTCCCACTGTCATTCTGTTATAGGGCAGGCGGTAAGTCGTTAAAGGCTAACTTCACCTTTTGGAGCATGTTGCACGTTATACCCATGTGTAACATATATCTAGCTCCAGTCAGTCCCCCAGCACCCCTTGACCCCCCCCATGACAGGATATGGGGTATCCTATCTCCACACCCACTATCACTTTTCAAAAACAGCATGGCATGGCTGTGTGGGGTTCCACCCACACAGCTCTGTTATTCATTCACAGAGATCTGTGAATGAATGAACTACAAATCCCATCTTCCACAGCAACAGATGGCGCGTAGCTCTCAATGAACTGCGAGGGTTCTAATAAGTTTTGAAAAAATGCCCTGATATTTTCTTTTTGACTAACAAAGATAAAAAATATTTTTTTTTTACCTAAATAAATACTTTTACTTTTCCAATTTAGGTCAAACTCACATGGTTCCTGCAAAGGGGACCCCCAAAATACTGATATCCAAGTTGCAAGTGCTTCCCATCTGGTTTTTACACTGCCTCAGGGGGCAAAAAATACCCAATGATTCTTGGTATGAGGAAGCATGTCATGTCCTCCCATGTGACACACCTAGCACCCAATTACTAGGCCTGAACATTGCCACATGGCAAAGAAAGTGATATCACCACTCGGCCTGGCATCCAAAACCATTGAGAATTTTAGTACCAGCTGTGACAGAGGAGAAGCAACCAAGGAGCATTGGCAAGATTAGTTTAAGGGGGACCCATTCACAGATATGCAGAATGGGCATAGTGAAAGTGTCTCTTTAAATGGATGAAGCCTTTTTAAGTTCTGAAAATTCTTCCACCAAATAGACATACTTTGTTTTACTGGTCATTTGCCCAGTAAACCTTTTTCTTCCAAACAGAAAACATGATATCTTTATTTACATGCAATCTACAAAACAATAGATTAATATATTTATAAAGACTGGCAAAACTAAAAAACAAGTATATCTTGCAACTTGGCAGTTTTTTTTTTTTTTATATGCAATCAGTGTTAAATGATAATTACCTGTGTGCAGAAAATGAAAAAGCACATTTCAAAGTCAACACTATATTGTATAAAGTATAGCTTATTGCGTACTGATGATGGTTACCATTAGCTCTTCATTGTAGATTAGAAGAAAAGTTGAATTGCTCAGACAACCATCCAAATAATAAATTTCCTTTGTAGGGTTTAGTTTGTCTTCATTACAGAGCAAGTCTGCTTGCTTCGTTTTAACTAAGCTGCAGTTGTTCATCAAACTCAATGTTGTAGAAAATTCAAACAGAAAATAAACTAATAAAAACAGAATGTTTACTCAATGTCCTTGCCATTAATACTCTAATTTAAGAAAGCATTACATAAAGTCTGCATTTTTCTCCGATTAAAAAATATGAGGCATGATAAAATAAAATGTTTTATCAACTTAAAGATTTAGACTATGTATAAAAGTGCATTAACGCCAGTAATTAATTTAAATATTAACATCTTGCATCACATCATTGAGAAATGAATGAGGCAATGTTAGAATGCATCCACAATCATTACTTCTTCTAAGGGAATACTCAGAGAATATGTACAGTGCCCTTGTAAAGAGAAATGGAAGTAAGTATACACACACACTATTTATTAAAGTGTCTTGGCAAAATGTCATTTTTTATGTTAGTATTAATTTTTGTATACTTGTACTTTTGTACTCCTCCACATAAATGAATGGGCATTTTATGATAAGAAAATGGAAATTACATTGTACATTTTTAAAGGATTGTGACCAAACTGAAAATGTCCACTACAGTTATTTCTTTTTATCATATAAACATTAGTACCACTGATTGGATTTTGGCTAAATAAAATTTGTATATGTATATGTTCAAGATGTAACACTACCCTTACAGAAAACCTGTGCCCACACTATAGGCATACATGTTTACACATTATTTTTTAACAAGCAGTAAAACAAGTGCTCATTGACCTTTGAAGTAGCAGGCAGTGTTCTTCACAAAAGGCTTTGTGCACTACATCATTTTTTTTTTTTTTTAGAATCGCACATCTATTAAAGTGATTCTAAAGGCAATATGTTTTTAAAATAACAAACATTTTATACTTACCTGCTCTATGCCTAGATCCTCTTCTTTTGGGTCTCCCGTCAGTGCTCCTGGCTCCTCCCCCTTACCGAGTGCCCCCATAGCAATTGGCTTGCTGGGGCATTCATGCATCTCACTCCAAAGCCAACTCTGTGTGTTCATTGATACACAGACACACAGAGCACACCCTCAGCCTCACCCTACGCTCTCACCCCACTGGCTGTGATTGACAGCAGCAGAAGCCAATGGCTCCTGCTGTTGCCTCTCTATCCAATGAGGAGGGATATTGTGCATATCGCTGGATTGAGGCTCAAGTAAGTATTTGGGGGGAGGGGGGACTGCATGGAAAAGGTTTGTTATCTTAATGCATTAAATTCATTAAGGTAAAACCCTTGTATCTTTAAAACCACTTTAAGTCTAATAGTTACCATCATCCAGCAGTTTGTTTTTTTTACTCCAAAAGAGTTTTTATTATTAATGGAATGGGCATAAAGTAACAACAACAATACTGAGAAAAATGTGCACCTATGTTGTACATATTCAGTCAAAGGAAAAGATAAGCCAAAGACTCTGCAATATAGCATATACAGAAGGAATGTATTACACAGACAATTGGCAAGTTATCAAGCTACTGAAGACAATTGAAATGAAAGATCTAATCACAGGCTGTTTACTGGAATAAGTGCAAAGCTCATTAACTTTGAGTATAATCAGATGAGAAACTCTGAAGACCTAAACCTAAAGTGATGTGTGTTAAATATAGGGATCTTTAGAGCTTAATAGTACACTAAAGCTGGCCATACATAGTTGTTTTATTTTTTGTTCAGCAAGCAACCCACACAAATAAGGTGGATGGAGGTGTCCTCTCTGCTGGGACATTGTATTATAACAGCGACAATGAATGCTGTCAGAATACATTGATTAGAGGCTGCAGCTGATTGGCTGTAGCCAATGATTGAGGAGACATTTCCAACATGTCACTTCAAGAGAAGTCAATCAAACTATCAGGTTCTGTTAAGCAGGGGTGGCAACACATTGATCAAATTTCAGCTGGTCACTGCTGAACTGGCTGAGTTTAGAACAAGTATATGGCCAGCTTTAGGCATAACACATTACAAATGAGTATCTGGCACTGCAGATTAAAAACATGGTAACACATAAGAGCCACTGATAAACATCGAATATGAACTGCATCTAATGGAAAGAAATCTTCCTGATTCTGCTGCAAAGCTTGTAGTTGGCAGGTGATGTTGATCAAAGATATTCTGTAAAGGATTTAATCTTCCACAGTACTAATCTCTTCTGATTGTATTTTCAAACTGAGGAAATGTACAGCATAGGCTAACCTCTATCTTAGTGGTCAAAGTATTCTGGCATGTATAAATAACTTCAAGTATTTTATCTTGTCAGATAGAGATGGCTCCTAGTCCTGTGTCTCAGGATTACTTTTTCCTAGCATGGTTTCAGTGCCTTCTTTGTCAACCCGACAGTACTTGTCCAGAGAGACATTTTGGGGTCAGCAAGGGCTGAGGAGGCATAGGTTCAATCAGGTAATCCAAGGTAGTGCTTTTATGTCATGATGAAAGCCACTGCATTGTGCAAGATAAGAGAAAGGATCAATGTGCTAGACCACGCCCCCCATGCAGCAGTTGTTTTTTTTTTTTTTTTTTTTTAGTAATGTAAAACAACCCTGAGCTACTGTGGCCAATTTTGACTTTTGGGGTAAAAAAATCTCTTTTGACCTCTCAAAGTAGTCACCTCAGTTCCTGGGATAAAACTATTACCTGCTGATACTTATAACTTTGAAAACTGGTTTGAGAAAATAAGCAAATGCCTTAAATGTTATTCTTTGTAAGACCATTACTGATCCTATGGAAGGTGATTTAATGAATTAACTCTTACTATTAGAACACATTTTTACATAGCATAGGGTAGAAAGGGAAATCATTCCTAGTACACTACTTGTACTACACCATGCCCTCCATAGATGCAACACATTGAGTCAGTGTTGTCACTCTAGGACGGAAGGATGGCATTGGGGTTCATTAGCTATTTTGACATCATCATAGTCATAAAGTTCCGTGTCTCCAATGATGATTCCAGATACCTAGGGGGCTGTGCGTATTGTTTGTGCAAAAGTCTCCATGACTATTGGGAAAATATAGTGGGGAGAGCAGGCATCCCTGTCTCATTCCATTTGTGATTATAAAGGGATCTGATGCCATACCTGAGGCCCAAACCTGCACACTCGGAGAAGAGTATAGGCTTAAATTGCTGACAAAAACATGCCCGAAAGGCCGAACTTTTCGAGTACTAAGTGCATATAGGCCCAGTGGACCCTGACAAATGCCTTCTCTGCATCCAGGGGCAGGAACAGAGATGGAGTTTCAACCATTGTATGAGATCGATTAAGTGCCTGGTGCCATCAGAGGCCTGTCTGCCAGGTACAAAGCCTACTTGGTCAGAGTGAATTATTTTGGGGAATGACAGTTGAAAGATGCTGTGCTAATAATTTTGCAAACAATTTAGTATCTGAATTTAAGAGTGAAATAGGTGGATAATTGGCTGGGCTGTCTGTAGTTTTGCCTGGTTAAGGCAAGGTGACCACGAGAACTTCAAGTGATTCTTTAGGGATTTTACCTGTGGAAGCCTACTGAATATAAACATTACTAAGGTATGGGTAAGGAGTGACGAATAGCATTTGAAATATTTATTGGGGAAGCCGTCTGGGCCAGGGGCTTTATGCAGCGGGAGTTTCCCTATAGTTTTGAGAATTTCTTCTGAGGTAAAGTGCGCAGAAAGGAGATTGAGGGGAGTTTAATGGAAGAAAGGAAGGCCACAGTGTCTTCCAATCTGGTGGGGAGGTAATGATACTGAGAGATTGTAAAGTTTGGCATAAAGGCGCTAAATTTGTTTGTCAAGTGGGTTAACTTTACGTTTACCATGGGTGTTTGTGAGGAATGAGATTTTTTTTGTTTGACAGGTGCTGTTTCATTTAATGAGGTAAAGTGGCTCCTGGTCTGTTACCTGACAAATAAAATTAAAGTTTTCAGCGTTTGACAAAAAAGTCAAATTTTCTCAGTAGGTGAGCACAGAGCTAGCATCTTAGTCGTCTGAGTTTAAGAGAGGTGGTAGAGGTGGGGTTAACCTTATTAGTTTTTTCTAAGCAATGGATTTGGGATAGTAAGGAGTCAGTAATAGATGAGTTAATTTTTCGTTCCTGCGCCCTAAGTTTCATTAAAAGACCTTGCAAAAAAGCTTTGTGTGTGTTCCAGATCACTGCGATTGTGAGTTAATAGTAAAGAAGTTCTCAATCTCAGATTTGATCTGAGTTTCATATAGAGGGTTAGTTAGGAGAGGTATTCATTCTCCAAACTGAGTGGCGAGGTAAATGGTTTTGGGTAGACAGCGTAATAGAGATTGGTGCATGATCTGACCAAGTTTGGTTATCAGTGAGAAACAAATCAATCCAAGAGTAAGAATGTTGAGAACGGGAATAAAAGATATAGTCTCACTCTGTGTCATGCAGACACCTCCATGGGTCATAAAGGTCCTCTTATTTCAACATTGAGGAAAGGGCAGAAGGCCTGCATCTCAATGTGTTTGTGGTGTCAAGTGTCGGATCAATGATGTCATTGAAATCTTCCCACAGTATCAGTGGGGCGTTTCTATAAGGGGCAAGTTTAGATAACAAAGACTTAAAAAAATTCCTCTCTCTCTCTGACCTCCTCTCTTGCTCCCTGCCCCTCTCTCTCTCTCTCCCTGACCCCCCTCTCTCTCCCTGACCCCCTTCTCTCTCTGCCTCCTCTCTCTCTCTCCCTGACCCCCCTTCTATCTCTCTCTCTCTCTCTCTTCCTGACCCCCCTCTCTCTCTCCATGACCCCCCTCTCTCTCTCCTCTCTCTTCCCCTCTCCCCCCTCTCTCCCCCTCTCTCCCCCCTCTCTCCCCCCTCTTCTCTCTATCTCTCTCTCCCCCCTCTCTCCGTCTCCCTCTCCCTCTCCCATACATTGATGAATCACAGAATTACTTTATCAACTTTAACCACTTAAAGTGGTATTAAAGCAAAGTAAAATATTTATTATACTGCAGCTTACCAATTCTTATATGAGAGGCTGCATTTGTTTTCTTTTTAGGTTTTCTCTCATGTATTTTCACCTAGTTATCCTGCTAGTAGGTCTGTTGTTTTCCAAAAGAACAAGCTGTCTTGCAGATGAACAGTTAGAGGATTTAATCAAACTATTTAACACTGGCAAAGGAGGTAAAGTCTGGAGCAGAGCCGGGGGTGGCAAAATTAGGTTTCGCCTAGGGTGTCAAAAATCCTTACACCAGCCCTGTTAGTTATGCACAGTTTTTCTCATAAAAAATGGTTGATTATCTGCTATAAAACAGTTCTCTATTACATATTTTTGCCCATTATCCACTTCAAACTGTATTAAAAATAATGCTTGTGCAGTCTGAAGGGACGTGTAATTCTCTGTGAACTGCTGCTTTCCAGTTGCATTACAGGTGCCTTTTTCAGCTACTGAGTTTTTTCAAGTAGTAGCAAAAATCGAATAATTAGCGCAGTTAGTTACCAAGTGCAGTTTAAATGAACTGAAGGCTATAAAATTGGTAGTGGGCACATGTTTTGGTAAAGGAGACTTTGTATGTTGTTTCCACCATAAAAAACTCCTTTTTCATTCTACTAGCATTATTTTTTTTAATATATATTGATGCAATATACAGGTATGTGCAGTAAATCCTATACTGTGAGCATCTGTAAGATTCTGAGGAGTGAATCTGAGTGCCTGAATAATGAAATCTCACTAAGCATGTGTGGGGCTTGGATCATTATTGGCCACCAAAGGACCAAAGAAGAAAGATTCCATCATCAGAAAATTAATATCTGCAGATAGCAGTGGGAGATATGAAGTAGTAAGGAAAAATTTGTGTCTGTCATTGCTAGAGCAGAGCAAAATCAGAGGTTTGCCATGATATCTGTGCATGTCATGCGCATTAGGGCACTGAGGTAGAGATATGAAACAGGTATACAGATCTGAAGGTTTGAGTTCATTGTTACTTTTTAATCTGCATGATTCTTCAATGTCAATGACTCAGAAAGTACTAAGACAAAAATCAAAGACAGCTAGGTAGACAGTATTCCTGGATGGAGACCAACATTTGTATTTACCTAATGCAACTTCTCTTCAATAGTCACCTTACCTATCCTAATGTTGTTTAGGTGTATTTTTAAGCTGCATTAGACTAATAAGTAGTATCTGTATAGAATATGCAGTAGATTATAGTATTGTTGAATATAGCATTGCTTACAATTATACACTTCATTACCTGTCAGTGGCATTTCCTTTGTGAAAACAGAAGAAAAATATAATTGTTCTCAGCTTTCTTTTACAATTATATCTTCAGATTCTATCTTTCTACAGTTTTAAATGCTTTCAGAAATCTTTAAGAACTTAAATAATTATTGTTAGCAGTCTATTTTCCATGCAAACTGGATTGCTATTTGACAATGTCAGATAGGGATTCCTAGAACAGTAATATGGCCATTCTTGCCATTCATATGCGTGATTGTGATAAGCCAGCCTTAGATGGTTCAAATCTTGGCCGGTTCAGCAGGGAATGGACAAGATTCAAACCATGTATGGGTAGTAGGCTGATTGTACCCAAGCTGATCAATCAATCAACCTGGGTACAACCAGCATGTCAGATTTTTCATGTGATTATTGCCAGCAGGAAGAGCCACTATCAATTATCACTGTGTTTTCCAGACCAGGACTTTTCCTCACCTCCCTACCCAACTGGGAGAACACAATAGCTCTGTGGGAGGGATTTCCCCCATCGCTGACTGTATTTATGGAGGATAAATATAAATGTAACTGCACAAAGTGCAATACAAGCAGCAGCTTCAAGTGTGACAGCACCTAAAATAAATAAAATAAAACAAGCTGCACTGTGAAGAAAAAAGTGACTCACTTATATCACTCAAAAATGTAAATATGAACATAAACGCAAGTGACAAAAAATGTATCAGATAGATGAAGTGTCCATAATATATGAATCAAATAATGTGTCCAATAAATCATAAAGATATTGAGTCTCTCAAAAATCCAAAAAGTTCCCAAGAACCGTGAATGAAGAATATGAAGAAACAGTATCCAACAGTATGTGTATTGACCTCCACCAGTAGTATATACTGCTTACCAGATCTAGGTGAAAAAAGAGCCAAAGATATCAAGCATAAACTGTTATGGATATTCAGGGGCAGCTCTCCGCTATTCATCCGAGGATTTAGACAGTATGGACAGGAGCATCCACCATCAGATCACAATAGCATGTGGAAGAAATATATGGAAATCCATAGCGTAAAACCATAACGTTTATTGGTCGGCTCTTCCGCCCGCGGTCGCGGCGTGCTGACTACACCGGAGCGGAACGAAGGAGCGGTCGGAAGAGCTGACCGGCTCAGGAAAGAATAAGTTGGGGCTGGGAGAGATTTTGCCATAGAGAAGGATTGTTTCCTTAATGCATTAAATGCATCAAGGTAAAAAACCTTGGGTCTTTAGAACTGCTTTAACCTAATTTAATGTCAGTTCATAAATGAAACATTATTATGGCCTTCTCCTTACACACATTCTTGTAGCTAGGGATAGCTAGTCAGCTTATGGTGGGGTGGGCCAAATAGTACCATACACTGGAAAGTGAAATATGTTTTGCTAGGATAGTGGGCAGAGCCATGCAGATGTAACGGGGTTTTGAGGGCGCCCCCTAGTGTCTTTGGGGTCCCTAAACCTAGTTAACTCACTATGCCCGACAGGCGGATCCTGAGCCTCCGCTATCTGGGAGCTGGGGTACATGTCTGCGGCAGTGCCTCCACCCAGTGGGGCATCCAGGGTAGGGATGTGGGGTCCCACTGGGAACATACTTGGTGCAACGAGACTGACACAGCCTAACTGGAACTAACTTTATATAGTAAGTAGCAAATGAATCAACATACATGGGAAAATACAATAGAGTAACACGGATAACAATGCAATGTGGATTTTCCTCACCCACCCACTAGCACACCTGCGTTCCAACCCCTTATCTTCACCCTAATGGCCGTTGGTGCACAAGGAGAGTTGGGGCCCTTATAAGTCCTGCTCCGCAGGGTCACTGAAGCAGCCTGAGCTGTGCAATGTCCACTCTGGACCTCAGAGTCTTTACTGAGAGTGAGGAGACAGGTGCCCTGGGGTGATACAGGGAGAGGCTTGGCTTACCCTCAGAAACGCAATTAACCAGGTCAGTCCACTGCAGTCTCCTCTCACTGGATTCACCAGACGTCTGGACTCAGTGCGTGTCTTTGAAAACAGGTCCCTCTCTCAGCTGGTGTGGTCTTGGGTGAAGTAAGTTCTCTCAGCAGGGTTCTATCTCTGTGCAGCAGTCTTTCACAGCTAGTCACATGTCCTTTCTCTGGCTGAGCATGTGGTAACTTCTAGAAGTCTTCCATGACCTCCTTCCTCAGAGCTGTGCAGGAAGTCCTCCCAGGACATTAATAGGTGAAAATCCTGAGCAGAAGGATAAGAAGAAAATCCAGAGCTGGTGTCTATCTCCCTCAGTCTTTCCTCACACACCACTTCCTGGTCACACTGTGATGATGCCACAATCATGAGAATGGCAAGGCAGCCAGTCATGTGATCAATGCTCAATGTTTAATTAACAGCATACTGAGTCCATCTGCCATCTACTGGGCATTTCAGATAATACAGCCTGTGTAACTCTACAGGGCTACACAGATATTGCCTTTATGTTCCTCTGAATAACATTTCACCCAAAACTTTTGGTCAAATAGCACAAGTACAGGATTATTATACAGTTCTATAGCAAGCCCTACTTTGCAGAGTCAAATGTTCCAGACCAAGTGTTTTTATTGCTTGTGTGGTGTTTGTGTTGTACAGGTGGCACCAGTGATCATAAAAATAAGAGTTTTCTGTTTCAGTCCTGGAATGCAAATATGTATTCATTTTGTATATGTATACAGGGTTCTTCCATTGGGTGCATAACACTGACTTTCCCATGTTACTGACACAGTTTTTGTCCTTTTTATATTTGAAAATTGTTTATTGTGTAAGTTATTGGTTTATGCTTGTCTTGTAAACTGGGTGGTTGGTTATTTTCTCACAATTGCATGCCAATGTATTTCTGATACACAATGCATAATTGGTAAAATCTGTATGGATTTTTATGCATTGGAACATGATTGGAACAGCAGGTAAGCATCTGTGTTTTGAAATTTCACATCTGTAGACTCTACTGAACAAGTACCTGTTGCTTTAGGAGTACTTCGTTTTAACTGTATATGACACATAATTTTTATAGTAGGGTCTCATGGAATATTCACAGCTTACCAACATATTTTCAAACCGATTTTTAAGTGGACTTTGAAAAATAGTATTTTTAATGTAAATATTTGTTTTTTTTTTAAACAGAATAAAGTAATACAAAAAAACTGAAAACATACAATAAATGGCAGAGATACAACATACAATACAAATAACAGTATATCAAAGAAGTCCAAATTAGGCATTGCTAGTACAAACTTAAAGAGAGACAATCTTACAAGGCACTAGTTGTACACTGGGGAAGGTGCACTCCCCAAGAATAGAGGAAAGAAGAAGGAAAATGTGGAAGGAAATAGGGGAGCAAAGGAAGAGCAATTGAGGGGGAAAGGGGGGGGGGGGATGGAGGGAGGAAAAAATAAGAAGAGAGGAATCAGACCAGTCACCATTTTGCAATCACATAGGGTGGATCATGGGCTACTTAATAAGACAGTCATAAGCAAAAAGGTACCAAACTTTAATTGTACACTTAAGGTTATTTAGACATATGGCCCATTTGTCTCTGAACACTGTCACAGTGTGGTCAGTAATTGCTAGCAATTTCTCCATCTCACACTGATGATTAAGAAATGAAATGGCATCAGTGGGAGATGGTGAATTTGGTGTGTTCCACAATCTTGTAACAGTTAGTTTCACTACTAAGAGAAGCTGTATACAGTGGAACCTTTGTTTACGAGTACCTTTGTTTACGAGCGTTTTGAAAGACGAGCAACATTTTTAAAAAAAAAACTGTCTTGATATATGATAAATTACACACGTGCTATGCATGGCACACGTCCTGAACTTGGTCATACAGCGATTTGTTGTCAAATACCCTGGGGTCCAGGACATCTTGCGACGGGCCAGGAAAATCTTGGGCCATTTCAGAAGATCTTACACAGCCATGGCTTGTCTTGCTGACATTTAGCGGTGACACAACCTGCCCGTCAGACATCTTTATTGTGACTGCCCAACGTGATGGAACTCAACCTTGTATATGCTTGACAGGCTGCTCCAGCAGAAACGTGCAGTTAACGACTACCTGTAGAAACTCTGCGGCAGGACAGGTTCTGGGGAGCTTGGGTTTTTTTTTCACCTCGCCAGTGGCTGCTCATGCGCAACGCATGCAGACTTTTGTGGCCATTTGATGAAATCACCAAACTGGTCAGTTGCAGCAAGGGAGCCATCAGTGACATCGTACCTTATGCCTTCTTTCTGGAGCGTGCATTGCGTTTTGTTATTGATCAAGTGGTCGAGGAGCAGGAGCAGGAGCAGGAAGATGAGGAAGGGGGGCTACTCCATCTGTGACAAGTCAACAACAGGAGTTTGAAGAGGAGTCAGAGGAGGATGGTGCCGGGGCGGATGAGGAGGAGCAAGAAGAGCATGCTTTAAACCTTTCTGGGTTT
Source organism: Pelophylax lessonae (assembly GCF_965119305.1). Classification (NCBI taxonomy): domain Eukaryota; kingdom Metazoa; phylum Chordata; class Amphibia; order Anura; family Ranidae; genus Pelophylax; species Pelophylax lessonae. The sequence continues at coordinate 385,271,500 of NC_138770.1, forward strand.
ACTGGTGTTGTCCGTGGATGGGGGAGGAGAACAAGGACGACATTATCCTGGATGATGAGCAGGAGCCAGGCCACTACACCGCTTCTAGTTGAGTGCAAATGGGGGCCTTCATGCTCCAGTGTTTTAAGAGGGACCCCTGTATAAAAAGCATAAAGGGCAAGGACCTGTACTGGGTGGCAACGTACTTAGACCCCCGGTACAAACAAAAAATGGTGGAAATGTTACCACCATCACAGAGGGCTGTCAGAATGCAGCACTTCCAGGCCTTGCTTCGGGAAATACTGCATTCTGCTTTTGCGTGCGCTGGCAGAGGAATTTTTACTCACAGAGAAACAGTTGCGGGTACCAATCCAACAGCGCTTGCAAGAAGAGGGCGTTTGGAAGATGTGTTGGTAACTTCAGATATGAGATCATTCCTTCACCCGGCCCATCCACAGCTGTCCTCTGGATCCAGCATCAGGGAACGCCTAGACTGACAGGTGTCCGACTATTTCGGGTTAACGGCCGATGTGGATGCTCTGAATAGTGATGAACCCCTGGACTACTGGGTGGGCAGGCTTGACCTCTGGCCAGAGCTTGCAGAATTTGCAATGGAAATGTTGGCTTGCTGAAGAAAGTGTTGACTACCTCACATTTATAAAAATGAATGAGGCATGGATCTCGGAGGAATTCAACACATGTGACCAGTAGACCACGTTTGATTCAAATTCCTCATGACAGCCCACAAATATCTGCCACCACCCATAACAATTCATGGTCCCTGTCTTAGGTAAATACAGCGGCATAAAAGGCCATTTATGTCCATTGAATGCCTAATTTTTGGGGCCTGTAATGGCCGACACTTATTTATCCTATGTATGTCTAATGTACCTCCAGCCATAGAAAAACAAGTTCTTTGCTGTCAGGTGGACACCTGTGGGCTAATTTTTGGGGCCTGTAATGGCCGACACTTACGTCTGTATCCTGTGAATGCCTAATGTACCTCCAGCCACAGAATACAAAGTTCTTTGCTGTCAGGTGAACGCCTGTGGGCTAGTTTTTGTGGCCTGTAATGGCTGACACTTACTTCTGTATCCTGTGAATGCCTAATGTACCTCCAGCCACAGAATACAAAGTTCTTTGCTGTCAGGTGAACATCTGTGGGCTAATATTTAGGGCCTGTGATGACCGACACTTACTTATGTATCCTGTGAATGCCTAATGTACCTCCAGCCACAGAATACAAAGTTCTTTGCTGTCAGGTGGACGCCTATGGGCTAATTTTTGGGGCCTGTACTGGCCGACACTTATTTATCCTGTAAATGCCTAATGTACCTCCAGCCACAGAATACAAAGTTCTTTGCTGTCAGGTGGACGCAAATCTTTTGAGCCTTGGTGTGTGATCTTATTCGTGTAATCAGGTCTCTTGCCTTGCCTTTATGGTTATGGGGTTTTTCCATGGAGGTGTGTGGAACCATGTCTATCTTTCTTAGGTTGATAACATTTCTTGGTTCTGTTCCAATGTCCTATATTCAAATTATGTCGGTAAGTGGAGAGTTTTTTAACAGAGGAGAAGAACGTACATGGTAGGGGAATTATTAGGGTGCAAAATAAGTAGAGAAGTTTGGGGAAGATAAACATTTTTAAGGCTGCTATTCTTGGGTTCACAGGTGGGACAGTTGTCTGGGAAGTGAGTCCAAGAAGGGTTGAAGTTGTGTTAATATAGTTGAGAGGAGTAGATGGTTAGCTGGATACCTAAAAAAGGTCAGAGAAGTAGGACCCCCAAAAAAGGGAAAGTCTTTGCTTAAGCTGGATTGCATTGAGGTCAGCACATTAATACCTAAGCTTTGAGACTTGGTGGCATTTAATTTGTAGTATGACACGGCACTAATCTAGTCAAGTAATTTCTGTGTCCCAGGTAATGATGTCTTGGGAATGGAAAGGATTAGCGTGTCATCGTCTGCAAAAATACTTTTTTGCTCGGTTTCAGCTACAGTGAGGCCTGTGATGTTGGGGTGGGATCTAATATTCTCGACAGTGGTTCCATTAGAAGTGTGAAGATGATAGGTGATAGGGGACATCCATGTCTGGTTCCATTGGTTATTTGTATTGGCTTGGAAGTAGATCCTGAGGTAAGAACAGCAGCTGAGGAAGCGGAATAGAGGGATAGAATAACAGTTTGTAGCCAACACGTGATCCCACATATACTAGGTGCAGTTTTGAGGTATCCCTCCGGTTCAGTGGAGTTCAGTGGACCCTGTCAAACACCTTCTCCGCATCCAAAGTTTGAAAGGGGCCAGCTCGAGAGGTCAAGTTAATAAGATGCCTGGTGCCGTTGGGAGCTTGACTACCAGGTATAAAGCCCATTTGGTCTAGGTGAATAAGGTGTGGCAAAATTTGATGAAGCCTAAGGGCTAAGAGTTTGGCAAATATTTTAACATCTGTTTTAAGAAGTGATAAAGGCCTGTAATTTGCAGGAATTGTGGGGTCTTTGTTAGGCTTAGGAATTGTTACAATAACAGCTCTTAACATTTCAGGAGCAAAAGTACCAGAGGTGAGACTGAAGTCAGCTTGCAAATGGGAGGCAGTTTCCTTGGAGAGGTGTTTGTAGTACTCATTGGAAAAAAACCATCCTCTCCCAGGGATTTATGATGAGGTAGTTTATTTATAGCTAAACAAATTTCCTGGGTTGTAAAAGATTGGGAAATGGAGTCAAGTTGTGGTTACAACTGCGCTATAACTCTCACCCCCTCATGTTGTGGGCATGTGGCCTGGTATGGTTTGGGGGGGGGGGGGAGCGGGCGCTCACTCATCCCCCCCTTTCCTGACCTGCCACTACCTCACTATGCTGTCCCACAGAATTCTGTAATACCACATATGGCTTAAGGGCATCTCTAAAGCATGTCATTGGCAGCACTCTAGTTTCTCAGTTGAAGTTGCAAAAAATGGAGGTCTCTGTCCACACTGTTTTTTTTTTTAAATGTTTGCATTGGTGCATGCCCCTCGTGGCAGTGTCCAGTTTCGCAAGCCATTTATTTGACACTCCGATGCCTAGTAGACTTGAAAATGGTCAAATTTGATTTGCATGATGGGCCCTCCATAGATTTCAGTGGGTTTCAGAATACATTTCACAATCTGTAAATGTTATGATTGGTTCCATGAATGTACCCAAATGTAACCCAGATACATTCGGCGTATCACTATCAGTTATTATATTCTGCTCCATAATATTCAGCCTACAGCAATAAATGTGAGAAATGTGTTTTGGAATGTAGTTCTGAGACCTGATGACTGCCAAATAACTAAATCATGTTTGATGAGAATACCAAACACCATATAAGATTGAAAATTAATTGGATATTAACAAATTATGATTGACAGGTGTCAGCTGCATCTGTATAAGATTCTGTTTTGAAAATTGTGTGACAGATCAAAAAACAGAAGAGTTATCATACAAAGAATTACACACATCAGTGTCAGATTATACCTGAGATATAAAGTTTCATGATGCTTAAAATTGACAATGATTATGATAATGATTGACAAAATCAAATGTTTGGGTTAAGATAGGACTACTTTTCATTGGTGTTTAACATTTGGATTGACATTGACAAATGACAATAATGTCTTTTAAAGCCAGCTGCCAGCATAAGTTATTATTTTTATTATTATTGATGTCACTCTGATGTTGATTATGGCACTTGATAACGTTCTAAAGCTGGGATTGAACAGTGCAGTGTCAACACACCGAAGTACTACAGTATATGCAGTTCTATTGCACTGTGAACTGTGCATAATTAAATGTAAGCTATTTTTCAGTTAGCTGTAAAGATATGTGGGTTCTTGTTTATATTTAAAAACAATTTATTTGAAGATACCCATGAGATTATACAGTATATAGATTACCAGCAGGAAACTATTGTTTTAGTTTATTTATGAGGCTTTTACTTGCATTTACAGTTTTCAAAAAGACAAATATTGACATTTTATTTAACTCTTTTCTATGTGAATAATTTGAAAACGTCTTTTACTGTGAAGCAGAAAAGTCATTGAAAAAGATAATTCTTGAAATCCGGAAATAGCAATTACATGGCAAACTGACAAATACAAGTATTATAGCCATATTCCCCAGGTGTAAAGTAATTGTATCTAGAAAGATATTATAAAGTAGCACCTAAAGGTGAGATTGTAGATTGTTCATAGTCCATTTTAAAGAAAAGCATGGGAAGTTATAGGACATAATATGGTCTGTGATATTGCAATTTTCAAATGGGAAACACCTAAAGATAATATAGTCAAAGTACCAAAAATCTATGGGGTTTGGATGATTTACAAAGTTCCTTTCCTTATCTCAGGCAACCTTTTACTATATAAAGAGTCATTGTTCAACAAAGTTGATATACAAAATAAAGTTTTAAAATATTCTGATACAGACTTGATTTCTATAGGAAGAATTAACTGAGTTTCTGTTTTTTTTTTCGCAAATAGAAAATTTATAACTCAGCCTTTGGCAGTCTAAAATATCATTCTAAGCTGGGATCACTACTAGTGCAAAATATAATTTATCTAATAAAGAGGCTGAATAAAGGAAGGCCAGTCCTCTATTTGAACTACAAAACATATTTGCCATAACTGTGACATTAGCTGAGAAAAACTCTTTAATAAACTGGGAGAGCAAAGGATGAGATGTCCGTATTTGCTTGTTGTCAGCTTTTTGAATAGTTTGCGCAGGAAGCGTAGTTGGCCAGTGTTAGGAGCATAGATGCTTGTAAGGTTAGTTGTTGATATTGCACTGTAGAATAATGTAGCGGCTATCTTGATCAATAGTTTTAGCGTGTAGGGTGAAGGCCACAGTATTCTTGACTGCTATTAAAACACCTAGTTTCTATGTTGAAAATCTGAAGAGTTAGATTTGTTGGAAGTCCTTGTGTTTGAGGATGGGTACAGCATCAGTCTGAAAATGCCTCTCTTGGACTGCTAGAATGTCAGCTTTGTGGGTCCTGGCTTAGAGGGGTGCTCTCTTTGCTGGGTGGTTAAGGCCACGGGCATTGATTACCAATATTTGTAGTGTCAAGAGGTTTATGAGGGATTGATACAGTGGGTACGGAAAGTATTCAGACCCCCTTAAATTTTTCACTCTTTGTTATATTGCAGCCATTTGCTAAAATCATTTAAGTTCATTCTTCTTCCTCATGAATGTACACATAGCACCCCATACTGACAGAAAAACACAGAATTGTTGACATTGTTGTAGATTTATTAAAAAAGAAAAACTGAAATATCACATGGTCCTAAGTATTCAGACCCTTTGCTCAGTATTTAGTAGAAGCCCCCTTTTGATCTAATACAGCCAGGAGTCTTTTTGGGAAAGATGCAACAAGTCTTTCACACCTGGATTTGGGGATCCTCTGCCATTCCTCCTTGCAGATCCTCTCCAGTTCTGTCAGGTTGGATGGTAAAAGTTGGTGGACAGCCATTTTTAGGTCTCTCCAGAGATGCTCAATTGGGTTTAAGTCAGGGCTCTGGCTGGGCCATTCAAGAACAGTCACGGAGTTGTTGTGAAGCCACTCCTTCCTTATTTTAGCTGTGTGCTTAGGGTCATTGTCTTGTTGGAAGGTAAACCTTCGGCCCAGTCTGAGGTCCAGAGCACTCTGGAGAAGGTTTTTTGTCCAGGATATCCCTGTACTTGGCCGCATTCATCTTTCCCTCAATTGCAACCAGTCGTCCTGTCCCTGCTGCTGAAAAACACCCCCACAGCATGATGCTGCCACCACCATGCTTCACTGTTGGGACTGTATTGGACAGGTGATGAGCAGTGCCTGGTTTTCTCCACACATACCGCTTAGAATTAAGGCCAAAAAGTTCTATTTTGGTCTCATCAGACCAGAGAATCTTATTTCTCACCATCTTGGAGTCCTTCAGGTGTTTTTTAGCAAACTCCATGCGGGCTTTCATGTGTCTTACACTGAGGAGAGGCTTCCGTCGGGCCACTCTGCCATAAAACCCCGACTGGTGGAGGGCTGCAGTGATGGTTGACTTTCTACAACTTTCTCCCATCTCCTGACTGCATCTCTGGAGCTCAGCCACAGTGATCTTTGGGTTCTTCTTTACCTCTCTCACCAAGGCTCTTCTCCCCCGATAGCTCAGTTTGGCCGGATGGCCAGCTCTAGGAAGGGTTCTGATCGTCCCAAACATCTTCCATTTGAGGATTATGGAGGCCACTGTGCTCTTAGGAACCTTAAGTGCAGCAGAAATCTTTTTGTAACCTTGGCCAGATCTGTGCCTTGCCACAATTCTGTCTCTGAGCTCTTTTAGGCAGTTCCTTTGACCTCATGATTCTCATTTGCTCTGACATGCATTGTGATCTGGAAGGTCTTATATAGACAGGTGTGTGGCTTTCCTAATCAAGTCCAATCAGTATAATCAAACACAGCTGGACTCAAATGAAGGTGTAGAACCATCTCAAGGATGATCAGAAGAAATGGAAAGCACCTGAGTTAAATATATGAGTGTCACAGCAAAGGGTCTGAATACTTAGGACCATGTGATATTTCAGTTTTTCTTTTTTAATAAATCTACAACAATGTCAACAATTCTGTGTTTTTCTGTCAGTATGGGGTGCTATGTGTACATTCATGAGGAAGAAGAATGAACTTAAATGATTTTAGCAAATGGCTGCAATATAACAAAGAGTGAAAAATTTAAGGGGGTCTGAATACTTTCCGTACCCACTGTATGTGTTTATTTAGATCACTCTGACACTGGAGCAAGGGAGATCTTGGCCACAGCAAAAGGTTGGTGGTTATGTAGTATGTCCCAGGAACATAGGAGCTTAAGGCCATCTTCCAGGGTTGTGATAGTGGAGGTAGCACCGTCGCTTGTGATGATTAATCTGATTGATACTTCTATTGATATATGATAGAGTGGTTCCTCAGTGCCTTAGTAATAGTATCCAGGTTTTTCCTTCTCTTTAGAGTGTGTACTGAGAGATCTGGAAGTACTTGGAGGCTCAGGGCTTGCTCAGGTAGTTAAGTAGTCTCTCCTTTACCTGGAAGAAATGAATACATAGGAGAACATCTAGCAGTACATTAGAGGGGATAAATTATGGTTTGGGGACCCTATGGATCCTACCAATGGTTGAGTCCTCATGTGTGAGCGTTGAGATCACCATTTGAAATAGGTCACGTACAAAGTGCGGCAACTGTGAGGAAGATATAGGTTATTACGCCTAGATCTATCTTCTAGGTCAGCAATTTTATCTTTTATCCAAGAGATGTCTTCCTCATGCATGGTTTGTGCATCTACCAAGGTATTAAATGATTGTGGAGTCCCCCCATTTTATCTTCTACATAATTTATTTATTCTCATAAATCACATACATCTGTAGCTACCTTGTGTACACAGATAAATGGGTCTGCTTGTAGTGAGGCTCTGAGAGATAGTTAGATATATTCCACTTGTACCAATGGATATAATGCAAACAAATAAACAGACTTGTATAAAGTACTCGAAATTTCTACTTGAGTAAAAGTACAAGTGCTCGATCAAAAAATTACTTGAGTAGAAGTGGAAGTGCTCACAGAAAAAGTTACTTAAGTAGAAGTACTAAAGTATTCAACATTTTTTTTACTTAAGTATTGCAAGTAGTTTTTTCAAAAAATTTGCTACTTAAGTACTAAAAGTAAAAAGTACCAGTAGTTTTGAAAAAAGATTCCTACTCAAGTACTGAAAGTAGAAGTACAAGTACTGTGTTATGTAGTTATTAAAGAAATAAGTCAAAAGTTTGAACATCATATTGTTTTTATTATTTCAAATGATTTATTCAAATGATTAACCTGTGTTTGTTAGTAGTTTCTTGATGCACTTTAAGCGCTGTAGCACCATTTATTTGTTTGTTTCATATTTTCTTTTTATTGGAAAGATTTGGTATAGCAGCTTTTATTATACACAGCCTTTATTTTCGTATGCGCTGATTTACAAATGACATTATACACATTTTTTTGAGCGTTATGCAACCTGCCATCTACTGTTCTGGCAGTGGTAATTTTTTCAAAAGTAACGAGTAACTATGCAGCACAAAAAAAAAATACTTGAGTAGAAGTATCGAAATCATCGAAAAAATGTAGTGAAGTAAAAGTAGAAGTAGGAGAAAAAAATTCTACTCTAGGAAAGTACAGATACCGCATTTCGGTACTTAAGTAGAGTACTTAAGTAGTTCTACTTCGTTACTATACATCTCTGCAAATAAATACATGCTAAATGTGAACTGTGATAGAAAGCAGCTACTATGGACAAAATTGAAATATATGATAAAAGGCCTATTGCACACTTCCCATGGCGCTTGCTACAAATAAATATAATTAATCTCTGAGGACGTCCTTTTTAATGACAAAGCGCCTACATTTGGAACGCACGCGCTGACGTCAGTGGACGTGATTGGAATGCATACTGGCAGTGTTTGTGTTCCTGTATCTAGCCCCACAGTTCCCGGCATGGTGGTGGGACGCTGTATGAAACATACTCGTTGGAACCATTGGATCCTTGATTCTTTGTATTTTAAACCATTTTAACCCAGGATTGGGTAATAAATTACTACGGAAATTCACTATGAGGAGTCCAGTCTCCTTTCTTGTCATTTGCCTAGCCAAGGAGTCATCCATCTGAGAAACCAGGAAGTAGCAGGATTGCTCTCACAGGGACATCTCATCTTGGTCACAGTGACCACACAAGCTTTTTTTATCTTATTGCTGTACAGCAAGTAAGGTCAACTACATCTGGTGAGTAGGCAATTTGCTTATCTCACTGGCAGCTTGGGGTTTCTTCGTTATTATTTATCTAGCCACTAGGAAGACTATTTGGTGGATGGCCTATCTATTTCCCAAGTTTTGCAATCATGAAATACTTTACATGGTTTAGCACCTTAATTGACTGTCACAGACTATACCGAGTACTTTCTATTGACATATATATATATATATATATATATATATATATATATATATATATATATATTATATTTATTTATATTTGCATCTACACACACACACATATATATATGCACTTTATATCACATGAATGAACTTTTTTGGATTATTTTAGATCTATCTATCTATCTATCTATCTATCTATCTATCTATCTATCTATCTATCTATCTATCTATCTATCTATCTATCTATCTATCTATCTATCTATCTATCTATCTATCTATCTATCTATCTATCTATCTATCTATCTATCTATCTATCTATCTATCTATCTATCTATCTATCTATCTATCTATCTATCTATCTATCTATCTATCTATCTATCTATCTATCTATCTATCTATCTATCTATCTATCTGCACCTTGTGTCACTTGAATGAATTTTCTGAGAGATAGTAACATATCTTTAAGTGTGGTGTTAGAGATAGGCAGGCCTTAGGTATGGAAAGAGGCTGTAGTTGGTGTATTAGGCAAGGGGGTGTCTGGAGGGTCATAGAGGGTTCTAGGGAGGTTCCTGTGGAGCACGGCCTTGATTTGGGTTCCCTGTAGATGGAGTGGAGGTGCCTGAATTTTGCATCTCCTGGCTAGGAGGAATGCTGGCACTATATTCTGCAGTATTTGGCCGAATGGCCACTAAAGGACCGGCCGCTGGCAACGCATCATGTTTCTCTCCACCATTTTGGAAGGAGACCCCCTGGGCAGCTTTTGGCTGGCAGTTCTGGGGCACTTGAAGAGATGGTTGGAGCTCCTTGGAAGGCTGGATTGGCTCTGGGGGATTAGCTTGAGCTCACCTCTTGGAGGAGCAGGTATCTCATTACTCTCGGTGGTCGCCACGCCCCCCCCCCCCCCAACTTTACTTTTGATAAATTAACCAAAAATCTATTATAGAAGTGAAGCAAGACAAAGTAGAACATTTTTGTTTATTTCTTTTTGTTGGAGTTTGATCAAAAATAGCCCCATGTTGTTTTATGCTGTTTTACTTATCACTCTTTGTAGTCCCTGCGCAACAGAACTCTTTGCTTATGGGATGCCCTGATTGAAATTTGTTTTTCCTATTCCTTCTGTATATTTTCTATTGCTAAAAACCCAATTAAAAGGTATTAAAACACAAAAAAAAATCTACAATACTGAAAACAAGAAATTAATAACTTATGAAATAGAATCCTTACCAACACTGCATTTATGGCATTCAGCTAATTACGATAGTTTTTGCCTCTGAATTGTTGATTATTGCATTATAATATAGAATTAAGGTTTTATGTTTTATTTGATATACCTGCTTTGTTCAACCAGGTAATCAATAATGTTCTTGGAAATACCACAGCACCATTCAACAAAGTGCCAATAAACTTGCCAAGTGCTGATCTAATTACAAAGGTTATTAAAACTGTGTGAGTGCCAGTTTATCATATGGTCATTTAAAAGATCACAGTTCCTGGATAAAAGCTGAATGGCCAGCACAAAGAGAGTGCTGATTCCTATCTTGTCAAATATCATGGTCTTTATTATATCATTGACTGAAGGTGTGCTGAGCAAGCACTGTGGTTTATGACTGATATCTTTTGTCTTTTAAACCAGTATAAATTCTATAGATGTTGAAGAAATAATTACAGATAAGTAAAATGTTCCTAGAGAACAATGACTGAAGGTAACGTAAACTTGATTCATGCCTCTCTATGTGTTTTTCGGCTTTCCAATTGCTTAGAACATCCAAAAAGAACAAGGACAACACTATCATGACACCTATAGTAAATGCCTGATGCAATAAATGTAAATGCTAATGTCAGATAAATAAAACTGTGTACTCGGTGCATCGATTTTCCTTGAAATAAGATACAGTATGTGCACAAAAAAGGCAAAGTGAAAAATATGAAACTATTCCTGAGTACTAAATACATAAGGGATTAAGATAACAATAAAGCATTTTAAACAGTAGGTGTGCTTACGGTTTAAATAAAGTTTGTTTATGGTCTGGCTTAGACCATATTTCAGCATCTATGTTTATGGAAAGACTGCATGCACTTCACCAGCTTAAAACAGAAATGTTAATGCCGACACATCTTGGGTGAGTGACTGGAAACTGAAACTAAACTAAAGGTAATGTAGTATCTTTTTGGTAAGGGATATCTCTAATAAATTGACATTGTTATTACACTGATTTTTTAATATAGATAGATATAAAATGATTCATGAATTAACGATCAGCTCCAGGAGAAGCAGCAGAATGTATTTTGGGGTGTCATTTCACATATACCCATGGCATGTGTGAGCAATATGTCATTTAGTGACAACTTTGTGTGAAAAAAAAACAAAAAAAAAAAGAATTGTCACCTTCCCAAGACTTAGGCAAAATATAAAATAATCCATGGACTCAATATGCCTCTCAGCAAATAGCTTTGGGTGTCTACTTTTCAAAAAGGGCTCATTTGGGGGGTGTTTGAATTGTCCTGGCATTTTATGCTCAATCTTAGCCACACATCACCTACTCTTCTAACCACTTGAAGACCAAGCCTTTTCTGTGACTTTTTGTTTACATGAAAAAATATTTTTTTTTTTTACTAGAAAATTACTTTGAACCCCCAAACATTATATATATTTTTTTAAAGCAGAGACCCTACAGAACAAAATGCTGGATGTTGCAAATTTTTTGTCACACGGTATTTGTGCACAGATTTTCCAAACGCAATTTCTGCAAAGAGAATAATTTTTTTTTAAATTTAATGCACAAATACACTATATAATTCCAAATTGTTTGGTAAAATTTAAAAGATGATCTTATGCCGAGTACATAGATACCAAACATGACATGCTTTAAAAATTGTGCACGCCTGTGCAGCGGCAACAACCTACGTACATTTTTAAAAGCTTTTTAAAAGCTGTTTCTGGGAAACAGAAGTCATGAAATGCTCGTAGCTTCCGGTATCTTAGGCCATAGAGATGATTGGAGCCATTCTCATCTCCAATCAGCTCTATGGCTAGATAATTGAATGACCGGCTGCACTCTCGGGTTAACCGGTGGGACAGGAGAGCCCAAGAAAAACCGCGGAAGGCGGCAGGAGGGGGGGGGGAGTCCCCTCCCACTGCTTGTAAAAGCAGTCTAGTGGCCAATAATCTGCTAGGATTGCTTTTACCTGTAAGCCGACCGCGGGCTGTAAAAAACAATACCAAGATGATGCCTAAATCTGCAGGCATCATCCTGGTATAACCATTTATAATCCAGCAACGTACCAGTACATTGCTGGTCCTTGTTTGGCATATAGTGTAGGTTTTTTTTTTTCATGCAGCCTGTGGGCTGAACGAAAAAAAGAGAACCTAACAGAAATCTTCACAGGAAAATTGTGTAGTATTAACCGCCTAAACATCCAAACCCACTTCTTAATGGTGTGTATACATGACAAAATTCCACGTGTGCCTAAAGGTATTTTAACTGCAGTGGTGAAATCAACCTACCACAGCGCTGCCATCAGAGGTATCCATATATGCTAAGCGCAAATGCTGTTTGTGTCAGAATATATAAAATCAGCGTGGCAGCCGATGAGTACCTGCAAGGCAAACAGGTTAACAAAAGAATGAAAAACAAAGTACAGTAAAAGTACAGTAGGAAGAGTAGAAGAACATAAAAATAACTGAGACGACAACTGTTTTTGGCTATTTTATTTTATTTTATATTTTCTTTGTTTTTTTTTACACTTTTTTTGTATTTTTTTTTTTACACTTTTTTTTCTGAACTGCAACTTTCCAGGTTAGGGTCTCTCAAAATGTCGATAGCCATCTAATATTTTTTGAGACCCTGTGTTAGTGTGCCCTACACTAAAACTATGTCATGCTGTACCCTACACTAAAACTCCACTAGTATGTGGTAGCGATCGAAACATTCCCCGATGCAGAGACCAGGTTGGTCAGGACAGGTGGGACAATAATAACGGGTGTCACACCTAAATCCGCGCCTGCTACAGACTCAACATCTTCTTTGGGGGTATCTTTGGGTAGGGGTACTCACATGCACCAATTTGTAATTCGAGCAGGTGACTAAATAGTGGCACGCTTGTGTAAAAATTGTCCACATACAAATGGTAACCCTTTCCGGATAAGGGTGACACCAAGTCCCAAACTATCTTGCTGTTGCTTCCTATGTAGTCTGGGCAGTTGGGGGGGATACTGTTTCATAGCAAGGAGGCCAGTAAACTTAATCAGGGAATCATCAACACAGACAACTTGTTGGGGAGTAAACAAGGCTGCAAACCGCTGATTGAAGTGGTCTACGAGGGGCTGAATTTTGTGGAGCCGATCATATTCAGGGTCTCCCCGAGGACGACAGATTTCATTGTCATTGAAATGCATAAATCGCAGAATTTGCTTGGATCTTGCTCTGGACATGGAGGCACTTGTGCTAGCCACGCACCAGCTTCAACTGCACTTATGGGACTCGCCATGTCACCAAGTATTACTGCAGTGCTGGTTGTTCTAGGTCCAGGGTGTACTAGGCCGCTGGTGCTCGCCAGATCACCAGAAGGCTGAGCGGCACTAGTACCAACACTCTGCTCCATACGAGCATGCTCTGCACCTCAGCAACTCCAGAATGGGATCGGGTACGCCTGGTTCTAACAGGGACCCATCCGTCATCGGAGCTATCTGTCAGGGAGCCGCTGCTCTCTTCAGGTTCGTATACTGACCCTGATTCTGTCAGTGAGGCTTCCTCATCGCTCTCATCTGACATAGTCAGTATACTGTAGGCCTCTGCACTACTGTACCACCGTTTGGACATTTTAGCAACTAAACTTACCGGTACAGTAGTGTGACTCACAGGTAAAAAAAGCACCTGGCTGTCAAGGACTATTTCAACCACTACCAAAAAAAAACTGCTAATGCTAGCAGGGATCAGGCCTGACTCTGCTAACACAGCGGTTTTGTGTGTTTTTGTGTTTTTTGTAAGTGACAGTAATCTATTGATTACTACACTTGCCTGGGTGGGGTGGGGTGTTCTGGGCAGAGGGGTTAAACGCTGAATGTGCAAACACCGAATTTTGGGAACCCTAAACTATGATCTGTTCAAACACTATACTAGTAATGGAAGTGTATGTGTGCATATGTGTGTGTATGTGGTAATCAAGGGGTACTTTCTAACTATGCGCCGGGGATCTGCGCTATCTTAGACTGACGCTAACACTAACTAATGTCACCTGTGACACTAATAATAGTGATTAGAAAAAAAACTGTACACTATAAAAGTGACACTTTGACAGAGCAATGAAGGGATTAACTGGGGGTGATCAGGGGGGGATTATATTAAATATTTTATTTATGCAAAATAGCACATACAAATTAATTCCAACTCAATACATCACTTTCATTACATTATCCAAAACATTAATAAACTACATCAAAAAAGAAAATATTAAATGGTAGTATATTAACTGAGAGAGGAAAAAAAAAGAAAAAAAAATAGTAATAGCCACCAAAAAAGCCATAAAAAAAAAACGGATCCTGAAGATAACATTCTGCACGTTTGGCTATCACGAATGTCACAATAACCATCTCACCTCCTTCTTAAATGTCCAAAAAAAACAAACAAACAAGACAAAACAAAAAAAAGGGGGGGGGGGAAAGAAAGAAAGAAGAAGAGGAAAGAAAGAGAAGGGAAGGGGAGAGGGGGGAGGCTTCCTTGGGCTCACCGAAAGTAAAACTATTTATACTGAGGGGTTGATTCCCTGGCCTTCAGACTCAATAGTGGCAATAGGTCTCACTAGGCACAATAAACTCTGCCCACGTTCTGTTAGAACAAACCTGTTCCATGCACCCCACGTTTTATTATAGAGTTGCTTTTTAAATTGTGCAGAAAGACGTAGGTCTTCCATTTTATTAATGTCCTCAATTTTACGAACGCAGTCACTAATTGTTGGGGGAAGAAGTGTCTTCCAGAATAGGGGTATACATGATTTAGCTGCATTCAGAATATGAAACAGGACCGATTTCTTGTAACTCTCAAGGGACAGGGTAGAGATGTGTAGTAAATAAAAAGGCCGGATTATACGGGATCTCCATCTCAGAGAATTCCTGGGCTAGCGCATGAACCTCTCTCCAAAAATGAGCTAACCTTAGGCATTCCCAGAAAATATGTAAAATGGTTCCCTGCTCCTCCTGGCATCTCCAACACCGATCTGAAACATTTGCAGTAAACTTATGCAGTAAAGAAGGCACCTGGTACCATCTCGTAAGCAATTTGTAATTCAATTCCTTCACCTTCGTGCAAATAGGGATGATCGAACGGTTCGGGTCTACCATCGGTTCGGCCCGAACATTGGGTGTTCGAGGTTCGGCCGAATTTAGAACTTTTTGCCCAAAAAGTTTGGAATTTGGCAACCAGAACCAACCAAAATGCAATGCTTCAGGAAATGGGCTTTAAAAGCCCGTGATTGGACCAGAACCATTAGCAAAAGCCAATTGAGGGGGCAGGAGAATGCTAGGAATGTGATTGGAGTGACTAGGGGGTCCCTAGACCAATCATTAGTGAATACGACCCCCAGTATATAAGATCGCCCCCGCCAAATTCCTAGCATTCTTGTACGGGACATGGAAGAGAGTGGAATGCTGTTCTGTTCTAATGTGTTACAAAGTGTCATTTAGCTATTTTTAGTGTGAGGAAAGGGATATCTAGTGTAGTTAGAGTGCTCCTTAACACTTAAGTTAGCTTCAAAAATTTAGTTTCTGTAGGGAAAGTGTTAAGTGTAAGGGGACCGTAGTGTAGTGTAGGGTTAACTGACAGTGACTGCTATGGAATAGGGATGATCGAACGGTTCGGGTCGACCATCGGTTCGGCCCGAACATTGGGTGTTCGAGGTTCGGCCGAATTTAGAACTTTTTGCCCAAAAAGTTTGGAATTCGGCAACCAGAACCGACCAAAATGCAATGCTTCAGGAAATGGGCTTTAAAAGCCCGTGATTGGACCAGAACCATTAGCAAAAGCCAATTGAGGGGGCAGGAGAATGCTAGGAATGTGATTGGAGTGACTAGGGGGTCCCTAGACCAATCATTAGTGAATACGCCCCCCAGTATATAAGATCGCCCCCGCCAAATTCCTAGCATTCTTGTACGGGACATGGAAGAGAGTGGAATGTTGTTCTGTTCTAATGTGTTACAAAGTGTCATTTAGCTATTTTTAGTGTGAGGAAAGGGATATCTAGTGTAGTTAGAGTGCTCCTTTACACTTAAGTTAGCTTCAAAAATTTAGTTTCTGTAGGGAAAGTGTTAAGTGTAAGGGGACCGTAGTGTAGTGTAGGGTTAACTGACAGTGACTGCTATGGAATAGGGATGATCGAACGGTTCGGGTCGACCATCGGTTCGGCCCGAACATTGGGTGTTCGAGGTTCGGCCGAATTTAGAACTTTTTGCTGAAAAAGTTCGGAATTCGGCAACCAGAACCGCCCAAAATGCAATGCTTCAGGAAATGGGCTTTAAAAGCCCGTGATTGGACCAGAACCATTAGCAAAAGCCAATTGAGGGGGCAGGAGAATGCTAGGAATGTGATTGGAGTGACTAGGGGGTCCCTAGACCAATCATTAGTGAATACGCCCCCCAGTATATAAGATCGCTCCCGCCATATTCCTAGCATTGTTATACTGGACATGGAAGAGAGTGGAAGCAGTTCTGTTAATTTTACTTTAAAAGTGTCATTTAGCTATTTTTAGTGTGAGGAAAGGGATATCTAGTGTAGTTAGAGTGCTCCTTTACACTTAAGTTAGCTTCAAAAATTTAGTTTCTGTAGGGAAAGTGTTAAGTGTAAGGGGACCGTAGTGTAGTGTAGGGTTAACTGGCAGTGACTGCTATGGCAGGGTGACAAAACCCTTCCATAGCAGGGTGACCGCTATACAGAAAAGATAATTTTTCTGAATAGCTTCGGCACACCCATATGGCTTCTCACCAGCCAAGCATTTTTTATGCTGCAGGGGCTGCCACTGCCAGTGCTTTTTTGAGGACATGTTTGATGTCAGACATGACATCTGAACATGTGTATAGGGGGTATATATAGACATATATGTCTGAATATATACCCCTAGACATATATAGGTGTGATAGTAGCAGAAATAAATGCTTGCGCTAATGAAATCATTTACAGTAATATATTTCTGCTACTATCACACCTATATATGTCTAGGGGTATATATTCAGACATATATGTGTATATATACCCCCTATACACATGTTCAGATGTTTTGCCTGCCTCAAAAGAACCCAAAAAAATGCCAAAAAAACGCTAGCGTCCAAAAAAAAATGCCCAGGTGTGTTTTTGCTGGCATTTTTTGGGGGGTTTTGGAGGCAGGCAAAACATCTGAACTTGTGCACAGTACCACTATACACAAGTTCAGATGTTTTTCCTGACTGCAAAGAAACCAAAAAAATGCCTGCTTTGAAACCGGCAAGGTGTGGAGAGAAGCTAACCCCCTGAGCTGAAAGTTTTCTAATACATACAATCCTTTTTTTTCCTGGTTCTGGACATGCTACAGAGCTGAAACTTCACAGGTACACCTTTTTAGAGACCCCCCAGACACAAAATCACACAAAAAAGTTCTTAAAAATTGTCATTTTTGATAAAAAAGCCAATTATTGAAAAAATGAAAAAAAAAAAAAAAAAGAGATTTTTTTTATTTTTACTTTGGATTTCAGATCTGGGGGGTCTAAAAAGTGTACATGTGAAGTTTCAGCTCTGTAGCATGTCCAGAACCATAAAAAAAGATTGTTTGTATTAGAAAACTTTCTGACAGGGGGTTTGCTTCGCTGCTGTAACACCTTGCCGGTTTAATAGAAGGCATTTTTTTGAGTTCTTTGCAGTCAGGAAAAACATCTGAACTTGTGTATAGTTACTGGTACTGTACACAAGTTCTGATGTTTTGCCTGCCTCCAAAAACCCCCAAAAAATGCCAGCAAAAACACACCTGGGCATTTTTTTTTTTTACGCTAGCGTTTTTTTGGCATTTTTTGGGGTTCTTTTGAGGCAGGCAAAACATCTGAACTTGTGTATAGTGGTATATATACACACATACATATATTTATATACACACCTAGACATATATAGGTGTGATAGTAGCAGAAATATATTACTGTAAATGATTTCATTAGCGCAAGCATATATTTCTGCTACTATCACACCTATATATGTCTAGGTGTGTATATAAATATATGTATGTGTGTATATACACCACTATACACAAGTTCAGATGTTTTGCCTGCCTCAAAAGAACCCCAAAAAATGCCAAAAAAAAACGCTAGCGTCAAAAAAAAAATGCCCAGGTGTGTTTTTGCTGGCATTTTTTGGGGGTTTTTGGAGGCAGGCAAAACATCAGAACTTGTGCACAGTACCACTATACACAAGTTCAGATGTTTTTCCTGACTGCAAAGAACCCAAAAAAATGCCTTCTATTAAACCGGCAAGGTGTTACAGCAGCGGAGCCAACCTCCTGTGCTGAAAGTTTTCTAATACAAACAATCTTTTTTTTCCATGGTTCTGGACATGCTACAGAGCTGAAACTTCACATGTACACTTTTTAGACCCCCCAGATACTAAATCCAAAGTAAAAATCAAAAAATCTCTCTTTTTTTTAATTTTTTCAATAATTGGCTTTTTTTTATCAAAAATGACAATTTTTAAGAACTTTTTTGTGTGATTAATAGTTAATGGGGCATGACCCAGAACCCTAGGCACTTTTTAGGGGCATTTATTGGGTTTTAGGGCTTAAAAATTGTGTTTTTTGATTACCGAAGTTTGGGTCCCATTGATTTCTAAAAATCAAAAAAATCTCTCTTTTTTTTTTTTTTTTTTTAAATTTTTCAATTATTGGCTTTTTTATCAAAAATTACAATTTTTAAGAACTTTTTTTGTGTGATTTTGTGTCTGGGGGGTCTAAAAGGTGTACCTGTGAAGTTTCAGCACTGTAGCATGTCCAGAACCAGAAAAAAAGATCATATAGGTGTTAAAGTTAAAGGAGGGTCCCGACCCACATCCCTGTTCTAATGAAAAATTATCTTTTTTTTTCATGGTTCTGGACATGATACAGAGCTGAAACTTCACATGCACACCTTTTAGGCCCCCCAGATACTAAATCCAAAGTAAAAATCAAAAAATCTCTCTTTTTTTTAATTTTTTCAATAATTGGCTTTTTTTATCAAAAATGACAATTTTTAAGAACTTTTTTTGTGTGATTAATAGTTAATGGGGCATGACCCAGAACCCTAGGCACTTTTTAGGGGCATTTATTGGGTTTTAGGGCTTAAAAATTGTGTTTTTTGATTACCGAAGTTTGGGTCCCATTGATTTCAATGGGGTTCAGAAATCCGAACCGAACTTTTGGGAAATTTGGGTGTTCTGGTCGAACCGAACTTTTCAAAAGTTCGATCATCCTTACTATGGAAGGGTGACAAAACCCTTCCATAGCAGGGTGACCGCTATAGAGAAATTATCATTTCTCTGAGTTGCTTCGGGACAGGAATATGGCTTCTCACCAGCCAAGCATTTTTCATGCTGCAGGGGCTGCCACTGCCAGTGCTTTTTTGAGGACATGTTTGATGTCAGACATGACATCTGAACATGTGTATAGGGGGTATATATACACATATATGTCTGTATATATACCCCTAGACATATATAGGTGTGATAGTAGCAGAAATATATGCTTGCGCTAATGAAATCATTTACAGTAATGTATTTCTGCTACTATCACACCTATATATGGCTAGGTGTCTATATACATATAATTATGTGTGTATATATACCACTATACACAAGTTCAGATGTTTTGCCTGCCTCAAAAGAACCCAAAAAATGCCAAAAAAACGCTAGCGTCAAAAAAAAATGCCCAGGTGTGTTTTTGCTGGCATTTTTTGGGGGGTTTTGGAGGCAGGCAAAACATCTGAACTTGTGTATAGTGGTGTATATACACATATACATATATTTATATACACACCTAGACATATATAGGTGTGATAGTAGCAGAAATATATGCTTGCGCTAATGAAATCATTTACAGTAATATATTTCTGCTACTATCACACCTATATATGGCTAGGTGTCTATATACATATAATTATGTGTGTATATATACCACTATACACAAGTTCAGATGTTTTGCCTGCCTCAAAAGAACCCCAAAAAATGCCAAAAAAAACGCTAGCGTCAAAAAAAAAATGCCCAGGTGTGTTTTTGCTGGCATTTTTTGGGGGTTTTTGGAGGCAGGCAAAACATCAGAACTTGTGCACAGTACCACTATACACAAGTTCAGATGTTTTTCCTGACTGCAAAGATCCCAAAAAAAATGCTTGCTTTTAAACCGGCAAGGTGTGAAAACCGAGAAGAGAAGCCAACCCCCTGAGCTGAAAGTGTTCTAATACAAATGATCTTTTTTTTTATGGTTCTGGACATGCTACAGAGCTGAAACTTCACATGTACATTTTTTAGACCCCCAGATCTGAAATCCAAAGTAAAAATCAAAAAATCTCTTTTTTTTTATTTTTTTATTTTTTCAATAATTGGCTTTTTTATCAAAAATGACAATTTTTAAGAACTTTTTTGTGTGATTTCGTATCTGGGGGGTCTAAAAGGTGTACCTGTGAAGTTTCAGCTCTGTAGCATGTCCAGAACCATAAAAAAAAGGATTGTTTGTATTAGAACACTTTCAGCTCAGGGGGTTGGCTTCTCTTCTCGGTTTTCACACCTTGCCGGTTTAATAGCAAGCATTTTTTTGGGTTCTTTGCAGTCAGGAAAAACATCTGAACTTGTGTATAGTGGTACTGTGCACAAGTTCAGATGTTTTGCCTGCCTCCAAAAACCCCCCAAAAATGCCAGCAAAAACACACCTGGGCATTTTTTTTGACGCTAGCGTTTTTTTTGCCATTTTTGGGGTTCTTTTGAGGCAGGCAAAACATCTGAACTTGTGTATAGTGGTATATATACACACATAATTATATGTATATAGACACCTAGCCATATATAGGGGCTGGGAGAGATTGTAGAAAATGGTGCAACTGAATAGCATTCCAAAAGGGTAATCGGTAAGGACCAGATATATCAGTAAAGGCCCGTACACACGTGCAGATTGTCGGCCGAAAAGATTCAGCCGACGACCGATCGGCCGATTTTCGGCTTGTTAGTATGATGCTTCCGACAGCCGACAGCGCACTTTCGGCCAAACAGAATCTGTCGTGCAAGCATTAAAATTTTTGTTGCCCAACACCAGAACGACCGATTGTTCGCCAGTCAGTACAGAATTTGGCCGACAGACAGCAGATTTGCAAGACTGGGCATGCTCAGAAAAGAAAAAACAAGGAAAGTTAACCATCACATGACATCACTTCTGCAGTTGGCGGACAAAATTCGTGTGCAGTCTTTTGCACTTTTCAGCGGGGGGGACAAAAGACGGCCGATCTGTCGGCCGACGATCGGTACGTGTGTACGGCTTTAGGTCTGCAATGGGGGGCCAACTGCTGTCCCGAACAAAGTTTGAGGCCTGTGAGAATCCTTTTTTCTTTAAGTCTCGCAAGGACTGAACTGTGATCCCCGGAGGGAAGGATGGGTTGCCCAACACCGGAATCAAGGGTGAATCGACTGAGGTTAGGGATGATCGCTTTTTTTTTTTTTTTTTTTTTAGTGAGCTAGCGACCTTCAGAGTTGAGCCGATAATAGGGTGATGTACGATATCTTGGGGGAGATGTTTATAGCACCATATAGCGCCTCCCAGATCTACCTCTGATTGTATTTGTTCAATATGTCTCCAGTCGCTAATTCTTCCCAAATGCGTTGCCTGGTAATATTTATAAACATCCGGTAGGGCTAAACCACCTTTTGACTTAGGCCAAGAGAGCTGAGCACGGGAGATACAAGGTTTTTTATTGGCCCAAATAAAGCGAGTAAATAACGAGTAAACTCTTTTAACCACTTGCCTACAGTGCACTTTCACCCCCTTCCTGCCCAGACGGATTTTCAGCTTTCAGCGCTCTCACACTTTGACTGAGAATTACTCAGTCATGCAACACTGTACCCATACAAAAATTGCGTCCTTTTTTTCCCACAAATAGAGCTTTCTTTTGATGGTATTTGATCAATGCTGGGTTTTTTATTTTTTGTGCTATAAATAAAAAAAGACTGAAAATATCGTGAAAAAACGCATTTTTCTTTGTTTCTGTCATAAAATTTTGCAAATTAGTCATTTTTCTTCACAAATTTTGGCCAAAATTTATACTGCTACTTATCTTTGGTAAAAATAACCCAAGTAAGTGTATATTATTTGGTCTTTGTGAAAGTTATAGAGTCCAAAAGCTATGGTGCGAATCATTGAAAATTGATCACACTTGATCACACCTGATGTACTGAAGGCCTATCTCATTTCTTGAGACACTAAAAAGTCAGGAAAGTACAAATACCCCCCAAATGACCCCTTTTTGGAAAGTAGACATTCCAAGGTATTTAATAAGGGGCATGGTGAGTTTTTTGAAGTTGTATTTTTTTCCCACAATGCTTTGCAAAATGAAGATTTTTTTTTTGTTTTTTTTTTTTTACAAATTGCCGTATTAACAGGTTATTTCTCTCACACAGCACATGTATACTTGCAACTACACCCCAAAACACATTCTACTATTCCTTCTGAGTATGGCGATACCACATGTGTGAGACTTTTTCACAGCCTGGCCACATACAGAGGCCTAACATCCAAGTAGCAGCGTCCGGCATTCTAGGAGCATAAATTACACATATAATTTCCTGACAACCTATTGCACTTTTGAAGGCCCTGGAGCACCAGGACAATGGAAACCCCCATAAAATGACCCCATTTTGGAAAGCAAACACCCCAATGTATAATCTTTGAGGCATAATGAGTCTTTTGAACATGTCATTTTTTTCCACAAGTTTTTGGAAAATGTGGAAAGAAAATGAAAATGCTTTTTTTTTACACAAAGTTGTCAATTTATGCAATATTTATAACACATAGCATGTACATAGCAAAAATTGCACCCCAAAATACATTCTGCTACTTCTCCTGAGTATGCTGATACCACATGTGTGAGACTTTTTCACAGCCTGGCCACATACAGCGGCCCAACATTCAAGTAGCCCCGTCTGGCATTCTAGAAGCAGAAATTACACATATAATTTCCTGACAACCTATCGCACTTTTGAAGGCCCTGGAGCACCAGGACAATGGAAACTGCCATAAAATGACCCCATTTTGGAAAGCAAACACCCCAACGTATAATTTGTGAGGCATAATGAGTCTTTTGAACGTGTCATTTTTTTCCACAAGCTTTTGGAAACTGTGGAAAGAAAATGAAAATGCATTTTCTTTTACACAAAGTTGTCAATTTATGCAATATTTCTAACACATAGCATGTACATAGCAAAAACTGCACCCCAAAATACATTCTGCTACTCCTCCTGAGTATGCTGATACCACATGTGTGAGACTTTTTCACAGCCTGGCCACATACAGAGGCCCAACATTCAAGTAGACCGTCCGGCATTCTAGAAGCAGAAATTACACATATAATTTCCTGACAACCTATCGCACTTTTGAAGGCCCTGGAGCACCAGGACAATGGAAACTGCCATAAAATGACTCCATTTTGGAAAGCAAACACCCCAATGTATAATCTTTGAGGCATAATGAGTCTTTTGAACATGTCATTTTTTTCCACAAGTTTTTGGAAAATGTGGAAAGAAAATGAAAATGCTTTTTTTTTACACAAAGTTGTCAATTTATGCAATATTTCTAACACATAGCATGTACATAGCAAAAATTGCACCCCAAAATACATTCTGCTACTTCTCCTGAGTATGCTGATACCACATGTGTGGGACTTTTTCACAGCCTGGCCACATACAGCGGCCCAACATTCAAGTAGCCCCGTCCGGCATTCTAGAAGCAGAAATTACACATATAATTTCCTGACAACCTATCGCACGTTTGAAGGCCCTGGAGCACCAGGACAATGGAAACTGCCATAAAATGACCCCATTTTGGAAAGCAAACACCCCAACGTATACTTTGTGAGGCATAATGAGTCTTTTGAACATGTCATTTTTTTCCACAAGCTTTTGGAAACTGTGGAAAGAAAATGAAAATGCATTTTTTTTTACACAAAGTTGTCAATTTATGCAATATTTCTAACACATAGCATCTACATAGCAAAAATTGCACCCCAAAATACATTCTGCTACTCCTCCTGAGTATGCTGATACCACATGTGTGAGACTTTTTCACAGCCTGGCCACATACAGAGGCCCAACATTCAAGTAGCCCCGTCCGGCATTCTAGAAGCAGAAATTACACATATAATTTCCTGACAACCTATCGCACTTTTGAAGGCCCTGGAGCACCAGGACAATGGAAACTCCCATAAAATGACCCCATTTTGGAAAGCAAACACCCCAACGTATAATTTGTGAGGCATAATGAGTCTTTTGAACCTGTCATTTTTTTCCACAAGCTTTTGGAAACTGTGGAAAGAAAATGAAAATGCATTTTTTTTTACACAAAGTTGTCAATTTATGCAATATTTCTAACACATAGCATCTACATAGCAAAAATTGCACCCCAAAATACATTCTGCTATTCCTCCTGAGTATGGCGATACCACATGTGTAATACTTTTACACAGCCTGACCACACACATAGGCCTAACATCCAAGTAGCTCTTTACACAAAGTTGTCCATTTATCCACTTTAAGACTGGGCCTATTTTTGACACTTGGTGTTTATAAGCTAAAATCATTTTTTTGCTAGAAAACTACTTAGAACCCCCAAACATTATATATTTTTTTTAGCAGAGACCCTAGAGAATAAAATGGAGATCAATGCAATATTTTTTATCACACCATATTTGCGCAGCAGTCTTCCAAATGCAATTTTTTTGAAAAAAATTCACTTTTTTGAATAAAAAAATAAGAAACCAGTAAATTTAGCCCAATTTTTTTCCATAATGTGAAAGATAATGTTACGCCGAGTAATTAGATACCCAACATGTCATGCTTCAAAATTGAAAACGCTCGCAGAATGGCGCCAAACATTGGTACTTAAAAATCCCCATAGGCAACATTTTAAAAAATTCTACAGGTTACTAGCTTAGAGTTACAGAGGAGGTCTATGGCTCAAATTATTGCTCTTGCTCTAACGATCGCGGTGATACCTCACATGTGTGGTTTGAACACCGTTTACATATGTGGGCGAGACTTGCGTATGCGTTCGCTTCTGCGCGCGAGCTAACGGGGACAGGGCGCTTTAATTTTTTTTTTTCCTATTTATTTTATTTAATATTTTTTTATTTTTAAAAAGTTTTTTTAAAAAAAATGTTTTGATCATTTTTATTCCAATTACAAGGAATGTAAACATCCCTTGTAATAGAAATAGGCATGACAGGTCCTCTTTATTGTGAGATCTGGGGCCAAAAAGACCTCACACCTCACAACTACACTAAAAAAAAAAAAAAAAAAAAAAAAAAAATTGTTGAAAAAGAAAACCCCCCCCCCCCCAAAAAAAAACGGCCCTTTAAACCGGTTGCTAGGCAACGACTTTTGACGTAGCTCCGGTCCTCCAAGACCATAGAGTCGAGTGAGGGCCATCTTGCCCTCACTCTACTTCCTGTCTCTGAGGATCCGGGACCGGATAGTTTTCCCCGCTGCCGGCGGGTCCGGTAAGCTGAGAAAACGTCTAGGACGCGGCGGTAGGGGGGGGGCACCTCTTCCCATGCACCGTTGTGGCGGATTCGGCGGCGAATCTGCCACTGGGACCACCCTTATCTGAAAGCCGACCGCCCAACGTTTAAAAAAATACCAGGGTTATGGCAGCTATCTGCTGCCATAACCCCAGTATTTAGCTTTAAATGGCCGATGTATATAGTCGTTAGGCGGTCGGTAAGTGGTTGCATGTATATAGCAAAAATTGTACCCCAAAATACATTCTGCTACTCCTCCTAATTATGGCAATACCACACGTGTGAGACTTTTACATAAGATGCACATCTAATTTCCTGACAACCTATCATTTTTGAAGGCCCCTCACATTTTTAACACATAGCAATAAATACATTACAAAATACATTCTATAAAGGAAAGTGTAAAAAAAAATTATTACCTGTGGTTGTAGTAGTGCAGTTGTCCACAGAGTAGAGCATTAGTCCAGGCAGCAGGCAGGGACATGCTTAGCGACGACAATAGCAATTTTCCAGGCAGCAGGCAGGAATATAGTCTATAGTCTGGGATATTGTCAGCACAGCCGCAGCATTTGTCCAAATGAATTTTCCAGGCAGAGACATGGTCAGCACAGCCATAATATTGGTCCCGGTACACTGCAGACAATCATTGTACCACTCTCCAGCTAATATCATGCAGCAGACAGAGGCATGATGGTAGTAAGCTGAGGGCCTTGGTCAGGTGAGACCTGGGGACAGGGGTAGAGGCTTCTCCCACCCAAATCTCTTTGAAGCCTCCGGACTCCAGACCCTAATCCGGAATTTACGGAACCCAGAGAGAACCAAAAAAATTGGTTTTCTCTATCCGGAAAAACAACTCTGGAGCCCCTCACATATGTGAGACCCCTGTGTACTACAGTAGCAGGGGGGCGACAGATCAGTTC
Organism: Pelophylax lessonae; assembly: GCF_965119305.1. Taxonomy (NCBI): domain Eukaryota; kingdom Metazoa; phylum Chordata; class Amphibia; order Anura; family Ranidae; genus Pelophylax; species Pelophylax lessonae. The sequence goes on from NC_138770.1 coordinate 385,298,076, forward strand.
AAGCGGTAGGCAGAAGAATAGTCGGTAAAACAAGCCAGGGTCAGTTCACGTGCAAGCAATCCAATCGGCAGGCAGAAGAGTAGTTGAAAAACAGTCCAGGGTCAGTTCACAGGGAAGCAATCCAAACAGTAAGAAGAAGCGTAATCGGTAAAACAAGCCAGGGTCAGTTCACGTGAAAGCAGTCCAAACAGTAGGCAGAGGCATAGTGGAAAAACAGGCCAGGGTCAGTTTATGTGGAAGGCAGTGGCATGAGAAAAATTGGTCAGCACAGATGAAATCGGGGAAATGGGCTAGTAATTTATGAATGTATGGTACCGTGTGAAGCATTCTCCAATGCACAGGCCAGGTTGGGAGGGACAGTACCGACAATAGAAGCTGGTGTCTTTACGAAACCCCCTTCTGCTGCACACACGGCATCATTTTTGGCGTCTTCGGCCTCCTTCAGATGGTGGAAGGTAGTCTGGGAAGTGGCGCTCACTAAGTCGGCTAACAGCCTCAGAGCGAAGGTTTTCTTGGGGGAGTCCTTGTGGGTAGACGAGGGTCGTGATAATTTCTTCAATGTATTTTAGGAAGGGGATGGGGCTTTCAGTTGATTTGGAGTAGATAACATAAGAGTTATAAAAGGCCAATTGAAATAAATAAATTGCAACCTTCTTATACCAGAATCGGGACTTCCTTGTGGCCAAGTAGGGCTGAATCATCTGGTCGTTAAAATCCACCCCCCCATGTAAAGATTGTAATCCTGCACACATGATGGTTTTTGGATGGGACCTCTTCTTCTCCGAACCTCCACTGTGGTGTCGTCATGAATGGTGGACATCATGTAAACATTTCGGCTATCCTTCCATCTCAAGGCCAGCACCTCGTTGTTTCTCAGGGCTGCTATTTCCCCCTTCCTCAGTCTTTTATTTACTAAGGACTGTGGGAAGCCCTTCCTGTTCTTCCTGGTGGTTCCGCAGGCCAGGGTTCCTTCAAGGTAGAGATGTCTGAAGAGGGGCAGGCTGGTATAAAAATTATCTAGGTAAAGGTGGTAGCCTTTCCTCAGCAGTGGGTATGCCAGGTCCCATACAACTTTTCCATTTGTGCCCATGTAGGCCGGGCAGTCAGGGGGATTGAGCTGGGAATCTCTTCCTTCGTATATGCGGAACGCATACAGATATCCCGTAGCTCTGTCGCACAATTTGTATAGTTTGACCCCATATTTGGATCTTTTGCTTGGAATATACTGCTTTATTCCAAGCCGGTCTGTGAAGTGTAGCAGGGACTCATCTACACAAATGTTTTGATCTGGGACGTAAAGTTCTGCAAAACTTTGGGAAAGAAAATTTATGAGGGGGCGAATTTTATACAGCTTGTCAAAATTTGGATGATTTTGGGGGGGGCACTGGCTGTTGTCACTAAAATGAAGGAAGCGCATGATGATTTCATACCTGGACCTGGACATTAGGGCAGAATATATGGGCATAATGTGTATGGGGTGGGTGGACCAATAGGCATGTCCTTCATTTTTTTTTGTAACCCCCATGTTTATGGTGAGGCCCAAAAACATTTTAAATTCCTCCAAAGTTAAATCTCTCCACTCAAACGGACGGGAATAGGAAGATTGGGGGTTGTTAGCAATAAACTGCTGGGCATACAGATTTGTTTGGTCCACGACGTATTGCAGAAAATCATTGGGCAAAAATAAATGGAGAAAATCAATAAAAGAAAAATTTTCAGTATTGGCCTGCACACCTGGCTGTGCGGTAAAAGGGGGAATATTTGCTGATCCCGAGTTGGAGGGCAGCCATCTTGGGTTGGCAAGAGCATCTGGGAGGTGGATAGTGGCCCTGGCTCTTGGGGGATGTGACACTCCAGTGCTGGTAGAAGGGGGATTTGAAATTGGGAGTGATGCCGCAGCGCTGGTGCTGGGCCTGGGCATTCGCTCCTGGGGTGTTTCGCTGGGGGCAGAGCGGGTACTGGGCCTGGGCATAGGATCCTGGGGTGTACTGGTGGTGGCAGTGCTGGTGCTGGGCATAGGATCCTGGGGTGTATCCCTTGTGGCTGCCCGGTTTCCAGAGCGCCGTGCCCTTTTGGGAGGGACCCATTCTTCCTCCGAGTCCATCTCCGATCCGCTACTGTTAGCAACTTCAAATTCCGAATCGGATTCAGAATTGGATTCGGATACTGATGAGAGCTCCCCGGTGCCCTCATCATCCATAGAGATTATCTCAAACGCCTCCTCGCTGCTGTAAAACCTTTTGGACATTTTGGCTGTGCGACGGGTGACTGCGGATGATCACTGATGAGTGGCAGGTGACGGATAGGTGGCAGGCAGGTGACGGATAGGTGGCAGGTGACGGATAGGTGGCAGGTGACGGTCACTGATGGGGTGACAGATGACGAACACTGATGGGGTGACAGGTGACGCTGATTGATGGGGTGACAGATGACGATCACTGATGGGGTGACAAGTGACGATGACTGATGGGGTGACAGGTGACGGTGATTGATGGGGTGACAGGTGACGGGCGCTGGTCACCGATGGGTGACAGGTGCACCGCTGGCGATACTGTTGGCAGTCTCTGGTGACAGGTGCACTTTATAGGTAGTGATTTTGTGCACTGATGACAGGTGACTGTTGGGTGACAGGTGAAATTGGGGGGGGCTGGTGACACTTTTTTTTACACTGACAGACACAGATCAGTAACTCACTGTTTCTGGCTCAGCTCTCCTCACACTGGAAACGGTGTGTGAGGGAAGATGAGCTAGTAACAGTGAGTTACTGCTCTTTGTTTACATTTGTGATGGGCTGTGAATGGCTTCACAGCTCATCACATCGTAATCAGCCACTGTCATTGGCTGTTTTTTACTGTCAGTGACTAGCTGTGTTCCTAGGGAACACATAGCCACCGACATGACCGCGCTGCGCGCTCCCAATCGCGCATGCGCGGTCTTCTGCCGCTTCTACTGTTGTGATCGGCTATGTCATCGCAACATAGCCGATCACGTGGGAAACAGCCATGCCTATTGGCTGTTTCCCCCCTGCCGGTGACCGGCTGTGTCCCGTGGACACGCCGACACCGGCAGTGCACGGCGGCGCGCCCGCGATCGCGCGCCTGCCATGCATTTACTGGGTCACGTCATATGACGTCCGCCCAGGATAATAGCCGCACCGTCCCGCCGTCATATGACGGCGGGCGGGCGGTAAGTGGTTAAAGAAAAAAGAGGGAATAATGATAGGAAGTGTCTGGAATAGATAAAGCAGTTTGGGGAGTATGCACATTTTTAACAGATTGCATATGAAACCATGAGTGTAAGCCCTGTTGCCATCCATCTAGCTGTGCACTTATACTGGTTAGTTGGACAGGGAAGTTAACCCTATAAGTTGCAGATAGGTCCGAGGGAATGTTTACGCCCAGGTATTGAAGAGCTGTATCAGTCCAACGGAATGATATGATAGATTTTAAATGGGAGAGCAAACTTGACGTTGTGCCAATCCCCATAGCTTCCGATTTGTTATAGTTTATTTTCAGATTAGATAACCTACCGTAAATATCAAATTCCCATAAAAGGTTCGGAAAAAAAATCATTGGTTTGGTCAATGAGAATAATAGGTCAGCCTTCTCTACCTGTATCCCCGAAATGTCTGGGTTTAAGTGTACCCTACGTAGAAAGGGCTCTAAAAACAATACAAAAAGTAAAGGAGACAGCGGGCATCCCTGACGCGTGCCATTAACTATATGGAACGAGTCAGAGAGAAGTCCGTTGGCCTTCACTTGCGCCGAGGGGTCGGAGTAGACCTGAGAGATCCAAGATATCATGTTTGCCCCTAGTCCAATATGACGTAGGACTGCAAACATGAATCACCAATTGACCCGATCGAAAGCTTTTTCGACGTTGGTGCTAAGAAAAATGCTAGGTGTATTGGTTTTCAAAGCTATATGAACCAGATTCAACACTTTAATAGTATTGTCTCTTGCCTCCCTCTTTGGGATAAATCCCACTTGGTCTAAATGAACCAGTGAGTCCAAGAGGGGGGCGACAGTCGTAATGCCAAAAGTTTCGTAAAAATTTTTAAATCAGAATTCAGAAGTGATATGGGGCGGTAACTACCACAAGCTGCCAAGTCCTTCCCTACTTTTGGAATAAGGGATATATGCGCCCTCAAGCTGTCACAATGTAGGGAAGCACTCGATCCCAAGTCATTAAGAAGGGTAACCATGTGTGGACCAAGTATCGAAAAAAATTTACGGTAATAACATACTGTAAAGCCATCAGGTCCAGGAGCCAAATCCATCTTCATTGAATTTAGTGCACAGCTTAGTTCCTCTAGGGATATTTTCGTCTCGAGTTCCCACTGAACTTCTACCGGAAGAGCTGGAAGCTCAGCTGACGCGATATATTCGTCCATTTGGGATATTGGTACCTTAATATCCGGTAAATCATATAGAGATGCAAAGAAATCACGGAAAGTCCGAGTTATATGTTGTGGCAAGGACATCTTCTGTCCTGATGGAGCGAGGATATGGGGGATGTAGGCTACTCACCTCTGTTCTCGTACTGAACGCGCTAGTAACTTTCCACATTTATATCCCGAGATATATGTATGTTGACGGCACCTCTGTAAATCTGCCTTCACTTTAAAATATAAGAGGTCGGTAACTTGTTTACGTAACAAAAATAATTCCTGTTCAACCCCCATACTTTGACGTTTTTTGTGTGCTAGTTCGACGTCGTGAATCCTGGTCAAGAGAGATTTCAGGGTTTTGTTTCTTGTTTTCTTAATATGGGCTCCGTTTTTGATTAAAGTCCCCCTGATTACCGATTTGTGTGCTTCCCACACAACGCCCCTATCGCAGTCCGACGTTTCGTTTGAGGAAAAATAAAAATTCAGTTCTTTCGAGATTTCCTCAACTACTGTCGGGTTCTGTAAGAGGCTCTCATTAAGTCTCCAAAACCGCATACCTGTCGAGGATACTTCAGACAGGGCATAACTTAAAGTAATAGCTGCGTGGTCTGAATACGTAATGGACTCTATACCAGTCATCTTAACTGCATGTAGGTCACGGTGTGGAATAAAAAAAAAATCGATCCTCAAATAGGATCTATGAGCGTGTGAGAAGAATGTGTAATCCCTTTCTCCTGAATGTTGCAGGCGCAATATGTCTACCAGTTGATAATTATGTATCGTCTGTAAGATCCACTTGTGTATGCCAGGAGAAGCCAGGTTGATCTTTATTGGGGGGGGGGGGTGGCGGGGACCCTAAACCTACTTGGGACAGAAATTTATTCGCTAGTGCTAACTGAAGTCACAATCACACTATCACAGATATACAAAAAAACACTATATTACCTGTGTATAGTGTGCAATTTGACAGGGGGGAAGGGGTTAACTGGGAGTGGTCAGGGGGGGGGAATCAGGGGGTTAAATCTTTATGGGGGGTGGCGGGTATCCTAACCCTAAAAGGAATGGTCGCAAGCACTAAACCTGGTCACAAGTCACACTGATACAGGTATATAGGAAACTGCTATATACTGTATGCAGTGTGTGTTGTAACAGGGGGTGTAGGGGTTAACAGGAGGTGATCAGGGGGTTAAATCTTTATTGGGAGGGTGGCGGGACCCTAAACCTCCTTGGGACAGAAACGAACTCGCTAGCGCAAACTCAAGTCACAATCACACTAACACAAAATACAGTAAACCACTATATTACCTGTATATTAGTGTGCAATGTGACAGGGGGGAAGGGGTTAATTGGGGGTGATCAGGGGGTGATCAGGGGGGATAAGGGGGTTAAATCTTTATTGGAATGGGTGGTGAGTATCCTAAGTATAAAAGGAAGGGCCGCAAGTGCTAAACCTGGTCACAAGTCACACTTACAGTATATGGGTATATAGGAAAATGCTATATACTGTATACAGTGTGTGTTGTGACAGGGGGTGTAGGGGTTAACTGGGGGGTGATGGGGGGGTTAAATGTGCCTAGCCTAGGTGTGTGTGTGGGTGATTGGTGCAGTACTCACAGTTCAGATCCACTCTCTCCTCTCGATTAATCCAAAAAGGATTTGAGGAGGAGAGAGCGGGTCTTTTCTGTGGCTGTGTTTACATTTCACAGGCACAGACAGTATCTGATTGGGCAGGAATGATCAACAGGTCCAGGCCAAAAATCATTGGCCTGGACCTGATGACTGATCGGTTCTGAACCCAATCAGATCATCAGCGGGGCCAAAAGCGCGCCCCAGAGCGGCGGGGGCGAGCAACCTAGGTCTACGTCGCTTTGCCTGTAAGCTGCTGACTGCCGCAGTAAATAGTCGTGAGGCGGTCGGCAAGTGGTTAATTAACTTCATGACATTTAGTAGTCTAAAAAAGCCCTTAAAATGTATATAAAAGGAAAACTCTTTTTTTGTTTTTTGGAAAGAGTAGGTAAGCATTAAAATCCTTATCAGGTTTTAGTTTACTTTGGTGTTTACCTGTGATGGGCCATACACCCCCCTGTTCAGTTCGCACCAAAACATCTTGAACAGGGAAAAAGTTCTGGCAAACATGCAAACTCTATTAAAGTCTATGGGACATGAACATGAAAAATCAAAAGTCCTCATTTTAAAGGCTTATATGCATGTTATTCTCATAAAAAGTGTATGGGGACCCGGGTACTGTCCTGGGGGACATGTATCAATTCAAAACATTTTTTTAAAAACTATCGTTTTTACAGGAGCAGTGATTTTAATAATGCTTAAAGTGAAACAATAAAAATGAAAAATTCCTTGAAATATCGTGCCTGGGGGGGTCCCCTTATTGTGCCTGTAAAGTGACAGGTCTGTACAATGTATGTAGCCAGCTACTGCAATACTGACATTTCTAAAGGAAAAAATGTAATTTAAATTTGCTCGTGGCTGTAATGTATTGTCCGCCCCCGGCAATAAAGCTAAAAAAAAACAGCATTGCCCCCCCCCCCCCAGTCCATACCAGGTCACCTGTGTGATTTTTATTTTTTGCGCTATAAACAAAAAAAGAGCGACCATTTTGAAAAAATAACAATATTTTTCAAATTTTTTTATATAAAATTCTCAAAAAAAAAAAAATGTAAAAATCTAAATTTTTTAACATTTTAGGCCAATTTGTTTTCCGCTACATATTTTTGGTAAAAAATATCGCAATAAGCGTATTTTGATTGGTTTGCACAAAAGTTATTGCGTTTACTAACTACGGGAAGATTTGTGTAATTTTTATTGTTTTTTTTTAAACTAGTAATGGCGGCAAGCTGCGATTTTTTTTGCGGGACTGCGACATTGCGGCGGGCAGATCGGACCCCTGACTGACATTTTTGATACTTTTGGGATTACCAGTGACATTACTACAGTAATCAGTGCTATAAATATGCACTGTTACTGTAAAAATGACACTGGCAGGGAAAGGGTTAACTTTATTGGTGATCAAGGGGTTAAATGTGTCCCTAGGGGCATGATTCTAACTGTCAGAGGCGTGGCTTGTGAGGTAACCACAGAGACATACGATCCTACATAGCAGGATCGCATAGCCTCTGTGCTTACATCAGGGAAAATGACAGACGGCTGTGTTTACATCAGCCATCCGTCCTTCTCCCTCTCCTGCGGGAGATCGCGAGTGGCCGGCACATATCGGAGCCGCCGGTCACATGCGCGGGGATGCCAGTGAACGAGCGGGGGCGGAAGCGCGCCTCCGGCGGAGCGTGCTCGCCCCCTACAGGCTCCTGGGCAAGCGAGGTAGACCTACATCGCTTTGCCCAGGAGGGGCTGACCACCGCAGAAAATAGTCATGTAGCGGTCGGCAACTGGTTAAGCCTGGAGGATTTTCCTGCTTAATGATCAGGCCACTTTTTTTAACTTGGCACTGCGCAAACTTAACTGACTATTGCGCGATCATGCAATGCTGTATCCAAACAAAATTTACATCTTTTTTTCCCCCACAAACAGAGCTTTCTTTTGGTGGTATTTGATCATCTCTGCACTTTTCATTTTTTACGATATTAATAAAAAAAAGAGCAAAACTTTTGTGAAAAATTTACATTTTCTACTTTGACAGTTAAAAAATATCCAATATATTAAATTTCAATGTATTTAGCTACATGTCTTTGACAAAAAATTCTCAATGAGCTTATTTTTAACCACTTTAAGACCAGAAGATTTTACCCCATTCCTGACCAGGCCATATTTTGCGATTCGGCACTGCGTTACTTTAACGGACAATTGCGCGGTTGTACCCAAATTAAATTTATGTCCTTTCCCCCCCCCCACAAATAGAGCTTTCTTTTGGTGGTATTTGATCACCTGTGCGATTTTAAATTTTTGAAAAAAAGAGCGACAATTTTGAAAAAAAAAAACAATATTTTTCACATTCTGATATACTGTATAACAATCCCCAAAAAATGTTTACAAAAAAAATGTATCAAAATTTAATATTTTAGGCAAATTTGATTTCTGCTACATATTTTTGGTAAAAAAAATCACAATAAGCGTATTTTGATTGGTTTGGGCAAAATTTGTTGTGTTTACTAACTACGGGAAAGATTTGTCATTTTTATTGTTTATTTATTGTTTACTAATAATGGTGGTGATCTGCGATTTTTTGCGGGACTGCGACATTGTGGCGGACAGATCGGACCGCTAACTGACATTTTTGACACTTTTTGGGGGACCAGTGTCATTACTACAGTTATAAGTGCTAAAAATATGCACTGTTACTGTAATAATGACACTTGCAGGGAAGGGGTTAACACTGTTGGTGATCAATTGGTATATGTGTGCCTCATGCTTACTGACGTGTGTGGGGGGAGGGGGTTGTGTGACACAGACACAGATCGCAGGTTCAGCTATGCTGAATCCTGTGATCTGTCCCTGCCTGTCACAGAGGAGATCTGCCAGCTTTGTTTACACAAGCGGGCGGATTTCCTCAGTCTTTCCCTGATGATCGGGGAAGAGCGGCGGTGATCATCGCATCTCCTCCCCTGGCCCGACTCCCGCTGTGTTTAGACACAGTGGGAGCGAGCCTCTGGTGGCACGCGCACACCGCCACGAGAGGGAGGAATCTGGCGACGTAGGTCTACGTCACCAAACCCAGGGCTGCCACCTTGCTGCAGTAGCAGCAACATGAGTCCTGGCAGTCCGGAAGTGGTTAACATTGGTGTCTATGGGAAATCTCTGTCAGCTTGGCATGGCACTGCTCACAAACTATAAGTGACAGGGACACAAAACTTGGGCAGCACTGAGAGGGGACCCAGGACGACAACATATCTATATACTTTAAAAGTGAGGTATAACCTGTACACTACACTGACTGCATTAAACTAACCCAACACACTATCCACTAACTACCTGCATAATCTCTATTATCACACACTATACACAGCTGCCGTGTAAGCAGAAGCCTAATCGGAGTGGACTTAGCCCCTGAGCCATGATTGGCTAAAGACACCCTGCCTTTGGCCAATCATGGCTCTGACAGGACATTGTGCTGTGATTGGCCAAAGCATACAGGTCAGGTGCATGCTTTGGCCAATCACAAGCAATCGTGCAGTGCACTATGGGGTGCTCATCGGCGGGCGAACTTGCCGCCGAGCGCACCGGGTATTCGTGGGCTGGATGTTCATGTGTCGAACTTACATTCCACTCGAACATCCAGCCCATCCCTAGTGTTTACCTGCTAGGAAGATACTTCCTTTCCATCTGTCCTTGTTAATATGGTCACTGAGACAGAAAATAAGGCAAATCAAAATTCCTGGTTGTCACCCGCCAGAAACTCAAAAGGAAGGGACATAATTCCAGTAATGTAATATCTTAATACCCATAGGTAGACATAGGATTTGCACATACAGATAGATTAAAACAATTTTTTATTACAAAATCATGGGCTTGACTGTGGTTTTCGGCATGCCCATCGCCACATAGTGATCTTTCAGTATAAATGTAAATACTGCTTTTCATTCTTTTTGGCTCTTTTTTGGTATATGGACTGGATAGTTTTAGATAGTCTATTTCTAGGTTCATAATTTTTTTGTGGTCAACAGTCCTTCTTTATTGTATGTGGGTTCAGATATTCCAGAGAAACTGCGACAAGTTTCCCATTTAACAAAATGTGTGAAAAAAATCTGCGCTAGGTTATAAAAATATTGAGCAGCTTGCTATAAACTGTGATACCAATTCGGAATAAATATAAACAAAAGAAGCAGCGCTACAAATTATCAGTGCATATAATCATCAGCACCAGCAAAAGAGCATATAAACATCAGAAAATTGTAAAGGTTTTGCCAATTAATGATAATTCATCAAATAATAAAGTGCATAAGTTCCTCAATAATGGCAATAATAAAGTGCAAAAAATGTAATTACTATGAAACATCAAAGCCAAAAATTACAGACAACTATAAATCAACTAATAAAGTGCAGAAAGAAAAAAAAGGGGGACAAAAAAATATCATTAAGTGAAAACGTGCACAAATGCATGTGTGAATACATACATTAGAAATTCATCAATCATTCAATGAATGCAGATAAGTCCATAGATTAAAATAGTCCCATCACAAGACATCCACAGTGTAAGATTCTCCAGGAAACATCATCTGTGCAAAGCAGGAAAATTAACTACTTGCCGACCGCCGCAAGTATATATACTGCGGCGGTCAGCCCCGTGCAGGCAAAGTGACGTACCGGTACGTCACTAGCCTGTGACCCAATAGGGGGCGAGCGCGCGCCGCCAGAGACGCGCTCCTGCCCCCGCTCGTTCACGGACCCCCCCGCGCGCGAGTGACCGGCGGACCCAATGTCCGCCGATCACTCGCGATTGTCAGTTACAGAGGGAGAAAGGCATGCGGTTAGTGTAAACAAAGCCACCTGTCACTCTCCCTTGTGTAACAGCAGAGATCTAACGGTCCTGCTATGTAGGGCCGTAGATCTCTGCTGTTACATGAACAGCCACATCCCTACACAGTTATAAACACGCCCCTAGGGACACACTTAAGCCTTCCTTCTCAAATAAAGTTAACCCCTTCTCAGCCAGTGTCATTTTTACAGTAACAGTGCATATGTATAGCACTGATTACTGTAGTAATGTCACTGGTACCCCCAAAAGTGTCAAAAATGTCAGTCAAGGGTCCGATCTGTCTGCCGCAATGTCGCAGATTGCCGCCATTACTCGTTAAAAAAAACACCAAAAATGACAGAAATCTTTCCCTTAGTTAGTAAACGCAATAACTTCTGCGCAACCCAATCAAAATACGCTTATTGTGATTTTTTATTTTACCAAACATATGTAGCAGAAAACAAATTGGCCAATAATGTTAAAAAATTTTGATTTTTACATTTTTTTTGGGAATTCCATATAAAAAATGTAAAAAATATTTTTATTTTTTCAAAATTTACGCTCTTTTTTTGTTTATAGAGCATGATCAAAAAAATCGCACAGGTGATCAAATACCACCAAAAGAAAGCTCTATTTGTGGGGGAAAAAGGACGTCAAATTCGTTTAGGTATAGCATCGCATGACCACGCAATTGTCTGTTAAAGTCACGCAGTGCCGAATCGTAAACTAGGGCCTGGTCAGGAAGGGGGGTAAAATCTTCCGGGGCTTAAGTGATTAACTAGTAGTAGTAACCAAGAGCCTCTTACCAGAATAGTTGGGCCAAAAGTTATAATAGCCAAAAGCACATGATATGTGAATCTCAAGCTCCACTCGACTACCACTGTCAATTATGTTAGAAGCCCAGAAAACAAAATTTTAGACTACTATTGTGAAGTTCATTTAAAAAAGATGTCTTTATTAAAAATGACTGAAGCTCCTATTGAAAAGAATTCCAACAACAGCAGGATCAAAGCGGCAGGCTGATGATTAGTATAATCAAACGCCAACAATGATCGGCAAGTGATGCATTAGGGTCCCAAAATTGGCCACACCCTACATGTTTCGATCATTGTTAGCGTCTGCCTATGCTTTTGTTTATATTTATAATGAATTAGTATCACAGTTTATAGCAAGCTGCTCAGTATTTTTATAACCTAGTGCAGATTTATTTCACACATATTGTTATTTTTTCACATTTCGTACACATTATCTGCAGCACTAAATAGTCATTCTTATTGCTGTTTTTGAATATAGAAATAATCATACCATCAACATAGAAGGTGTGTTTGATGGGAAAGTCACAGTCCAGGATGACCTAAGTGGTCTCTTTATGAAACATAAAAACCTTATGATGTAACAATTGTATACTCTACCCACTTATTTATTAATAAAGAATAAAAAAATATTGAAATTAAAAAACCTTATGGTCTCTGAGGTACATGCCAATTGGGATATTGCCTTTTTGAAGAAATACATTAGAGACAAGATGGTTCCCCGCAGTCACTGGTGGGAGGTTAGTCCCCAGAGTGATGAGGCTAGTTGAGATGAATGGTTCGCTTATTTTAATAATGCTGGTCTAAAATTCCTGCAGTTTCTTATTGGGAGGGAAAAGAACCAAGATTTCAAGACTTGATAATGAGATAGCTTCCTTAAAAGAGCAGTTGGCTCCCCTTTAAGGAGCTGTAAGTATATAGGAATAGATCTGAAGTATTGAGGAAGGTGTTAGAAAAATACGTACATTTTTGAACAGAGGAAAAAAATTAAAAACAATTACAACAGAAATGTTCAGGATTATGCATATAAATTGGTATTTAAATGACAGATTAACAAATCAGCAAAAGATAAAGGAGTAACTGTATTGGAAGTTAGTAATCAAGAATTACAGCAAGCAAATCCAATTATGGAGGTGCAGATGCCAATAATACTAACAGGAATGTTAGTCAGCAGCCACAATGACTTTTATGGAAATTCATTCAGAAACAGAAATGATGAACCATACAATAGATATCAACCATTGGCCAATAATGATCCTTATGAGTATGATAGAATCACTCCAGACTCCCTTGTTATGATAGGAGAGCACCTAGTTATGTGGGTTCCCCAAATGTGTGTGTGTGGGGGGGGGGGGGGGTAATAATGAACACCCTTTTTTTCAATCCCCCAAAAAAATCCAAAAAAGAGAAAAGAAATGAGAGATTCACCAGAGGGGACAGAGGAATAAAAAGAAGGAGAATCTGAACAACTCAAGCATAATCAAGTGGGGTAGAATTCACAAAGGATGAACAGGGGGTTCTTAGTAGAAGCTTGAAACATGCACCCTCTAAAGGGTTGAACAAATTTGACACCTTTGTAGACGTGCATAAGTATATCAGTAAGGTGAACATTAAGAAATATTTTATTTCTAACCCTGTTAAAAATAGGGTAGAAGTAAATGAGGGTGTGATTCACACTAAGATGTCTAATGCATCACTTTTTAACCCTCTGTAAGGCTATTGGTCCCTCAGTATCAGTTCTTAGGGACTTAGATCTTAGAGACATTGATTCACATAAATTAAATTATCGGAAAGGCCTTAAAAAATCCTGGGAAAGACCTTGTATTTGAAAGGGGTGTAAAACCTTGAGAGTATGTGACAATATAATGGTTTTGAAGAAAGAAACCTATGCGGCTAAGATATTGAGGTGACTGTCAGATCATGACACCTATACGCCCCCCTACAAAGTAATCCCTCTCCTCATTTTAAGAAATAATTGCAGATTTTTATTGATAAAGACTATACAAATGTGATTCTGAATAAGAAAGAAAAAGCATATTTGGTCCCTAGTAGTGTTGAGCGAACACGGACTGTATTATTCGTGTTCGTACCGAATAATTGGATTTTTTGTACCCGAACACGGACACGGACACTTTACTGTATGTTCGGGTAAAAATCCGTGTTCGGTCGTTTTATTTCCGGGTTTTGCATGCTTTGGCGCTCTTTTCATGGCGGGCTTTCAACAGCCAATCAACAATCGTTTAACTGGTGTGCCTTAAGCCATCCCAGCCATGCCTGCAAATGTCTCAGTAGCTGTGATTGGCCGTCTGAAGCATGTAACCAAGTCTTTATAAGTTCCAGGCAGCCGCAGCGTCTTCATTCTGCTGCTTAGATCAGGGACAGAGCACACATCAACGTGCTGGCTGCTGATTATGGAAAGACAGGCAGGAAAAAACCATTTGTGTCCGGATAGAATTGAGGGACAGGTCGGAGTGTTTAGGCAGGGCGAGTTGTAGGCATTTTAGGGATAGAGTCTGCTGAATTATAGGGTCAGTGTCTTCTACAAAGTACAATCGATATTGCTGTGTGGGGGGTGGGGTGACTCTGCACTCAATCCTGATCTACGATCTCTTCTCAATCCTGTTAGGGAGAGGCTGCTGCTGCTGAATTTTAGGGAAACTGTGTTCTACAAACTACAATCGATATTGCTGTGTGGTGTGGGATAGGAGATAGGCAGGTGTCAGTGATCCACATCCATTTTTCTGTGTGTGAGCTGCAGTGAACACAATCTTTTTGGGCTGCAGTGAACACAATCTTTTTGGGGTGCAGTGAACAACGTCCTTTTTGGGGTGCAGTGAACAAAATCTTTTTGGGGTGCAGTGAACAAAATCCTTTTTGGGGTGCAGTGAACAACATCCTTTTTGGGGTGCAGTGAACACAATCTTTTTGGGGTGCAGTGAACAAAATCCTTTGTGGGGTGCAGTGAACACAATCTTTGTGGGGTGCAGTGAACACAATCTTTTTGGGGTGCAGTGAACAACATCCTTTTTGGGGTGCAGTGAACACAATCTTTGTGGGGTGCAGTGAACACAATCTTTTTGGGGTGCAGTGAACAAAATCCTTTTTGGGGTGCAGTGAACACAATCTTTGTGGGGTGCAGTGAACACAATCTTTTTGGGGTGGAGTGAACAAAATCCTTTTTGGGGTGCAGTGAACAACATCCTTTTTGGGGTGCAGTGAACAAAATCCTTTTTGGGGTGCAGTGAACACAATCTTTTTGGGGTGCAGTGAACAAAATCCTTTGTGGGGTGCAGTGAACACAATCTTTTTGGGGTGCAGTGAACAACATCCTTTTTGGGGTGCAGTGAACAAAATCATTTTTGGGGTGCAGTGAACACAATATTTTTGGGGTGCAGTGAACAAAATCCTTTGTGGGGTGCAGTGAACACAATCTTTGTGGGGTACAATGAACAGAATCTTTGTGGGGTGCAGTGAACACAATCTTTGGGGGGTACAGTGAACACAATCTTTTTGGGGTGCAGTGAACAAAATCCTTTGTGGGGTGCAGTGAACACAATCTTTGGGGGGTACAGTGAACACAATCTTTTTGGGGTGCAGTGAACAAAATCTTATGTGGGGTGCAGTGAACACAATCTTTGTGGGGTGCAGTGAACACAATCTTTTTGGGGTGCAGTGAACAAAATCCTTTTTGGGGTGCAGTGAACAACATCCTTTTTGGGGTGCAGTGAACACAATCTTTTTGGGGTGCAGTGAACAAAATCCTTTGTGGGGTGCAGTGAACACAATCTTTGTGGGGTACAGTGAACAGAATCTTTGTGGGGTGCAGTGAACACAATCTTTGGGGGGTACAGTGAACACAATCTTTTTGGGGTGCAGTGAACAAAATCCTTTGTGGGGTGCAGTGAACACAATCTTTGGGGGGTACAGTGAACACAATCTTTTTGGGGTGCAGTGAACAAAATCCTTTGTGGGGTGCAGTGAACACAATCTTTGTGGGGTGCAGTGAACACAATCTTTTTGGGGTGCAGTGAACAAAATCCATTTTGGGGTGCAGTGAACAACATCCTTTTTGGGGTGCAGTGAACACAATCTTTTTGGGGTGCAGTGAACAAAGTCCTTTGTGGGGTGCAGTGAACACAATCTTTGTGGGGTACAGGGAACAGAATCTTTGTGGGGTGCAGTGAACACAATCTTTGGGGGGTACAGTGAACACAATCTTTTTGGGGTGCAGTGAACAAAATCCTTTTAGGGTGCAGTGAACACAATCTTTGTGGGGTGCAGTGAACAAAATCCTTTTTGAGGTGCAGTGAACACAATCTTTGTGGGGTGCAGTGAACACAATCTTTGTGGGGTACAGTGAACACAATCTCATACTTCTGAAGATTTGAGGGTGCTGCCTGTTCCATACTCCTCCTCCTACTGCTCAACCATCCTTTTAGGGGTACAAACAATAGTAATTGGGGCCTAGTGTGGTGGTGTACGTGTGAGATACATAAACTTTCTTTTTGATCATATTTTCTATTTCGCTATTCAATTAAAACCTTTGGGGATCAATTAAATTGCGTGATAGTCTGTGTCGGTACGTGTGAGTTCCACCTTTCCAAGTTTTTGGGATTCATCTCATACTTCTGAAGATTTGAGGGTGCTGCCTGTTCCATACTCCTCCTCCTACTGCTCAACCATCCTTTTAGGGGTACAAACAATAGTAATTGGGGCCTAGTGTGGTGGTGTACGTGTGAGATATATACACTTTCTTTTTGATCATATTTTCTATTCCGCTATTCAATTAAAACCTTTGGGGATCAATTAAATTGCGTGATAGTCTGTGTCGGTACGTGTGAGATCCACCTTTCCAAGTTTTTGGGGTTCATCTCATACTTCTGAAGATTTGAGGGTGCTGCCTGTTCCATACTCCTCCTCCTACTGCTCAACCATCCTTTTAGGGGTACAAACAATAGTAATTGGGGCCTAGTGTGGTGGTGTACGTGTGAGATACATACACTTTCTTTTTGATCATATTTTCTATTCCGCTATTCAATTAAATCCTTTGGGGATCAATTAAATTGCGTGATAGTCTGTGTCGGTACGTGTGAGATCCACCTTTCCAAGTTTTTGGGGTTCATCTCATACTTCTGAAGATTTGAGGGTGCTGCCTGTTCCATACTCCTCCTCCTACTGCTCAACCATCCTTTTAGGGGTACAAACAATAGTAATTGGCGCCTAGTGTGGTGGTGTACGTGTGAGATACATACACTTTCTTTTTGATCATATTTTCTATTCCGCTATTCAATTAAAACCTTTGGGGATCAATTAAATTGCGTGATAGTCTGTGTCGGTACGTGTGAGATCCACCTTTCCAAGTTTTTGGGGTTCATCTCATACTTATGAAGATTTGAGGGTGCTGCCTGTTCCATACTCCTCCTCCTACTGCTTAACCATCCTTTTAGGGGTACAAACAATAGTAATTGGGGCCTAGTGTGGTGGTGTACGTGTGAGATACATACACTTTCTTTTTGATCATATTTTCTATTCCGCTATTCAATTAAAACCTTTGGGGATCAATTAAATTGCGTGATAGTCTGTGTCGGTACGTGTGAGATCCACCTTTCCAAGTTTTTGGGGTTCATCTCATACTTCTGAAGATTTGAGGGTGCTGCCTGTTCCATACTCCTCCTCCTACTCCTCAACCATCCTTTTAGGGGTACAAACAATAGTAATTGGGGCCTAGTGTGGTGGTGTACGTGTGAGATACATACACTTTCTTTTTGATCATATTTTCTATTCCGCTATTCAATTAAAACCTTTGGGGATCAATTAAATTGCGTGATAGTCTGTGTCGGTACGTGTGAGATCCACCTTTCCAAGTTTTTGGGGTTCATCTCATACTTCTGAAGATTTGAGGGTGCTGCCTGTTCCATACTCCTCCTCCTACTGCTCAACCATCCTTTTAGGGGTACAAACAATAGTAATTGGGGCCTAGTGTGGTGGTGTACGTGTGAGATACATAAACTTTCTTTTTGATCATATTTTCTATTCCGCTATTCAATTAAAACCTTTGGGGATCAATTAAATTGCGTGATAGTCTGTGTCGGTACGTGTGAGATCCACCTTTCCAAGTTTTTGGGGTTCATCTCATACTTCTGAAGATTTGAGGGTGCTGCCTGTTCCATACTCCTCCTCCTACTGCTCAACCATCCTTTTAGGGGTACAAACAATAGTAATTGGGGCCTAGTGTGGTGGTGTACGTGTGAGATACATACACTTTCTTTTTGATCATATTTTCTATTCCGCTATTCAATTAAATCCTTTGGGGATCAATTAAATTGCGTGATAGTCTGTGTCGGTACGTGTGAGATCCACCTTTCCAAGTTTTTGGGGTTCATCTCATACTTCTGAAGGTTTGAGGGTGCTGCCTGTTCCATACTCCTCCTCCTACTGCTCAACCATCCTTTTAGGGGTACAAACAATAGTAATTGGGGCCTAGTGTGGTGGTGTACGTGTGAGATACATACACTTTCTTTTTGATCATATTTTCTATTCCGCTATTCAATTAAAACCTTTGGGGATCAATTAAATTGCGTGATAGTCTGTGTCGGTACGTGTGAGATCCACCTTTCCAAGTTTTTGGGGTTCATCTCATACTTCTGAAGATTTGAGGGTGCTGCCTGTTCCATACTCCTCCTCCTACTCCTCAACCATCCTTTTAGGGGTACAAACAATAGTAATTGGGGCCTAGTGTGGTGGTGTACGTGTGAGATACATCACTTTCTTTTTGATCATATTTTCTATTCCGCTATTCAGTTAAAACCTTTGGGGATCAATTAAATTGCGTGATAGTCTGTGTCGGTACGTGTGAGATCCACCTTTCCAAGTTTTTGGGGTTCATCTCATACTTCTGAAGATTTGAGGGTGCTGCCTGTTCCATACTCCTCCTCCTACTCCTCAACCATCCTTTTAGGGGTACAAACAATAGTAATTGGGGCCTAGTGTGGTGGTGTACGTGTGAGATACATACACTTTCTTTTTGATCATATTTTCTATTCCGCTATTCAATTAAAACCTTTGGGGATCAATTAAATTGCGTGATAGTCTGTGTTGGTACGTGTGAGATCCACCTTTCCAAGTTTTTGAGGTTCATCTCATACTTCTGAAGATTTGAGGGTGCTGTCTGTTCCATACTCCTCCTACTCCTCATCCATCCTTTTAGGGGTAGAAACAATAGTAATTGGGGCCTAGTGTGGTTTTGTACGTGCGAGATACATACACTTTTTTGGATCATATTTCCTATTCCGCTATTCAATAAAAACCTTTCTAGGGCAAGATCTTAAATTACAGAAATATGAGGAGACCGTCAAATAAGGGCCGTGGCCTGGGTCGTGGTGCTGCTGGTAGAGCTCCTGTTGCAAGGAGAGGACGTGGTCGATCTGTGCCAGCTACACGCACAAGTGAAACACCTTCCTCAAGTGTGAGTAGGCGACAGAACCTGCATCAGTATTTGGTAGGGCATCATACGCCCCTAGAAGTGATGAGGCCAGAACAAGTGGAGGCGATAGTAGATTGGTTTGCTGCTGACAGTGCCTCCAGTTCCTTCACATTGTCTCCCACCCAGTCTACTGCAGAAAGGTCACAGTTGGCACCTGCAGCCGATGTCCAACCGTCTTTCACCTCACCCCCTTGCAAATCAGGCAAGCAGTCTGAGCCCCAAGCCATACAGCAGTCTCTTCTTCTTTTTGATGACTCTGTCAGCAGGGTTTCCCAGGGCCATCCACCTAGCCCTGCCCCAGAAGTGGAAGAGATTGAGTGCAGCGATGCCCAACCACTTATTTCTCAAGATGAGTACATGCAAGGATCATCGCAGCACGTCTCCGATGATGACGAAACGCAGGTGCCAACTGCTGCGGCGTTCAGCATTGTGGAGACCGACAAGGAGGGCAGGGGTGAAGACTGGGTGGAAGATGATGTGGAGGACGATGAGGTCCTCGACCCCACATGGAATGAATGTCATGCAGGTGACCTGAGTAGTTTGGAGGAAGAGGCGGTGGTCGCACAGAGCCACCAGCACAGCAGAAGGGGGAGCAGGGTGCAGAAGCGGAGTGGCCGTGCCCTAGACACTACGCCCGCTACTGCCCAACGCAGCAAGGGAACGAGCGCACCAAAGTCAGCGCAAAGGAGTTCTCTAGCGTGGAAGTTCTTTAGAAAATGTGCTGATGACAGGACACGAGTGGTTTGCACCCTGTGCAATCAGAGCTTGAAGCGAGGCATAAACCTTCTCAACCTGAGCACAACCTGCATGATCAGGCATCTAAGTGCAAAGCACGAGCTGCAGTGGAGTACACACCTTCAAAACCAAGAAACGTCTCTGGCTCATCCTGCTTCCTCTTCTGCTGCAGTCTCGGCCGCTCCAGCCACATCTGTAGTGATACCGGCACCTGCCACCCCGCAAACAGACGATCTGTCTGCAACACCACCACCTGGGTCACCAACAACCATCTCCACAATGTCCCGTGGAAGCGTTCAGCTTTCCATCTCCCAAACACTTGAGAGGAAGAGGAAGTACCCCCCTACCCACCCGCGATCCCTGGCCCTGAATGCCAGCATTTCAAAATGATTGGCCTTTGAAATGCTGTCATTCCGTCTGGTGGAGACGCACAGTTTTAAAAACCTTATGTCGGTGGCTGTCCCACAGTACGTCGTGCCCAGCCGCCACTACTTTTCCAGGCAAGCCATCCCTTCCCTGCACAACCAAGTGGGGGAAAAAATCAGGTGTGCACTGCGCAACGCCATCTGTGCCAAGGTCCACCTAACTACCGATACGTGGACCAGTAAGCACGGTCAGGGGCGTTATATCTCCCTAAGGGCACACTGGGTAAATGCAGTGGCGGATGGGCCTGAGGCGGATAGCAATTTGGCGCATGTCCTTCCACCACCGAGGATTGCAGGGCGCTTCAGTTTGCCTCCTGTTCCTAACTCCTCCTACTCCGCTTCCTCATCCTCTACCGCCTCCTCATCCGGACAGCGTAACACCTTCACCACCAACTTCAGCACGGCCAGGGGTAAACGACAGCAGGCAGTTTTACAACTTGCCTGTTTGGGGGACAAACCACACACCGCGCAGGAGTTGTGGAGGAGCATGGAACAGCAGACAAATGAGTTGTTGCTGCCAGCGAGCCTCAAGCCCGGCCTGGGTGAAATGTCATAGCAGCTCTGGGCCTAGCCGGTTTGACGCACATCCCTTGCCTGGCGCATGTGCTGAATTTGGTGGTGCAGAGGTTCCTTAAAAACTATCCCGATATGTCAGAGCTGCTGCAGAAAGTGCGGGCCGTTTGTGCGCACTTTCGGCGTTCTCACCCTGCTGCTGCTCGCCTGGCAGCGCTGCAGCGTAACTTCGGCCTTTCCGCTCACCGCCTCATATGTGACGTGCCCACAAGGTGGAACTCCACCTTGCACATGCTGGAAAGACTGTGCGAGCAGCAGCAGGCCATAGTGGAGTTTCAGCTGCAGCACGCACGCGTGAGTCGCTCTGCGGAACAGCACCACTTCACCACCAATAACTGGGCCTCCATGCGAGACCTGTGTGCCTTGTTGCGCTGTTTTGAGTACTCCACCAACATGGCCAGTGGCAATGATGCCGTTCTCAGCTTAACTATCCCACTTCTATGCCTCCTTGAAAAAACAAATCGGGCGATGATGGAAGAGGATGTGGCACAGGATGAGGAGGAGGATGAAGAGGTAACATTTCCAAGGCTTTCAGGGCAGTCATTCACAAGGGGCTCCGAGGGTGGGTTCCTGCACACACAAACGCCAGGGACACAATTGTCCAGCAGGGGCACAGTTCTGGAGGATGAGGAGGATGAGGAGGAGCTGGAGGAGGAGATGGAACCATGTTCACAGCAGGGTGGCATCCAGGCCAGCTCATGGCCATCACTGGTGCGTGGCTGGGGGGATACAGAGGACACGGACGATACACCTCCCACAGAGGACAGCCTTTCGTTGCCTCTGGGCAGCCTGGCACACATGAGCGATTACATGCTGCAGTGTCTCCACAACGACCGCCGAGTTGCCCACATTCTAACTTATGCTGATTACTGGGTGGCCACGCTGCTGGATCCCCGTTGCAAGGACAACGTATCGTCCTTAATTCACTCACTGGAGCGTGATCGCAAGATGCGCGAGTACAAGCGCACGCTGGTAGACGCCATGCTGCTGGCATTCCCATCTGACAGCGGGGCCGCAGTGGAAGCACAAGGCAGAGGAGGAGGAGGAGGAGGTCGCCAACGCAACCAGGGCACCGCCAGCACCTCAGAAGGCAGGGTTAGCATGGCCGAAATGTGGAAAAGCTTTGTCAGCACGCCACAACAAACAGCAGCACCAGCAGCTCAGATGGAACGTCTTAGCAGGAGGCAGCATTTTACCAACATGGTGGAGCAGTATGTGTGCACACGCCTACATGTAGTGAATGAGGGGTCTGCCCCCTTCAACTTCTGGGTCTCCAAATTGGGCACATGGCCTGAGCTTGCCCTTTACGCCTTGGAGGTGCTGGCGTGCCCTGCAGCCAGTGTATTATCTGAACGGGTATTTAGCACGGCTGGGGGCGTTATAACAGACAAGCGCAGCCGCCTGTCCAGAGACAATGTGGACAAGCTCACGTTCATTAAAATGAACCAGGCATGGATCCCACGGGACTTTTCCGTACCTTGTGCAGAATAGCAATGGATACCGACCTTACCCACCCATTGTTCCATTTTTGCTCTTTCTCACTCTTTTGGGGTGTACCCTCATTTAAAATTTGTGAAAAGAAGCAGTGTTGGCTACCTCGTCCTCCTCCTCAGGGCCAGATTAACGTAGGGGCTATTGGAGCTGCAGCTCCAGGCCCCTACCTTTTATATAGGCCCCGGGTTGGCCATATTCACTGTTACCGCTCTTCTGTCACTTGTAAACACAGAAGTCTGGCTTCTATGCTCGTTTCCCCAGGCAGCACCCTCAGAACCTCCCCACACAGCGCGAAGGCCGGACAAGTAGGGACAGTTGCCGATGCATGGATGTGTTTATGGGCTTCAGAGACAGCATCCCATGTTGAATTAGGCATGCATGGCTGCACCCTTCCTCCTCTGGGTGCATGGCAAGGCACGGCCCTTAAGGCCCTTCAAAATCCTCAGCACCAAGCCCATGATGCTCTTAATCCGGCCCTGGTCCTCCTCCACCGCCGCTTCCACCTACACCGCCCATAGGTGTGCGCAGCCTATTGCATTAAGGTGTGCACCCCAAAGTTGAAATACACATGCATGTGTTTGCCAGCAGGGAGAGTAATGTATCGGGGCCATGTACCTGTAGGCAAAGAGAAATAGAGCAGAGCAGGTCCGAGGGAGATCTTTCCCATCTCCTCACTGGCAATGCTATGTGCCCTAGGAGATTAGGGTGTGCCCAGGCACACCCGGCACACCCTGTGCGCATGCCTATGTCACCGCCACATCCACCACCACCTCAACCTCCCTCCTACTCCATATGGGCCTCGTCCTTCAGAGATGAAGAAGAACATTGTTTTATTTTTCTGTTTTTTTTTGTTGTTTTAAGTTATTTCCCTATCCACATTTGTTTGCAGAGCACTTGCCATGCTCTTAATTACGTTTTGCTGCCATTTGCAGCACTCTAGCCCTTCCCTTTGGTGTTTTAGAGCCATTTTAGTGCCTTAAAGTTCGGGTCCCCATTGACTTCAATGGGGTTCGGTGTCCGGGAAAAGTTCGGTAAAAGTCCGGGACACGGACCCGGACTTTTTTTTAAAGTTCGGCCGAACCCGTCGAACACAGAAATCTAGGTGTCCGCTCAACCTTAGTCCCTAGTACAGCGCATGTGCCTGTCATGTATTGCTTGCCTAAGAATTATAAGGATCTTCTAAACTCTCTGGGATGTCCAATATTAGGTGGAATAGACTCAATTACTTCCCAGATAGGGAAGTACTTTGATTCATTTCTACAACCTCCTGAGCGTAGCATCCATTCATTTTTCAGGGATACTACTCAAGTTAAAAATTTGTTAAAACAAGTGCCAATGCTACATCTCTGTATACCATAATATCCTATGAACACGGCATGGAGGTGGTAAGATATTTTTTGTCTAGTAATAACCAATTATCCTCAAGGCAGTCTAATTTTATTTAAGACCTGCTTAATTATGCTATGACCCACAATTACTTCTGGTTCGGAGGTAATTACTATATACCAAAGTGTGGGATAGCAATGGGTGTGAAATTCATACCCAGTAGGGCAAATCAATTTAAGGCCAAGTGGAAGGAGGATGTCATTTATGTCAACAGGCGCCCTGAGTTGGTGTTCTGGGGCAGATATATCAATCACATCCTCCTCCTATGGGAGAATAACACTGATTCATTAAGTTAATGCTTTCATATCTGAGATCTGACAGAAGTATTGTTTTACAGTGTGAATATAGTGCCCAGGAGGTTAATTTCTTGGATTGAACTGTCAAGGCAGTGAAAAACACTATAGAAATGGTCACATATTTTAAAACTAATATGAATTCCTGTTTAGGTGTCACTGTTTGCTATCATCCCTCATGGTTTAGAGCAATACCCAAAAGCCAATTTTTAAGTCTGAGGTGTAACAGTACTAACATTCATTATTATTTTCGGCAGTCAGATATACTCAAAGAGAGATTTATGGAAAAGGGCTATTATATGTCTGATATCAATAAGACCATGGAACACGTTGCCCTTAGAGAGAGAGATTCATTACTAACCAAAGGAGATATTGACACCACAAGTCGCAACACTTCGAATGGGCCTTTGTTACTTCTTTCTGTTATCACCATTGGGCTCTGAACAGAATCATTAAGAAACACTGGTCAGTTTTTAAGAACAATCCAGTTTTGGGGCCTGTCATACTTGACAAGCCAGATGTGATATACAGAGGAGCTCCCCCTTTGGGGAATTTAACGTTGATTTACATTGTAGCAAGGTGTCATTTCTTTAGTGTTGTCACATGAAAAGATATAATAAAATATTTACAAAAATGTGAGGGGTGTACTCACTTTTGTGAGATACTGTATATGCAAGTTATTGGCCATAAAAAGGGTATAGGGGGCCCTGAGTACTGCCCTGGGGGACATTTATCAATGCAAAAATTATTTTTTTAAAAGATTGTTTTTTTCAGGAGATGCTTAAAGTGCAACAATAAAAATTAAACATTCCTTTGCTTGGGGGGTCCCCTTAATCTGCTTGTAAAGTGGTGCATCTGTTCCATGTATTAAACATGCTGCAGCAAAACTGACATTTCTGAAGAAAAAAATGACATTGAAATTGCTGGCAATACAATACTATTGCTAAAAATTGAAAAATGTTTTAAAGAAAATGGTGTGGGAGTCACCCTCCTCAATCCATATCAGGCCCTTTGGGTCTGGTATGGATATCAACGGGAACCCCATATCAAATTTTATTTTTTTAACAGCTTGGGGTCCTCCCCAAAATCCATACCAGACCCTTATCAAAGCATGCTGCCCATCAGGTCGGGAAAGGGGGGAAGAGCAAGCTTCCCCTTTACTAAACCATACCAGGCCACATGCCCTCAACATGAAGGGTGCTTTGGGGTGGGGGGGTCTACCCACCAACCCCAGAGTACTTTGTCTCCGTGTTGATGGGTTTAAGGACCTCTTCCCAACAACCCTGGGCAGTGATTGTAGGGGTCTTTGGGCAGGGGGCTTATCAGAATCTGGAAGTTCCCTTTAACAATGTGGCCCCCAAACCCTAGCCCCTCCCCTATGTAAATGAGTATGGGGTACATAGTATCTATCCATTCACCAAAAAAATTGTAAAAGTAAATAAAAATAGGAGGCAGTTTTTGACAATTCCTTTATAAAAAAAAAAATAGTGTCCTCCGATGTAGATCCATCATCAATCACAATGCCGCCACCACTACTGTACCCGAAAAAGAAAAAAAAATGCTCCACCTTCAACTAAGGCAAACTGCCAAATGCCTGGTTTTCTATTTGACAGTTCTTATATAGGTAAGGGCGGGGCCTCCTGGTGACATTACCTGGTGGCATCACCCCCTTGTGACATCACAGACCCAGCATGCACCGGTGATGTCACAAGGGGGGAGCGGTGGCACAAGGTGATGTCGCCAGGTGGCTCCACCCCTTACCTACATAAGAACCGTCAAAAGGCGGAGCAGCCAGTAGGTTGTTAGCCTTCATTGACGACTTAGCATTTCTTTTTTTCTTTTTTCGGGTCGGCGGTGGCATCATCCTGATTGATAATGGATCTACATTGAGGGACATTGTTTTTTTTTATTTTCAATAAAGGAATTGTCAAAAACTGTCTCTGTGTCTTTATTACTTTTTGACACTTTTTTGGTAAATGGGTAGTGATACTATTTACCTCATATCACATGGGGGGGCAAGGATTTTGGGGACCCCTTGTTAAAGGGGGCTTCCAGATTTCCTGATAAGCTCCCCACCCGCAGACCCCTACAACCACTGCTCTGTGTTTTTGGGAAGAGGCCCTTGTCCCCATCAACATAGGGACAAGGTGCTTTGGGGTGGGGGAGGGACAGAGCCCCCACCACAAAGCACCCCCACATTGTGAGGGCATGTGGTCTGGTATGGTTCAGAAAGGGGACCCTTGCTCACCCCCCCCCCCCTTTCCTGGCCTGCCGGGCTGCATGCTCAGATATGAGTCTGGTATGGTGTTGGGAGGGGGGATTTTTTTTTTAAATTTCAGCACGGGGGTTCCCCTAAAATCCATACCAGACCCGAAGAGCCTGGCATGGATTTGGGGGCACACTATTTTTTTTCGTTTTTTCACTTTTTTATTGGCAGCAATGTTTTTTTTTTTATTTATTCACCTGTCTGCAGGGAAGCCCTTTGACAGCTGATGACTCATCAGTTGTTAAGAACACCGCGACCAGCTCCCCGGCCCCGCTCTTTAACAATCAGCTATTCACTAAACCCTTATTGTGCAAAGCTTTGCCCAATCAAGGCTTAGATTACACTGTGCAGCGCGCAGTGCATTGCAGATTGTTCGGTGGGGTAAACACCTGTCGAACGCCAAGCAATTTAAAATGTTCACCAAACAGGTAAAGGAGTGACATTTGGGCCGAACTTTTGCTCTTTTTGCACTTTATTAGTTAATGTATAGTTGACTGTAATTTTATACTTTGATGTTTTATGGTGATTGCATTTTTGCACTTTATTATTGTCATTATTGATGAACTCATGCACTTTATTATTTGATGAATTATCATTTATTGGCAACACAATTTTCCGATGATTATATACACTTTTGTCGATGCTGATTATATGCACTTACAGTATATACAATAATAATTTATAGAGCTGCTTCTTTTGTTTATATATTTAAGCTTGGTCGGGTAATGAAGGTTGTTTCATGGAATGTGAAGTGAGTCAATAGTTCCTTGAAATGCAAATTGATTTTTGATACTCTTACAAAGTTAACCTTATGCTAGGGGCATGTTCATTTTGGTATATGGCAATGGTGGCTACTCCTGTAAATGGGCAGAGAGAGATAAATATGGGAGATATGGAGGCGCATGCGTGGCGGCTCCCCGGATGGCAGCGTGACCAGGGAGCTCCGTCCTGCTCCAGCTTCATAGGCGCTTGTTCAGCAAGCGAAAGCACTCCTCTGCCACAGAAAGCACTCAGCCTGGCTCCCACACCATCGGGGAAGACCTCGGGAGCCTCCGATGCCCGGATCGCAAGTCCCCAGGGACCTCTCCCACCAACTTGGCTCGGTGGCCTCCCACCCCAACAGCCCTAAGATGGCATCTGCCACCTCCCTTAACGTGGGTCCCGATGGCGAGGAAGATATATCGGACACTCCAGCCACTGCAGCACAGCCCAGGTCAGTCCACAACAGCCCCGCAACCCCCCTAGACCGCCCACCTATACTTTCACCAGCCTCCACTGTCTCCCTCCTGGAGCGAATGCTGGATAAATTACTAAAGTCCCCAGCTGGGGCCTACACTGACCAACCAGGCCTGTCCTAGGGCACACCAGCTCAGCTTGTTAACAACCCACAAGACTTCTTATAAATAATGGCCACATTCTCTAAAATGCCCTCCAAGAGTTTGGCCCAGACTGCCACCCAGATCACTTCTGCCATCCACTCAGACCTACAAAACCTGGGGTCTAGAATTGAGGCCATTGAACATAAATCAGATCAGACTATCCTAAGAATAAACCAGAATTCAGCGAGAATCCAAAACCTACATGACCAGCTGGACACGGCTTTGTCCAAAATCGATGAGCTGGAAAATAGATCCGGAAGATATAACTTCAGAATTAGGGGACTACCTGAAAGCGTTAAGGACATAGATGCTGCAGTTACTGCATTTATAAAGGACTTAATCCCGGATATCCCTCCGCACCGCCTTGAGTTAGACAGAGCTCACAGAGCACTCAGACCTCCCTTCAATGACGGATCTCCATGGGACATTATAGTAAATCCACATTTCTATAAAGTCAAGGAGGAAATCATGAACAGATCTAGAAATATGGATCAGTTGAGCATTCCAGGTTCTCCCAATACAATATTTGCTGATCTTTCGCCCACTACCATTCAAAAATGGCAAGCTCTTAAACCTTTACTTCAATTGCTGCTGCAAAAGTCAATCAAATACCGGTGGTCCTTTCCCTTCTGCCTCAGCTTCCTCTATCAGCAGAAGACCTACAACTTTTCCTCCCTCCCTGAGGGGGAACATCTTCTCCTGCATCTTGGACTGATATCGCAAGAACCGGCCTCCTCTTCATCAGTCAGGAACTCAGGATCATCCAAACGCCCCTCTCCTCAGAGCCCTCTCGTCCTAACCTGGCAGAAGCAACAATCAAAGTGGGCCAAAGATGCCAGATCTACCTAAAGAACTACCATGGCTAAGATGTGACCTCTTCTCACCAAATCTGCATCCCTTTACCGAATTCTAGGGACTCCTACCATCTGCTTTTGCTGTTGAAGGGACCCCACTTGGGGTATCCCTCTTCCAATTTTTTCCTGCTATATTCAGTCAATTTTTCATGGACTCCTGGTTGCCTACATTATACCCCTGTGGGGAGGGGGCAATTTTTTCTTTAAGAATTTATTTTTTCCTTCCTCCACTGCATCACACAGGCGGTCCATACAGCTACTCTGGATGCCTGGCCGGAGCGGGATCACTGCTGCTCTTCGTCCCTCCTCTGCATGGGATTTCCACACCCGTGCATACCAGGGTGAATGCCAGTGCTTCTAGCAGGCATCTCTAGGTTTCAGAGGGGGGAGAGATGCCCCCCCCCAGTTTTTGTTGGGATTTGGGTAATTTGTTTTTACCCATATTGTTATGTTTACGTGGTTCTCTCTGTTCTTTTTTCTCTGCCCTCTCTTCCCCCCTTTCTTCTTCTTCCAAATTTTCTTTTCTAGTCACCTGGGGACCCATCCCTCAACTTTATCAGGGAATAGGTTCCCGAAACCCCAAGATTTGGATCGGATGGCTTCTGCCCTGACCGAGATCACAGACATTGCCTGTATGCTCCCTCTCCAGCTCCCCACACTATCGTGGCGACATGAACCCACCAGTTGATACATCTCGTCCACTGAAGATATCATCACACAATGTTCAAGGCATTAATTCCCCTTCAAAGAGATGTAAGCTTTTTAATATTTATCACTCCCAACACATCGATACTGTTTTGCCACAAGAAACCCACTTCCCAGCATGTTTCAGGCCTTTGTTCGTCCACCACAAATTCCCACAATTTTATTTAGCTAACGCACCCCACAAAACTTAAGGCGTTGCAATCTTCTTCGCAAGATATGTGTCTATTACGCTTGCAAGGAGGATCGAAGATCGAGATGGGTGATTTCTCTTACTGATAGGTGAGATAGATGGCAAAACATACTCTCTACTTTCCTATTACGCACCGAACCAACACCAAGATAAATTCTTTCAACATTTAATTTCCAACGTACTGATCCACTCAGAGGGCACTCTGATCATGGGAGGGGACTCTAATATCACACTTGACCAAAGCCTTGACAAAACTAGACCAGGCAATCTCTCTTTCTGCCACCCCCCAAGTGAAGCACTCGTATTGCTAGGATTCTCTTCTCAGAGGGGCTGGTAGCTATATGGAGAGAACTCAATCCCAAAACTAAGGACTACTTGCATTTCTCAGCACCCCACAATGTTTTATTGAGAATAGACCATATATTTATCTCATCGCAAGCTATCCCCCAGGCCATGAAATCATTCATCAGAGACACACCTCTCTCAGACCATGCTATGGTTGTCCTACTTATAAATTGTACTCATGACTATCGCAGGGAGTTTAAATGGGGATTAAATTAAGCTCTACTGAGCAACCCAATGCAATGTACCACCCTGAACAAGAAACTTGAGTCTTATTTTGCCACAAATGACACAGAGGACATCTCCCTTGAAACCCTCTGGGCAGCCCACAAAGCAGTGATCAGAGGGAAAATTATACAAATTTTGTCCAACCTCAAACGGGCGACATATCTAAATTAGAATTAGAGTTCTCAGTAAAACTCACAACACCCCACTCCGGCTTCCAAATCACTTCTGGAAGAATCCAGACTTAAACTAAACCTTGCACTGATGACGGAACCAAACTTTCTCCCAAACCCCGTAATTCCGCATTCCCTAAAATAAGAACGGTCCAGGGCACTCTGTCACAGAACCCACAACATGCCTTGAAATTGTTCCATGCTTTTTACTCTAAATTGTATGATTGTGACCAAGCTTCCTCATCACAGGCGATCTCAGACTATGCCCCTGCCCCGCCTCAGCCGGGAACACAGGGAGCAGCTTGATGATCCCATCTCCGATTTGGAGATTCTAGGGGTGATTAAATCACTGAAAAGGGGATCCGCACCCGATCCCGAGAGATTTTCCACAGCTTATTACAAAACCTTTGCAGACATGCTCTATCCCTATCTGAGCAAATTTTTCAATTCCCTGCGGAAAGAGGGCTCTGTTGAGAGGACCTTGAATTTAGCATTTGTCTCGGTCATACCCAAGCCAGGTAAAGATCATAGCGATGTAAATAATTACAGACCAATTTCTCTTATCAATGTCGACCTTAAAATACTAACGAAGGTCCTCTCTAATTGAATCTCCCGTTTTATTAGCAACTACGTCCATAAAGACCAATCAGGATCTATCCCGGAGAGGCAAGGTCCTGATCAAATCAGGAGAGCAGTTGACCTCATCTCACTACTACAATCAAGATGGGACCGGAACCT
Source organism: Pelophylax lessonae (assembly GCF_965119305.1). Classification (NCBI taxonomy): domain Eukaryota; kingdom Metazoa; phylum Chordata; class Amphibia; order Anura; family Ranidae; genus Pelophylax; species Pelophylax lessonae. Next base: position 385,328,963 of record NC_138770.1, read on the forward strand.
ACCGCAAGAGGCTTTACTACTTTCCATTGACTTACACAAGGCATTCAATTCCATTTCCTGGCCTTATCTCTTTGAGACTCTTAAAAGATGGGACTTTGGCCCCAAATCCCTTAATATCCTTCGTGCACTCTATTCCTCACCCAATGCCCGAACTCGTAACTTAGGCCACTATTCTGACCCTTTTCATATTCAAAGAAGGACCCGTCAAGGCTGCCCACTCTCACCCCTTATCTTTGTGATCACAATTGAATCCCTTACAATAGCGATTCGGCAACACTCAGACATACACGGGGTACGCTGCGGCCCAATGGAACACAAATGCACTCTTTGTGGACAACATATTGCTATTCCTCACAACGCCGATTACCACAATTCCCAACGTCCTCAACCTTCTACACACATTCTCCCTTGCCTCTGGCCTCACGGTGAACTTCTCTAAATCCTCTGCACTCAACATCACGGTACCTCTACATATGACACCCTCAAATCCAACTTTCCATTTTCATGGTGTGACTCTTTACCTTACCTGGGGATCCATCTCACTGCCTCGCTTACCACTCTGTACCAGGCTAACTACCCCCCTCTATACCAAAAATTGGGAAATGATCTCACAGCTTGGGACCTACATAAGCTCTCCTGGATAGGCAGAATAAATTCTGTAAAAATGACTCTACTCCCTTGCATTCTATACCTATTCTGGTCACTGCCCATACCCATTTCTAAGTCCTAGCTACATAAACTCCAATCCAAAATCATTTGATTCGTATGGGGCAAGAAAGGTTACCGGTTCTAAAGCAATTCTGTATAGGCAGATTAGCTCTACTTAACTTATGGAAATATTACCAAGCGGCCCAACTTGCCCAATTTTCCACGATTTATACCTGGGGTCCTAAGCCCGACTGGATTCAGATTGAGAGACAAACTGCCCTCCACCACACACTTGATTACATTGCTTGGTGCCCCAGCAGACTTCAACCAGCGATTTTAGCATCCACCCTTTCACATTCTGTTAGACTTTGTAAACAACTCTACCAATACAAAGCTATAACCTCACCTATGAAACCCCTGTCTCATGGTGGACAGATAAAAGGCTGTATCGCATTGGGAATTTTCTATCTCCATCAGGTCCTTTTGGAACAAGATGTTTAATCTGATCAGGTTGGTCACAGAGCTTCCGATCCCACAGACACCCCAAGCAGCGTTTCTTCACGAAGACACTCTCTAACCCTCACATCCTTTATGCTCCTGGGAGCTAAACTCACTCTTGCCAAGGCCTGGAAAAAAAACAATTGTCTCCTTTGTATTAGCCAAACAGAAAATTTCTTGGATAATGGCACAGGAAAAAATTGTAGCCATCCTTCATGACAAAGTGTCAAAATTTTAGAGTGTCTGGGAGCCTTGGGCAAAATTTCTGCCCATCCGGCTATAACCTACCCCTCCGCTCCATGTGTAGACATCCTCTGGTGACTTTTAACTTCTCCTCTTCCTTCTCACTCTACTCCTACTCTCCAACACTCTAAACTCCCATCTTTCCCTGCTGTCATCCCTCTGCTCTCCTATCTTTCTCACTCTTTCTTACCCCCTTCTCCTGACCTCTCACAACTCCTCGCGCAACTGCTCCTACTCTTCTTCTGTATATCAGTATTTATATAGTGACCCTTTGCACCTAAAGGGCACTTCCTTTTACTGACGTCCACCCTGGTCCCCAAATGTGTCGCAACCTTCCCAGGTGCTTGGGGCCAGTCATGTCTATGTTGGCTGTGCTTTTTTTTAATTTATTTTTTGGTTAATAGAGGGGACTAGGAACACTTTTCATTTTGATAGTGATAGACCATTTCCTGATCAAATGTTGAGCCACGACAAATAGACTTGTATCTCCTGTTTTGTCTACATGATATCTTGTTGCCTGGTTTCCAGGCCTTTGGTTAACTGTTGATATGTTTTTTTCTCTACAAAATTCACTCCTGTTACACACTGCATATCACATTTGTTTTATTATTTTTCATACTACATTTGCACTTTTTACCTATACATTGTTTTTGAATGTCAAATATACTAATAAACATGATTGAAATCTAAATATGGGAGATATGTTTTTCTATGCTGTAGACTCTGTGATTGCCAACATATATTTCTTACCTCATACTCATATTCAGCGGTTTATAAAGTTATTGGCAGATATACTACCTCTTCCAGTTCTATTGATAGGTGATTTTATTAACGTCTTTAATATTGAACAGGACAGGTTTCCTCCACCTAGGAATGTTAATGTAGAATGTATAACTCCAATGGGCAAGCTATGTGGGTCTGCATGACCTCTCCCACAAGCTGCATCCTGGGAAGTGCAATACACCTGATCATTCCACCTTACTTGCCACCCTTGAGGGCATCACTATTGGGACAAAACCAGCTATGTAGACATTTAATCCACTTTAACTTCAGATAATTACGACTCATGATTCTGTACAAAAGGCCCTAATCTCTTTTTTAGAAAACAACTTGAATACAGCCTCTCCCATGATTGTCTGGGACACTATGAAGGCCTATTTTAGAGGCCTTCTTGTTAAAGAAAAAAGTGTGGCCAAAACCAAGCTTAGACAGCAGGTAACTCTAGTAAATTAGTGGATGATCACAGCTGAGGCTGCCTATGTTCAGGATCCAACCTCCTGAAAACTGGTTCCCTATGGACAGAAGCGCAGTCCCAGATTAAACCTCCTATGGAGAAAAGAGCACAGGATAAATAATTTTTTAACAAACGTTTGATTTGGGCATTGGGGGTAAAAGTAGACAAACTTCTATCACTCCCTCACAAAGTAATACTCCTTATATAAATGCCATAAAATCAACAGCTGGGACGCTGTGTACTAAATCGGAAGATATATCAGCGGTTTTCAAATTTTTTTATCAGGAGCTATATAGCTCAAGGGCTATCTATACTAATTCTGATCTTTCTCAATTTTGAGCCAATATTTGCCTCTCCACTCTATTTCAAGCTGATAGATGCCTGTTGAATGCCCCATTAACCTTAGAGGATCTGGAAGCTGCTGTGTTGTCCCTTCCAAAAGGAAAATCCCCTGGTTTAGATGGCCCCCCCAACTAAGTTTATAGCCAATATGGCAGGATAATTCTATCCTTCTTGCCACAGACTTTTAAATGCTGCTTTTGGGGATAGACGCTGCTTTTGGGGATATGACAATGGCTAAAATCGTGGTCATACTCAAGAAAGGGAAAGATTTGCTATTTCCAGATTGCTATAGACCAATATCATTGCTTAATGCAGACAATAAAATACTAGCTAACATCATGGCCAATAGGCTAAATAAAGTTATCAAATTTACTATTCATGTAGACCAAACAAGGTTCATGCCCAACTCCTCAAGTGCCACAAATGTAAGATAAACTTTTTAAAATATTCAGATTCCCATTAACAATTCGACTAGCAGAGATTTGATGTCTTTAGACAACGCTAAGGCATTCAACAGCATAGAAATGGTGCCATACATGGAAAGTGCTTAGGCGTTTTGAATTCTGCGACACATTTTGTAAATGAGTCAGGCTCCTAAAGGCCTCTATAAGTTAATGAGAAATTGTCAAATTTCTTCTCTTTGTCCCGAGGTACTAGACAAGGGTGTCCACTTTCACTGATTTTGTTCTCAGTAGTGATAGTACCCCTAGCAGCTTTGCTGAGGTAAACGACTGAGGTAAGAGGCTTTCCCAGGGGTAAATACTTCTGTATGCAGACAATATGTTGCTGTATTTAGCTGATACTCAAGGATCACTGGTTGCTGCAATGTCTACTATAGAGAAGTTCGTCACTTTTCCTGGTCTTAGGATCAAATAGAACAAGTCCGTATTACTCCCACTAGATCCCCTTCTGGACCCTCTCCCCTCTGTAGTGTCCAGCTCAAGATGGATGCAAAGATTAAATACCTTTGGATAACTATCTCTGTCTATTCTAGGGAATATATTTCCCCAAATTTGCTACAGCTACTTTGAAAATTTAGATCTAAAAATAAAGTCTGGTGGTAAGTTGCCACTCTCTGTGGCTAATCTTCTGAAAATTATATAAATGCCACAACTATGGTACTATTTTCAAAACTCCCCTTGTTGGATTCCACAGAAATATTTTAAGATATTTAGTATCATCTTTCAGGGTTTGATATGGCAGAAAAAGCCTGCTAGAATTAATATTATTATGAATACTTACAATATTCCAATGTTCAAGGATGGCTTTTGGGTCCAAATCCCTGGATATATTTCCTAGAAGCTTAACTTCTACATGTTGCAGATTGGGAAAAAGGGGGCTTACATATATCTGTTTTTAATATACTTAGTTCTTTACTCCAGAATCCTAATCCTTTATTGGTTTTAGACTCCTCTATTTCACCCTTCAATCAATATATCTACCCTATATTTCACCAGATTTTTAAGGTTTGACAGTTCACTAAAACAATATTGGTTATTTCAGAGCATACCAGATTTATACCGTTATGGTCAAACAGAACGTTTCCTGAAATTCCCTGCCTGGAAGGATTTTCCAGAGGGGAATGGGCAGGGATCACTACTTTGGTGCAACTGAATTCTGATGGAGTACTGAAAACATATTAGCAGCACTGCATGGAGTACGGTTTGGATCAAAGGTGGTTTGTTTTGATATTTACAATGAAGACATGCTTTGAGGACCCAAGGCCTGGCTCCGACCACTCTTTTTCATCCAGTCCCTATCTTGGATAGTATAGTCCAAGCAAACAATACCAAGGGCCTTATATCCAACATTTAGATGCAATTATGATCTGAACTGCTTCTTCAACTTCCAAGTCTATGCAGGCAAAAGTGGGAGATGAACATTGATTTGGCCCTAGGAGATATTTGGGACCAAATATAGAAAATTGTACAGCTGGTTTCAAAATCTCCCATCCATAGAGTGAACCAACTTTTTATTCTATACAGGGCGTACTGTACTAGGCAGCTGCTGTATAGGGTAGGCAGGAAAGAAAATTCTGAATTTGCAAAATGTGCTAATTCTCCTGGTTCCTTTACACAGTTGTTTTGGAGATGTCCAAAGCTGCATCGGTATTGGCAGGATGTGATTGATGTAATAAATTATTTTTATGATACAATGCTAGTTCCAGATCCCGTCTTATGTCTTCTTGGGTATAAAAAATTTGAATAATTTGCAATATGATGAGGCAGTGGCCATTGTGAGAATGTTGTTCCTGGTTCGCAAGTTAATAGCCTCTCGATGGGTTTCAACCAATCCTCCCACTTTCGGGGACTGGGGGCAGGAAATAGACAAACACATACTGTTTGGAAAATATGCAAAACAAAACCAGAGAAAATCTCTGCTCAACTTATCGACCTGCCTGCAAACAACCAAATTATCTTGTCTAACAGTATGCATTAAAAACAGGGGTTTAGTCTGCACACTTTTGCAAATACATGCGTAAGCTACAGAGCCCCATCAAGGCACCCTGCTCCTAATTTTGAGAGCCTCCACAGTGCATTATAATGGATAGGCAGAAAATACAGGGTGCCTTCACGTGGCTCTGTAACTAGTGTTGAGCGAACACGGACTGTATTATTCGTGTTCGTACCGAATAATTGGATTTTTTGTACCCGAACACGGACACGGACACTTTACTGTATGTTCGGGTAAAAATCCGTGTTCGGTCGTTTTATTTCCGGGTTTTGCATGCTTTGGCGCTCTTTTCATGGCGGGCTTTCAACAGCCAATCAACAATCGTTTAACTGGTGTGCCTTAAGCCATCCCAGCCATGCCTGCAAATGTCTTAGTAGCTGTGATTGGCCATCTGAAGCATGTGACCAAGTCTTTATAAGTTCGAGGCAGCCGCAGCGGCGTCATTATGCTGCTTATATCAGGGACAGAGCACACATCAACGTGCTGGCTGCTGATTAGGGAAAGATAGGCAGGAAAAAAACATTTGTGTCCCGATAGAATTGAGGGACAGGTCGGAGTGTTTAGGCAGGGCGAGTTGTAGGCATTTTAGGGATAGAGTCTGCTGAATTATAGGGTCAGTGTCTTCTACAAACTACAATCGATATTGCTGTGTGGGGGGTGGGGTGAATCTGCACTCAATCCTGATCTACGATCTCTTCTCAATCCTGTTAGGGACAGAGTCTGCTGAATTTTAGGGAAACTGTGTTCTACAAACTACAATCGATATTGCTGTGTGGTGTGGGATTGGAGATAGGCAGGTGTCAGTGATCCACATCCATTTTTCTGTGTGTGAGCTGCAGTGAACACAATCTTTTTGGGCTGCAGTGAACACAATCTTTTTGGGCTGCAGTGAACACAATCTTTTTGGGCTGCAGTGAACACAATCTTTTTGGGCTGCAGTGAACACAATCTTTTTGGGGTGCAGTGAACAAAATCTTTTTGGGGTGCAGTGAACACAATCCTTTTTGGTGTGCAGTGAACACAATCTTTGTGGGGTGCAGTGAACAAAATCCTTTGTGGGGTGCAGTGAACACAATCTTTTTGGGGTGCAGTGAACAAAATCCTTTTTGGGGTGCAGTGAACAACATCCTTTTTGGGGTGCAGTGAACACAATCTTTTTGGGGTGCAGTGAACAAAATCCTTTGTGGGGTGCAGTGAACACAATCTTTTTGGGGTGCAGTGAACACAATCTTTTTGGGGTGGAGTGAACAACATCCTTTTTGGGGTGCAGTGAACAAAATCCTTTTTGGGGTGCAGTGAACAAAATCATTTTTGGGGTGCAGTGAACACAATCTTTTTGGGGTGCAGTGAACACAATCTTTGTGGGGTGCAGTGAACACAATCTTTTTGGGGTGGAGTGAACAACATCCTTTTTGGGGTGCAGTGAACAACATCCTTTTTGGGGTGCAGTGAACACAATCTTTTTGGGGTGCAGTGAACACAATCTTTGTGGGGTACAGTGAACAGAATCTTTGTGGGGTGCAGTGAACACAATCTTTGGGGGGTACAGTGAACACAATCTTTTTGGGGTGCAGTGAACACAATCTTTGTGGGGTGCAGTGAACACAATCTTTTTGGGGTGGAGTGAACAAAATCATTTTTGGGGTGCAGTGAACAACATCCTTTTTGGGGTGCAGTGATCAAAATCCTTTTTGGGGTGCAGTGAACACAATCTTTTTGGGGTGCAGTGAACAAAATCCTTTGTGGGGTGCAGTGAACAGAATCTTTGTGGGGTGCAGTGAACACAATCTTTGGGGGGGTACAGTGAACACAATCTTTTTGGGGTGCAGTGAACACAATCTTTGTGGGGTACAGTGAACAGAATCTTTGTGGGGTGCAGTGAACACAATCTTTGGGGGGTACAGTGAACACAATCTTTTTGGGGTGCAGTGAACACAATCTTTGGGGGGTACAGTGAACACAATCTTTTTGGGGTGCAGTGAACACAATCTTTGTGGGGTGCAGTGAACACAATCTTTGGGGGGGTACAGTGAACACAATCTTTTTGGGGTGCAGTGAACAACATCCTTTTAGGGTGCAGTGAACACAATCTTTGTGGGGTGCAGTGAACAACATCCTTTTAGGGTGCAGTGAACACAATCTTTGTGGGGTACAGTGAACAGAATCTTTGTGGGGTGCAGTGAACACAATCTTTGGGGGGTACAGTGAACACAATCTTTGTGAGGTGCAGTGAACACAATCTTTGTGGGGTGCAGTGAACACAATCATTGTGGGGTGCAGTGAACTCAATCTTTGTGGGGTACAGTGAACACAATCTCATACTTCTGAAGATTTGAGGGTGCTGCCTGTTCCATACTCCCCCTACTCCTCATCTAGCCTTTTAGGGGTACAAACAATAGTAATTGGGGCCTAGTGTGGTTGTGTACGTGTGATATACATACACTTTTTTTGGATCATATTTTCTATTCCGCTATTTAATCAAAAACCTTTGGGGATCAGTTAAATTGGGGGATAGTCTGTGTTGGTACGTGTGAGAGAGATCCACCTTTCCAAGTTGTTGGGGTTCATCTCATACTTCTGAAGGTTTGAGGGTGCTGCCTGTTCCATACTCCCCCTACTCCTAGCCTTTTAGGGGTACAAACAATAGTAATTGGGGCCTAGTGTGGTTGTGTACGTGTGATATACATACACTTTTTTTGGATCATATTTTCTATTCCGCTATTTAATCAAAAACCTTTGGGGATCAGTTAAATTGGGGGATAGTCTGTGTTGGTACGTGTGAGAGAGATCCACCTTTCCAAGTTGTTGGGGTTCATCTCATACTTCTGAAGGTTTGAGGGTGCTGCCTGTTCCATACTCCCCCTACTCCTAGCCTTTTAGGGGTACAAACAATAGTAATTGGGGCCTAGTGTGGTTGTGTACGTGTGATATACATACACTTTTTTTGGATCATATTTTCTATTCCGCTATTTAATCAAAAACCTTTGGGGATCAGTTAAATTGGGGGATAGTCTGTGTTGGTACGTGTGAGAGAGATCCACCTTTCCAAGTTGTTGGGGTTCATCTCATACTTCTGAAGGTTTGAGGGTGCTGCCTGTTCCATACCCCCCCTACTCCTAGCCTTTTAGGGGTACAAACAATAGTAATTGGGGCCTAGTGTGGTTGTGTACGTGTGATATACATACACTTTTTTTGGATCATATTTTCTATTCCGCTATTTAATCAAAAACCTTTGGGGATCAGTTAAATTGGGGGATAGTCTGTGTTGGTACGTGTGAGAGAGATCCACCTTTCCAAGTTGTTGGGGTTCATCTCATACTTCTGAAGGTTTGAGGGTGCTGCCTGTTCCATACTCCCCCTACTCCTAGCCTTTTAGGGGTACAAACAATAGTAATTGGGGCCTAGTGTGGTTGTGTACGTGTGATATACATACACTTTTTTTGGATCATATTTTCTATTCCGCTATTTAATCAAAAACCTTTGGGGATCAGTTAAATTGGGGGATAGTCTGTGTTGGTACGTGTGAGAGAGATCCACCTTTCCAAGTTGTTGGGGTTCATCTCATACTTCTGAAGGTTTGAGGGTGCTGCCTGTTCCATACCCCCCCTACTCCTAGCCTTTTAGGGGTACAAACAATAGTAATTGGGGCCTAGTGTGGTTGTGTACGTGTGATATACATACACTTTTTTTGGATCATATTTTCTATTCCGCTATTTAATCAAAAACCTTTGGGGATCAGTTAAATTGGGGGATAGTCTGTGTTGGTACGTGTGAGAGAGATCCACCTTTCCAAGTTGTTGGGGTTCATCTCATACTTCTGAAGGTTTGAGGGTGCTGCCTGTTCCATACCCCCCCTACTCCTAGCCTTTTAGGGGTACAAACAATAGTAATTGGGGCCTAGTGTGGTTGTGTACGTGCGAGATACATACACTTTTTTTGATCATATTTCCTATTCCGCTATTCAATAAAAACCTTTGAGGATCAATTGAATTGCGGGATAGTCTGTGTCGGTACGTGTGAGATCCACCTTTCCAAGTTTTTGGGGTTCATCTCATACTTCTGAAGATTTGAGGGTGCTGCCTGTTCCATACTCCTCCTCCTACTCCTCATCCATCCTTTTAGGGGTACAAACAATAGTAATTGGGGCCTAGTGTGGTTGTGTACGTGCGAGATACATACACTTTTTTTGATCATATTTCCTATTCCGCTATTCAATAAAAACCTTTGAGGATCAATTGAATTGCGGGATAGTCTGTGTCGGTACGTGTGAGATCCACCTTTCCAAGTTTTTGGGGTTCATCTCATACTTCTGAAGATTTGAGGGTGCTGCCTGTTCCATACTCCTCCTCCTACTCCTCATCCATCCTTTTAGGGGTACAAACAATAGTAATTGGGGCCTAGTGTGGTTGTGTACGTGCGAGATACATACACTTTTTTTGATCATATTTCCTATTCCGCTATTCAATAAAAACCTTTGAGGATCAATTGAATTGCGGGATAGTCTGTGTCGGTACGTGTGAGATCCACCTTTCCAAGTTTTTGGGGTTCATCTCATACTTCTGAAGATTTGAGGGTGCTGTCTGTTCCATACTCCTCCTACTCCTCATCCATCCTTTTAGGGGTAGAAACAATAGTAATTGGGGCCTAGTGTGGTTTTGTACGTGCGAGATACATACACTTTTTTGGATCATATTTCCTATTCCGCTATTCAATAAAAACCTTTCTAGGGCAAGATCTTAAATTACAGAAATATGAGGAGACCGTCAAATAAGGGCCGTGGCCTGGGTCGTGGTGCTGCTGGTAGAGCTCCTGTTGCAAGGAGAGGACGTGGTCGATCTGTGCCAGCTACACGCACAAGTGAAACACCTTCCTCAAGTGTGAGTAGGCGACAGAACCTGCATCAGTATTTGGTAGGGCATCAAACGCCCCTAGAAGTGATGAGGCCAGAACAAGTTGAGGCGATAGTAGATTGGTTTGCTGCTGACAGTGCCTCCAGTTCCTTCACATTGTCTCCCACCCAGTCTACTGCAGAAAGGTCAGAGTTGGCACCTGCAGCCAATGTCCAACCGTCTTTCACCTCACCCCCTTGCAAATCAGGCCAGCAGTCTGAGCCCCAAGCCATACAGCAGTCTCTTATTCTTTTTGAGGACTCTGTCAGCAGGGTTTCCCAGGGCCATCCACCTAGCCCTGCCCCAGAAGTGGAAGAGATTGAGTGCAGCGATGCCCAACCACTTATTTCTCAAGATGAGTACATGCAAGGATCATCGCAGCATGTCTCCGATGATGACGAAACGCAGGTGCCAACTGCTGCGGCGTTCAGCATTGTGGAGACCGACAAGGAGGGCAGGGGTGAAGACTGGGTGGAAGATGATGTGGAGGACGATGAGGTCCTCGACCCCACATGGAATGAACGTCATGCAGGTGACCTGAGTAGTTTGGAGGAAGAGGCGGTGGTCGCACAGAGCCACCAGCACAGCAGAAGAGGGAGCAGGGTGCAGAAGCGGAGCGGCCGTGCCCTAGACACTACGCCTGCTACTGCCCAACGCAGCAAGGGAACGAGCGCACCAAAGTCAGCTCAAAGGAGTTCTCTAGCGTGGAAGTTCTTTAGAAAATGTGCTGATGACAGGACACGAGTGGTTTGCACCCTGTGCAATCAGAGCTTGAAGCGAGGCATAAACCTTCTCAACCTGAGCACAACCTGCATGATCAGGCATCTAAGTGCAAAGCACGAGCTGCAGTGGAGTACACACCTTCAAAACCAAGAAACGTCTCTGGCTCATCCTGCTTCCTCTTCTGCTGCAGTCTCGGCCGCTCCAGCCACATCTGTAGTGATACCGGCACCTGCCACCCCGCAAACAGACGATCTGTCAGCAACACCACCACCTGGGTCACCAACAACCATCTCCACAATGTCCCGTGGAAGCGTTCAGCTTTCCATCTCCCAAACACTTGAGAGGAAGAGGAAGTACCCCCCTACCCACCCGCGATCCCTGGCCCTGAATGCCAGCATTTCAAAATTATTGGCCTTTGAAATGCTGTCATTCCGTCTGGTGGAGACGCACAGTTTTAAAAACCTTATGTCGGTGGCTGTCCCACAGTACGTCGTGCCCAGCCGCCACTACTTTTCCAGGCAAGCCATCCCTTCCCTGCACAACCAAGTGGGGGAAAATATCAGGTGTGCACTGCGCAACGCCATCTGTGCCAAGGTCCACCTAACTACGGATACGTGGACCAGTAAGCACGGTCAGGGGCGTTATATCTCCCTAACGGCACACTGGGTAAATGCAGTGGCGGATGGGCCTGAGGCGGATAGCAATTTGGCGCATGTCCTTCCACCACCGAGGATTGCAGGGCGCTTCAGTTTGCCTCCTGTTCCTAACTCCTCCTACTCCGCTTCCTCATCCTCTACCGCCTCCTCATCCGGACAGCGTAACACCTTCACCACCAACTTCAGCACGGCCAGGGGTAAACGACAGCAGGCAGTTTTACAACTTGCCTGTTTGGGGGACAAACCACACACCGCGCAGGAGTTGTGGAGGAGCATGGAACAGCAGACAAATGAGTGGTTGCTGCCAGCGAGCCTCAAGCCCGGCCTGGTGGTGTGCGATAACGGGCGAAATCTCATAGCAGCTCTGGGCCTAGCCGGTTTGACGCACATCCCTTGCCTGGCGCATGTGCTGAATTTGGTGGTGCAGAGGTTCCTTAAAAACTACCCCGATATGTCAGAGCTGCTGCAGAAAGTGCGGGCCGTTTGTGCGCACTTTCGGCGTTCTCACCCTGCTGCTGCTCGCCTGGCAGCGCTGCAGCGTAACTTCGGCCTTCCCGCTCACCGCCTCATATGTGACGTGCCCACAAGGTGGAACTCCACCTTGCACATGCTGGAAAGACTGTGCGAGCAGCAGCAGGCCATAGTGGAGTTTCAGCTGCAGCACGCACGCGTGAGTCGCTCTGCGGAACAGCACCACTTCACCACCAATAACTGGGCCTCCATGCGAGACCTGTGTGCCTTGTTGCGCTGTTTTGAGTACTCCACCAACATGGCCAGTGGCAATGACGCCGTTCTCAGCTTAACTATCCCACTTCTATGCCTCCTTGAAAAAACAATTCGGGCGATGATGGAAGAGGATGTGGCACAGGATGAGGAGGAGGAGGAGGATGAAGAGGTAACATTTCCAAGGCTTTCAGGGCAGTCATTCGCAAGGGGCTCCGAGGGTGGGTTCCTGCACACGCAAACGCCAGGGACGCAATTGTCCAGCAGGGGCACAGTTCTGGAGGATGAGGAGGATGAGGAGGAGGAGGAGCTGGAGGAGGAGATGGAACCATGTTCACAGCAGGGTGGCACCCAGGCCAGCTCATGGCCATCACTGGTGCGTGGCTGGGGGGATACAGAGGACACGGACGATACACCTCCCACAGAGGACAGCCTTTCGTCGCCTCTGGGCAGCCTGGCACACATGAGCGATTACATGCTGCAGTGTCTCCACAACGACCGCCGAGTTGCCCACATTCTAACTTGTGCTGATTACTGGGTGGCCACGCTGCTGGATCCCCGTTACAAGGACAACGTACCATCCTTAATTCACTCACTGGAGCGCGATCGCAAGATGCGCGAGTACAAGCGCACGCTGGTAGACGCCATGCTGCTGGCATTCCCATCTGACAGCGGGGCCACAGTGGAAGCACAAGGCAGAGGAGGAGGAGGAGGAGGTCGCCAACGCAACCAGGGCACCGCCAGCACCTCAGAAGGCAGGGTTAGCATGGCCGAAATGTGGAAAAGCTTTGTCAGCACGCCACAACAAACAGCAGCACCAGCAGCTCAGATGGAACGTCTTAGCAGGAGGCAGCATTTTACCAACATGGTGGAGCAGTATGTGTGCACACGCCTACATGTAGTGAATGACGGGTCTGCCCCCTTCAACTTCTGGGTCTCCAAATTGGGCACATGGCCTGAGCTTGCCCTTTACGCCTTGGAGGTGCTGGCGTGCCCTGCAGCCAGTGTATTATCTGAACGGGTATTTAGCACGGCTGGGGGCGTTATAACAGACAAGCGCAGCCGCCTGTCCAGAGACAATGTGGACAAGCTCACGTTCATTAAAATGAACCAGGCATGGATCCCACGGGACTTTTCCGTACCTTATGCAGAATAGCAATGGATACCGACCTTACCCACCCATTGTTCCATTTTTGCTCTTTCTCACTCTTTTGGGGTGTACCCTCATTTAAAATTTTTGAAAAGAAGCAGTGTTGGCTACCTCGTCCTCCTCCTCAGGGCCAGATTAATGTAGGGGCTATTGGAGCTGCAGCTCCAGGCCCCTACCTTTTATATAGGCCCCGGGTTGGCCATATTCACTGTTACCGCTCTTCTGTCACTTGTAAACACAGAAGTCTGGCTTCTATGCTCGCTTCCCCAGGCAGCACCCTCAGAACCTCCCCACACAGCGTGAAGGCCGGACAAGGAGGGACAGTTGGCGATGCATGGATGTGTTTATGGGCTTCAGAGACAGCATCCCATGTTGAATTAGGCATGCATGGCTGCACCCTTCCTCCTCTGGGTGCATGGCAAGGCACGGCCCTTAAGGCCCTTCAAAATCCTCAGCACCAAGCCCATGATGCTGTTAATCCGGCCCTGGTCCTCCTCCACCGCCGCTTCCACCTACACCGCCCATAGGTGTGCGCAGCCTATTGCATTAAGGTGTGCACCCCAAAGTTGAAATACACATGCATGTGTTTGCCAGCAGGGAGAGTAATGTATCGGGGCCATGTACCTGTAGGCAAGGAGAAATAGAGCAGAGCAGGTCCCAGGGAGATCTTTCCCATCTCCTCACTGGCAATGCTATGTGCCCTAGGTGATTAGGGTGTGCCCAGGCACACCCAGCACACCCTGTGCGCACGCCTATGTCACCGCCACATCCACCACCACCTCAACCTCCCTCCTACTCCATATGGGCCTCGTCCTTCAGAGATGAAGAAGAACATTGTTTTATTTTTCTGTTTTTTTTTGTTGTTTTAAGTTATTTCCCTATCCACATTTGTTTGCAGAGCACTTTCCATGCTCTTAATTACGTTTTGCTGCCATTTGCAGCACTCTAGCCCTTTCCTTTGGTGTTTTAGAGCCATTTTAGTGCCTTAAAGTTCGGGTCCCCATTGACTTCAATGGGGTTCGGTGTCCGGGAAAAGTTCGGTAAAAGTCCGGGACACGGACCCGGACTTTTTTTTAAAGTTCGGCCGAACCCGTCGAACACGGACATCTAGGTGTCCGCTCAACCCTATCTGTAACGTATGCATTTATTTGCAAATGTGTGCATACTAAACCCACGATTTTAACCCATACTGTTAGACAGGATAATTTGGTTGTTTGCAGGCTGGTCGGTAAGTTGAGCAGAGAATTTCTCTGGTGTTTTGCATGCATTGCCCTTCCATGTGCTCATTGCTGCAAAGGCCAATTATAGGTGAGGGCAGTGGCCATTTGTTCGCACTGTTTGAAAAATACACCCATGCTACGTAATGCTTCTTGGAAGTTTAAAAAAATATGGAAAAATTGATAGATGCCCGTGTTCCAATCTAAGTTGACAATAAAAAGCAGGGAACATCTGCTTTTCTTTGCTTCTTTTTTCCTCCTCCCCTGGACAAGTCAGCTTTTTATGACAAAATGTTCTCATATTAAACATACAGTTAATAATATAGCGTAGCGGATGCCCTGGGATATCTTTTTCCTTCTTTTTTTTCCTCTCAAATGCTTCTGAAAGGCTAAATGTAAGTCCCCATAGGGAAGCTGCGGACCCGTTCTAATAGGAGCGACACAAGTCGCTCCGACTTAGAAAAAGGGTCCGGAGCATCTTTGGGGCGACCTCGGAGGTCGCGGTGCGAAGTAGCGTCGCTTGTATGTGAACGGGCCTAAAAGTACTGTTGATGGTACTGTGTTATCTGTTAAATGGATTATTATTTTTTTAAATGTATGGGGTTTTTTTGTTTTGTTTTTGATTTGTTACAAAAAATAAAAAACAAACAAACAATGGTTAATTCACCTGTAGTAAATGTTTGATGATTGTCACATTCACCTAACTATAAATTCCACAATTTCCCTCAAGCATTTACTATATAAACTGTACTTGTGAATGTAGTTTGTAGAGGGCAGTTCATTTTTATCACAAAAACTTTACAATTGCTAACATTGTGGTTTACTGTGACACAATTAACGAAAGTTAAAAAATTGAAGATTAATGACCATAGCAACTCTATGGAGACAACTATTTTTATTTTGTATCTAGTACCTGTGTTTTTGTGTCCCAGTTTGTAGTTAACATTGATTCATGTTTACTGCGGAGCTATTATTAATAGCACTGTATAAATTAATCTCTCTAGACATATGCATACCTAAATAGAGCATTTTCTCATTTACAGATATAAATTCTATTCATGTAACCTCTTTTTTTTCACAATTTTTATTTTCCTTCTATAAAAGAGTGTGTATGTTGGGTAAATAATAAATCTTTGTAATAACATTTTATGACTGTATTTTTAGAGGCAGGGCAGAATAAAATGTATTTGATTAATCTAGAATTCTCCATATTAAAATATTCCTGATATTAACAATTGCCTTAGTAAGCCTCTTGGTATTCTATAACATTTTACCGTTAAGGATTTTTGATAGATTTGCATTTTATTATTCTTATTTAAATATCTCGAAATTTGTTTTGCAGTGTAATTTGATGAAATCAAGATACTGTTGTAAAAAATGATATTGACTGTGCATTTTGGCAGCAGAAAGCTTCTCTGCCTTTGTGTGATTCGTTTTTCTTGTAGGTAAAAAATTGAGCCATGTACATCAAATAATGGATGTAAGGCTCTAATACTAAGGGTTCAAGTGGTGGAGTTGGAGAAAAAAAACCTGTCTCACTCTACTCTCTTGTACCTAAACGACATCTGTAAAATCTATGTAAAAGCTTCAGTTAATCGCCTAAAACTCTGATCCAGTGACACACATGGTCCCAGGTCCTCTTTCTTATGCTCTTTAGTTTGAAAGGGTACTGTCTGCAGTGCCTTTAGTTCTTCAAGGTGTCGTCCATTGGCTGCAACAAGTGTTCAGGGCCTCAAAATATACTGAAACATTTGAGTATCAAGTCCCCATGAAGAGCTGACACAATAAAAGTTATCTAAGCAGTAACTCCATGCAGGCAGCTGCTGCAAAGAGGTAGTACAGTACTAGATACAGAAAAGTATAAAAAAGTGGGAAAAGGCATAATTTATTAAACAAAGTTAAAATAGCTTATACTTCACAGTGCTCTAAGAAACTACGAGTTCTCAATACTTTCATGAACAGCATGCTTTTCCTAACGATAGACAAATATGCAAAAAAAATAAAAATTCAGGTGAATCAAAAGTTTGATGAATTTTCTAGATTTCCTTTTTGAAAGTCCATTAATTAATCTCTGTTAATAGATATGTATAAAGCTCGAAACAATTAAAGTAGTAATAAAGCCTCATTTAGAAAACAAAAAAAAAAGCAAAAACAAACAATTAATACTTACCTGCTCTGTGCAGTGGTTTTGCAAAGAGCAGCTCTGATCCTCTTTTTTGGGTCCTCCGCTGGTGCAATTGGCTCCTCCCCCTTGAGCAGTGCCCCCAGAGCAACCATTTGCCAGGAGGGCACCACTGTGTCGATAAGACATATAAAGCTGCAGATTGGCCCTGCCCCCTGATCTCTCCATTTTGGATCACTGGCTGTGATTGACAGCAGTGGGAGCCAATTGGCTCCTGCTGCTGACTCAGCCAATGAGGAGGGAGAGTCCTGGGGCATCCAAGGCTATTGTAAACATTGCTGGTAATGTAAAAAAACCTTCAGCCTTTAGAATCACAAGATGATTGAATGGTTAGCACTCCTATTTAAAACCGTTAGAGTCCAGATGTCAGGGAAGTTCTGCCCATAGTGCAGATGAAGTTCAGAGGTGCACACAGGCACAAGCACATGTGTGCATGAGCATGCCCAGGCGTGCGTGCATCCACTGCTAATACTGGCACCAAATGGACTATTTAAGTTAAGCAGCTGAACTGATCAGTTGCTGTCCAATTTGCAGCATTTCCTGTGTTCCTTGTACCAGTTCCTGTGTTTGACCTTGTAATTGACCCCGCTTATCTTGACTACACTTTAACACTACCTTCCCTGACTTCGGCTTGTCTATGGACCCTGCTTTGCATCCTGCTCATCTACCTGCTTCTCTGATGCTGACCTCAGCTTGTGCTCTGACTATTCTCTGATGTCTGCAGCCTATGCATAAGATCTATCTGTCTGTTACTGACCTGGCCTGCCTTACCTGGCAACCTTTCTTGCCCCATCTGTCCAGTGTCTCCTGTCCAGCACGCTATTTATCTGGTCTACATTAGTCATGAAGAAGCCCATGAGGAGGAGCATAATGCAAATTTGTAGGAGGGGCCGTTAACAGTGATGTCACTATTCAGTGTTTTTAATCTCCTAATCCAATTTTTAATACATTTGTAGCAGAGAGCACTATGGTTTCTCCGTTTCTATTTTTTGGTATTTCATACATTTGATTGAGATCCAAGTAGTGGAGTAGTGTGATTCAGGGACGCCATTATAGGAGTGTTTCAATACCATTCTTAGTGGAGTTTACTGAGGCTTTGTGTGACTCTGTGGTGGGGTCATATCTTGGAGGTGAGCAGGCACTTTATCCAGAGGTGGTGGGCACTAAACACATTGGACGTTTTTTAAGGAATGTCACTTTGTTTGTTTCACTACGGAAGACTCCTGATTTTTGGGACTGTTACACTAATTTTACTCCTCTAGCTATTCTAGCTATGGGACTATGTTTATGTCTTATGTTTTTTTAAATTTGTGATTGTGCTGCACTTATATTTTATATTTATGCCAGTCATCTGCCAGCCAAGTCCTTGCCAGTCTGCTCTGCACCAGCGGCCAGTCATATGCCAGCCAAGAAGCTGCCAATCTGCCTTCTGTTAGTTAGGGGTCTGTTGCATCAGTTGACATCTGCTGTCCTGGCCATCAGGTTAATTCCTGGTAGGACGTCAGCTACCTACCTGCACAGTCTGCTGGACACTTTACAGGCACTCACACCTCACTGCGCTCTTGGGGCCAATGTCTCACTACCAGTGGCCCCTGAGCTTGAGCTGTAAGAGAGGCATCCCTCTTTACGTCAAGCAGGTATATGACACTAAAGTTCAATTTCTACCAGATGCCCCATGTTCTTTTTGTATTTGTATTGGTTGCCTTAACAGTCTGGTAAGTAACCCTAGAGTCAAAATAACAATTAACAGAGTTCTAGACAGCGTCCCTATGTGTACATAATAAAATAATATCAAATAAATACAAATTTTCATTTAAAGAAAACTTCTATATTACTATTTATTCTCTGGTGTTCTGTAAAATATATAATCTTCTGTATTACGCTGTTCCGCCTTCTGTATCCTCCCTTATACCATAATATACTGTAAGCTGTTCCATCTTATATATCCTCTATTTTACCCTAATAGAATGTAAGTTCTTCACCCTCTATATCTTCCCTTATATTATTATAAACAGAGAGCACCTGTCAGGGTCCGGACTGGTAGCAGGAGTGGTGCAGGGAGTGGATCCGTTGTGTCAGTAAGGGATTGGCGTGGACTGTACCGGAGGATCGGTTCTAAGTAGTTACTGGTTTTCACCAGAGCCCGCCGCAAGGCGGGATGGGCTTGCTGCGGCGGTAACTACCAGGTCGTGTCCTCTGGTATCGGCTCAACCTCACCGACTGCTGATATAGGCGTAGTACAAAAGGGACAGGCAGAGGCGTAGTCAGACGTAGCAAAAGTCAGGGCAGGCAGCACAGGTTCAGAGGCGGTAGTCGTTAGCAAAGGGTTCGGCAACAGGCAAGGGATAACACAAATAACGCTTTCACTAAGGCAACAAGGCAATAAAGATCCGGCAAGGGCAGGAAGGGGCAGGTCACTTATATAAGAAACAGGAAACAGGACACAGGAAACAGGAAAGGAGGTTTGGACCAGGCACCATTACTGGTGCACTGGCCCCTTAAATTTCAAACAGCCGGCGTGCGCGCCGGGAACCACGTGAGCGGGGAGCGGAGGAGGGAGCCGGAGCGGGCACAGGTGAGTGGATCTGGAACGAACGCTGCGAGCGCTCCGGTCCAGAAGCAGGGACCGGAGCGCTCAGCGTTACAGCACCAGATTATGAAGATAAGCACTGCTGTGTTCTGTTTGTCTAGCTATTACTTTTAGTATTCTTATATCACTTAGGGATACAGTATATGAAGAGCTAATAAGGAAGATCATTATTTTCCAACTCTCTAGTAAAGTGTGATACGCATGAGGATTTCAAATGTATCTATAGTCAAAAGCTTTTTTGAGAAGGATTAAACTGTCAGGTTTTACTGCATACAGAAGCTCCATTGGAGAGATTCCTTCACCTCCTGTATGGTAAATAGGTTGACCACAAAACAGAGAGTGAAGGAAAATTTATTTAACAGTAACACACATAGAATTAATATATATATTTTAAGACTTGTATAGTGTTACCCCCCATAGGGGCATCTAATATTAACTAGTTCTTCCATAAAAGTACAGAAGCTGCCACCAGTCCAGTCACACCATCTCCAAATGGATCTTTTTTTAAGATTTTTTGCCTTAAGAAACTTTAAACAGGAGAGGGGTTTAGGGTCACAGGATACACAAAAAAGATCAATAGCAATAATGGGAGGACAAACGTCTCACTTATCTTCTTACAGCAGCCTTTCCTTGAGGTAATAGGGAATGACCAGTATATCTAGGACTCTCATCAGAGCAGCCCCAGTCAATGTAGCAACCTCTAGTACTTAAATCCCTTCTAGCACAAGCACATCCAAAGTCCACAGCAGATTCTTTACTTACAAAGTATTTGAAGATGTGCGACATCCAGCCTCAACAGGTAGTGAAGAAGAGAAAAAGAGCCTTCTCAACACAGGACTTCAGAAAAGTTCCCTCCAGCAAATACTTCTTTAACAGTCTTCCCCAAGCCCTCAGCCCAGCACCTGGCGAGACCCAGACTGCAATCTTCTGTTTCCGAGACTCTCACCTAGGGGCAGTAGCCCTCCAGGAGATTAGAATTTTCCTTTAAGAGGAGACACTCACCCAGAGCTTCCCAATCATTTATGCCCTTTCCAGTGATTTCTGGTGCTCGATAAAATGGTGGGGGGGGGGGGTCATTGGGGGGCAGGGCGCCAAACCATTGACACCCCCCCTGAGAGATAGACAGGATGGCTCCAATCTCCCCTCCTCCTCCTCCCCTGTCTGAGCCAGGGGAGTGCTAGATGGCTGAGCTGCTGCAGGTGAGCTATCCCTGGAGACAGTGGTGCCTGGTGGGTCGGTCCGTCAGGCTTCTCGTTCTTCTTCTCTGGCCATGCGTCTCCTCCCCCCTCCTCGGCAAATAAAATCCCTTCTCCTTTCGGCCAATCAGGAAATGGATTTCATGACCTGCTTCCTAAATTGGATGGTAGGAGAATCAGTGTGACAATAGCGAATATTCATTTGCTATTGTTACACAACTGGGTGGGCTCAGGGCGCAGTGCCTCTGGCTCAAATCACGTGCTTAAAAAAATAAAATCCCCCATTGGAATCCATGCATCCCTGCATGTAGATTAGGGGACGGGACGCATGGATGGGGGGGCAGCATCCCTAATAGATGGGCTGCCACTGGCTCTTTCCCAGCCACCTTTTCAAAACACCGCCTTCAAGGGATTGGCTGGGTCATGGTAAATATTCCTACTGGTCATCTGCATCTCCCTGCCCTATATTTTGGAAGCTTCTTCCAAAGACAGATGCAAGTAATCAAACACCCAACTTAGGATATCCTAAACAGACAAAAACAATCAATCATTGCTCCACACACTACAGTGAAGCCAAAAACTAAATTTACCCAGCAGCCTAACCAGCATGGTGCAACAAGTAGGGGAATGCTAGAACCTTTCTCAGATTTTTATTGCTATCTGTTTTCCTATTTCAGATTTTTCTTATGTTCTCTTTCTATAAACAGAAAATGAGGGATAATGGAGGCCTGGATAGCAGTAAAACCTGACGGAGGTTGCAACATTTGCCCATTTCACACAAAAGAAAATGTTTTGGGCAAAGATACACTTTTACAATTAAAAAATTATCAAATATGTCTAGTTAAAATTGCATATGCTTGCAAAACAGTAGAACACTACAATGTGCATGATCAAAAATAGGATAACACTAAAAACCTCTGCAACTCATCAGATTAAGTTAAAATCTAAATGTATTCTTCTACCTCTGCAGTGAGTGAGGATATTTAATATGTGTTGTGTGTCCCATCTGTGTTTTTATGTATGTATGCGCCTGTGTAGGGAGCAGGCATGGGCTTTGTTTTTTTCGTGTTAACTTTATTAAATTCTTGCAAATTTTCAAACATTACTATTGTCACAAGGGGGTTAACATCCCCCCTGTGTAACGGTTTAGTAGTAGAGACTGGTGCCCTTGAAGGGGACATTAAAGCCTTTGCAATTTAAAATCAAATTAGGAATAATAAGGCAGCATGTGCTAAATATAACTAATTGTCCAATAGAATTGTGGCACTATTGGGCATCATTTATTTCTGAAATCAGATTTATATGAAAATCAAGTTCCAAAAAAATATCTCACCTTGCCCCTCCACAAACAGAAGCATGTTGTTCTATTCTGACTTAAACTTGTTGTAAAGCCTCAACATTTTTTACCTTAACCTCTTATGGACCGCCCCATGCAGATATACTGCAGCAGGGCAGCCCTCCTATGCGAAATCACATACCTGTACATGATTTCGTACACAGGGTCTGGTGCACGTGCCGCCGGCGACTTGCTTTTCCTGTGATTGGATACAGCAGGAGCCAATCAGCAGGTCGGGCGGATGTAATGTCCCCCGGGACCCGCCGATTGTTCACAGTAAACAAGGCACACCTAACCTTTGATCGCCCCTGATGTTAACCCTATCCCTGCCAGTGTCATTAGTACAGTGGCAGTGCATTTTTTAAAAACTGATTACTGTATTAGTGTCACTGGTCCCCACAAATGTGTGAAAAGTGTCAGTTAGATGTCCAATTTGTCTGTCACATGGTCGCAATCCCACTAAAAATCGCTGATCGCCGCCATTACTAGTAAAAAAAAGTATTAAATAAAAAACTCCATAAAAATATCCCATAGTTTGTTGACTCTGTAACTTTTGCTCGAACCATTCATTATACACTTATTGGGATTATGTTTTACCAAAAATATGTAGCAGAATACATATTGGCCTTAATTGGTGAATAAATTCGATTTTTTACACTT
The DNA here is from genome assembly GCF_965119305.1 of Pelophylax lessonae. Classification (NCBI taxonomy): domain Eukaryota; kingdom Metazoa; phylum Chordata; class Amphibia; order Anura; family Ranidae; genus Pelophylax; species Pelophylax lessonae. The sequence goes on from NC_138770.1 coordinate 385,351,704, forward strand.
TTTTTATTGGATATGTTTTATAGCATAAAGTAAAAAATTATGTGTTATTTTTTAAATTGTCAGTCTTTTTTGTTTACAGTTCAAAAAATTAAAACCGCAGAGGTGATCAAATACCACCAAAAGAAAGCTATATTTGTGGGTAAAATAAAGGATATACATTTTATTTGAGTGCAGCGTTTCACGTCCACGCAATTGTCAATTAAAATAATGCATTACCGTATCGCAAAAAAGGGCTTGGTCCTGAAGGGGGGGGGGGTAACCATGCATTCCTAGCAATAAGGTAAAAAATGTTTAGGTAAAAGTATTTTCCCCATGCCCCCTAAAATACTTACCTGAGCCCCCACTCAATTTAGAACTGTGCCTCTCTATTCTCACTTCCTGGTGTCATAGGCTTTGCTGAGGCAGCGGGAGCCAATGGCTGTCAGCCACATCCTGTGACAAGGTAGTGGGGGGTAGGATAGAGCTTCAATGTCTGTGTCTATGGACACAGTCAGCGCTGCTGGGGATCGAGCCTGAAGGTGTACCATGATAGGAAGCAGTTTCCTATAGCTTTTCATAAATAGCTTACTGTTGTAGGATCACATGTTAAGAACAAGGCGAAGCTGTTTCCAATACATTATCACTCCTATGACTTAATTCATACAATGAACATTCCTTTTCTGATTCTCTTGCTTTCTGACTTGTGGGATGTAATAATTTATTCAGTGAAAACCTTAATTTATATTACACATTTTCCAGGAGAGATATTGCATTGTTTGCATTTGGAAAGAATAGTTGTTTTCCACTATTGCAGAGTTTAGTGTCTGTCTGCCAACATCCCCATAAATGATCAAACAAAAGAATCCTCCATTGTGGTTGGGACTTTTAAAGGCAGGTAAGACACCAGAAATTATTATATAAATTTATTTCAACATATTAAAACATTGAACAATAAAAGTTTCTCAACATGAAGCAAGACATGAACACATGTGCAGAAAGATATTGTAAAAACAAATGGTTCATAATTAGAGTTGAGCGAACACCTGGATGTCCGGGTTTGGCGGGTTTGGCCGAACTTGAAAAAAAAGTCCGGGTTCGTGACCCGAACTTAACCCGAACTTTACCCCGATCCTGAACCCCATTGAAGTCAATGGTGACCCGAACTTTTGAGCACTAAAATGGCTCTAAAAAAAACATGGAAAGGGCTAGAGGGCTGCAAATAGCAGCAAAATATTCTTAAGAGCATGGCAAGTGCTCTGCAAACAAATGTGGATAGGGAAATGACTTAAAATAACATAAAAAAACAGAAAAAATAATAATAATCATCTTGATCTAGGAGGACGAGGCACCTATTGGAGTAGGAGGTTGAGGTGGCGGTGGATGTGGCGGTGTAGGTGGAAGCGGTGGTGGAGGAGGACGAGGTAGCCAACACTGGTTTTTGTTTTTAATTTTTAATTTCTTTTTAAATTAGGGTAAAACCCAAAAGAGTGAGAAAGATCAAAAATACAATAATGGCTGGGTAAGACCGGTATACGTGTCTATTCTGCACAAGGTACGGACAAGTCCTGTGGGATCCATGCCTAGTTCATTTTAATGAACGTGAGCTTGTTCACATTGGCACTGGACAGACGGCAGCGCTTGTCTGTGATAACGCTCCAGCCGTGCTAAATACACGTTCAGGTAATACACTGTCTGCAGGGCAGGCCAGCACCTCCAAGGCGTAAAGGGCAAGCTCAGGCCATGTGCCCAATTTGGAGACCCAGAAGTTGAAGGGGGCAGACCCGTTATTCAGTACATGTATAGTACGTAAGGAATGGTAAGGAACTGTATACGGTATATGGTCTATGGTAAGGAAACTGTGATGGCGGCGAGGGGGGGGGCTTTTTCCCCCTTCTGGGTTGAGTCTGACCTTGGAAAAGGTATGTGTCCCTGGTTGTGGGCCGGGCTCTCTCAAAGCTGTCTAAGTTCGGAGGCCTTCTGGTAGTGACGGGGCTGCACTGGTCTTGCCAGGGACCGGGATTCTGAAAAGTCTGTGGTGTATGTGGCCCTGGAGTGACAGTCCAGGGGTGCCATAATTCACGGTGGATGGCAACACTAGGAGTATGGCACCAAAGATAATGCACTTCCTCCACATGTTTTTCACACCTGCCTCTAGGACCCGGCCTTTTGGTCAGGAGTCAGGACCAAAGGAATTTTTTTTTCCTGGCTGAAGGGCCTGCCATAGTATTGCAACGTGGCACTAACCTTGCACTTCTTCTTCACTATCCCTTTCCCCACTTTTATGTGTTGTGTGTCTCACATTTTGTGTTTTTTATTGTGGCGGTACACTTTATTTTGCACAACGTGATTAGTAGGGTGTAGGTCCTTGGGCCTGTCCCTGAAAGTCTTGGGAGGGGGTGGATATGGCCTTCTGGCTTGGTTCGCCCTCTCTCATGGGGTCTCTCTTCGGGAGAGCCCACCTAGTACTTGGGGTGGTCTGTTTCAGCAGACCTCCTAAAGAACGGGGCTGCCTGGTTTCAGCCAGGTTAGCCAGTGTAAGTACCCTAGTCCCTGTCAGGAGCCTCGCCCCCCGGGGGATCAGGGTCAGGGACCATGTGTACACCCTGTGCACTGTTTGTGTTTCACTTTTCTGGTGTGCACTTTTTTATGCACCCACCGGGTGATAGTCTAAAAACAGCTGTTGGTCCTGGTTGTTGTGGCATGCCGACAAAGCTTTTCCCCATTTCATACATGCTAACCCTGCCTTCTGAGGTGCTGGTGGTGCCCTGGCTGCATTGACGACCTCCTCCTCCTCTGCCTTTGCCTTGTGCTTCCACTGTGCCCCTGCTGTCAGGTGGGAATGCCACCAGCATCGCTTCTCGACCTTTTGGCTAAGATCAAGTGTAGTATCTATTGTTATTATCAGTTATCTGGGTGCCACCCTGCTGTTAACATGGTTCCTCCTCCTCATCCTCCACCTCATCATCCTCCAGAACTGTGCCCTTGCTGGACAATTGTGTACCTGGCGTTTGTGGGTGCAGGAACCCCCCCTCTGAGCCACATGTCAATGACTGCCCTGAAAGCCTTGGAAATGATCACTGCTCCAGATGCGGAGGCCGTAGTGGATGAGGATGAGGAAGCGGAGTAGGAGGAGTTAGCAACAGGAGTCAAACTGAAGTGCCCTGCAATCCTCGGTGGTGGAAGGAGATGCGCCAAACAAATTTAAAGGGTGTATCTCACAGTAACATAATCAGCAAACGCTGCAAAATTATTAATTTTCCCCTAAATGGGTGTTTATTGAATAGCAGAATAGAACAACCGTATCCAAAGGGTGTATCTCACACGTACAGATACAGACTAGGCCGCAATTTAATATCTTTCTTTCCCCTAAATGGGTGTTTGTTTATTGAATAGCAGAATAGAACAACAGTATCCAAAGGGTGTATCTCACACGTACAGATACAGACTAGGCCGCAATTTAATATCTTTCTTTCCCCTAAATGGGTGTTTGTTTATTGAATAGCAGAATAGAACAACAGTATCCAAAGGGTGTATCTCACACGTACAGATACAGACTAGGCCGCAATTTAATATTTTTTCCCTAAATGGGTTTTTATTGAAAAGCAGAATAGAACAACAGTATCCAACGGGTGTATCGCACAGTAAAATATGCAGACTAGGCCGCAATTTTTTTCCCCTAAATGGGTTTTTATTGAAAAGCAGAGTAGAACAACAGTATCCAACAGGTTTATCTCACAGTAAAATATGCAGACTGGGCCACAATTTTTTTTCCCCTAAATTAGCTTTTATTGAAAAGCGGAATAGAACAACAGCATCCAACGGGTGTATCTCACAGTAAAATATGCAGACTAGGCCGCAATTTTATTTTTTCCCCTAAATGGGTGTTTATTGAATAGTGGAATAGAGCAACAGTATCCAAAGGGTGTATCTCACAGTAACGCATGAATGAAAATTTTTTATTTTTCCCTTAAATTGTTGATTTCTGAATAGCAGATTAGAACAGCAGTGTCTAAACACTGTATGTCACTGTAAAATATGAAGGAAAAACGTTTTTTTTTAAAAATCCATATTAAGCAGACACATATGCACTGAGCTTGCATTACATGGCTGCTACACGCCGCACGCCTAACAGGTTGGATACTGTTGTTGTTCTATTCCACTATTGAGTAAAAAAAAAACATTTGAATGAAAACCTGAAAACCTGAAAAATATTTTTTTTCCCCTTAAATTGTTGATTTTTTAATAGCAGATTAGAACAGCAGTGTCTAAACACTGTATGTCACTGTAAAATATGAAGGAAAATTTTTTTTTAAATCCATATTAAGCAGACACATATGCACTGAGCTTGCATTACATGGCTGCTACACGCCGCACGCCGCCCACCGCCCACCTAGCAGACTGATAAAAGTTTTTTTTTTCTCCCTCCTCCTCACTGGGCTCAGGTCAGGGCGAGAAGATCGTGCACTGCACCCCCACACAATAAAATCGATGTAGATCACTGTCTGATTAAAGAAGATTCTGTAATAATCAAGTAATTACCCGTATGGGTCTCAGCTGCGGAAGTCAACCACTCAGTAACGGAGCTATGTTTACCAATGTGAGGTTTGGTCATACAGGCTACAGTAACATCACAGTAAGACTTTTTTTAGCAGAGGAAACAATTTAGCTAAAGGCAATATACTTGCTGTTAGCTGAGTTAATGGGAACTGCAGTTTAGCTGAAATTGTAGTACACTGTTCTGCCAGTAGATGGAGCAGTGATCCAAGAAGTCGTGTAGAAAGGAGGAAGGACGGAGGCAGTCTAAGTACAGTCACAGGAGATGAACGGCTTGAGGGAGCAGATCATCGGCGTCTGAAGTGTTGCTAAGACACTGAGGGAATGAAGTTCACACCTTAAGTAAAGGATGGGTGGGGCCACACATGGAACAAGGAACAGGAAGTCAGGTAACATGGAACAAGGAACAGGAAGTCAGGTAAGTCTGTTACAGGACCCCCCCCCAAAGGAACCCACCCCGGTGGTTAAGGTGTCTTTGGTTTATGAGGGTAACGTGAATGGAACCGACGAACCAGTATGGGAGCGTGTACGTTAGAAGCATCCTCCCATGAATCCTCGTGAGGACCATAGGTCTTCCAGCGCATTAAATACTGTAATTTCCTTCTTATAATTCTAGAATCCAAGATGGAGTGAACCACAAACTCTTCCTGTCCAGCAACTAGTACAGGGGGTTCTGGGGGTAATGTTCTATTTGGAAAATTGTTTGCTTTATGAGGTTTGAGTAGTGAAACATGGAATGTCGGATGAATCTTTAAGTGAGTGGGTAGATGTAACCGCACAGCCGATGGATTAATAATTTTTTGAATAGAAAACGGTCCAATAAAGAGACTGCTGAATTTTCTAGAAGGAGTATTGAGGCATAAATTCTTAGTGGATAGCCACACCAAGTCTCCAACTTTATAAGGAGGAGCGGGTCTCCGTCTAGTATCATAATACTTTTATTGACGGAGTTGGGCTTGGGAAATACCCTTTTTTAAGCGGTCATGGATATCCTGTAGGGATTGCAGATAATCCTGAGAAGCTGGATTGTTGGAGGGTAACATTTGTGATGGAAAAAACGATGGGTGGTACCCATAATTTGAGAAGAAAGGGCTTTGTTCTGTAGTGCAGTTAATCATATTATTGTACGCAAACTCCGCAAGAGGAATGAATACATGCCAATCATCCTGTAGATGAGTACAATAGCAACAAATGTATTGTTCCAAAACTCTATTAAGTAGCTCTGTCTGCCCATTTGTCTGGGGATAATACGCACTGGAGTATTGATGTTCAATTTGAAGAGCAGAACAGAGAGATCTCCAAAATTTTGAAACAAACTGTGAACCTCTATCAGAGCGTAAAGAGAATGGGAGACCATGTAATCTCACTATTTCTCCAATAAAGGCTGTAGCAGTTTCCTTTTCTGTGGGAAGTTTTTTATGCGGAATGAAATGAGCCATTTTAGTTAAGGTATCCACCACAACAAACACTGTGGTGTAACCGCCTGAAGAGGGTACGTCCACAACAAAATCCATGGAAAGAGCCTCCCAAGGTTTACTTGGTTTGGGTAAATTAATAAACTGACCAAATGGTGAACCAGTGTCATGTTTGGACCGTGCACCGGTTTCACAGGAACCAGCATAATCTCAAACAGTCTGGTACAACCCAGGCCACCAATAATCTCTTTGTATTAATTCCAAAGTTTTCCGTACCCCGGGATGTCCAGCAAGAGGGAGATCATGGTTGATATGCAAAATCTTACTGCAGAGTGTTGTTGGAACATAGAGTTTCGACCCTTTACAAAGAATCCCTTCATCATCACTCTGTAACTTTATTTTGGGTTGTTCCTGTAAAAGGGCTTGTTTAAACTCTTATTTGAGTGAGTCCAAAACGTTAATGAATTTCTCTTGTGGTATTATGTTATTGTAAGAAGAATTGGAGGACGACCCCTCAACTAGTCTGGATAGGGTATCAGCCTTACCAACCTTAGATCCTGGTCTATACGTAATGTTGAAATTAAACCTATCAAAAAAGAACGCCCATCTTATCTGTCTGACGGATAAAGTTTTACATCGCTGTATGTACTGTAGGTTACTATGATCGGAGTAGATAATTATCGGTAGTATAGTACCCTCTAATAAATGACGCCAATTCTCTAAAGACGCTTTAATGGCTAGAAGTTCTTTTTCGCCAATTGGGTAATTCTGTTCTGGGCCTGCTAATGTGCGGGAAAAAAATGCAACTGGATGTATTGGTGAGGAAGAGTTGGGTCTTTGGGATAGTACTGCTCCGATCGCAACCTGAGAGGCGTCAACCTCAAGTATGTACTGCAGATTCGGATCAGGTAATCTGAGAATAGGTGCAGGAGAGAATCTGGTTTTAAGTTCTAAGAACGCCTCTTGGGCTTGGCTATTCCATAGAAATTTGGTTTTACTACTGGTTCAGAGGGTCAAAGGTCTAGCAATGTGGGAGAAATTCCGTATAAACTTCCTATAAAAATTAGAAAATCACAGAAACTTTTGAACTGCCTTTCTACTGGTTGGTGTTGGCCAGTTCAATATACAATCAACCTTGTTGTTTTCCATCTGAATTCCTTCCCTGGAAATGGAGTAACCAAGGAAGGAGATCTTTTCAGCTTCAAAGATACATTTCTCAAGCTTGGCATAAAAGTTGTGAGCTCTTAACCTAGCCAATACCCATCTAACGTGTCTGCGATGGTCTTGAAGGTTGTTGGAATAAATCAATATGTCATCAAGATAAACAACCACGCAGATGTCTAGGAGGTCTCGAAAAACATCATTGATGAAATATTGGAAAGTTGCGGGGGGCATTGGAGAGGCCAAATGGCATCACTAAGTACTCATATAAGCCGTACCGAGTTCGGAAAGCTGTCTTCCATTCATCACCTTCTTTAAAGCGGATGAGATTGTAAGCACCCTTTAAATCAAGCTTTGTGAAAATTGTAGCTTCCTGTAACCGCTCTAGAAGTTCAGGAATTAATGGAAGGGGGTACCTGTTCTTAATTATAGGCCGCAGACTTCCATCCTTGTTACGGACGAAAAACATTGCGGCCCCTGCAGGTGAAGTGGAGGGCCGTATAAACCCTTTCTTCAAGTTCTCATCAAGGTATTGTTTTAAATGTACCAACACAGGTTGTGAAAGGGGGTAAATATGTCCGAATGGTATCTTACTGTCTGGTAGAAGTTCTATGGGACAGTCATAGGTCCAATGGGGTGGTAGTGCTTCAGCCTTATTTTTAGAGAAGACGTCACTGAAGTCCATATAGGAAGGTGGTATCGAGGGTTTAGTCTTTGCGTTGTTTAACGCATATGCGGGGTATGTGTTGAGGGAGATTAAAAAGGTCTCCTTGCAATACAAGGAATTGAATTGCAAGCTGAGGGACTCCCAGAGAAAAGTGGGGTTATGTGTTAATAGCCAGGGTAGGCCTAAAATGATTGGGAAGCGGGGAGAAGATATGATGTCAAATTATATCAATTCCCTGTGGTTGTTCATGATTATAGTCAGGATTGGTTGTGTTTGTTTTGTGACAAGACCTTTATTTAATACTGTGTCATCAATAACCCTCACGGACACAGGCACTATTTTATGCATAAATGGAATTTTATTACATGATACTATAGTGGTATCAATGAAATTCCCCGTGGCCCCTGTATCGACTAGAGCGTTGACATTAATCCTTTTTTTTTATCCCACTGTAAAGTTAAGCAAATAGTAATGTAGTTAGGCTGCATACTATGTGATGTATCAGACTGACTAACAGAGAGTAACTCCCCCCTAGGTTTTTTTTTAAGGATTGGACATGCTTCTACGGTATGCCCAGGTGCTGCGCAATACATGCATAAATGCAATTCTTTTCTTCTAGCCCTTTCCATGGGAGTCAATGGCCCACAAATGGAGCAAATCTCCATAGGTACTTCAGATTCAACGTAGGTAGGTTTAAATGGAATGTAGCTTGAAACAGACACCCTCTCAGCCTTCCTTTCTCTAATCCGCCTATCAATTGATATGCAAATTTTAATCAATGCCTCTAAGGAAGGAGGTAGATCAATGCGGGCTAGTTCATCCTTAATGGTTTCTGAAAGTCTGATTCGGAACTGGTTTCGAATCCGCACAGTCATTCCACTGAAAATCAGTAGCCCAGCGTTTAAACTCTGCAAAATAATCCTCAACAGGTTTCTTGCCCGGTTTTAGGGAACGAAGTGCAGTTTCTGCAGTGGATTGTTTACTGGGGTCATCGTAAAGAAGCGCCAAGGCGGTACAAAAAGCAGGGAATGACTCTAGTATGAGGTCATTCTTCTCAAGAAAAATGTTGGCCCAAGCTCTGGGCTCCCCCCTTAAGTAAGAGATAGTTGTGCAAACTTTAATTCTATGGGTAGAATAAGTGCGTGGTTTGAGGTAAAAAAGTAAATGGCAGGAAGTTATTAATTCCCGGTATTTCCTCCTATCCCCAGAAAAAGTGTCAGGGGGACTGATCTTGGGTTCAGGATTTATGGGGAGGGCTGGGTGACCTGCTAGCAAGGTTTTAAGAGTCTGGTTCTCCTGTTGTAACTCAGTTACTGTCTGGGTAAGAGTCTCTAACCTCTGATTCAGGTTCATTACATGTGCAGTTAATTCCGCTGGATCCATTTTAAAGGTCTCAGCAACCTGTAACAATCACGTAATTACCCGTATGGATCTCAGCTGCGGAAGTCAACCACTCAGTAACGGAGCTATGTTTACCAATGTGAGGTTTGGTCATACAGGCTACAGTAACATCACAGTGAGACTTTTTTTAGCAGAGCAAACAATTTAGCTCAAGGCAATATACTTGCTGTTAGCTGAGTTAATGGGAACTGCAGTCTAGCTGAAATTGTAGTACACTGTTCTGCCAGTAGATGGAGCAGTGATCCAAGAAGTCGTGTAGAAAGGAGGAAGGATGGAGGCAGTCTAAGTACCGTCACAGGAGATGAACGGCTTAAGGGAGCAGATCATCGGCGTCTGAAGTGTTGCTGAGACACTGAGGGAATGAAGTTCACGCCTTAAGTAAAGGATGGGTGGGGCCACACATGGAACAAGGAACAGGAAGTCAGGTAACATGGACTGAGGAACAGGAAGTCAGGTAAGTCTGTTACAGATTCTCCTATTCTTTCCCTGAAAGCAATCTCCAGCCTGCCCCTACAATAATCATCTGTCTCTCCCTCATATCAGCAGCAGGAACCTGACCCTACAGTAGTTAGAGCAGAGTGACGTGCGGCCCTATGTGACTCCAGCTTATATAGAGGCTGGGTCACATGCTGCACTGGCCAATCACAGCCATGCCATTAGTAGGCATGGCTGTGATGGCGTCTAAGGGCACACTAGTTAAACGCTTGTTGATTGGCTGCCCTAAAGGTGTTGAAACCGTGCCAAAACATTAAAACTGCGCCAAAACATGAAATAAAATTACCGAACAACGGACTGTATCCCGAATATACAGCAAAATGTTCGGGTTTGTGTCTGGGTACCAAACACCCAAAAGTGCGGTACGATCCCAAACAATACAGTCAGTGTTTGCTCAACCCTATTCATAATACAAGCATCCTATTGTCATTGAACATAGTGTAGGTATGCTCTCTCCATAGCACCCAACGCGTTTTCAGAACCTTCCCTCAGGGGTATGAAAAGAAACCCTGGGATTGGGACTTTAAAAGCACTTGTAAAAATCTCAAAGATTAGTACAATAATATAAACGTTATTATAGAAATGTAGCCCTGCCCCCAGGGGGGCTGCTAGTGATGTTCATATCCTCCTTACTATTGCCCTGAAGACCTTCCAACCCATTTGACACTGTAGGCTCAAACATGTTGAATGAAGAATACCACCAGGTTTCAACAAAAAATTAGCTTTACTATCTTTTAGGAAGAAGAATAAACAATATTGAATTCAAACATCAAACAATATTCAGGAAGCGAATAGAGGGAAGTTCCTGAGTCCTCAAACCCAAAATAGCATAGGACTCAGCACTTAGGATCCGATCTTATTAGAAAGCAGATAACCATATGAAATGAGCAACAATATATGAAGGCTAGGATATTAATTATTTATCAATAAATCAATCCTCCTTTAATTTGTGAGAGTGACCTTTGAATATAATCAACTGTACTCTAAAAGAACAATGCAATGGACCTAAGTTGTATTATTAACACTATCAGAGTGCACGCTGTCACCTATAGGGGGACCCCTTTACTTGGAATGTCACAAGTCTCCTGGTCGAGCAAGGCCTTGCTGGTCTCCAAGATCCTTAGTCCCCCAAAAGAGATTATTTGTAATCCACAGTAAAGGCAAAACTATTTGTAATCCAAGGTAAAGGCAGAAGTTAATTGTAATCCAATAGTAAGAAGTATCAGCCTCTAAACTCAGTCAAGTTATGATGTAGTTTGAATAGATTGAGAATTTGGAATGAGGCCTACACTATTTGCCACCCACTATTTAGCACTGCAGTGTCCGGTGGCAACCATAGATGTCAATATAGTTTACTATTCAGACTAAACTGGGTCACAGGCCTTTCCTGAATCAATCTGATCAACCACTGAGGCTATTACAATTTGGATGTCTCTCACCCGATCCAATGGAAACACTTCCAGCGGTCCTCCGCACTAGGACTCGACACTCCGCAGAACACATTCAGACTCTCCCTGGCATCCTCAGCCTCAGTCCGCCGTCACACCCTGTGACACATGCTTCTTTCTCCCGAGTCTCTCCGTTAGGCCTCCGGCCTACTCTCCTCTGCTCACCGCAGCAGCTCTTCCCCGTTCCTCACCACTCGCTGTCCTCGAGGCAAGAGAGCGAACCAGCCGCCCCCAATTTATCGACACTCCCATCCGTCCTTGCGAGTCCCAGTGCTCCCTGGAAAAATGGTCCAATCAGTCACGTCCTCCACAGCATCCACTTCCTTCCTTCCTTGAAGACTATATCTCCCACAATCCATTGGGCCAACTTTCCAGAATCCTCAGTCTTAACCGGTTGCCGACCGCCGCACGACTATATACTGCGGCGGTCAGCCCCGGCCAGGCAGAGTGACGTATCGGTACGTCACTCGCCTGTCACTGACTTGCGAGCCTATCGCGGGCGGGCGCGCGCCCGCCGAGGCGCGCGCCCGCCGCGGCTCGTTCACAGGCAAGTCAGTGCGTGTGACCGGCGGACTCGATGTCCGCCGGCCACACTACGATCGCTCCTGTGAAGGGAGAAAGACAGAGCAGCTTGTGTAAACAAGCTGCCTGTCAGTTCTCCCTGTGTAAAAGTGAAGATCTGACCGTTCTACTATGTAGAACGGTTGATCTTTGCTTTTACACCAATAGCCATGTCCCTACACAGTAGAAAGCACGCCCCTAGGACACACTTAACCCCTCCCTGTCCAATAAAGTTAACCCCTTCCCTGCCAGTGTCATTTTTGCAGTAACAGTGCATATGTATAGCACTGATTACTGCAGTAATGTCACTGGTAACCCCAAAAGTGTCAAAAATGTCAGTCAAGGGTCCGATCTGTCCGCCGCAATGTCGCAGTACCGAAAAAAAATCGCAGATCGCCGCCATTATGCGTTAAAAAAAAAACACCAAAAATGACAAAAATCTTTCTCTTTGTTAGTAAACGCGATAACTTTTGCGCAAACCAATCAAAATACGCTTTTTGCGATTTTTTTTACCAAACATAGGTAGCATAAAACAAATTGGCCGAAAAATGTTAAAAAATTTTGATTTTTACTTTTTTTTTTGGGGAATTTCATATAAAAAAATGTGAAAAATATTGTTATTTTTGCAAAATTTACGCTCTTTTTTTGTTTATAGCGCGTGATCAAAAAATCGCACAGGTGATCAAATACCACCAAAAGAAAGCTCTGTTTGTGGGAAAAAAAGGACGTCAAATTCGTTTAGGTACAGCGTCGCACGACCGCGCAATTGTCCGTTAAAGTCACGCAGTAAAAAATCGCAAAAAAACCCCTGGTCCTTTAGCAGCCAAATCCTCCGGGGCTTAAGTGGTTAAAGATATAGAGCAACATCTAACAGGCTGAGTTGAACCTACAGAAATCATAACAAAATCTTAGGACATTAAAAGTTTCAAGCAGTGTATTCCAAAAATGCACAGAATGCAGATGATAGTCAAGCTAGAGCACAGTTGATACCCAATGCATTTCAAAGCCATAGCAATTCTTCTTTAGGGTTAGGTGTGATGGCTGTGACTATTCCTTTATGGTTATTAGTACACATATTTGTTACAGTATTTCAAACATTTGTTCATATATACAAACATACATGTATACAATCATCACATCAAATAGAGGAAAGCACTTACATGCACTGCGTCACTGTGTAATAAACACTGTTTGCGAATTTAAAAACAAGCAATCCAGCAATCATCTGCCTGATGGATCATAATGGTCAGATGTAAAAAAAATGATGTTAAAACAGCAAATTTGTCAAAGGAGAAAGCTCCAAGATATGGACCTCATGGACGACTGAAGTCCAAAGGGTAAGGAGCCCTAGCATAAGAAGAATCCACAAAATAATGAGCTATATTTAACAATTCAGGTGTTGACTTAATTTAATAATCCTCTAACAAGAAATTAGGGCAGATTATTATAGACCTGGGCTAGTTATTAGCCATCAGGGTACGAATAGGTTGTTTAATAACAAGGGATTAATATAGGACTATAGTTAGATTTGATCAGCTGTAATATATAAGCTGATTAGTCAATGCATTCCTGATAAAGGAGCCCAAAGTCTGCAGAAACGTAGACAAATGAAAGATAAATCTAAGCAGATTTTTTATGGAGGATCAAAGAAGTTCAATAATACCTGCATGCTAACAAAAGGGGGGGGGGGGGAAGAGAGAAAACACAGGAAAGAATAATCCTATTGAGAGAAAAAAGTGCAATTCATACCTTGACTTTAAGGAGACGCTAGTATATCGGCAACCGGAGCTCACAGCAGGCAGAACCCAAATGTATGCCGCTGAGCCGGTTTAAATATTACCTCAAATCGAGCCTAAGATGAATCAGCTGGAGGTTGCAGACAATTCTGCTGACACTCCTGTCAACTGGGCTCCTAAGATGGGCTTCCTGGAGAGTAAGAGCTCAGCGTCACCCCTTAGCACACACATGCGCCATCCAGAGATGACGCAGTGGAGCGACGACCAGCTCTCGCGCTCCACCGACACGGAAGTACCTCCCCGCCATGCGTTGCACCCCTACAGGGAGGTAATGAGCATGCGCCGGGTGTCTTAATCAGATCCCGAGAGGGGAGAAACAATGCTCAAAGTAGGGCATACGGAACGGTGCCCTTACCGTGTTGGGTCGTCCAGGAGGGACCAAGCAAGGAGCCCAAGACAAAGATAAAGATCGCTGAAAAATAAAACATTTTGAAAAAATAATGCTCAGAAAGAGGAATTAATAGATAGAAAAAATTGGTAATGCATCATTATAAAACCATAGTAGTTACGAATACACAATCAATGCATTAAATTGAGCAAATATATGAGCAAATGTTCAATATAATCCATCACAACAGAAGATGTAGACTGCTTGTGAACAGGGACATTGATCAAAACCTTGAATAGGTTGTCTATTACAACATATGAAACATATATATGTAAAAGTAATTTATAACAGAGAAACATACATTAACCATACATTGTTATCATAACATCCATAGATCCCAGCATAGATATGGAGTGGAAATACTCAATATTTAGTAATTGACTAAGCCAAGGAAGATGGCTTATTTTTCCATGCCCCATGAAACAAAGCCTTCAAGAAACGGACGGAAAGATACCATTGCGTTAAGGCCAGGGGGCTCTGTGGCTCTACAAGTATATATCCACTTAAGTTCCATCTGCAGAAGAGTTTTATGAAAATCACCCCCTCTAGGACTGGGGTGAATGTGATCCAAAATCAGAAATTTCACATTAGGGAATTTTCCCCCATGGACAATGGTAGTATGGCGGCCCAAAGGGAATTTGGGGTTACAAGTTTTCATACTAGAGATGTGACGATATGCTCTCTTCCAAAGTTCAAGTTTGGTTTTTCCTATATAAAACATCCACAGTCACACAAAAGTAGATAAATAACCCCGGAGGTACGACAGTTCGCAAAGTGTTTTGCCACAAATTTTCTACCATTGGAGAGTACTGGGTGTTTTTTAACGTACATATATCTGCAGTAGTTGCAGCTGCTGCACATATATGTACCTTTATATTTGCAAGGGTCATCACAATTGTCACCTTTGTACTTGCTTTGTACCAATTTGTCCATGAGGGCTGGTTTCTATATGTGAATGAGGGAGTCTTAGGGACATGACATCCCAAGACAGGGTCCATTACCAAAAGATCCCTGTATCTGTTTACAATCTTTTTAATGGTTGAGTGCTGTTCTGAGAATCTTGTGATGATTCTCAACAAATTATCCTCAAAAGTGTCTGCATCGGTGCAATTCCGTTTAATGCGCAAATACTGGCTAAAAGGTATAGATTGGATCAAGGATTGCGGGTGGAAACTGGACGCATACAGGATAGTGTTGCCTGCCGTGGGCTTTCTGAACAGGCTACTGTGGAGGGTATTACTGACACCTCTGTATATCTCTGCATCAAGAAATGATACATGGTTGATGTTAGCATTCATGGTGAATGAGAGGTTAAAGTCATTTTTGTTCATTCTTTCCAGACATTTATGAAGAAGGTCAATAGGGCCTTCCCATAGGGCAAAAATGTTGTCAAGGTAACGGTACCACATTAAAATGTGGTCCGTATACATTGATATTGATTCCTCTGAGAGGAAAAAACATTCCCACTCCCCCAGGTACAGGTTGGTGTTGTATGGGGCACAGCAAGTGCCCATCGCTACTCCCTTTACCTGGAGGTAGTGGGAACTGTCGAAATTGAACACATTGTGCGACAACACAAATTCCAGAAGAGGCAACACAAATTCACTATAGGTTCTATCATGTACAGATTGTTGTAATAGTACATGTTTTACAGCAACAATCCCCCGATCATGGGGGATTGAGCTGTATAAGGCCTCCACGTCAATTGTGACTAGAAAAGATTCAGCAGGAATGGTCATATCTTCAATTATTTGTAAGAAGTGACTAGTGTCACGGATATAGGAGGGTAGACGTAATATATGGGGTCTTAGATGTTCATCTATAAGCTTACTGGCATTCTCTGTGATGGATCCACAACCAGATACAATCGGTCTCCCAGGTGGATTGGAAGCATTTTTGTGTATTTTGGGGAGTGAATAAAATGTTGAGTTAACAAGGAATGTCATCCTGATGTATTCCCATGTATGTTTCAGGATTGTGCCATTTAGATATGCCGAGTCAATGAGTTCATAGAATTCCTTTTGGTATTTTAGTACTATATCAGATGTAATGCGTCGATACCAATATTGGTTGTTGAGGATTTTAAGGCATATCTCCACATACATGGTATTATCCATCAGGACGACATTCACGCCCTTATCTGCTGGTTTAATCACAATAGAATCGTTTTTAGCTAAATTCCTGATGGCTTGTTTATGTTTAGCGGTAATGTTGGGAGTTGTTGGTGATTGAATTTTGAGATTTTCCAATTCCTTGGTTACTAGTTTAGCAAAAGTTGTAATATTGGGATTTAGACTTTTTTGGGATATTTATCTGATTTTTTCTTTAGTTGGGACACCTTGACATTTGAGGGAATTTTAGCCTTGTCAATTTCTGTGAGGAAGTGAGGTGGATCAATCCAATCGATCAAATCCTCGTTTTCCTCAAAAAGTCAAATAAGCATGTCCAATGCAGGGTCTTTCTCTAAACAGTGTTTCTCAGTTTCAGCATCTTTATGGAACATCACCTTAAAATTGAGTTTGCGGGCGAATAGGTGTAGGTCCTTGAGAAACTCAAATTTATCAAGTCTCTCACTGGGACAAAAACTCATTCCCTCAGGGGTATAAGCAAGGAGATACAGTACATATGTTCAATCGCTTCTATTAATGAGAGAGTAACATTATAAGATAAAACATCACTGTAGATCACATATTTTCAAGCGCTTGCATGTTCATAACCACATGGTGGTAACTACCAATCGAAGGTGAAAGTGGATTCTAACAGCGTGATAAAATGCAGAGGGTAAGGTGTTATCCCCACCTAGGCAGAATAGGATGACAGAGGGTCTGGCGTTCTGACCGCTAATATTTCCACAAAGGTCCCACCAAACAAGGGGAGGCTGCTGGAATGTGGGTAAATGCTAATCAGAGGCAATTAAAAAAGTAAGTGGATAAAAAAAGCATATCCTTATGCCTGAAGAGCACTGTGTGTATTAACCTAAATCCCACCCTCCAACAATATCATTGTGTCCAAATTCAACAAAAACGGTAATTACCTCATTCAAAATAATGGTGGAGGGAAAGAAAGGATGCAAAGAGACTGGAGAATTATGAGTATCAGGAACACTTCACACTAGTCTGCTCCTACTGTAGTCCAATCTCATATTGGTCTGTAGGATATCTTCAAGGAAAAGTCCTAAGTATAAAGTATAAAGACTTTGTATGAGTTGCAGGGCCTTCCTACACCCGCAAAGCTCTGCAGTAAATAGCTGTGGCTTACCTTAATGTCTGAGTGTCCTCTTGCCCATCATACCCGCAGGTATTGCATGACTGATGCAGATAAACCTGGGGGTTAAATATGGAGCCGAACGCTCCTGCGGTGCGAAACACAGGCGCAGAAACACAGCCAATGGGACCAGCAGGCTGTGGAGCGCACTGCTCTGCCCCATCCGAAGGTGGGGCTTTGCGATGCATTCCACCACCTCTGACGTACAACAGCAATGCCAAGCACCAAAGCTATCCATCCGCCCACTTAGAGGCTGGGTAAGACCCCGAATGGCGCCTCTTCAAAAGAGAGTGAGGCTTGTCCTAAAAGGCATGCAGCCACAGAGTGGAGCCTCCCTTTGTGCGAAAAAGGAAAAGGGGGGGAAGAAACAGAGGGGATGCTACCAAAACTCCGTCAGCAACATGCCCCTCAAGAAACCTGCCAGCCAACGAGGCAGGGACAACTTGGCCAAAAATCCTCTGAGTCAAGGAAAGGGAACTTGATATGAAATACAATAGTTACAGAACCAATGACAGATATGTGTAAAGTAAATTCCATCACCGTTCAATGTACTCTTTCAGAATATAGAAAGGAAAAGCATATGTTGTCAACAATTCAGCTATACGTTGAAGTCAAAAGTTTGTTACCCATGGCGACATCCCCCCCAATCACATGGGGCCACATTACCAAGCAGGAAGTGCCCCCCCCCCCAGTATAATACACAATTTAAAGGGGCTACACTGACAGGTGTAAATGTGTGTGCATATGGGCCACCCATAGATTTAGCCTAGTATTGCAGACAAGAGACGATTCCAAAAAGACATTTTACAAATCTTTCCAACCTCCTGATGAAAACCCCTACAAAAAAGGACGATAACTGAGCAGTTCATTCAAGCCAGGAGGGGAGGTGGCCTTCAAAGTCACGATCCAGCATGTTTCTCGCTGCAGTAGTGTCTTATACCAGTCACCCCCCCCCCCTTACGCTCGGATGAACGTGGTCTAGAGCCACAAATTTCCCCCTGGGAAGTTTTCCTTGGTAAGCATCCCTTACATGCCTCCCTAGACGGAGATCTGGGTCACTCATTTTCATACTTACTATTTGTCTGTATAATCATTTGTGGTATTCTAGTTTGGTCTTTCCTACATAAAAACATCCACAAGGACAAAATAGAGGGTACACTATCCCTATTGTCTTACAATTCAAAAGTGTCTGGGTCTAAATAACCTTCCATTTGGAAGTTTAATGTTAGTGTTCGTGCTCATATATTGACGATAGGAACAGCCCCCACATTTGTATGTCCCTGGGCGTTTACAAGGGTCCCTTCTAAATTCTCCCGTGAATTCACTTTGAACCAGATGATCTTTGAGAGACCTACTCCGTCAATAGGTAATAGATGGATAGTCAGGTATGAAAGGATTTAATGTAGGGTCAATCTGTAATAAATGCCAGTGCTTAGTCACAATTCTCTTAATTATTTTGTGTTGTTTAGTGTATTTTGTAATGATACACAGTGGATTGGCCTGAATAGTCCTTTGTTCAGAAGAATCTCTTACCAAACAGTAAACATTGTTTGGTTTGTCTCGTAGCTCATTTATAAGCTTTCTCTAGGCATGTTGGTGAGTATCCTTTTGTAGGAATCTATCCCTTATGTTAGCCACTTCTATCTGAAACATCTTCTTATCATAATAGTTATGGCGGATCCGTAAATACTGACTGAATGGCCTTTATTTAATAAGAGGTTCTGGGTGTGAACTACTAGCATTATTGTATTTCTGGCTGTTGTTTTCCAAAATTGAGTACTGGTTATTTTTTCATCAAGTTCTTTTATGATGGTCACATCCAGTGGCGGCTGGTGCTCAAAATTTTTGGGGGGCGCAAACAGAAAAATGTAATAGGTATTGCTTTGTGGCAAAAAACGCTGTAAAAAATTGCGTGACTTTGAGGTCGCAAAAGTGTGAAAGGAGCCTTCAGTAATAAAGGTATAGTGTGCCCCCTTTCAATGCAGAGAGACCAGCGTGCCCCCTTTCAATGCAGAGAGACCAGCATGCCCCCTTTCAATGCAGAGTGACCAGCGTGCTACATTTAAATGCAGAGAGACCAGCGTGCCCCCTTTCAATGCAGAGAGACCAGCCTGCCCCCTTTCAATGCAGAGAGACCAGCGTGCCCCCTTTCAATGCAGAGAGACCAGCATGACCCCTTTCAATGCACAGTGACCAGCGTGCCCCCTTTCAATGCACAGTGACCAGCGTGCCCCCTTTCAGTACTGGTTATTTTTTCATCAAGTTCTTTTATGATGGTCACATCCAGTGGCGGCTGGTGCTCAAAATTTTTGGGGGGCGCAAACAGAAAAATGTAATAGGTATTGCTTTGTGGCAAAAAACGCTGTAAAAAATTGCGTGACTTTGAGGTCGCAAAAGAGTGAAAGGAGCCTTCAGTAATAAAGGTATAGTGTGCCCCCTTTCAATGCAGAGAGACCAGCGTGCCCCCTTTCAATGCAGAGAGACCAGCATGCCCCCTTTCAATGCAGAGTGACCAGCGTGCTACATTTTAATGCAGAGAGACCAGCGTGCCCCCTTTCAATGCAAAGAGACCAGCCTGCCCCCTTTCAATGCAGAGAGACCAGCGTGCCCCCTTTCAATGCAGAGAGACCAGCATGACCCCTTTCAATGCACAGTGACCAGCGTGCCCCCTTTCAATGCACAGTGACCAGCGTGCCCCCTTTCAATGCACAGTGACCAGCATGCCGTCTTTCAATGCACAGTGACCAGCGTGCCCCCTTCAATGCAGAGACCAGTATACATGCCCCCTTCAATGCAGAGACCAGCGTACATGCCCCCTTCAATGCAGAGACCAGCGTACATGCCCCCTTCAATGCAGAGACCAGCATACATGCCCCCTTCAATGTAGTGACCAGCGTACATGCCCCCTTCAATGCAGTGACCAGCGTACATGCCCCTTCAATGCAGTGACCAGCATACATGCCCTCTTCAATGTAGTGACCAGCGTACATGCCCCCTTCAATGCAGAGACCAGTGTGCGTGCCCCCTTCAATCCAGTGCACTTACATGGATCATCAGCAGCAGCGGCGACGGCGCGGCTTCTCCTCAGTCCCCCGGCGCGTCTCTTCGGGTCCTCCCACTCCCGCATCCTCCTCGGCCAATGGCATGGGGTTTGCCTTGCGGCCAATCAGGAATCAGGTATTAGACCCGCTCCCTGATTGGCCAGGAGGAGGATCCGTGTGACAATAGCGAATTTTCATTCGCTATTGTCACACAATGGGTGGAGTCGGGGCACACTGCTCTGCGCCCCGGGTCCACCCTTTGCATCGCCCTATTAGAGCCTCTGGCTCTAATCAGGTGATGCAAAAAAAAAAAAGCCCCATTGAACTCCATGCGTCCGGCGCCCCTGCATGCAGATAAGGGGGCCGGACGCATGGATAGGGGGGGGGCAGCGCTCCTGCGCCCCCAACACACCGGCCGCCACATCTAGAAAAGCAATTTTGGCTGGGTTGATGACATAGTGAATTTTGGATTAAGAGTTTTATTGTTCATGGTTGAGATTCATTCATTAAGGGATTTCAACGACACACCCCAGACCATGAATATATTGTCTATGTAGCGATACCAAGTCTGCTGGTCCCATTGGCTGTGGTTCTGCACCTGTTCAGTGTTTCGCACCTCAGGACACATGCGCGGGCGTTCAGCACCATATTTAACCCCCAGGTTTGTCTGCATCAGTCATGCAATTTCTTGGGGTATGATGGGTGAGAGGGCACTCAGACATTGAGGTAAGCCTCAGCTATTTACTCTAGAGTTTTGCGGGTGTAGGGAGGCCCTGCAACTACAAAGTCTTCACACTTATCTATTTAGGACTTTTCCTTGATGATATCCTACAGACCAATATGAGATTGGACTACAGTAGGAGCAGACTAGTGTGAACTGTTCCTGATACACATAATTCTCCAGTCTCTTTGCATCCTTTCTTCCCCTTCACCATTATTTTGAATGAGGTACAGTAATTACTGTTTTTGTTGGATTTGGATACAAAGATATTGTTGGAGGGTGGGATTTAGGTTAATACACACAGTGCTCTTCAGGCATAAGGATGTGTTATTTTTATCCACTTACTTTTTCTATTGCCTTTGATTAGCATTTACTCGCATACCAGCAGCCTCCCCTTGTTTGGTGGGTTCTTTGTGGAAATATTAGGGATCAGGATGCCAGCCTCTCTGTCATCCTATTCTGCCCAGGTGGGGTCAACACCTTACCCTCTGCTCTTTATCACACGATAAGAATCTACTCTCACCTCCTATTGGTAGGTACCATGTGGTTATGAACATGCAAGCTCTTGAAAATATGTGATCTACAGTGATGTTTTTTCTTACAATGTTACTCTCTCATTAAAAGAAGTGATTGAACATATGTATCTTCTTGCTTTATACCACTGAGGAAAGCTTACTGACCTAAAACGCGTTGGGTGCTATGGAGAGAGCACACCTGCACTATGTTCAATGGCAATAGGATGTTTGTATTATGAACCATTTGTTTTTACAATATCTATTTGCACATATGTTCATGTCTTGCTTCATGTTGAGAACCTTTTATTGATCAATGTTTTAATATGTTGAAATACATTTATATAATTTTTATAATTTTTGGTGTCTTGCCTGCCTTTAAAAGTCCCAACCACAATGGGGGATTCTTGTGTGAATATTTGCATTTGTATGGCAATGACTTGCTCTCAATGGAAAAGATGAATGCAAGTCTTTAGATCCCAGCGGAGAGAATTATGATCACATTAGTTTATTCACATGCATTTACTTACCTAGTAAACCTTGCAGCGATTCCTTTATATATTAACAATTAAAAATCATATTACACAGGATAATCAAATAAAAGCTATGCAAATATTCTAAATGACCAGGCTGAAATCTTTATAGATGCTCATGCTGAGACATTTTCAGAAAGAAAGTATATCAGATTTTACTATTACATATTAGGAGATTCGTCAAATCAAATAAAGTCTAGGTTAGTAAATGCGAACAAATGGGATTGCCTGTGCAGAATTACATTTAGCAAGGAAAATTGAGATTATTGAATAAGTCACGCTAAATTCAATGTTAAAGTGTGATTTAAAAAATATGCTTTGTAAATATATTACCTATAGTCTTCTCTTCTGTTATTGATTTTCCACTCTATTGCACAATAGTATTTAGTAATGTTTCAGTATTTGAGAAAGACAACTGGCATCAACCTGATTATGTAATGCATGGTCACCACTGGCATCAGATTTGCTTTGGTTTGTTTGTCAATCAGAAGTAAAGAACGGCACACACTGTGACCACTTGTTGTCATTCAATCAATGGAGTAGCTGGTGGGTGAGTAGAATCCAAGAAACAAATAACAGAAAATAGACAGGTATTACACATCTATTGTAAAGGTGGACAACGGTGTAATAAGGCTTAAGCTGGATACTTAAGGTCTATTTGTTGTTTGTGGACACATGGTAACTTCAGCATGGAATATTTAGGTACAAATGTTTTTCCACCAAGAACTTTAAAAGAAGAAAAAGTGCAGACAGAAAATGTTTTTATTAGATCAAAAAAATGTAACTTACCACACGCAATAAAAATTGGAAACTGAAACCCTAAATCTTAACTACTACTAAAAGTTAACCCAGCCCCTAAAATATATATATATATATATATATATATATATATATACACACACACACACACACTCTCACCGGTCACTTTATTAGGTACACCTGTTCAATTGCTTGGTAACTCAAATTGCTAATAAGCCATTCACATGGCAGCAACATGCATTTAGGCATCTACACGTGGTGAAGACGACTTGCTGAAGTTCAAACCGAGCATCAGAATGGGGAAGAAAAAGGATATAAGTGACTTGGTATGGTTATGGTATGGTTGTCGGTGCCAGACGGACTGGTCTGAGTATTTCAAAAACTGCTGATCTACTCAGATTTTCACACACAGCCATCTCTGGGTTTACAGAGAACGGTCCAAAAATAGAAAATATCCAGTGAGCGGCAGTTGTGTGAATGAAAAGGCCATGTTGATGACAGAGGTCAGAGGAGAAAGGGCAGATTGGTTCAAGATGATAGAAAGGCAACAGTAACTCAACTAAACACTCGTTACAACCAAGATATGCAGAATACCATCTCCGAATGCACAACACATTGAACCTTGAATCCGATGTAAGTTTTTCACCTACACATGGTAAGGGTCTCCAGGATTTGTGTTTATTATAGAGAAAAACATTTTGTTTTCTCAGATCCTAAGGCCTTATTGACATGGTTATACATATCTGCACAACTGTGCAAAGGGCCATCTTTACCCATGCAGTATGCACAGGTGTCCTGCCTGCATCCTATCTATGCATCAGTTCTGCACAGAAGTACAGTTGGGGAAGTGCTTAGAGATCATTGCAGCCGCCCACCTGTCATTGGTTTGAATACAGCTGCACCAACCTACACCTGTGCATCCCACACAAGGCTGTACAGATCGGTTCATCTGTTTAAATGAAGCCTAATATTGACTTTGAGTGATATAAAGCATCCATACCCAGGTCCACATCTTATTTGTTAGTCAGACCTCATTAATTAGCTCAGCTCTCAGCTATACACAGACAGCATATGGGGCAGCTGCTCACCTGCACCTGTATGCCTATCACATTAGAATGAGCAACTGTGTCTGTGCAGCCGCTGAGTCCTAATAGACTTGAATGGGCTGCCTGCATGCAATGCCAGGAGTCTAGAGATGGCACAATTATGATATAAAGGCCTTAGCACCCATGTGACCGAGGCCTAAAGGTTTTTTTTTTTGTTTGCATTGCCATCTCTGCTTCTGTTTGCTTCATCAAGATTGGGGCAGCCTTACAAGGAAAAATATTAACTTTAAAAGTCAAAAGTCTTCTGAATATGTGAATAATAAAATGTGTGAAAAAAATGCACATACCTGCCAAAAACACAAGATACACGACATTCAGTCTATGACACCCAATCCTACAGTCCTTCTACAGACTACCTCTCCGATATGTTTGAAATTGTTACTGCACCCTGCCCTTTTCTCTAGCGGTAGGATTTCCCCCCCTCTATTTGCTGTTGCCTTCTGCTGTGTGACAACCTATGACCCCAGGTTTTCCGTCTTGCAGCTATTCCTATTGGTGGTATCCAGCCACCATCAGGAAATGCTAAAAAGAGGATTTTCCAGCACATCTTTAAAGTGCCACATTTTGAGCTTCTTCTGGGATAGTGGCGTTAGATTTCCCAACACCAGCTCATTCACACTTTTGGGATCTGTTTGCCTAATGCACTATTGTATCATAAATCAGAAATTTGGACATGCCTTGCCATGGGGGCACACCTGGTAAGGAACACTTCTCACGTTGAGGGCATGAGGACTAGTATGGTTCAGGAGAGGGGGGTGCATGCTTAGATAATGGTCTGTTATGAATTTTTGGTGGGAGGACCCAATGCCATTTTATTGTTTTTTGCATAGGGTCTGCCTTAAAAACCAACCCCCTATCTCACAGTCACTGCCTGCATAAGGGTCTGGTGTGGATGTTTTAACTAGGACCCCATGCAAAAAATAAATAAATAAATAAATAAAAAAAATGTGTGGGGTTAACCTAAAAATCCATACCAGATGCCTATCCAGACACGCAGCCTGGCTGGAAGGGAGGGGCAGCAACCCCTCCGCCTGAATGCCTGAACCACACAACACAGACCCCATAGAAAAAGACTTAAAAAAAAAGTCTCACAATGAGAATCCAGCATCAATCACATTATACACTTTTTTTTTTAGATTTATTATCAATCATGATGAGTGTTGTCTTGTTGACCCAATGACACAAACACAACAAATCTGTCCCCAGACAAATACTATTTGAACATGCAGTTGCACACTAGATAAAGTAACACGATTATGTCAACTCTGTCAGTGGCCAAAGAAATGGAATAATTTAATACTGATTTCACATGGTATGCAGCCACATTTAATAATGAACTGCATTAGAGTGGTAGTGAGAAGTGTACACTATGGAGGCTTTTGTAAACATGTTTGACATTTAAATAGGATGTGTGACAAAACAATGATAACTCTACACTAACTGGATGAATTTAAATAGTAAGAGAGTCTCAGTTTCACATTCTTATTACAATTTACATTCAAATGTACAGTATAAATGAATAATAACATAAGAGTGATAGATATTATTACAATCACACGTTTCATCAAAAGCTGGGGCTGGTACACACTATCTGTCAGAATTCACAATTATTATGACACCTTACACTCCTTGAAGTAAGAGAAGTTTGTTCATCTGATACATCAGAGCTAAGAGGAAACGTCACTTCTGTCCAATGTCATTATGAGATCTGATATTGATGAGGTAGCAGATCTTTTCATTCCTAATTTTCCAGCTTACTCTTTTTATTATTTTCCACAAGGACAAGTCTCTAAGTTACTTTAATGTGGAACCTGAGGCAAAGACCTTCTTCTTAGTCAAGCTATATATTCATTAACCACTTCCCGACACCCCCCGTCTTTTTACTGCAGCAGGGTTGCTCTCCTGCGCAAACCGACGTAGACCTACATCGGTCACGCACGGAAAGCTAGGGGGCGAAGCCGATGCACGGGTCAGGCGCCTACGATTGCCACCTGACACCCGCTATCGCTCCCCGCTGAGAGAGGACGGTCGACTGTTGTAAACACAGCTGACTGTTCTTCTCCCTGAAATGATCACAGAGCTCCTGTGATCCTTCTATATAGGATTACATGTCTCTATGGTCATTTTAGAAGTCACACCCCCCCACAGTTAGAATCACTCCCCCCCGTACTCACATTTAACCCACTGATCACCCACAGGGTTAACCCCTTCCCTGCCAATGACATTATTACAGTAACAGTGCATATTTTTTAGCACTGATTACTGTAGTAATGTCACTGGTCCCCCAAAAGTGGCAAAAATGTCCGATCTGTCCTGCAAAAAATCGCAGATCGCCCCCATTACTAGTAAAAAAAAAAAAAAAAAAAAAGCAATAAAAATGACATAAATCTTTCCCGTAGTTAGTAGACACAATAACTTTTGTGCAAACCAATCAAAATATGCTTATTGTGATTTTTTTTTTTCTACAAAAAATATGTAGCAGAAAACATATTGGCCTAAAATGTTAAATGTTTTTTTTTTTTAGAATGTCATATAGCAGAATGTGAAAAATATTGTTTTTTTTTTTCAAAATTGTCGCACTTTTTTTGTTTATAGCGCAAAAAAAAAAAAAAAATCGCACAGGTGATCAAATACCACCAAAAGAAAGCTCTATTTGTGGGAAAAAAGGACATCAATTTTATTTGGGTACAACGTCGCACGTTAAAATAACGCAGTGCCGAATCGCAAAATAAGGCCTGCTCAGGAAGAGGGCAAATCCTTCCGGTCTTAAAGTGGTTAAAGATATTTAAACACACTTTTAACTACTGTACATGTATTTGTATAAAATATATATATGCAGACTGGAAAGACTAATATGTTTCAGGAACTGTAGTTGTTCACTAGTTATTGTAACATGATTCTACCATGGATGAAAGTAGATGATCAGGCAGACTTACAAATGGAGCACATGTAAAGGTGGAATTTACCTTTATTTATAGCTGCCAGATCTACACAGGTATGGCTTTAACACAATAATCTAAATTTACTGAACTACAGTAGAAGTTTCACATATTTCATTTTTAATATCATAATATTTTTGTATGCAGAACACTAAATTCACAAACGTAAATATTGATGTTGTAGCATTCTGTTGTTATGCAGGCTGGCTGGTAAGTGTGCTGGGGAATCTTTTGTTTGTGACATGTGTTGTTGCCCTTCCATGTACACTTTATTCCAGGTTCTGCTATCCCTCAATGGTGAGTGTTGGTGGGTAAAACAGAAGGAAATCAGTGAACATCTGTTTGTTCTTCCTTTCTTCTGTGAATGAACCTGGAAGTGACAAGCATTTTGTCACATCTGGGTTCATTCCCTGGCTGGCCAAGGAAGCAGTTAGCCAAGCATGATCTGTGCTTGAGCAGCTGCAGTGAAGTAGAGAGATGAGATTGGGGTCCAATTGACCCCTGATGACTTCTTAAAGAGGATCTGTCATCAGCAAACAGCAAAAGACTATCAGATAATGGACTGGTCAGCACCCTATGTTCTAGCAATAAAGATAAGTTTAAAAAGTAAAAAAAATAAAAACAAAGATACGCATACCCATTAAACAATTGCAAATCCTCCATTTCCACTGACAGGCACACATGAGCATAAACATGAGCGTTAGGTATGTATATGTATAAAAACGACAACTGAACTATACCTATTAGGTATCAGCATGCACACCGGAAAGGGAGAAATAATTTCAGGGTCTGCATTAATTACCATTGTAAACCGATGACTTATAAAGGCTTTAAGGCATTTCCTGTGGACAATTTCAGGTACCAAAGTTTGTTGCTCTTTCACTGACAAGCAGACTTTTCAAGCTTGACATGTTTGGTAGCTATTTACTCAACATAACAGAATCTTTTACCAAATATTAGGTAATATATAGTGTTTGTGTGTACAAAAAATTAGTTTTAGTGTATATTTTTTCTAAACATTTGGATTTTGCACCAATATCATGTTGCACAAAAAGTTTTAACTACCAACAAATATTCTCCAAAGTCTCTGCTGTCAACAAATATATAATGTTTCAGAAGTAACTAATATTCAGGACTAAAATGTGTATTTGAAAAATTCAAAGATTGCTCTAGCAGCGAAAGGGTTAAAGGTAGCAATGGGTAAATAAAGGTGAGATAAGTATATCCTGCTGGGGGGGGGGGGGGTGCATGCATGAAGCCGGCAGAGACAGACATGTCTCACTGAAACTCCTCGACTCTCGAGGTAACACGGCCAGATAATACACCCGGACGGCTCCTGAAATACCTTAAAAAGCACTGCCCGTCCTTTCTGCCACACTGGGAAATCGTCATGGTATACGGCGGACAAAACCAAAGATGGGAAAGGATATTCCTGTCAGGGCAGTTTCCAAGATGGCCCCACCTCCATCTTCTCCCTCAGGCATGTCCCGCGCTGCCAAGCAGACACAGCCACCACAGTTAGAATGCGGTGAGTCTGATTGAGATTTCACTGCTACTCCATTAATTATACAGGCAGACTCTTTACATCCTAATGTCATTAAGCAATTTGAGAAAATGCTGCAAAAGGCTTTAAAACAGACATCTGACCATATAACTGAAAGCCTGACCAGGGAGATTCGTGAGATGGGCCAGCGCACTACTGACTTGGAAAACAAAATGGATGACTTATAAAATAAACACACAGTCTTGTGCTACTGAATTAGAGAACCAAAAAAAATAAAATATTATTTTACAAAATCGTCTGGAGGACTTTGAAAACAGAGCGTGCCGCTCTAATCTCCGCATTCGTGGAATTCCTGAGACAATTATTGACCTCCATTCTACTATGATTGCTCTATTTCAAGAGCTGTAACCATCAATCCCTGTTGAATACTTGGAGGTTGACAGGATTCACATAGCTCTAACAACACTTAAGCCTGAAGGACCACCTCATGATATAATCGCAAAATTCCATTTCTTCCGTACCAAAGAGCAACTATTGGCTGCTGCACGGGATAGAGAATCTCTTACTTTTCAAGGACACTCTTACCAAATTTTGCTGACCTTTCCCCAATCACAGTCACCAAAAGGTGTGCACTTAAACCTCTCCTTCAAATTCTCCAGTGACACCAAGTACTCTATCAATGGGGTTTTCCGTTACTTATCAGAACACTAAATACACTTGCCGTTCTTCAGATGAATTGCAAAATACTTTACAGGATCTACATCTGATGGAGAGATTGGTGGCTCCTGATGCTCCTTGCTGATATTCTGCATCCTATTCCTCATGAGAATCTTCCAATAATAAGGGCAACAGTGGTTGAAAAATTCCTTCTAAACAAAGTTGTTTCCTCTCTCCTACTACTGATCCTGCAGATGCTATGGACTGATGGCCTTTCTTTTCCACAATGAATCCTCTCTCAACTGTGTGTTCAGACTTCTCTTTTTTGAACACCTAGTAATTGGTAATATTACCATTCCCCCCCCCCCTTTTTTTTAAATATATTTCATGGTTACTCGTTTATATTCCGCTAAACTGGTTAAGTGTTTAACATAGACATTAGTTTAACATAAATAGAAACGTTGATTGCTATTTAAAACCAGGGCTTTTTTTTCTTCGGAAAAAAGGTGCAGGAACTCTCCCCGCCCAAATCCCTGCCCCCAACCACACCCAAACCCACCCTCAACCACGCCCAAACCCCACCCCCCATGACACACCTTCCCTAGAGGAGAACAGTACAGCGGTGCCAAATAAGTGGAGGCTTAGAACTGGGTGTCACACAAGGCACATGGTTCAGGAATGTGTAACACACAAAGTACAGGACTTCATAACACACAGGGCTCAGAAGTATTTATTATGCAGTTGTGGGAAGTGCATATCACACAAAGTGAGAAAAAAAAAATCAGCAAACAGGATAGTACTTACATTGATTGCGAAGCGTCCCTTGTTCTCAGAAACATGGAGCATATAGCCCTGTGTACAGAGTGCAGTGGAGGGGTCAGGAATATGTAACATAAAGCCCAGCACACAGATAGCAGTGGTAAAGAGTATGTAATATGCAGTCCAGCATACAGAGTGCAGGACTCAGGAGTATGTAATCAAAAGCCATTGTTCAGAGTACAGCATTAAGGAGTACCATCCAGAGGCCTTTAATATGTAACATACAGCACAGCATACAGAGTATAGCGGTTCTGAATATGTAATGTAGTGTTACAAAATTCTCACCACTGGACCCTGCAGGCTGTGCCATACATTACATACTCTTGGTTACTAACTCTGTATGCTTTACTGTCCCCCAGCAAATTTTCCTGGTCTCCCCCCTCAAGCACCCCCCCAATAGCAACCATCAAATCCTCACTTCCGCTTAACTCTTTAGTTACCTCTGTCCCCCCCCATCCACACCTAGCCTCTGCAACAGTCATCCAGAGCTCACCTCTTCTTTCCCCTGTTCACAGCTCCACTCTGCACCCCTATCCACAATTCACCTTTGCTCCCCATCATCATCTCAACTCTGCACCCCTCTAACTACAGCTTACACCCCTGTCCACAACTCTCCTCTGCACCCTCATCCATATTATCTCTGCCCTCCTTCTGCATCCCCCCCATCTAAAGTTAACCCCAATCCACAGCTCTCACCTTTGCCACCCCCATGTTTCACCCCCAGCTTCCCCACCCTCCACAGCTCTCATTTCGCACAACCTGACTTCTGCCCTTTGCAGTTCTTACCTCTGCACAAAGCTTCCCCCCCTCCCCAGTTCTTCTTTGCACAAATTTCCACCCCGAGCTGTCCTCTCTGCTAAAATCCCCTCTCTGAAACCCCCCCCCCCCACTTTCCCAGCTCTCCGCTCCACACAAAACCTCCCCCTCTCCCAGGTCTCCGCTCTGCACAAATTCTCCCACTTTCCCAGCCCTCTTCACCACACAAATCCTCCCACTTTCCCAGCTTCCTTCTCTGCCTAAATCCCCCTCACTCTCCCTGCCCTCCACTCCGCCTAAATCCCCCTCCTTCTCCCTGCCCTCCTCTCTGCACAAATCCCCCCCACTTTTCCAGCCCTCTTCTCCACACAAATCCCCCCACTTTCCCAGCTCTCCTCTCCACCTAAATCCCCCTTACTCTCCCAGCTCTCCGCTCTGCACAAATCCCTCCACTTTCTAAGCCTTCCTCTCCACACAAACCTCCCCACCTTCCCAGTCCTCCTCTCTGCACAAATCCCCCCACCTTCCCAGTCCTCCTCTCTGCACAAATCTCCCCCACCTTCCCAGTCCTCCTCTCTGCACAAGTCCCCCCACCTTCCCAGTCCTCCTCTCTGCACAAACCCCCCTCCCACTTCCCAGTCCTCCTCTCTGAACAAATCCCACCCCACCTTCCCAGTCCTCCTCTCTGCTAACATCCTTGATCCCTAAAGCTCATGATCATACATGGTGTATTAATGATACTATTTTATCCCATCCAACTCACTTGGTTGATTTAGAAATAGCTCTGAAAGACTACTTAACTAATAACTCAACCACTTATGTTTCCCCATTGACACTTTGGGAGGCTCACAAAACGGTGCTTCGAGGAGCTTGTAGCCGCCAAGCCCATTATCTTAAAAAAGAAAGACGTCATTTACAACAAAAACTGGAGGATAAATTCAATTCTTCTCATGCATTTTTCCAATCAAACCCTACCCCTGCAACTAGATTACAACTTGATAAAGCACAGCTTGATCTTGTTCTATCTGACTCTGATGATAAATCTTAAGTAAATCTAAACACAAGTTCTGTCTTAAAGCTAATAAACCTGATACACTTTTAGCCCGTACCCTTAAAAATCTAAATCGCCCTCCTAAAACGATTAGATTGAAATTATCCCAAGACACATATTTTAGTAACCGTGTAAAGATTCTCCATACTTTCCAGAAAAACCTTGCCTCCCTATATAAAATTGAAGGCCCTTTAGACCAGACTGCGGCAGATTCCTTCTTTTCCCAAATAACACTACCAGCTATACCTTCGACTTATTGGGACAATCTCTAAAACCCCATTACCACTAATGAAATCTTATTGGCTATTAAAGCTCTCAAGCTGAATAAATGTCCAGGTCCTAATAGTTTTTTGGCCACATACTACATGAAATTTGCACATATTTTGGCACCGTTATTGACTGACGCATATAACTCTCTTATTGATTGACATTCTTTTCGGGCCTGAGACTTTGACAGCAATAATTTCAATAATTTCTAAACCTCATTCTGATGACTCATCTTGGTCCAACTATAGACCTATTTCATTGCTCAATCTTGACATCAAGCTCTTACTGAAAGTTTTAGCAACCCCACTAAATACAGTAATAGCATCTTTAATCTATAGAGATCAAGTTGGTTTTATACCATTACACCAAGCCGGAGATAACATACCTAGGGCCACTATATTGCTACATGCTGCTAAATCATAAAAAATTCCCCTCTGCTTTCTGTCCCTAGATATCAAAAAAGCCTTTTATATGGTATTATGGCCTTATCTACATTATGTTCTGCAGCGTTGGGGATTTCGTCCCCACTTCCTTGGCTGGATCTCATCATTATACATTTAGCCTGAGAGCCTATGTCAAATATGCAGGATATAAATCTAATCCCTTTGAAATATGCAGAGGCACACGTCAGGGATGTCCTCTATCCCCACTTTTATTTGCTTTACTTATAGAACCCCTTGCCCAATCAAGTCGTTCTGATCCTTCAATTAAGGGTCTTGAACTTGCTGGTCATTAACATAAACTTTGTTTATTCGCTGATGATATCCTAATTATTATGTCTTCCCTGCATATTTCAGCTCCTATTCTCATTCAAAAACTGAAATGTTTTGCCCATTTTTCAGGTCTTACCATCAACCCTCATAAATTTAGGACATTGAACATTGAACATATCCCTATCCTCTTCTGATTTACGACAAGCACAGGCATCCCTCCCTTTTTCATAGTCATCTCATCTGCCTTACCTAGGTGTTACACTTACAACTAACCTCTCTGATCTTTATGCTGTTCATTTTTCACCGGAATTATGCCAAATTAATAACCTATTGTCCCAATGGTCTTCTCTTAACTTATCTTGGATGGGTAAAATTATTGTTATTAAGATGGGGATTTTACCTAAAATCTCTTCCGAGTCCTACCCATTCCAGTCCCAGCATATTTTTTAAGGATAACACAGCGCAAAGCAACCACTTTTGTCTATGGCTCTTCAAAACCCCGACTGCCGAAACACACCCTATACCTTCCTAGGAATAGATGTGGCCTCGGATTTCCCAATTTTACTACCTATTACCATGCGGCCCAATTAGCTCAACTACCCAAATATCGTGAAACCTCTGAAGTCCCACTTTGGGTAATGTTAGAATCCATTGTCTCTGGCTAACCTTTTATGGTTGCACCCATCAGATTGCAAAAAACTCACTAACCCCATCCCCAAGCATTTTCTTGCTCTTTGGGACGAATTCAAATTAACAAATGGCTTACAATCCCCATATTTCCCAATTAAATAATTTCTTAAAAACCCTTTTTTTATCCTGCCTGGATCTCCTCCAAATCCTTTCAAGCATGGTCTGCTTCTAATCAAATTAGATTCTGCGAATTGACGTCTCCCACCTCAATCAAATAATTCCCCACTTTATGCGCAAATCAATGACTTTCGAAATCAGAACTCTTTCGATACCTTCAAATAAAAATGTCATACCATATATTCATGATGGAGTTAGACTTGATAATCTATCCCGTTTTGAGTAAATGTGATCCCACACAAAAGGACTGGTTTCGACTCTCTATGCCCAACTTATTGCCAATCCTGATGCTGAACCCCCCCACCTATGTAGCTAAATGGGAGTCTGACTTCAGGCTTAAGTTAGAAACAACTGATTGGAATGAGATATGGGATGCAACAAAATCATCCTTGCAGAATACAGTTGCATTAGAAACAAATTATAAAGTACTCACACAAGGGTATTTGGTCCCTGCCAGGATGGCAAAATTTACCTCCAGTTACCCTGCATCTTGCTTCCAAGGTTGTACTGCCCTTGGGTCACATTCACATATTTGGTGGGATTGCCCGGTAGTTAAAAAATTTTGGAAGGATATATTCCATATGCTTTCTACATTGTTTGAAGAGCCCATCCCTCCTGTACCCTCCGTAGCACTTCTAAATTTAAGACCAGCTAACCTCACCCGATCCCACTTTAAACTCGTTCTGCAAGTCACTACGGCTGTAAAACAGACCATCGCCAGGGCCTGGAAATTCCCAACGCTAATAATAAATAAATAATAATAAAGCTAAACATAGAGTTAACCAAGCTATGATTCATGCCAAAACAGAAGCCATCACTTGTGACAAAATTTGCAACTTTCAGAAAATTTGGCGCCATTGGGTCACACACTATTTACCCTCCAACTTTGATGAATCCTTATTGATGCCTTGGTGACGTATTTTTACATTTGAGCTTCTTCTATGTATATTAAACGCTTGAGGTCGCACATTAACCCAGGGATTATCTTTAACCTTATCCTTATCCTTTTTTTATTTCTCTTATTCCTATTTCATTTTCCTATTCTTACTTTTCCTGCTCCTTTTTTTCCCTTCTTTTACTCTTCCCATGTGGTTCAGGTAGCAACATTTATACCTATGCTTTCTATACTTGTTACATTATATTGTTGTGCTTTAATAAGCTTCACATCTTAGTCGGCTATGATATTCTGGATTTGGATCCTTTCGAGATATTTTCAAGGATGAATTTTCTTATTTGCTATATCTATTTTTGAACTACATGGTATTCATTATATTACATTGTATATGTAATTATCTTTATACCCTTTTTTATGACGTTACTTTCTTATTATTGCATCTAAACCTCCTTGTATAACATGTTAAAACTCAATAAAATACATTTGACAACTATATCCCACTGGGAATGGGGGAATTAAAGCAAACCTGTTACATTGCACTAAATTAGCAAAGCAAAGGTATGTTTTAACGTTTGAGTTTCACTTTTTTCTGAGCGGTAACTATTCCTCAGTGTGCTGCAGCATTTCAATAGTAAGGAAAGCTTAGTAAGACAGATTTGGACAATACTGGTACTTGTGATAATAGATATAAGGGAACAGTTCCTACTATTAAAAACCTCATTTATTGAGTACCGGTCAAAGCTAAGTGAAGGTGTAGAAGGTAAAATGACCTATTTCTGACTGTAGAAGCAATCTTGTTAAAATGCTGCTGTAAATCAGTCACATGGTTAGACATGTACTTCACAACAGCACATTTAAAAAAAAAAAATGTAACTGACACACAGAAATGCATTTTCCAACAGTTTAGGAAAGAAATAATAGAAAATTAAACCATGTAATAAATAGTGGATGTAGCTTGGTGGTACAGAGTCATTTCTGTTAGCTGGTCATCAACATAACTCAAGAAAAAAAACAAAAAATACAAACAAAAGAAAAGGAAAATGAAATTAAAGATTTAACACACAGAATGTATTGTGACGGTATCACTGTATCTCACCGCCTTGTAATTCCTTAATCCCCAATAGTTGAAGAATCCCCAAATAAGAAATCGCTGGTATCGCTGAATAATTCCACACATGAGCCAAAGCTGAATGCTTGAACACACGACTTTACTGGAAGCAACCACAGGCATTCAAAAACTACTAATTTCTGTTATGCCCTGCTCCCATGCAAGGGAGACACCCACAACAAATACACATTCCAATAACACAAAGGTTACAATCCACATAAACTCCTGTCATGTACCTGGGTGTCCTTGAACCGGAAGGTGCCACAGAGAAGCTCTGGAGTTTTGGCAGTGATTTTTCAAGCCTGATGCTTGCCTTGGACTCACTAAACCCACCTGCTGTCAGCTGCGAACAATGTGCAATTTAACCAGCTGTGAACAATGTACAATTTAGCCAGCCTTTAAATAGCAGCACTTCCTGTTACTGAGTGCCCGTTTGTTTTGGAATATCTTCCTGGGTGTGCTGCTTGCTCTTTGACTTTCGTGTATGAACTTTTGCCTTTTTTTCTGACCCCTCTTCAGCCTGCCGAATCTGTACTTCACCGCCAGCTTGTGTATGACTTCTGCCTGCCTGACCATTCTTTGGATTTTGTTTGGATACCGCTTTGCCCGAT
Source organism: Pelophylax lessonae (assembly GCF_965119305.1). Lineage (NCBI taxonomy): Eukaryota > Metazoa > Chordata > Amphibia > Anura > Ranidae > Pelophylax > Pelophylax lessonae. Next base: position 385,387,632 of record NC_138770.1, read on the forward strand.
CTGTTGCCGACCTGATCTCTCTGACTTCGTTTTCGCCTGAATCCTCAGCACTCAAGCTCCACTTCGGTTTTTAATGCTCCCTGCTGATACTACTGCTTGTGGAAGAGAATTCCAAATCCTTGCCGCTCTGACAGTAAAGAACCCTTTACGCAGTTTAAGGTTAAACTGCTTCTCTTGTAATTTTAGTGAATGGCCAAGTGTCTTTTTAAATTCCCTTTCGCTGAAAAGTTTGTTCCCTATGCTAGGGTCGCCAGTACAGTATTTGTACATTGATATCATATCTCCTCTCATGCGTCTCTTCACAGAGAGAATAAGTTTAATGCTTGAAGTCTTTCATCATAACTGATGTCCTCCATTCCCCAAATTATCTTTGTTGCCCTTCTCTGGACACTCTCCAGTTCCAGCACATCCTTCCTGAGAACCGGTGCCCTGAACTAGATGGCATACTCAAGATGCTGCCATACCAGAGTCTTGTAGAGTGGGAGAACAATTGTTTTATCTCTAGAGTGCCAGAGACTGGCTGAGAGAGATCTCAGCCAGTCAAATTTTACAACCTAATCTCTCATACTTGAAACTTCTGGTCTTCGTCAGAATCTTGGTATCAAACTTTTAACTGCATTTAATAAATGCGGCACTAGAGTATTCTTTTATTGGTGCACCGTTTTTTCTGTGCCATGGAACAAGCATCTCCAGGGTTCCACCTGTATCGGTTCTCCTGTAATCTGATTAATTGCTTTAATAATCCCATCTCAGTATGGCTGTATTTTTGTGCATTCCCGCTGCAGGTGCGCAAGGGTCTCTGAAGTGTCACACCCCCTGCAACATGTCTTCTCCGATTCTCCGCACTCTGCAGGGTTATATACCACCTAGCCAAAAGCTTTTAGCACATCTCTATTGTCTTAGCATCTATTGATGAGAAGCAAGCTAATCTCAAGACCTTCCTCCTACATTCCTCGTCCTGAATGCCTCCTAATTCCATCTCCCATTTTCCTAAATATCCTAAATATGGCGGGTATTCAGGTTCTGCTTTATTTACCAGTATTTTATATACTCCAGATGTACTTTGCTCTTTCCCTGGTTTAAAGTAAATTGTGTCTATTAATGAAATTAAAGATGCATTATATTCCCAGTGGTGCTGTCTACACAAACCAGTAGATGTGTACCCTTAGCTAAATCGCTGTGTCGTTGTGGAATTCTTACCATCTTGCCTAAATCAGCCATACTTTATGCCATTTCCATCTCTACCCAACTTTTATCTTCCTTATTGTGCATCCAATCCATTATTCATGCAATAACACTTGCCTTGTAGTACCTTTTAAATCTGGTGCCACTAGTTCCCATTTGAAATATGATATTAGTTTAGGCAGAACAATCATTTTTATTACGTTTATTCTACCTAGCCAAGAGAGGGGTCAAGAGATTCATCTGCCTACACGGCGACCCTATACACCCTTTTCCCCATTTCACCCCTCTGATAACTGCATTTTTTATGAATCAAAGCCAGCAGAGGTTCCAGAGCTAGTATAAACTGCATTGGGGAGAGGGGGCATCCCTGCCTAGTTTCATTAAATAATTCAAAGGGAGGAGATAGACTATTGTTTACTCTAATTTGTGCCATTGGATGATGGTAGAATGCAGATATCCATCTCATCATCCTGTTACCATTACCTAGGTGTGGGGCAATTGTAGGGAATAGGTCTGTCACATACTTAAAGAGATGTCCAGCTGTCTCCATCCCTAATTGTATATAGCGAAGAAAAAAGGGGAATGTGGGACTTTAGTTGAGTGCAGCTGGACATATATACCAAAATATTAGTATAAAAAGAGGGAGGAGGGAGTAGAAAAATAAATATAGATATATATAAAAATGTATGGATTGAGCATTACCTTAAGTAGTGTCACAACTCCAAACCATCCAATTCTAGAAAGGAGGTACAGGGCTGAGCCAGGAGGAGATGCCTGACCCGGGGCTGAGGCATGGACAACATCCAACAGAATGGGGGAGAGCAGCAGGGAAGTGAAAACCCGATGTGGAAATGTGAGGACAATGAATTGCCAAAAGGAATTTTTTCTCATCGAGGAGTAATAGTGTAGGTACTCCAGAATCAGTGAGATCTGAAATTATAGAATATATTAGACTTTAATTATAGTTTTTCTTGTCAAAGATAAAACTGATATTCATAGAGAGAAAAATATTTGCCAAATTCAGAGAGATCTCTGTTGTAAGATGAATAAAAATAGATAAATTGTGTTTGCACACCATCGGGAAAAATACCAAAGGTATGCATGTTTTGGAGGGTAGACCAGTATAAAAAGAGGAATAAAATATGCCAAAAGAGTGGTGAAACAGACTTATAATCTAACAGGGGAACAAAAGTCAGCAAGAAGAGAAATGTGAGGTGAAAAAATGAATGTGATACCAGTGTTAAAAAGATGAAGAGGAATATGGAGAGAAAATGAGGTGGGACCCATGGTGAATTACAAGACCACAGGAGAGCTCATAAAGTGTCCAAAAGAAAGAGTGAATCATTCTGAAAAAGGAAAAGATACATGCAGTGAATATGATAGTATGTGTTAACAAGTGATAGACCAAATTACCGTGGATAAAATCTGCAAAGAATCGCCAGAATCCAGTGTGAGGATAAGAGGTAGACCTGTGATATGTCTGCATGCCCCAAGGTAAGGATGTAATCCACGCCAACGCTATGTCGGTGTCGGATATATATGGGCGGAAATCAAACCTCCCACATCTGTTCAGAGGGCCGGATGCTGGTCGGAAAAAACCCGCCTCAGATGCTGATGGATAGCAGTAACCATAGCGATGTGATGTCAGGTAGACACCGCACAGCTGTGCATTGTGCCGATGGTAACAGCAAAACCACGCCCCCAGTCTGGATGTATAACAGAGGCAGACAGGAGGGAATGGTGGCTTAAACATACCATTGCAGCCCCGGAACAGGGAATCCGGGCTAGAACCATGACCTCTAAATCTGAATTGGAGTGTATGTTCAGTCAAAGGCTAAAGGGATGTTAAAGTTAAAGTTGCTAAAAAAAAAAAAGAAAAAATAGAAAAGGGGCATAATATAATAGAAAAAAATGGGTAATTGATTTTTGTAGGCTGTATACTGATTGGCATAAATATTGGTATATATAAAGAGCGTACGTGGCAGACCAAAAACAGGTGTCTTCCACCCAAAATTTAATGGGGCAATTGTAGGGAATAGGTCTGTCACATACTTAAAGAGATGTCCAGCTGTCTCCATACCTAATTGTATATAGCGAAGAAAAAAGGGGAATGTGGGACTTTAGTTGAGTGCAGCTGGACATATATCTTACAACAAGTACATGGCATGGGTATTCTGTAAGACCCCAGAAGTGGGGACCCAATAGGAATTGAACCTTGGACATGTGATTGATAATTATTAACATAGCAAATATGGGTTTCAATGAAAAGACATCCATATTACCTAGGTGTCTAAAGATTTCAAAGATGAAGCCCCAGTTTACCCTGTTGAATGCCTTTTTCAGCATCTACCGACAGGAATACGATCGGGACCTTTTTTGCTTCATGCATCAAAAAAAAGGACTTAAGGCAATTATCCCTCCCCTACCTTCCTGGCAAATCCTTCCTGGTCATTATAAATCCATCCTGGCGAAAATTATTTTAATTTTTCTGCTATTATTTTGGCAAAGATCTTTATATTGGTGTTTAACAGTGAAATTGGTCTATAACTCGTAGGAGTTGCTGGGTCCTTTTCCTCCTTGAAAATTTGTTTTATGTAAGCCAGCGATAACTCCTCCCGCAAGTTCTCCTCCTCTTGCAACCCATTCAAGTAGTTACACAATTGAGGGACCAGAAGTTTCTTGAATCTTTTATAGTACAAGAGGGCTCCGACGCATGATGACATTCACGCTGGTCCTGTGAGCTACCGTCCGACCTCAAGCTGCCGCCTGAAACCGGAAAGGAGCCGAGCTGAGTATGAGACTCCAGTAAGCTGGCAAGCTGTCTGTCCTGTCCCGCTGACAGTTCTTCCACCCCTCTAATGAGCAGGGCCGGCGCTACCTATAGGCAAGGTAGGCGGTGGCCTAGAGCGCACATCAGTGGGGGGCGGCGCCTGCCCTCCCGGCGCCCGCCCTCCCTCTCTGCCTTCCTCGCTCTCCTCTCTCTCCCCCTCTCTGCCTTCCGCACTTGTTGAGAAGGAGCAGCATACCTTGAATCCCAAGCCAGCGGAGTGGAGGTGGAGCTGGCTGTCAAATTGATGCTGTGATGTCGGGAAGGGCGGGGCCGATATGCGGGGCTCCACCCATTTGTCCCCTGTATACTGTAGTCTCTAGACAAACCAGCGGTGGGTGGTTGGTGGGCGGAGAAGAAGGTGGCCTGGAGCTGTCAAATGCACTCTCTGATGTCGGGAAGGGCGGGGCCAATATGCGGGGCTCCGCCCCTTTGTCCCCCAGTGGTTGGTGGGTAGAGAAGAAGGTGGAGGGGGCGGGTCCAACTACTGTACTGCCTATGCATCTATAGCTGTGTATAATTTGCCGGTGAAGGGGCGTGGTTTGTGAGTGAGCAGCATGCTGAAGAGAGAAGTCAGTGTATAGTCAGAGCAGCCACGTGACTTGTACCCGAGTGTGCCGACTACTATCTACTACAACTTCACTGTCTGTGGTAAGTACCATAGGGGAGCTCTCAGCATGGCCTTGCCTTGGGTTTAAAGATACTTAGCTGGCAGACTGCAATGCCCAGCATGCCCACTGTAGGGATCCTGAGAAACTGCAATGCTGAGCATTGCAGTTCCTCAGGATCACTGCAGAGGGCATGCTGGGCATTGCAGTCCCTCAGGATCACTGCAGAGGGCATGCTGGGCATTGCAGTCCCTCAGGATCACTGCAGAGGGCATGCTGGGCATTGCAGTCCCTCAGGATCACTGTCGTGGGCATGCTGAGCATTGCAGTTTCTCAGGATCCCTACAGTGGGCATGCTGGGCATTGCAGTTCTTCAGGATCACTACAGTGGGCACGTTGGGCAGCATGCCCTCTGCAGTGAGGCAGATGGACTGCAATACCCAGCATGCCCACGAAAGTAATCCTGAGGGACTGCAATGCCCAGCATGCCCTCTGCAGTGATCCTGAGGAACTGCAATGCTCAGCATGCCCTCTGCAGTGAGGCAGATGGACTGCAATGCCCAGCATGCCCACCGCAGTGATCCTGAGGAACTGCAATGCCCAGCATGCCCCCTGCAGTGATCCTGAGGAACTGCAATGCCCAGCATGCCCTCTGCAGTGAGGCAGATGGACTCCAATGCCCAGCATGCCATCTGCAGTGGTTCTGAGGGGCTCCACATCCATCATGCTGTTGGGATGACGGGCTACAACTCCCAGCATGCACTCTGCAGCCTACACTAATTGAGAATCCTCTCCACCTCGTCTCTCCCCCCTTTCCAACCTCCTTCCCCCCCCCCTCCTCTCCTTCCACCTCTCCTCTCCTCCCCCCCTTCCTTTCCATAAACCCCCTCCTCTCCTCCCCTCCTTCCTCTCCATACACCTCCACCCCCTTCTCCCCCCCTTCCTCTTTATACACCCCCTCCTCTCCACCCCCCCTCCATTCCTCCTACTCTCCATCCCCCTCTCCTCCCCCCCTCCTCAGTACCTAACGCACACCCCTTAACCCTGCATGCAGTACATAGCACACCCCTCAACCCTGCACTCAGTACCTAGCGCACCCCACAACCTTGCATTATCCAAAAAGCGCACCCCGCAACCCTGCACTCAGCACCTAGCACACCTCTCAACCCTACACGCAGTACCTAGTGCACCCCAAAACCCTGCACTCAAGACTTAGCGCAAACCCCTCAACCCTGCACTCAGTACCTAGCGCACCTCTCAACCCTGCACACAGTACCTAGCGCACCTCTCAACCCTGCACGTAGTACCTAGCGCACCTCTCAACACTGCAATCAGTACGAATAGCACCCTGCAACCCTGCACGCAGTACGTAGTGCATCCCTCAACCCTGCACGCAGTATGTAGCGCACCCCGCAACCCTGCACTCCCCTGCATTCTGTGCATTACACACTTCTGACCCCTGCCACCTACACCGTATACATGGGCAGGGGAAAGGGGGTGCAGTCAGGGGCAGAGCCAGGGGGGGGGGCGGCAAAATTAGATTTCGCCTAGGGTGTCAAAAGTCCTTCCACCGGCCCTGCTAATGAGCCTGGAGGCTGAGGACACAGACCAGACAGACCCCCCTCCTGCCCGAGCCCGCCAGCCTGCAGGCCTGCCCACTATCCGCAATTTCCGGGCGGACGCTAACGGAGACCGCTGAAACTGAGAGGAACCGCCATTAAGGATATCCTGGTTCCCCAGCACAGAAAGGGTATGAGGAGAGACTGTGTGTGAGGTTGTTAGTCCTGGTATACAGATCATAGTCTGCTATACATGCATATAATTCTATCTCTGAATACACCACACAGCCATTCATCCCTGCACATACTTGGTCATACGTCTATGCTAAGAGAATCCTGCTACTAGGTAGCTACTTTATATTGAAGGGGACTGATTTCAGCCTGCAGTCGGTGGTTGTCTGTGAATAATAATTGGGAGAGGGGCTAGCCCAGAGTAGCCCCTTTGAGAGCTCTGGAAGGAGGGTAACACTGCTCCCTGTTTATATATCTGTCCATCTATTTATCCATCAATTGCACCTAGATACGTATCCATCCATCCATTTATCCACCCTATAAAAACCCCCCATGACCTGAAGATGAGAGGTAAACCAAACAAGGCAGGAACGAGCAAAGCCACTCAACCTGTCCCCAGCCCGGGAGGCATCCGGCGCTATATGTCAGCAGAGTCAAGTATGCTGGAAAAGGGGCTTGGCAGTCCCAGCAGGGATCCTCCACTCGGCCATGGCCGGGTAGGCTTAACCCACCAGCTGAAGAGGCAACAGCCAGAAGATCTAGTGGGCTAGCGACGACAACACCAAGAAGCATGGGGGTAACCCCCTAGGAGGCCCCTAAAGCACAAAGTTGGGAGCCAAAAGGGGGGGTGGGCTCAGCCTCACTAGCAGAGCAGGAAGTGGGATCTGAGAGGGGGCCAAATGACAGCGCCTATAATTAAAGAAATCTTAGTGGAGATGCTGTCCAAAATTGAAATATCTCTGAAAACTGATATTGCGGTAGTTCACCAGGATATTGGACAGGTCCTGGGTTGAGTGGAGGAGATGGAGGAAAGGCTAGACATGCATGACCAAATGCTGGAGGACTTGAGCGAGCAGATGATTTTCCTGCAGAGAGCCAACAGAGTCTTTGCATACAAAATTTTGGATCAAGAAAATTGCAGCCGGCGTAAAAATCTGCACATACAAGGTTTACTGGAGAAGTTTAAAGATGAAGAGCTACCGGCAGTAATGCACAGATTATTTATTATTTACACTCCCTACATGCTGTTATTCCTTTATGTGAATGTAAGTGTATTTCTTTATAAACATTAAAGCAGTCATTAAGATTTTACACTATTGGCGTTTTTCCTTTGTCGGGATTGGTCTGGTTTATCTGCTGGCATTTCCCTTCACCTGACCCTGGTTCCTGAGATTGTCTGCTGTTGGTGTCTTATGCTGGGGGAGCGCACAGAGCAAGACTACATCCTGAGCAATTGAATATCTTGGTCTGGTAAGGGGCTCAGAGTGTTATTGAGTGTCACTGTTGACGTTCGGGTGTACTCAGGATCCTTCCTTACTTCTGCTGAATATATTTCTCAATTTGGTAAGAGGCTACTCAATCGGTGGTGGTTCCTTCTCCTTCTTCAACACTGGGATTGATATTCATGTCTTTTTATACATATATTTATATATTTATATTTTTCTGGTAAGCAGTCGCACAACTGGTGACGGATACTCACACCTTTATGTGGTGAAATTTAAGGTTATCAGTTAAACACTTATTGTTACGGTATCACGCTATGGAGTTTTTTTCTCTTTTTTATGATTCATGACACTACAATCTGAGTATCCAACACAGAATATCTCACAATCAAGACAGCCTTGCATGTGAATCCCGCAATTTTTATTTGCTTGTCTGGTAAGCACATTACCTAAGAGACCCTGGATTGCTAGTGTGCTGATCAAGATTTATATCACTTTGTTTCTCAACATATTCATGTTCATAATTTGGGACTTTATGTTTTTTGGATATTTATTTGTTCTATATCATTTAGCGCGACTTATTTATATATATTGATTTGAGGGTGTGGTCACACTTGAAGTTGCTGCTTCACACATTTCTTTTTTCACCTTTAGCGCAGTTATTATTCCTTTTTCACAGATTATTTATTCCAATTTTGGGAAAACAGATCTCAGAAATGTTAAAAACCAATAAAGTGCACAGCGGGGCAAGACACTGAAGCCAAGCTGTTGATACCCCAAGGGGCGTGTTAATGAGGTACCATTACATAGAGGAGAAATCGATAATAATGGAAAACGTGCGACACTCTGCGGGAATACCCTTTGAAGGAGTTAACTTACAGATATACAGTATGCTGATTTATCATCAGAAACCCTGACTAGACGGAGACTACTTAAACCATTGACAGAGCAAATGTGGACATCCAAAGTCTTATATCGGTGGGGGTTCCCAGCTTACCTTAAGGGGAAAAGGGATGCTCATTCTGCAGTGCTGAGACTCCAAGAAGGTTTAAGGGACTTTTGTAGCAAGCTTGATCTATCACCCCCTATCCTTCCAGGCTGGGAAGAGAATATGGAAACATCAAAACCCTTAAAGAACAAGTGGTGGACTCGAATTGAGGGAAAAAGTGGATGGGAAAAAGGGGATGGGGGAAGGGAGTAGGATGTGAAATGGGACAGAGAGAGAGAGAGACATAATTTTTCTTTTTTTTTTTCCTCTCCTTTTTCCCTCCACCAGGTCTTTTCCCGGAAAAGGGTGTGACAGCTGCTCCCTTGGATGATCATGGCTCTGATAAATTTAGTGTCCTATAATGTAAGAGACTTGAATACCCCCAGCAAGAGGAATAAGATAAAGAATTGCACTATTATTCAGCGGGGAGTGGATATGTCTACAGGAGATACACATCACACATGCCTCGGGGGGGGTGGGGGGGGGGGGCAGACTATTGTCTCATTTCTTCTCTAGGCTCATGGGGAGTAGCTATTGGATTCAATAGGATCATGGTGTTTGTACTAAGGGGGCAGTTCATTAAGGGGAAAGTATTTAATATGGAATTTACTTTTGCAAATATCTACTCCCCCAATAAGGATCCAAAAAGGTTCATGGCATTTAAAGAAGGCAAACTTATTGCAGCAGGAGATCTTATTATGTGCGTAGACTCGCGGATGGATTCCTCTGCGGGCTATACACGTTTTTAAGCACGAAGGCAGAACAAAATAAAGAGGTTATTAACAGAGTATCAGCTAGTGGGCGCTTGGAGGATCAGACATCCTGAGGTTGGGGACTATAGGTACTATTCCTTGGTCCTACTCAAGAAATGATTATATATTATTAGAGCATCAGCTGCTAGTCTCTCTCTGCGGTTATTAAGCCCATTACACTTTCTGACCATGCTCCAATAACGATTCAGTTAGAGATGCTGCCAGAGACACATGGAAAAATCAAATGGAAACTGAACGAGTCTCTCATCCAGGATCCCAGGGTAATCGAGAGAACAGAACAGGAGCTGGAGGGGCTTTTTGCTATAAACAATACACCAGAAATGTTATGCCCCACCTTGTGGGAGTCACATAATGCTTATAACAGGGGGATTATAATAGGTATAGGAAAACATAGGAAGAGAAAGAAATATAGATAAGATAAACTCCCTTTTTAGAGAGATTCATTAGCTGGAGCAACATATCAGGCCCAAAAGGATCCCAGAGAGACGGAAATTAATTAATAAAAAATGGAGTTAGATGCACTCATGAAAAAAGAGAAAAAATGTGCTTTCCATTTGGTCACCAAGGAGAGGCACCAATGGGGGAACAAGCCTAGTAAATGGCTGGTAAGAGCAGTAAGAGGGAAAAAGACATAACATTTATACCTAAAATCAAAAATGATCAAGGGGAAATAGTGCATTCATCTCCAGAAATAGTTAGGGTGTTCAGTCAGCTCTATAACATGAGACAGAAAGAGGAGGGTGGGGAATCAGGATAGCTTTGTAGTACAGGAGTATCTACGGGGACTAGACTTCCCTACAGTGTCCAATGATGACTTAGAACATTTAGAGAGCCGATTACACAGGAGGAGGTGGTAAGAGCAATCTAAAATGTGTTCTTGGGCAAAAGCCCAGGACCAGACCTTTTTCTCTTGTAACAGCACTCCCTCCATAATTGGGTTTTGTAAGAATATATATTTTTCTCATCTAATAGGCACCTAATTCTGTATTCAAGACTTTAATCTATATAGCAAACTATCTGTACCAGCAAATACCATTTTTATTGTCTCATAAATAGGATATGGTTTTAACAAACATGTCTATGTAGGCAATATTACGCAAGTACATTTAAGTTATATTTTCATCCAAAGATTGACCTGTTATCAAAGGAATCCCATTCACATTTGTCCCTGTTTGAATAACATCATATGGGATTTTTTACTGGGATACTCCACCCATAATCAGTAAAACAGAAAATACATCCACATATCAGCCATTTAAATAACGTTTATTTAATTAATTAAACCTTTTAAATCCTTTAACACAATCCTTTAAAGAATGGAGTGAATAGAATTGCACACAATCAATTCACTTGTTATTCACATTACAAAGAGTACAATCATTTATTTCAGTTCTTATCTATGCTTTACACCAGGGGTGTCAAACTCAATTTCATCATGCACTGCATCAGCATTATGGTTGCACTTGTTATATTAAATGATTACCTCTGCATTCAATTATTACTGGTTTTAGTCGGCCATAGTTAGCCCAAATCTCAGCTGGTTCAGCAGGAACTGGCCAAGATTCGAAGCATGTATGGGCAGGCTGAATGTACCAAGTTGATCGATCAATCAACTTGGGTACAACCAGCCTGCCAGATTTCTCATGCGATTGTCACTAGCGGCTAGTACAACCTCTTGCAATAATCACTGTCTTCTCCCGGCAGGGATAGCTTCTCCCTCCGGGAGAATGCAAAGGCTGGGCGGGAGGGATTCCTCTCTCAAAACTGTCTGTGTTGATGGGGGAATCAAGTGCTTGTAGGAAAGAAATTTGCACAAAAAAAACAAAAATTCTTAACAGGTGCAAACCTATTGATATATATACTGAGACCAAAATTAGGTGCATAAATGGATAAATACAACAAATTCAGAATGTGGTGCTCAAATCCAGTGAAAAAAGAAGCCCACTAAAATCAATATACTAATCCTGGAAAAAATTGGTGGAATGAAAAGTGCAATATGTGAAAAAAGTTATAATATATAAATCAATTGTTGGTATGAAAAAACATATAAATTCCAGTATCAACATCAAAAATATAAATAAATGAGTGTCAAATAAAATGAGAGTCTCTGATGGGAATTTTTCCAAAAGCACTTCTAAAATCTTCAATACCTCCACCAAGACACAGGACCACCCGGTGTGCACAAAAATGCTTACCTGAATGAACGGACCCCTTAATTATATGGGGTCAGTTCAAGCAGGAGAAGTAGTATACAGGGCAGGTAGTTCAATATCCAGTAAGTGACTGCAACCCGATATAAGCATCCACCTGAAGTTTTCCTCACAGCCAGACTCCGTGTTCCATGTATATCTTCACGTTGAGCTCACCCGAACGCCTTCTCTGCTTCTTTCTTTGGATGCAGAGAAGGCATTTGACAGAGTCAACTGGAACTACCTCAGGGCCACACTCTCCAAATGTGTTTTTGGTGTGGTTCCTGTGCTGCCTTGGAGAATCAGTACTCTCAATATTTATCCCTGATGCTGCTCGTATAGTGACAGTGACTTATATATTTAGAGTGTATTGTTCATAATATATCCTTGAAGCGCAGTATTCCCTTCCCCTTAATATACTCTCCAAATTTGGATTCACAGGACACATACTAACAGCCATAATGGCACTATATTTGGGACCTAATGCCCAGATATATAAAGATGGCGTGCTCTCACACCCCTTTAAAATCACCAATGGCATGAGACAGGGTTGCCCCTTATCACCACTACTATTTAACCTTGTCATGAAACCATTGGCAACTCTCATTAGATCAAACACATCCATTAAAGGCGTCGTTATAGGAAAGATGCACCATAAAATTAGCTTATTTGCAGACAATGTCATTCTTGTGACCACAAACCCATTCTCATCACTGCCAAACTTACAAAAAGCCCTCACTGACTTTGGAAAAGTCTCCTATTATAAAATCAATGACTCAAAGTCACACATTCTTAATTTGGGCCTAAACGCGACTTCATGCAACCTCCTAGAACTCTCCCTCGCTTATCTGTGGGCGGAAACCAGTTTAGAATACTTAGGGATTAAACTCACAAACAGCTCAAAAAATCTTTTCAAAGCCAATTTTATACCCTTCAAACAACATCTTATCCAAGAACTAAATTCCTTAGCTAAATTTGAATTTTCCTGGACAGGAAGACTAGCCGCGTTTAAAATGTCCACCCTCCCAAAACTCCTGTACCTATTTAGAACCTTGCCAATTCCCATCCCTAAGTCCTTTCTCATATTCCTACAAAGCATCCTTAATTACATCTGGAAGGGTTAAAAACCAAGATGCGCCTTCCCTACCCTGACATAAAATTAAAATAGAGGGGGCTCTGACTTGACCAATATAACAGACTATTATCACGCCACTCTCCTAGTACAACTCAAGGACTGGTTCAATCCGTCTTCCTCTACCCTGTGGAAAGAAATTGAACAAGACGCTGTACTATTTGATGACCTATATCTTTGGTTATGTAGCACCCACCCCAAATCCCATATCCCAACCTATTATCCACCTACTAATAATGTCACACTACAGGCATGACAAGGCTTCTAAATAGGGATGAGCTTTGAGTTTGAGTCAAAGCTAAGTTCGACTCAAACATCAATCGTTCGTCGAATGACGAATAAATGTGCTTCTTCGCGGGAAATTCGAGATCCCATAATGCACTGTGCACAGCATGTTATGTGATTGGCCAAAGCATGCACCCTGACCTCATGCACCCTGACCAATCAGGGTTCAGGGGCCAAGTACAAACCCCACACTACATAAAGGCTGCTCACGGAGCTGCAGCGTGTAGTGTGATTGTGCGGGCGAGGAGACAGGGAGAGGAATGCGTTTGAGGCAGGGCGAGAATAGCTTTTTTTGCAGTTTGTCAGACAGTGCAGTGAGACATTCATAGCAGGGAGGGAGAGGAACGTGTTTGAGGCAGGCAGAGAATAGTTTCTTTGCAGTTTGTCAGACAGTGCAGCGAGATATTCCTAGCAGTGTAGGGAGGGAGCGAGATTTGTGCTTTTTACAAGTTCAGAGAACAGATAGTGAGAAGTATGTCCTATCTATCAATTACATCATATCAGGTCATTGCGTATACTATATACCCCACCACATCTTTATCTATATATAGGGCTATTGATTACATCATATCAGGTGATAGTTAGAGTATTTTAATTGGTAATTTGCATACACCCTATACCCACCACATCTTATCTATATATATAGGGCTATTGATTACATCATATCAGGTGATAGAGTATTTTTTAATCGGTCACTTGCGTACACCCTATACCCACCATATCTTTACCTATATATAGGGCTAATGATTACATCATATTAGTCGATAGTTAGAGTATTTTAATTGGTCACTTGCGTACACCCTATACCCCTCACATATTTACCTATATATAGGGCTATTGATTACATCATATCAGGTGATAGTTAGAGTATTTTAATCGGTCACTTGCGTACACCCTGTAAATGCCACATCTTTATCTATATATAGGGCTATTGATTACATCATATCAGGGGATAGTTAGAGTATTTTAATCTGTCACTAGCAGACACCCTATACCCACCACATCTTTATCTATATATAGGGCTATTGATTACATCATATCAGGTGATAGTTAGAGTATTTTAAACGGTCACTTGCGTACACCCTATACCCACCACATCTTTATCTATATATAGGGCTATTGAATACATCATATCAGGTCATTGAGTATCTATCGGTCAGTTGCGTATACCCTATATGGATCTCTATCAACATCATGTCGGAAAGGTCTGACAAGGAGAGGCAGACTCTTACAGGCCAAGAAAAGAGGGCAAGCAGCCTCTGTGTCCATTGTGAAAACTGGTGGTCACAGTCGACATAGTGCATCCTCTGCAGGCGGGGCACTCCCGTCCTTTATTTCCGCTGCCCATGTTATTCAGCCACAACATGTGGAAGAGTTGGTGGAGTGGATCAATAAGCCATCTTCATCCTCCTTGTCCTCTGACACCTAAGCTCACAATAGTCTGCCTTCCACCGCAGCTGCCAAATCAGCCCGTTCCACAGGCTCCTTCTCCACAGCTCCTTCTGTGAACTATTCTATCATAGTGTCAGTGTGTAACGCTCCTGCGTTTTACGTATGATGTGGATTTTCAGCTGCAGAAATATTCCACTTCAGTAGTCATGTAGAGAAACGCTGAGACACCATTCCCAACTCTCAATGACTCATCATGTGTGGATGATCTCAATTCAGCAAGTAAATACACACACTCAATAAGATGTTTCCTAGAGTGACTTATGTATATAGTAACACAGTGATGATAGGCTGAAGAGACAGGTTGGGTAGAGATGGTAGATGACAGACACTTGAAAGGAAATGTTCTTGAAAGTAAGATAGTAGCAGATGGGATGCAGATAGGTTTAGCAATCATGTATGGTAGTAGATGACAGAGTAGCAGGTGGACATACAAGAGAGATCAACCCAGTGCAAGAACAGGTGGTAGTAGGCTCAAGAGCTAGCAATCTTAGATAATGCAGATGTAGTAATAATCCTTAGTATGCAGAGCTAGATAGTGTAAGCTTTAGTATAAAGGTTATAGAGGTTTCCCCTGTGGGGTACTTATCACTAATAGCAATGTAGCAGAGGAGAGGTTCGGCAAGAGCGGATGATCCGGTAGCGGGATACAGGGATCAGCGCAGCGTGGTTCTGACAGCGAGGTATGCTTGCAAGCATGTGAGCTTCAAGACAGGTTAGCATCAAGGCACAAAGCAGTTTGAACGAACACATGTGAGTGAGAGCCGGCGATCTAAATAGCCATCCAGTCCGGCGCTCAGTGATGACAGCATCAGTCTTAAAGGTGTATGCGCACCTTACCAAAAGAGAATGGTGGGGCGCATACACTTATGAAAGAGTAATTAGGGTACCCAAAGGTACCAGAACATTACAGTACCCCCCCCTTAAGGCCGGCTCCTGAAGGCCTCTGGAGCTGGTTTGTCTGGGTACTTCGCATGAAAATTGCGGATTAATCTAGAGGCATGTATGTCAGAGGTGTTTAGCCAGGTGTCGTCTTGGGGCCCATAGTTCTTCCATCGAACCAAGTACTGAAGTCTTCCTCTGTGGATACGAGAATCCAGAATCTCTTTTATCTCGTATTCTTCTCCACCTTCAACTTGTACAGGAGGAGGAGGTGGGATAGTAGGCCTTATTCCTTGGTCAGGAACATGGGGCTTCAGTAGCGACACATGGAAAATGAGATGTATTTTGAGGTCTATTGGCAATGTAAGCTGTACTGCAGCTTTTCCAATAAGTTTCTTGATTGGGAAAGGTCCCAAGAACAGAGGTCCAAGCTTTTTGCTAGGGATTTTCAGTATTAAATTTTTTGTTGAGAGCCAAACGAGGTCCCCGATAGCGTACTGAGGAGAAGGTCTTCTGCGAAGATCATAGTACTTCTTTTGTTGACTATGAGCGTGTGCAATGGTAGTATTAAGCAAACCCAGAGAGTCCTTTATTTGGGTAAGATAGTCTGAAGCTACTGGGTTATTTGAAGGAAGGATGCGTGGTGGAAGAATAGAGGGATGAAACCCATAGTTCAAGTAGAACGGACTCTGCTTGGTCGTACTGTGGGTTGCGTTGTTGTAGGCAAATTCTGCCAGAGGGAGAAGATCCACCCAATCATCCTGTTGGTAAGAAGTGTAACAACGTAAATATTGCTCGATGCATTGGTTGACTCTTTCAGTCTGTCCGTTGGTCTGCGGATGGTAAGGAGAAGTGAGCTTCCGCTCGATCCGTAGTATGTGACATAGTTCTTGCCAGAACTTGGAAATAAATTGTGATCCACGGTCAGACAGAAGAGTTTTTGGGATACCATGTAACTTAAAGACATGTTTCATCAGGAGTTCTGCCGTTTGTTTGGACGAAGGTAGTCTGCGAATAGCAATGAAATGTGCCATTTTTGTCAGATGGTCCACTGACACTAAGATGGTATTAAATCCTTTGGAAAGAGGCAATTCCACTATAAAGTCCAAGGACACAACTTCCCATGGAGTTTGGGGTATTGGTAGACTGCATAGTAGACCGGATGGTCTCGTAGTGTCAATTTTGGACCTGGCACAGACATTGCATGAAGAGACGAATTTTTGTATAGATGTTTTCATGTCAGGCCACCAGAATTGCCTGGTAATCAGATTAAGAGTCTTTGTCATACCCATATGTCCTGCCATAGGCACATCATGCGATAATTCCAAGATCTTGGTGCGTATGGTAGGTGGTATGTAAAGTTTGTCGTTGTAGTAGAGGAAGCCTTCTGCATCAGTATTTAGTTGTGGTGGGGGTGAATCCAAACTTATACCATGCAAAACCTCTTCCTTCAAGGAACGGACAACTCCAATAATGCGTTTGTGAGGTATTATAGGAACGGAAGGGATTTCGAAGTAGTTTTCTTCAGTTAGTCGTGATAGTGCATCCGCCTTTTTGTTCTTATCTGCAGGTGTGTAGGTCACTAGGAAGTTAAACCTTAAAAAGAATAGTGACCATCGTACCTGTCGGTGCGAGAGAGTTTTGTTAGTCTGAAGATATTGGAGATTTTTATGGTCCGTGTATATAAGTATTGGTAATTGGGTGCCTTCGAGTAGATGTCGCCAATTCTCCAGAGCCAATTTTATAGCAAGCAGTTCCTTTTCACCCACGGGGTAATTTATCTCGGGACTGCTTAGGGATTTAGAAAAAAAGGCGACTGGATGAAGTGGTGAAGTGTGAGTTGGTCGTTGGGAGAGTATTGCTCCTACTGCCATGTTTGACGCATCTACTTCCAGAATGTATTGGAGGGATGGGTCTGGATGGCGTAATATGGGAGCAGAAGTAAACCTTGTCTTTAACAGGTGAAAAGCTTTATTTGCTTCATCTGACCATTTGAATGGTTTTTTAATGCTAGTGAGCTGTGTGAGGGGTCTCACAATGGCAGAGAAGTTTCTAATGAACTTCCTGTAGAAATTCGAAAATCCAAGGAATCGCTGTAGCGCCTTGCGTGTGGTTGGTGTAGGCCAATCCTGAATGCAGGATATCTTACTCATGTCCATCTCGATTCCTGTTTTGGATATGATGTAGCCTAGAAAGAGTACCTCTTCTTTATGAAACAAGCTTTTTTTCAGTTTCACATAAAGGTTGTGTGCAAGCAATCTCGATAATACTAGTCTTACATGTCTTATGTGTTCAGACAGGGATCGTGAATATATAAGTATATCGTCCAGATATACCACAACACAGACATCTAGTAAGTCTCTGAAAATATCGTTTATAAATCGTTGAAAAACTGCAGGGGCGTTGCATAGCCCGAATGGCATTACAAGATATTCGAACAATCCGTATCTGGTTCTGAATGCAGTCTTCCACTCGTGTCCATCACGGATTCGAATGAGATTGAATGCTCCTTTCAGGTCCAATTTTGAAAAATAGGTAGCTCCACGCACCTGCTCAATGAGCTCAGGGATAAGCGGTAGAGGATAGCGATCTTTTATTGTAATAGCATTCAATTGCCTATAGTCGATGATAGGCCTGAGACTTGAGTCCTTATTGCGGACAAAAAAAGAGTCCTGCTGCTGTGGAAGAAGTGGAAGGTCTAATAAAACCTTTTTCCAAATTCTCATCCAAATAGTCTTTGAGATGGGAAAGTTCATCCTGTGAAAGAGGATAAACATGACCGAACGGCAATTTGCTATTTGGGAGTAGATCAATGCTACAATCATAGTCTCGATGGGGAGGTAGTGCTTGAGCATTTTTCTCAAGAAAAACCTCAGAGAGATCCTGATAACATAGTGGTGCAATCTCATCTGTCACCACAGACAGGATCTTCCCGAAAGACGGGAGGTTACACGTACCCTCGCAATAGCAAGAGAGGAAGGCCAGGGTCCGTTCCTTCCAATCTATGGTTGGTTGATGTGTGTGCAACCAGGGAAGTCCCAACACAATGGGAAAGTGGGGTGAAGGTATTAGATCGAAGGTAGTGGTCTCCATATGAGACCCGTTAGTAGTGACTAGGAGTGCCTGTGTCTGATCAGTGATCGGACCAGAGGATAAAGGAACACCATTAATAAGACTTACTGAGACAGGTTTAAGTTTAGAAATAATAGGAACTTTATTTAAAGCAGCAAAACGTATGTCAATATAATTTCCACAAGATCCTGTGTCAATCATGGCCTTAGTAGTAATCCTGTTCTGGTCCCACTGTAATGTTAAGCAAACAGAAAGGTAAGGGTTAGTGATTGAAGTTGTCAATCCCCCTAGGAGGACATGTGAACACTCACCCTTCTATTTGTAGACTAGGGGACAGACGTTTATCTTGTGATCCAGGGATGCACAGTACAAGCAGAAATTACCAGATCGTCTTTTGGCTCTTTCCATAGTTGATAGAGGTGGGCGTATGGTTCCTACCTCCATAGGAACGGGGTCAACGGCCGAAATCCGAGAAGAACTGGATAATGGCATTCCCATTTTCTCAGCCTTTCTTTCTCGTAGTCTTCTATCTATGGTGATACTGAGTTGTATCAATGCATCCAGGGTTTTTGGCAGATCCGCTCGGGCGAGCTCGTCTTTAACGGCCTCTGATAGGCCAAGCCTAAATTGGGTTTTCAGAGATGCATCATTCCATTCTGAATCAAGGGTCCATCTCTTGAATTCTGCGACAAAGTCTTCTACAGGTCTCCTACCTTGTTTCAAGGATCTTAATTGAAGATCGGCAGTACTCTGCCTATTGGGATCATCATATAGGCTAGTGAGTTCTGCTAGGAACAAGGCATAGGAGTTGAGAAGCTGGTCGTTTTTCTCAAAAAGAGAGTCTGCCCAGGCCCGAGGATCGCCTGTTAGGTAAGAAATAATAGTACAAACCTTAATGTGATCAGTAAGGTAGGTACGGGGTTTTAGCAAGAAAAGTAACTCACATGCGTTTTTAAATTCGCGAAATTTTTTGCGATCGCCTGCAAATACCAAAGGAGGATTTATTTTGGGTTCAGGGGACTGAGCAGAGGTAAGTTGTGTCAGTCTAATTACCTGCTGCGACAGAGCCTGATTGTCTTCTTTTAATTCAGCAAGTGCGTGTATTTACGCAGTTACTTGCTGTTTTAATTGTGTCATCTGAGTGGTTATTTCTGCTGAATCCATTTGTGGTTCGTTCAATCTGTAACGCTCCTGCGTTTTACGTATGATGTGGATTTTCAGCTGCAGAAATATTCCACTTCAGTAGTCATGTAGAGAAACGCTGAGACACCATTACCAACTCTCAATGACTCATCATGTGTGGATGATCTCAATTCAGCAAGTAAATACACACACTCAATAAGATGTTTCCTAGAGTGACTTATGTATATAGTAACATAGTGATGATAGGCTGAAGAGACAGGTTGGGTAGAGATGGTAGATGACAGACACTTGAAAGGAAATGTTCTTGAAAGTAAGATAGTAGCAGATGGGATGCAGATAGGTTTAGCAATCATGTATGGTAGTAGATGACAGAGTAGCAGGTGGACATACAAGAGAGATCAACCCAGTGCAAGAACAGGTGGTAGCAGGCTCAAGAGCTAGCAATCTTAGATAATGCAGATGTAGTAATAATCCTTAGTATGCAGAGCCAAATAGTGTAAGCTTTAGTATACAGGTTATAGAGGTTTCCCCTGTGGGGTACTTATCACTAATAGCAATGTAGCAGAGGAGAGGTTCGGCAAGAGCGGATGATCCGGTAGCGGGATACAGGGATCAGCCCAGCGTGGTTCCGACAGCGAGGTATGCTTGCAAGCATGTGAGCTTCAAGACAGGTTAGCATCAAGGCACAAAGCAGTTTGAACGAACACATGTGAGTGAGAGCCGGTGATCTAAATAGCCATCCAGTCCGGCGCTCAGTGATGACAGCATCAGTCTTAAAGGTGTATGCGCACCTTACCAAAAGAGAATGGTGGGGCGCATACACTTATGAAAGAGTAATTAGGGTACCCAAAGGTACCAGAACATTACACAGTGGCATGCTGCTGGAGGATGCGCAGCAATTTGAAAGCTGTGATGTTGGTTCCCAGGTTGATGAAGGGAATAACGTGACCCTAGAGAGAGGGGGATGACAATGACAGACAAGAAACCAGCAGTCATGGTCAGGTTACTGACTGTACTTGGGTGCCTGACAGGATTTAGGAGGAGGGGGGGAGGAGAAGGACGCACAACTCCAACGAGGCAGGATGTGCTCCAGGGGCCGCCATAGCAGTAGCCAACCTATTGCATCACAGCACAGAGCTCCACAGGTGCAGGGTGCTGCAAGCTCCCCGCGGACTCACAAAATTTCATTAGTGTGGGCTTTTTTCAGCACATGTGCAGTAGGCCACAGCATTGCTGGAGCACACGCTGGGTGGAATCATGGACAGGGCACTTGAGGGAGAATAGCGGTAGGAAGAAGAGGACTTCCTTTCCTCACAAGGCCCCCTTTATGAAGATATCATTCTTGCAGGGCCACAAAACATACAGGAGGATGAGGAGGAGGATTTTGGCAACATGGATGTAGATAGCATACAGCAGTCTTCAAGGGATGGTTTTGATTCCCCAGAAACCCCAGGAGTTGTACGTGGTTGGGGAGAGGCTGCTCCAGCTGACAATGTCATCCTTAGTGACCCAGAGGACTCAGAAGCTCATGCCTCCTCCAACTTACGTTGCATGGGCTCCCTGATTCTGCAAAGCCTGCGAAAGGACCCGAGGATTCGTGCTATCAAGGAGAGGGATAATTACTGGTTGGCAACCCTTCTTGATCCACGTTACAAGGGTAAGGTTGCAGAGCTCATCCTGCCTTCACAGAGGGAGCAGAGGATGAAACATCTTGAGGAGGCCTTGAAAAAAATTTGGCTACCACCTTTCCAGACATTGGGAGGTCAACATTCTCTGGTTGTGTTTCTGAGGCATGGTTCAGCCAAAGGAGGAGTGGTGGAGAAGGTGTCCGGCTGATTGATGCCTTTAAACAGTTCTTTAGTCCTCAGCAGCACCCAGGGCTGTTAGGTTTAAGCAACCATCGGCAGCGTCCCCATCATATGGTGCATGATTATCTAGTCGCAAGAGCAGACTTGGAGACCTTTCCAGCTGAGCATCCACTGGGTTTTGAGGATGGACCACTGGCCAGAACTTGCTCAATATGCAGTGGAGTTACTGGCCTGTCCTGCTTCCGGTGTGCTTTCCGAATGGACATTCAGTGCTGCTGGAGGTTTTTGTGACGGACAAAAGAGTGCGTCTGTCCACAGACTCTGTTGACCAGCTGACTTTTATCAAAATGAACCAGTCCTGGATCAACAAGAGCTATCAAGCCCCTGATACTGATGCAACTGATTGAATTTGCTAGGGGCCTGCCATCTCTTGAAGATTACATATGCTGCCTATCCTATTCTTCTACCTTGATTCTGTTAGCTTCCAACAATGTTTTTGGTTTAGATCAATACCATACCCCAAGGCCTAATTTTTCTGCACTTGTCTGACAGGTGCATACAATTTAAATGTCGTATGTAATTTTTCACAGCAGGCCCTGTCCCTGTGCCCTGCTAACTGTGAGGGATTACGGTGTTCAGGTTTTACCAACACTAAAGGCCCAATATTGTTGCACCTGTATGACAAGTACATGCAATTTCAAATTTGTATGGAATTCTTACCAGCAGGTCTTGTTCCTGCACCCAGCAAGAGTAACTGCGAGGGCTTGGTTATGATGTTCAGGCACCACCAACAGCAAAGCCCGATTTTTGACACCTATATAGTACATGCAATTTCAAATTTGTAGGGAATTCTTACAAGCAGGTCTTGTTCCTGCACCCAGCAAGAGTAACTGTGAGGGCTTGGTTACGGTGTTCAGGCACCGTCAACAGCAAAGGTCCAATTTTTGGCACCTGTATAGTACATGCAATTTTCAAATTTATATGGTATTTTTACCAGCAGGACCCGTTCCTGCACCCAGCAAGAGTAACTGCAAGGGCTTGGTTATGGTGTTCAGGCACCACCAACAGCAAAGGCTCAATTTTTGGCACCTGTATAATACATGCAGTTTCAAATTTGTAGGGAATTCTTACCAACAGGTCCCATTCCTGCACCCAGCAAGAGTAACTGCGAGGGCTTGGGTACGGTGTTCAGGCACTACCAACAGCAAAGGCCCAAATTTTAGCACCTGTATAGTACATGCAATTTCAAATGTGTAGGGAATTCTTATCAGCTGGTCCCATTCCTGCACCCAGCCAGATTAACTGCAAGGGCTTTGGTACGGTGTTAAGGCACCACCAACAGCAAAGGCCCAATTTTTGGCACCTGTATAGTACATGCAATTTCAAATTTGTATGGAAATCTAACCAGTGGGTCATATTCCTGCGGCCAGCAAGAGTAACTGCAAGGGGTTTTCGGTGTTCGGGAACCACCAACAACCAAGGCCCAATTCTTCTGTACCTGTATAACAAGTACATGCGATTTCAAATTTGTATGGGTTTTTTAGTAACATGGCCCGTTCCTGCGCCCAGCAAGAGTAACTGCGAGGGGTTACGGTTTTCAGGCACTACCAACAACCAAGGCCCAATTTGTCTGCACCTGTATGACAAGTACCTGCCATTCGAAATTTGTATGCATGTTTTTATATGACATTTTTTCCTTTAGAAATATCAGTATTGCTGCATCAGGCTACATACATCGCAGAGATGCACTGCTTTACGGGCACATTCAGGGGACCCCCCAGGCACGATATTTGAAGGAATTTTTCATTTTTATAGATTCACTTTAAGCCTCATTAACCACTTAAGCCCCGGAGGATTTGGCTGCTCAAAGACCAGGGCCTATTTTGCGATTCGGCACTGCGTGACTTTAAGGGACAATTGCGCGGTTGTGCAACGCTGTACCCAAATGAAATTGACGTCCTTTCTTTCCCACAAACATGTTTTAACATTTTAGGCCAATTTGTTTTCTGCTACAAATTTTTGGTAAAAAAAATTGCAATAAGCGAATTTTGATTGGTTTGCGCAAAAGTTATTACGTTTACTAACTACGGGAAAGATTTATGTCATTTTTATTGTTTTTTTTTTAACTAGTAATGGCGGCGATCTGCGATTTTTTTTTTGCGGGACTGCGACATTGTGGCGGACAGATCAGACATTTTTGACACTTTTGGGGGTACCAGTGACATTACTACAGTAATCAGTGCTAAAAATATGCACTGTTACTGTAAAAATGACACTGGCAGGGAAGGGGTTAACTTTATTAATGATCAAGGGGTTAAGTGTGTCCCTAGGAGCGTGATTCTTACTGTCAAGGGGCGTGGCTTGTGATGTAACCACAGATGTATTTGTGGTGGAGGAAGTTTTGATAGAAAGCTGACAAGTCTGGTATGGGTGAACAGAGCTGAATTGTTAAGATCATATTGCAGTTGTAATTCCGTGAAACTCTTCAGAGATTTGTTTCTATAGAGTTGATCTATAGATGTAATGCCCCTATCTGTCCAGCTTTGAAGAGATAGTGAGGGAATTAGAAGTTCTTATATCCGTTGTCGAATCATAAAGCGTTGTTTGAGAGAGGGTAGCTGTATTTTGGATCGTTAGTCGTCTCCAAGCGACAATGGTTGCTTGAGAGGGTGACGGAAGGGAAGAAAGAGTTAGGGGCTTCCAGTAGTCTGCTATAAAAGAATGGAACAATTTGTTGGATTTCATGAGGGTCGATTCAATGTTGACCCAGGGTATGGTTGAGGTTTTGTTGAACCAGTGTCGTGTGGAAGTAAGTTGACAGGCATAATAATAATCTAATAGATCTGGGAGGCCAAATCCACCAACTTTTCTGTGTTTGATGAGATGGTGGGATGAACACCTACCGTGTTTTTTGAGCCAGATGAAAGATTTTAACAGAGCCTATAGTGATTGTATGTAATGTCGCGGTATTGGGAGTTGTAACGTATGGAATATGTACAGTATTTTAGGGAGACTAATCATTTTGAATGCCGCGAGTCTACCGGCCCAGGATAGTTCTATCTTGGAATACGTGTTGATATCTGTTTTTAATGCATTGAGGAGGGGTTTTATGTTGGTCTCAAGGATTTTAGAGGTTGGGAATGATAGTTTGATCCCTAGATAGGGAATATCTTGGTCAGTCCAGGTGTATGGATATTGCGCTGAGAGGTGTTTGAGGGTGTCTGCGTGCAGACCCGAACTCAGTATCAAGGATTGGAGAAGCTTACTTTATAGTATGAAATAGTACTGAATTCGTGAAGGATATTATGGGTGATTGTGAGCGAAACAATAGGGTTCATGAGTGTTAGGATAACATCGTCCGCAAATAAATTGATTTTGTGTGCTTGTTTGCTGAATTTGAAGCCGGATATAGGGAGTGTGAACGTACAGATTCAGCAAAGGGTTCTATGATTAAATTAAAAATTGAGGGGGAGAGGGGGCAGCCTTGGCGGGTACCATTCGTGATCAGAAAGGGTTTGGATAAGAGTCCAGATGTGAGAACTTTAGCAGACGGGGTGGACTAAGGGGCCATAATCGCCGATAAGATAGAACCACTGAAACAGAATTTGGATAGAACTGCTTTCATATAGCCCCCATGAAATCTGTCAAATACCTTCTCTGCGTCAATTGATAGAAGCAGAGAAGGGGTTTGACTCCGCTCAGCGTGATACATGAGGTCAATTAGTCGCCTTGTGGTGTCAGGCGCTTGTCTGCCCTAGATAAATCCCATCTGATTCAGCTGAACCAGAGATGGGAGAATATATGGCAGTCTATTGGCTAGTGCTTTAGCATATACCTTCACATCAGTATTTAAAAGGGAAATGGGTCTAAAATTGGCAGACGAATCAGGTGGTTTCATCGGTTTGGGTATAGTGGAAATGTGTGCCTGGAGCATTTCACGAGGGAAAGATAAAATTTTGAAAGCACTGGAGAACATTGGTAGGAGGAAGGGTTTAAGAGTATCCCTGAATGAGCGTAGGTATTCATTTTTCAAAATGAAGAAAAAAAGGTGCGCAATACTAAAAATGGGGTTATCAGCTGCTACCGATACTCCAACCTGGATGGAGTGATGTGAAATAGGAAAATGATATAAGGTGCACTTGATATAAATATCTACTTTCTGAAGGTAAATATAAAATAGAGTGTATATCCACAAAAATATACACAACTAACAACACAATCAAATGTGACATGTGCAGAGCACAAATATGTGAAAGTCTCTGTTGACGAGAACAGGAAGTTGACAAATGCAAAACTTTCCAAATAAAGTCCAAAAAATTGGTGCAACTAAGTGTTCTTAATGATGAAGTGCTCATAAATCAGGTTGCAGATGCTAAATACAAAGGTCCCTCATGTCACCAAATTGTGAAGGAGGAAAGGGTACCCTTACCGACTAATGACCTGAGCATGCATGATGTTAAAAAACTCATGGAATACCGCAAGGAATCTTCAGACTAGAAATCATTCACCCCGTGCAAACAAATGTGAATGGACTCTTACCAGATGTCACATAAACAATCGCTTAAAGGAAGGCTTAAAGATGGACGTCTTAAATTCCTCCGTTTATCCAAGAATAGGTGTTCCTTAAAGAATCCTGCCTCTTAGGTGTTGAGCATAAACCTTATGCTTAAGCTGGCTCCCAATAGGTATCTGCAGGATAGCTCCCCATGTGTCAATAAAATATAGGCAAGCAATAGTACATTATCTTCTTAACAAGAGAATTTATTAAAGAAACACACTTACATGGATGGAATGAAAAATGGACAGGTAACAGATGTTCGCGGCTGCTCTGCAGTGTGGCCTGCGAGTAGTGATAGCACGGCTTCTCCACCTGACACGTTTCCCCTTACAAAGGCGTCCACTGGCATTGGTATTCCATGAGTTTTTTAACATCATGCATGCTCAAGTCATTAGTCGGTAAGGGTACCTTTTCCTCCTTCACAATTTGGTGACATGAGGGACCTGTGTATTTAGCATCTGCAACCTGATTTATGAGCACTTCATCATTAAGAACACTTAGTTGCACCAATTTTTTGGACTTTATTTAGAAATGTTTGCATTTGTCAACTTCCTGTTCTCGGCAACAGAGACTTTCACATATTTGTGTACTGCACATGTCACATTTGATTGTGTTATTAGTTGTGTTTATTTTTGTGGATATAAACTCTATTTTATTTGTACCTTCAGAAAGTAGTTATTCATTTGTCAGACCGTCTGGTCTGGGATATTTATATAGGGGAAGATGATCAATCGTTGTTTTAACTTCTTTTTCCATAAAGGGAGCGTTGAGAGTTTCTAGTTGGGCATCTGTCAGTGTGGGTAAAGTAAGATTCGCTAGGAACTGTGATATGCGTGTTAATAAAAGGTATTGAGTGCCGACACTAGATGCCATTAAGCCAAGAAAAATCCTGCCACATCCCTAAAGACGTGTGAGAAGAAAAATCAAATGGTAATGGTGTCCCAATACATCAGACCCTGAATGAGCCCCACAGGGAACTGTGTATCGTGAGGAAACACCCAACCTGGGACTTTAGAGGCAGGAGTTGGCATAAAATAGATAAATTGAGAGCCAGTTAAAATAATATAAATTTTATTAATACATGTATACAATTATGTAAACAATCACTTTGAATAAAAGTCCATAAATGGAGTCATACACAAAGCAATAGCAGCGCTGATATTAAGTATCAATCAAAGCATGCAAGGAATTGCTAAAGTACACTCGTCCTTTCTCATTAAATGTCCATCATTATATCCAGCTTTTTCACCAATTTGGGGTCACCAGTGAATTTTTATGGGGTCACCCGACATTCAATCCTCCACCGTTGTGATACAGGTACAAGATGGCAACTCACCAGACCAACTGGTGAAAAAGCTGGATATAATGATGGACATTTAATGAGAAAGGACGAGTGTACTTTAGCAATTCCTTGCATGCTTTGATTGATACTTAATATCAGCGCTGCTATTGCTTTGTGTATGACTCCATTTATGGACTTTTATTCAAAGTGATTGTTTACATTTTTATCTTCGAAGTAGCTGCGATATTTCTCTGAACGAGATATATTTATTTATTTATTTATTTGTGCGCAGAGGATATAGTATATTAGCACCGTCTGGTTTTATTTATATTATATATTGATTGACATGTATACAATTATGTTAAAAGAGACACGGATGCAAATGCATCAAAGACAAACAATGTGCAGTATATGTGAATACTGTTTGTCTTTGATGCATTTGCATCCGTGTCTCTTTTATTGTATACATGTATTAATAAAATTTATATTATTTTAACTGGCTCTCAATTTATCTATTTTATGCCAACTAACTCCTGCCTCTAAAGTCCCAGGTTGAGTGTTTCCTCACGATACACAGTTCCCCGTGGGGCTCATTCAGGGTCTGATGTATTGGGACACCATTACCATTTGATTTTTCTTCTCTGTGATATGCGTATGTCTGAGGGTTGAGGCATAGAGGAATAGTTGGTCCGATTATACAGGGAATGATAATAATCAGCGAAGGCCTCTGCAATTTCACGTGGATTCAGGAGGAAATTTACCAGCTTTATTATGGCATGCATAATAGTTCATATTCAGTCAGGCTATACACTTGTCGTATTGTGTAGATAGCAGGCGGCGGAGGTAATTTCTTAATGTGTATAGAGTGGAAGCAACAGTATGGGATGGAGTTGTTTTATTAATCTGGTCAAGTGAGTGTATTTCCACTAAAAGTGTGTCTAGTTTATTTGTATAGTGTTTTTTCAGCTCTGGCATCTAGTTGAATAAGTATACCTCTAATGAACAATTTGTGGGTACACCATAGGAGAGAAGGGTCAGTTTCAGGAAGATTATTGTTAGTGAAAAATTCTTGAAGATGGTCAGTTATGTATTGTTGATGTTGGGGGTATGAAAGTAAGGTGTTGTTACAGAGCCATACATGTGATGGGAGGTGCGATGTGGAATCATTAACGGATATGCAAACAGTTGCATGGTTGGACCATGTTATATCCGATATTGTAGACTGGGATACTTGTTATAGCAGGAGTTTTTCCACTAGGAAAATATCTATTCGGGTATACCTGTTGTGTCTCGGTGAAAAGTATGTGAAATCTCTCTCATCCGCATGTTGGCAGCGCCACACATCATAAGCATCCTCCGTATGAATGAGGTTGCATAAGCGGGATTGCACCCTAGCTGAGGTGTCCATGACGTGGTTTGCCACCAAATTAAAAATCACCACATACTATCAGGTGGCCCTTGCGTATTTTAGAAATTTTGATAAATAGAGTGCGTAGGAATTTTAGTTGATGGGAATTGGGAGCATAAACAATTATTGATAGAACACACAAGAACAATATATCTACCCTCTTCGTTTCGGATCTAGTTGGAAAGGGAAGATTGAACCAAGTCTTTCGCCGCTATAAGCACGCCTCTTTTCTTAGTGGCATTGAGGCCAGAAAGATATGAGGATAGAGTTTGTGTTCAAAGTGAGTAGTATGGTCCTTGTTAAAGTGTGTTTCCTGGATGGCGATGAAATGCGCGTTGGTCAAAAATAAAAATTGGACAAGGAGCAGATCCCATATACAACCAAACCAAAGGGCTGGAAGGGTACACGGATCGCAGCCTGCCAAGAGTATGGGACTTTGAAGGCATAGATAAGGTGGTAAGAGCAATTTATCAAGGACCATAATGTAATAAAAAAAGATTTTATTCCAAATGTAATTATGATTAACTATGAGACCATGGAAAAACAGACATGTACATAACATTTAATTTCAAAACAATATGAGTAATAACGAATAGTAGTAGTATGGATCATATAGGTCCCACATGTTTCGCCGGGGGGGTAAAGACCCTCTACATTGGCTTCTTCAGGGACCCAAACCATATAATCCTTCTACTGGTTCTAAATAATAAAACATATCATATATTAGTTAACTAGTCATGAAGGTGCCATGGATTCATATCTATATTTGGCATAGCAAAAAGCTTACCCTTTAATTTTTAACAAAAGGTGACATCTGTTGAAAGTGACAGTTATCCACGGTGCCAGGAGTAGCACAGTAATGACACGGCAATGGTCAGAGACTGAACCAAAGCCGGAACCTTCCCAAAGAGGTAAGTGCTGGACCGGACCAATAGCCAGGACAGATGCAGGGACCAGGAGAAAAAGGAGAAATAAATCCAATTAGCTTCAGAGGTAAGTATGCAGGAAACCAAAGGAGAGAGAAACAAAAAAGTGAAAAGCACAATCAGTGCCTAATCGTAAGGTATCTTAATTTTTTGATTTTTTGTTTTTAAATAGGACAGTGGGCTGACAATTTGTTGAGTACAAGAGCAATACAATGTTGCTAAAAGGTGTAGGGGGTAGATTGGTCAAGGGCACCTCAGTTCAAATGGTGAAGATCGAGATGTGAAATAAGAATGTGACAAAAATAGGGATTAGACAGGTGCAAAGGTAGGGAGTGTGTGAAATAAATACCACTAGCCAGATGGTGATACTGAAAAGCGCATCAAAATTATGAAGAAACAAAAGTAAAGTAAGTGATCCAGACAAGAGACATATTGCCCAAATAGAATGAAATGGTTAAAGTGCTTGATAAAATTGCCAGATCAAAAAAGTTCCATAAGTATATCCTAATGTAGGTCATGTAAAAAGAGCCAATATGTCTTTAAAAAGAATAAAGCTGGTCAACATTCCGGTAAAGGAGGGAGAAAATTTGCTCACCTGGTAACATATAGGTCCCGGCTTACTGTTTGATAGAAAAAATATAATATATAACACTGATCCTGGTTCTTAGTGCAGAGGGAGCCATTTGTGGCTTCCTAATCTGATGCGGGCCCATAAATAGGCCGGTCCCACCGGAAGTAACGCGGCAAAGCCGGCCCCCATATGTCACTTCCGGTGCGGGCGCCATCTTGCGGACCGAGCCAGCGTTAACCGCAGTAAACAGTGACACGCCGAGGACGGTCCGCATCAAATCCACCCACATAAAAGAGGGCGGATTCAGGGATGTAAAGAGGGGGAGAATAGATGGAAGAAAAACAGTCTCAAACCCCTCAAATCCCCTGCTTGGCGCCCGAGCACATACCAAAAAAAAAAAAAAAGAGGGGAGGAACCAACTGTCAAACTATGCCAAGCAATGACATCAGCGACAGAATAAGTCACGATCAACAAGATGTCTTACAATGATACAATTGTTATGAGCGGTCCTATACAGCTACAAAATATGTTAGATAGATAAATTCCCAAAGATATACGTACATTAGCATGATTCCGTAACAAAACCTGACTCAACATGCGCGTTGGTATTTTTAGCTTCTTTCCAAAGGTAGTGTCTCACTGCTGGATGGTTCAGTCCTCAAACATTTAGGCAGCGGGGAAAAACTCAGAGAGCTTTTTGAGTGGTATTGATTCGGCTCTCCTCCTTCTCATCTCTCCATAGTGTATCCGAAGTTCCGCTGAAGCAGGGGGAATAAGTAGAGTCCGTGGCAAGCGTGTAGTGTGCCGTAGACACAGACAGTCACAGGAGCTCCTGTACCAATCAGCCATTATCTCCACAGTCATCACGCCCCTCCATTCCACAGATTTTTAATGAGGTTTAAGTCTGGGCTCTGACTAACCCATGCAAGGACATTCACCTTTTTCTCCTTCAACCGTTGTGTGGTCATTTTTTCTGTGTGCTTTGGGTCATTTCCATGTTGGAAGGTAAACCTTCTTCCCATTTACAATTTTCTGGCAGAGGGCAGCAGATTTCCATCAAGAATTTGATGGTATTTTGCCCCTTCAATAATTAATTTTATCCTGACAAGTTCTCCAGTCGCTGCTGCAGAGAAACTCCCCCATAACAGGATATTCTCAACTTCATGCTTTACTGTAGTAATGGTGTTATTTTGGATGGTGAGTTGTATTGGACTTTCGCCAGACATATTGTTTGATATTGAAGCCAAATGGTTCAATTTTATTCTCATCTAACCACCTTACACGCACTTTGAAAATTCTGAGGCCACATGGAAAAATATGCTATGGTCGGATGAGACTAAAATTCCTACAGTAAAGCATGGAGGTGGTAATATCTGGAACTGGGACATTTGTCAGGATAGAAAGAAAAATGAATGTAGCAAAATACTATTAAATTCTGAGGAAAATCTACTGCCCTCTGACGAAAAGTTGTCAATGGGAAGAAGGTTTACCTTGCAACATGACAATGACCCAAAGTAAACAGCAAAAATGACCACACAGTGGTTGGAAGAGAATAAAGTAAATGTCTTTGCTTGGCCTATTCAGATCCCAGACTTAAAGTGGGAGTAAACTCCCATCTCTGAATTTTACCTATAGGTACTGTAAATATCCCCTAAACACTGCACTGTTTATGAGATATTCACTGTACATACAGCCGGTGTCATCACCAGCGCATGCGCTCTGAAAGAAGAAACAAATAACCAATTACTTGAAGTCCTGAGTAGAGGTAGCCATCGTCGCAGTTGAATTAGCAAAAGAAAAAACCCTCTTGGTAGGTGGGACTATAAAGGCAACTGCTAACCATATAAGTAAAACATATATTTTATTTATGTCATATAAAAATAAATATTCTGTGTGTCATACATATTTTTACAAACAAATACATATACAGGTAACAAACATTTAACCATCACGGCTGAGAGAATATGCTCATCAATAGTATTAGACCTCAGTCTGGAAACGGAGTGTTTCCTCCAGCACCCGACACGTTTCAGGTAACCACCACCTTTCTTCAGGGGTATAAGAGATGGAGGTTGCACAATTCCCAAAGATGAGGCTAATTGGTGATGAAGCACACAGCTGTGTAATGTTAAAAGAAAGAACAAAAAAAGAGGAGTTTGGGACTTTGTGTGAGGTGTGTGACCACCCATAATTGCATTACATGTAGACATTATATATATATACTGTATATATATATATATATATATATATACAAGGTACTATATATATATATATATATATATATATATATATATATATATATATATATATATATATATATACTGTATATATGAAACAGATTATATAGATGATAAAACCAGATATTTAATAATAAATCTGTTTATTGAAATGGTAACAATAATGTAACCTGATAGGAACAATTCATGATGTGGACCATATCATGAATTGTTCCTATCAGGTTACATTATTGTTACCATTTCAATAAACAATTTATTAAATATCTGGTTTTATCACCTATTTGATCTGTTTCAGTTTATATATATACAGTGCCTTGCGAAAGTATTCGACTCCCTTGAACTTTGCGACCTTTTGCCACATTTCAGGCTTCAAACATAAAGATATAAAACTGTAATTTTTTGAGAAGAATCAACAACAAGTGGGACACAATCATGAAAAGGAACGAAATTTATTGGATATTTCAAACTTTTTTAACAAATAAAAAACTGAAAAATTGGGCATGCAAAATTATTCAGCCCCTTAAGTTAATACTTTGTAGTGCCACCTTTTGCTGCGATTACAGCTGTAAGTCGCTTGGAGTATGTCTCTATCAGTTTTGCACAGCGAGAGACTGAAATTTTTGCCCATTCCTCCTTGCAAAACAGCTCAAGCTCAGTGAGGTTGGATGGAGAGCGTTTGTGAACAGCAGTTTTCAGTTCTTTCCACAGATTCTCGATTGGATTCAGGTCTGGACTTTGACTTGGCCATTCTAACACCTGGATATGTTTATTTGTGAACCATTCCATTGTAGATTTTGCTTTATGTTTTGGATCATTGTCTTGTTGGAAGACAAATCTCCGTCCCAGTCTCAGGTCTTTTGCAGACTCCATCAGGTTTTCTTCCAGAATGGTCCTGTATTTGGCTCCATCCCCCTTCCCATCAATTTTAACCATCTTTCCTGTCCCTGCTGAAGAAAAGCAGGCCCAAACCATGATGCTGCCACCACCATGTTTGACAATGGGGATGGAGTGTTCAGGGTGACGAGCTGTGTTGCTTTTATGCCAAACATAACGTTTTGCATTGTTGCCAAAAAGTTAGATTTTGGTTTCATCTGACCAGAGCACCTTCTTCCACATGTTTGGTGTGTCTCCCAGGTGGCTTGTGGCAAACTTTAAACGACACTTTTTATGGATATCTTTAAGAAATGGCTTTCTTCTTGCCACTCTTCCATAAAGGCCAGATTTGTGCAGTATACGACTGATTGTTGTCCTATGGACAGAGTCTCCCACCTCAGCTGTAGATCTCTGCAGTTCATCCAGAGTGATCATGGGCCTCTTGGCTGCATCTCTGATCAGTCTTCTCCTTGTATGAGCTGAAAGTTTAGAGGGACGGCCAGGTCTTTGTAGATTTGCAGTGGTCTGATACTCCTTCCATTTCAATATTATCGCTTGCACAGTGCTCCTTGGGATGTTTAAAGCTTGGGAAATCTTTTTGTATCCAAATCCGGCTTTAAACCTCTCCACAACAGTATCTCGGACCTGCCTGGTGTGTTCCTTGTTCTTCATGATGCTCCCCGCGCTTTAAACGGACCTCTGAGACTATCACAGTGCAGGTGCATTTATATGGAGACTTGATTACACACAGGTGGATTCTATTTATCATCATTAGTCATTTAGGTCAACATTGGATCATTCAGAGATCCTCACTAAACTTCTGGAGAGAGTTTGCTGCACTGAAAGTAAAGGGGCTGAATAATTTTGCACACCCAATTTTTCAGTTTTTTATTTGTTAACAAAGTTTGAAATATCCAATAAATTTCGTTCCACTTCATGATTGTGTCCCATTTGTTGTTGATTCTTCACAGAAAATTACAGTTTTATATCTTTATGTTTGAAGCCTGAAATGTGGCAAAAGGTTGCAAGGTTCAAGGGGGCCGAATACTTTCGCAAGGCACTGTATATATATATATATATATATATATAAATATATATATATATATATATATATATATATATATATATATATATATATATAGTATGTCTACATGTAATGCAATTACGGGGGGTCATACACCTCACACAAAGTCCTAAACTCCTCTTTTTTGTTCTCAAATTAGGGATGGAGGCACATTGGCATATGAGCCTCATTGAAAGTCCAACCTTTTCTTTTTCCTCATGTTAAAAGAAAGAAGGTCATAGGATTAAGGCGCCAAGGTGAAAAAAAGGGGTACCAAGCTAGGTTGAGTGAATACATCTCGCTACGAGATAACCTCCTGGAGTCTCACAGTGGTCCTCAATAGGTAAGCTAGATGGTGTCCAAAATTTATTAGACATGCATTTTGTCTGTAGTAATTATGTGTCTCATCTAGGCTAAATATAGATTCCTCTTGAAAAGGTGATATATTGGGACAAAGAAACCAGTGAGAAGCTGTATGACACACAATTACTACAGATACACAGACACGCACAGTATACAGACACACAGACACACACACGCACAGTAATATACCATAATATACACAGACACACACACAGTATTATACATACACACAGACGCACACCAGCACCTTTCATCTAAAAATCAGCCTGATCTAACACACTCCTGCTGCTCCCATCTTCTGGCATGCTGTGACTTGTAGTGCTCAAGCATCTCACAGACACATTATGTTGTAATGCAGGAAAGGAGGAGACTGTGCCTGTGTACTGGTGGGCAGATAGTAAGTAGGGAGGTGTAGCAGAGATTTGGGGAGAAGTTCAGAACATGTCCTTTCTCCAGAAGCAGTGCACTGCTCCTCACATTTATTTAACAGCCTCAGAGACAGAAGCCCTGCTAGAAGGAATAAAGCCCCTCTCCACCCCCCCCCCCCCCCCCACTCACCAGAGTAAGTCACTGACAAAACGACATTTAGCTCAGCCATGTCAGCTTACCTTCAAGCAGGCTGCAACCTGTCCCACACTTCAGGCTGTGTACCCTCCTCCCTCTCCTGTCCTCCAGCTGCTGGCATATCCTCTTCTAAATTCGAATAAGCCGCAATGGGGAAGGGGGCGGGTACACTGTACTCCCATTGGCTGAACAGGCAGTGAAGAGGCGGAGCAGCTTAAGCCTCAGGATATTTACAGGTCAAAGGATGACGCTAACTGACTTTTCAGGGACAGAAGTAAAAATATGCGATAGCTGTCCTTGAATTAGTGATGGGACCCCCTACCTGCCCCGGGCCCTCTGGCACTGCTCGAGTGCCCTAATGGTCAGTCCACCCTTGCTCACACTGCTGTAGCAGATGATGCAAGTCTGAAAAGAAGGCTCATACACAGCTGGCATCATTCAAAACAACATGATTCTGTTGTTTCTTGTAATGATGCCAGTGGTGTACAACCCTTCTTTTCAAATGGCATAGAGTTGTATT
Source organism: Pelophylax lessonae (assembly GCF_965119305.1). Taxonomy (NCBI): domain Eukaryota; kingdom Metazoa; phylum Chordata; class Amphibia; order Anura; family Ranidae; genus Pelophylax; species Pelophylax lessonae. The sequence goes on from NC_138770.1 coordinate 385,423,351, forward strand.
ATTCTCATAATAATTATAGGAAGATGTCAAGAGCACTGCTCCACCCTTAAATCAGATGTCAGGTGCCCCCCCCCCCATCATATATCAAAAGTCCCCAGCCCACTCTCACATCCGAGTCCACCCTTGTGCTGCTGCTGGAAAGAAGCTGGAGACAGACCTGGGAAGCAGAAAGTGCAGGATCTGGACCATAGGAGATCTAGAGTCAGCTGACTGTTGAGACCAGGGGATGCAGAGACAAGGGAGTGCTGCTGCAGCTCAGAGAGGTGCAGGAGGGGTTCTGTCCTCCGCTTTGCTGCCGACTGCTGAGACAAGGTGAGTGCTAAGACGAAGGGGATGCCGCAGCTGCAGGAGAGGTGCGAGGGCCACGTGAAATTAACTGGTTGGCCAGATTCAGCCCACAGCCCTTCTGTTTGACACATGTGCTTTACTCGGAAATTACAGTTGTTACAGGTATGCACAGATTTATTTCAACATTCTTCTGCTAACCATAATGATAACCACCACAGAAATAAAAGGCTATCCCTATTCAGGGTATCAAGCCATGTTGGCAAAACCCATTTGTGACCTTAAATAGCGTACATGTCCCCATGAGGGTGGGACTGGAACAAAACACCTTTACACTGAGAACTACAGTATATTAGATTCATGCCTCGGGGGTAACTACTCCCCCAGGTCGCAATGAATCAGAAAATTTTTGGAGGGCTTTAGTTCTAGTGAAAATATTAAGATTTGCAAAAATCTTTTGGCTGTTGACTATAGTGAGTCCATCTTATTCATTTTCTCGGTGCCCCCAACCTTGAAGAAGAGGATGAATTCCCACAAAATTAATTTGAGTTTGATAGAGTAGACTAATTATAGATACAAACAAAGGATTAAGGATTGGTGATTATGAATAGGATTGTATTCTGTATTCGTTTATTTAGTGGATTTTTCATTTTTACCTGTGAAAATGATCAGACCCTGCATTATTTGTAAGTAAGATGTGCATTTGTATTTTTGTGCCATTTTCCCTCTACTTTTTTCTTTAGTTTGCCTTTTCTCATCCACTATTATCTTCTACTATCCCAATATTTGGGGTTAGAAGAGTTGAGGAATGGTAATTTTGTCAGCCATTCCACGATATTTATGGGGTTTGTTTCGATGGGCCCATTTTACTAGTATTGGAAAGGTTATTTAGAGAGGAATGTCTTTGAGGTGTCTTTTTTAGTGTTTTTAGGTAGACTAGTTATAGGTGGAGGCGGTGACCACTTTTTGCATTATTGATATCTATATTGAGCCAGGCAACGCACTGACAACTTTGTCGCCATTGTGCGATGTGCTGGGTGTTCAGTGTGACCCTGTTCCTTTAAGGAGGGGTGGGCTCCGTCTAGTCACCTGTCCTCCCTCTATCCCATTAAATGCATGTGCTCTCATTGTAGAGACTCTTTAAATTGTAGAGTTAGGGACTGCAGATCACAGGGTGACTTGTCGGGGCCTGCAGCTTACGCATGTATTTGCAAATGTGTGCAACCAAACCCCTGTTTTTAACACATACTGTTAGACAGGTCAATTCGGTTGGTCGCTGGCTGGTTGGTATGTTGTGACTGGAAATCTCTTCGTTTTTTTGATCTGCATCTGCCCTTCCAGTGCTCCTTACCACTAAGACTAGTTATAGGTGGAGGCGGCGACCACTTTTTGCATGTCTTTTTTTAGTGGGCCCATTTTAATAGTATTGAAAGGCTACTTAGATTGAACATTAGAATTGTGTATTTTTTTACCACACAGGGAAGAATTTATTGGTACCGCCTTGTAGTTCTGTTGCACCCTGGGATGCCATACTGGGGCCTTGACTTGCTTACTCGATGATCAATCGAAACGTCTATGATAGGCAGCGTTTATTTTATTTAGTATTTTATTTATTTTTATTTTAGATTGTAGGTGTTAATCACAGGTGTAAAATAAGACATTGCTTTAAGATAAGATTAAATAGTTTAATGGCATTACTATTTTCTATCTTAGTGTAGGACAACTTTCCCTGAGGAAGAATTTTGTGTGGGTGCGTATTCAAAACATGTTGGACTTTCCCAGTAATAGGACTGGCTGTGAAAAAGATAACCATTATAGAAAGAAACCAGACTGGGTGTACCAGATCTGTATATTGAGTGATTTGGGGTTTTATATATTGCATCTGTGGATACGGCTGTCTGCAATGAGCTTCTGATCTATATGTGATATATATATATATATATATATATATATATATATATATATATATATATATATATATATATTACTTTTGTAATAAAACTTTTGATTTTAACATTTTCTTGTAAACACCTGGTTGCCTGTAAAGTTCCAATAGAGGTACTTGATAACAGATATGGTGTTACCAGGGGCGGTGGCAAATCTCACCCATTGGTGAGGGGAACTTTATTTGCACTTTAGGTGCTTCTCAGTCATTTTGCCTCTTTATTTTACACATTTATTTATTCACATATTTACAACGTTTTTTTATTTTATTGTATAATTAAATTTTTATTGTTTCTTTCTTAACCCCTTGCCGACCAGTCACGTTGACTGTACTGCGGCAAAGTGGCTCGATTCCGTCCAGCGACGTAGACCTACCAGCCGGAGGCGCGCTCCCGCTGTTTTCAGTCACAGCGGGAGTCGGGCCAGGGGAGGAGCGGCAGCGATCGCCGCTGCTCTTCCCCGATCGTCGGGGAATCGAGTTTGGAGATCCGCCCGCTTGTGTAAACAGAGCGGGCGGATCTCCTAAGTGACAAACAGTGACAGATTGCAGGGTTCATCATAGCTGAACATGCGATCTGTCCCTGTGTCGCTCAGTCACCTCCCCCCCACACGTTAGTAAGCACCAAGCATACATTAACCCCTCCCTCTCCAATAAAATTAACCCCTTCCCTGCCAGTGTCATTTTTACAGTAACAGTGCATATTTATAGCACTGATTACTGTAGAAATGTCACTGGTACCTCCAAAAGTGTAAAAAATGTCAGTCAAGGGTCCGATCTGTCCGCCGCAATGTCGCAGTACCGCAAAAAAAATCGCAGATCGCCGCCATTACTCGTTAAAAAAAAACACAAAAAATGACAGAAATCTTTCCCTTAGTTAGTAAATGCAATAACTTCTGCGCAAACCAATCAAAATACACTTATTGTGATTTTTTTTTACCAAACATATGTAGCAGAAAACAAATTGGCCAAAATTTTTAAAAAATTTAGATTTTTACATTTTTTGGGGGGGGGGGGGGAATTTCATATAAAAAAATGTTAAAAATATTGTTATTTTTTCAAAATAAATGCTCTTTTTTGTTTATAGCGCAAAAAGTAAAAATCACACAGGTGATAAAATACCACCAGAAGAAAGCTCTCTTTGTGGGAAAAAAAGGACGCAAATTTTGTTTGGGTACGGCATCGCACGACTGCGCAATTGTCAGTTAAAGTCGCACAGTGCCGAATCGCAAAAAGTGGCCTGGACGTAAGACAGCAAAATCCTCCGGTGGTAAAGTGGTTAAAGGGCTGTGCCTGCTTTGGTGAAGCAAACACAAACAGGAAATACAATGTAAACTATGTGCTAGCTTTTAAAAACAGAAAGCTCTAGGGCTAAACCCTACCTGATCCCTATGCAAAAATTAAAAATTGACTACTTGCTAGATAAGACTATTAGCTCAGACAGTGGCCTCTTAGAGGTGATGGTTACATAGAATCTTAACTTGTAGGTGAGAAAAGAGAAGGAAATATATGAAATGAGAAAAAAATGCTGCATCTGAAGCACAGACTGAACCAGACTATGCCTTTTTAATCAAGCAGTGACAGGCTAACAGTTTCTGAAATAAATTAGAAAAGGCAGAAAGATGACCTTTGCTAGAGAGCCAAATTCTAGTCCAGTTTCTTACTCACTGCTACAATATTTTAAACATTATGCACAAACTGCATTTTTTTATCATTTTCATGTTTTATTTTAACATTTTTGCCTTATTTTTAATTGTTTTCCTCATAAGGCCCAATATGTGCTTAAAGAGTAACTCCACTTACGCAACATTTCCCTCTAGGTGATCAATGTCAAGAATTATAACAAACTTTGTTGCAAATTCCTACCTTTTGTTATCCTGAAGAAATAGTTGTTTCTACGTCCATGTGCAAAATTAATGTAAATGTTAGTGACTTAATAATTATCGATCAGCTGCTGCACTTGCAGGATTCTAATAAAAAAGCAGCAGGGTCTGCATCCCTTTGGACGTATTTTCCTTTTGGGGGTATCTCACCAAAAATCTTAGTACTGTACAGACTTTTGGGGAAATCAGTAAGGCAATCACAAAAGCAGAAAATTACATTTCTGGGGTGCGTTCCATACACGAGCTGTGTACAGAACATCTCCAGGCTGCTATACTGCATTGAATTTTACAGAGAATGGCAGTGCTGTAGATTGAAAATGAAAGGCCATTTTTATTAACATCCATTTACAATATGACTTGTGTTCCATATGCATATGCTACTTTATTTTTTTACATTTGCTATTTTTTCCCCATGAAAGTGGAGTTACCCTTTACAACTTTACTTTTATTTTAAATAATTGTGTGCCCACTGGGAGTGCTGTATAAACTGTATGTGGCCTCAGCTACATACAGTATACAGCACTGTGTTTTGCTGTGAAATGAGACCTTCCTGTCTCACACCTGGACTGAGTGGTGCCCATCTATTCATAGGCAGTTTTGTATTCTATCAACAAAATACAAAGCTTCCTTTGATTGGCTACGTCAGAGAGGTGGGCTGATGATGTCATGATCTCTGTCTCAGCCAACCAGAAGAAAGGTTGTATTCATTCAAAAAATACAAAGCTGCCTATAAATGGCTGAGCACCGCTCATCCCAATGCTATTTATTTTCTGGGTGTAAGACAGTGAAAGTAAAGTGAAAGTAAAGCTGGAGATCAGTTTTAAGGTACTTCAAGGAACTAACCTTACACATGTCAAGTCAGAGTGGACCTTCACTGGTGCAGGGGGAAGGGTGTGTAGTGATTTGGGTGTACAATGTTTTCAAAGTTTTTTTAATTTTTACATTTGTTTTCGAAGGATACAGTGAAGTGCTGCCACAAAGAAGAGACTGTCAACAACTGCCTAATGCAGCCTTATTATCCGAAGATAAAAGTTATATATATAAATAGTTATAATCTAAAAAAATGCCCAGCAGCAGGAAAATTTGAAATAGCAATTTTAGGCCCAGATTTATAACAGGCGAAGAACACAGGTTGTGGTTTTACTACAAGAATTAAAAGACCGCAGAGGACAAAGAAGTGTCAAATTAACCATCAGAAGGACAATTGTAAATTGCAATTTTAAGTCCAAATTTAATACAGACAAAGAGCACAAACATTTTAAATAACAAGGCAAGGTCACATTTACTAGAGAAAATGCGCATAGGCTATGGCTTTACTACAAAAATGAAGATACAAAGGAAAGCTGGGAATGCGTGAGGCACAGCAGTGAGAACACAGAACTTTAAATTCTGCCATTGCTCTTCCAAGTCTCGTGCTGTGAATCTTTTTAATGTGCAGTGCACTTTCCTTCTCAGCATAATGCCCCTCTCCTTTTTTTTTTCCTTTACCTACTTTCTCCACCACATAACCCAACCTATACATATCAAACTCTCTCCTGCCCTCTCCATATTGTTACGCTTATCTCCTACTGCTCTTTCTGAACACACATGAGGTCATAACCTCCAGGACACTGGGGTATATGCCCTATAACTTTCACTCCAATCACACCCTTCTATTTTTACTGACCTCTGGAAATGTCTTCCCTAACCCTGGCCTTCCACCGTTTTTCTACCACTTCTACCACACAACTGTCACACTCATTTGGATTACCTTGCTCTCTTGTATGCTTTGCAATGCCTATTGGGTTTGTCAACAACCTTTTAATATTAAACACCTTTAATCTATTTGCTGTTGCTGGAATCTGAAGTCAGGAATCTGACTGCATCTCCAGCTGCCCTCCCCATGGTGACCTCCAATTCACACACTCAACTAAACTCAGTGGACAAATGGGAGAAGGAGTTGGACTTCTTCTATGCCCACAAAACACCCTTCAAGCTCTTCACTCCCCTCTCTGTCTTTTTTTCTTTTTTTCTGTTTTGAAGCTCACTGTATTGGTGTTTTTCTCCAGTTTCTCTGAGGATTTCTGTGATTTTTTTGGCCTCATGGACTGGTGTCTTCCAGGACCCCTACTGATTGCCTCCAGGGCTTCTCCAGAGCATTTCCTGTCCTCTAGAACTCCATACCCCAATCTGTCCAGTTATCTCCCATGCTGTCCACCTTTAGGCACTCCATGAAAACCCGTCTCCTCAAGGAAGCCTATTCAGTCTCCACCTAAAAACATGACTTTCTCCATCCGCTCATCCCTCAGTTATTACCTTTTGTTTCAATTACCCCTCTTTTTTGATTATAGACTCTTGCAAGCAGGGACATCATAATCCTCTTGTATATTATACATTTCACAGAATTTGTAAGAATGATGATTTTTTTCAGAACATTTGCAGAAGCCCCCTGTAGCTAAGATATTTGGTCTTTGGGGGCTTGAGCTTCCCACCTGTTTTGATATCAAGCTGAGCTTGCAGAGTTTGCAATTACTGTCCAAAATAATATCTGGAAACAAATCTCTTTGCAGAAAAAAAAATACAAATATGCAACTATCATTGACCAGGTTTTGCTTTATAAACCTTGATGTAGGATAGGTTGCAAAAAAGGGTTTCACTGAGCTCATTGAGCTCAGCTATTGAGAATGCCCAGTAGGAGGGCTAAACGTCGTGTCTAGCGAGGCAGAGAGCATACAACATGTGATGTCAGTTCCGGGTACTTCCGGTCGGTGGAACGCACGCTGTAGCCACAGCATCCACCGGACTATACTGTGATCCACTTCCTGTATTTCTGTAAGTGTACTTCGTTTTGATTTTATTAAAACTTCTTGACATACTTCACCATGGCGAGCCTCTTGCATTCTTTTTTACGAGGATTATAAGAGAGTGAGACATCCAGCATTCCTGTTGTTATCTGGCAAAGTGAAATCAGCAACCCCAAGGAAATTATTCCAGGCTGACTACATTCATTTTTCTGGTGAGTGGGGTCACCTAAGGGGAGCACTTGCACTTTTTGGACAGAAGTACCGGAGCACTTTGTATATAACAGCACTGAAGCACTTTTTTTGCACAATGAACTTTATTATTTAAAGACTTTTTTGCACAATGAATTTAATCAATTAAGGATTATATTTGTTATTTATTGGCTTTTTATTGTTTTGTTATTGATATGATTATGCAATAGCACTAGCACTTGATGATTTTTTTCATATGTTGACACATATTAATGCAGATTGTTTTGCACATTTATTTTAAGTTGCACTTAGCACTTTTTTCATATATGATCCAGCACATATCAATTAAACAAAGAGAGGAGCAGCGCTGACCTTTTCACTTAATCAACTAACCCTATCTAACCCACTCAAATCCCTACAAGCAGTTCAAAATCTTCTAACACATTTTGGAATGCTACCATACTATAAAATTAATGACACCAAATCGCAATTAATGGGAATAAATATAAACCCTCGCCTTCAAAAACGCTTACAATCCACTACGCCGTATACTTGGACGACCTCCCAATTTGAATATCTCGGTATTCACATCCCCATAGCTACTTCTAAACTCTACACTTCCAACTACCAACCATTTGTGGAAACCTTACCTAAAGAACTCTCTAAGCTAATGGTAACTGACATATCAGCACTAGGAAGAATTGCTACCTTCAAAATGACACTTTTATCTAAACTTCTCTACCTTTTTCGAACTATCCCTATCCCAATACCACACAAATTCTTCACAAACTTACAAAAAATTCTCTCAAGTTTTATATGGAAAAATAACAAACCAATAGTCGCTAGTCATATCTTAATGAAACATACCCTCGTGAGTGGCCTATCACTCCCTAACCTCCGCCACTATTATCTAGCTGCTTTACTAGACCAATCCAAACTTTGGTGGAAAAATGATAACAACAAACATGGTCCTTTCTTTAAAACCAAGCTCTAGCGCCAATGAGTACCAAGACCACCCTCATGGCTACAATCTCAGGATACCATAACTCTAACTCCCCATTCCCCATAATACAGGCCACGATACAGGCCCTGAGGTCCTGTGTCAAAATCCTTCATTCAGCAGAGACACACACCACCCTCCCACTTCCGATTCAATGCATACAAACTCGTATTTCACATTTAAACCTAACCAACTGGATAAACTCAGGTATAACCCAATTGCAGATTTGTTTAAAAACCACTCCATCTCCTCTTTCCCTACACTTCAATGCAAATTCAACCTTCCCTCCATGGAATTCTTTAGATATATACAAATACAACACCTACTTAAAACAACATCTCTTCCAATAAGTACGAAGCTATCGCAACCAGTCTTTGCATTCTATGAGAGCAATACAACCCACATGAAAGGCATATCATTATTATATAGAGCTGTTAGTGGATTCCACGACTTCCACAAAACCACAAACATACACAAATGGGTAAAAAAAGATCTGGGAAATATTGCATCTGACAAAACATAGCAAAGGGCAACTAAAGAAACCTACAAAGCTACTCTTTGTACAGATCATTGGCAACTATATCATGAAATACTCAACAGATGGTACTTAACACCATACAAACTTTCAAAAATATACTCTAACTCATCAGAAAATTGCTGGAGACAATGTGGATTGACTGAGTCTCTAATCCACATAATGTGGTTTTGCCCATCTGTCACCACCTGCTGGAATCAAATCTCTAAATTTAAATCTTTAAAGATCCTTCATCCATTATTATATTTATATTTTTGATATCTCCTGGTACTCCTGTGTGGACACATTGGTTAAAAACGGACACTATGGCGTGTGGGTACCTGTATACATGATTTACAGTGATTTACCACACGTTCTTTACAATTTTATTGAAACACGTGTGCCCATACAGACGTTATAATGGAGATGTTTTTTTCATGATGTATACTGTACATGGATGCATTTGTTTATCCATCCTTAAGGTGGGAATAGTCTATTCCATGGAGGAAATAATGATTTTATGTATATGTCTTTTGTATATGCATGTGAAATGTATCTATGTGTGTGCAGGTGTGTACCTGCATGCACATATGTGCGTATACCAGATAGATGTTTTTACATTCACTATGGTCTTTTCTCTTTCGTTTTTTATGTTGTATGTATTCACATTTTTTCTAATATCTTTATTGGTGTTTCTATGTGATTGATGGTCCATGTCTTTGTGTGTATGGGAGAGTTCACGATATGCACGAGAACTTGGACCTTCAGTTTGACTTTGTATTTGAATCACTATTCAGATGCTTTTTGGGGCTGAAGTTAGGTGATTATTGGCCTGTGCACAACTGCTGATTATGACCGCCCCCGGAACACCTGCAACTATTGGGGTGGTCTATTTAGGATCTATAGGCTGTTGTTGTCATTGTAATGATTAAGCACAAGATGTATGTGTGAAACGCATCTACTTGACCCTATGTTGGTGTCTTTGGTGCATCACTTTGTCATCACTTTGGAAATTAAAGACAATTGGAATTCCTGAATGTGCGGCCGTTTCTTTTCTTACAAGTTTTCCACGGAGGCGGGCCGGGGCTAGTACCACCTCTAAGCTACCATCACACACCTGAAGCAGCATTTTCTCCCTTCAGTAAATTTTTAAATTGATATCCAAATTCACCCCAACACATATCCAACCTGACATCAAATATTAGCACTACTACATTTAAATGTAGAATCCATACCCAGAAAAGTAAGAACTCTTGTCATGCATATTCTCCTCTCAGCTAAACTAAATATAACAGCAAACTGGAAATCTCTCACTATCCCCAATTTATCAGACATAATGAATGACCTAAATCTAATTTGCTCACTCGAACGCATTTAGGCACTTAAAAGCAATAAATTACAAATATTTCTCTCCCACTGGAACCCATGGATCTCACACAAATACTCCATGAATACTGGATCAACTCATTACAACACTAATGTCTGCCCTAAATAAAGTCCACTACTCAACCCACCAAAAATACAGAATACATTCCCTATTTCAGACCAAAAGTGCCATATCTACCACCCACCTGTTTGTTCAGTTCCTCTTATCCCTTATGTTTACCAGAATACCCACCACAACTGAAGATAAGCAATAGATGAATAAGCGAGGAAACATCTCACTCCATAGAACCTGTTTAAGTAATATGTTTTTCCCCCGGTTCTCTTTGCAACTCTGAGCCACTCTAACCATTCTGAGAGATTATGAGAGGGCTTATTGGTTTGTTCAAACTACAGGGGATCAACATATACAACATACCTACTAATTATCTTTTTGCCATAATTGCACTCTACGTTATATCACTATTGTATCTATTGCACATTTGTTGTATTACCTGAATGTATTTCCTGTTGTGGACGTCCCCACTGTTGTTGAAAAAACAAATTAACACAATTTAAAATAAAACAATATAATTTAATTAATTATTATTATTATTATTTAATACTGGGTATGGCATTATAATTCCAACGTCTGGTTATAACAGCCTTGGCTTTAGCAAAAATAAAGCATGTTAAACCATTTAAACCTTTTTTGGCCATCTGTGGTGATCCTGAAAAGTTCAGGTAATCTATTGCCTGTAATATGTACCGTAAGTGTATCCTTTTCCCGAATGCTCTCAAATATGGACACGACCACCACAGATGTAGCATTGTCCCAAGTCCCAATCCTATGCACATTTATTTCTTAATTTACTTTTGATCACTGTAACATTTTAATAAATCCCACAGTTGTTTATATATTTTTATACATGATTGTTTTTTAAGATATTCCCTGTTGATTGTTTGCCTTACCTTGTAATGATGGGCTCACATTTTGTGACTGCATTTTGTAGTGTCATGGCTGATTGATTCCCCATTGGCCATATATTAAATAACCTATCTTTTCCCTAGGGACAGGCAACTGCTTGTTCTGAGCCACACAGCATCCAATACGCCTTGCCATTTCTGTGTTGCTCTCTCACAAGTGTGGGAGTGCTAATGTGATGCAACACATCTTTTCCAGCATGTATGAGCTCTTGGTTAATTGCTCTGCTTGTTTGTATGTGTTTCAGATATAATTACTGCTTAGCTCTCATTTGTAGAGCACTATACTGAGGCCATGGGATTTAGGGATATGTAGTTTCTTCACAGGAAGTGTCAGGTCTCACTATCAGGTGATGATTACAAGGCACAGGTAAGAAGGTTCATAATGGCTTTAATTCTTTCAAATGTACAATTTGTGGGCATGGGTTCCCATGAATCACCAGAGCCATCTGCAAAGACAACATATTAGCAATGTAAATCAGTAGGGCTGTCAGGAGCAGCACACAGCCACCCATACATTGTGTTGCTGCCCTTATCCAATAATAAATGATTTGTGGGAATGGTTAGGAAGATGAGTCAATCCCAAATGCAAAACCTTGACTATCACCACCAGGCCGCTCTCATTGCAGGAGAAAGAGGACAATAGCCGCTCAGGTGTCAAGTCTGTGCTGGACATCTTTATTGCTAGGTAGTGTGTCACTCTGTCTGCCTAACCCCCCTCCTTAGGAAAATTGGCCAGCGGCCACACAATCTTGCCCCTGATTGCCCTGTTCTGCTCTGATTGGCTGTATTTCCCTGGCATCTGATTTAGGCATCACAAGTCCAGGGCTATGGGCTTGTGACAAGGATCCTGATTCCTGGCTTCTCACTTGTCTCACTGCTAGTTCCTGCCCCGTCTACCTGTCTTGTATTTCTTGTTGCTGACCCCCTGCTTGGATTACTGACTATTCCTTGGGATTGAGCCTCAAACTTGAACTTTTTACTGGACTACTCCTATCTGCTGTCTGCCATGACCTCTGATTTCTGGATCATGCTTGCCTGATGCCTCCCCTAGCAGTTTACTCTACTGTTTTGGTCATTGGTTCTAGATGTTAAACCCATAGTAGTCAAATTGTCTCTTTTAATCTGTTCGTCTCCAGCCTTGGTGTGTCAAACATGGCTATGACATGCTATTTTATACATATAATACTAAAACTAGCTATTTAACAGGGGTAGGAGGGGATAGCACAAAGCATTTAATCTAGAGGGCATTAAGTAAAAAATAATACTCATATTTAATATGGCAAAGTGCAGTAACCTGCAAAAAGCTAAAAATTACACTAAGGTCATGAAAAAAGGGCTTAATTAAGTTAATTGATAACTTGTAAATACAATTTTCAAATTTTTTCTGGAAGGTAACATCCTTGTTCAACACTAAGTGAATAACATTTTTAAATAATATAAAATAGTTAATGAACTTCACAGGGCATTGGCTAATTTTCATAGCAACCTCTTATGGCATAAAACTAAAACAATTGTTGTTTCTATGGCACTAAGACAATTTCAATTACAGGATGCCCAATTTCCACAGTGGAAAAAGAATTAGATGCAATTTTAGAGCATTTTGTTTGATTCCACAGGACAGCACAACTATAGGCTTTCATACTGTAATACTTTGGAGATAGATTTTTCCAAAGATAAAAAGAATAGAGTGATGAGTCCACTGTACCCATATGAGAGCTATCAGCAATAAGAGCTCTAATCTTTACAGTGAAGATGGCGCTAAGACAATTATTTTCTAGTGCTTTAAAAGTAGAAGAGGGATACAATGAGACTTCAAACTTCAGACAATTTTTTTTAAAGAAAATAAAAAAATAAATACATTAAATTTATGTGTATAGACAGACTTGTGCCAATGTGCAGTATCTTAATAAAATAAAAATGCAAAAATTCTTGCGCTAAAGATGTATACACACCCTTTTGAAAATCAAAATTCCAAATGTGTGCTGATATATATATATATATATATATATATATATATATATATAAAAATGTGAATCCGTGTATATATATATATATGCCGCAACTTAAATAAAACAATAATGAAAATAGTAAAAGAAAATCATGACACTAGTTGCGCACAAATAAGTAAAATAAAAGCAATCCTCAATAAACCAAATAATGGTGCATCAATAAACTGTGCCCAGAAAATAAGTCCACAATATGAATGTTGGATATGGAATCCAAAAAACGAAATATACTGTGAATAAATGTGAGTCCAAAAAATGAAGTCCAAAAAATAACTTCTATAAACGTGATAAACCAAATGATCTTGTGAGATTCCAGTGCTAATAAAAAGGTGACACCCAAATTAGATCCACCACCGATGTGCTCCACACCCGTCAAATTAGCAACTCACCCTCATTTGTTGCCTACCACTCTTGTGGATAAGGCAAATTTCGCTGTGTATATTACTATTAGCTGTGGTGTTCCACCAAGGCAATGCAGACAGCGGTCCTCATATAAACCAGAAGGTTGGGGGATATCCTTAGCTCCAAACCATGGGGAAAAAACATATAACAGTGCTTTAATGGTACACTGGTGCAGTACCATTAAAGCACTTTATTAAATCCACAAAAACAATATATAATGTCCGTACATGTATTTAACTTGTCAAGTGCATATATACATCCAATAAACAAATGAGAGGGATAGGGGAGCTTACTCTAGTCCGGGATGCTGCAGCGTGAAGTACATAATGTCCACGGAGCCAGAAGAATCACCCTGGCTACACGACAGAATGAGGGAGTCGTGGCTACAGGACAGACTGAAGGAATGATTGAGGTGAGCAGGGTGATTCATCTGGCTCCGTGGACATTATGTACTCCACGCTGCAGCATCCCGGACTAGTGAGGGTGAGTTGCTAATTTGACGGGTGTGGAGCACATCGGTGGTGGATCTAATTTGGGTGTCACCTTTTTATTAGCACTGGAATCTCACAAGATTGTTTGGTTTATCATGTTTATAGAAGTTATTTTTTGGACTTCATTTTTTGGACTCACATTTATTCACAGTATATTTAATTTTTTGGATTCCATATCCAACATTCATATTGTGGACTTATTTTCTGGGCACAGTTTATTGATGCACCATTATTTGATTTATTGAGGATTGTTTTTATTTTATTTATTTTTGCGCAACTAATGTCATGATTTTCTTTCACTATTTTCATCTTAATAAAATACTCAAGTCACAAATAACAAACAGAGGGCAAATGAAGTCAACTTGAAGAAAAGCATCTACTTGGAGCCACTATTTTTCTAGTCAGTTTAATTTGGATATGATACACAAGAATGTTTTTATTTTTAAATTAAACAGTGAATAGCAAGATAATAATACCCTGCCATCTACCACTCAGGCAAGCAAATATAATTTATTTTATTTAATATATTTTTGAACTATAGGAAGATGCTGCATGCACCTAATTGGCATATGCTAAGTACCCCTCATTGACATACTTGTGCATCTGCTGCTGCTTAATGTGATCCCTTCTGCATGTGCACATCTGGCCTATCGCCTTTGGCCTTATACTCAGATAGGCAAATGTGATACAGATCAGGTTGTTCAAGCTCACACAAGATCAGGTGACCTAATGGGCAGAACAGTGGCTAAGTGGTTAGCACTTCTGCTTAGCAGCACTAGGGTCGTCGATTAAAATCTCAACTATGACACTACCTGTCTGGAGTCAATTAAACCTCAGTGCTCACTTGGATGCTTATTAATATCTCTAGTGATGCTGCTCTCCTTGAGTGGGGAAACTCCAAATCACTATAAAGAAAATAACAAGGGGCAAACACCTACTGCATCACCTTCAACACCAATTCATGTTTATTTAAAAAAGCCAAAGACATACTCACAAACCTGAAATTATTAAAAGCATATAGTGTTGGTCCCATCAAGTTGGATCAGCTCTGATGAAGGAAGCCTGTCTCTTGAAACACGTCAGCTTTCCAATTGTAAAGATTTGTCATCCCCAATACTGGAGTTGTGAATGACATGCTTTTAATCATTTCATCTTTTTGAGTATGTCTTTGGCTTTTTTTCAATAAACGTTAATTGGTGTTCAAAGTGATTCACCAGGCATTTGCACCCTTTTTTTCTTTACATTACCTGCCTGGAGTTTACATGCTGTCCCTGTGCCTGCGTGTGTTTCCTCTGGGTACTACGGTTTCCTCCAAAACTCCAAAGACATGCTGGTAAGTTAATTGGTTTCTGTCTAAATTGGCCCTAGTATTTGTTCTATGTGTATGAATGTGAGTAAGGGACCCTAGATTGTAAGCTCCTGTATGTAAAGTGCTGCGAAAATTGATGGTGCAATATAAATACTTGCAATAAATAATGGTAAGGTGACCATAGATTTTAAAGGAGATTAGATGGGCCATACTTTCCACCCACCGATTTAAAACTAATTGTTATTGCTAGACTCCAAAACATACCAGATGTGTCTAAGCATGTTTCTTCACCCATTTGAGCATGAATGGTTATGCAAGAATCTACATGAGAACACCCTTTCCAGTCTCTCACATAAATATGCAAACTCTGATTTCTTGAGTATCCATGTTTATGCATATGGCGGTGGGTAGAGAAGCATACATAGACATATTAGGTATTGGATTATCTTGAGAAGTAACATTAGCAGCTAGTTGGTTGGTACATGGTAGTCTGTTCAATATAATCATTTGGCTAGGATTTTCGACACTAGACCCATAAGCATGAGTATCAATTCTGATTCAGCTGAAAATGGCCAAGTCAGAAAACAATTATCATCTCTCTATGGCCACCTTTAGTACATATGAATAGCTTTGCAAAAGTATACTAAACAGGAACTAAAGGAAAATGAAAATGCCTACCTTTTCAGAGCCCCCCCTCCAGGAGTCAGTTAAATGTGCGTTATGTCTAGGGGTAGAGGAACAGGGAGTATTCAGCAATATTCACACTGTATGCGAAGGTGTTGGCCACACCTGCTGTTGGGGCTGTGATCCAAACCTTCTGCAGCCAACAATGCCAAATAAATCTTATTGGTAGAAAACAACATTATCAAGATGTGCAGTGCACAAAGGTATATGGATGTATAAGATATGTAGGTTACAATAGGTTAGCCGGGAAAAAGTGAAAGTTTTCAATAGGCCAATGATACTGGCCATGACAGTAACAGATGCACAATGGACCACTAATGATGGAAAATTAGTCTGCTTTGAAAAAAACTGAAGGTAAACATAGGCCATATCATCATAAGCCATCTTTCCCACATCACTGTTCTGCAGCACAACGGTGTAATATTAGGCTGTGTGGCTCTACACTACCAAACCTCGAGTGGCCAGAAGGTTGGGTAATGTAGAGCCAAAATGCATCTGATCCTTTCAAGGCCACTATCATTGGCTTATTGGAAGCTATAATTTATTCCAGGTTGATCCAACATGATACCTTACATACCTTATACACCTATATATCTTTGTGTGCTGCACATCTTGATATTGAACAGGCAGTTTTATTTACCTTGATCCCTCACTCCAACAGGCTCTGCCTGTGTCCTCTTCTCCCCGACTGTGGGCACTCGAACAGTATCATCATGTACAATGCAGGGATAGTAACCCTAAATTGTAAGTGGAGGATGAAGACGTGTGACCGTGGCCTAGGACTGCCATCGAGAGGAGCCTTTGTGGGACTGGTTACACAGCTGAAGTGACCATGCTAGAGCAAGGAGTTAGCTAACTATTACATCTTATTCATGCACCCCTAAACGTAATGACCAGGTAACCCTTGTAGTGTGGGGGCCGAACTGCACTGCAAGGGTTATCATTTTGATATTCCAGGAGTTAGGATTTGACTTTCTAAAGTCCTCTGCACACCAAACTGACTTTGGGAGTGCTATCATTGAGAGTCAATCAAGCTGTATTAGATTTTTGAGTGCACTGAAGGATGGAGGAAGAGAAGAAAAGAGGGCCTCATTATGGAGGTGATATGTATAGTTCGATGAGCATACTGGAGGCAATGCAGTAATAAATTACAGCACTTTATTTTGGCATGTAAACAAACAGTTCACATATACTATATGTATTTTTTTATGTAACTTTTTGCTGGAGTTCTGATTTAAACAGCAGGCTAAACTCTGCCTGTCAATCTATTTATGTAGTATGTAAGTTATGTGTTTCCATTCAAGTAATCTTGTTTTAAGGGTTTTAATAGGATTGCAGTAAGATACCTTGCAGCTAAGACACTTAGCAAATTATCATATACTTGATTAGAATGTATACATTTGTTGAAACAGATTTCATTGCATCAGATCTGAGATATTTCATTTCCCATATGTGAAAACAGTTCTTACCAGGCCTATACTATTATAGCATCAGCTTACAAGAACTCTGCCATTCCATTTATGTGAGACATCAATTTTTATTACATTAACCAGCTGCAGGGACAGCTGCTTTAAGCACCAGTCTTTTAATTCAAATGACAGGGGTAATGATTATTCAATCATCAATGTAGCAGGGATTTACTGACAGTTTGGCCTGTGAGTGGTTCACAAAGAGAAATGTTTTTAATTCTTGTACATTTTAACATGAATATGTCAGATAAGTACTATGGCTGCAATTAAAGTGCTTTGTTCTACCTGTATAATAATCACTTTCTGAAGTGATTATTAGTACTGAATTCATGAAAGAGTTTTTTTAAAGTTCATGTGGGGTTATTTTATTAAGACAATTAGGCTGTTCTCTTTGCAAGGGAAGTTGAACTTTGCTTTTGTAATTTGCCCCAGAGCTTAGTAAATGTGGTAGGTATTACTTTCAAAGGATACCTAACCATGTACAAAAGAAAAAATAAAGCATTTTTGCTTGCACATGAGTGCATGATGAAAGTCAACAGAGCTTCACACTGATTCACTAAGCTCTGGGGCAATATACCTTGCAAAGTGAACAGCCTATTTCCCTTTAATAAATAACCCATTCAGAAGGCAGAACATAGGCTGCCCTACAGGATCTAGCTTTTACCAAGAATCTTAACAAGGTGCTGCATGCTGCTCCTAGATTGTAAACACTACTGAGGACATGTGAAATTAAGGCAAATGATTAAAGCAAACTACCAAATGATAGGTGGTAGTGTAGTACACAAACAAGCTATGACCAAGAAAGATGGTATTTAGTCAAAGTCTTATCATAACCACAGGTTGGGATAGAAAAACAATCCAAAACAAGAAAAAGAGGAGCATATCAATATCTATGGTGTTATTAAAGGTGCTACATCCTAAATTGAATATACAGGAAAGACCCTAACAAAGAAAAATTACAGCACGATTAGGGCACTAACTAATAACAACATTATATAAAATAACATATTTTATTCACATCTAGAGTTGGGCTGAACTCCCCCCCCCCCCCGTTTGGTTTGCACCAGAACTCTCGAACATCGCACTGCGAACACATGGGGTCCCCTCATAATTCATACCAAATCCAAAACCAAAACTCAATGATTTCACAGGGACGGTGGCAAAACCTTACTATAGGGCATCATAGAGATCAAAACCCCTTTTCCATAATTCATACCAGACCCTTAGGTCTGGTATGAATTTTGAGGGGAACCCCCATGCCAAAATTAAAAGAAAAATTTAAGTAAAAAAAAAAAAAGAAAAATTGAGGTGAGGTCCCCCCCAAAATCCATTCCCGACCCTTATCTTAGCATGAAGCCTGGCAGACCAGGAAAATAGGAGGGGTGGGGGAGCTTTCTCCCTTCCTGAACCATATCTGGCCACATGCCCTCAACATTGGGGGATGCTTTGGGACAGGGGGGCTCTATCCCCACCACCCTAAAGCACCCTGTCCCCTTGGTGATGGGGACAAGGGCCTCTTCTCCACAAACCTGGATGGAGGTTGTGGGGGGTCTGTGGGCAGGGGGCTTATTGGAAGCTGGTAGACCCCTTTAACAAGAAAGCCCCCAGATCCTGCCCCCCCATGTGTACATTGTATCCCTACTTATTTACCAAAAAAGTGTAAACAATAAATAAAACACACACTCAGTTTTTGACAATCCCTTTATTAAAAAAAAAAGTCCCACAATGTAAATCCGTCGGCAGTCACAATGTCTGCCGCATTGCCAAACCCAAAAATAGAAAGCAAAAAGCTCTGCCTGTGACAAAGGTTACCCCATGTAACAGTTCCTAAATAGGTAGGGGGCAGGGCCACCTGGCGATGTCATCTGGTGGCACAACCCCCTTGTGACATCACCGAACTAGCATGCACCGTTCTGTGACATTACTGTGCGGCACGCAGTGCATTGTGGGGTGCTCGGTGGCTGAATATCCCATCGAGCACCTCACATATTCGGCTGTTCAGGGAACCGGTGAACAGCCAATGTTAGGGCAAAACTTTTGCTTGGCTTGAACTGTTCCCCTAACTCTATTCACATCATTAGAAATATTGGTATAAAATACAAATGAAATGCTGTTCCACATACATACATCAACTCACCCCAGATACCCCAATACTTGTATATAACTATATTAGTTAATTCACAATACATAATTCCATTTTTTTGTTGAAGTAAGTATCAGGGTATCAAACATTTGACTTGTTTCTTGTAACAACACCAGCTTTTTCAGGAATAAATGAGGAACAGTAATCTGCAATGCAAATTACAGTGTAGGTAAGTGTCGATATCCTTGTGTGATCAGGTCCCCCCCGCTCAGCCCCCCCACTCATATTTTCACAGCAGCTCAGAGTAGAGAGCTGCAGGCTGTGAGCCCCCTCCCTCTCTCTCACTCCTATTTGCCTTCCCTTCCATCCAGTGTCCACTGCTTTGGTCAATAGGCAGCAAGAAGAGGACAAAGCCACTGCATTGAAAAAAAGGGGGTTGCGGGGACACATCCTGCTTGTACTGGACTTTAATGGCATCACATGAGACAAGGACAAAATCCATGAAATTATAACTTTTATTTACAACATTTTAAAATTCAAAAAATTATTGGAAAGTACAAACAATAAAAAAAATCTGAGGAAGTGCTTAGCTATGATACATATAACCATCTAACACCTTCTAACTTTACTTATTTAACGTATAAATAAGCTTGAGGTGTACAAGTTGTTCAATCCTCTAAGGGTCAATGTGTTTTGCTAATTGCGTAGCTTCTTCAAGACCTGCTAAATATGACATACATACATTTCAATGTTAATATATTTGCTTTTGTATGATGATCAAAAAATATTTTACTGACTCAATATTCCATCAAAATACACCCTATTACACTCACAGCAGTACATGGTGGTATATCAGAGACATCAAAACGTCTGTAGAGCAGACACAGGGTTACAGCTCTTTTAAAATAACCCAAATGGCCCTAATTGGAATAATATTGATACATAAGTACTGTACATGACCTATAAATTGATAGTCTAAAGGAAGTAAACAGTCCCCCGGGGGGATAAACAGTACATACTCTTTTTCTAATGTTTTTTCAATTATGTAACTCCAAGGGTATTCTTTGGTGTGTAAAACTTGTTATATAAACGTTCAAACAATAGGGGGAGCTATGTCCCAGATAATTCTTCACAAATCTAGCGAGACAACAGATGTGTAGAAGTATAGATTTAGTGTGTATCCATATAACCAATGCATGGAAAAAAATTAATATATATCTTTAACAAAGATTAACAATATTTTAATCAAAAATCAATAGTTACCTCCATGAATGTGAGAGTATTAGGCCTAAAGATAACCCTCAAAGGGAGATGGACCTCCTATCACATCTGGAAATGGCAACGAGGCAGGGAAATGTCATCATGATGGGGGACTTCAACTATCCTTATATTGACTGGGAAGAGGGGACAGCTCACTCATTAAAGGCTTGTCATTTCCATACTAAAGGGTGACTAAACCATAACGTAAAAAGTCTTATTAAAGAGAAAAAACAGCCTTTGAAAAATGTAAAGGGTATGGGCCATTGACAGTGTTTTAATACTATAAGGAATGCAATAAGAAGTGTAAAAATGCAATCAGGGCATCTAAAACAGACTATGAGAAACACATAGATAGGGGAGGCCTGTGGATGTGGTGTTTCTGGATTTTGCAAAATCATTCGATACAGTTCCCCATAAATGCTTAATTTACAAACTAAAGTCTGTAGGCATGGACCATAAGGTTTGTTATTGGATAGAAAACTGGTTACAGTGGTGTGTCCAAAGGGTGGTGATAAACAACATGTACTCAGACTGGTCTGGAGTGGTGAGTGGGGTACCCCAAGGCTCTGGCTTGGGACGAATTCTGTTAAAGAGGTTGTAAACCCTCCAAACCCACTTCAGCACATTGCAATCCTCATTATTAAAGATATTCATTGCTGCCTGTAAAAGTTTCCTTACTTGTTTAATCTTCTTGAAATCTGCTCCCTAATGCTTGATTACGTCACCGGCGCATGCGCTTTCCGTCCTGCGAGTCATGGCACGCTGTTAATAGGGAGACAGCATACAGAGGGTGCCGTGAATCGCAGGACAGAAAGCGCATGCGCCGGTGTACAAAAGTTCTGCTGTCAGCGGCACAGCTTCGAAGACTCGCGAGACTGGGCATTCATGCCGAGCATCCTGGTTCTCCCCTTGTCACACGGGGAGTAAACCAGGGCTTCATAGAGACTCCTATAGCGGTGTTCTGTCAGCCGCAATCATCTGC
This sequence comes from Pelophylax lessonae, assembly GCF_965119305.1. NCBI lineage: Eukaryota > Metazoa > Chordata > Amphibia > Anura > Ranidae > Pelophylax > Pelophylax lessonae. Next base: position 385,444,982 of record NC_138770.1, read on the forward strand.
AGCTTATAGCCTCGAATGACAGTGGCAAAACAAGAAGTATAACACAGCGGAGCTTGGTTGCCATAGTGATGTCGGGTTGAGGAAGAGGCTTGGATAATACACGGCTGCGCATGCCCGAGATTTAAGCAGGGGAAACAATGAAGGGCGGAAATGACATCCGAAGCTGAAACACAGAACAGTACTGAAGATGGCGCAGCCTAATCCCGGAAGAAACATATTTTACAAACTACTAAATAATAGTAAGTAAGAAGCAATTGTGCATACATTATACTGTACAATGATTGTAAATGCATTTTCTATCACAGTAGATGAAAATCGCAAAAAGGAAGGCAGAGTTTACTTCCTCTTTAAGTTTATTCATAAATGACATAGAGGATGGCATACATAGCTCAATCTCAGTTTTTGCGGACAACACAAAAATAAGCAGGGCAATAACTTCACATCAGGAAATTGAAATTTTACAGGAAGACCTGAATACAATAATGGAGTGAGCAACTACATGGCAAATGAGGTTTAATGTGGAGAAATGTGAAGTAATGCACTTGGGGGCTAAAAACATAAACGCAAACTACTCACTAGGGGAGAATCTCTAGGGGAATCAAGGATGGAGAAAGATCTGGGGGTCCTAGTAGAAGACAGACTGAGCAATAGCATGCAATGTCAAGCTGCAGCTACCAAAGGCAGCAGAACATTAGAGTGCATAAAAAAGGGAATTTACTCCAGAGATAAATATACTGTATATTCCTGCCACTCTAAAAAACTTTGGTCACCAGTCCTTAGAAAGGATGTGCTAGAGCTGGAGTGAGTCCGGAGAAGGGCAACAAAATTATTAAGGGGACTGGAGGACCTCAATTATGAGGAACGACTACAGGCACTACATAGCATACATTGTACTCAAAAATGTAAGATGTATACATGCATGTAGGAAATAGGAACCAATTGACTCCAGGACACTTATATACTGCTGGATGCGGTGATGGTGTCCGCAATGACCGGCTTATGCATTTCGAGGTTGAACCCTCTTCCTCAGAGCCGAAATCGCCTTCTCTTATTGTTGTCTTTCAGTGTTTTTAGATACCCTTGGTCCTGAGGGGGCATGACATACATTATACAATTTTCTTACAATTTTCTGTATAATTTTCTTTAGATTTATCTTCAACTAGGTAGTACAAAGGCCTGCCTTATAGGATACAATTGAAAGTGTTGTTTTGACCTCCTATTATATGGTTTTGGTCAATCTAACAGAAAATTGTACAAGAAAATTGAACATGTATGGCCAGCCTAATGAAGCCTAACAGTGTTTACATTTTTTTAAGGTATAAATATAAACAAGATCAACTCAATGGAAACAATCCTACGATTTCATGTAAGACTTCATGTACACAGGACATTTGAAAACCTCTTCTGAACACTGAAAACTTGACAGCTAGTAACCAACGGGTAAAAACGTCCATTTTGCCACTTTTAAATACTGCGTTTATGCGCGTTTAGCAGTGGTTATGAGCATTTGCGTTAAGGAGACCCTTCCAAATGTGCACAATGCATGAAAAACTATTATTAACTATTTCTACCATTCTGTGAGAGAAGAGAGAGCAGCATCAGAGAGAGCAATATGCTTTTAACTATGGATCCCATCTGTCTCTCTCCCTCTCTCTCCCTCTCTCCTCCTTTCTCTCCCTCTCTCTCTCTTTCTCTCTCTCTCTATCTCCTACTCTCACTCTCTCTCTCTCCCTCCCTCTCTCCCTCTCTCCATTTCTCCCCCCTCACTCTCTCTCTCACTCTCATGCTCCCTTTCTCTCTCTCTCTCTCTCTCTCACTCCTTCCCTCTCTCTTTCTCCTTTTCTCCTTTCTCTCTCTTTCTCCCTCTATCTCTCTCCCTGTCTCTCTCTCTACCCCCTCCCCCCTCTCTCGCTCTCTCTCTCTCCCTCCCTCTCTCTATTTCTCTCTCTCTCCCTACCTCTCTCCCTTTCTCTCACTGTCTCTCCCTCTTTCTATCACTGTCTCTCTCTCTCCCCCACTCTCTTTCTCCCTCCCTCCCTCACCCCCTCTCTTTCTCCCTGTCTCTCTCTCTCTCCCTTTCTCCCTGTCTCTCTCTCTCTCTCTCTCTCTCTCTCCCTTTCTCCCTCTCTCCCTCTCTCTCCCTCTCTCCCCCTCACCCCCCTCTCTCTCTTTCTCCCTCTCTCCACATTTTACATGTTCCAGTTACAGTTTATGAATGCAAACACACATAAACATGGGTTACTACGTTTACACACATTTACAAGTGGTTACAAGCATTTGCCATTTGAAATGCCGGTAAAATACAGTCCTAAACACGGTTTTAAAAACTGCCTGTAACCTTAACTGCCTCTTACCTACTATAAACGACTGAATGTTCATGTACACATAAGATAACATTGAGGAGAGTTCAGGGGTTGGTGAGAAAAAATGCCCAACTGCTTCTAAACGTCAGTTTAGCAGCTGCAGTATACAAGGCCTAACTGTTCCTTTTTTTAAATGAGGATTAATGTAACTAAGTGGGTATGAGGCTGTGTTTACTTTTTTAATCAAGTGCAAGCAAAAATCCTGTTTTCTTTTTTTTTTTTTTTTTTGTGCATGATTTGGTAATTATATTGAACATAGATTCACTGTATCCAGAAAGCTAAGTTAGCTGACTTGAAAACAGTCAACTCTCTGAGAATAATTTACTAAATGAATAGATGCTGTGTTTACTTTGAATAACCAATTATGTTCAAGCGATGGTTAAGAAAAAAAAGCAAAACATTTTTAGTGTATGATTGGGTCTTTATTGTGAACACACATTCCCCTTATTCACGAACAATAATTTTGCAAAGTAAACAAGCATTGTGCAAAGTGAGCATTTTCATTGCTAAGTTAAAAACCTTTACTCTTTAGTAAATCAATCCTCTGAGTAGCTGCTATGTTATTTAGCAGTTTGTGAGCAGGGAGGTAAAATTATGTTATTTACTTGTGTCCAGTGCATAAACTGCAAACTTCAACATTTAATACTACAACAAAAATTTAGAAGAGCCAGCATGCAAAAATGTGGACATAAAATAAAAAAAATTTAATTTAAAGTAAGATTTTACCAAATACAAACTCTACTCCTTTATCTACATGCATAAGTTCTTCACTGTGTAGCCCTGTCCAGTACCACACAGCCTTTGTATGTGAAAAATCCTAACTGGGTCCTCTGCCTAGTGAATGCACATGCTGTGGTCTCATTCATTTCATGATGGGTGGAACTGCCCTGATTAATGACCACCCTTTGGAAAGAATGGGACCAAAGAGCCACTAGACCACAACTTTTGCTGGAATGTTATGGATGCAGATGGCTGTTTGGTTACCAGTAAGGCTGCACAGTAAAACATTTGAAAATAGAATATAGCTGCTATTTATTACTGTATATTTTTGTATAGCCTCTAGAATACCTTAAAGTGGTATAAAAAAAATACTAAAGTCTTGTTTTTTTTTCTATAAAAATAACAAACATGCTGAGTGCCCTCACAGCAAGCAGCTTGCTACAGGGGCACCTGCTCTGTGTGTCTTCTCATACATGGAGACGGTGTTTGCTCCGCCCCCCTCTCCCCTCATTGGCTCACTGACTTTAATTGACAGCAGTGGAAGCCAATGGCACTGCACCGCTCTTTCAGCCAACCAAGAGGGAGAGGGCAGTCGAGTCTCTCCTGCAGCATCGCTGGATAGTGCTGAGCTCAGGTAAGTATTAGGGAGCTGAGGGGGGCTACTGCACACAAAAGGTTTTTTATCTTAATACACAGAATGCATTAAGATAAAAAAACCTTCTGACCAGACCTATACCTCCTTCAGGTGACCTTCCTTCTTGCCCATCACCCCTTCCTCCTGAACTACCTTTCCCCTCTTTCTCAACTCCCCCCTTCTTTACATCCTTTCTCCTCTCTTCCTCTCTTTTTACTTCACCTTTTTAGCTCTTCGCTTTTGGATGTGAGCTTCAACCAATTTATCTGCTCATTATGCTGAGGCCGAACACCTCCCTCTAACTGTAGTCCTCCTAAGTTCAGGTCTAAATACAATTTCAATGTTTATCCTATATTTTACATGTACTTATTTTGGGGACTCTTAGACACCTGTTTGTTAACCTTGGGGTAACTCTGACTGGAACCCCAGGTAACAAGCCTTTGTTTATAGAAATCACATTGATTCCTGGATTTCACTTATCAATAAACTCTTACTTGTCCCCCGAACCAACCCATACCAAGTAACCTTACAATGTCTTTTTTATACACTGCTGTTTTTTTTTTCTTCTTTGTGTTTCGTGTTTTGGAGTTACTATACTACTACTGTCTCCCTCTAACCTGAAGGATTACTTCTCTCTAATGCATCCTATTGTGATTTTTTTGTTCTTTCCTTCAATAAAAAATTTGAACAAGAAGATAAAAAAAAACTTCTGGCTTTACAATCACTTTAACATAATTTAAATACAAAAGAAGGCAGGCTAACTGATTTATAACCCTTGTGTGATGCAATAGATTGTATTCAAGTCTTGCAAGTGTGTCCCAGTTAAACAGCAGTCTAAATAAAATAGACAGTGGCTTATCCATTACTGATCAGGTAAGCAAAAAAAAAAAAAAACTTACAGTACAAAAGGCACAAACCACCCATTCAAGAGGCTCTGCATTATCCTTTTATATAAAATGTATAAAGAATGTTGATGACAGACTTTATAATGAGAGTTATGTCCTTCCTTTTGGTATATGACACAAGACTGCTTTAAAGGGAATTATGATTAAAATGCAAAGAGCATAAATAACTGAGTTGCACTGTACCCTAGGACAATATCACTTCTGAGTGGTCCTAGTAAAATACATGCAAACTAATAAACTAATATCAGTTAATTTTTTTTCCAGCACTAGCTTAATGTTAAAGCTTAGTATAAATGCTTTTTTAAATCAGATGGTCACTAATTCTGTAGTCCTCTTTCTCAGTCTCTTGTGAATCTCAATGTTTGTTTGATCATGCAGCTCTAAGGGCTTGTTCAGACACGTGGCCAGAGGGCTGTAAATGCAAGTAGTTGAGTCATGATTTTAATAACCCCCCGTCAATATCCACCTGAACAATGACGCAGATTCCCAGCAGTGTCTGTATACATTCCGTGACCGCAATGCTTTACTTTGTGGCCATGACAAAAAAAATTAAACCCCCTGGCACAGGCGCCAAACACAGCCCATTCAGGTTAATCAGACTGGTTGCAATGCACACACTTGCGAAACAATGGTTCAGCCTTTTGAGGATTATAACAGGCACTGAGGAGGGGAGATATCACCTCCCAGCCCCCTGTGACCCACTCTTTGAAACGTGATCCATTGCTGATTGCAATTTTAGAAAAGTAGCAGGGCTGCTGCACATTTGGATGAGCCCTAAAAATGTACATATTGTATGCAGAGTACACAAAACATGTTTTTATTTATACAGAAACAAACCACAATGTATTATTTTAATTTTCCATTTACAGTTCATTGAAGAAATATGGGCACACTGTGCCGCAGTACATTTTTGGGACTAAAACATGCAAGTTAAACAAAAATCAATCAATACACAAGTAGTGAGACATGTTTGAAGAAAAAATTAAGAAAAGAGATGGATATGCAAACATTTCCACATAGCAATTTTGATTTCTTGGTCTTCTAATTTTGTACAGCATAAAATAATTCCTAAAACATTTTAGAATATAATATATGATACATTTACTATCCTCCACATTAAGGTCATTCACAGTGTGCGAAGACCGAAGTGTTATGCTGGCACAATGCATTAAATGATTGCCAAGCTGATTTTTCTGCAACTTACCACATGGACAACAAAATAGGGCCTTCCAGGAGTGGGCAGGCCTACATTCTCTGTGACACATATTTAAAGGAAAAGCCAAAGCAGGTTTGGTCCTACTTCTCCTGTAAGTCACAAGGATACACTCCATTCTGCATTTATTGTTGGCATCTACCCAAATGCCTGACCAGCAGCTGGCCAAGTCTCTCAACAGATCCCTGAGAGCCTGAGCCAGCTGCTCCCACCCCTTCCACAGTCCAGTGCTGACAGTCACTGGCTCATTGAAGACCAAGAACTCAGCCATAAGTGGTCTTTGATTGTTCAATTCTAAGTGTAGAGACGGTGGGGGACAGATGTGGCATCAAATCGATGTTGTATCCACCTAGGTGAGTATGGATGTTGATGTTTGCCTTTTTCAAAATTGCACTTCTCTTTTACCAAACACAACAACCTTATGGCTTCCCGCCTCAAAGATTTGGTAGTCTACCAACGCCCTTCTTTGAAGAAGTAAAATATTTACTAAAAGCTTATGTTCTTCACTAAAAGCCACCAGCTCATAGAACACCCACCATACCCTACATGATATTAGGAATGTGCTGCTATGATTACTAAATCTATGGAGGATACTAGAAACATAATACATCAATAAGTGGTTGGTAACGATTCTTGGAGAGGGGATAATTAAAAAGTTTGTGACAAAGCCTATTGGGCATTTAATATCCCAATTAAAGACACATCACTAGGTTGGATACCAGATTGCCCACAATGCAGTCACTTTACCCAAATCTTAAGTAGCAGTGCCCAGTTGTTGAAACTTGGACAAATGCTATTGCTCATATATTGTAAATACAACTTCTTGGGATGTTGTAATGCTTTTTTTTCTGTGATTATTTAGGATAACTACCTGTGTTTTGGAGTGTTTTGTATTGTTATGTTTTTTTTCTAAATTTTATAAAAGGAGTTTAACACATATATTGTAAATACAATATCTAAGAATTCCACGGGTGGATTTCCTTCACTTTGTGAAAAACTGTTGATGACGAAAACCTACGTCTATAAAAATTGTAACATAGGTGTGTCTGAGGGATAAGGAAAGATTTTATGGGGTATTATGAGCAAGTGGCACCAACCCACATTACTATTAGTAGCAGAATTCAAACTACTGCTACTTCACACAAGTTAATGAACAAACGTTGCACCATTTAACAAACAAATATGCATGCAAAGGTATTTTTTTTAAGGTATGATTATATTTTATTGTAACAATATCTACAGTGGAATCATTGAGAGTTAATATTACAGGCTTCAGTTACATTGCCTGGTATTCCACAGAAAACTTGGGAAACAAGGTATTTTGAAGCAATGCACTGACAGGGCTTACATAAAGAGGTACTCCATAAAAAAAAAATGTTTTTAATCTGCTGGATAACAAAAAAGTTTAATGTAATGAGGTACATGCTATCTCCTGGATCTCTGTTCTTTTACACTTCTAATATTTCCAGAAAACATATGTTTTGCTATAAGTATGGTGCTCCAATAGAAGACCTGCAGCTCTCTTACAAACTGGCCACATGGTTCGTCCATCCTCTCCCCTGTCTTTTTTACAGAACGCTTTGTTTTCTGTGACTGTGTTGTCTGAATATGAGATGTTCTGTGAATCAAAAAGAGCAGAGAATGGTGGGCAAACAAATGACCTTGTGGCTTTTGTGTAGAAGAGCCACATATCTCTTGTCAGAGCACCAGAATCATAGTGAAAGCTATATTTTCCAGCATTAATAAAAGTGTAAATTGTAAAGAACAGCTAACTATCCAGGAGGTGGCATACACCTTATTACACTGTGATTTGTTACCCAGCTAGGTTTAAATAGACATTCTTTTTTTCCTAGAGTTATTCTTTAAAGCTTGTGGAAGGAGTACAACTGAGAGGATTGTGGTTTGCATTGCAATAATAAAATGTATAATTGGCATATTGCTGCTGTGGTTCTATGTCAATGTTTTCACTCCTCTTCATGTGAAGGAGGTGACCTTTCTATTTGAGGGCTGTGGGGACAGGGGGGGGTAAAAACTGCAGTTGCAGCTTCATATGCATACTATATCTGTATTAGATTGTTACTGTGTACTTAAGTAATAAGCGTGCAGTACCTACTTTGTACTTCTGAAGAAAATAATAAAGAATTATATGCAAAATGAATTAATTATCAAATTAATTAATCCACATGTTTACAATACACATAAAAAAAGACGTCTGTGAAGGTTCTCACCTATCCAGGTGATGCTATAGGTAGTAGTTAGTTACATTCAACTGGACAGGATCTGTAATGTTGCTCAACAAGTAACTTGGCAACAGATGCACAAAAAACTATTTGCCTAAGGCCCTATGAACTGAAAGTCGTGCGACTTTGATGCAACTTTGATGCGACTTTAAGCAATGCCTATGTAAGGTCTATGGATCTTAAGTTGCATCAAAGTTGAACCAAAGTAGTGCAGGGACTACTTTGAAGTTTCTGCAACTCAAAGTCACACAGATATGAATGGTACTCATTGGAAATCATGAGGTATGACTTGCAGTCCCAAGTCGCAGGACAAATTGCACAAGTGTAAAAGGGGCATTAAAATAGATTTTGAGTAAAAATTGTAAAGCAAGGACTGCTTAGAATACGTTGCCCCCTCTCCCATCATTAATAGACACTTTGAATAAAAAATAAAATAAACCTATAGGTAAAAATTAAATATATGTACCTTTCCTCTGGCTCCTTGCCATGGCGCCTTGGCAAGGGCATGACATCACCCTCTGCAGTAAAGAAGCTGGGAGAAAGGTAAGTATACTCCTTTGACACTCTTTTAAGAGAATGCAAGTAAACAATACAAGAAAAAAAATCTACCTACGCTACCTGGTTCTCTTACTTATGATATACAGGTATGTTTACACTAACACTAAAAATATAATAGTGTTAACAGTATATATATGAGTCCAATTGAATTCAAATGTTTAACTAATGAGTAATTATGATTTGGAAATAGAGGGTATACAAATTAATTTGATTTCTTTTTCTCATTATTAGTAGGATTTCTCGCATTCAAAGTCCACAATATTAACTTTTCACTCTATCTGGCACCAATGTAAAGATGGTGCTAGAAGAGAATCTGAAGCATACATGGACCTGTTAAAATCATAAAATCATTTATTTGGAACTTGATAGTAGAGCACAGTCACTATGATTTAATTAAAGTTAATTTCCCTTGTGAACCTATTCCTATGTTTTTGACTAAAATCAATTATATGGTATGCTCAAACTATACCCCTTATCCAGTTCTTGCTCTTCGGGAAACGTATGAAATGTAAAAATATGGAGAAAAATCATTGTAAAGCAAAATCACAGTAAACTCTAACTTTGTCGCATTCCCCAAACTTTATAAATATAACAGTGTAATATACTAGTCTTTTTTATATGCTTGGACTTTTCATGGTAGAAAAAGACTTTAAAAATGTTCCTATTCTTGGCATGATATGAAACTAGAGGAGACAATTATTTTCCTTTTTGTAGTGTAAAGCCAAGATGAAAAACAGATAGGTCATGGGCGCAGTGTCTCTTGCACACATTGTTAGAGTCCTAATTTGGCAGATGTTTCAAAAGGCTGAGCTTCAGCATCAAACTATAGTATTATGATGGAGTGCTGTTTGAAAAATCCATCATAGACCAAGTCAAGGTGAAACACAATACTGAAATAAAATCCTATTCCCCATTCTTTTTTTTTCTGAGAAATTGGCACCCTGTTAAGTCCAGTCAATGTAAGAAAACAGTGGAAACATTGTTTGAAACTCAAAACAAGCTAGCAATTTTTGTTTGTTTCTGAAACCACTGTGAAGACTTAATATTGCAAGTGTTTGACAGCTGTTTTCTCACCCACAGAATGATTTAGTAAAGTTTATTTTTTACTATTCTTAGTATACCCAGTTTTAAAATATTTCATCTGGAACAATTGTGTGATGTACAGTACATCACACTTAGTAATATTGCAGAGTTATTATGCAGCATATAACCATATAACCATAACATATTTCAGGACAATTATGGAAATGGTTAGCAATCTCCCCACTCTCCAGGGCTAGCTGCACAGGTCTTAAATCTCATGAGAAATAGTGAAAAATAAGATGAAACTGGAAAATCATCTCTCTCTATGCAGTCTCAGAGTATAGAGTACATTCCCCCATAGTCATTGCAGACCATGTGTGGAACAGACAGGCACATTCACATTTTGAGTATATGGCATAATACAGCAGTCTGAAATTGATTTGTTTGCAGAAAGTATAGTGAAAACGTGCTTTCTGATAATATTTATTTTCTTTTTTTGCTTAATAGTGGGGTGACCATTTATGTTAAGAATAAAATAAAACATTAACATTAATTCAGAACCAAAAAACGATTTGAAACTCTCTAGGTCTGCCTACAAACTAAAAGGGAATCGTCCCTTATATATAGTGTAGCAGTCTGCGGATTATGATAACCTGTTGATTAAAAGGATGACTTTAATAACAATTAAGGGAGAAGACTTAAATATGTGATATGTGAAAATCACTGTGACTTTTAAAGTACCATTCGCCAATCAAATTATAGAAAAAAAGGGTGTGCCCCCTGATCTTTGACATCCTCATGATGTCACAAACCTGCCAAAATGAAGTAAAAATACAGCCAGTCACAAACCTAGATCAAATGTTAAAATAATAATTTAATAAACTGGAACACAGGATGTGAATGTACAACATATATGGAAAGCGCTGCGTAAATTGATGGTGCTGTATAAGTCCCTGTAATAATTAAATGCAATAATCTGGCTTCACTATGATTTGATTTGTGTACATATGTTCCTTTTTTTCTTGTTTCCATTTATTCCTTTGTTCTTTTTTTCTTATATTTTTATCGTTCACTTCTACTATTTTCTTTTCTCCAATTTTATTACTTGTTGATTCTTCACCCCTGTTATATCCCTCCACTTTCCTTCATGTGACATCATACTATTGCAGACTATCACATTCATTAGGTTCCTCAATATGAGTTTTTTTGCTGGATACACAGTTATAGCTGTCTTTATATTGTTTTGACAACCTTTGGTTCTGGCAATGACTGACTACCTTTTCCATTTTTTTTCCATTATTATCTTTTGGCAGACAATCCTATTGTGAGGTTTTAATACTTGTTGCATGAGGTCAGCAAGTTACTCCCCATTGCGGTCTGCAACCAAACCTTTTTTATTTCTTTTCTTTTTGTTCTTTCTCCTTTTCTCCCCCTCCCCACCCACACCTCCCCAATTGCTCCTCCTGCTTTCTTTTTCACTTTATATTTTTTCATTTGTTTATTTTTTTTTCTTTTCTCTTTATTTTTTTCTTTTATTTTCTTATTTTTAGTACATGTTTATTTATGTATTTATTTATTTATTTTTCTAATCTTTTTTTTTTTTTTCATTTTTCTTTTTTGACAGTTCAGTTTATCAGAATACTTAATGGGTATAAGGAGCCCCACTGAGCTTACCGAAGTACTGTAGGGCATTTAGGATATTTATACTAGAAGCGTTGACATCCCAATGAACCAATCCAATATATGAGAGAACCATAAAAGCAAGATGGGCTGGTACCTCCAAAAGGAAGTTACGAGAAAAAAATAGAATAAGATAGCAAAGAAGTATTCACTTTAAGGTTATCATAGAGGACAAGGGGGAACTCCTTAGATCTAGAGGAAAAGAGATTAAATCTCCAAATACAGAAAGGTTTATTTAAAGTAAGAACTGTGAAAATGTGGAATAGACCCCCTAAAGACCTGACTCTGGGCAGCTCAGTTAATTTGCTTTAAAAAAGAAATGTATTCTTTCCTAAATGTACAGTACATAATATAACCGGATACTAACATTTATAGATAGTTGATCCAGGGAAGATCCAATTGCCTCTCCAGGGATCAGGAAGGAATTTTTTCCTCTGTTGGAGCAAATAGTTTAATGCTTTGCTCGGTTTTCTTTTGCCTTCCTCTGGATCACTTGGATCACCTGTATCAAGGAGGCTAAAATAGAACACGAGAGACATATAGCGGACGAGAGTGAAAAGAACCCCAAGAAATTCTTTAAGTATATAAACAGTAAGAAAGCGAGACCAGAACACATTGGCCCCATAAAAGACAAAAAAGGAAATTTGGCCAAAGAGGACAGAGAAAATGCAGAAGTGTTAAATACTTTCTTCTCTTCAGTCTTCACAAAAGAATTGGGGGGGCTACACTAACCCAGCTTGTAATGCTAAACTAAATAATACACCTCAGGATATACCCCCATGGCTAACAGAGGATAGACTTAGAACTAAACTAGAGAAACTTAACATAAATTAATCACCGGGACCGGATGGCTTGCATCCGAGGGTTCTTAAAGAGCTCAGCCAGGTGATTGCCAGACCATTATTCTTCATCTTTAAGGATAGTCTACAGACAGGTATGGTGCCAGCTGATTGGAAAAAAGCCAACGTGGTACCAATATTTAAAATATGGCCGAGATATATCCCGGGTAACTATAGGCCTGTCAGCCTAACATAAGTAGTCTGCAAGATTTTGGAGGGGATGTTAAGGGACTATATACAAGATTTTAGTAATGAAAACTGTATTATTAGTAGTAATCAGCATGGATTCATGAAAAATCATTCTTGCCAAACCAATCTATTAACCTTCTACGATGAAGTGAACTGCCATCTAGATAAAGGTAAGCCTGTGGATGTGGTGTATCTGGACTTTGCCAAGGCCTTTGACACCGTTCCCCACAAACACTTACTGTACAAACTAAGGAATGTAGGTATGGACCATAGGGTAAGTACCTGGATAGAGAACTGGCTCCAGGGGAGAGTCCAGAGGGTGGGGATAAATGGGGAATACTCGGATTGGGCGGGTGTGGAAAGTGGGGTCCCCCAAGGTTCTGTCCAGGGACCAATCCTGTTTAATTTATTCCTATTTTTATTTATAATTATCTAGAGGAGGGGATATCTAGTACAATCTCGGTATTTGCGGATGATACTAAACTAAGCATGGCAATATCTTCTATGCAGGATGTGGAAACCTTAGAAGCAGACCTGAACAAAATAATGGGGTGGGCAACTACATGGCAGGTGAGGTTTAATGTTGAAAAATGTAAAGTAATGCACTTGGGCATCAGAAACACAAAAGCAAGCTACTCACTGGGGGGGGGGGGGGGGGGGAACCTTTGGGTGAGTCTAGGATGGAAAAGGACCTGGGGGTACTGGTGGACAACATGGACAACAGGCTTGGAAGTGGCATGCAATGCCAAGCCGCTGCAAGCAAAGCCAACAGAATACTGGCATGTATAAAAAAGGAGATTCACTCCAGAAATAAAGAGATTATTCTCTCACTCTACAAGACTCTGGTCCGGCCACATCTGGAGTATGCTGTCCAGTTCTGGGCACCGGTCCTCAGGAAGGATGTGCTGGAACTGGAGAGAGTCCAGAGAAGGGCAACAAAAATAATTAGGGGAAAAGAGGACATCAGCTATGAGGAAAGACTACAAGCACTGAACTTATTCTCTCTGGAGAAGAGACGCTTGAGGGGGGATATGATATCAATGTACAAATACTGTACTGATGATGACCCTAGCATAAGGAACAAACTTTTTAGAGAAAGGGAATATAATAAGACACGTGGCCACTCACTAAAACTAGAGGAAAAACGGTTTAACCTTAAAATATGTAAGGGGTTCTTCACTGTCAGAGCAGTAAGGATGTGGAATTATCTTCCACAAGCAGTCGTATCAGCAGGAAGCATTGATAGTTTCAAAAAACTATTAGATGGGCACCTTAAAGACCATACCATACAGGGGTATACAATGTACGGTTAACAGCAAACACACACACACATCATAAGTTGAACTGGATGGACTGATGTCTTTTTTCAACCTCACAAACTATGTAACTATGTATAGGATTGTGTGTATAGGATTGTATGTTTGTTTTTGTTTTTTTATAATAAGGAAATTCTTTTCTTCCCTTTTATTGGTTGGATCTAGATGGAATGTCTGTCATCCAGACTGACTATGTAAGTAAAAAAAGCATACAGAAAAAGAGGAGAGTAGAAGAGAAGAAAAGGAAAGAGAAGGGAGGGTCGCAAGTGACCTGGGTTGTTGGTACCATGTCTTAAGCACTGTGAACAGTTAGAGAAAGAGTTGAACTTTGGATGACATAGAGAAGTTTATCCAAGTATACCATGCCTGTAGACATTTTGGATACCTTTGTGAAGGTTGGGGTTAGTTCCTCTATCCTCATGATAAGGTTGAGTTTCTCAACCCTTTCTCTAATCATAGATATTGAAGACCTCTTCCAATACCTGTGAATGAGAGCACATCCTGCAGACAGAAGAAAACCAAGGATACCCTTTTTAACCACTTTAGCCCCGGACGGATTTGCCCCCTTCCTGACCAGGCCCTATTTTGTGATTCGGCACTGCGTTATTTTAACGGACAATTGCACGGTCGTGCAATGCTGTACCAAAATGAAATGTATGTACTTTTTTTCCTCACAAATAGAGCTTTCTTTTGGTGGTATTTGATCCCCTGTGCGATTTTTATTTTTTGCGCTATAAACAAAAGCAGAGTGACAATTTTGAAAAAAAAAAAAAACAATATTTTTCACATTCTGCTAAATGACATTCTCAAAAAAATTTTAAAAATCAAAATTTTTTAACATTTTAGGCCAATTTGTTTTCTGCTACATATTTTTGGTAAAAAAAATTGCAAAATAAATGTATTTTGATTGGTTTGCGCAAAAGTTATTGCGTCTACTAACTATGGCAAAGATTTATGTAATTTTTATTGGTTTTTTTACTAGTAATGGCAGCGATCTGAAATTTTTTGCGGGATTGTGACATTGCGGCAGACAGATCGGAACCCTAACTGACATTCTTGATACTTTTGGGGGGACCAGAGACATTACTACAGTAATCAGTGCTAAAAATATGCACTGTTACTGTAATAATGACACTGGCAGGATAGGGGTTAATACTGGGGGTGAATAGGGGGTTGAATGTATGCCTAATGCTTACTGACATGTGATTGGGGGGGGGGGGTTCTGTGACAGGCACAGAAATTACAGTTTTAGCATAGCTGAAACTGCTGCTCTCTCCCTGCCTGTTAGTGAGAAGATCCGCCTGCTTTCTCTACATAAGCAGGCGGGTCTTCTCTCCATTTCCCAGATGATCGGAGGAGGAAGGCGGCAATTGCTGTCTAGACACAGCGGGAGCGCGCCTCCGCCGGTGCCTGCGTGCGCCGCCGAAATCCCTTCCCCTCCAGTCACGTAGTACTACGTGACTGGACCCAGGGGAGCCACACTGCGGCAGTAATATTACTGTGAGCAGTTGGCAAGTGATTAATCTTTGCAATAGAGCCAGGTATGATTGAGAGAAATGCTACCTCCAGAGTTTCTGGCCAAGTGTATCCAGTGATCAAATAGGAAAGCTGAAATATAATATGGCATGCAGGTACTGCCGCACACTGTATTCAACTCCAATGTAAGGTAGATGAAAGAAAGGCTTCAACCCAGATCCCAACTCATCAGTCAGACCCCTCTGACATGTTTTCCTCACAATGGGCTTAATCATAAAAGTAAACATGTCCTTTGGCAAAGAGATTCTATGCACACACATCACAAGCCAGGTGAAACATAATGATTGTAAACAGCACACTTGAATTCAGAGCTATAGATTCTGCTTCTTATCAGGTCAATTTCAAGACAAACAAAAGGAGGTCAGACACATTATTATTGCTGCTAAAGCACATGAAAAAATATTACAGATCTTTTAAAAAAAAGGGGACAAAACTTTTTAGGGAATATCAGTGACAGGAAGAAAATATGGGGTAGCAAAAATGAAAACTGGGTACAGTACTTAAGTTGAGAGTAGCCTGGATGTAGCAAACTACTTCTTTTGAGTCTCCTGAAAAATAAATGATGTTAACACACAAAAAAAATTTGTAGGACCATATTGGTATAAGCAGTAAATGTTTATTTTCAGGGTTTTTAGGGTACTCTTAATTCTAGGTGTACAGTGTTTCTAGGTGTACTCCTAATTCTAGGTGTGATTTGTCAATTTCTTCTAGATTTACTGTATGCAGCAATCCAATGTGAAATCCTGCCTTTTTGTGGGTGCCTTCTGCTTTCTCTTCTTCCTCTGAGTGACTGGTCTAGCCTACACACAATAACATTTTTTTATTTTTTTACTAGAAAAGAAAAGTATGTATAGCCCCCAAACATTCTATATATATATATTTATATATATATATATATATATATATATATATATATATATATATATATATATATTTTTTTTTTTTTTATTATTTTTTTTTTCTTTAAAGCACAGGCCCTAGAGAATACAATGGTGGGTGTTGCAATTTTTTTTACGTAAAACTCCATATTTGTGGAAGAAATATACTTTCATACATTTTAATGCAGAAGAAACAAAATATAATGCTCAAATGTTTGGTAAAATATAAAAGATCATGTTACACCAGGTAAATAGATTCAAAATAGATGCTAAATATGTGTCTATCACACATCAGATATATGTGAATGGTTATCCCCAGGGAGCCTTTTCCTGTTGCAAATAGATTTATGCCTTTAACGGGGAATGGGGAGGAACAGGAGGTACATTTTTTGGGTACTCCAGTTACCCAGAGGGGGGAGGACCATTCCAACATACTTCCAGAGGGAAAAGAAGAGAATGAGAGGGAGGAGATCGTGAAGAAGAGTACAAAAGAAAAAAATTCCAGTAGGAGCAGGGATTTTTAACATCAGTGGAAGGAGTTTAATGGATGAGGAGCTTAAGGTTTTGGACAAAGGGCTTAAATCTGCCCCAGTAAAAAAAAACCTTAATAAATTCCATACATATGTTAATGTTCAAAAATATGTAAGAGGTTTAAATACGAAAAAATATTTCCTGTCCAAACCTGGTAAAAGGGCTTCTCAACCCCAAGTAGAGGTACATTCCAATTTGTCTAACAGATCTGTGTTCAACCTTTTGAATAAAGATAACAACACCTTGATGTGTTTCGAAATATGGTTCTGCAGGATCTAGGAGACTTGCAAATTAAAAAGGTACAGGATCCCATACATAAAAAAAAAAAAAGGAATTTGTTCTTTGGAACAGAAGCAAGATTTAGTTGTCCGTCCTGCAGACAAGGAAAGGGGCCTTGTTATAATGAATAAAAAGTACTATAAGGAAGAAATGGGGTGGTTGCTGGGCGATCAAAATGCTTACAAGATTTTGAAAAAAGATCCCATGTTAGATTTTCATAAGGAATTACATCTTTTGGTAGAAAGGGGCAAGGATGTAGGTATCTTGAATAAAAAAAAAGATTTATATTTGGACCCTTTGTCATGTCAAGCACCCATCATATATTTTTTACCGAAAGTACATAAGGATGCTCTTCACCCCCCAGGAGGGCCTATTGTTAATGGGATTGGATCAGTATCCTCCCGGCTGGGACAGTATATAGATCATTTTCTTAAACCTATGGTCTCTGAAACTAAAACTCACTTGAGGGATACTAGATATATTATCCAGATTTTGGAAGCACCCCCCCCCCGTGCCAGGGAGCATACTGGTAACTGCCGATGTGGGTTCTCTATATACCATTATTGGCATAGTAAAATGGGCCCTGGTTTTCTCAGATTTGACCAGAGAACACAGGAATTATTGATTCAATGCTTGAATTTCTGTCTGAATAGGAACTATTTTTGGTAAAATCGTCAATTTTACCTCCAAACCAGGGGTGTTGCAATGGGTGCCCGCTTTGCCCCCAGTGTGGCCAATTTGATTATGGCCCACTGGGAGGAATTTACAGTGTTTCAACAACACCCAGAGCAGCTGGTTTGTTATCAGAGGTATATTGATGATTTGTTTATGATATGGGAGGGAGATATGGTAAGCCTCTAGGTTTTTATGGAGAAGTTAAATATGAACACTAAGAACATAGTCCTTTCTTGGAATATGAACTCTGACAAGATGGTGTTTTTGGACCTTCAGATTTTCAAAGAGGGTGACCATTTTAGAACTTTTAATGAGTTAACTTTTAAAGAGTTACTTTAAGCCCACTGATCGAAATGGGTACATCCCCCTGGATAGTTGTCATCATAAGACAGGGTTATGTAATATACCAAGGGGACAGTTTGTCCTCTTGAGAAGAAATTGTTCCTCAGAAGCGGATAGATTCTTGCAGAAGGGATATCAGAAAGAAGGTCTACAGGAAGAGATTGAGAAGGTCCAACAACTTGACAGGGTGGATCTTGTTTCTGGTCCCCAGAAAATAACAGAGAATAAAGCTGAGTTTAGGATTAGTCTAGATTAAAATGTTCAATACAAAAAAAGTTAAAAAGATTATTGCCAATTATTGGGGAATATTACTGAGGGATAGAGTTTTAGGGTCTGTTTTACAGACTTGCCCTCGGTTTATATATAGGAAGGCCCCCACCCTAAGAGATAGGATTGCCCCTGGTATTGTTGACCCAACAGTTCAGAGGGAAAATACGATTTTTTCCTTCTTATCAGAATTTTATGCTTGTGGACGTTGCCCGGCTTGTAAGCATTCTAAGTGCAACCTGAAAAAAACGGAAGGAATTCAGTGCACGAGCTACTGGTAATAATTATCAGATTAAAGATATTATTACCTGTCAAACTCAGGGGGTTGTCTACATGCTGGAGTGCGAATGTGGCCTCCAGTATGTGGGCAGAACGTCCAGGGCACTTTATATACACATTGGTGAACACGTTAACAATATCAAAAAGGGCCTGAAGTCCCATAATGTTTCAAAACATTTTAGGCATTATCACAATAGGGACCCTAGGGGTCTTAAGTTCTGGGGAATCAAAAAGGTCAATAGGCACTGGCGAGGAGGCCATTTTATTAGACATCTCAGTCAGAGAGAATCCTATTGGATATATGAGACTAAGTTGCTCGTACCCTTGCGATTAAATGTTGAGTTTGATCTCAATTGTATTATATCTGATAGGTGAAAGTTTGGCTTTTTATCCATTGTTAGACTTGAGAATAAGATATTGAGTTTACCCCCTGACGGGGTTTATTTTAATTTTATTTTTATTTGGTGGTATTGATGTTATAGTAGTTGGCTTTTATTTAAGATATCTAGGGAAGTATTTGTGGAGATTTTTACCTGTTTATGTAAGAGATAGCAGCGGGTGCGTCTTTAATTAGTTCCTTTCTTTCTGGTCTTTTTTATATTAAATTAACCAGTATAGATTTTATATTGTATTATTTGTTATGGTTTATTAAATATCCATGAATGGCTTGTTCAGGGTATTTTTTGTGGATTTTAGGAAAATAGTAATATTGAGGTTTTATTTTGTTTATTCTTGGAGATATGGGAAACATTTTTTTTTTCCTTAAACGACCACTAGAGGTCTCCTCTTTAGGCTTGATTATGCTTTCCTGCCCCACAAGAGTTTGTTGTCAAGCAGATGGTATTCCCATGGCAACGTATTCACTATTTATCGGATTGGGTGAGAATTTGGGCTCCAACGCCCCTGCTGACGAAGTCCCGTAGGACGTAACGTGTACGGGAGGAGAAACCTTAGTGACATCACCCGCTGCTATCTCGTGGAGTGGACCATGCATTAAGTTTTTGCCTACCTACTTTATTGCATGGTTTTACGAGTCTTCTCGTAAGTGCAAATTTTACTTAAAATTTACAGTACGCACTTAGATGTGTTTTATCCCTATATATATATGTATGTGCTGGCTGGCTGATACAATATTCCACTGACCAAACAGGATGCACTATTGATCTTCATACAATGGACTGCCATTCACCATATCGTAAATAGATTTAATAATGTGGATCATCTCCCTCTGGTGGTTCTCTCAAATGTGTATTTGACCTGCTGGTAACACAGAGGTCCTACAGTCAGGTGAGCGCATTGGATTGCATATTGGTGAAGGGTTGTCACCTGAAGTGGATCTGTCTTTTCCTGGCACCCTTTCTCTGATCTACCTCTTATTGGACTTTCACCTGTTTATTAAGGGACTTTTGGGCCTGATTGCTATATTTCTGATGTGTGATAGACATAAATTTTATTGCGCTGTACTGTGTTTTTGCATTTATGTACCTCTTCTAGGCTTAGTGATGTTCCTAGTTTAGTGTTCAGCTTGCAATACCTGATCATTAATTTATTGTTTGTGCTGATTGATTATTTGCTTTATTAGATGCTAAATATGCCATGCTTTAAAAATGTGCATGCTCGTGGAAGGGCAACAAACTACATAAATTATATTATCCATAGGTGACGCTTTAAAAGCCATTACAAGTTACTATTTTAGATTTACACAGGAGGTCTGGAGCTAGAATGATTGCTCTTAGTTTGACAATCATGGTGATAACTCATATGTGTGGTGTGATCACTGCTTACCTACCAATGCAAGACCTTTGCACGCCAGCATGGGGGGCAGGGGCGCTTAAAATTTTTGTTTTTGAACACTTTCATTGTTATCATAAGGAACGTAAACATTCCTTATGTTAGCAATAGGCAGTGACAGATCCTCTTTACGGAGACATTTGGGGCTATTAGACCCCAGGTGTCTCCTTTGTCCTTAAAAGCTTCGGATCATGCCAAGATCGGTATGATCTAATTATTTTTACAAACCACTAATTGTTTGTTTACAACCGGCGAACCCGAAAGTGACAAAATACTCATCACTTATGGTTTCTTAGACTATAGAGATGAACAGGGCCATTGCGCTTTGCTCTATGGTCAGCCAGGGGAACCATCAGCTGCAATTCTGGGATCCCCAGTGGGACAGGAGAGCCCAGGAAGGTGGCAGAAGGCATAGATCACCTCCCACCACTTGTAAAAGCAATCCAGCAGCTATATAGCCAATAGGATTGCTTTTACAAGAAAGAGCTCGACTGGCTCTAAAAAACAAGCTGCAGGCATCATTCCTGTATAACCACTCAAAATCAATCAATGTACATTGCCCGGCCTTAAGTGGTTAATAAAGCAATGGGTCATGTTGTTCCAGTACTGAACCATCCAAAAAAAGGTTAGTAAGGAAGAAGCTGACAACTACAGGTCAGTGATATTAAACCTGTAGTTGTAAAATAAGAGAATCACTCCTAAAAGGTAGTATCAATAAACATTTAAAAATGCACACAAACGCTGGGCACAGAACAGCATGGCTTTATTGAGGAACGGCCATGTCAGACTAATCTGATTTAATTTTTTTAATATATTACAAATGCTTTGGATCATGTTGGTGCTGACATTGGCATTACTAGAAGATTCAAAAAATCTGTTAGAAGAATATAATTCTAGGGTGTATCAATAAACTTTTTATCAGCAGAGAAATGAGGTCTGGATTCCCCTGTGTAAATCTTTAGCTAGATCTTATTTAGAATACTGTGTCCAGTTCAGAAGTAGGGATCAGTGGAATAGATCGCTGTTTGATGAAAGTCAAAGAAGTTAACATGCCAAACCTCATTAAAATCAACGAGAACCAAATCTGTCAAATTTAAAAATGCCTATTTTTTGGGATAATAGGCAAGGTGGTGTCAAAAATAGCGGGGGGGGGGGGTTGTTAGGGGGATACTGCCCTGGGGAATGTGTACCAATGCAAAAACCTATATGCTTGTTAGGGAGGATCGTTACTCAAAATAAAAAGATGCATTAGGTCTCTCTAAAAAATCAGACCCTTGATCCGAGCATGCCCACTCCCCCCAAAATATACCAGGCCAAATGCCCTCAACATAGGGAGACCATCCCGGCAAAAAAAGTTATAAAAAAAAATGAATTTGATGGTAAGCAGTATTTTTAATAATGTCTACAGCAAAACATTAGAAATGCACAATTCCTTTGAATAACATGCTTCGGGTGCATTAAACTGTCTATGATATAGCAGCTCCCAGCTGCTTCATTCTGTTTGTAAACAAAGCAGTTGGGGACTCTCTTTGCTTATCCACTTTACCAACCACTCAGTGTCTGCCACCACTCTCTGCCAATCTCTTCACTGGCTCCCGATCAGGCAGCGAATTAAATTCAAAATACTAACCACAACATACAAAGCCATTCACAAATCTGCCCCAAGCTATATCACCAATCTTGCCTCCAAATATTACCCAAACCATTCTCTGCTCCTTTTAAAACCTCCTACTCTCAAGCCTCCTTGTCTCCTCTTCCCATGGAATGCTTTTCCTCAACATGTCTGGCTATCTCCCACTCTAGCTGCCTTCAGGCGATCCCTGAAAACTCATCTCTAGAGTTGAGCGGACACCTGGATGTCCGTGTTCGGCGGGTTCGGCCGAACTTGAAAAAAAAGTCCGGGTCCGTGTCCCGGACTTTTTCCGAACTTTACCCGGACACCGAACCCCATTGAAGTCAATGGGGACCCAAACTTTCAGGCACTAAAATGGCTCTAAAACACCAATGGAAAGGGCAAATGTGGATAGGGAAATAACTTAAAACAACAAAAAAAACAGAAAAATAAAACAGAAAAATAAAAATTAAACAATTTTCTTCATCTGTGAAGGACGAGGCCCATATGGAGTAGGAGGGAGGTTGAGGTGGCGGTGAATGTGGCGGTGTAAGTGAAAGTGGCGGTGGAGGAGGACGAGGTAGCCAACACTGCTTTTTTTCAGTCATTTTAAATGAGGGTACACCCCAAAAGAGTGAGAAAGATCAAAAATAGAACAACGGCTGGGTAAGGTCGGTATCCATCTCTATTCTGCACAAGGTACGAAAAAGTCCTGTGGGATCCATGCCTGGTTCATTTTAATGAATGTGAGCTTGTTCACATTGTCTCTGGACAGGCGGCTGCGCTTGTCTGTGATAACGCCCCCAGCCATGCTAAATACACGTTCAGATAATACACTGGCTGCAGGGCACGCCAGAACCTCCAAGGCGTAAAGGGCAAGCTCAGGCCATGTGCCCAATTTGGAGACTCAGAAGTTGAAGGGGGCAGACCCGTCATTCACTACATGTAGGCGTGTGCACACATACTGCTCCACCATGTTGGTGAAATGCTGCCTCCTGCTAAGACGTTCCATATGAGCTGCTGGTGCTGCTGTTTGTTGTGGCGTGCTGACAAAGCTTTTCCACATTTCGGCCATGCTAATCCTGCCTTCTGAGGTGCTGGCGGTGCCCTGATTGCGTTGGCGACCTCTTCCTCCTCCTCCTCTGCCTTGGCCTTGTGCTTCCACTGTGGCCCCGCTGTCAGGTGGGAATGCCAGCAGCATCGCGTCTACCAGCGTGCGCTTGTACTCGCGCATCTTGCGATCGTGCTCCAGTGAGGGAATTAAGGAGGGTACGTTGTCCTTGTAACGGGGATCCAGCAGTGTGGCCACCCAGTAATCAGCACAAGTTAGAATGTGGGCAACTCGTCGGTCGTTGTGGAGACACTGCAGCATGTAATCGCTCATGTGTGCCAGGCTGCCCAGAAGCAACGAAAGGCTGTCCTCTGTGGGAGGTGTATTGTCTGTGTCCTCTGTATCCCCCCAGCCACGCACCAGAGATGGCCATGAGCTGGCCTTGGTGCCACCCTGCTGTGAACATGGTTCCATCTCCTTCTCCATCTCCTCCTCCTCATCCTCCTCATCCTCCAGAACTGTGCCCCTGCTGGACAATTGTGTCCCTGGCGTTTGTGGCTGCAGGAAGTCACCCTCGGAGCCATTTGCGAATGACTGCCCTGAAAGCCTTGGAAATGTTACCTCTTCATCCTCCTCCTCCTCCTCCTCATCCTGTGCCACATCCTCTTCCATCTTCCTGCGTCATCGGCACTGGCCATGTTGGTGGAGTACTCAAAACAGCGAAACAAGGCACACAGGTCTCGCATGGAGGCCCAGTTATTGGTGGTGAAGTGGTGCTGTTCCACAGAGCGACTCACGCGTGCGTGCTGCAGCTGAAACTCCACTATGGCCTGCTGCTGCTCGCACAGACTTTCCAGCATGTGCAAGGTGGAGTTCCACCTTGTGGGCACGTCACATATGAGGCGGTGAGCGGGAAGGCCGAAGTTACACTGCAGCACTGACAGGCGCAGCAGCAGGGTGAGAACGCCGAAAGTGCGCACAGACGGCACGCACTTTCTGCAGCAGCTCTGACATCACCAAATTCAGCACATGCGCCAGACAATGGATGTGCGTCAAACCGGCTAGGCCCAGAGCTGCTATGAGATTTCGCCCGTTATCACACACCACCAGGCCGGGCTTGAGGCTCGCTGGCAGCAACCACTCATTTGTCTGCTGTTCCATGCTCCTCCACAACTCCTGCGCGGTGTGTGGTTTTTCCCCCAAACAGGCAAGTTTTAAAACTGCCTGCTGTCGTTTACCACTGGCTGTGCTGAAGTTGGTGGTGAAGGTGTTACGCTGACCAGATGAGGAGGCGGTAGAGGATGAGGAAGCGGAGTAGGAGGAGTTAGGAACAGGAGGCAAACTGAAGCGCCCTGCAATCCTCGGTGGTGTAAGGACATGCGTCAAATTGCTATCCGCCTCAGGCCCATCCGCCACTGCATTTACCCAGTGTGCCTTTAGGGAGATATAACGCCCCTGACCGTGCTTACTGGTCCACGTATCGGTAGTTAGGTGGACCTTGGCACAGATGGCGTTGTGCAATGCACACCTGATTTTTTCCCCCACTTGGTTGTGCAGGGGAGGGATGGCTTGCCTGGAAATGTAGTGGCGGCTGGGCACGACGTACTGTGGGACAGCCACCGACATAAGGCTTTTAAAACTGTGCGTCTCCACCAGACGGAATGACAGCATTTCAAAGGCCAAGAATTTTGAAATGCTGGCATTCAGGGCCAGGGACAGCGGGTGGGTAGGGGGGTACTTCCTCTTCCTCTGAAGTGTTTGGGAGATGGAAAGCTGAACGCTTCCACGGGACATTGTGGAGATGGTTTGTGACCCAGGTGGTGGTGTTGCTGACAGATCGTCTGTTTGCGGGGTGGCAGGTGCCGGTATCACTACAGAGGTGGATGAAGAGGCCGAGACTGCAGCAGAAGAGGAAGCAGGAGGAGCCAGAGACCTTTCTTGGTTTTGAAGGTGTCTACTCCACTGCAGCTCGTGCTTTGCACTTAGATGCCTGATCATGCAGGTTGTGCTCAGGTTGAGAAGGTTTATGCCTCGCTTCAGGCTCTGATTGCACAGGGTGCAAACCACTCGTGTCCTGTCATCAGCACATTTTCTAAAGAACTTCCACGCTAGAGAACTCCTTTGAGCTGGCTTTGGTGCGCTCGGTCCCTTGCTGCGTTGGGCAGTAGCAGGCGTAGTGTCTAGGGCACGGCCGCTCCGCTTCTGCACCCTGCTCCCTCTTCTGCTGTGCTGGTGGCTCTATGCGACCACCGCCTCTTCCTCCAAACTACTCAGGTCACCTGCATGACCTTCATTCCATGTGGGGTCGAGGACCTCATCGTCCTCCACATCATCTTCCACCCAGTGTTCACCCCTGCCCTACTTGTCGGTCTCCACAATTCTGAGTGCCGCAGCAGTTGGCACCTGCGTTTCGTCATCATCGGAGACGTGCTGCGATGGTCCTTCCATGTACTCATCTTGAGAAATAAGTGGTTGGGCGTCGCTGCACTCAATCTCTTCCACTTCTGGCGCAGGGCTAGGTGGATGGCCCTGGGAAACCCTGCAGACAGAGTCATCAAAAAGAAGAAGAGACTGCTGCATGACTTGGGGCTCAGACTGCTTGCCTGATTTGCAAGGGGGTGAGGTGAAAGACGGTTGGACATCGGCTGCAGGTGCCAACTCTGACCTTTCTGCAGTAGACTGGGTGGGAGACAATGTGAAGGAACTGGAGGCACTGTCAGCAACCCAATCTACTATCGCCTGTACTTCTTCTGGCCTCATCACTTCTAGAGGCGCATGATGCCCTACCAAATACTGATGCAGGTTCTGTCGCCTACTCACACTTGAGGAAGGTGTTTCACTTGTGCGTGTAGCTGGCACAGATCGACCACGTTCTCTCCTTGCAACAGGAGCTCTACCAGCAGCACCACGACCCAGGCCACAGCCCCTATTTGACGGTCTCCTCATATTTCTGTAATTATGATCTTGCCCTAGAAAGGTGTTTATTGAATAGCGGAACAAAACAACAACAGTATCGCACGGGTGTATCTCACAGTCAAATTTGCAAACTATGCCGCAATTTAATTTTTTTTACCCCAAAAGGGTGTTTATTAAATAGCGGAATAGAAAAACAGTATACAAATACAACGGGTGTATCTCACAGTCAAATATGCAAAGTATGCCGCAAATTCAATTTTTTTCACCCCAAAAGGGTGTATATTGAATAGCGGAATCGAAAAAAGGATATAAAACTGTGTATCTCACATGTACAAACACAGACTAGGCCCCGATTACAATTTTTTTGTACCCTAAAGGGAGGATGAGGAAGAGGAGTAGGAGGAGTTCGGAACAGGAGGCAAACTGAAGCGCCCTGCAATCCTTGGCGGTGGAAAGAGATGCGCCAAACAAATTTAAAAGGTGTATCTCACACGTACCGATACAGACTATGCCGTAATTTAATTTTTTACACTCCAAAAGGGTGTATATTGAATAGCGGAATAGGAAAAATTTTATAAAACAGTGTATCTCACACGTACAAACACAGACTAGGCCCCAATTACAATTTTTTGTACCCTAAAGGCAGGATGAGGATGAGGAAGAGGAGTAGGAGGAGTTCAGAACAGGAGGCAAACTGAAGCGCCCTGCAATCCTCGGCGGTGGAAGGAGATGCCCAAACAAATTTAAAAAGGTGTATCTCACATGTACCGATACAGACTCTGCCGTAATGTAATTTTTTACACTCAAATAGGATGTATATTGAATAGCGAAATAGAAATTTTTTTATAAAACGGTGTATCTCACACGTACAAACACAGACTAGGCCCCGATTACAATTTTTTTGTACCCTAAAGGCAGGATGAGGATGAGGAGTAGGAGGAGTTCAGAACAGGAGGCAAACTGAAGCGCCCTGCAATCCTCGGCGGTGGAAGGAGATGCACCAAACAAATTAAAAAAGGTGTATCTCACATGTACCGATACAGACTATGCCGTAATTTAATTTTTTACACTCAAAAAGGGTGTATATTGAATAGCGGTATAGAAAAATTTTATAAAACGGTGTATCTCACATGTACAAACACAGACTAGGCCCCGATTACAATTTTTTGTACCCTAAAGGCAGGATGAGGAGTAGGAGGAGTTCGGAACAGGAGGCAAACTGAAGCACCCTGCAATCCTCGGCGGTGGAAGATGCGCCCCAAAAATTTGGAAGGTGTATCTCACACGTACCGATACAGACTATGCCGCAATTTAATTCTTTTTACCCCAAGGGTGTAGATTGAATAGCGGAATAGAAAATATGATATCAAAAGGTGTATCTATCTCACACGTACAGACCCAGACTAGGCCCCCGATTACTATTTTTTGTACCCTAAAGGCAGGATGAGGAGTAGGAGGAGTTCGGAACAGGCAGGAGGCAAACTGAAACACCCTGCAATCCTCGGCGGTGCAAGATGCGCCCCAAAAATTGTAAAGGTGTATCTCACACATACCGATACAGACTATGCCGCAATTTAATTCTTTTAACCCTAAGGGTGTAGATTGAATAGCGGAATAGAAAATATGATATCAAAAGGTGTATCTATCTCACACGTACAGACCCAGACTAGGCCCCGATTACTATTTTTTGTACCCTAAAGGCAGGATGAGGATGAGGAGTAGGAGGAGTTTGGAACAGGCAGGAGGCAAACTGAAACACCCTGCAATCCTCGGCGGTGTAAGATGCGCCCCAAAAATTGGAAAGGTGTATCTCGCACGTACCGATACAGACTGTGCCACAATTTAATTATTTTTACCCCAAGGGTGTAGATTGAATAGCGGAATAGAAAATATGATATCAAAAGGTGTACCTATCTCACACGTACAGACCCAGACTAGGCCCCAATTACTATTTTTTGTACCCTAAAGGCAGGATGAGGAGTAGGAGGAGTTCGGAACAGGCAGGAGGCAAACTGAAGCACCCTGCAATCCTCGGTGGTGTAAGATGCGCCCCAAAAATTGGAAAGGTGTATCTCACACGTACCGATACAGACTATGCCGCAATTTAATTCTTTTTACCCCAAAGGGTGTAGATTGAATAGCGGAATAGAAAATATGATATAAAATTGGTGATTTTTCAATAGCACATGTGAACATAGCAGTGTCTTATCTTTTATGTCACAGTCAGCTCTGCAGCAGGCTATGAAGGGAAAAAAAAAAGAAAATTCCCCTTTAAGTTTGTAATTTTTAAATAGATTAGTACAGACTATGCCACAATTTAATTTTTTTTAACCCAAAAGGGTGTATATTGAATAGTGGAATAGAAAAAAGTGTATAAAATTGAAAATCACTCAATAGCACATGTGAACACAGCAGTGTCTTTTTGTAAGATCCTTCGGTATTTAGAGCTTTCATGGTTCCTTTCTTCTGGGTTGCGTTCCACCGCTCGGTCAGGTGGAACGCAGATGGGCGTGGTGTAGATTGACAGCACTCTGACGTCATCATCGGGCGCTGCTGAGGGCGCCTATTTCAACTAGCGGTTTGCATGCACACATTGTTCGTGCAACCGCTCTCAGCAGATGCCTAACCTGACACTGCCAAATCTTCCAGTGACACACCCCATTGCTGGACCGACCGGAGCTTCGCTACCCTATGCTAACCATTGCTTGCTTCTTGGATATTGATAAGTACCCCACAGGGGACCCCTCCTTATCAACACCGCTTGCTACCTATTAACTGCATTGCTGAATTAGATTGCTAGCTCTTGTACATCTCATCTACTAATACCTGTACCTGTACTGCTGAATTAGATTGCTTGCTATTGTACATCCTATCTACTACTACCTACTGCCTGCTTTGACGTAACTAACTGCTAGCTCTTCAGAACACTATCCACTACCATTTACTATTGTACCGCTGAACCTATACTATAACTCCAGTGTATCATATTCACTGCTACTTGCATTAGTACCTGTCACTCTTATAACATCGCTTGCTGAGTGTTTGTACATGTGCATACTGAAACAGGCTGAACCACTATGATGAGTCAAGAGAGTTAAATCAGGTGATTTGACATACCTCTACAAGGCTACTGAGTGGAACTCTGCAGCTGTAGATCCAATTCATTAAATAATCAACCAGAGCGTTACACTTATCACAGTCAGCACTGGAGCAAAAAGGCTATGAAGGGGGGAAAAAAAAAATCCCTTTTAACTTGTAAAATAGATCTAAGATGAACGCTGCACACAACTGACTGATAAAAATAGATTTTTTTCTCCCTCCTCCTCCTCAATGGGCTCAAGTTAGGGCAAAAAGATTGTTCACTACACCACCCCCCACACAGCAAAATCGATGTATACTGTCCCTGCCTAATCTCCAGCCTGTCCCTAATATGCTCAATAAGATCGTTCACTGCACCACCCCCCACACAGCAAAATCGATGTATACTGTCCCTGCCTAATCTCCAGCCTGTCCCTAATATTCTCAATAAGATCGTTCACTGCACCACCCCCCACACAGCAAAATCGATGTAGAAGACTGACCCTGCCTAATCTCCAGCCTCGCCCTAAAATGCTCTAATAGCTTTCCTTGCCTGCACTCCGACCTGTCCCTGCATTTTTTTCGGACACAATTTTTCACAGAATCACTGTCTGTCCCTAATCAGCAGCCAGCACGTGTGCTCTCTCCCTAATCTACAGCAGAATGACGCAGCGCGCTGGGGCTCTCGAACTTATAAAGACATGGTCACATGCTTCAGATGGCCAATCACAGCTACTAATACATTATTAGGCATGGCTGGGATGGCTTAAGGCCCACCAGTTAAACGCTTGTTGATTGGCTGTTGAAAGATCGACATTAAAAGCGCGCCATTACATACAAACCAGGAAATAAAATGACCGAACACAGATTTTAAACCCGAACATACAGTAAAGTTTTCGGGTCCGTGTTCGGGTAACAAAAATCCAATTATTCTGTACGAACACGAATAATACAGTCCGTGTTCGCTCAACACTACACATCTCTTCAGAAAAGCCTATCACTCCTCCAACTAATCTTTTACCTCTTCCATCAGCTCATTCCCCATAGTTACAATCTTTTGTACCACCTGCCCCAACCTTTTAGATTGTAAGCTCTTCTGAGCAGGGCCTTCTTAATCCTCTTGTATTTTTATTGTATTGTAAATGTATTGTCTCCCTTTTATATTGTAAAGCACTGAGTAAACTGTTGGTGCTATATAAATCCTATATAATAATAATAATAATAATAATAATAATAATACCAGACCCTTATCCTAGATGAGGGTCTAATAAAGGTGTAATTGAGTACCCTACAGACACAGAAAAAAGTACCTGGGGTTATAAATATACATACCAGATTATTTTCTTTGTTAAAGGTCTAGCATTGCTGTCAAGCGGGACACCCATGCAAAAAAAAAAAAAAAAATTGTGTAGGCCCCCTAGTTTCACACCAAAACAAGAAAAAAGCATGAGGTTTTCCCCCAAATCAATACTAGACCCTTATCCAAGCATCCAAGCTCCCCTCTTGAAAAGCAGATGGGGACTCTCTTCACTTATACCAGACCCTTATCCTAGATGATGGCCTAGATGTGAGTGTAATTGGGTACCCTACAGACACAGAACAAAGTACATGGGGCTATAAAAATACATACCTTTTCTTTGATGAAGGTCTAGCATTGCTTGTCAAGAGGGACACCCATGCAAACAAAAAGAAAATTTGTAGGCCCCCTAGTTTCACACCAAAACATAAGAAAAGCATGAGACCCCCCCAATCCATACTAGACCCTTATCCAAGCATGGAAGCTCTCCTCCTGAACCATACCACATGCCCTCAACATGGAACAGCATATGTTGTTGTTACTGCTCCTGGGAATTTCCATCTGTGACAAAAGGAATTGGGTGAAGGTACAGCGCTGTAATTCCCCCATGTATTTTGGGAAGGTGCTCCAACACACAGAATTATAAAGTGTCACACCCATAAGAGATTGAGCTGACATACCTTACTACATACTAGATGAGCACTTATACTATGTTATTGATTTTATTGGCTTTTGTTTTCATTTTTAGTAAATTGATTGTGCTATGATAGTCTATTTCCTCTCTTATCGATTTGAAGTGTTATCCTGAGAGGCATGATTCCTGTATTGAGAGTGATATATATACAAATTTCATATGAAAGCTTTTTAAGACCCGCTTATTAATTTTAGAGGTAATTTTGGATGGGTGAGTCTCTGTCCATAGGGGAAAGTGTGTCTGTGATGTAGGAGTTAACACCTTCTCTGGTGTGCAGCATCCTTTTGAAATGGGTATTTGCTCCTCTGGGAATTTTAATAGGACTTTTTTTTCTCACATAATGTTCATGCACTTTACCTGCTGGGCATTTTATGACCTCATTTGAAAAGCCTATTGTAATTGTTTCACAGGATTTGCACTTTCAATTGAATTGCTGCACTAAGCAAGTTAATGCCTATGCACTCCATGTTTCTGAGTTTTTATCATATATATTTTGAATATAGTTTTTGGTAGAGGCTAAAGAGTTAAATGTTACTACTGTAATATTTTGTATTTAATACATTATGGAAAAATGCAACAAGATCAAGTGAGAACACCTAGGAAAAACTCTATTGTAGTAGAGGGGATAGGAACTGATACAACTGAACTGAGCATTCTTAGAATCCAGCAGCTACTCAGCTCAACGGGCACTTCAAGTAAATAAAATTGATTTTTTTTTGGTAGACAGACCCTTTAAAAGATGTGCAAGTTGGTATACTTTTAGTAGAAGACCACAAATCAGTTCTTCTAAAATTGTATGCAGTACTTGTTCAAGCACATTAAAATGTTTCCATATTATAGATGATAGTTTGATAATAATGTTTTAGGTTTCAGTTAGTATAACCACAAATTTATCATATCTGTGTACATTTTTACTCACATCAGCAGCATTCCCTACCCACACAATTATGTTTTAATAATGCAAACTGTGTTGTAATTTAAAATTATTATAATAAGGAGAAAGTAGCTATTTCAAACAAAAATCACCATGAGGCACTTTATAAAATGAATGCAGATGAAATGAACATATATAGCTAGAAACAAAATAAACTAAGAATTGCACACATTAGCCATTTGTATATATAAATACAAATAAAAGCTACATTAAAACATATTTGCATTACCGTTTTAAACAAAGCCAAACAAAAATATCAAGGGACTTGTGTAATAAATGTTATGCTGCTTGTAATGTGATACATCCTAATCCAACTTGCAAGGAATCTATATATTTTTAAACATCACAGGTTTCTGTTTCTTTCATGTGTTTGCATTGGGATGTATCATAAAAACTCCTATGAAGTCTTGGAAGCTCAGAACATTATAATTTCATCTGCAAAACACTCTCATGTTTCTTCATGTAAGTATCACAAACTGCAGCAAATCTATACTTCTCGAGGGCAAATTTTATTTCTAGAGAACTTTAAATTTCTCTCCAAAAACAATTTAGCCCTAAATGCTTTGGTTTTACCAACAGTATAATTTAATGACTAAAACACATCCTTTACTTGCATTTGAAAGACTGGGAAAAAGACATAAAAATACACTTTCATTTTACTGTATCTTCTGTATACAGACATACAGTATGTTTTTGAAATAAGTAAAATTATCTGTATTCATAGAAAGAAACCAAGAAAAAAAAAACAGTGCTAAATGCAGTAGTTTCTTTTTCTTTTTTTTCAAGCATAGTTTCACTGGGTTGAAGGCAAAAAAAAAAAGGAAAAATAGACAAGTATCATAAAGAAAGAACATGCCAGACAATATAGATGCCCCATCCAGCAAAAATTGCCCTGCATACAAATGTTAGGATAGATGTAAACCAATGTTTCGAAACCATTGCCAATACATTACATAATAATTGTAAGAATACAACTTCATGTCACTAGCCACTATTTTCTCCAAAAAAGAGTTTGGAAAACACCCCAATTAAAAAAGGAAACAGTAAAAACAGTAATATCAAATAATAATCCCAGTAAAGAAAGGTAACATGCAAAGCATTAGCATTATGTGTCAAGGTAAAAATGTATATTGAGACCTTGTCAGGTAATACATGTATCCAGCAGTTTATCAAACTGTTTTGAGTCTGGCCCTGTTGAGTACTCCCCAAACTCACCATGTCATGTTGGAACAGGAAGGGGCCATCCCCAAACTGTTCCCACAAATTTGGGAGCATGAAATCTTCCAAAATGTCATGGTTTGCTGACACCTTAAGAGCTCCCTTCACTGGAACTAACCCCTAAACCCAGGTCACAGTCCGTCACAGGTTACAGTCAGTCGCAGAGCACAGTCAGTCACAGGTCACAGTCAGTCGCAGGTCACAGTCAGTCGCAGGTCATGGTCAGTCACAGGTCAGTCAGTCACAGAGCACAGTCAGTCACACAGTACCCACTGATACTCAGCTACACAGTACTCACTGACTCTCAAGTACTACCCTACACCCTCAGTCACAGTCTTCATTCACAATCACAATCACAGTCTTTACTTACCAAGTGTGTGTCCCTGTGTTCCTGTATGCCGACACTTGCAGTGCTTGTCAGCGATTCCTCACTCCTTCCTCCCTCCTCTGTCACTTCCTGGTCTTGTCAGCCAGCCAGCTAGTGGGGTATGATGTCGGTTTCTCCTCCACTGCCGGTCCCCACTGCCTCTCTGTCTCTGTGTGTGTGTGTGGGGGGGGGGGGGTGCTCTCTCTCAGTGCCTTACCTTACAAATGCGCTTTTGGAAGAATGGTCAAACAGTACCATAGCCACACTCCTAAACTTTATGGACAGCCTTCCCAGAAGAGTTGAAGTTGTTATAGCTGAAAGAGTGGGCCAACTCAATATTGAACCCTACGGACTAAGACTGGGATGCCATTAAAGTTAATTTGTGTGTGTAAAGGCAGGTGTCCTAATGCTATTGACAATATAGTGTGTGTACCTAAGTTTACAGAAACATACATAACATAAACAGTAAAAAAGGTAAATTTGAGAAGCTTTGCTTCATTCTTGCATTTCCAAATTAAATAGATATATTACCTCCAGTAACAAAGAGTGTTTGAGTTCCTTTTCGGAACCCACAGGTGACCTACACTTAGACTGGGAATCTGAACAAATGTTAAATGGAATTTAAATATTTTTTAAGTAGCTACAGCAGCAATGAGAGGTGCCAAATGTCTACCTGGTATACAGTTTATAATAATATTATTTTTTTTTTAATTTTTGCTGAGATTGATATAGCGACAGTCACTAGTGTTGTTGATATCCACGAGCCATAACATGGGACTGCAGGCCACAACCCCCATACCTTATACCTAAATAAAAATAGTACACAATAATAAAAGACCATAACACAGAACTGACATGAAAATGGCCGCTGCACTTTTATTGGTTTACCATAAATAACAAAAAATCTCATACATATGTAGCACCCTACAAGGTAGGTACTAGGCAAAAGTATAGTGGGCCTTGGCTGCCTAACAGCAGGGCCATGATTTTCAGGTGGGCTGTCATGTCTCCCAGGTGTGGCTGCTGAGAGGGGAGTCTCCCCACTGGCTCCATGAGAAGATTCTCATTGGGCAGTGGAGGAAACCCAATCAGAGGCACATTCAGGCCTGTATCTACCCCAGAAGGCAGAGGATTCTAGGAGTGGGTATAAGTTTGAGGGGAACGCATGACGCAGTGTCTTTAGGTGGGAAGCAGAGTCCCAGGAGGGAGAGTACGGCTGTATCGCCTCCTGTCAAAAGGATCAGGTGTCTCGGGTGGTTGCCTGAGAGTACAGAGAGATGAGCTGAACTGCAGAGAGGATCCGGTGTGCCGAGGACCAGTGGAGATAGAGGGGTTCAGTTCCAGGAAAGCATTCCAAGTTCGTGAGTACTGTGAATTGCCCATGAGGATCTGCCTATAGTAGAGGGGACCACTCCAGTGAAGGTCCCAGGGATTCAGGAGCCAGCTAGTGTCAAGGGGGTTCCTAGTGAGTGAACCCTGAAGTGTCAGAGGGGGTGCCTAGTGAGAGGACCCTGAAAGTGTAAAGGGGGCACCAGCGGTTGGGCCCTGAAGAGTCAAGTGTACAGTGTTAAGGGTTGCAGCAGCACAAGCAGTTACAAGGAGCTACCTCAGTCAGTGAAGGGCTGGAGAGAGCCACTGACAGGACTTTTGAGCTAGACAGAGTGCCAAGAGTCAAATGTTACTACAGTCTTGGATCTTCTGAGTTAACCAAGGAGTTAAAGTCGAAGTTTCAGCACATTTCAGCAAAAACAGTATTTCCAAGTGCCAGGGAGCGTTGGTCGGCATTCGGCTGGCATCAGGACAGCGCTAATAGGCATTTTTCTACAAAGTGTCCCAGTTAAACCTAGTTGAGCCAGAGGAGTATCCCACTCATTCCCTTCTCCCATCCCCATTACAAAATAAACAAAACAAACCAAAGATGCCCGAATGGTCATTGTCTCATCTCTCACACTTGGGTTTTCAACTTAAATGTGTTGGAAGTGTTACAATGGTAACAATGGCAGACCAATATCAGGCCCAATGCCTGGAAATCCTGCTACACATATTACAGGTACAAGGTTTAACACATGTTGTGGGCCATCCTATGCCAATCTGTACCTGGAGGAGTGGGAATGTGACTTGTTCTTTGATAAAGCCTTATCAATATACTTATGCCACGTTTTGTCATGGCACAGGTATATTGATGACATGCTGATGATCATGTGCTCCAAGTGGATAGTTTGTCAGTTATGTGAGGGTATTATGCAGTCAATAGTGAGGTTTTCAATAGTGTGGCCAGGATTCCTTCAAGCTGGTCCCATATAGGTGGTCCTATATTTCAATCTGCAATGATGTCTGTGGCTTACCATGGATTGGATCATCGCTACTAAGTACGATTATTGCCCTTAGATATGATAATGCATTGTGCCCAAGTATCACCAAAGGAACTGCCTTAGAGTGCAACCTCTCTTTCGCTTCTTCTTTTTGTCTCAGTGCTCACCCCGGGGGAGTCTCCTGTGTGGTTGCTACAGTTATGAGCCAGAATTAGCTTCAATGTTCCCCGAAGAAGCTAGTTGAGAAACATGTGGATTCATCACCACAGGGCCACATAGCATTAAACTTATAATTGTGAAATAAACAGGTCTAGACTATGAATGATAATCAGCAGTTGTTTGTTACTGCATATTATGAGGAGGATTGTTTATAGGGCAATTGATTTTGGGGCCATGGCAGGGCCTCTGTGATTTTATCAAGTGTTTGTTAAAGATTTTTTTTTAATATAATGTAATGCATGCTCTCCTCTGTACCAGTAAAGTCCAACCAATCCATTCTATTTAATTCTTGTATACTACAGATGTAGTACTATAGTGGTCCTTTCATATTTAAAAGGCTTAAATTATAATTATGATACATCAAGCACTACTTTTTTCGCTTTGTAACATGTACATGCCGATCCTAGAGGTGAGGATATAAATAAATATATTCTTCAACAGGAGGCCAGATGGATATTTAAAATGAGAGAGACGTAATCACCTTATAAACCTTCTAAACAAATAACATGGCTTTAAATAAACCATTTTTGTAGATGATCGTTAAAAAATAAATAAAAAAACATACATACCAGGCAACAGCAACAAAATTGCCTATGACACAAAAAAAAAGGACTGTTGAGTTTTAGGAAATCACAATGAATCTATTCACTCCACTCTCCCTAGCCACACAAACTGCAATTCACAGCAAAGTATCAATGGTAAACATACAGCACAGAAATAGTACTGCATACAGTATTGAGGCTGCAAAGCACAAACAGTAGTAGCACACTAGACTAACTAATTCTCTCTCCCTAAAAGAAAAAAATCAGTTGTCCCTTACTAAACTCCCATCACACTAACAAAGGGCTTCTTGCAAAGCAGCCTTTTTAACCACTTAAGCCCCGGAAGATTTTACCCCCTTCCTTAACAGGGGGTATTTTGCGATTCGGCACTGCGTGACTTTAACAGACAATTGCGCGGACGTGCGACTCTGTATCTAAACAAATTTGGCGTCCTTTTTTTTCCACAAACAGAGCTTTCTTTTGGTGGTATTTGATCACCTGTGCGATTTTTTGATCACGCGCTATAAACAAAAAAAGAGCGTCAATTTTGCAAAAATAGCAATATTTTTCACATTTTTTTATATGAAATTCCCCCAAAAAAAATGTAAAAATCAAAATTTTTTAACATTTTCGGCCAATTTGTTTTATGCTACCTATGTTTGGTAAAAAAAATCGCAAAAAGCGTATTTTGATTGGTTTGCGCAAAAGTTATCGCGTTTACAAACAAAGGGAAAGATTTTTGTCATTTTTGTTGTTTTTTTTAACGCTTAATGGCGGCGATCTGCGATTTTTTTGCTGTACTGCGACATTGCGGCAGACAGATCAGACCCTTGACTGACAATTTTGACACTTTTGGGGTTACCAGTGACATTTCTACAGTAATCAGTGCTATACATATGCACTGTTACTGTAAAAATACACTGGTAGTGAAGGGGTTAACTTTATTTGAGAGGGAGGGGCTGTGTGTGTCCCTAGGGGCGTGCTTTCTACTGTGATTGGCTGTGGCTTCAGATGTATGAAGAGTGATCAACGGTTCTATATAGTAGAACCGTATGATCATCCTTCATACACCGGGGAGAATGACAGGCAGCTTGTTTACACAAGCCGCCTGACTTTCTCCCTCTCCCCCGACGATCGCAGAGTGACCGGAGGACATCGGGTCCGCCGGTCACACGCGCGGGGGGGGTGCGTGACCGCGCGGGAGCACACCTCCGGGGGCGCGCGCTCGCTCCCTAGACCCTCACAGGCTAGCGACGTAGACCTATGTCGATTTGCCTGTGAGGGGCTGACTGCCGACGTAGATCTGCGTTAGGCAGTCGGCAAGTGGTTAAAGTGATATTAAAGGTTTATATATATTTTTTTGTTTAAAAAAACACAAATATGTTATACTTACCTGTTCTTATCCTACTCTTCTAGGATCCCCCGCTGGTGCTCCTAGCTTATCCTCACCGCTGTGTGCTCCCATAGAAAGCTGCTTGTTATGGGGACACTTGAGAATGCTCGCTTCTGAGCCCTGTTCTGTGCTCCCTCAAGACAATGACTCCAGCTGCTATATCTAAGCCAATGAGGAGAGAGAGAGCCAAGAGAGCCTAAGCTCTTGTGCACATTGCTGGATTGAGATCAGGCTCGGGTATGTATTAATGATGGCATGATAGCTTTGGTGATGAATTTTGGGATGTTCCCTGGTGCAATTTCTATCAAACATCCCAAAAGTATAGTTTTCAGCCAAACAGGTGGAACAGTTAATATTGGCTCTCTCAACTCATTACTAGTGTTGATCACTCTGTTCATTCAATATTATTGGGATAGTTAACATGAATTGCCATTCATGTTTACTATCTTTCTTCATTGGTGAATGAACAGGAAGTGCACTTAAACAGAGCATTTCTTCTTCAATGTGTGAGTGCAGCTGCAACTGCATTACATAAATGGAAGACTGTGTGTCCTCAAATCTCTTCCTATAGTTCAAAAGTGAAATTTTAGGGGTCTGTTCAGATCCATACAATAGTTACGCACGTTGCTGCAGTGTACAAAAATAAGTGTTTTTGTTGGTGTATTGTGGTGTCGTTGGGTCGTTGTTAATGGCACCCCAACACACTTTGCCAATACACGTGCATTGCAGTGTACCATGACACATGGTAACTTTTTACCATGCATTGTGGTCCACTGCATTTTTTTTCAAAAAGTTCTGTATTTGTAGTTTTTGTGTGCTTTATGTGCATTGGGCGGACCATTTAAACGAATGGTGCTGCAGTGCATTGCTACAACTCAGTGGGATTGATTTACTAAAGGCAAATAGACTGTGCACTTTGCAAGTGCAGTTGCTCCAGAACTTAGTAAATGAGGAAGAGCTCTGCTTACTTCCATCCTCCTTCCTTGCATGTTATTGGGTATTCTTTGTAAAGTGTAGCTTTATCTCAGTTATTTTGTCAAAGAATATGCTTAGGATGAGAATAGGTATGTACATGTTTTTCTGTAGTCACTCTTCTATATAACTATAATGTGCAGGTTATTTTGGTATATACTGCTTTTGAGGTAAGGAAAGCTTAAAAGTGAAAGCTTGCAGAAAACCAGACAGGAAATCAGATATGTGCTGGAAAATGTTGTCCACTTTCTTTGTTATCTTAAAAGAGAACTTCAGGCAAAACACAAAATTCCAATATGTTTTGTAAAACATCATTTACCCATCCACATCTGTTTTTTATTTTTAAGTTTTTAATTTTGAAAAAGAAAAAAAACATACATAACAATTTAAAGTTGTAATCAGTTTCAGGTATCATCCAGCTTCTACAATTTCCACACAGCACAGCAGGTGCTTTACAATTCTGAGTATGACCGGCACCCAAATCAGGTTGGTTCCTTTGATTAGAGCAAGCTGCTCTCAGTTTCTCTGAAGGGATATGCAGGCATGTATTCCTGCAACCCTCAAAAAATAAATAGTATTTAGATTTATAGTTGATCCTACTCCTAACTGGAGTTCTCCTTTAATTTTAAACATCCACAGTTTTGTTAAGGTACTTACGCTTTTACATATTTATGGAATTTATTGAGAAAAAATGTACATAAAGCAGCTTGTAATTTATTTAATAGCTTTTGTTTTAATTAGTAACTTTATTTATTCAGGGGCCATGTAAAATCCAGCACAAGATTTGCTTTATAGTTTATGTATAACCTCACAAGAGTCACAACAACTGAAGCATTTAATAGAGAAGGATGGGGGAAACCTTTTTAAAATAAACAAGATAGATAGATAGATAGATAGATAGATAGATAGATAGATAGATAGATAGATAGATAGATAGATAGATAGATAGATAGATAGATAGATAGATAGATAGATAGATAGATAGATAGATAGATAGATAGATAGATAGATAGATAGATAGGTTTATACATTTCCTACAAGCTTACTATTAAGAAATAAAGCTTAAGTTTACTCATCTTGGCTCCAGTGGTGCAGCGTCCTGGAGCTCCCTGTCACCTTCATTGACATATTTGAGCAGTCGCCTTCCAGATATCGGATTGGCTGGGCTGATATTACATCACTCCCATGCATGTGCGGGAGTTCAATCAGCTTTGGTATTGCCGAATTTCTACAGGGGTGGATAAGCAGGTAGGTAACGTTAATGCAGAAGAGACAAAGCATGTTTCTTCTTCATTAAAAGCTCTGCCTGTTTGCTGTTTTTTTTTGTTTTTGTTTTTTTTTTTTTTAAATAAAGCTTCAATTTAAGTAATTTTTTAAAAAGGGGACAGCTTACATTCCTCTCATATTGGTACCTTGTGTAAAAAGAGACATACTCCTTTGAGTAACACTTTATGCCTTTACCACTGTGCTTGCCATTATATCTTGGATCCCACCTAATTTTAGGCCCCAAAATCTAAGACATATGCTCAAAAATGTACATAACGTTTGGCGTCATTAAATATGCAAGCTATTTGACCTCATCTGACATAGCCCTATCCACTTTTCTTGGCAATCACATGTGCAGACCTGCCACTGAATCCCACTTAGAGTTTAGATGGTCGACCTCCTTCAACTTTCTCAAGCCCACAAACCTTCTCCGCTCATAAAAGTCTATTATCTGCAAGGCTATCATGGACTTAACACATTTTCCCCTTCGAGGGAATTCCTTCAATATATTCAGATTTATTACTGGCTCATTTCCCTGATCTCAGGCAAAGGCATCTCTATACCTTGAAACTCAAGCTCCAAGGTGCATCTCACTTCTCTACCCACAATTAAACTCCATTCAAATATTTCTAAATGGCATAATGACCTTGGATCATAGAAATTATTGGAAAGTCTACCTCTATTAGATGGTCGATCTCCTTCAATTTTCTCAAAGCTTAGCCCACCACCTTCTTCACTTATACAAGTATATCTCTGGCCAAATATGTGATAGTACGTCACCACAATAAAACAGTAATAATAAGTCAGCCACAACAAAATTTGTCACTAAATTTTCTTCTCAGCATGACCAACTTAGGGGTATCCTTTCCAAACATTGGCATATCTTGTTACAAGATACAACTTTGGCTCGACATGTGAACCTAAACCCTGAATTTGTGTTTCGTAAAGCACGTTGTATCCGAGACACTATTGCCTCCTCTCATTACGACAATAAAAAGGTCAAACCTCAGAAACAACTAAAGGGGATTTTCAAATGCAACAGGTGCGACTTCTGCCAGTGGGTAAGCGAGGGCCAGTGGTTTCTATTACCTAATCAGGAAATTTTCATACCTAACTTTTTTGCCAACTGTAAAACAATGGGAATTGTGTATCTTATGACCTGCCGTTGCGGGGCATATTACGTCGGCAAGACGAAAAGAATTTTCAAGCAAAGAATAAATGACCATACCTATTTGTCAGGTAATGGCAAAATGATTACACCCATTAGTCGTCATGTCGACTTATACCACAAATTTGAGACGTCTTGCATCTCGTTTATCGCACTGGCAGTGGTCCCACCTGACCCCAGAGGTGGTAATTGGGATCAAAGGATCCTTCAAAAAGAATCCCTTTGGATAGAGCACCTTAACCCAATACATCCCCCAGGCCTCAACGAGTTAATCTCTTACAAATCGTTTCTCTAGGTATTTATATCCTCCATTGAGAATGGTAGATTCTTTCTGATATCCCACTACCAGGTCAATATGGCTCACATGTTTACTTTATGTGGGGAAACGTACATGCAAGACCTGCTGGACCGTTCCTACAAAACGTTTGTGGGGCTGTCCATATGGTCTGCGCAAAAGGGGGAAGGCTCTACCTGATTTAAAACCCTCTAGTTATAATTGACATATTGATGTCTATTTTTGGAAAGATGTGCGGATTGTATTGTTAATTTTTATATTCATCTATATTTATGTTTTGTCTTTTTTCCTAAAAAATTTGTTTCCCCTTTTTTGCCTATATTTGGGATGTCACTGCATGTATGGATGGATCCCATAAAACATTTTTGTATATTATGATACTTGCTTGCAGTGCAGATTCCTGAGTGTTCGGGCTTTCCACTGTAGTGTGGTGTGGCTGGTAGCACCGCCACTTCACTCCTCAGATAGCCTTTCCTACATGGACATGTGTGACTGAATGCCCTTACCTTGGGACACTATGCCGCTCACTTCCTGGGTCAGGCTTAAACGAGCGCGGTGGCACCCTCCTCCCAGACCTGTCTCCCTACT
The DNA here is from genome assembly GCF_965119305.1 of Pelophylax lessonae. NCBI lineage: Eukaryota > Metazoa > Chordata > Amphibia > Anura > Ranidae > Pelophylax > Pelophylax lessonae. Next base: position 385,487,162 of record NC_138770.1, read on the forward strand.
AGTCCCGAGCGGCATGTAATTACACATGCACAGTTGCGGTGACTGGAGGGGAGGGACCATCATGCCAGACTGCGTGACATCAGCACGTTTACCAGCGGAGTACGTCACTCAGTTGGAGGATACTTAACCAGCCGAGCGGACGCTTCGGTCTGCTCGGCTGGCAACAGGGGTACTTCCTACCCGAGGTCCTTGGGGAATAGACCACTTAATAGACGTTTTACACGAGGTAAGACTTATGTTAATTAGCACACGCTGACGATCGCCACCCAGTGGCCAGACAAGGAATTCTTTTGCTCCCTGTCTGCCTTTTACTTATGCAGTAACACACAGTGATTCATTTGTATGCCCATTTACCAGCAGTGTTATTATCTGCTGTTACAGCATTCAGGTGCGACTCCAGCTCCGCTTTCGTTCCTCATGTACCCAACGGACTAGAGGGCACACCTAGTAAAAAATCTTTACATCCAGTGACCGTTTGGCATTTAACCTGCTTATCCAGGGCTTGTAGAAAAACAGCACTCCATTCTTGGACAGGTATGCAGATTAATTACATGTATATATATATATATATATGTAAAAAACTCCCCCCTTTTCTATTTATCTTCGCCCTTATACCTATCTGGCTTTGGATGTATGACCTTGTGCATATTACTGTTTTGGATGTACAGTTTCATACATACTACTTTCCACCACCTTGTAATACATACCCTTTTTAGGGTTATGTTATACACTTTTCATGTGGACAACATGCTATATTTTCTTTATAGAACTGGACTTTGTGTATTGTTAGGCGTTAAATACATTTTGACGCACCCCAGACAACCGTCTGAATGTGCTGATCGTACTCCATCTGGTACAGTCATCCCTAGTAATGAGCATACATTGGGTAAGAAAGTGGAGACTCTTATTTTGTTCCTCCTGCACCCCAATTGAAATCTATCCTTATCGCATCAATTATATAGCTTGTTTGAGTGTCATTAGGCACACCTTGACTATAAACCTTTTATACTTATAGATTTAAAGAATGTGAGGAAAAGTTCTCTCCTTAAGTATTCTCCCACCTTTATCTACATATAGCTCTTACGCTTGGCTACTCTGCACTGCAATTTAAATTGTCCAAACTAGTTCCGCACTGGGACCTGTTGCTATTTGTGTTTATACATCACGTATTGGTAAGAAATCTTTTATATATCTTCTAAATATACTTGTTGATATACATTGATATAGACATATTTGTCTATTTATATATACCCAACCTACTGTATGATATATAAATCAAGGATGTATATTGTATGTAACTCATGCACTGTCCCCTTGTTCTTTTTAGATCTTATGTTGATACTGTATTTCATAATATTCTCCTGAAGAAGCGTTATACAAAAACGCGAAACATGTAGAGAAAACCAATTTTTCAGTGGTCCCCTCATCACCGGATACATATCGCCATCATATACATTATGACCTTTTTATGAGTATTAGGTCTTTATGGTAATTGTACACCTTAGTGGTGATTGAGGTTTACCCCTACTCTATGATTGTGATGTTACATGTACACTCTATTTTTAAGTAATGTTTTGACTGTATTTTCATTTACTTTGCTATAATGTTTCAAACTTTTTAACCATTTTCTGATAAAATAATTTTTTTACGACATGAGTGTCATGTTGCTGTGCCGGGAAAGTCCATGCTTCTAGTAATAGCAAACTTCTTCCAAATCTATATCTCTGGCCAGTCCTCCAGCACACTAGGCAAATTAAAGCCTATTTGTCAAATGTCATGATTTTAGCAGCCAAGCAGATCATGGCCATGCCCCGAAAAAAAAAAAAAATATTTTTTAGAATTAGAGATCCGCACACACAGTTTTATGATCCCCAAGAAACCCACTAGCATTCACAAGGTCACCTGTGCTAAATTCCTGAAATTCCTAATATTCAATTTTGCACAGGGTCTGTCATTCACTGACCCTCTACCCTGCAAACTCTACCTTCAAACTTCCCTCTCCCCCCACACTTCCTTCCATTTTATTTACAGTACATTACCTTTCCTACTTATCCCCATTTCTTTTCCTGTCCCTCATCCTGCATTCCTGTAAAATCTTCATCAGCTTCCTAGTAAGTATCTGTGCAAAAAGGAGAGGGGTGTAACGGTTGTGTGCATTGAGCCCCTGAAAACCTGTATGCGACATCTGTTTTGTTCGGGTCTCAGCCATGATTGTCATAATAGCCAGTGATCTTACCCCCTCCCTCCTCCTTTAATTCATGGAATCCATAGACTTAAAACACTTTAAAAGAGCCTGTTATGTCAACTTTGGGACAGCAGACACCAGCACACAGGCCTTTGCAGAGCTGTAACCAGCTAAATTGAGTTCTGGAAGGATGTCTGTTAGTTTCTGCTGACCAGACCTAACATAAAACTATGACCAAATCCTTCAGTTCTGTCACCCAGGCAATTAAAGCACTAGAAGTACAAAGCGGGCCATAAAATGTATACACGGAAAGCAGTCAAGCATGGGGTGACCTCTTTGAGACCTCTGCCGAATTCACAACTTTATGAAATACACACACAATTCATAAAATCAACCAGGACTAAGACACATTAATATTAGGTATATATTTGAATGGGGAATATCATACCAAACAAGTCGAGGTTCTACACGACTACGTTAGAGCATATAGAAGGGGAGATGGCAGTCAGATACCTCCTGGGTGACAGGCCCATCTGATATACTCTGGGTTTAGTATCACTGGACATAAAATTGAATGCTGAACAACAATCTACTGGTTTCTAGAATGCAACCTGTACATATTGGAAGATATTAATATTCGTTTAGAACTGTGTGTAAGTGAGGGGCATGATACAGTCATAAACCACTCCTCAGATGTTTAATTGGTTGGATGGCCTCTGTCAACACCCATTTGATCCCAGAGAAAATGGGCATGCCAGGACAGTTTGAGAGTTCTCATGTACCATCAACCAAGGAACATCTGTGTCATGATCAGGGGTCAGGCTCGAAGACCAGTAGCTATAGCAGTGGAAGCTCACACAGGAACCCGCAGGATAGGAACACAGACGCAGAAGATGCAGGCTCATCTGAGGTGCGGAATCTAAGTACTAACCAATGTTTACCAGAGCTCCTGATGGTGGATATGGATTTTGCTGCGTGATAGCACCAGGTCGCGGTCCTCAGAATCGCCCCACCAGGAGGTGAGAAAATCAGGGTCCAATAGCAGATATAGCAGGTAGGGATCAAGCAGAAGCATAGTCAAGGAATATCCAAGGTCAGCAATGAGTAGTTGCAGGTTGGGATAAGCAGAAGCGAAGTAGAGGAACAAGCAAAATGTTGATAACAAATGGTAGTGAAGATATGGACGGCAGCAGAGGAGTCACAAGCGAGATATTGGCTGGAGAAGGCACAATATTCTGGCAACCAGGAAGTGCAGAGACAGGGCTTGAATCAGGAAGTTCATGGGAGGAGCAAAGGGTTCAAGGTTCAAGGCAATTAGGATTCATGGCAGGATCATTCAAGGATTTGTCCAGGGAACTGTCCAGCATTCCAGGTGGCTCAGCAAGCCAAACACATTGGCGGTCCCAGGTTTATGACCGAGTCCTGACAATCTGTCAAACTATGAGGACCTTGCTCATTGACTGAACTCTGCTGAAACCAGGACATTGCAAGTATTCTTTCTTTTCATTTTTTTTTTCTTCTCTGTTGTTTTATTGAAAAGAAACAAAGAAACCGGGCTCTTACATGATAAAATACATATCACCATAGTGAATAAACAATAGTGAATAGACAAATAAATAAATACATCTTCATTTAAATTATAGAACATAAACATACATAAAAATTGTGAAGTCCATATATAATCCCACATGTGAATAGCACCCTGAGTGAGTATAGAAAAAAATCCTCTCCACCAGCATGCACTATACACTCACCAGACTTAATTGACCCCTAATACAGGGAGTCAAATTGCGCATATGGGAAAATCCAAGATGTCGTACATGAGGTCACAGGAATGGTTTCAAACCGCTGCTGTCATCCATTCAATATGTATATAAATAGTGTATTCAAAGTTCCAGCCATATAGAGAGGCAGAGAAAGAAACACTCTCATGGTGCAGTATTTCAAGTCATTTGTTTAAAAAAGAAGGTTGTATTGCACTTACATCAAAGAAGACAGGGATCAGCATGTATTGTATAGGAATCAATGGTTTGCGCTCCACCTGCATTCCAGCTGACCGGAAATGACATATCCCAAACACCACCCAACACCGTTTTGTCAGTCTATGTCTGATATCCCCCTGATGTCCTCTATAAGTGTTTTTTACACTTTACAACACGCAGCTCTTTATTGTAGTTTATTTGTTTTTTGTTATTGATTTTCTTTGCTTTTGGTTTAGAACCTATTGAGTTCCTATATTTTCTCTGTTGTTCTATTGCCTCTTTATTGCTTGTAACACCGTTTTCTGGAAATATTTTATTTGCATAATTTTTTTTGCCTTTTAATTATTAAGCAGTATTTTGAAAAGTGTTAATCTTTTCTCTAAATGCGCTATGCAAATTAAAAAGAATCCCTGTCTCTTGAAGAGCACTACAAGGGGTGATATTCTGTACCATCTGGTCACAGAGTTCTGCTCTGGGTTCCTGCTGGGTCTGCCCAATAGTAAAGGCTGGAGGCTTCCAGGTACATCCTGGGACACACAGAGGAAGCAGATGCGACGTCAGCCCGGATGTGATGCGGTGTGGGCATAACTACATGTTATGGGGCATGCATGCTCCTTCCTCAGGTCATACTAGCATACATCTTAAAAGTGCTTTTTATGGGTGCTGGAGGTCTTCAGGACATCATTGCCCAGCCTGTCTAGACCACTAACATTAAGATGCCAAAAGGAACTCAGAATAGCAACAATTCAATAAAAAAACAACCGCAATTTTACTTGCCCTGGCTCTTACCATATGCATTCTTTATTATTCCTCTATTCTATCTACTTTGAATTAATGTTGCAATATTAACAGCCTTTCTACCACACTCTTCTTTTAAAATGCATATATTTATTACTGCAATGCCACTTTTAAACTCTCAATTAAACCATTTAGAAGAAAATTCAAAAGAAAAGTATTGTTACATCTGCAAAAGCATTTTTTAAGCTGACAAGGTGGTGTTACTGTAATAATATTAAAAGCACTTTATTCTAATATAACACAATTTAATAATTTTGACATTTATTCATACCAATATATACACATTGTAAATCCACACTAAGAACATAAATCTCATTGCCAATCTCTTATTGTGACAATTCATTAAAAAAATATATGTAACAAGAAAGTGCAGTGGTAATATGCCCAAAATAATGAACATTCAAACCCAAATTCAATTTACAGTGACAGCCTCATAACATATGTGATTGAAAATTTGACTTAAATCTTGGCTCAGTGAAAACAGAAAATATTCAGTTATTCATAAGTGTCATATTTAATATTAATTCACTTTTTAAATGTGGAATTCCTATATACAGCCTAAATTAGGCTCTTACAGAAATGTGAGCAAGATATTCATGACTTAAATTAAATGAAAAGTCAGTATAAAATACAGATGCTTCCTCCACAGTTGTCTGCAAATAGAAAAAAAACAGTTATTTTCGTACTGCCTGTTACTTCAATATCCACCTCGTGGCATTCTGTTTTGACTGATATCTTTTTAGACATTAAAGTAAACTCATACTTACTAAGGGTTTTTTATACTAACTTTTACAGTTTGCAACAGGAACCCTAAAGTTTCTGTTACCTTTACTATGCCTCCTTTGGAGTCTCAAAAAATCAAAAACAAAAAAACAGTGCTTTTGGGTAACACTTTCACCTCAAAATCAAACAATTCAGCATGTATTTCTCAGATGACCAATCCCCAAGTCAGAGTGCTGTCATAAAAAGGTGTAATAAACGGTATCTAAACATTCAAACAAACAATATTGTGCCCAAATTTAAAGTAGGAAAAAGAAAATAAAATTTTTTGTGCTCTTGAAATGTTGTTAGTTGGTAGGTCAGTTCATGGCTGTATTCGTTTTAACCAGTTGCTGACCACCCGCTGCAGTTTTACTGCGACAAGATGGCTTGGCTGCGTAAATCAACGTACCTGTACGTCGGTTGCGTGCGGGGGTAGGGGACGTTCGCACCTGCCATCCCCGCAGTGATCTGATTTGGTTCAGAACCAATCAATTATCGGGTCCAGGCCAATGATTTATGGCCTGGACCTGGTGATCAGTTCTGACGAATGGCAGAACCTCCTGTAAAATGTAAACACAGGCACAGGAAAGTATGCAATTTCCTCTCCTGGAGCCCTTTTCGGTTCCAGCTTGAGAGGAAAGAGCATCAACTATGAGTACACCAATCAATACACTCACACCAGTACACATAGGCACATATTTAACCCCCTGATCCCCCCTAGTTAACCCTTTCACTCCCTGTCACAGTGTCACTATATACAGTATACAAATAATTTACTGATCATCGTGTTAGTGTCACTGGTGACGCCAGTTAGCGTGAGCGGCAGTTAGTGGTAGTTAGTGGCTGTCCCAGATAGGTTTAGGGTACCCGCCATATAGCTCCTAATAAAAATTTAACCCCCTGATTACCCCCAGTTAACCCCTTCAATGCCCTGTCACAGTGTCACTATTATAGTGTACAGATCTTTTTTCTGATCATTGTATTAGTGTCTCAGGTGACGTCAGTTAGCCTTAACGTTAGTTAGCATCAATCCAGGATAGTGTCAGATTGACCACCACATATTTAGTAATAAATTTTAACTCTTTGATTGTAAGTGACACATATACATACACACACACACTTCCATTACTAGAATAGTGTCTGAACGGATCAATATCTTTGATCAGATCAGAACTATACTAGTTTCCACAGTAATATAGTATAGTGTTCCCAAAATGCAGTGTTAGCAGGATCTGCCCGACACTTGGGACGGGTGCTAGACAGTTTAGAAGACCAAGACATGAGACTAGTGATCGACCGATATCATGTTTTCGTTACCGATATTTTGGCCAATGCATATCGATATTGGCCGATATTTTTGTACATTAAAAAAAATGTTAGTATTGTTTTTTGACAGGTACTTTTGTGGAGGGATCTGGGGGTCTAAAAGCGAAAAAAAAAACCTCCTCTGCACTTAAAAGCATTCAAAACGCGATATCGGTAACCTCTGGGGCCGATTCCAATATATCGGGAAAAGGGCACATCGGCCCTCGATATATCGGCTTTGACGATAATTGGTCGATCCCTACATGAGACATGAGTCACAGACCTGATAAAAAGAGCCAGGAGGCTTGAATATTGTTTTGTTGTATTGATGGTGATAATCCCCTGCATAGGAAGATGTGTATTTGGGAACTTTTTGCTTTCTTGTAAATAAAAAGTTGGCAGAAAAAGCCCTAAAATGTACAGTACTTTGAGCGTGGAGTAATCTAACTGTACAAACACATCTACCACAAGAGCTAGCAACACTATATCACAATATATATATATATATATATATATATATATATATATATATACAGTGCCTTGCGAAAGTATTCGGCCCCCTTGAACTTTGTTGCAACCTTTTGCCACATTTCAGGCTTCAAACATAAAGATATAAAACTGTAATTTTTTGTGAAGAATCAACAAGTGGGACACAATCATGAAGTGGAGCGAAATTTATTGGATCTTTCAAACTTTGTTAACAAATAAAAAACTGAAAAATTGGGCGTGCATAATTATTCAGCCCCTTTACTTTCAGTGCAGCAAACTCTCTCCAGAAGTTCAGTGAGGATCTCTGAATGATCCAATATTGACCTAAATGACTAATGATGATAAATAGAATCCACCTGTGTGTAATCAAGTCTCCGTATAAATGCACCTGCACTGTGATAGTCTCAGAGGTCAGTTTAAAGTGCAGAGAGCATCATGAAGAACAAGGAACACACCAGGCAGGTCCGAGGTACTGTTGTGGAGAAGTTTAAAGCCGGATTTGAATACAAAAAGATTTCCCAAGCTTTAAACATCCCAAGGAGCACTGTGCAAGCGATAATATTGAAATGGAAGGAGTATCAGACCACTGCAAATCTACGAAGACCTGGCCGTCCCTCTAAATTTTCAGCTCATACAAGGAGAAGACTGATCAGAGATGCAGCCAAGAGGCCCATGATCACTCTGGATGAACTGCAGAGATCTACAGCTGAGGTGGGAGACTCTGTCCATAGGACAACAATCAGTCATATACTGCACAAATCTGGCTTTTATGAAAGAGTGGCAAGAAGAAAGCCATTTCTTAAAGATATCCATAAAAAGTATTGTTTAAAGTTTGCCACAAGCCACCTGGGAGACACACCAAACATGTGGAAGAAGGTGCTCTGGTCAGATGAAACCAAAATCGAACTTTTTGGCAACAATGCAAAACAATATGTTTGGCGTAAAAGCAACACAGCTCATCACCCTGAACAAACCATCCCCACTGTCAAACATGGTGGTGGCAGCATCATGGTTTGGGCCTGCTTTTCTTCAGCAGGGACAGGGAAGATGGTTAAAATTAATGGGAAGATGGATGGAGCCAAATACAGGACCATTCTGGAAGAAAACCTGATGGAGTCTGCAAAAGACCTGAGACTGGGACGGAGATTTGTCTTCCAACAAGACAATGATCCAAAACATAAAGCAAAATCTACAATGGAATGGTTCACAAATAAACATATCCAGGTGTTAGAATGGCCAAGTCAAAGTCCAGACCTGAATCCAATCGACAATCTGTGGAAAGAACTGAAAACTGCTGTTCACAAATGCTCTCCATCCAACCTCACTGAGCTCGAGCTGTTTTGCAAGGAGGAATGGGCAAAAATTTCACTCTCTCGATGTGCAAAACTGATAGAGACATACCCCAAGCGACTTACAGCTGTAATCACAGCAAAAGGTGGCGCTACAAAGTATTAACTTAAGGGGGCTGAATAATTTTGCACGCCCAATTTTTCAGTTTTTTATTTGTTAAAAAAGTTTGAAATATACAATAAATTCCGTTCCACTTCAGGATTGTGTCCCACTTGTTGTTGATTCTTCACAAAAGATTACAGTTTTATATCTTTATGTTTGAAGCCTGAAATGTGGCAAAAGGTCGAAAAGTTCAAGGGGGCCGAATACTTTCGCAAAGCACTGTGTATATATATATATATATATATATATATATATATATATATATATATATATATATATATATATATTTAGAGTATATATTCAATTTAATTTTGTCTTGGTTTTAGGTTTAGACTTGGGGTGTGCATCATATATTTGTACATTTATTGAAAATGAAAAGTTATTGGAGCTGCCATTTCTGTGCTATAAACTAACATGCATCAAAAACTTCATACAGTAAATTAGTCCTTCTATCACCATAATTTAGAGAAAAGCTAAGCATTCCATAAGGCTACCAAAAATAATATGAGAGGCAGGTCTAAAATGAAAGGCAGAGGTGCTGTGCTTAGCAGAAGTCGGGGGCGAATAGGCCCTACAGGATATAGTTGTGGTGTGGCCGCATAAAGTGAAAGTTGGGAACATGTGCCTGTTTTTACCAATACATTGACAGCACACAGCTGACTGACTGGCAAAACCTTCTTCAACTACATTCTGCTAGTGTTAATAATGTGCCTTCTGTCCCGTCCTGCTTTCTAAGACTGTCCATGGACACCGTGTACAGCTTTAACATATCATTCAAACCTGTAATTTAAAGAATGTGTGTATCTTCAATGTAGTGCTCAAAGCCACATAAAAAGGCCTTTTTTAATTTTGCCGTTGATATAAGTCCTACATGGCAGTGCTCAGATTCCTATAACTCTTTTTTAAAATATTTTGTTTATTATCCTCACAAAAAGAATAAATTGCATTTCAAGATATGACACCTATAAACTTTAATGGACTTAAGGGAAATGTTTTCTCTGCAACACTGTGATATTCATGTAACAGATTTGAAGAAAAATGGACTCCTACATATTTCCTAGTTTGTTACAGTTCTTTTGTTGCTTAGTTGGTATGGTTAAATAAAAACACCAGTCCATCCAGTTAAACCTGTGTGGATGTGAGTATTTATTATGTGTCTACCACTTCCAATATCCCTGTATGCTGTATTGTGTTCCCTAAGATGGCCATCTAAAATTATTTTATATTAAATTACTGACACTTTACACTGTCCACAACGATTCTGGAAGGGAGTTCCACATCCTTACCGCTCTAACTGCAAAGAACCCCATATGCAGTCTAAGGTTAAACCACATCTTGTCCAATGTGCTCGTTAAGATCTCACATGCTGGGTTAGAGATGACGGGGCGTGGCTAGCCGGCAAGATGGCTGGCCGCATGTGATCGGAGCTCTGCGGCCTCCACTCAAGCTCCATGCGGTGCACCTTGATACCCACCTTGATCCGGGCCTCCATGCGAGTATTGCGGCAGCTTGCGATACATACCGGGCAATATGAGTAAGGAGACAAGTAGGGAACGTCCCGCTACGGCAACAGAACGTTTGAAGGAGTTTGTGCGGACCGAAGAAGAGAAGCAGGAAGTAGGTCGGAGCCCACCAAATACACGGAGTGGAGGAAGCAGCAGCAATCCACAGAGCAACATGCCGGCGGAGAAACCAGCAAAACTCTCACTTGAACAGGTACATTCTCAACTTATGGCTGCTATACCTGCAAGTAATACTATGTTGACTGGTAAAATGGAGGAAATTAGAATGGATATTGGTTTAATACACCATGATCTGCAGGCTGTGAGAGAGCGGATGGCAGAGGCTGAAAAAAGGATATCCTCATTAGAGATAATTACACTCCAGTGCCAAATCGTATATTAGCAGCTGAAAAGCAAGTAACATATCTTAATCAAAAAGTTGATGACTTAGAAAACAGATTAAGACGCAATAATATCAGATTTGTGGGCTTACCGGAGAGGGCTGAGGGGAAGAATCCTGGAGAATTTGTGGAGACATGGTTTAAAACCCTATTTCCTGATACCAAAGATGTATAGTAACTAAGTAGAACTACTTCACTACTGTACTTAAGTACCGAAAGGCGGTATCTGTACTTTCCTAGAGTAGAATTTTTTTCTCCTACTTCCACTTTTACTTCACTACATTTTTTCGATGATTTCAATACTTCTACTCCGATATTTTTTTTTTCTGCTGCATAGTTACTTGTTACTATTATAAAAAATGACCACTGCCAGAACAGTAGATGGCAGGTTTCATGAAGCTCAAAACATGTGTATTATCAGCGCATACGAAAATAAATGCTACTGTATGTATAAATAAAAGCTGCATTTGAAATAATAAAAAACAATATGATGTTCAAATTTTTTACTTCTTTCTTTAATAACTACATAACACAGTACTTGTACTTTTACTTTCAGTACTTGAGTAGAATTTTTTTTTCAAAACTACTGGTATTTTTACTTTCAGTACTTGAGTAGCAAAATTTTTAAAAAAACTACTTGCAATACTTAAGTACAAAAAATGTTGAATACTTTAGTACTTCTACTCAAGTCACTTTTTGATCGAGCACTTCCACTTCTACTCAAGTCACTTTTTGATCGAGCACTTCCACTTCTACTCAAGTCACTTTTTGATCGAGCACTTGTACTTTTACTCAAGTATGGGTTTCGAATACTTTATACAACTCTGCCTGATACTACTTTCTCCACAGCATTTGCAGTAGAAAGAGCCCATAGAATTCCTGCAAAACCACCAGCCCCTGGAGCCCCTGCAAGACCTTTACTTGCACGATTTTTGAATTGTAAACATCGGGATCTTATACTATGGAAAGCAAGACAAAAGGGCACCATTCAATATGAAAATGCACAAGTGTTTTTTTCCCCTGATTTTTCAATAGATCTACAAAAATTGAGAGCTACCTTTTTTGAAGTTAAAAAAAAATTAAGAGAATGACACATTATCTACTCCATGGCATACCCTGCGAGGATGAGGGTGGAGGAAGATGGGAAAATATATTTCTTCAATACTCCAGAGAGTGTACAAGAATGGCTTTGCTCGAAAGGAACTATAAAGTGAATGGAAAGAAGAATCTTGCCATTTTGCTTTGTTTTTCCTTGTAATGAAAACTTTCTTTTTTCCTGGTGAAGGATACAAGAAAAAAAAAAGAAGCATGTGGATGATGGAATTACGAGGAGGGGGGAGTGAAGGGACTTGGAGTCAGGGAACTATGGTTGTTTATTTTGTGTTTATATTTTTATTTTTTTTTGTGTGCGTTTTTTTCTTTTTTTTTTTTTTGTGTGCGTTTTTTTTTGGGGGGGGGGGGTTCCTCTCACCCTTCCTCCCTCCTCCCACCACTGGTAATTCTTTGAGCCATTTTTTATTTTTATTTTTTAATGGCTTAGCCAAATTCCTTTCTTATTCCTTAGAAGAAAACATGACATTTTTCTGAGAGTAAGGTGGGAGCTTGAGTGGAGGACGCAGCTATATTTTTTTTTTTGGAGTAAGACCTATTGGTCAAAATTTTGCTATATGTGCATGATGATTTTTCTTTTTAAAAAAATTATTTTTTTTTGGTAATTTTGTCTGTGATTTTTTTTTTCTTCTTCTCTTTTTTCTTTTTCATATTTTTTCTTGTTACTTTTGAAGATCGCTGTGTCCTGGTGTGCCCAATTGACCTCAATAATTATATTGGTATAAAATATAAGGAGTACATTGCTATGGGGTATTATCATGATAAATGTCATAGATAGACGGTTAGATATATGGGATCCCTTTTGGGAAGTGAACCTATAGCTATATATAGTAAAAAACCTCTAAGATGACTACACAATGTAGGTTCCTATCATGGAATGTTAGGGGTCTAGGGACTCCCCAGAAGAGATCCCAGGTAATTACAAATATATTACAAACTAAAGCACAAATTATATGCCTGCAAGAGACACATATGATTCCAGATACAACAAACCAATTGTGTAAACCCTGGATTCAATGGTCAATACACTCGAGCTATTCAACATATGCAAGGGGGGGTTTCACTGCTTGTCCATAGGTCAGTACCATGGAAGTGCTTTCAAAAAAGGTAGACCCTGAAGGGCAATATGTATTTGTACGAGCTCAAGTGCTACATTAAGTGTAATTAAAGAAGCTATGCTATTTGCAAGTTTATACCCAGAGGCATTAGTGCTATGCCTGGGAGACTTTAATCTTCTGTGGGACCCGCTGGTGGACAGGCATGGACCCCCCCCCCCCCCCTAAAAAGAACTCGAAAACCACTTATGTTTCATGAGTTAGGGGAAGAATTTGGATGGAGAGATTTGTGGTGAATGCTTAATCCCAGGACCAGGGCTTATTCCTGGGCTATCCCAGGAAGGGGATGTCTGTCAAGAATAGATCTGGCGCTGGGAAATGATAAAATTATTTCTAGGGTTGTCTCTGTTGAATATTTGATTAGAGGAGTGTTTGATCACTCACCACTCCTGGTAAATATAGCAATAGGAATTGAGGGAATGAAGCAAAACTGGAAATTTCAGCCATATTGGTTATCACAGATTGGAACGCACGATCGTATACCTGAACAATTGCAGATATCTTTAGAAACACATGGATCCCAAAGAGATTTGATCTTTTGGGATGCCTTGAAAGCATATCTATGGGGGGAACTTAGATCAACAATATCATATATTAAAAGAGCCGCAAGGCAGGAAATGGAAGATCTAGAAGAGCAATGTAGAGATACAGAAGCTGCGTTTTTGAAAACACCAACTGAAATAAATAGGGAAAAATGGGAAATTACAGTAAGAAAATATACTACACATATAGCAGCAATAGCTAAATACAAACAATTTGAATATCAACAGAAGTACTTTGAACAAGGGAATACTTCAAGTCGTCTTTTAGCACATATGGCTAAGCAACCAAGTACAAGTTTAGTTATAAATAATATAAAGCGCCCTGACGGGGAATGCGTAAGGGATGTGGCTTGTATTATGTCATGCTTTCACACGTTTTATACTGATATGTATGCCACCTCTCTTACGTATAATGCAGATGAAATTTCAACTTATCTGAGTGAAATACACTTTCAAACTTTAACGACCCAGCAGGTTAAATCATTAGAGGAAAATCCAAGCGAGGAAGAAGTAAGAAGAGCAATAACAAGTCTAGCAATAGGAAAGGCTTCAGGACCAGACAGACTTCCGTTAGAAGTATATAGTAAATACGTGGATATTCTTGCCCCAGTGCTAGTTCAAGTATTTGATGCAGCTTTCAGGGTAAAAAGACTTCCTGAATCCATGTATTTAGCTACAGTAGTACTAATTCCAAAACCAGATAAAAACTTAACAGATTGTGCTTCATACCGACCCATATCATTATTAAATACAGACTACAAAATTCTTGCAAAAATTTTGGCCCATAGATTAAACAATGTAATACTTAATATTATACATCCAGATCAAACTGGATTTATGCCAGGAAAATCCACATCTATAAATCTTCGAAGAACACAACTTATAGCTCAGCTTAGAGATCAACTACCAGACTCAAGTGTCTTGGCTTCTCTTGATACAGCAAAGGCTTTTGGTTCTATTGAATGGCCCTTTTTGCAGGCAGTGCTTAGGGCATTTGGATTTGGGGAGAAATTCTGTACTTGGGTGGAAATAATGTATCTAAATCCAACTTCTCAGCTGTTGGTAAATGACTTTTTAACCAAGGCCATACAATTATATAGAGGCACCCGGCAGGGAAGCCCTCTATCACCACTCTTATTTTCAGTAGCTATTGAATCTTTGGCACTTCGACTTCGGCAAGCCCCTTCTGTACGGGGCATTACATTGGCAGAAAGGATAGATATAGTGGGATTATATGCTGATGATCTTGTTTTATATTTACATGATGCACATGGATCATTGGAAGCAGCTATGCATATAATAGAACTATTTGGGTCTTATTCAGGCCTTAAAATTATTTGGCAAAAATACTCCCTTATGCCATTGCAACCACAACTACTCACACTAAGCAAGGATTCAAGTTTATTGAAGGTAGTGTCCTCTTTCAAATACCTGGGAATAAATATTACAAGATTACCACAAGCAGCTTTACAACTAACCTTAATCCACTCATGACAACAATTAAAACTAAATTAGCTACTTGGGCTAAATTACCACTTTCAGTTGCAGGGAGAATAAATTTAATCAAGATGGTCCTATTACCGAAATGTTTATACATTTTTCACATATGTCGGTTATAGTCCCTAAAACTATTTTAAAAAAAATAGAAGCCCTATTTACCACATTTATTTGGGGAAAGGGTAGAAATAGAATAACGTTAACCACACTTCAGAGAGCTAAAACAGAAGCACGTATGGCACTTCCAAATATATACAGATACTATCTCGCTGGACAACTTAAACATCTCACAGGATGGATCCTACCAGTAACACCACAGATGGTAGAATCACACCTGGCTCATGTTTTACAAATCAATAATTTACTTATAGCCCTAGAAGCACCTTTGAATAAATTAAAATATAAGCAAATACCATTGTTAACATTAGCTCATACAATATGGAGAGAGGCAAAACGTATAGAGGGAAACACACAAGTAAACATGGATCTCCCACTATGGCGAAACCCAATGTTTAATCAACTGAAACAATTGGTAGAGTATCAGTTTTGGGAACAAAAAGGGATATCGGTCCTTGCAGATGTACATGACATAACACATATGTACTCTTTTTCAGATATACAAATGAAATATGATATACCACATACCTCATTATATAGATACTTCCAGTTGCGACATGCGTTACAAGCGCAATTTGGAGTTTTGGGACCTGGGATCTCTAGATATCCAATGATTGGTATCCTTAGGTCCCAGGGCCCTAAAGGATTAATCTCTAAAATATATGCACATTTAACCAGGGTTAATAAAGGAATGAATCCCTTGGCAATAAGAACAAAATGGCAGGAAATAATTCCCAATTTAACTGACGAACATTGGGAAGAAGCTTGCTCTTCCCATTTATATGTATCGCCAGCAGCAAACAATAGGTTAATACAATTATATATGCTACATCAATCATATCTCTCTCCAAGTAGAGTTTATGAAATGCACAGCATTGCATCTCCTAAATGTTTCAGATGCAGTGCTAAGCGGGCAGACATTATACATATTATGTGGTTTTGTCCAGTGATATCAAGATTCTGGCAGGAAATAATTAAAATATTATCCTCTGTCCTGAATATGCCTGTACCTTTGACCCCAGAAACCTGTTTGCTGGGTATATTAGATGAAATAACATTGTCTAGATATCACAAGATAATGCTTAGAGAAACGCTGTTTATGGCAAGGAACACCATCACAGTTAAGTGGATTCAAGTGAAGCCCCCTGCTGTTAAGAACTGAATAAGAGCGGTAAATCAGATTTTACCATTTGAAAAAGTATTGTATATGCATAGAGGATGCTCAACGAAATATAATAAAATTTGGGATAATTGGTGTCAATCAACATTAACCAATGGTTCCGATGGTTGAATATAAGGAGATAACCAAGAGGATATAGAGGGATGCACATAGTATGATGAGGTAATAAATCTATGATTGCAATGGAGCAAGGGGTTGGGGCACACCAGGACAACGGCGATCAATTAAGCTAAATGGATATACATTGGCATAAAGAGACTAAGTAAAAAGATAATTTTCTGGATATTGTATAATTTTTTATTATTTAATATTGTTTTGTCCTTTTGTTGAAAGGACGTTTGGAATGTTTGTTTTTATGCACATATTGAAATAAAAAGAATTAAAAAAAAAAAAAAACCTGTGTGAATGTGAGTATTTATTATGTGTCTACCACTTCCAATATCCCTGTATGCTGTATTGTGTTCCCTAAGATGGCCATCTAAAATTATTTTATATTAAATTACTGACACTTCCCACTGACCACAACGTTTCTGGAAGGGAGTTCCACATCCTTACCGCTCTAACTGCAAAGAACCCCATATGCAGTCTAAGGTTAAACCACTTCTTGTCCAATTTCATTGAGTGGCCATGTCACTTCTTAAATGACCTGAGACTAGATAGTTTTCTCCCTATGCTAGAATCACCTTTTAGATATTTGCACATTGCAAACATGTCTTCTCTCAAGTGTCTGCAGGGTAAATAAGTTTAATGTGCGTGGTCATTCCTCATAAGATCTCCTATTTGCTTTATTGCTCTTATCTGGACTGTCTCCAGTTTCAGCACAGCTCTCCTGAGGACAGGTGACTAGTGTTGAGCGAACACGGACTGTATTATTCGTGTTCGTACCGAATAATTGGATTTTTGTTACCCGAACACGGACTCGAAAACTTTACTGTATGTTCGGGTTTAAAATCCGTGTTCAGTCATTTTATTTCCGGGTTTGTATGTAATGGCGCGCTTTTAATGGTGGGCTTTCAACAGCCAATCAACAAGCGTTTAACTGGTGTGCCTTAAGCCATCCCAGCCATGCCTACTAATGTATTAGTAGCTGTGATTGGCCATCTGAAGCATGTGACCATGTTTTTATAAGTTCGAGAGCCCCAGCATGCCGCGTCATTCTGCTGTAGATTAGGGAGAGACCACACATCATACGTGCTGGCTGCTGATTAGGGACAGACATTGAAAAATTGTATTGTGTCCGAAAAGAATGCAGGGTCAGGTCGGAGTGCAGGCAGGGCGAGTTATAAGGGCATTTTAGGGCGAGGCTGGAGAATAGGCAGGGTCAGTGTTCTACATCGATTTTTGCTGTGTGGGGGGTTGGTTTTGCAGTGCCAGTGAACGATCTTATCGACAATATTAGGGCAAAGCTGGAGAATAGGCAGGGTCAGTGTTCTACATCGATTTTGCTGTGGGTGGGGTGGTGCAGTGAACACAATCTTTTTGCCCGCTGAGGAGGAGGGAGAAAAAAATCTATTTTTATCAGTCAGTTGTGTGCATTGTTTTTGCTTCAGTGCTGACTGTGAGCTAAGACACTGCTGTGTTCACATGTGCTATTATTGACTGATTTTAAATTTTATACACTTTTTTCTATTCCACTATTCAATATACACCCTTTTGGGTTAAAAAAATTAAATTGTGGCATAGTATGTACTAATCTATTTAAAAATTACAAACTTAAAGGGGAATTATCTTTTTTTTTCCTTTCATAGCCTGCAGCAGAGCTGACTGACATAAGACACTGCTGTGTTCACATGTGCTAGTGATTTTCAATTTTATACACTTTTTTTTATTCCACTATTCAATATACACCCTTTTGGGTTAAAAAAATTAAATTGTGGCATAATCTGTACTAGGCTATTTAAAAATTTCAATACTTAAAGGGGAATTTTCTTTTTTTTTCCCTTCATAGCCTGCAGCAGAGCTGACTGACATAAGACACTGCTGTGTTCACATGTGCTATTGAAAAATCACCAATTTTATATCATATTTTCTATTCCGCTATTCAATCTACACCCTTTGGGGTAAAAATAATTAAATTGCGGGATAGTCTGTATCGGTACGTGTGAGATACACCTTTCCAATTTTTGGGGCGCATCTTATAGCGCCGAGGATTGCAGGGTGCTTCAGTTTGCCTCCTGCCTGTTCTGAAGTCCTCCTACTCCTCATCCTGCCTTTAGGGTACAAAAATAGTAATCAGGGCCTAGTCTGGGTCTGTACGTGTGAGATAGATACACCTTTTGATATCATATTTTCTATTCCGCTATTCAATCTACACCCTTGGGGTAAAAAGAATTAAATTGCGGGATAGTCTGTATCGGTACGTGTGAGATACACCTTTCCAATTTTTGGGGCACATCTTCCACCGCCGAGGATTGCAGGGTGCTTCAGTTTGCCTCCTGTTCCAAACTCCTCCTACTCATCATCCTCATCCTGCCTTTAGGGTACAAAAAATTGTAATCGGGGCCTAGTCTGTGTTTGTACGTGTGAGATACACCGTTTTATAAAAATGTTTCTATTCCGCTATTCAATATACACCCTGTTTGAGTGTAAAAAATTAAATTACGGCATAGTCTGTATCGGTACATGTGAGATACACCTTTTTAAATTTGTTTGGCGCATCTCCTTCCACCGCCAAAGATTGCAGGGCGCTTCAGTTTGCCTCCTGTTCTGAACTCCTCCTACTCATCATCCTCATCCTGCCGTTAGGGTACAAAAAATTGTAATCGGGGCCTAGTCTGTGTTTGTACGTGTGAGATACACCGTTTTATAAAAATTTTTCTATTCCGCTATTCAATATACACCCTGTTTGAGTGTAAAAAATTAAATTACGGCATAGTCTGTATCGGTACATGTGAGATACACCTTTTTAAATTTGTTTGGCGCATCTCCTTCCACCGCCGAGGATTGCAGGGCGCTTCAGTTTGCCTCCTGTTCCGAACTCCTCCTACTCCTCTTCCTCATCCTCATCCTGCCTTTAGGGTACAAAAAATTGTAATCGGGGCCTAGTCTGTGTTTGTACGTGTGAGATACACCGTTTTATAAAATTTTTCCTATTCCGCTATTCAATATACACCCTTTTGGAGTGTAAAAAATTAAATTACGGCATAGTCTGTGTCAGATCACTTCTTGGTAGAGGCCGAAATGCTGAGAGGGCTTCCCTTGCAGCTCGGTGCGAATCACCCCTGGAAGTGGGACAGGAGGTGACGCGTCCCAAGGAGCACTGGATGCTTGTGGAGTGCAGGTAAAGGTTCACAAGGATATCCTGGAACAACTTGCAGGGCCTCCAGGGAATCAAGCAATGTGCAGGTAAAAGCCAGGCCGAGGGTCATACACAGGTATCAGTCCAAACAGGTCGCCAAGACAAGGGGATTGAGCAGAAGCAAGTCCGTTGAGCAAGCCGGGATCGGTACACTGGAAGTCAGGCAGAGGACAAGAGAGCAAGGATGGTCACACAAGCCGAGGGTCAAACACTGGAGCAGGATCGAAGGGTCAGATGAAGCCGTGGGTCAAAGCCAGGAGAGAGAGCAGACAGGTCAGAAACAAGCCGGGTCAAACTGGAATCCAGGAAGTAGCAATGCACAGGAAACAGGAAGAGCTGAAGACAATCCAGCAATCAGATGGGCTGAGCAGAGTCCTTTTATAGGCCAGTGAATTAGTCTATGGCCTGAGTCCATTGCAGCCATGGGAAGTACTGGCAAATTTGCCAGTTGCAGCACAGCCATTTCACTGACAATGAGTCTATGGCCTGAGTCCATTGCGGCCATTGGAAGTACTGGCGAAGTTGCCAGTTGCAGCATGGCCGTTTCTCTGACAGTGCCCCCCCCAAGGGGCAGCCTCCGGATGCCCAACCGGGCCAATCTTTCCGGGAATCTCCTGTGGAATTCCTGTACCAGCCTGGGGGCATGCAGGTTACTAGCGGGTTCCCAGGAATTGTCTTCAGTGGGGTAACCTTTCCATTTAATAAGATACTGTATGAGCTCACCCCTTCTTCGACAATCCAGAATGGTTTCCACTTCATATTCAGGTTCACCCTCCACTGAAACTGGAGGTGGAGGCAATTCTTCCCTCCCTGGGAAAGGGCTAGAAATTGCAGGCTTTAGCAGGGAAACATGGAATACAGGATGGATCTTGTATGAATTAGGTAAAGCCAGTTCAAAAGCCACAGGGTTTATCATCCTTTTGATTCTAAAAGGCCCAATAAACCTTGGTCCCAACTTTTTAGAAGGGCAAGATAGTCGTAGGTTGTTTGAGGAGAGCCACACCTTATCCCCGACCTTATACATAGGATTTTCCTTTTTCTTGCGGTCATAAAATTTCTTGTACTCCTGTTGGGCTTTGGATATGGAGTCCTGTAGCACCCGGTAGTTATCCCTGATAGCCATTATCCGGTCTTGCACTGCAGGAACTGATGTTTCTGAGAAAGCACTGGGCAAAAAAGAAGGATGGAACCCGTAATTCACCCAGAACGGGGTCTGGTTGGTTGCAGAATGCAGGGCGTTATTATACGCAAATTCCGCGCACGGAAGTAAAGAGACCCAGTTATCTTGGGAGCAAGTGCAAAAGCAACGTAGGTATTGTTCAAGGGTCTGGTTGGTCCTTTCCGTTTGACCATTACTCTGCGGGTGGTAGGCTGATGATAGGCATATCTTAATGGACAAGGATTTGCAAAGCTCTTTCCAGAATTTGGAAGTGAATTGGACGCCTCTGTCCGATACTATACTGTCCGGGAGACCGTGTAGCCTGACCACTTCTTTAATAAACATGTTAGCTGTTTCCACGGCAGAAGGTGTGCCAATCATAGGCAAAAAGTGCGCCATCTTCGAGAGACGGTCCACCACCACCAGGACAGTAGTGAAACCTTCTGAAGGTGGTAATTCCACTATAAAATCCATGGAAAGTTGCTTCCAGGGCTGTTCCGGGATGGGCAATGGCCTTAACAGGCCCCAGGACTTGGTCTTAGCCCCCTTGTTACGCTGACACGTAATACAAGAACCCACATAGGATTTACAGTCCCGAACTAAATTGGGCCACCAAAAGTGGCGCTGAATGAGTTCACATGTCTTCCTGACCCCGAAGTGCCCGGCAAGCTTGTGATCATGCAAAGTCTTTAGGACCTGTAGTCTGATCTGTGAAGGAACAAAAATCCTTTCTTGGAACCACAAGAATCCCCCGCGTTTTTCCAAGGAAGAGGTCCCAGGCTCGAGACATTGAACTGAGGCTTGCTTAATTGCTGATTGCAGATCCGTTTGAATAAGCAAAAAATTTTGAGCCGAGAGGATGGTGTTAGGTTCGGCTGTGTTTGGGGTATCTGGAAACATTCTGGACAAGGCGTCTGCTTTTCCGTTCTTGGACCCTGGCCTGTAAGTAAGATGAAAATTAAACCGGGAAAAGAACAAGGCCCATCGAGCTTGACGGGGTCTCAGGCGTCTTGCTGTCCTGAGGTATTCCAGGTTTTTGTGGTCTGTGAATATTAAAATGGGATGAGTAGCCCCTTCAAGCAAGTATCTCCACTCTTCCAAGGCACATTTGATGGCCAAGAGTTCCCGATCCCCTACGTCATAGTTTCTCTCCGGAGGTGTCATCTTCCGGGAAAAGAAAGCCACAGGGTGCAGAAGAGTCTTCGGGCCTTGTCTTTGAGATAAGATTGCTCCAGTGGCTATTTCTGAAGCATCCACTTCAAGCACATAAGGTAGGGTTGGATCAGGATGCTGGAGAATAGGTGCTGAGGTGAACAACGTCTTCAGTTTGTCAAAGGCCGTTTGAGCTTCCTGTGACCAATGGAAACGGACCTGTTGGCGGGTCAATTGGGTAATGGGGGAGATAATCATAGAGAACCCCTTCACGAACCTCCGATAGAAGTTAGCAAACCCCACAAAGCGTTGAACTCCTTTCTTATCACAGGGGGCTGGCCAATCGAGAATTGACTGCACTTTCTGTGGATCCATGGAAATGCCGTTTGTTGAGATAATGAGACCCAGGAATTGAATGGAGTCTTTCTCGAATTCGCATTTCTCTGGTTTCACATAAAGTCCGTGTTTCCTTAAAGTAAATAGTACCTTTTTAACATGGGTCCGGTGGAGTTCCAGAGTGGAGGAAAAAATGAGTATGTCATCTAGGTAGACAATCAGAAAGAGATCCAGGAATTCCCTAAAAATGTCATTAACTAGATGTTGGAAGGTAGCAGGGGCGTTACACAGCCCGAAAGGCATGACCAGGTATTCAAAATGGCCAAACCGCGTTCTGAACGCCGTCTTCCACTCATCTCCTTTCCTAATGCGAACAAGGTTGTAAGCTCCACGGAGATCCAATTTGGTAAAGATCCGAGCTGCCCGGAAACGTTGAAACAGTTCTGGGATAAGAGGTAGAGGATACCGGTTTTTAATAGTAATTTTATTAAGCTCCCGGTAATCTACACAAGGTCTTAGTGTGCCATCCTTTTTTTCGACAAAGAATATCCCGGCCCCTGCTGGTGAGGAGGAGGGGTGGATAAAACCCTTTTCCAAATTTTCGTTAATATAAATCCGGAGGGTTTCCAGCTCCTTCTCAGATAACGGGAATATCCTTCCGAAAGGAATCTCGGCTCCAGGCAGAAGTTCTACAGGGCAATCATAAGGCCTGTGAGGAGGCAGAGCTTCAGCCTTTTTCTTATCAAATACGTCCATGAATTCCTCATAAACTGCGGGGACATTTTCCGGGAGATCATGTACTGGTTGGACGGCCAGGCAAGCAGCAGAAGTATCAGATCCAGGTAGGAAACAATGGTTCAGGCAGTAATTAGACGTGAAGGAGATCCTTCTCTTAACCCAATCAATCTGTGGGTTGTGGGCCTGTAGCCAGGGAAGTCCTAAAATAATGGGAAACATTGGTGAGGAAAGGACGTCAAATCGGAGGAATTCCTGGTGAAGAGAATCTGTCGTGGTGAAGATGGGGCACGTCTCTTCAGTAACAGGCCCGGAACTGGGCAAAGAACCATCAGCCAGAAGAATATGGAGTCGCTGTTCCTTAGCTTGCATGGGGACACACAGTCTTTGAGCTAAAGAACGGTCCAGAAAGCAACTACATGCCCCAGAATCAACGATCGCCAGAAGCCGAATCTTCTTTTCTGCTACCTGTAGGGAGACAGGGAGAATAAGATGAGTAGGGGATGACCCAGCGACTTGACAGTTCAGCAGAGGCCGTGAATAGGACTTACTGGGTCTCACAGGACAATTGCGTAGGAAGTGGCCAGATTCCCCACAATAAAGGCAGAGGTTAGCTTGACGGCGACGTTGTCTTTCCTCGGGGGTCAAGGCAGAACGGATTAGACCAATCTGCATGGGTTCTCCTTCTGATCCCCCGGAGACAGAAGGCCCAGGATGGGGTGAAGCAGCAAGTGGGACTTTCGGGAGAACCCAGGTAGGTCGGGCCCCTTGAAGGCGCTCTGAGCGTCTCTCCCGCAGGCGCCTGTCCAGTTGGATTGCCAGTGAGATTAGACCTTCCAAAGACGTAGGGGTTTCTACCCGAGCTAACTCGTCCTTAAGGGCTTCAGACAATCCGTGACGGTACTGGTACTTGAGTGCTGGCTCATTCCAGTCTGTATCCGTGGCCCATCTGCGGAAGTCAATGGTATAGTCCTCTACAGGACGTTTATTTTGTTGTAAGGCATGTAGGGCTGATTCAGCCGTAACAGTCCGTTGGGGGTCCTCATATAACTGGGCCATGGCCTGGAAAAAGGAGTCTACAGAGTTCAATGAGGGGCTCTTTTGCTCAAGGAGGTTATGGGCCCAGGTCTGGGGTTCTTCTGACAACAGAGAAATTATGAATCCTACTTTGACAGTCTCTGAAGAGAAGGTTCTGGGCTGAAGGGCTAAATACAAGAGACATGCGTTCTTAAAGGATCTGAACCTTCTCCGTTCCCCACGGAAGCGTTCGGGTGTAGGTACCCTGGGTTCAGGTGGGAAAACCATGGCTGCCTGCGCAGGGCCGGCTGGTCCTTGCTGAGTGGAGGTGCCCCCGGAGCTAGCGGGCGTTTGATTGGGGTCGGAAGGAGAGGGTGCGCCAGCTAGGTTCAACACTCGACCCTCTAGTTGAAAATAACCGTCCTGCAGTCTCTGGACCGCCTGTGTTAAAGAGGAGACTTGCTGACAAAGAGCCTCGAGCTGGGAAGCACCTCTGTCGGCCTCTGACATGGCTGGATTGTACTGTCAGATCACTTCTTGGTAGAGGCCGAAATGCTGAGAGGGCTTCCCTTGCAGCTCGGTGCGAATCACCCCTGGAAGTGGGACAGGAGGTGACGCGTCCCAAGGAGCACTGGATGCTTGTGGAGTGCAGGTAAAGGTTCACAAGGATATCCTGGAACAACTTGCAGGGCCTCCAGGGAATCAAGCAATGTGCAGGTAAAAGCCAGGCCGAGGGTCATACACAGGTATCAGTCCAAACAGGTCGCCAAGACAAGGGGATTGAGCAGAAGCAAGTCCGTTGAGCAAGCCGGGATCGGTACACTGGAAGTCAGGCAGAGGACAAGAGAGCAAGGATGGTCACACAAGCCGAGGGTCAAACACTGGAGCAGGATCGAAGGGTCAGATGAAGCCGTGGGTCAAAGCCAGGAGAGAGAGCAGACAGGTCAGAAACAAGCCGGGTCAAACTGGAATCCAGGAAGTAGCAATGCACAGGAAACAGGAAGAGCTGAAGACAATCCAGCAATCAGATGGGCTGAGCAGAGTCCTTTTATAGGCCAGTGAATTAGTCTATGGCCTGAGTCCATTGCAGCCATGGGAAGTACTGGCAAATTTGCCAGTTGCAGCACAGCCATTTCACTGACAATGAGTCTATGGCCTGAGTCCATTGCGGCCATTGGAAGTACTGGCGGAGTTGCCAGTTGCAGCATGGCCGTTTCTCTGACAGTCTGTATCGGTACATGTGAGATACACCTTTTAAATTTGTTTGGCGCAACTCCTTCCACCGCCAAGGATTTCAGGGCGCTTCAGTTTGCCTCCTGTTCTGAACTCCTCCTACTCCTCTTCCTCATCCTCCCTTTAGGGTACAAAAAATTGTAATCGGGACCTAGTCTGTGTTTGTACGTGTGAGATACACCGTTTAATATACTTTTTTCTTTTCCGCTATTCAATATACACCCTTTTGGAGTGTAAAAAATTAAATTGCGGCATAGTTTGCATATTTGACTGTGAGATACACCCGTGCGATACTGTTGTTGTTTTGTTCCGCTATTCAATAAACACCTTTCTAGGGCAAGATCATAAATTACAGAAATATGAGGAGACCGTCAAATAGGGGCCGTGGCCTGGGTCGTGGTGCTGCTGGTAGAGCTCCTGTTGCAAGAAGAGGACGTGGTCGATCTGTGCCAGCTACACGCACAAGTGAAACACCTTCCTCAAGTGTGAGTAGGGGACAGAACCTGCAGCAGTATTTGGTAGGGCATCATGCGCCTCTAGAAGTGATGAGGCCAGAAGAAGTACAGGTGATAGTAGATTGGGTTGCTGACAGTGCCTCCAGTTCCTTCACATTGTCTCCCACCCAGTCTACTGCAGAAAGGTCAGAGTTGGCACCTGCAGCCGATGTCCAACCGTCTTTCACCTCACCCCCTTGCAAATCAGGCAAGCAGTCTGAGCCCCAAGTCATGCAGCAGTCTCTTCTTCTTTTTGATGACTCTGTCTGCAGGGTTTCCCAGGGCCATCCACCTAGCCCTGCGCCAGAAGTGGAAGAGATTGAGTGCAGCGATGCCCAACCACTTATTTCTCAAGATGAGTACATGGAAGGACCATCGCAGCACGTCTCCGATGATGACGAAACGCAGGTGCCAACTGCTGCGGCACTCAGAATTGTGGAGACCGACAAGGAGGGCAGGGGTGAACACTGGGTAGAAGATGATGTGGAGGACGATGAGGTCCTCGACCCCACATGGAATGAAGGTCATGCAGGTGCAAAGCACGAGCTGCAGTGGAGTAGACACCTTCAAAACCAAGAAAGGTCTCTGGCTCCTCCTGCTTCCTCTTCTGCTGCAGTCTCGGCCTCTCCATCCACCTCTGTAGTGATACCGGCACCTGCCACCCCGCAAACAGACGATCTGTCAGCAACACCACCACCTGGGTCACCAACCATCTCCACAATGTCCCGTGGAAGCGTTCAGCTTTCCATCTCCCAAACACTTCAGAGGAAGAGGAAGTACCCCCCTACCCACCCGGGATCCCTGGCCCTCAATGCCAGCATTTCAAAATTCTTGGCCTTCGAAATGCTGTCATTCCGTCTGGTGGAGACGCACAGTTTTAAAAGCCTTATGTCGGTGGCTGTCCCACAGTACGTCGTGCCCAGCCACCACTACTTTTCCAGGCAAGCCCTCCCTTCCCTGCACAACCAAGTGGGGGAAAAAATCAGGTGTGCACTGCGCAACGCCATCTGTGCCAAGGTCCACCTAACTACCGATACGTGGACCAGTAAGCACGGTCAGGGGCGTTATATCTCCCTAACGGCACACTGGGTAAATGCAGTGGCGGATGGGCCTGAGGCGGATAGCAATTTGGAGCATGTCCTTCCACCACCGAGGATTGCAGGGCGCTTAAGTTTGCCTCCTGTTCCCAACTCCTCCTACTCCGCTTCCTCATCCTCTACCGCCTCCTCATCCGGTCAGCGTAACACCTTCACCACCAACTTCAGCACAGCCAGGGGTAAACGACAGCAGGCAGTTTTAAAACTTGCCTGTTTGGGGGAAAAACCACACACCGCGCAGGAGTTGTGGAGGAGCATGGAACAGCAGACAAATGAGTGGTTGCTGCCAGCGAGCCTCAAGCCCGGCCTGGTGGTGTGCGATAACGGGCGAAATCTCATAGCAGCTCTGGGCCTAGCCGGTTTGACGCACATCCCTTGCCTGGCGCATGTGCTGAATTTGGTGGTGCAGAGGTTCCTTAAAAATTCCCCCGATATGTCAGAGCTGCTGCAGAAAGTGCAGGCCGTCTGTGCGCACTTTCGGCATTCTCACCCTGCTGCTGCTCGCCTGTCAGCACTGCAGCGTAACTTCGGCCTTCCCGCTCACCGCCTCATGTGTGACATGCCCACAAGGTGGAACTCCACCTTGCACATGCTGGAAATACTGTGCGAGCAGCAGCAGGCCATAGTGGAGTTTCAGCTGCAGCACGCACGCGTGAGTCGCTCTGCGGAACAGCACCACTTCACCACCAATAACTGGGCCTCCATGCGAGACCTGTGTGCCTTGTTGCGCTGTTTTGAGTACTGCACCAACATGGCCAGTGCCGATGACGCCGTTGTCAGCTTAACTATCCCACTTCTATGCCTCCTTCAAAAAACGATTCGGGCAATGATGGAAGAGGATGTGGCACAGGATGAGGAGGAGGAGGATGAAGAGGTAACATTTCCAAGGCTTTCAGGGCAGTCATTCGCAAGTGGCTCCGAGGGTGGGTTCCTGCACCCACAAACGGCAGGGACACAATTGTCCAGCAGGGGCACAGTTCTGGAGGATGAGGAGGATGAGGAGGAGGAGATGGAACCATGTTCACAGCAGGGTGGCACCCAGGCCAGCTCATGGCCATCACTGGTGCATGGCTGGGGGGATACAGAGGACACAGACGATACACCTCCCACAGAGGACAGCCTTTTGTTGCCTCTGGGCAGCCTGGCACACATGAGCGATAACATCCTGCAGTGTCTCCACAACGACCGCCGAGTTGCCCACATTCTAACTTGTGCTGATTACTGGGTGGCCACGCTGCTGGATCCCCCTTACAAGGACAACGTACCGCCCTTAATTCACTCACTGGAGCGCGATCGCAAGATGCGCGAGTACAAGCGCACGCTGGTAGACGCGATGCTGCTGGCATTCCCACCTGACAGCGGGGAAACAGTGGAAGCACAAGGCCAAGGCAGAGGAGGAGGAGGAGGAAGAGGTCGCCAACGCAACCAGGACACCGCCAGCACCTCAGAAGGCAGGGTTAGCATGGCCGAAATGTGGAAAAGCTTTGTCAGCACTCCACAACAAACAGCAGCACCAGCAGCTCATATGGAACGTCTTAGCAGGAGGCAGCATTTCACCAACATGGTGGAGCAGTATGTGTGCACACGCCTACATGTAGTGAATGACGGGTCTGCCCCCTTCAACTTCTGGGTCTCCAAATTGGGCACATGGCCTGAGCTTGCCCTTTATGCCTTGGAGGTGCTGGCGTGCCCTGCAGCCAGTGTATTATCTGAACGTGTATTTAGCACGGCTGGGGGCGTTATCACAGACAAGCGCAGCCGTCAGTCCAGAGACAATGTGGACAAGCTCACGTTCATTAAAATGAACCAGGCATGCATCCCACAGGACTTTTCCGTACCTTGTGCAGAATAGAGATGGATACTGACCTTACCCAGCCATTGTTATATTTTTGATCTTTCTCACTCTTTTGGGGTGTACCCTCATTTAAAATGACTGAAAAAAAGCAGTGTTGGCTACCTCGTCCTCCTCCACCGCCACTTCCACCTACACCGCCCACAGGTGTGCGCAGCCTATTGCATTAGGGTGTGCACCCCAAAGTTTAAATACACATGCATGTGTTTGCCTACATGTATATGGCCCCGGTACATTACTCTCCCTGCTGGCAAAGTGAAATAGAAGTGTGTGGCACTTCTCTTATGGCAGAGCAGGTCCGAGGGAGATCTTTCCCATCTCCTCACTGGCAAACAGAGCGATAATGCTAATGTGCCCTAGGTGATTAGGGTGTGCCCAGGCACACCCGGCACACCCTGTGCGTACGCCTATGACACCGCCACATCCACCACCACCTCAATCTCCCTCCTATTCCATATGGGCCTCGTCCTTCACAGATGAAGAACATTATTTTATTTTTCTGTTTTTTTTTTTGTTGTTTTAAGTTATTTCCCTATCCACATTTGTTTGCAGAGCACTTTCCATGCTCTTAACTACGTTTTGCTGCCATTTGCAGCACTCTAGCCCTTTCCATTGGTGTTTTAGAGCCATTTTAGTGCCTGAAAGTTCGGGTCCCCATTGACTTCAATGGGGTTCGGTGTCCGGGTAAAGTTCGGAAAAAGTCCGGGACACGGACCCGGACTTTTTTTTCAAGTTCGGCCGAACCCGCCGAACACGGACATCCAGGTGTCCGCTCAACTCTACAGGTGACCAGAACTGACTGGCATACTCAAGGCGCTGCTGAACCAGAGTTTTGTAAAGGAGTGGAATTATAGTTTTATCTATTGAGTAAATAGCTCTTTCTCTCCTCATTGGCTCATTGGCTGTGATTGACAGCAGTGGGAGCCAATGGTTCCCACTGCTGTCTCAGCCAATGAGGGGGGAGAGTCCCCAGAGAGCCAATGATCTTGTGCACATCGCTGGACTGAGGTAAGTATTGGTGGGGGCTGAGAGGACTGCTGCACAGAGAAGGATTTTTACCTTTATGCACAGAATGCATGAAGATAAAAAAACCTGGAGCCTTTAGAACCAATTTAAAGATTAGAAATAATGGTCTAGCAGTGATCTGGCTAAGTTCTTGGAGAACCCTCTGGTGTTAGCCATCTGGTCCTGGAGATTTGTTCACATTAAGTATTTCAAGTCCTTTTAGAACACTGGATTCTGTTAGCCAAAATAGTACAATCTGTGCCGTGTTGCTAACAATACCATCTTTTTTATTATTGCCCTCCTTTTCCATGGTTTACCATGGTTTTATTGGTAGAGTGTATTAGAAAATTAGACAAAAATGTCAAACCCTTTGACGCTCTTGAGATACAGGGGTCAGCATCATAAAACCAGTTAGGTTGGTGTGAGATTTGTACATGGTTGTTTATGTCACACAACAATCTCTGCTTGTGTATGCTTTTTGAACTACAATATTTCTATTTTAGTATTATATGACTTGTGTTACTCTCTGTGCTTAAAACAATCTAGGATGACATAATCAAATGTAAGGGTATATTCGATTTGCTTTCTGTTGCAGCATATACTTTACGTAATGATTTGATTGCCTTTCTCTTGCTGTTGATGACCTATAATATTTTCTACCTTCCAGTTCTTTGGGGATAGTTTGACACTCCACGGGGACCTGCAGCTAGTATTTGTATATAAATATTTTCTCTTCAACATCAGTTTAGTGAATCATTTTGCTCTGCTCACATCAGTTGGTGTATTCATTAGAGCAGTGCACAGAGCATTGACGATATGCAAAATCCATATTTGCTGTTTATAGGAAGTAATGAAATCTCTTAATACTCTACAGTGCAGCTTTCTAAATAGATTTTCTATGTCATCATCATTATCTTCTTTTTTCTTTTTTTCTTTTCTTTTATTATTAAACTTAGTGTTCACTTTATGTTGAGGTTATGTGACATTCAGAGATACATACTAGATATATGAAAGGGCTTGCTCAGAATGGGATATAAAAATGTTACCATACCACATATCACATACTTAAATATCACATACCTGTTATATTTATGAAAAAAATATATTGAATGAATAAATAAATATTAATATATGTTGTAAAATATTGGTAATTGCGAGGTTTCTTAGTTTATTTCATTCCAAAGTTTAATTTTAAAGTACCCCAAGGGAATGTAAAATTAATCTATGTGCAAATTTTAGACCAATCTAGAATTAAATAGCAGTACAGATATCATACATTTTGTTGAACGACTGCATATTTCTTTTTGTTCTGTATTATAAAATACAACACATAGTGACCAATAATGTTACATTACGTTGGCAATCCACATAAATCTCCAAGTAGAACTTGTGGGTTATTATTTACTTTAAAACTTTGCAGTTCAGTTCAATGCAATTTATTCCACAAATCTTGCCATGAGAAATGCTCTCACCATTGGGCTACAGTAGTTCAGTAATGACATCTTAACTTCACTTTGGCTAAGGTATAGGTATTGTACAATACAGTCCCACAGAGTCACCTCTAAATCTTTTCAATCTCATGCATTCTTTCAAACACAGTATGAAACTCTCTGTCATCCATTGTCTGAGAAGCATTCTCGCTGTAAGTTTTTAAAAACATGACAAATCTATTCACCAAGGCTTATACCAATACCTGAGAAATCCTTTTCTTCAATGACCCCCAAACCAATGTAATAATTGGTTTGAGTCCCTAAGTAATATAATAATAATAATAATAATAATAATAATAATAATAATAATAATAATAATAATAATAATAATAATAATACAATAATAATAGTAATAATAATAATAATAACAATAATAATAATAATAATAATAATAATAATAATAATAATAATTATTATTATTATTATTTTTAGATTTCATAGTGTATTACCAATTGCAAAATGTTTTTAATATTTTTATTAATAAACTGTGATTTAAGTATTTGCATACCTTGAAGGTTTACATTTTATTTGTAACGGTTTTTGCTATACAGTAGAATGTAGACCTAATACAATTGAAAGACTTTGGTAGTCTATATATTGAGTTTTTTTTTAAAGTGGCTCTGGTTGTTGTACAGATCTCTATCTCTCCACACAAATAAAGCTTCTGTGAGTGAGAGTATAAAAAGAAAATTGCAAATAACTGTTTTCAAATTTTCCTTACGATCACTCTAATTGATTTTTAATGGTAATCACATGATTAACAAGCACTCAGAATAGTTATGGATCAACTCTTGGGTATCATGGCAGCATAGTATAGGCCACTTAGCACATCAGAGTGATCTTCAGAGTGTGAAGCGATAGTATGCTAAAAGCCATCCTCCCATCATGAGAGAGGCCATTACATTACAGACACCTGAAAACTGTTAAAAAAAACATTATTAAAACTGGAAAGAATGCTTATAAATATACAGTATATGGTTGAAAACATTACCACCAGAAAAAAAACTTTTTTGTCCTAAAAAAAAAACAGATCCATGTGTGGTAAATAGGTGCGAGAGGTAAGGTGTGTAATAATTTTATTCCCCCCCCCCCCCCATTTTACTTAATCAACCATCCATCTGAAGCAGATATTTTAGCTTTTGTTGGATGCTGATTGGCTAAGTCAACAGGATTCATATAACTTTCAGAAATACCACTGGTGAGAACTCTGCAAGTAAATTTTCAGGTATAAATGCCTGTCAAGGAAATTGCCCATTTTCCCAGGTGGATTTGAAAGCACTGAGTATGGTCAAAGCAACAGAAAAAGTTAAGACAACTTAGAAAAACCCTGCTTTGGGGGTTTAACTTAAGAATGGAACCAGGAATGGTAGGCTAACCTGCTGCTTAAGCCCCTAAGAGAATCACAATAAGACGGACTCAGCTTGGCAGCTACTACCTATAATTGTTTTCTCATATTTGTGCAGTCTACCATTTAATATAAGGAAATGTAAGGTAAATGTAAAAACTATGAATTAACACTCTTAGGTTAAAAATGGCATTACACATTCAGGGAATACTTCCTAATGCACAGTATTGGGTAAAAAAAGAAAAACAAATTTACAACACAAATTCAGAAATCATTTACAATAGTTGGCAACCCAAATCATTTATGTTTTTGTTCCACTAGCTGAGTAGGAGGGACAGAGCAGTTGAAAGAGCAATGAACCATGGCTGAATGTAGTTGCTAGGAAACTGACTGTGTCAGCTAAACAGAGCGATATCTAAAGTACTGAATGCTGTATGGGGAATTTTGTAGTAGTGACAAGTCATAAGATGTCAGGAGAGCAAAGATACTCTATGGAAAAAGAATGATGATACAAGATAAAAAATATTTTTGGCAGAGAATCTAATCCCAACATGGTAAAATGTTGCCACTGCAGTGATTCCAAGGAAAAACATGAAAAAACATATTTAAACCTAATGGCACTTTTCCACTGCAAGTACCGGCTCGGCTCTACTTGGCCCTGCTTGGCCCTGCTTGGCCCTGCTTGGTCCGGTTTGCTTTTCCACTGCTGGTACCGCATGGTAGGGTGTTGGAACGGTTCGGTACGGTACAGTATGGTTTGCTTTTCCACTAAAGTAGTACTAAAGTTAAGTGGGTGGGATAACAACGGGGTGGGTGGGATTCTCTGACCAATCAGTGGCTAGTAGTGACTGCATGCAAAGGATTGTGGGATATGGTACCGGTTATGGTACCTCTTGGAACCACAATCGAGGTGGTACTGTTTTTGAGAGCCAAACCGTTCGGTTCCATGCAGTGGAAAAGCGCCAAAAGATACCTCTATTGGTCTTGGTTATGCTGACCTTACAAAAATTACAAAAAGGAACAAAAAATGCACAATATAAAATATGGAAATACACATATGTGCCCTTCAAATGCCTAACCCAAAGTGTAATTTTTGGTTAAGATGTAAAGGTCAAAAACAAAATATATGAATAATCTGCCTTCTCATTGGGGTAATAATTGCGTAAGGACTTTGGCAATTGGCAGTAGTACATTTTACAGTGGATGTTTGATCTTTCCCAATGCTACTGATGTAAATATAGGATTTTTTTTCTATTCACTTCCTCAGGGGATTTTTCACATTACACCACAATTATTTCTTGCTGAATCATTTAAAAGGTATTGGAGTATTCAGATTTCTTTTTTTTTTTTTTCAAATTACTCCAACTGGAGGCAACATCATTATTTTAAATGCTTGTGGTTTCTGTGTCTTCAATTATTAGCTTTCCACAGGTCCAAAAAAAGCAGTTAAAGAGGAAGTAAACTCTGCATTCCATTTTATGTTTTTTATGTACAGTCATTATAGAAATATTTTCAACCATTGCACAGTGTAATGTATGTAAAAGAGCCTCTTACTTGCTATTTTTTAGTAGTTTGAAAAAAACTCGTCTTCCAAGATTAGGCTGTGCCATCTTGAGTAATGTTTTCTGCCTCCCCTGTGGACGTAACTTCCACCCTTCCTTGTTTCCCCTGCCGAAATCTCATCACACAGTCACCTGTTGAGCAGCAGGGAGCGAGGAATGACCGCCCAGTATCGCGAGTGTTGTAAGCCATGCTACTGAGAGCAGAATTCACATACACCGCATGATGTCAATGGGGAGACGGCACATAGAGCATGCCGTGAATCTAAGTATGGAAAGGAGACTATGACAGGCAGCAATCAATAGCTTTGAAAATTAGGATTGCAATGAGCAGAAGTTTTGATGGAGAGTTTACAACCACTCTAAAGGCTTAAAAAATATGGGGGAGTTACTGACATTTTGTTAGACTATAAATAAAAAAAATTACATAACCTCTCATTTCCCCTTTGATTTGTAGCAAAGAATGGACAAAAACAACAATAAAAAAGCTCTCTAGTAAATCATTAAAAAGTGATAGTAAAGAAACTCACCTAACTTTCCAAACGAATGACTTTATTTCTCTGCACTTTACACCATTTGTTGCAGAAGATACAATTACACTCCCTTCAAAGTGCTTGCAATAACGTGTAGCAAGGTTTCCAGGCCTGTGGCCTGATGTGGGTCTGCCATTAGTACCGGAATCCTCTCCAGACCATGTGAGCTGAGTCCCCAGGTGTGACAATTGAAACAGTGACAACTCGGCATCTTTGTTTGTGGCTTTTATTGGACTGAATAAGTGGATTATTGAAGAGTTAACATTTAGAGATGCAAACATACCCAAAAATCAATTACAGTATAGCCTTAATTACAAAATCTTCTGTATCACCATTACTTTATGATTCTTACTTTGGCTTAATAATCTGATCAATCTACACTCCATCTTAATGGTATTGAAATAGATGATACCATTTAAAAAATAAAACACTTCAGATTTTACAGTATGTTCTTACACCTTTATTACATATACACAAATAAAAATGTAGGCAGTTCACTAATAATTATTATAATACTAGTTAAACTGAAATTTAACCACTTGCCAACTGCCCGCTGCATATATACTGTGGCAGGCTGGCTCAGCTGTGTGAATCGCCGTACCTGTATGGCGATCCGCGGGAGCGATCCTGTGGGACGCCCCCATTCGCCAGCGGGGAAGCTAATTCATGGGGAGAAAGAACACCGCAGACCATTGCTCTCTCATGAATAAATACAGAGCTCCTGTGTTCCTCCTATTTAGGATCACAGGTCTCTGTGTTGATTCCACAAGCCCATCCCCCTTCACAGTTGGAAAACACCCCCTAGGCATACATTTAACACTTTGATCGCCCCTGGGTTAACCCCTTCCCTGCCAGTGTCATTATTACAGTAACAGTGCATATTTTTAGCACTGATTACTGTAGTAATGTCACTGGCCCCCCAAAAAATGTCAGTTAGGGGTCAGATCTGTTCGCCGAAATGTCGCAGTCCCACAAAAAATTGCTGCCATTACTAGTAAAAAAAATAAATAAATAAAAATTACATAAATCTTTCCCATAGTTTGTAACTTTTGCACAAAACAATACAAATACACTTATCAGGATTTTTTTTTTTTACCAAAAATATGTAGCAGAATATAAATTGGCTTAAAATGATGAAAAAATTAGATTTTTACATTTTTTTTTATTTATTTTTTTATTAGGAATGTTATATAGCAGAAAGTGAAAAAGATTTATTTTTTTCAGAATTGCGCAAAAAATAAAAATCGCACAGGTGATCAAATACCACCAAAAGAAAGCTTTATTTTGGGGAAAAAAAAGAATATACGTTTTATTTAGGTACAGCGTCGCATGACTGCACAATTGTCCACCAAAATAACACAGTGCTGAATCGTAAAAAATGGCCTGGTCATTAGGGGGAAAATCTTCCGGTCCAGAAGTGGTTAAAGCAGTTTTGTAATTAAGTTAATTCAATTAATGTAGAGGTGCATTGCTGAAGTGTTAAAATGTATAGGTGCATTGATGTGTTAAAGTGTAACTCCACTTTTGTTTAGAAAAAAACATTCCCCTCTTGGGGATCTACTGTATGTAGATTGAAAGGATTATAATAACCTTTGTTGCAGATTCCAACCTTTTTTTTATTCTGAAGAAATCCCACCTGTTCAGTGGTGACTCTAGGAACAATATATAGGAAGGGCACAAAAGATACCACAATCAAAACTGGGGGGGGGGGGGCACTCATAGTTTTCACCACAAAATCATACCACTGAAAAAAACTAAAAAAGTATATATATATATATATATATATATATATATATATATATATATATATATATATATAAATAAGGTTACAAAATACGAGAGTAATGCAGTATGCAATGATACCTTTTTTATTGTATTAACGTTGCACTTAAAAGACAAGCTTTCAATAGTTTTCCTTTCTTTCTCAGGTATTCCCCAGTGGTGGTGATCTTAACACTTTTATCAACTTCATGGGAGATCTGTATGATTTCCCTGCGGGTCTCCTGATGTGCTACAGTACAGCGCACCTCTCCATCCGGGACTTCTTGCCTCCGCCACACATTGCGGCAAAACTAAGTAGGAAGGCTGCTACAGCACACCTCTCTATCCGGGACTTATGCACCCAACAGCAGGGGCGCCCAAGTTTTTGAGGAGTGAGGACCACTTTAGCGACTTGGTAACTGGTTGCGGGCAACAATGTGTGGATCAGGCAGATGAGAAGCCTGTGTCCACTCAGCATATGCAGAGGAGAAATGGAAACAGCCAGCTCTACTCTATGGGCCCTCCAATCCAAACCACCCAGACAGAAGGGGAAAGATCTGTGGGTGTAAACAGACACAAGTCCATTTACATCTGCCGCACTATGAGGTGAATGGAGGGTCCTATTAGGTCCACCTGAAAAACAGACAGGCGGACCCGATCAGACTGGAAGTGCACGGAAGCAGTGTGGGAGGAGCAAGCAGCAGCAGCTGCGAGGAGAGCTGTGTGGAGGAGAGCGTGGAGGAGAGCCGGGTGACACGTGCGGGGGAGCCGCACTAGATCACTAGAAGCCGGCGCGGGTGCAGGGGACCAGGACAGAGAGCGGCGGCTGCGGAACCGGGACGGTAAGCGGCGGCTGCGGGACCGGGACAAAGAGCGGCGGGACCGGGACTTGAAAGCTGCGGCAGTGGACGGCGGTGGAGGACGGACACCGCACAGTATTGAGGAGGCAAGTGTTCCCGGCAGCAGGGGAGGAGGAGCAGCGGCGACTGGTGAGTATCTCTGCAGCTGGGTCATTATTCCTTGTGACGGTGCTTGGGATTGTGACTGACTAACAGACCTGTGACTGATAGGGATCTGTGACTGACTGACTAACAGACCTGTGACTGACTGACCATAGGGATCTGTGACTGACTCACCACTTAGGGATCTGTGACTGACTGACCTTGCTTGCGACCTTCAGCGACTGCTCTGCAACTGACTGACTGCTCTGCGACTGACAGACTGCTCTGCGACTGACAAACTGCTCTGCGACTGACAGACTGCTCTGCGACTGACTGACTGCTCTGCGACTGACAGACTGCTCTGCGACTGACAGACTGCTCTGCGACTGACAAACTGCTCTGCGACTGACAGACTGCTCTGCGACTGACAAACTGCTCTGCGACTGACAGACTGCTCTGCGACTGACAGACTGCTCTGCGACTGACAGACCGCTCTGCGACTGACAGACCACTCTGCGATTGACAGACTGCTCTGCGACTGACCGACTGGTGAGTATATTTGCGACTGGTGAGTATATTTGCAACTGGTGAGTATCTGCGACTGGGGAGTATCTGCGACTGGGGAGTATCTGCGACTGGGGAGTATCTTTGCGACTGGTGAGTATCTTTGCGACTGGTGAGTATCTTGCGACTGGTGAGTATCTTTGCGACTGGTGAGTATCTTGCGAGAGAGATTCTTTGCGACTGGTGAGTATCTTTGCGACTGGTGAGTATCCTTGCGTCTGTGCTATCTTTGCGACTGGTGAGTATCTTTGCGTCTGTGCTATCTTTGCGACTGGTGAGTATCTTTGCGTCTGTGCTATCTTTGCGACTGGTGAGTATCTTTGCGTCTGTTCTATCTTTGCGACTGGTGAGTATCTTTGCGTCTGTGCTATCTTTGCGACTGGTAAGTATCTTAGCGACTGGTTAGTTTATTAGAGACTGGTGAGTACCCCAGGTTTAGTACCAGGGAAGTTAGAGGTAGGGTAGGTAAGGAAGAGCAGGTCGTTAACATTATCCCCATAGAGTAGTGGGTAATAATGTCCGACAGGATTGGGGGTGCCACTCAGTGCACTTCTTGCGGCATGTATGCGTTCCTTGATGATCCAATCGAGGACGAATACTGCTGTGCGAGATGTGAGCAACTGGTTGCTCTAGAAGCCCACATCGTGGATCTAAAGAACACAGTGACAAGACTGCGTGGCATCTACAACCTGGAAAGGAGCTTGGACTTTACCCATCAGGCGCTGGCAGGGGTCAGCATAGAGGAGGGAGGAATGGAGGAGACGCAAGCAGCAGAGGTACGCAGCTGGGTGACTGTTAGGAATGTTAGGGGGAGGAGTGTCAGGGAGGCCAGTCCTGAGTTGATAGACCCCAACATGTTTGCCGAGTTGCAGGTTGAGGGGGATATCAACTCAGGGGTGGCAGTGCTGGAGCATGCGCCCTCCCCCAGCTACCAGGGGGGGGCCGGCTCCAGGAAGAAGGGGGGCCGTAACTCAGGAAAGGTTAGAAAGGTTGTGGTAGTGGGGGACTCAATTATCAAGAGGACAGAGAGGGCAATCTGTAAAAAAGATCTCGTGAACCGAACAGTATGTTGTTTACCGGGCGCCCGCGTTCGGCATATTGCAGATCTGGCAGACAGATTGTTGTGCGGGGCTGGGGATGACCCAGCGGTCATGGTGCATGTGGGCACTAATGACAAAGTTAAAGGTAGGTGGAGGATCCTTAAGAACGATTTCAGGGACTTAGGTAATAGTTTGAGGAAAAGGACCTCCAAGGTGGTTTTCTCTGAAATACTGCCTGTACCTCGAGCCACACAGGAGAGGCAGAAGGAGATTAGGGAACTTAACAAGTGGCTGAGGAACTGGTGTAGGAAGGAGGGGTTTGGGTTCCTGGAGAACTGGGCTGACTTCTCAGTCGGCTACCAGCTCTTTAGTAAGGATGGGCTGCACCTTAATGGGGGCGGTACAGCTCTTTTGGGGAGAAAGATGGCCACCAAGTTGGAGGAGCTTTTAAACTAGGAGACGGGGGGGAGGGCTCAGAAGTAGAGTCAGTTAGAAGGGAGCAAAGGACTGAAGGCAGCTGTAGGGTCAGCAGCGACAGTAGGTCCACAATGTCAATTGGCAGGTCTGTGCGGGAAAATCTCAGACCAAACAGGAATAAACATAACCAATCACGTTTAACTTCCGTAAAACTAAGAGGGGTATATGCTAATGCCAGGAGCCTAGCTAATAAAATGGATGAGTTGGAAATGTTAGTACATGAGGAGGACATAGACCTAGTGGGAATAACGGAGACTTGGTTCGACCCCTCACATGACTGGCTGGCAAATATCCAAGGGTATTCAGTGTACCGGAAGGACAGGGTAGGAAAAAGAGGGGGAGGGGTATGTCTCTACGTCAAGAATAATGTAAGGGTGATAGAGAGGAGTGACATTACGGAAGGGATGAGTATGGAGTTAGAATCCGTGTGGGTAGAACTCCATAGGGAAGGAGAAAAGGGAAAAGTAATTGTGGGGGTTTGCTATAGGCCACCTAAACAAGGGGAGGAGGTAGAGCTGGAATTTTTAGCACTTTTGGGTAAAGTGGCAAAGCTAGGATCAGTCATCATATTGGGGGACTTCAATTATCCCGACATTGACTGGGGAGAGGGGACTACACACTCACATAAGGGCCGTCAATTCACGGAAACCTTACAGGATAATTACATGTCACAGTTGGTGGATTCCCCTACCAGAGAAAACACAATCCTGGATCTATTGATCACTAATGACCCAGACCTAATCTCGGAGGTAGGAGTCCAGGACAACCTGGGCTCTAGCGATCACAGGATGATCACATTTAGCGTAAATAACAATATAGCAAGGCAAGTGGGGAACATAAGAACCCTTAACTTCAGAAGGGCAAACTTTCCAAAATTGTACTTGTTGATGGAAAGG
Organism: Pelophylax lessonae; assembly: GCF_965119305.1. Taxonomy (NCBI): domain Eukaryota; kingdom Metazoa; phylum Chordata; class Amphibia; order Anura; family Ranidae; genus Pelophylax; species Pelophylax lessonae. The sequence goes on from NC_138770.1 coordinate 385,527,583, forward strand.
GTAAACTGGGACCAAACCCTGGGATCACTGACCACAGAGGAAAAATGGGAATGCTTTAGGAACATATTAAGCAAAGGCATCTTGCAGTGCATTCCTATGGGAAATAAATGTAGAAGGGACAAAGCCAAACCTGGCTGGCTAAACCGGAGCGTTAAAAAACTTATTAGGGGAAAAAAATTGGCCTTCAGGAAATATAAATCAGAGGGCACAGTATTGGCTTTCGACCAATACAAGGAGGCAAATAGGGAGTGTAAACACAAAATCAAGATGGCTAAAATAGACTTTGAGAGACAAATAGCGGAGGATGGCAAAAAAAACCCAAAGAAATTCTTTAAGTATATCAACAGCAAAAAAACTAGGGCAGAGCATATTGCACACATAATTAACAATGATGGGAGGATGGTTACAGAGGACACTGAAAAAGCAACCGTACTGAATGCTTTTTTCTCATCAGTCTTTACACAGGAATCGGAGGGGTACACTGACCATGACTGTATAGTTAGTAGTAATACACAGGACTTGCCACTATGGCTAACAGAGGGGGAAATCAGGGAAAGGCTGGATAAACTCAACACAAACAAATCACCAGGCCCGGATGGCGTACATCCGAGAGTACTCAAGGAACTCAGTAAGGTTATATCCAGACCACTGTTCCTGATCTTTGCGGACAGTATTAGGACAGGAGATGTACCAGGGGAGTGGAGGAAAGCTAACGTGATTCCGATATTCAAAAAGGGTCAGAGGCATATACCGGGAAACTATAGGCCTGTCAGTCTGACATCAGTAGTATGTAAACTTCTGGAGGGGATGATAAGGGACTATATCGTAGAGTTTGCTAAGAACAACAGCATCATCAGTAGTAACCAGCACGGGTTTACAAATGGGCGTTCTTGTCAAACCAATCTCTTAACATTCTACGAGGAGGTGAGCTGTGAGCTAGATAGGGGCAGACCAGTGGATGTGGTGTACCTAGATTTTGCTAAGGCGTTTGATACAGTTCCCCATAAGCGCTTAATTTATAAAATAAGGTCTGCAGGTATCGACAGCAGGGTTTGCTCTTGGATACGGAACTGGCTAAAAGGGCGTATCCAAAGGGTGGTAATAAACAGCACATACTCAGACTGGTCTGAGGTAGTAAGCGGGGTCCCCCAAGGCTCAGTCCTAGGACCAACCTTGTTCAATTTATTCATAAACAGCATTGAGGACGGGATCAGTAGTTCAATATCAGTTTTTGCAGATGACACAAAATTAGGCAGGACAATAACAGCACAGCATGAAGCAGATATCCTACAGAATGACCTGGACAAAATAACGGAGTGGGCAAAGACATGGCAAATGAGGTTTAACGTGGAGAAATGTAAGGTTTTACACTTGGGGACTAGAAACATAAAAGCACAATACACGTTAGGAGGGGAACCCTTGGGAGAATCAAAAATGGAGAAGGATCTGGGAGTCTTGGTTGATGATAGACTAGGCAACAGCATGCAATGTCAAGCGGCAGCTGCCAAGGCTAGCAGAATATTAGCATGCATAAAGAAAGGGATGTATTCCAGAGATAAAACTATAATCCTTCCACTTTATAAAACTCTGGTCCGACCTCATCTGGAGTATTCGGTCCAGTTCTGGTCACCAGTCCTCAGAAGGGATGTGTTGGAGCTGGAGAGAGTCCAGAGAAGGGCAACTAAACTAATTAGGGGATTGGAGGACCTTGATTATGAGGAGCGTCTGCAATCGCTTGATTTATTCTCCCTGGAGAAGAGACGCCTGAGGGGGGACATGATAGCAATTTTTAAATATCTAAATGGGGATCTAGGCTTAGAAAAAAAGCTGTTCAGTCGAAGGGATTGCATGAGAACTCGGGGGCATACAATGCGATTAGAGGAGAAGCGTTTTAACCTCAGGCAACGTGGGGGGTTCTTTACTGTTAGGGCTACAAGATTGTGGAATTCTCTACCACATGAGGTGGTTTCTGCGGGTAGTATGGTGGCTTTCAAAAGACTCTTAGACGTACATCTCCAGGATCAGAGCATTCGGGGGTATGCGGGATGATTGCGGCCACGCACATCTACACAGGTTGAACTGGATGGACTTTTGTCTTTATTCAACCTCACCAACTATGTAACTATGTAACTATGTATTAAAAGGGGCCTAAGGCTGCTTTCACAAAGATGCACTCCCATTTACCTGCACCTCAACTGACCTCAATCTTCACTTCTTCCTCAGGATTCCTTGCAGGTATTGCTGGCTGATGCTGTCCCCCAGGCGGGTATGGCTGGTGGCTGTTGCTGGCTGTCCTCCAGGGCTGGTACTACTGGCTGGTCCTGCTGGTGGGTACTACTGGCAGGTATTGCTGGCTGGTACTGCTGGTGGGTACTGGTGGCAGGTACTGCTGGTGAATACTGCTGGCTGGTACTGCTGGCAGGTACTTCTGGTGGTTACTGCTGGCTGTTACTGCTGGCGGTACTGTTGGCGGATACTGCTGGCTAGTACTGCTGGCGGGTACTGTTGGTGGGAACTGCTGGTCCCTCTTCTCTTCTCCTCTCCCACTCTTCTCTCCTCTCCTTTTCCTCCCCTCACTCGGCATGCTGGAGGCTGCAGTCCACTCCCAGGGAATTGTCCTGGGCCCGCTGGTATCCAGGACTACATGTACCATAATTCTTTAGCTGTTAGTTTCCCATTGGCCCTGAATGTGGACAATAGGAGAGGGCATTGCCAGGCCGGGTGAATGAGAGATGCTCAGTTCAAGGAGGAGAAGGAGGGGTGGAAACCCACCCGCAGCTGCGGCTCTGCCTATGTTCCTTTACAGAGTCTGTCAGTTTGCCCTGAGTCCTGTGGCAGCAGCGGCTGGTTGAATGTGGGGGGGGGGGGAGTCGGCACCCAGCATCAGCACCTGCTACACAAATAAAAAGGCATTTTAATCGGGGGCTCCCCCTAGTGATGCCACCGTCTGTGTTTCTTTTTGCCCATGTGGGAAAATGAATCTCATGGGAGTGGTTTCATAATTATCAAACAGCTACGGCACCTGCAGAGCACTAATGAGGAAATCTGCTGGGCCTGCATCCCTTTAGATGTGTTCATATTGGGAGTATCTCACCAGAAATTACATTTTTGTTCCAGGGGTTGCCTGGAATCTAACTTGCATCTTAGTGCAGGCTTCTGGGAAAGTCATTAATACAAGCAGGAAATTATGTTTCTGGGGTGTGTTCAGTACATATTCTTTATACAGAACAACTCCAGGTAGCCATATTGCATTGCATTTTTAGAAAATTACAGTGGCTGCAGATTGAAAAGGAAAGATTATTTTTGATAACATTCAATCACAATATGACTTGTGTCGCAATAGTATACGTTTATATTGTTTTTCTTATTTATCTTATTATCGCATGATAATCTGATCCTTAGTACACAAATTTCGAAAGCTGTTCACAACAGTTCATCTGAAATTATCTGAAAGAACAAACACAAAAACATTTCTCAACCAGATCATACAATTTTCGTTTATTCAGTCCATTTTTTTCCAAAAATACAATACAATACATTACATCACTTCTGAACTTGTATTCTGTTCTATGAGAATTTTTCACAAGTTGAGTAACCTCTTCATTTTCGATATGTAGACTAGCATGCAAAAAAAAAATGAATGATCATTCATCCGATATTCTAATTGTGTGCACTGATTGTTCTTTATTCATCCTTAGTTTAACTTAATTGAGAACATGAAAAATCAGTGGGTACAAACATATAAGTTCAGAAAGGTTGAAAATTCAGGTAAAGGCAAGCATTTGCTTTGGGATCCAGAAAGTCTTACTAAAGGATCAATATTAGGCTTGGTGTCCAGGTTTTTGATGCGTTAGCCTTGGGCTCGTGTTAACTTCAGCTGCCGTAGTATCAGAGTCTACAAATCGGTCTGATAGAAGGTGGCTGCTGGATCTTATCGAGAATCTGCTTCACAGAAGGATTCTGGAAATTTTTGAACAGATATAGAGGTAACTTTGTTTCATTCTAAATATACAGGTAAGCTTGGTGAATGGTGCCTTAAAGGGACTACTACCAAGGATCACCTAGGCATATCTGGCAGATATGGAACCAGGCTAAGATCAGTGCACCATCACCCTGGGTATGGAATTGTAATCAAAAGGCTTATTTCATTACCCATTAAGATGAGAGTTCTGGAAGCACAGAGGTGTCACAAGGAGGTGGAAGCACACCATTCGTTTAAATACTGTATGTTTACACAAGAAGTGTTTTCTCTGGAAGCAAGTGGTTATATACGATACATCACCACTGGAAAATTAACTATTACACATTATAATATAATTTATGCACTTGGACACAGACTGCACTATTGTTATGCACTTCTTATGTGATTTTATTACCAGGATATACATCACAGGGTATTAATTGTTTATATTCTGTTGATGAATATATATACTGTTACAGTTTGCACAACACCAATCTATTTATACAGTTCAAATATATGGATGTCCCCTATTGCCTCCACTTTCTTGGATCATTGGAGGTGAGTAAGAGGCCCTTGTCTCTAATCATTGGAAAAAGGTCGAAACCTTTATTTCATTTTCATTCAAGAGACTGTTTGTTGGACATTTTTTTTTTTTTAATTTTATCATGATGTTGTTTATGGGACTTTTTTAAGTGAATTTATAGTTTTCAATAATTTAATTCATTTTTTTATTTTTTTTTATTTTTTCATTCACTTCCTTTTCTTTGATTATATTTTTTTATGTTCTCACTATTGATACCCTCACGTTTGTGTATGTGTATTGTATTGACACTTCACAGTATTTCTGTATGGTACATAATAATGCACTTGTGTAGACTTTCCCAATTTTTTGTGTTTGTTTTTCACAGTGTATTTATTCATAATATTTATTATGTCACAATATTGGTTTAGATAGTTTTTTTCTTATTTATGATACCTCAGGGTGGGTGTGGAAAACATATAATGAAATGCAGAGCGGGTCATTGTACCTGCTCTGCATGTATGGGGCCGTGGCATGACAGCAGTTTTAAAAAAAAAAATAATAATAATATAGGCGTGACAGTTAATTGGCTATAAAAAGAGAAGTTTGGATTGGTTAGTTAAATAACACATTTAATAGGTCAGTTAAATACTTACTATTTGATTGGACGAAATGTACTAATTTGGACACCTTGAAAAGATGATTATCCACATAAAAGAAGATGGATCAGTTAGAATGTTTCAGTCAGCAGGAGCGGAACAAGGAATTCGTTACTTACCTCGTCATGGAGTCACTTCTGCGAGAATTGATGGAGAGAGCCAGGGGGCACCGATGGCGAAGATTGGGTGAAGAAATGCCTGTCTATTCTCCGAGATGTTTCGGTTCCTTTGGAATGTCCTCCGCCATCTTCGTCCCCTTCTATCAACGAAGTTCCGGTTCCTGTTGACCTTCGTGATGACGCGGCTTCCGTTCGTCATGGTCAATGAATGGGATCAGCTGCCGCGGTTGACCTTGCTGACGTTTCTTGTGATCGTCATTTCCGGGCGACATCTTCTGCCAGACTGACGGATCGGAGGTCGGTGAGGATTTCTATGAGGCCTGGAAGATTCGGTCTGCCTCCGGTCTCATCTGCGAAGGGATCTGATGCTAAGAAAGGGAAGACGAATAAAGGTACTTTTAGTACCCATTTACCGATTGCCCCTCTGGGTAAACATTTTCCTTTTCTACTGGGTGAAGTTTCTGCTGGCAACAGGCGATCCAGTTCCACGGTCGTATCCGGTTCGGTGCCGGCACCGATTGACTCATCTTCAACGGTTTCTGCGGCTCCTCCATCTTTTTCTGCATCTCAACTGCCATCGGCTGTCGATGCTGCAGTCAGGTGAGCAACCATCTATTGTGCTTTTAACTGAATTTTTTAATTTGATGTTGTCATTTTGTTCAAAGCTTTCAGGTACTGTAACTGGCCCATGTACTGATGTCAGTTCTGATGTTGGCCACCTTAACATTAAGTCTGTTGCTCTGCCTTCTTTGAGTAATGTTTGGAATGTGGGTGTATTTGGTGGCGACTCCCATTCTTTTTTGCTGGGTAATTCTGATATTGTTTCAAAGAAAATAGAGACAGCAGTTTCCAGGCAATGTCAATCCATCCCTGAAGCTTCATTGAAGAAAGCATTGCCTTTTACTATTTCTCCTCTAGGTTTTCATCTGAAGGATTCTATTATAGATAAAATATGGAGGGGTGAATACGTGGATGTTTTGTCTTTGCTACCTGGCTTTAATCCATCTAAATTTGAGAGTGATAAATCTGGCGAGGATAGGTCCAGGGTTGCATCTAGGTCTTTCAATAATTGGCTTCAGGCCTTTTGTATTTTTTTCAAGTGTTTTAGGTGAGAAGAAGCCAGAGTTGTGTAGTGGGCTTTTTCAGCACTTGGATATCGTGCTGGAAGCCTACAAGAATTTCCCAGGATTTGGATGATTGGCTTATGACGAATCATTTCGTGCAGAAGCTTTCTATCCATCAAACCTTGCAATGGGGTGTTAAAGATGTTGGGTTGTGGCTTAATCTGTTGTTGCTACAGAGGCAGAATTCTTTTCAAAAACCTAACAATATGACACAACATAGGAAGGGTGTTTGCTTCGGGTTTAATGATGGCCAATGTAAATGGCCTCACACTTGCAAATTTAAACAAAAATGCTCCCATTGTGCTGGGACTCACCCAGTTTCTAAATGCTTCAAGAAGCAATCTTCGCTCAATAGCCACTCTACTAAAGAACAACTTTTTCTTAAAAGCCGTAACTCTGGTGAGCTTGGCAAAAATGCTCCCTTGGCTACAGGATTACCCAAACCATGATAAGGTTAGAGTACTTCTTGAAGGTTTTTATCATGGTTTTGACCTGCCTTCTTTTTCAGGTAAGGGTTGTATAGTTCAGGATAATCTACCGTCTGTGGCTATGTTTGCAGACGTTGTCCGAGTCAAGGTGGGTAAGGAGGTTGTTAGCGGCAGGGTTGCAGGGCCTTTTTCTGCTCCTCCTTTCCCTGACTTTAGGATTTCCCCTTTAGGTGTCGTCGCTAAGAAAGAACCAGGTGAATTTAGGCTAATTCACCATTTGTCATTTCCTGAGGGTGATTCATTGAATGATGAGATTGACACTAATTTGTGTTCAGTTTCTTATTCAACTTTCGAAGACGCTTTATCAAAAATCAGAAGTGTTGGTTGTTCGGCATTACTGGCTAAAGCAGACATAAAGTCTGCTTTTAGGTTATTGCCTATCAATCCACAGGCATTTAATTTGTTGGGATTCTTTTTTGAAGGTAATTTTTTCTTTGACATGTGTTTACCAATGAGCTGTTCCATTTCTTGTTTTATTTTGAGTTATTCTCTACTTGCAAATCTGATTCTATTCATTTATTGCATTATTTAGATGATTTTTTGTTTATAGGTAAATCCGGTTCTTCAGGTTGTTTTTCTATATTCAATGACTTTAAGTCAGTTTGTAGTGAATTTGGTATCCCTTTGGCGGAGAAAAAAACAGTTTATCCTACCTCTTGCCTGGAATTTTTGGGTATCCAAATTGACACTAGTGAGATGGAATTTCGTTTACCTCATGCAAAAATTTTGAAAATACGATTTCTATTAAATTTCATTTTAAATAGAAAAAAGTTAAATTAAAAACTATTGAGTCTTTACTAGGTTTGTTGAACTTTGCCTCTAGGGTAATGCCCATGATCAGAGCTTTTACTAAAAGATTATCTAGGGCTGTTTCTTCACCTTACCATTATATTCCTGTGTCTTCGGATATTAGGGCTGATTTAATGGTTTGGTTAAAATTCTTGTATTCTCTTAACAGGTCTTCCATGTGGCAGGACTGTTTCTGCTTTTCTTCTGCGTTGGGTTTATTTACGGATGCTTCTGGTGCGCACGGCTATGGCATTTTTTGGCATGGCCATTGGTCAGCTGCTGCTTGGCATCCAGCCTGGGTTGAAAAAGGCTAGACTCATTGCATTGTTTTGCTGGAATTGTTTCCTGCCTTTGAGAATGTCCTAGGGAGGACGAAACGTCAGGCGCGTCCGCTTGTCTTCACGCTTACCTGTGGTGTACCATTTATGCGCATTGATTTGTCATCTAAATGTGAGTTGCCATTTGCATCTTTTTAATATGAATAAAGCTGAGTAGTGTGCTATGCCATTGGAGTCTTCCTCTTGATTTTGAGGTATTTTCACCTACTACACAGGTTGAGTTACTGGAACTGTGCCCTCCTTGGAGAGACCATCCTGGGATTGGTATCCGTACTATAGAGGACCCTCTTCCTGGACTCATTTACCACTCGCTCATGTGACCCACCCTAACAGGGGGTCCAGGGTTTCCGGTAAGCTGACACCTAATCTGTTGCACGGGGTGATGATGTTTTCCTGGTACTGACTCCATCTTTGGTGGCTGGACTCTCATATCTGTTTTATTGAGGATTATCATCCATTTAATATTTGGACTCTTACCTTTCAGTGATTTGTCCTGTATTAATGATTGGCACTGTACTTTTATTTATCTTTTCATTACTATAGTTGTATTTTTTGTACTGGCTGCCTAGGTTCATTATCGTTTACCTATCCTGACTGTGACTTAAGCGCGGCCTTTTTTCCTATTATTATCATTTTTTGGCATGGCCATTGGTCAGCTGCTGCTTGGCATCCGGCCTGGGTTGCAAAAGGCTTGACTCATTGCATTGTTTTGCTGGAATTGTTTCCTGTTATTGTAGCTTTGGAGTTATGGGGCTGCCATTTCAAAAATAAGAGAATTATTTTGCATTCTGACAATAATGGAGTAGTATTTAATATTAACTGTTTGTCTTCTAGATCACATCCAGTTATTTCATTGCTGAGATACTTCGTTTTTCAGTGTTTAAAGCTTAATATTTGGTTGAGGGCAAAATATATTCCAGGGCATTCAAATGTTATTGCAGATTCTCTGTCTCACCTACAGATGGATCAATTCCGATTTTTGGCTCCAGAAGCGGATCTTCTGGGCTTTCCTGCCTTACCCATCTTTTGGACTTGGTTTAAATCGTGTATCATCTGCGATTTTGAATTCCATGGCTCCATCTACTTGGCATTCTTACCATTCTGCCTGGCGTTTGTGGTCTTCCTTTTTTGTAGACAAAGACTTGCCTGTTTTTTTTTTTTTTCTGAACACGATATTTTAACTTTTTTGGATCATTTGTTCGGTTTAAATTTTTCTTATTCTCATGTTCTTAAAACACTGGCGGGTATTTCCTTTTTTGCAAAGTTACACGGAGGTGGTTCTTGTCTTGACTTTTTCTCTGTGAAGCTAGCATTGAAAGGATATCTCAAAACGTATGTGATCCCTGATAAAAGTTTTGCGATATCGCTTTCTTTGTTACGTGACATATGTATAGCTTCAGATTCTGTTTGCTTTTCGCAATATGAAGCTTTGTTGTTACAATGTGCATTTTGTTTATGCTACTTTGGTGCATTTCGCATCTGTGAATTGCTGGCCTCTAAATCTTCTGCTATAGATGGTTTAATTTTTTCTGATGTTTCTATTACTAATGGTATTCTTAGGATATTATTGAGGCGCAGTAAAACGGACCAATTTGGTAATGGACAATGGATATCACTTAGTCGCTATGCTGATGCCAGTATTTGTGCAGTTGGATTGGCAGAGAGATATTTAAGTCTTTGGGCCTCTTCCTTTTCTTCAGTTCTTTGTTCATCAAAATGGTTCCCCTCTTACCATGTTTCAGTTCAATGCTGTTTTTAAAAAGTGTTTGACATTTTTGAATTTAAGCCATCTACCCATATCTGCTCACTCGTTCAGAATAGGTGCTGCTACTACTGCAGCACATTTTGGTCTTTCTGATACTTCCATTAGAGCTATTGGTAGATGGCGTTCTAATTCGTTTAAGTCTTATGTTAGGCCTAATAATTGTGTTTAATTTCAGATCCTCATAAAGTGGTTTGGATCATCGGGCAAAAAAAATATGTATACGTATTTGTATTGTTGTTCTGCCTGTGGAACCATGAAATGCAGAGCGGGTCATTGTACCTGCTCTGCATGTATGGGGCCGTGGCATGACAGCAGTTTAAAAAAAAATAGGGTGTGACAGTTAATTGGCTATAAAAAGAGAAGTTTGGATTGGTTAGTTAAATAACACATTTAATAGGTCAGTTAAATACTTACTATTTGATTGGACGACATTTACTAATTTGGACACCTTGAAACGATGATTATCCCTATAAAAGAAGGTGGATCAGTTTGAATGTTTCAGTCAGCAGGAGCGTAACAAGGAATTCGTCCCTCCCTCCCTTCCCTGTATTTGTTCCCATTTTCTCTTTATTGGGTTTTTAATTTAGTAATAATTTGGGTAGTTCGAGTTTTTTGACTGGACTACATGTTTGAGTTGGAAAAGTATGGTTAATTCGAGCTTCTTGGCTGAACTAAAAATATTGGTATTAGTAAAATTAATAAATGGCCATGGCCAATTATACCACTGCAAGTCTAGTGTCTGGATTGTCTTTATTAAAAAAAAAAAAAAAAAAAAGAAAAAATGGGTATAAGTATTTGTCTTGTTGTTCTGCCTGCGGCACCATGCGTGTGCTTGAAGTACATGTTCGTATGCCAGAGTCTTGATCTTTCACAGTGGCAGACAGCTGCACATGTTGCTAAAAAACAATGTTACCACAGTGTGGGCCAGGAGGAAAGCTGCTATAAGATTGCTGCCTTGCTCCCACACATGCACGTATCCACTATTCCATCTTGCCTTCTGTCATGAATTTCTTGGATTCAGGTCTGTTGGTCTGGTTTTCAGGCCGAAAAGTACAGTACCTCACACGTATAAAATACATACCACTTTGCTAATTCAATAGTTTTCAATTGTCTGTTTAAAAAGGAAACAATCCCCATAAAAAAACTCAGTTTCAAGAAATGAACTGTCACTACATAGTTGGTGGATCTCCAGAAGGGACAGGCACACTCCAAACTGCTGCCATGAATCTGGTGTTTTCATGCTTGACTGCCATATAGCACTTGATAAATGCAATGACACATCCACTTTGATGTGCGCAAGGTAGAGCAGGAAATTTTGGGACAGTAATGGTAAAACAGAGCCGGTATTTTGATGCATCACTGCTTTATGTTTCATTTGAAGAACCCTTTCTTACAAAATGTTTCTATAGCTATAAGGTACAACTGTTAACAATAAACAATAACAATAAACTTGTCTTGGTATATGAAACTGGAAAGGCTGCTGATATGAAGGGTAATTGATTCGCGTAAAGTGTATCTAATCCCAGTCACTAGCATCTCTTATAAACTTTGGTATGTTAAAGTAATTTCAAAAGCTGTAAAACTATAAAATGCAAAAGTAATACTGAGGAGCCCCCACACCTGGACACTAGTGTTGGGCGAGTGGTTTGGGATGAGCATAGGTTCCGGCCGAACAATGCCTGTTCACCCGTCGGCGACAACACTTATATTTTCAGGGCGCTTGGCGGCTGGTTTGCCCAGCATGCAGTGTACCCAAAGCTTTGCCCAATCAGGGCACAGTGAATTGCTGGTTGTTAAGGAGTGAACCAGGAAGCTGGCCACTTTGTCCTTAACAATGGATGAGTCATCAGCTATCAACGGGCTTCCCCGCTGACAGCTGAATGAAAAAAAAAAACATTGCCGGCATTAGAAATCCCCCCCCCCCAAATCCCTACCAGGCCCTTTGGGTCTGGTATGGATTTTAAAGAGGAACTCCACAAATTAAAAAAAAACAGTGTGGGACCCCCAAAATCCATATCAGAGCCTTATCTGAGCATGTAGCCTGGCAGACCACGAAATGTGGGGATGAACAAGCGTCCCCCACTCCTGAAACATACCAAACCTCATGCCCTCAACACAAACCACAACTTTCGGGCCCCCAGATCCCACCCACTATGTGAATAAGTATGGTGTACATTGTACCCCTACTCATTCACCAAAAAAAGTGTCAAAAAGAAATAAAAACACATACACAATTTTTGAAAAATCCTTTATTAAAAATAAAAAACAATGTTACCCAATGTAGATCCATCCTCAATCACAATGTCCCCCACTGTCGAACCCAAAAAAAAGAAAAAAAAAATGCTCCGCACATGATGAAGACTAAATGCCGACTGCCTGCTCCGCCATTTGCCAGTTCTTAAATAGGTAAAGGGGCAGGGCCACTTGGTGATGCCACCTGGTGGCATACCCCTATGTGACATCACCGACCCAGCATACCCCATATTCATTCACATAGGGAGCTGGGATCTTGGGGGCCCCTTGTTAATGAGGGCTTCCAGATTCTGTCAAACTACTTGCGTGCAGTCCTGGCTCGCAGTCTCACCTCGAATTCATCCAAAAGGTGTTCTACTCCTAAACCTTGTGGACAGCCTTCCCAGAAGGGATGAAGCTGTTATAGCTGCAAAGGGTGGGCCAACTCAATATTGAACCCTACAGACTAAGACTGGGATGCCAATAAAGTCCATTAGCGTGTAAAGGCAAGCATCAAAATACTTTTGGTAATATAGTGTATTTAAAGGAATTTTTCCTTGTTATTGTTTCACTTTAAGCATCATTAAAATCACTAGTCCTTTAAAAATGAACTTTTTAAAAAAAAATGTTTGCATTGATACATGTCCCCAAGGGCAGTACCCAGGCCCCCATACCCTTTTTGGCCAATAACTCACATATAAGCCTTCAAAATAGGGACTTTTGATTTTTCAAGTTCGAGGCCCATAGATTTTATTAGGCTTTGTGGCTCAGGTCCAAACGTTTCCCATGTTCAGGAGTTCTGGTGTGAATTGAACTGGGGGGGGGGGGGCATTTGCCCATCACTACTGGACACATTCTTTAAACTTCAGTTGCAAATATGAGCAAAAAAAGGCAAAAAAAAAAAAGAAAAAAGGAAAGCATGATCCAATTTGCTTTAGCAAGTGAAAACAATTATTTCCTGATATTCCCTGGATCAACTTTACATTTGAATGTTAGTGTCCAGTTATATAATGTAATGTACATTTAGGAAAGAATCCAGGCCTTTTTATTTTTCAATGATTTTTATTGAAAGTTTTCACGTCAAACTAGTACATGGAACAAAAGCCTTATGAATGACAAGGTTAAGAGACATTGCAAGTTAACATACAAGGTGTAATAATTTATAAAGCCGATTATAAAGTCGTATTATAAGAAGTAACAATCAAATAAAGGAAGTAACAATACAGCAATAATCACATACAGAGTGAATTCCAGTGGTGCATCATGTATTAAATAGGTATATAGGGTCTAAAGGCGGTTAGTCCCAGTGGGACCAATCATTGGAATCTGGGAGAACATTCAGCGAGAGGGAAACCAAAGCCTTAGCACTAGTGATGTCGCGAACCTAAAATTTGCTGTTCGCGAACGGCGAACGCGAACATCGGCAAATGTTCGCGAACCAGCGAACCGGGTGAACCGCCATTGAGTTCAATAGGCAGGTGAATTTTAAAACCCATAGGGACTCTTTCTGGCCTCAATAGTGATGGAAAAGTTGTTTCAAGGGGACTAACACCTGGACTGTGGCATGCCGGAGGGGGATCCATGGCAAAACTCACATGGAAAATTACGTAGTTGACGCAGAGTCGGATTTTATTCCATAAAGGGCATAAATCACCTAACATTCCTAAATTGTTTGGAATAACGTGCTTTAAAACATCCAGTGTGTGTATATGATCAGGTATGATGTTGTATCGATCAGGTAGTGTAAGGGTTACGCCCGCTTCACAGAGACAGACCAAACTACCCGTTTAACGCACCGCAAACAACCGCAAACAGACCATAGCCGACCAAAATGGGACAGGAACTGGGCTTTAAGGGTTAGGGTGTAATGTTCCGTTACCTTTGGTACCCTAAATTACACTTTCCACAAGTGTATGCGCCCCACCATTTACTTTTGGAAAGGTGCGCATACACCTTTAAGACTGGAGCTGTCATCACCCAGCGCCGGACTAGATGGCTATTTAAAGCGCCGGTTCTCACTCACATGTGTTCGTTCAAACACCCTTACCTGGATGCTAACCTTGCTTGAAGCTTCCATGCTTGCAAGCTTACCTCGCTGACGGAACCTCGCCGCGCTGATCCCTGTATCCCGCTACTGGATCATCCGCCTCTCCTGAACCACCCTTCGGCTGTATCGCTAATAGTGCTAAGTACCCCGCAGGGGAATTCTCTATAAACTTATACTAAGCTTACACTATCTAGCTCTGCATAGTAAAGACTGTTTATCACATCTGCATAACTAGATTGCTAGCTCTTGAGACTACTGCTACTTTTCTGCACTGGGTTGATCTCTTTTGTATGTCCACCTGCTATTCTGTCATCTGCTACCATACAACATTGCTAAACCTCCCTGCATCCATCTGCTACTGTCTCACCTTCAAGTGTCTATCACCTACCACCTCCACTCAACCTATCCCTCAACCTTCATCATTGTGTTACCACATATATAAAGTCACCCTAGGAACCAGCTTGCTAATTGTGTGTATTTACTGGCTGAAATAAGACCTTCCACACATGATGAGTCATTGAGGTTGGGAATGGTATCTCAGCATATCTCTTACATGACTACTGACGTGGAACTATTTCTGCAGCTGAAAATCCACACCAGGAGCGTTACATAGGGTTAGGTTTAGTGTTAGGGGCTAGGGTTAGGGTTACGGTGAGATACTTAGGGTTAGAGTTAGTAACCCTACCCCTACGCCTCTAACCCTAACCCTCTAACCCTAAGCACTAAAAATAACCCTAACCCTAGCCCTAACCCTAACCCTAGCCCTAACCCTAATTGGTAATTTTTTTTCTGGTTCTGGACATGCTACAGAGCTGAAACTTCACAGGTACACTTTTTAGACCCCCAGACACTGAATCACACAAAAAAGTTCTTAAAAAATGTCATTTTTTGATAGAGAGCCAATTATTGGAAAAATTAAAAAAAAACAAAAAACAAAATGTCTTTGGATTTAGCGTCTGGGGGGTCTAAAAAGTGTACCTGTAAAGTTTCAGCTCTGTAGCATGTCCGGAACCAGAAAAAAATTACCAATTAGGGTTAGGGCTAGGGTTAGGGCGAGGGTTAGGGTTAGGGTTAGGTTTAGGGTTTGGGTTATTTTTATGGCTAGGTTTAGAGGATTAGGGTTAAGGTTAGAGGGTTAGGGTTATGGTTAGAGGGTTAGGGTTAGGTTTAGTGTTAGGTCGATAGGGTTTCGGTGAGATACTTAGGGTTATAGTTAGTTACCCTACCCCTCTAACCCTAACCCTCTAACCCTAAGCACTAAAAATTACCCTAACCTTAGCCCTGACCCTAACCCTAGCCCTAACCGTAGCCCTAATTCTAATTTTTTTTCTGGTTCTGGACATGCTACAGAGCTGAAACTTCACAGGTACACTTTTTAGACCCCCCCCAGACAATAAATCCAAAGAATTTTTTTTAATTTTTTTTTTATTTTTTTTTTATTTTTTCAATAATTGGCTCTCTATCAAAAATGACAATTTTTAAGAACTTTTTTTGTGTGTGATTTAGTGTCTGGGGGGTCTAAAAAGTGTACCTGTGAATTTTCAGCTCTGTAGCATGTCCAGAACCAGAAAAAAAAGATCATTTTTCAGTAGAGCAGGGATGGTGGGAACCCCTTTTACACCTATATGATCTTTTTTTTCTGGTTCTGGACATGCTACAGAGCTGAAACTTCACAGTTAAGCTTTTTAGACCCCCCCAGACACTAATCCAAAAAAAGTCATGCCTGCCACCGTATATATCAGTGGTGGGTGGGCAGTGGCACTGCAGTGGGCACAGTACACTCTGTGGACCTGACAGTCACTGGCACCCAGGCAACTGCAATTATAAAAAAAATATATATATTTTAATTTGCAAGCTGCTGTGCCACCGTATATATATCAGTGGTGGGTGGGCACGCAGTGGCACTGCAGTGGGCACAGTACACTCTGTGGACCTGACAGTCACTGGCAGCCCAGGCAACTGCAATAATAAAAAATATATTTTTTTCAATTTGCAACAAGATGCTGTGCCACCGTATATATATCAGTGGTGGGCAGTGCACTGCAGTGGGTACAGTACACTCTGTGGACCTGACACAGCACTCACTGCAATTATGACAGAGGCATCTCACACACAGTGGACAGGTAACTGCAGTGCACAATATATATATATATATATATATATATATAAGGGCTTTTGGGGACAATAGATATATATATATATTTCACAGAACAAAAAAAATTACACAAATACCAGCCCTCAAAAGGGCTTTTGGGGACAATAGATATATATATATATACATCACAGAACAAAAAAAATTACACAAATACCAGCCCTAAACAGGGCTTTTTGGGGACAATAGATATATATATATATATATCCAAAAAAACCTCAAATACCAGCCCTAGGAAGGGCTTTTTGGGGTGCTGTCCTTACAGCAGGAGTGTACCAAGAACACTGGCTAACAACAAGACCGGGAACCCTGACTAACTGTCCCTAGCTATAACAGCAGCAGCAGCAGCAGCAGCAGCAGCACTTTCCCTGCTCTCAGTAACGCACTGCTTCAGAAATGATCTAAGATGGATGCTGCCCTTGCTTATTTATAGGAGGTGGGAGGGTGTGGGAGGGAGGTATGCTGATTGGCCTGGAATGTGTCTGCTGACTGTGAGGTTCAGGGTCAAAGTTTGCCTCAATGATGATGTATAGGAGGCGGACCGAACATCGCATATGTTCGCCCGCAGCGGCGAACGCGAACATGCTAAGTTCGCCGGGAACTGTCCGCCGGCGAACAGTTCAGTACATCACTACTTAGCACTAGTGTAAAAAGCGTGTTGGGCCTGTGTGCTTGTCAAGGTCTTACCTTGCCTTGCTGTTGGTAGTCATCTTGGACATGTGCAGACTGCTGCCTTTTATAGACTGCATTGCATCTTCACTTCCTGCTGCCTGGGCCTCGCACATTGATGATGTCACACACCTGACTATATCAATCACCTGCTGGGTTGCTATCATTGCCCTTGTGTTTGTGCTTCAAGGTGCATCTCTGCTAGCAGTCTTTTGTTCTCTGTGTTCCTCCATGCATTACCTGGCTTGGCTGACAACTCTCCTGGCTCTCGACCCGGCATCGGCTGACGACCCAGGTTTGACAGATGACCCCGCTTCGGCAGACTACCCATTTCTGGATCTGACCCCGGCTTGGATTACTACCCACTCCTGGACATGACCCTGGCTTGTTCCTGCTCTAATTTCCTCACTGTTGCTGTGCGATTATTATTGTTTTTGTTTCCTCCAATAAACAGCTTCATTTTACCTGCATTCCAGTGTGTTCTGGTTTCCTGGCACCCTGACAATGCTGAGCTGAGTAATGCCACTGCAATAAAAGTTGCCATAAGGAAAAATATTTTCCATAGGAACCTCTGCTGGAAGCAAACATCAGCTCATATGCGCAATATTTGTGGGTCAGTGTGCTTGAGGCTTTTTCCAAAGTCTGGCTGCCAAGAGAACATGGATGACTGAGTGTCTGACAGAAGGTGCTAAGGTTTCTATTGTTAGGTTTAATAGGGCCAATTCAGAGGAAGGATGTATTTGGTTGTGATTTACTATTGAGAGGATCTGGAAGATCTCCTGCCAGTAAGCGTGAAGAACAAAACAGTCCCAGAAGATATGCAGGATGTCTCTTTCTTGTCCGCAGTTTCTCCAAAATAAATGGGAGGTTTGATTGTATAATGTAGCTAGCTTGTATATGTACTGGAAGGCTTGGGTCCATTGTCGGTTGGTGAATGTGGTTTTTAGATCTATTTCCCATTGTAAGAATGGTTTAGCTGTGGCAAAAGTGTTTTTTGAGTTTAAAGTGGAGTATATGAGTGATATACCTTTTTGATTGGTAGTGGTAACCTTGGGCAAATGCCATACGGGTCTGGGAATTGCATACAGAGGGTTTGTCAATCTGGAGATACAGTGGTTCAAGCGGGTGTAGGTGAACTCTGTGTTTGGTGGCAGTAGGAACTCCTGTTGAATGGTAGCAAAGGATTTGATGGAAGAGTCTGTAAAAAGGTCTTAAAGGGTATTAATGCCATGCTCTCACAATTTTTTCAGTGAGATGTCAGGAATTATTGGAGTAAGTGTTTCTAGCGGGATATTCGGAGATACTTTTTGTGAAATATGGCATTGAATTACCGTTAATTAACGCCATACCGACATTGAGGTTACCAAAGGGGCTGAGATAGTGGATGGTGGTGGAGGGTCATAAGGAGCACCTAAAAGCCATATATTGAGATTCTGTCCTGGAACATAGGTGGATTCTATTTGCCCCCATCTGGTAATGGTAAGGGATGTAACCATTCACTCAGTTGTGAGATAAGTGTAGAAATGTAGTAGTCATTAAAGTCCACATATCCTGCCTCTCCAGCGGATCTGTAACTAATGAGTTTATAATAAGCACAACAAGGTTTTTATTGCCCCATACGTAGGCACCAAGTATAATATGGTAGGGAGGCATAATACGATTTTGGTGCAGGTATTGGTACAGTCTTAAACATTTATAGAAGCTGAGGGAGAACCATCATGTTTTTGGAGAGAATTGATTTCATGATGCAATTTGGTGAGGAATGGAAGATAGTTTGCTTGGAAAAGACCTTTCACTGAATTGGTCAGTTGGATACCTAGGTATGGTATACTGGTTTCTGCCCAGGTAAAGAGAAATTGTTGTTCTAATATAGATCTAGTAATGCCATCTAGGTGTAGGTCTAGAATAGTTTATTTAGACTTGTTTACTTTATAGTATGACACTCTACTAAACCATATCACATATATCACATAGTCGGCGAACAAGCTTATCTTGTGATCTAGCTTGCTGATGTGAAAGCCTGAAATAAGGGGGTTAGACCTTATGTGCTCAAAAAGGGGTCCCTTGAGGAGACTGAAGATTAATGGTGACAGGGGACACCCCTGTCTGTCCCATTAGTGATCTAGAAAGAGAGTGACAACCTGCTTGAAGTGTATACTCTAACAGATGGAGATGTGTAAAGAGCAACAATTGCCGTAAGAATGCTACCTTGAAATCCAAATTTAGGTAAAACTTTTTGGAGATAGCTCCATTTGATTCTATCAAAAGCCTTCTCTGTGTCTAAAGATAGGAGCAGAGAAGGCGATTAATAATCCTTCTAGTAGCATTAGAAGCTTGGTGGTGCTTCATAAAACCAGACTTATCTAGGCAAAATAAGTTAGGTAGAACATCCTTCAGTCTGTTTGTAATGAATTTGGCGTAAATTTTTAAATCGAGGTTTAGAAGTAAGATAGGTCTAACATTTTGTGGGGAAGTGGGGTCTTTCCCCAATTTTGGCAGAGTAATTATAAGAGCTTGAAGCATTTCATCAGTAAAAAGTTGAGGAGGAGGCAGCATTGTTGAAGACTTAGGTCAAGTGGGGACAAAAAACAGAGTGGAATTGCTTAAAGTATTCTCCCGTGAGACCATCAAGGCCAGGGGATTTGTTGGCTGAAAGGGTTAGGATCATGGAAGAGATTTCTTGTACAGTTAAAGGGTCATTAAGGGAAGCCAGCTGGTCTTCAGAGAGGGTTAGGAGTGTAATTTGGTTTAAAAATACATTAATTTCCTCTATTGAGGGTTGGTGCGCAGAGCGGTAGTCTTTAATTTTGTATAAAGAGCTTTAATAGAGCTGAAGGCGTCTGCTATGCCCTGGGGGTTGTATATCTTCTCCTTAGGTGATGAATGGAACAGATAAGCTATTCTCGATTTGGCCCTATATCCTTTAATAAGTTGTGCCGTAGATTCCTTTTATTTGAGGTTGAGTAAGAAGTGATAAGATAAGATAACTAACAGCGTTAGTCTACGCTGTTGTCGTTTGAAATTTTCAAGAAAGGATCTAAGTTCCTGTCTCAGGGATACAAGCTTAGATTTGTGGGTTTGGTCTGGGGGGAGATTTTTTCGTGTTTCAAAGTCCTTTATGGAGGACAAGAGGGAATCTAAATGCTGCTCCTTTCTCTTTTTTTCAGGAGATCCTAGTTGGATCATCACTCCTCTGATAAACGACTTATGTGAGTTCAACACTACACTTAGATTGGGCACAGAGCCTTCATTGCGTGCAAAGAATTGTGAAAGTTGAGTGGATAATATTTCAGCATATTGAGGTTGTTAAATCACCAAATGTAGCTAGTCTGTTAAATAGGGGAATCTGAGGCGGTAATACTTATCGGCACGTGGTCCAACCAAGTGATAGTGTGGATCTGCACATTTTGTAACAACCATTTATCTAAAAGAAAATGGTCACTCCTAGAATAAGAATTATGACATGGTGTGAAATATGTATTGTCACGCTCTTCAGCGTGGTAGTATCGCCAAATATCTTAGAAGTCGTGCTAGTGAAGGAAGTGATTCAGTTGAGTCATATTGCTTGGTGTCTGGAATTATGTTAAAATCCTCACATACTATCAGGCTTCCTTGCTGGATTTTTTGGGTTTTGTGGAGGATTTAAGTTAGAAAGGGGATTTGACGTTTGTTTGGTGCGTAGACGTTCAGTAGTGTATATAAGCCATTATTTATGGATGCACATAAGGATGAGGTAACGTCCGTTGATAAATAAGCATCTGGTGATGTAGTTGGAAGGTCACTGAATCTTTCACAGCAAGCATAACCCCACTCTTCTTCGAGGTATGACATGAGTGAAAGATATGAGGGAAATGTTTATTATGGCAGTAAGGTAGAGACGCATGAGAAAAGTGTGATTTCTGCACACAGAGAATGTCACAGCTATGTGTCTGTGCAGTTTTCCACAATGATTTTCATTTGCGGGATGGTTTAGTCCCCTGGTATTTATTGATATTATTGTGATGGGCATGGTAAGGTGTGTGTGATGAAATGGGCACTCAAGAGGGTCCCTAACACTCATGGTTTAGAGGTTTGCAAGAAGGATGAAGCCAGATGAAGCGAGTTAAGACCTAGGCAAGTAGGATTGACGTGCAGAGCCTGTTGGAGATCACAAAGGACAACTAGAGTCTGTGAGGGAAAAAAACAGTCAAACAGGTGTAGACAAATAAGTTGAATCAATGATAGAACTGGATAGAATGTAAGTAGCAGTGTAAAAATCCAACGTAGTGGAGCTGCTACAATCAAAGTAAGGGAAAGGTCACTTAATAGGTGTTAACTCTCATGGGGACAGAGAAGAGCCAGTGTGGTTGTAGGTAGGTCTCGTTAGGTTCTCTGCTTGAAACCTCCAGATGTGGATCCTTAAGAATGAAAGGGCGTGGGTGGTGTGTCTTGCATGTT
The DNA here is from genome assembly GCF_965119305.1 of Pelophylax lessonae. Classification (NCBI taxonomy): domain Eukaryota; kingdom Metazoa; phylum Chordata; class Amphibia; order Anura; family Ranidae; genus Pelophylax; species Pelophylax lessonae. The sequence goes on from NC_138770.1 coordinate 385,548,883, forward strand.
GTCCAATTGTGGTGGATTCGGTATTATGCCCCAAGTGTAAAGAAATGGCATGCCATAGTGGAGGGTATTTACTACATATTGTATGAGGTGCCATTGCATGTGATGAGTAGAGTAGCTGGGTGGCGCCATTAATAGGGGATATGATTATTCTGTAGCACTTTGGTGACTGAGTTAAGTTGTCTCCGGAGTTTCAGGGTGTGCTTAGATAATTCTAGTAGTAGTAGTCTAGTGGGAAGAGTTGTATATTGTTATATGGAGCCGGTAAGGTGTGCAGGGCTTTGGACGCTGCGAGCAGATTCTCCTTGGTTTGGAAAAATTTACTCTCATAAGAACATCTCTAGGTAATGAGTCTGCTAGGTGAGCTGCTTTAGGTATGCGGTGGATGTGGTCTATGGTGAGCTCTTTGTTGGTGCATTCCGGGAGAATAGTGGAAATTAGGGTACGTGCGTAATTGTGAAGCTCATTTTTGCGCTACTGATTCGGGTATCCCTCTCATCTTGATGTTATTGCATCAAGATCTATCCTCGAGGTCAGCAAGTTTAAATTTGATCCACATGTGGTCACCTCTAGTTTTATCATATGCATCCACAAGGTCATTGATTGTATCAGTACATTCGCCGACTTAAGCCTCCATGTATTGGACTTTGCTATTTACACCTTGTAGGTCAGAGGAGATTTTGTGGAAGAGTGAGAAGAAGTTGGCAAACAGGTATGTTTGAAGGGAGAGTAGCATCTCCTTCATAGTGGTGTTCAGATTAGGCTGTACTCTTATGGGGAAATATGCTATTGAGGTTGTGCAGTAGGTGCAGTATGGAAAGAGTTAACCCCTGACTCACTTTATTGCTGTGTGATGGTGGCAGCTCTATCCTCATACATGCCTTAGCAGGGCTGGTGGTCTCTGGGCTTTGGGTGGCTGATCCAGAAGGGGAGAGAGGCACTGCAGGTGGTGACAGATCTTCATTATTTTCCTCTGGGCGATCTGTGTAGTATGCAGCAGCAAGGGAGGCAGCAGGGCCGGTGCCATCTTGCCCCTGTGTTCTCCTGGGTGCCGGCTGCGAGAAGAAAGCTGTGAGCTTTTTAGGATGATGCTCATCCTTACTTTTGCAAGACATGTGTGTTAGATGGGTCCTGGGTGTCTCCGGAGGGTGCAGATGGAGTCTCTGGTGACAGTGGAAGCTGTCTGTCACTGGATTGCTCTTCCCGTCCCACAAACCTAAGGGCTTAAGCAGCCCTTACAGTTATTACAGTTGCCGGCAAGTTACACCCCCTATCTAGGCCTTTTTAAAGCAATCAATATTTAAAAGCAATTTTTAAAGCAATTGTATTCCTTGTTTAGGGGAGACCATGGGTACGTTTTCCTTTCTAGAATACAAATACCTTATATACAATCACCAATTATCACAATATATATAAACACTTTAAACAATCTAGGTTCATAGAGTATCGTTTGATAATAATGCCGTCAGATAGCCATCTGAGCATCTAAGTTACTGTTAAAGGTGTCAATCCTCAAATTTTACATAGAATTTATTGGAAGGTTGGGAAGGAAGGATTTTCCGGCACATAAATTCTTAAAAAATCAATTTTATTCAAATAACATAACACAAAAAGCAATCATGAAAAACACACAAAACATATAAACAAACAAAACAGAAAATATTGATTAAAAATTGACTGGAGCCAGAATGGGTTAGCCAGTCAGAAATAAATAACATACAGCAGTTCTATTTGATGTGGTCATACACATATTCATATTATTAGTCACATAATGCGACTACATGTACATATTTATATACTTAGAAACATGATGACAGAAATTAGTAGTACGCTTGATCAGGTTGCTCTACATGTTTCGCCTCATAAAGAAGCTTCGTCTGGAGCCTGCTTGTGATCAAAGAAAATGGTTCTGTATAATTGTTATGCAGGACAACTGTCACCGCAGACAAATGGTAATGAATAACGAAGGGACAATCATGGATAGGTACAGAGCTCGGTATATATAGAGAGAAGATTAACCCAGGGGTAGTGGAGCCTGGGAGCCACCAAACAAATTGTACTATGGAAGCATCTCTCCATATATCACATGGATGAAGGCCATGTGGATATGCCAACAAGTGTTAGTATATCAAAATCCTTTCATTGGCTCTGTCCTAAAGTTCCATGATGTCTCCTCCGGATGGGGAACCGCCGTAGATATGTTATATCCTACTTAAGCTACAACTGCTTGTAAAAAATTCTATAAGACTTGGTAAGAGTAGTTATCAAATATCACATCTCATCAATTCTGTGGGTTATACTGGATATATTATCAGCGTTCTGATTGCAGCTGATTGCTACCTTCAAGCTATTCAGCTAAGATAGGGTTCACCTTTTTGCTCTTTTTGCTGCATGATGATTGCACAGAAGTGAGCAACCATGTCAAAATAATCTGTTAAAGAAAAAAAAAATATATATATATATATATATATATATATATATATATATACATATACATGCACACACACTATATATTTTATTTATGTTTACCTCTCATGTGCATTTTGTGTATCTAAATGTATTTGTTACTGCCTTGTAATTGTGTTTGTATGTCTAATATATTTTTATCTGTTAGAAGAATAATTTTACCTTTAATCAGTTTAATTACAAATAGGTAAAATTTATGATATCAATTAAAAAATCATGTTTAACAAACATGTATTCACAATAGGTATAAATGTATGTAGTGTTAACACTGTACTAAATAATCACATCTCCATTCATTTAATTTAATCAGCTGAAGACCAAACCTGGAGAAAGACACTGATTTCTGTTACATACATCAACAGAAGTGTTTAAATCTCTCATATTTATGTCTGAATGAGTCTCACAGGAAACTGTAGTTTATAAATGAAAATTATATTTCTAATGTTTCTGACTGTTCAGTAACATATGTAGAAGTCAATAAAGCATATTATACAATAACAAATGTAGCACTGCCCCCCTGAGGGTTGCAGCACTTCTCATCTTTTCAGGTCCCTCTGGGTTACCGGTAGCAACTGCATGCATAATCTTAACACTTTACTTTCCAGCTCAGTCAATTAACAGTCTAGGGGTTGTTGTTTTTGTTGTTTTTATTTTATATGGGGGTGGGAGAAGGGAAAAGTGGGATATTCCAAAACTTAAACTATTTACAATGTTGAGGACTTCTATCTGAGCATGTGGCTAGTCCGCAGTTTCACCTTGCCACTAGATGAATCAGAGGTAAAGTTCCTGAATAGAAAGCTTGCTTAGCACTTATCTTCAGGGTACTCGCCTAGCACCCCCTTTCTATCCACCAGCTGACACCTGTCCTCTTACTACTCTACTCCAGGGTGGTCCCCTTACTGGGCAGGCCCTTAGACATGATCCCCTGTACTCATGATACTGTTTTTCCAGGTTCTATAGTGTCTCAACCCATCCAGTCAGCTCTCCTGGACTTCTGGCTTCAGCTTCTTCCTTCTGGCTTACCAGGCTGGCTGCCTGTGACCATATACCAACTGCTGCAGAAGAGGAGGCAGCCGCCACCCTCCTTCCAGGACTCTGCTAACCAGCCAAAGACCCCGAGCACATGTGCTCCTGGATTTTATACCACACCCCACAATGCACCGAGACAGCATTCTGTGCCAATCACTGGGGCTGTATCAAAGCCTGTGTGCCCATTGGTCAGGTTTCCTCCACTGTCCAATATGCCTCCCTATTGGACCAGTGTGAAACACTCCCCTAGACCAGATGAATCACACACTGAGCACCATGAGCAGACCTAACACACAGATTCTGCTATCTGTTAAGCAGAAATCAATATAGAATTTGCCTGCTGCTCCTCTGATAGGCAGACAGAGCCAAAAAACTATACCTAATCTCTAGCTCCTACCTAGGAGGGTGCTACACAAATATATAGTAAAACATTTTTTTATAAAATTTGTACAAAGATACTCTTGTGCTATCACATAAAGGTGGTCAATTGACCGACTGCCACATGCACCGTTCAGGGAATCCATAGCTGAATAAAATCAAATAATACAATGTGGGTGCTGCGCTATCTGCTGACGGCTACATAATAAATGGGCGATAAAGGAAAGGTATTGTAAGTGACAAATGTAAAAGTAACATTAATAATGTATGCAGTGATAAATATGGGTGAAAAGTATCAAACGCCTTACATAAAAGCAGGAGTGTCACACTAAGTGAAGGCGGTGATCAAGGCAATAACATAGTGATTAGTAACAGTGAAGTTACAGTAAGTAACAGTGGGCTCTCTCCAGCAATTCTCGCAGAAGGGACTCCATGACCAGGTAACAGCTAGGCAACGAACTTCTTGGTCCTCTCCTGTCGACTGATTTTAAACCGTTAATTCACTCCCTTATATAGGGAATAACTGTCACCTCCAGGATTGAAATTCCTCCAATCAATACAGTATATATATATATATATATATATATATATATATATTTTTTTTTTTTTAAAATACCAATAGCCTTTTAGCTTTAACTGACCAATCCTGACATCTGTAATTTGACCAATAGCAATATTTATATTCTATACAGTACATTTTTACACACATTTTTTTTTTTTTTTGGTCTTGCCACGGCCCCATACATGCATGGCAGGTACTATGACCCGCCATGCATTTCAATATATTATAGCATTGAATCTAGTGGTGAAATTCAGAACTTTCAATCTGGGATCTTTAGTAAACCAACACATGGCTCAAAGTGCAAATGTGGAGTACAAGAAAGAAAAGCAACTAATCAGAATGTACCTGGAAGTAGTCTAACTTCAGTAAATAGATTTTTTTATTTGTTTCCAGAGCTAACTGCACCTTGCACTTAGGGGTCTCTTTAAAAAAAAAAAAAAATGCACAGCTATTAATCTGGTATAACTAGCATGTATATTAATTCTGTACTAATAGGTCAACATTTAATGTTTCCTCCACAAGTCAAATGCATCTCATTTTAAAAAAACAAGTGGCTTGCAAAATATTGCATTATGGTCACTTTATAGTGCTCATACATAAATATTTATTTTCTTATTATCTTCAGCACCATATAATGGCCAATGTGTTTTTTTATGTTACTTTTGTGGTTTTAATTGTTTACCTATAATTTTAGGTTTACTGGTTCAAAATTATTTTGGGAAACTTATCATCTGCATTTTTAAGTATTTAAGTATGTGCAAAGAAACTAAGAAAAAGTTGTGTATTAAGTTCTATTTTAAATCTACAAATCCATGATTGCATAGACATACAGTATTTCTGATGACATAGCATAGTTGCCAGCTTGAATTATTTTACAACAAATATATCCTATTTAAAAGATCATTAAGGTTAGCTGAATTAGTATTATAAGATATTTATTTATTGGTAAGTGGAATTCCCTCTTAAGCCCCCTGCTTGTAGCAGTCAGATTAATAATTAACCAGGGATAGAGCAAACCTCCACCTTAAACACTGTAATTTTAATGTCAATTTACAGTATGTACCAATTTTATTGCCTGCCATGAACAGATACAGTGGGCTGGGAAGTTAGACTGTAAAAATTGGGCAGTGGTAATGTTTGGAGTAGCCTACACAACATACAAAAATGACCATGGTTCTACTAAAATTAAACATGGATCACCAATAGTAATTTATATCTCCCTAAGCTAAACAAAAAAAAATATTTTTCACATTATAGATTGTAATGAAGTTTATTTAAAAATGACTTGAAAATTGAGAAACATTTAAAATTTAAGTTCATAAAGTTAGTGCAATTGTTTTATAACAATACAGTTATATAACCTGAAAACTTGAACTATAAGTGAGAACTACAGTACCGAAATTATTAAGAGGAGTAAAATAAAATTGTTTCAAGTCCTTTGATAAATATGATGGACTTGTTTTCTAGCAGTCTATGTTTGGTTAACTTATAGAGTAACTTTAGTTGAGAAAACAAAAAAAAACCAAAAAAAATTACAAAAAATAAGGAACATTTTATCTAGAATAAAAAATGTATACAGCGCTGTAAATGTTATTTAATTCATTTAATTTTTTTTCTCCACCTAAGAACTGAGAGGATGTAGGCCTAGAAAACAAGCACAGGCATGGATGGCAGACTGAAAATGATACTAAACTCTGGTTTAAAAAAATCCCATTCAAATATGTGGTCTTAACTCAATTCTTTTGCGCTCAGCCTCCTCTGAACCTCCAAATTCCGTTTTTTTTTGGATGCTGTGATCTGACCTCCTGTTAGAGGATGGCTAAGTTCATTTTCCATGGTCCCATTTTATATTGGAATATGGCCACCATCTCTTGCTTGCTCCCAAGATGGACTAGGAACTATTGGATGGACTATGGGATTTGTAGTGTGTAAAGAGAAGTGCACATGACCGCAACTATTGCAACTGAACTATATAACACAGCAAGAAACACTTTTAAGGAGAAATACATAACAGGGCTATTAAGTAGTAGATGTGTATGACTTAAGGATTGTTTAGTGTCACTTTAGGTGAGTTTGAGTAGGCATGGTCCTGAGCCAGGTATGTACAGTACATCATAATAGCTGTTTGGAAAGGCATCTCTGTTGCTTCCTTGGGGAATCTTTATCCATTAAGATATCGTATGGCTTTTCTAATTTAGGCCCAAAGACTAACCATGCCTGGACCTCACACATGTTTTAATGGTAAAATGGATCTAGAACCTGTTATTGATGCAACTGCATTAAATTCATGTAGCATTTCATTTCTACTGAAATTAAAAATCAATGACACATAAACATTTAATATCTATTCCATGATGATGTGAGATTAAAAGATCTGGGATATCACAGTGGATATTACCAGATTAAAAGATACATTCTAACTAGTTTGCACTGTTATTCAAATACAAATAATCAACTTACTTATTAAATAAATAATATGCCTAGTGTTGAAAATCCTAACACGAGAAGCTAAAAGAAAATTTTTAAAAAATATATAATTTTTGTAATGTTTTTGTGAAATCCAATTAATACAGCTAAAAAAAAAACAGAAAAGAAATGTAATGATTATGTTTTATTTGTAACACATAGTGCTCTGGTTTCTATTGTTCTGTATTTTCAGGTAAAAAAGGATATTGCAGCAGTAGACATTAGCATTAGCTATCAAGCTACAGTATACTGTGCTGCCAGAATTCCTGCTGTTTCCACTTATCTTATTCTTCAGCAAGTGTCATCCTGCAGTTTCCATTACAGTATGCAATCAGTTCATCTCTCCATCAGGCAGCTGATTTCCTTTTTCTGTGTTTCTGTTCTAAGGACATTTCAACTGGCTCATATTATGTATTCCCATGTGATTTATTTTATTCATATAATTGCCACAAGTGCCAGTTAGGTATCACCCATGATGAATGGTCGCCAGACCGACAGATGCAGCAGATAGCCAGACAGGTAGACAAAAGGTCAATAACTCCTATCTGAAATGTTCAGTTTAGCAAGTAGCCGAAATCAGTCCTTTAGCCCAAAGGATGTTGCCATTGTGTGTGTACACCTTTGTAAGGACTTCTTGATCATAACATAGTTTTATTATCCAGCAGGCTACAGTCATGTTATAATGAATCATATTGGTAGCCTCTGTACCTCCTTTCTGTTCACTTACAGGATAAAACTGTCCTCTTCTACTAACTATAATTACCAAAAACCTTAAAAAGCACAGCAACAATGAGTAGAAATCTCAAATATAACCTAAGACAACCAATCACCTTTTACTGCTAATTTGGAAGTAGAAGTTACAGCACTCTGTCAACTGTCGATTGCTTAAATTAGACCTGATATAGGATAATTAAAAACATTAGACTCAGTTTGCATTAAATAGTAAAACTAAATGTGTACATTCAAAATCGTTATGAAAATAAGGATATAAGCAAGCATATTGGATAGGAAGGAAGGAAGCCAGCTTTATAACATGATTACACAGATGAAAATTACAGCTATTTAACAGGTAGGCTTGATACTCTGAGTTGCTTTAAATGCTAAATTCCCATGTTTGACTTCACCATCATGCTAAAAGTTGCACTTTACTTTAAACCACAGTAATTGAACAAGAGAGTTAGTGATTAAAAATGAAAACAAACACATTTATATAAATAAAATCATATTGAAAAGAAAAATGTTTGGTTCCTAATGTTTTTAATACCCACAGAATAAAATACTGAAAAGCTAGTGAATTCCTTATTGTGTGCTATTGTGTCTGAGTAGATCAGCTGAACTTATTGACAAGTTTAGAAAAGTTAAGAAAGTTTATATATAGTTGTAGTTTTATATTTGAGAACATTCTATGGTTTAGGCTTCCACTGCTACTACTTAATAATTAATGTGGGAAACACTAGAGGTGAGACATGGGATTTGGAAAGTAAGGCACAGAGAAAGAACATGGTGCACCAGATGTGTGAGGACTATTCAAGGAAAGAGCAAGAATGTTGTTAGCAAAAACTTTGACCAAGCTTTTTTCAAGTTGAGAGTCTGTCAATATAACCCATACGTAGGTGCTTATGTTGAAGAAGTAAGGAGAAGGCAAGCATATTACTTTACAGCCACCTTCTCCACAATTCCATTCTGGATTTCTGCTGCTGTTATTACAGCATATAAATGCTTGAAAGGGTTGTGAGTAGAAGTGGATAGTGATTAAAAATTGTTGTTTCTACTATTGTGTCTATTTTTATCATGATGCCTATCATATGCCTATCAAATACAAAAAAATTAAATCTCAAAAATCTGCAGGAATGTTAAGAGAAAAACACTTAGGGTACAAATAGATTTTTGAGTGTGCTTAGAGGTTTGGTTTTTGTAGCATTGTCATGTGTCAATTTAGGTTTCCTTTGTATGTTAACATGTGTTTTCAAACAGTCTTTGAATTTGGATTGGATATGGTTAACAGTCATTGTCCAAAGAAGTTCCAACCCATCAAAATGCATGTTATATGTATTTTGAAGCACTGGCATTGATGTCTATGGGCCTACAAAAGCACTAAAACTCTTTTTAGTATGTGGAAGTTGGACACGCATTTTAATGGGTTGCAAAAAGTGTAAAAAGGGCTCAGAACATTCACCTGCATTGTTCGTGTTAAGTTTGGAGACTTGGTTTATAAGTATTAGTATATAAGTTGTGAATATATCATCCTTGCAGCCAATTACACTCTATTGGTGTATACAGGAACATTGCCAAACAATGTCTGAGTTGAATTTAGTTTCTTTATAAGCTCCATGTTAACTAAAACAGTAGTTAGTGTAGCACCCTGTACAATTACATAATTTGAATGTGAGCATATGATGTTTGTATGTTATATCCACTTTTTAAAGTGATCGTAAAGTCTAGTTTTTTTTTAATAACAAACATGTTATACTTGACTGTTTAGTGTAGTGGTTTTGCACATGGCAGCCTGGATCCTCCCCTTCTTGGGTCCCTCTTCTTCACTCCTGGTCCCTTCCTCCTGTCTCATGCCCCTACAGCAAGCAGCTTGCTATGGGGGCACCTGAGCCGAGCTGCAGCTCTGTGTATCAATTTAGACACAGAGCTGTGGTTCTACCGCACCCCCTCCCTCTCTCTCCTTATTGGCTAACAACTAGCTTCGATTGACAGCCGTGGGAGCCAATGGCTGTCAATGTGTCTCAGCCAATCAGGAATAAGAGTCCCCGATGGCCGAGGGACTTGTAGACAGAGATGGGGCTCAGGTAAGTAATAGGGGGTGCAGGGGAGGCAGCTACACACAGAAGGCTTTTTATAGTAATACAAAGAATGCATTAAGATAAAAACCTTCTAACTTTACAACTCCTTTAAAGCTGCATTTCTATTTTCCCTTACATGTTATTCTGACACTCATCACCTGAACAGGAGGCAAAGAAAAATCTTCAATTTGGTAATACAGGCAGTAGTAAAAAAAATGACAGAGGTTCTAACCCTGAGCTTCACTCTCTCCACTATTTAGGAAAGATTGATTGTCACCTGTAAATTAGGGAAAACTTCAAAAACAGCAATAAAAACATTTCTGAGGTTCTACCCCTTTGCCCCTCTATGCAAAATTGGTACAAGTTGGGCTTTAAGCTATCCATAAACCACAGACCTGTTTCCAGCAGACCCAGGGTGACAATCTCATATATTTTTGTCCTCCCTGGACACAAGTGTCCACTGTCAGGAGCAATACATCAAGCCTATTATGAGTTAAGAGCCATTGGCATTGTCTGCCATGCTCTGTCATCGCTTTTCCACTTCCATTAAGAAAGAAAGAGATTTGATACCCCAAGAATAATTGGATTATGCCAAAAATCCCACCATCCTATAATGCCTGCGGGAAGCCTCAATGAGTGTATTACAGGAGTGGTAGCCAAAGACAACAGCGCTGTTCATGTTGCTTGTTCCTTATCATTTTTCTATAACTCAGAAAATGAGAAGTGGAATTCTCAGTGTTTCTAGGTTTTTCACCATACATTAATTGACAACAACCTTTGCCATTGCTTATTATTTCACAGTGCTAAATCTCATTAGGTTTTCTAATCTCGTTCCCTTTGTTGCTCGGTTTGATTTGGTCATTTCAACAAAGATATAGATCTCCCAACACAACGGTCTTCTGTAGTAATTTATAACATCGAAAAAATATAAAGGTAAAACAATTATACTATTATCCTTCTGGCTGTTTTTTTGCCCAAGTATTTCCTTTGTCAATTAAATATTTGTATTTAATGTGCAACATTTAGGAAGTACAAAGTAAAAAATATTTACTGCAGTGTCTAAGAGAAATGTAGATCACACTTCTCCACTTCAAGTAGGAAGGAAACAATAAAAGTAAAACTGGTTAAATTATACTTAAATAAAACTCCAAGAAAGAAAAACATCACATACAATAGTGAAAAATAAAATAGTGCTCCCCAACCAGGAATTACTTTGCTTCTTAACATAATGATTATTTCCTCGTCAAGCCACATACATACCAGGGGGCAGGGATCATCACCCCCAAAATCCTATGGTGTTAAAAACAAATATTTTCCTAGCAGATGACTAATGGGATTTTTCATTATTTTCTCAGCTTTAATAAGCACTTTGTCTTAATGCAACCTGTTACTGTTACTCTAGCAATATTTGTATGGAAACACAAATCACATTGCAGAGGTCCTTGGCAAAGACTGAATAGTCCATGTACTTTGCACATCAAGAAGCCCAATATAATTCTGGTGATGTAGAGCAACCTGTGAAACCTGACTTTGTTAAAACAGTTATGAGGAGGAGGGTATAAGGCTATGTGTTACTGAAAATTTCTTACCCTAAGAACTGAATAATTTGAAAAATTAAGCAAAAAAAATCTTCTATCCTTGCAAAAATCTTCAAAATTGCAAACCCATATGCTACCAATCCAAATGTTCCATAAAAATGAAACATATGGATTTACTAAAGGTAAAGTAAAAGAGGCTATTCACTTTTGAAAAGTGAACATCCCTTACATTAGTAAAAAGTTGGCGTTTTTTCAACTAAAATATGTAGTCTTGTGTAAAGGAAATAATAAAAAAAATTTTGCTTACAATTGGATGATTGAAGTGAACACAAATTCCTGCTACTCACTTTGTAAATGAATACCCTTTTATTTGGTCAACCCCAACAACTACTTTCTGCACATAAGAAGTAAAACATTAAGCATGTGCTTATCTGAGCCAGGTAGTTGCTGAACCTGGAGAGGTTATTTGCTCCATACAACAAACAGACATTGTTTTTTCAGACCTAAAACAAAGAGGTTAACCGCCACACTAAAAAAAGTGCACAATCAATAAAAATGATTGAATGAAAAAAAAAGTGCACAACCATTATGCCTCTTAATTTGCCCTCTTCTCCTGGTGTATTGGTAATGCCACCAACAACATAAATGGAGCTGGTCTGCTTTGTTTAGATGTTTAAAATACAAAGTAAATCTATATAGTTACATAGTTACATAGTAGGTAAGGTTGGAAAAGACAATGGTCCATCCAGTTCAACCTGTGTAGGTGTACGTGTGTCAGTGTCGATAATCATTTCCCATATCCCTGTATGGTATGTTCTTTAAGATGCACATCCAAGAGTCTTTTAAAAATATCCATTCTCCCCACTGACACCCCCACTTGTGGAAGAGAGTTCCACATTCTTACTGCCCTTACAGTGAAAAACCCCCTGCACAGCTTAATAGTGATGGGCCGAATAACCCCTGTTCGGTTCGCACCAGCACATCTCGAACAGGGAAAAAGTTCTAGCAAACAAGCGAACTCTATTAAATTCTATGGGACACGAACATGAAAAATCAAAAGTCCTCATTTTAAAGGCTTACATGCAAGTTATTACCATAGAAAGTGTATGGGGACAATTGTTTTTACAGGAGCAGTGATTTTAATAATGCTTAAAGTGAAACAATAAAAATGAAAAAAATCTTTAAATATCATGCCTGGGGGGTCCCCTTAATGTGCCTGAAAAGTGGTGCATCTGTACGATGTATGGATCTTGCTGCAGCAATACTGACATTTCTAAAGGAAAAAATGGCATCTAAACTTGCTCACGGCTGTATTATATTGTCGGCTCCCGGTAACATAGATAAATAAACATGAAAAGAAAACGGCATAGGGGTCCCCCCTCCCAGTCCATACCAGGCCCTTTGGGTCTGGTATAGATTTTAAGGGGAACTCCGCGCCAAAATTTTTAAAAGAAAACCAGTGTGGGGTCCCCCCCAAAATCCATACCAGACCCTTATCCAAGAATGCAGCCTGGCAGGGCAGGATGTGCGGGGGGGGGGCTGAAACATGCCAGGTCGCTTGCCCTCAACATGGGGAGGGTGTTTTGAGGTGCACGGGCCTCTTCCCGACAACCCTGGGCTGTGGTTGTGGGGGGCTGTGGGTGGGGGCTTACAAGATCCTGGCCCCCCTATGTGAATGGGTATCTGGTACATTGCACCCCTACCCATTCACCAAAAAAGTGTAAATAAGGAAAAACCACAGAAGACAGTTTTTGACAAGTCCTTTATTAAAAGAAATAAAGAATAGGGTCACTCGATGTAAAATCATCGTCAATCACGATGCCAAGCTGACCCAAAAAATATAAAAATTTTCAAAAACACTTCGCCTCTTCTGAGACTACCCGCCGTATGCCGCGTGTCAGCTTTAACAGCTGTTTTATAGGCAAGGGGCGGGGCCACCCGGTTATGTCACCTGGTGGCACCGCCCTTCTAACGTCACATGATTTGACCCCTGAATTATGTAATCGGAAGAATCTTGTTATTCATCCAGCTGACAAAGGGGGAGGTATCGTGCTATTAAACAAAGATGATTATCTTGAAGAAATGCATCATCTCCTGTCAGACACCAAAACATACGAGGTGTTAAAAAAAGATCCCACGCTTTCATATAAATGGCAACTTGAAAGGCTCATTATGAAGGGCCACAAGAAGGGAATAATTAATAAGAAACATAAGGAATATTTGATACAACTGGCCCCAAGGATTCCCACCATTTATTATTTACCTAAGGTACATAAAAGTTTAATAAAACCCCCTGGTAGACCCATTCTGAGTGGGATAGACTCTGTCACTTCCCGTATTGGTAAATATATCAACTTTTTCCTTCAGCCATTAGTATTGGGGGCACCAGCTTTCCTTAAATACACTACTGCATTAGGGAACTGGCAGAGATAGAAGTGGATAGAGATGTATTGTTAGTTACTGCGGACATATCTTCTCTTTACACCATCATTCCCCATTCTAAAGGCTATGAAGCAGTCCAGATTTTTTTGGTTCCTAATGAAAAAATTCCCCATCCTTGAACTTTCAGAGTTCGGGAAGGAACACAGTTATTTTTATTTTGGTGGTGACTTTTTTCTACAGAAAACCGGCATTGCGATGGGAGTGAATTTCACTCCCAGCCTTGCCAATTTATTCATGGTGTTATGGGAGGATTAAAATATCTTTGTAAATGACGATCATAAGCTCTTTTTTTGGAGACGCTATATTGATGATGCCCTGTTGTTATGGAAGGGAGATGAGTACTCCCTCAATTGGTTCATAGAAGGTTTGAACTGTAATAATTGGGGCATCAAGTTCTGAAGATAAAACCCCTCTGCATCCAAATACGACCAAAGCCGTGTACAACTCTGTGTGCATATTTGGAATCAGTGTAAATGTTTACTGCTTGACGCTTAAATAATTGACATGCCCTAGTTAAAGCTATCAGCTCCACTGCTTGGGCTGAGGGATAGGGAATTGGTCTGGCTTCAGAAATCATCTCTGGTGGTGTGACAACAGCATACCCTGCATGGTATGTGTTATCATTTGGACGTATACAAGAACCATCAACAAAAATGGAGGTTGCATTCTCCAAAGGTTTAGATTGCAAACGAGGTCTGGGCTTTGTCGTATGCTGAATTTATGTAATATAATCATGAGGTTCAATAACCTTGTCAGTTTCACCCTTCAATCCCAGTAGGGTATTAAGAATTGGTGCAGGCCCTGATGTAGGGGAAGCATTCTGAATAGTCAGAGAACTAGTGGAGAGGAGAAATATCTCATAACCACTCATCCTCTGTGCTTTCATGTGTTGTGTGTTCAGACTCTTTAACAGTTGCAAAACTTGGTGTGAGGTATGCAATACAATTGGATTTCCTAATGTAAGCAATATTGACATTTCTACCCCCATTGCACAGGCCGTTAGAGCCTGTAGACACACCGGCATTCCCTGTACCGGAACTGGAACTACTTTGGAAAAATAGGCTATAGGTCTTAGCTTGCCTCCATGTTCCTGCGCAAGGACAGCAGCCATTGTTTTACAACTGTCCCTCATATAGAGATGGAACTCTTTACAATAATGTGGTAGTCCCAAACCAGGTGCATTGACTAAAGAGGTTTTCAACACAATAAAAGCATCAATTTTCACTTCATCCCAGCTGATTAGATCAGGTGCCTCAAATAAGGTGTTCTGTCAGAGGATATTATCATAGTGAGAGCAGTCAGGTATCCACTGGTGGCAGTAATTTATCATTTCCAAGAAGGTTAGCATGTCCTTCTTGGTTAGTGGGCAGGACATCCCCACGATACCTGCTACACGCTTTTCACTATTTTTTCTCATGCCTTGTGAGAGGGTAAAACCAAAATATTCAACCTTTGAAAAACAAGCCTGCAATTTAGGTTTGGACACCTTATGATCTTCTTTGGCTAAATGGTTAAACAAAGACATAGAACCATGCTCACAGGCCTCCTTGGTGGGAATACACAACAGTAGGTCATCGACAAACTGAAGGAGGATGGAACCCTGTCCAAGACTGCAAGGTAGCATGGAGCGCTATGGAGTAGACTGCAGGTGAGTCTATATAGCCCTGGGGAAGACGGGTCAAGGTTAGTTGGCGACCATCAAAACTGAATGCCATAAGTATTTGTGTCTCTTCGTCAACAGGGATGGAGAAAAATGCATCACTTAAATCAATTACCGAAAAACATGTGGAATCAAGGGGTATAGAGGTAATCAATGATGGTACATCAGGTACAATGGGAGCTATAGGGATCACTAGATTATTAACCCCTCTTAGATCCTGTACAAGACGGTAAGTGCCATTGTCTTTCAGCACTGGGTTAATAGGAGTGTTGTGAGGGGAGATGACTGGCTTCAAAATACCCTTTTCCAAAAAAGAATTGATCGGTTTTCTTACACCATCTCATTTTTCCTTGGAAAGAGGGTACTGTTTATAAAAACGGGACCTACATTGAGTTTTAAAATTGCCTTGTAAGGGGTTCAGGAAAATCGACATCCATTTTGGACTGGGCCCAAACCTTGGGGTCCACCTTTCCCTCAATATCACTTCTATAGCATGTATCCCCCCCTTGTGGAGTGATATTGAGTGAGAGGCCCAAAATTCCTATTAAATCTTAACCTATCAAGTTTACAGGACATCACAGGAATTAATCTTAACTGATGTTGGCATATTTTTTCACCTGTATGAGGGTTGTATACATCCAATGAGACAGTACTATATGTACGAGTCAGTATCCCATTTATTCCCATTGAAGGTTCTGCATCCTCTCTCAGTCCAGTATATACAGTATCTCACAAAAGTGAGTACACCCCTCACATTTTTGTAAATATTTTATTATATCTTTTCATGTGACAACACTTAAGAAATTACACTTTGCTACAATGTAAAGTAGTGAGTTTACAGCTTGTATAACAGTGTAAATTTGCTGCCCCCTCAAAATAAATCAACACACAACCATTAATATCTAAACCATTGGCAACAAAATTGAGTACACCCCTAAGTGGCAATGTCCAAATTGGGCCCAAAGTGTCAATATTTGTGTGGCCACCATCATTTTCCAGCACTGCCTTAACCCTCTTAGGCATTGAGTTCACTAGAGCTTCATAGGTTGCCACTGGAGTCCTATTCCACTCCTCCATGATGACATCACAGAGCTGGTGGATGTTAGAGACCTTGCGCTCCTCCACCTTTCCTTTGAGGATGCCCCACAGATGCTCAATAGGGTTTAGGTCATGAGACATGCTTGGCCAGCTTCTTTAGCAAGGCAGTGGTCATCTTGGAGGTGTGTTTGGGATCGTTATCATGTTGGAATACTGCCCTGCGACCCAGTCTCCTAAGGGAGGGGATCATACTCTGCTTTAGTGTGTCACAGTACATGTTGGCATTCATGGTTTCCTCAATGAACTGTAGCTCCCCAATGCCAGCCGAATTGATGCAGCTCCAGACCATGACACCTCCACCATCATGCTTGACTGTAGGCAAGACACACTTGTCTTGTACTCCTCACCTGGTTGCCGCCACACACGCTTGACACCATCTGAACCAAATAGGTTTATCTTGGTCTCATCAGACCGCAGGACATGGTTCTAGTACTCCATGTCTTTAGTCTGCTTGTTTTCAGCAAACTGTTTGGGGGCTTTCTTGTGCATCATCTTTAGAAAAGGGTTCCCTCTGGGGCGACAGCCATGCAGATCAATTTGATCCAGTGTGTTGTGTATGGTTTGAGCACTGACAGGGTGACCCCCCACCCCTTCAATCTCTGCAGCAATGCTGGCAGCACTCGTTTGTCTATTTCCCAAAGACAACCTCTGGATATGGCGCTGAGCATGTGCACTCAACTTCTTTGGTCGACCATGGTGAGGCCTGTTCTGAGTGGAACCTGTCCTGTTAAACTGCTCTATGGTCTTGACCACCGTGCTGCAGCTCAGTTTCAGGGTCTTGGCAATCTTCTTATAGCCTAGGCCTTCTTTATGTAGAGCAACATTTTTTTTTTCATATCCTCAGAACTAGTTCTTTGCCATGAGGTGCCATGTTGAACTTCCAGTGGCCAGTATGAGAGAGCGAGAGCGATAACATAAAATTTAACATACCTGCTCCCCTTCACACCTGAGACCTTGTAACACTAACGAGTCACATGACACCAGGGAAAGAAAATGGCTAATTGGACCCAATTTGGACATTTTGAATTAGTGGTGTACTCACTTTTGTTGCCAGTGGTTTAGACATGAATGGCTGTGTGTTGATTTATTTTGAGGGGACAGCAAATTGACACTGTTATACGAGCTGTACACTCACTACTTTACATTGTAGCAAAGTTTCATTTCTTCAGTATTGTCACATGAAAAGATATAATACAATTTTTACAAAAATGTGAGGGGTGTACTCATTTTTGTGAGATACTGTATGTCACATGTAATTGAAGATAAAGTTGCCCAGGGATAGAGTTGCGACCGGGAATGGGTATACTCGTGTTCTCACTCTAAGTGTTATCTTTGGGCTTCTTCCTCTGGTCTCTGAGAGAAGGGAAAATGCCGGGATTCAACCTTCAGGCCATCCTTATAGTTGTTGATGTCTTACTGGTACTTGAGATTGTTGAGATATAGGGGCATACTGGGACTGTTGCTGGGATGTTGTTCGACCTTGCTGCTGCTGGCCGCCCTGGGATACATTACCCTGCTGCTGGTAGTCGGGGCACTGATTCCTCCAATGACCTTGCTGACCGCATCCAAAACAATGGGTTCTTCTCCCTGCATTATTAAAATTTCCTCTTCCTCTACCTCTGCCTCTACCGTCTCTAAAAGGTCTCCTTTCATCTGTCATATTTGACCTTTCTCTAGCTTGCCTAGGATAACAATGCTGTAATCCTTGGTTACTATAAAAAACATTTTTCTGTTTTTTTTTTTAATTCAAAACAACCAACTGCATCCTTCTCAGTTAACTTACTTCCAAAGTCTTTCACACCGATACTTGACCAATCTGAGATGAGCTGTCTTACCACTATCCCAAATTCAGGTCTACAATTAGTAATGAAGATCTGGGTCATCAAATGAGCCATAGTATCCTCAGTACTAAGTCCTGCTTCTTCCTTCCAATCTTGCATAAATCTCTTCCAAAATTCTAACATACCTTCCTTAGGCTTTCATTTACATACCACTGCCATTGGAAGGGAGGTGCGTTCCTTCTACAGTCTAACCATTTCAGTTTCTAATTCAGTCCACATTGTAGCTCTTTAAGCTTCTGTGGCCAAAGTGTATGTGGTTGCCTGTGTACCCGCTGGTTTAGGTGTACTACTAGATGGTACCTTTGTCCAGTCAAAGCCTGACTCTGATTCATATCCCAATATACCATCCACAAGACACCTATCTTCCTGCAAAATCTTTCTGCCTTTAGTAGCTCTTTTCAAAAATGCTATACAAAGCCGTTGGATTCTTCTGGGGTTTAGGGGCCTTTGAAATACTGTATTTTCTGGCATATAAGACTACTTTTGAACCTCAAAAAAATCCCCCAAAAATGGGGGGTCGTCTTATACGCCGAGTATAATATCTCCAAGGTAACCTAAGTATAAGTATTACCGGTAGATGTAATCTCTCAAGATGCTGGCTGTGTAGGAATCCTGTACCGGTATACCGTATGTACCGTAGCTTCGACTACATACAGTGTACCACGCTGAGCCAATCAGGGAGAGCGATGTATTCTATTATTGAATGCAAAGCCTGCTCGGATTGGCGGAGTAACATCAGCCCGCCTCGCTGACTCTGCCAATCCGAGCAGGCTTTGCATTCAATAATAGAATGCATCGCTCACTGTGATTGGCTCAGCGCGGTATACAGTATGTAGCCGAAGCTACGGTACATACGGTATACCGGTACAGGATTCCCGCACAGCCAGCGTCTTGAGATTACATCTACTGGTAATACCTAGGGTACCTTGGAGATATTATGAGAGATTACATGTATTACAGTACTAGGGTACCTTGGAGATCTATGAGAAATCTGATGTTTTTCAATGGTGTTGCCTTGCTTCGGAAGGGGGTAGTCTTATATGGCGAGTATAGCCCAAAACCTATGTTTTAACTTGAAAATTAGGGGGGGTCGTCTTATAAGCCCAGTCGTCTTATACGCCAGAAAATACGGTAATTGTATCAAATTCTGAGAGCTCCATAGGCCTCAGGACAATATAATTCCCCATCACAATGTATGAATAGGCTTGATATCCTTGAGCCTTCTGAATGGGAAATAATCTACTTCTGGTTCCCTTCCTCACTATTGGTCTCTCCTTTTTGTCCTTGTGATTTATCACTAGACCTAAGTTTTGCTCTGTATGGAGTGGCCCTTTCTTCATCTTCCGAGGATCCATGTGTCACCACACCGGCTGAGGCCAATGGTGGGCACAAGAGAGTAGCCTTAACTTTCTTTCCCTTTGTGAGAAGTATAATCTTCCTTTTTGATTATATTTGTTTCTCTTCCTGCATATCCTCTACTTGTTTCATTAAATGTGTGACCTTGTCAGTGAGAACTTCTATTAGTGCAGCTGTATTGGGTTTGTCTGAGGCAGCAGCACCTTCCTTACTTTCACTGCTGTTGGGGCTACCTTGAGGAGCTGGCTACACTGGGAGTACCTGAGCTTGAACCTGGGCAGGAGCAGGGACAGTAGGACCTATCAATCTTCTTGCCATCATAAATCTAATTCCACTTCACTAAGGTTCGGATACAAGTGTGTGCATGGGACAGGTTGATATGCCAGCGGACAGCAAACAAAAGAGTTATTAGACCTTCTGGCAGAAAGAGCACTGCTGGCCACCTTTCCAGTAGCAACCTTCCTATCCATCACACACCAATCCTGATCCTTTTTATCCTCGCTATTTTTCTTAATCTTACTCTGTTTGGGTTCTCCCTTTTTAGTTTTACTAGGATCTACTGGGTGCCAATGTGGAGATACCTTTGACCAGTTCTCTCCTTCTCGCTTCATGTATTCCATATCCCAGGTGGGATCGGGACCAAACGCGTCATAGGCACTTGTGTCTCCTACACAAAGTCATTTAATCATATTCATCTGAAATTCATCATTAGCCCCATCCCTGGGGAAAGGATTACTGCTTCCTATAATTTCTGTCCATCCTGCTAACTTATCCACCCATTGATCTACCTAATAATCTCCTTCTATACCTGCTCTTGCTACAAAATGTTTGCATGTTTCATTGCATTGTGGGCAAGGAAATTCTTTACTGGACTGGGAACCCATTTTCAACAATGCATTATGTAATCGATAAGGGTGTGAGGAAGCCACCTTACCAAATGCTTATCTTCCCTTCTAAATGGTTTGTGATATACTGTAGTTACAAGGCACCACTTCTCTCTAGGATCAGGTGTACAAATCTCCTGTTACAGTGACATCCGGCAATACCAGTCAACTATTATGAGCGCAGCACTTGTGTTCCTACAATATCTCACAAATTATTCACATACGACAATACTTATACTTCTGAGATATTCAACACTCACACAATGGGGCTACCCAGCCATCTATATGTGTACCACACACATAAAATTATCCTGCATATACCAAATATGCTCTGCATATATCAAATATGCTCTTTTACATGTATCCTGCATATACCAAATATGCTTTTATACATTTATCCAGCATATACTAAATATGCTCTGCATATACCAAATTTGTGGTTTTACATTTATAACAACTTTTAAACACTAAATAAGGATTTCTATGGTTTTGTCAGAGCTAAGGTATTAGAAAGCGCATAAAATCAGCACTATTCACTTACCTTAGATGAACGCCAATTCCACTTCTTCTGACACCAAAGTTGTTGGGTTAAACTTCCTGTAGATGGCTGGGAAACCCCTTGAAGCTTCGGGAATGCACAATGAACAACACTTCATTGTGTAGATTCAATACATGTTCAATTTATTCAGGAAAGGACTCAAGCTTATATACAATACAGAACAAAGAACACGAGTCATAGTCATGATATTTCACATAGTGTAGATGTAGCATAAACATATCTTCTGGTAAGGAAACAACAACAGGACATTCTCAAGAAACTACAATCTATCAAGATAAGGAGCGGTTAACAACCAACAAATGTCCTTGATTGAGAGCAAACAATGTATGAGACTGAACTAGTTTAACCCTTTCCTTACTTAGAGTATGCCTGTACACTACACTGACTGCACTAAACTGACTGAACTCACTGACCACTAACTACCTGCCTAATCTCCAATGTCACACACTATACACAACTGCCGTGTAAGCAGCAGCCTTAGATAGTGTGGGGCGTGGACTTAGCCCCTGAGCCATGAATGGCCAAAGGCACTCTGCCTTTGGCCAATCATGGCTCTGACAGTACATTGTGCTGTGATTGGCCGAAGTATACAGGTCAGGTGCATGCTTTGGCCAATCATCAGTAATCAATGCACTGCAAGAGCGCAGTGCATTATGGGGCACTCGAGTCAAACACAGAGCCCATCCCTAATCACCACACCTATCATATAATGACACTATACTGCACTGCTGATAGTATGTAAAAAAATGTAATTTCTTCATTTTCAAAACAATTGTGACAAAAAAAATGTAATTTCAAAAAATGTGTCATGCCTCTCTAGGGTAATTGGGGGGGGGGGGGGTGGACTTGTACTGTCCTGGCATTTTAAGGGCCCCAAGAAATGACACAGGCTGTTATTACCTCAGGATCTATCAATTTTCAAATATTGTTTGATAAATATAGCAAAACAAAAGAAAAAAAAACAACCCAGTGGTGATCAAATACCACCAAAAGAAAGCTCTATTTATGTGAAAAAAATATTAATTTTATTGTGTACAGTTTGGCATGACAATGCAATTGCTAGTTAAAGTTGCACAGTGCTGGATAGCAAAAAATGGCCTGGTCATGAAGGGTTTAAGAAAGTAAGAAATAAATAAAAATCGGGTGTTTTTAAGCTGTTAGAAACTAGCTGGAACAAACATTATAATAATGCTGTGATCTTTGGGAATTTTGAATATTAATTATTTTACAGTACATACAGCTTGAGAGGTTAGTGGCCTGTTTTAAAGATCAAAGTATAAGGTGAGACTGTTTTAAAGATCTTTCACTGCTTTATAAGAATTTATGAACATGAACATTTTAACGTCCATAGTCTGAACACAGGTGCGCTTTAACAGAAAAATGTTGATGTTTTCCTGTAATGTTGGTATTCCATGTGAAAATATGTTTTTGTGGAATAAATTCTTCTGTTTCTACATTTAACTTGAATTAAAATGCAGCCAGACTTTTTTTATTGAATAAAGTAATCAAAGGATAGACCATATGTTAGGTTTTAACTGCTGTGTGTTTTTCCAGTTTGGAAGTTTATCTTTAACTCTCGCTATGGCAACAGACAAAGTAGTCATTGGGACAAAAAGTGAAAGGAACAGTGCTGGCAGCTAATGACTGTGAGCACTCATCAGTGTGTTCTGGTGGGAGGGAGTCCCCCTGTCAGAACATCTAGGTACAGTGGGGAAGATCACCACAGTAACATTGATTGTGTTAGTACCGTGATCTCAGTTTTTTTTTTTCGATCAGCCCACTGAATTGAAAAAAAAAAACTTCCAGTGTGTACCGGGTTTAAGTCTATTCACTCTGCCCAAGTCTCCATAACAAAATTCAGCAAGTCAGCAAACATCTATTTTCTGAAAAATGTCCATTAATATTGGCCTTCCTGTCATTTTCAAGAGAGTTATGCTGATTGTTTTAACCACTTGCCGACTGCCTAACGACGATTTACGTCGGCAGTCAGCCCCTCACAGGCAAAGTGACGTAGGTCTACGTCGCTAGCCTGTGAGGCTCTAGGGAGCGAGCGCCGTTGGAGGTGCGCTCCCGCTCGCTCACGGACCCCCCTACGCGTGTGCCAGGCGGACCAAATGTACGCCGGGCACTCACGATTTTCCGTTACAGCGGGAGAAAGGCAGGCGGCTAATGTAAACACAGCCGCCTGTCATTCTCCCCTGTGTAAGAATTGAGATCATACGGTTCTGCTATGTATGACCGTTGATCTCTGTTTTTACACCTCAAGCCACATCCAATCACAGTTAGAAGCACGCCCCTAGGGACACACTTAACCCCTCCTTCTCAAATAAAGTTAACTCCTTCCCTGCCAGTGTCTTTTTTACCATAACAGTGCATATGTATAGCACTGATTACTGTAGTAATGTCACTGGTAACCCCAAAAGTGTAAAAAATGTCAGTCAAGGGTCCAATCTGTCCGCCGCAATGTCGCAGTCCCGCAAAAAAAATCGCAGATCGCCGCCATTACTCGTTAAAAAAAAAAAACAACAAAAATGACAAAAATCTTTCCCTTAGTTAGTAAACGCAATAACTTTTGCGCAAACCAATCAAAATACGCTTTTTGAGATTTTTTTTAACAAAAATATGTAGCGTAAAACAAATTGGCCTAAAATGTTAAAAAATTTTGATTTTTACATTTTTTTGGGAAATTTCATATAAAAAAATTTGAAAAATATTGTTATCTTTGCAAAATTGATGCTATTTTTTTGTTTATAGCCCATGATCAAAAAATCGCACGGGTGATCAAATACCACCAAAAGAAAGCTCTGTTTGTGGGAAAAAAAGGATGTCAAATTTGTTTAGGTACAGCATCGCACGACCGCGCAATTGTCCGTTAAAGTAACGCAGTGCCGAATCGCAAAATAGGCCCTGGTCAGGAAGGGGGTAAAATCTTCCGGGGCTAAAAACTAGACAAAAAATAAATAAAAATTCCCTACAATTATTGGGAAAAATATTAATAAACATCTGCAATAACTTAATAGGGAACACCTTTTCATACTGTTTTTCATGAAAACCTCTGCAACCCTATTAAATTGATATGGAAAAATGAATACCATTGAGTATTTTTGTCACCGAAACAGATATAGAAAAGGATGGAGTTAAATGTAGGCAAAGATGTTTGCTGAATTATTGTTAATAATATTATAGTGGATTTACATAGCGCAAGCAGTTTGCACATCACTTTACAATATAAAGGTAGACACTACAGTTACAATATGTGATTTGACTAAAAAATATAAACCTGCAACAATGCAAACAAACAATATACACGCCAACAGTCATTGTATTGTAGTACTGCAGCTTTTAGCCTTCATTACTTTCAAAGGTTCAATGTCTATATTAAGACCATACCTATTTCATCACTACCTCCCTGAAGGAGAAAATTCATTTGTTCTTTTTAGGAAATATTGAATTTTGATTGAATCTCTCTTCTAGATCATACTGGTATTGGCATCCTGACCTTAGATGTTACATCTGTGTCTCTAAAATAATGACTTGTATTGTGTAATTTTCTTGTCTGCTACATAGGGTTCGTGTTGATAAAAAAAGGTACAAATAATGAGTATAAAATGCAATATTTGTTAAATCATATAATAATTTAAAAAATCTGTTGACAATAAAACAATATTTAGAGATTTTAAGATTGGATTAACAGTTTGGTTGGGCTAGGGAGATTCCAGCTGTCACAGTATACATTGGTACAAATGACAAAATCAAAGGAAAGTGGAGCATCTTTAAAAATGGTTTCAGAGACTTAGGAGTGAAGTTAAAGTAAAGGAACTCTAAGGTAGTATTTTCAGAAACACGTCCAGTACCATGGAGCCACACCAGGCAGGCAATGGGAGCTTCAAGAGCTCAAGGTTGAGGAGGGGACACATTTTCTTTCGCAGTTAGAAATGGCAGGAAAGCATTGCAATGTTATTATTATGGGTTACTTCAACTATCCTGTTTGATTGGGCAGACTGAATGGTACACTAAACCAGGGCTTGCCATTTCTTGCACATTATGCAGGACGATTTCATGGGTCAAATGTTGGAAGCCCCAAATAGAAATAATTTAGTATCTATTCATTTCAAAACAACACAACATTAATTCAGATGTAGAAGTTAATTTAGATAACAGTGATCAGGAAGCAATTACACTCATTCCTATAGTTTATAGTAAGTGTAATTGCTTTCTGATCACTGTTATCTCAGATAACACATTTCAAATATCATAGGATACAGTATCTCACAGAAGTGAGTAGACCCTTCACATTTTTGTAAATATTTTATTATATCTTTTCATGTGACAACACTGAAGAAATGAAACTTTGCTCCAATGTAAAGTAGTGAGTGTACAGCTTGTATAACAGTGTAAAATAACTCAACACACAGCCAAAAATGTCTAAATACCTGGCAACAAAAGTGAGTACACCCCTAAGCGAAAATGTCCAAATTGGGCCCAATTAGCCATTTTCCATCCCTGGTGTCATGTGACTCGTTAGTGTTATAAGGTCTCAGGTGTGAATAGAAGCAGGTGTGTTACATTTGGTGTTATTGCTCTCACTCTCTCATACTGGTCACTGGAAGTTCAACATGGCACCTCATGGCAGAGAACTTTCTGGGGATCTAAAAAAAAATAATTTTTGCTCTACATAAAAATGGCCTAGACTATAAGAAGTCAGTGCTCAGACCATATGCCGCACACTGCTTCAAATTGGTCTGCATGGCTGTTGTCCCAGATGGAAGCCTCTTCTAAAGATGATGCACAAGAAAGCCCACAAACAGTTTGCTGAAGACAAGTACACTAAGGACATGGATTACAGGAACCATGTCCTGTGGTCTGACAAGACCAAAATAAACATATTATGGTGTCAAGCGTGTGTGGAGGCAACCAGGTGAGGAGTACAAAGACAAGTGTGTCTTGCCTACATTCAAGCATGGTGGCAGGAGTGTCATGGTCTTGGGCTGCATGAGTGCTGCCGGCACTGGGGAGCTACAGCTCATTGAGGGAACCATGAATGCCAATATGTACTGTGACATACTGAAGCACAGCATGATCCCTTCCCTTCAGAGACTGGGCCGAAGAGCAGTATTCCAACATGATAATGACCCCAAATACACCTCCAAGATGACCACAGCCTTGCTAAAGAAGCTGAAGGTAAAGGATATGGACTGGCCAATCATGTCTCCATGCCTACACCCTGTGCATCTGTGGGGCATCCTCAAACTGAAGGTGGAGGAGCGCAAGGTCTCTAAAATCCACCAGCTCTGTGATGTCGTCATGGAGGAGTGGAAGAGGACTCCAGTGGCAGCCTGTGAAGCTCTGGTAAACTCCATGGCCACACAAAATACTTTGGGCCCAATTTGGACATTTTGATTTAGAGGTGTACTTACTTTTGTTGCCAGCGGTTTAGACATTATTGGCTGTGTGTTGAGATATTTTGAGGGGACAGCACAGTTACACTGTTATACAAGCTGTACACTCACTACTTTATATTGTAGAAAAGTGCCATTTCTTCAGTTGTCACATGAAAAGATATAATAAAATATTTACAAAAATGTGAGAAATGTACTCACTTCTGTGAGATACTGTATGTGAGTAGTTTAAGAAGACTTAAAAAGAACACTTACTGTATAATACTAAATGGGATAAAATGTTTTTAACAAAAAAACACTGAAGAAAAGTAGACAGATGTGCTGTACATACTGTATACTCACATTACAAAGCCTACAGGTAAAATGACTACTTTTGTTTGGGCCAAACACTCCCCCCCCCCTCAACTTCAGTTCACAGCAAAATTCTTGAACATGGAAAAAGTTCAGCCCTAACAAAGAACCTTATTAAAGTCTATGGGACCCAAATTTGAAGAACCAAAAGACCCCATTTTGAAGGCTTATATGCAAGTTATTGGACATAAAAAGGGTATGGGGGCTATGCATCAATGCAATTTTTTTTAAAAAAGATCATTTTTGAAGCATTGATTTTAATGATGCTTAAAGTGAAAGAATAAAAATGAACAGATCCTTTAAATATAGTGCCTGGGGGGGGGGGGGGTCCCTTAGTCTGCCTGTAAAGTGGTGCATCTGTACCATGTGTAGATCCTGCTGCAGCAAAACTGACATATATAAAGAAAACAAACACATTTAAATTAGGGATCGACCAATTATCGGCAAAGCAGATATATCGAGGGCCGATCTGCACTTTCCCCGATATATCAGAATGGGCCACCAAGGTGACTCATATTGCCGATATTTTGGGAAAGTGCTTGTACCGGAGTGATGCCTGCAGCTAGAGGCATCACCCTGGTACTGGCATCCATAACTAACAGTCGGCTGTCCTGTAATCACAACCGATGTGGCTGAGAAGCTGCTTGGCTGTCATTACAAGGAGTGGGGGGGGGGATGTCATGGCCGCCAAAGCAGCATTCGGCTCTGATCGGGTCTCCACGCAAAAACCCGAAAGTGGTGTCATGACATCACTTCTGGGTACTGGCGCCAGATTCAAGAAATGACAGCATTCAAAACAGCCAAACTTGGCTTTTTGAATGCTTTTAAGTGCAGAGGAGGGGTTTGGGGTCTTTTAGACCCCCAGATCCCTCCACAAGAGTACCTATCAAATGTATTTTAAATGTACGAAAATATCGGCCCATATCGGCCGATACCGATATGCATTGACCAAAATATTGGTATCGGCAACGGAAAACCGTTATCGGTCGATCACTAATTTAAATAGATTTTCCCAGCTGCAAGCTTTCATGGGAAAAAAAAAACTTTGCCTGCACTACAAAATGTGAAAAAAAAATGGTATTGTGTCCTTCCAAATCCTTACAGGCCTTTTGAGTCTGATATGGATTTTAAGAGGAACCCCATGCCAAAATGAAAAAAAAAAACGGTGTGCCCCCCCCCCGCAAAAAAGAAAAAGAAAAATCTACACCAGACCCTTTGTTATGAATTTTGAGAGGAACCCCCAAGCCAAAATGTAAAATAAATGGCCTGGGGTCCCCACAAAATCAATACCAGACCCTTATCTGAGCATGCAGTCTGAACCATACATGGCCACATGCCCTTAACCTGGTTTGGTTGGTTTGTTAATGGGGACAAGGCCCTCTTCCCCACAACATTGGGTGGTTGACAACATGGGAATGTGGCCCGGTATGGTTCAGGAGGGGGACACTCGCTTGTCCCCCTTTTTTCTGGCCTGCTAGGCTGTATGCTCAGATAAGGGTCTGGTGTGGATTTTAGGGGGGGACCCCACAACATTTTTAGTTAATTTTGGAGTGGGGTTTCACTTAAAATCCACACCAGACCCAAAGGACCCAAAGATGCGACAACACAAAAAAAGTGTATACAGCACTGTATGCAGCACTAAATATGATGTAATGCTGTTAAACACTGCACTTCACTATACTCACACTACACTGACACTCCACACTCACGTCACAATAACACTAACTAGCTATCACGGAGCCCTGCTCTATCTATTTCCAACAAGCACACTGCAAAATGTTCCGGTGCAAAGGAACCTTTTATAGTGTGGGGTGGGACTATGAGCACTGAGCCCTGATTGGGCAAAGACATCATGACTTTGTCCAATCATTGCTCTGTGCTGTGATTGGGCAAAGCCTTGCACCTGAGCAGCAGTCAGGTGCATTGCTTCAGCCAATCAGGGCCCTAAAATGCACTGTGCAGTGCGCAGTGCATTGTGGGGTGCTCAGCGGGCAAACAACCTGCCGAAAACTCTGCAAATCCAGGCCTTTCCTAAACAGGTGATGTTTGGGTCAAACTTATGCTCGGTCCGAACCGCTTGCCCCACATTATTGAAGAAATTGTGTTTATCACTAACTAGGAAGGGGTGTTTTAAAGTGTTTATAAAGGCTCAACTTTTTTACCTTCATGATTTTATCCCTTCAGTGTGCCGCTCCCCCCTCAGCCCCCCTAATCCTTACCTAAGCCTGATCTCGATCCAGTGATGTGCATGAAACCTGAGGCTCTCCTCGGTCTCTTCCTCCTGTGTGGCTGAGATGCAGCAGCAGTAGCCATTGGCTTCCACTGCTGTCAATCACAGCCAGTGAAGCAGGAGCAGGGGGCAGGGCTAAGCAGCCCTCTCTCTGTCTTATGGATGCAGAGAGCCAGTCCAGGAGCAAGTATGTACAGGTGCCCCACAGCAGTGGCTTGCTATGGTGGCACTCAGCAAGCAGAAGGGGCCCAGAGCACTGGTGGGGAGACCCGAGAAGAGGAGGATCAGGGCTCCTCTGTGCAAAACGACTGCACAAAGCAGGTAAGTATAACATATTTGTTTTTTGTTTTTCCTTTACAATCACTTTAAGTGAGTGTACAAGGTGTAATGTTGGTGTATGAAAATAACTTTATTCGGGGAGTCAAAGCCATAATATCCCTCTGGGTTAAGATAAAATGATTATATGTAAAATCCAAGTTAACCCTTGCTATTGTACATCACAGACAACATTTATGGTTGTGGAAGTACTAAGGCGAAGAAGGAGTAGCGGCCAGCTAGCAGTGAAAGCAAGTGAACCCCACCTCGTAGCTCGGTCTCCATGTTGGGGCATGTTACAATACTGGGTATAATACCTAGGAACCTGACCTAAGGTAGCATTATGCAAAGCTTTGTGGAGCAGAAGTATGGTGGCTTCCCTGTGTGTCCCAAGAGGTGGAATAGGCTAAATGGGCAGAGCTGAGAGTGACAGTGTCTAGTGAAGATGAGACTTCATTAACCATTTACCGACCATCCGCAGCCTTTTTACTGCGTTTAGACCCACGTCACTCGTCTGAGAGGAACTGGGGGGCGAGCACGCGCGACACCAGTGGTGCGTTCCCACCCCCGATCATCAGCGGGGAAGTCGATGCGTGTGTCAGGTGGCACCAATTGCCACCTGACACTCTCGATCGTTCCCCGCTGAGAGAGGACGGTTGGCTGTTGTAAACACAGCCGACCGTCCTTCTCCCTGGGATGATCGCAGAGCTCATGTGATCCTGCTATATAGGATCACATGTCTCTGTGGTCATCTCAGAAGCCACGCCCCCCCACAGTTAGAATCACTCCCCTTGATCACCTATACTGTTAACCCCTTCCTTGCTAGTGTCTTTATTAAAGTAACAGTGCATATTTTTAACACTGATTACTGTAGTAATGTCACTGGTACCCCCAAAAATTTAAAAAATGTCAGTCAGGGGTCCGATCTGTCTGACGCAATGTCGCAGTCCTGCAAAAAATCAAAGATCGCTGCCATTACTAGGAAAAAAAAAACAATATAAAATTACATAAATCTTTCCCGTAGTTAATAGACGTGATAACTTTTGCGCAAACCAATCAAAATACACTTATTGCAATTTTTTTTACCAAAAATATGTAGCAGAAAACAAATTGGCCTAAAATGGTAAATAACTGCATGTTTTCAATTTTGCCATTCCCTTTTCTCTTTTCCCTTTTCTCTTTTGCCATGTTTTCTTATATATCACTTGTTGTCTATGTATCTTCACTCATGTTATACTCTGTAACGCTGACTGCATTTCTTGTACATGTTGTTTAAAACTAATAGAAATTATTTGAAAAAAAAAAAAAGTTACATTTTTTAATTTTTTTGGGAATGTTATGTAGCAGAACGTGAAAAATATTATTTTTTTTTTCAAAATTGTCGCTCTTTTTTTGTTTATAACACAAGAAATAAAAATCGCACAGGTGATCAAATATCACCAAAAGAAAGCTCTATTTGTGGGAAAAAAAGGACGTACATTTTTTGGGGTACATCGTTGCATGACCGCGCAATTGTCCATTAAAGTAACGCAGTGCCGAATTGCAAAATAGGGCCTGGTCATTAGGGGGCAAATTCTTCCGGTCCAGAACTGGTTAAAAATGGAAAATGCTGCAGCCCCAGCTGCTGGCTGAAGAATGGAAAAGAAGGAATTCTTCTGTAAGTGTGTGTGTGTCTGTGTGTGTGGGAGGTGAAGATGTAAAAGGGGCCTATGGCTTGAAAGTGTAATGTTTACACAAAATATGAAGTTTGAGTGGTACTTTAATGGCTTGCAGTGAGATCTGGTGCCCTCCTAACATGTGTCCTTATTCAATACATTATCAACAATGTTAAATAAAGAAAGTGATTTAATTAAAATATTAAAAAGAACTGGGTGTTGCAATTACACAACAAAATATTATGGTTTGCTAAATAGGGATGACCATCTAAGAGTGGTCAAATAGTTTAACAATAGAAACCCACAGACAAACTCGGAAGGCATGAAACGCATCATGATAGGACTGTCCTAGACAGGGAGTTGGTGTCAGATGGAGGGGATGCAGCTGTTCTCACTGGTGGCTTGAGTCTTGGCAGTTTAATGGCTGTTTAGTTTTGATGGGCACATACATGCAATGTGAATTTAGCCTTTAATGTTAATTTCTCAATGCATATGAATGTAATCTTTACTGCTTATTCCCCAGTTTATTTGAATTTACTCTTTATTTAACACATTCCATTGTATAAGTAATAACCCTTTACTATGACTATCAAGCACAATCTTGCTAAGCAATCAAAACTAAAGCCCATATCCAGTTTTTGTTTTTGGACAGAGAAGAACTTTGCTACTTCCCCCTAGATAAATATGTAACCCAATTGAGTCTGCTCCCCTTCCTTCATTTTGCTTTCCTACTGATTAATATTGCTATCCTCCTAATGCTCTATGTGCTGCTCTTATCCACTACCACCTACCCATGCCTTTTTTCTGCCCCTCCAAACCATGTCTCTACTTCCCTACCAGAAACAAGTTTTCTACTCTGATTTTAGATACCATGCTTTTCTTGTTGCTCTGTTGACTGTTCTGACCAATTTCCCTAACTTCTTCTTTACCCCTGCTATCCCCTTCCCTTTCTTTTTTCCCATATCCATGATCATTAGGCTTTCCAGCAGACGTTGCACAATACCCTGAAAACTGATTTGTGTCTTTCTGGTGAGTGCAGCTACAAAATGAAAAGTAAAAGTATTTGTGCATTATATTTTTAAAAAGGAGCTACAATAATTTCTAAAAAATGTTAATGTAGTTGCTGACTTTTAATAAGCACGCACTTACCAATCCTGGGATCCGGCTCTGTCATCAACCTGGCTGGTTTTTTTGATGGTCTTCTGGTACCTGGCATGCAACACCATCCTGAATGTAGGAAGTCAGCTGTGATTTCCTGTGGTTTCACAGCTTGCATTTGTAAGTTGCACTGCTCTTTGTGAACCTGCACTTTCCTGAGACTTTTGACGTGTCCCAGGAGGTTTTGGACAGGGAGGAAGGGGCTGAACTTCTGCTCAGATCGTCTAGGCAAACCAAGCAGAAGTGGGGGCGGGCACCTGTCAAAACTAAGTACCCCCTCCCTAAAAAAAAATGTAATAAATAAAAAAAGTGTAGGAGGAAAGGTAAAACTTCCTTTTTTAAGATCAAGTTCTCCTTTAAGTTACTTTTTAGGGAAACTCACTAGATTTGTTTAATAGTAAAGACTGCTGAATTGATTGTTATACTCCACTTGAAACTTTCTGTCCACTGAAATGTTTAAGTTATTGCTACTAGTAAAGATCAAACATTCAGGCTGGTTCACTAAACAAGTTCAGAATCTTCACACAATGAATTGTATTACGTTTCTTTTCAATTATCCAATTATAGGAAAAGCTAATTTCTTTCTACCTATTTCCTCTGTACTGGATACAATAAATGAATATTCACACAATTAATTGTGTGAAAATTCTTAACTCCTTTAGTAAATCAGCCCCCTTGTATCTGTTCCTTGGTGTCTAGTACAGACCCTAAATCACAGATTCAGCTTGTACTCGGGACCTCAACTTTTCTCCATGTTTGGAATTGGCCCTGCGTTCATACATTTTTAAGATTGGATTTGGATTAGGCCCACTAGTCATTTTTAAGATCCACTAATTGTCATTTACCACTAAAATTTCAAATTTTCCTGATCATGGAGGTTCGAACACTGGCAGGGGTGATGTTAGGGGGTGCTTGGGTATGCTGACGTAGCCCAAGACATTCCTCCAAAAGACTCATAGCACCCATTTCAGTGCATAGTTGGCATCCAATATTCCTCAAGTATGTATGTATCAGAAATTCATCTGTCCTCAAGTCTTTGCAATCACCTGGATGCCAAAAGAAACACTGATAGGGAACTTGCTTCTGTCTGTGACATGATACAGAGGCTCCTGGTTACTGTTTTTGCATGTTTTTTTTCCTACAACATGCATAGGGCATCCTATTGAGTTCAATGTGTGGATGTGAATGGAGCTTTAGGGCTGTTCACTCAGGTGCATTGATATTTTCCTGTCTAGAGGAGTTATCCTGACATAGTATGTGAGTGAAAAAGACAAAGATCTGACAGTGCCAAAGAGTAACGGAATAGCTAGGCCAGTGGGGTTTAGAGATAAGCTGGCTGCTTGTTTCCAGACTGACTGTATTTTTTTTTCTGAGGGTGTGATGTATGCATGCATCTAAGTGCATGTGTGTTTCTGAATGTATGTATGTATTTATGCATCTGAAAGAATTTATGTGTGATTGTATCTATCTGAGTGCATGCATGTACCTATGTATCTGAGTATATGTATGTAGTGTATGTATCTAAGTGAATGTGTGTATGCATGTACCCAAATGCCTGTGTGTATGTATCCATGGGTATGGCTTATTTGATGATATGTTCCTGTGGGACATTTCATACTGGAAAGATGCAAGACAATTCAGACATCATATAGATGATCACATATACTACATAGCAAATGGGAAGATGGTGACTCTGATTAGCTGACATGTTTTTTTTTTTTGTAAATACATTTTTATTGAGTTTTACAATAATACAAATGAAAAGTCACAGAATTGTTTAAACAAAAGGTTGTACTAGAAATATTACATGTACATTAAACTTATGTTAGTAATACAAAATACAAAGCACAAAGAAATTATGTGTATATTCAGCGTTGATACTGTGGTAGATAACCGAGTATAGAAGAAAGAAGAAGAAAGGAGGTAAAGGGTCGTTATTCTAAAACTTGGAGTAGAACAGAATTAGGTCCAAATATTCATATTATACCTTTAGTGTACCAACGTTCCAAAGGAAGTCACAATTTAAGGATTTCTCATGTGCCAATAAATATTCATATGTGTAGTGGGCTTGCACTAAAGCAACAACATCTTTACAAGTTGTTTGGTTGCCAGGTATGTGTGTAGTCACTAACCTAAAAGCTGGTGGGATTAATTCTATGTTTATGTTTAGAGTGGCTAGTTGTGGAGTCAGTGTAAAATGAAGCTGTAAAATGTCATGAAGCATCATTTTGATACTTCTACTATGGCATTCCTGTTGTTGTATTGGATAAAAAAGGATCCGGGGGGGGGGTGGGGGACTGGGATAGGCGGGTTCTCCAAAGAGAGGCAAAGTTGTTTCAGAGATTGCCTGATACGGTT
Organism: Pelophylax lessonae; assembly: GCF_965119305.1. Taxonomy (NCBI): domain Eukaryota; kingdom Metazoa; phylum Chordata; class Amphibia; order Anura; family Ranidae; genus Pelophylax; species Pelophylax lessonae. The sequence goes on from NC_138770.1 coordinate 385,583,417, forward strand.
AAACCTGGGCTCAAATCATATAATTTATTACGGAGCTCTGTTTATTATCTTAGTATATTTGCAGTTAGTGTTGTTTTATTAGCCTTCTCGGATCAACTACTGTACATATTAAATATCCTTAATCCTTATACATGTTGTGATTTTTATATGGATGAGCACTAGCATTAATGCATATTATGTATTTACTTTGTTCTTTAGTTCAATTAGCAGAGTATCTCTGTGCTGGCAAAACACTTTTTTGTTATCACTGGGTGGTGTGGCTGCATGGTTTGGGTCCTCCTTGTTTTGTTAGTGCGGGCATAGTGATGTTATGCTGATGGAATGGTCGGGGGTGATTTTTTTTCCCCCTCCTTTCTCTACCCACCTTTGTTACAGCTGGTTGCTAGTGAGAACATAGCAGGAGCTTCTTTCCTGACCGGTGTGAGGTGCATTAGATGCGCTGTAGATACACACGCTGCTGCAGGCAATACTCCATTAACTGCCCAGCTTGTTTTGAGGTTAGCGGCAGAGATGGTAAGTTACAATGACTTACCACCCCAAACTATGATGTAGTCTGGCTGTACACACAGAATTGAAAAGGATTAATGCAAGTGCACCATGTGTAAATATTTTTATTGCTACCTGTAACGATGACTGATTCCCCTTGGATTCTGCAGTCCATTCCAAAATATGAAGACAATACAAATTGTAATTTATATAAATTATTACAAGGAGCAGAGAAAAGGACCAGAGTTAATTTCAAGTGTGCTATTTGCATTTGGAATCTGTTGCTGTCAACTCTCAATATGAGATTCAAAGAGCTGTCACTATCAGGGAAGCAAGCCATCATTAGGCTGAAAAAACAAAACAAACCCATCAGAGAGATAGAAAAAAAATTAGGTGTGGCCAAATCAACTGTTTGGAACATCCTTAAAAAGAAAGAACGCACCGGTGAGCTCAGCCACACCAAAAGACCCGGAAGACCACGGAAAACAACTGTGGTGGATGACCAAAGAATTCTTTCCCTGGTGAAGAAAACACCCTTCACAACAGTTAGCCAAATCAAGATCACTCTTCAGGAGGTAGGTGTATGTGTGTCAAAGTCAACAATCAAGAGAAGACTTCGCGTGAATACAGAGGGTTCACCACAAGATGTAAACCATTGGTGAGCCTCAAAAACAGGAAGTTCAGATTAGAGTTGGCCAAACAATATCTAAAAAGCCTTCACAGTTCTGGAACAACTCCCTTTGGACAGATGAGACCAAGATCAACTTGTACCAGAGTGATGGGAAGAGAAGAGTATGGAGAAGGAAAGGAACTGCTCATGATCCGCAGCATACCACCTCATCAGTGAAGCATGGTGGTGGTAGTGTCGTGGCGTGGGCATGTATGGCGGCCAATGGAACTGGTTCTCTTGTATTTATTGATGATGTGACTGCTGACAAAAGCGGCAGGATGAATTTCGGCAATATTATCTGCTCATATTCAGCCAAATGCTTCAGAACTCATTGGATGGCGCTTCACAGTGCAGATAGACAATGACCCAAAGCATACTGCGAAAGCAACCAAATAGTTTTTTAAGGGAAATAAGTGGAATGTTATGCACTGGCCATGTCAATCACCTGACCTGAATCCGATTGAGCATGCATTTCACTTGCTGAAGACAAAACTGAAGGGAAAATTCCCCAAGAACAAGCAGGAACTGAAGACAGTTGCAGTAAAGGCCTGGCAGAGCATCACCAGGGATGAAACCCAGCGTCTGGTGATGTAACCCAGCGTCTGGTGATGTCTATGCTTTCCAGACTTCAGGCTGTAACTGACTGCAAAGGATTTGCAACCAAGTATTAAAAAGTGAAAGTTTGATTTATGATTGTTAATCTGTCCCATTACTTTTGGTCCCTTAAAATTGGGAGGCACATATACAAACTGTTGTAATTCCTACACTGTTCACCTGATTTGGATGTAAATACCCTCAAATTAAAGCTGAAAGTTAAAGTTAAATCCATTGTGGTGGTGTATAGAGCCAAAAAGATTAGAATTGTGTCCATGTCCCAATATTTATGGACCTGACTGTATTTTGATTGCATTGCATGCTTTTTAGTGTGTTACATTCCCCCAGGCTTTTTTCATTATTGATCTGTTTTTAGTAAGTATATGGATGCTTTTTATTTAACCACTTTGGCTCTCGCACCCATTTACCCCCTATGAACCAGACCATATTTGCACATTTCTGCAATGTGTTTATTCATGAGTCTATAACTTTTAAATACTCATGATAAAGAATTGATACATATATTGTTTTTGTGGGGGCAAACTGGCTTTCTTGTGGCCCTAAAGTCCTCTGGGACTTTTTTAAAATGTATTTGCATTTTAGAGGAAAAGAGTAAAACCTGAAAAAAAAATATTTTTTCAAGTTTATAATCAGCAATATTTTGAATACAAGTACCATTACTGTGGGGAAAACATACATTTTATTCTGCTTCTTGTTCTATTTACTGCAACATTAAAATTACATTTTTTGGTACAGGTAAAGGTATTTACATAAGAAATACAGTTTTATTTTTTTTCCGCATTTATATTCACTTTTTCTCATAATGCATCAGTAACTTAAAGTTCTTACTAATTTATAATAAAATAGATATACCCTAAACTACATGTTTTAACAGTAAGAGCCGGTTCACACTACCACTACCAGAAAGTCGCCCCGTGACTTGAAGAGACTTGTTTAGAGACTTGGAAGAGAATTGGAAGAGACTTGGAAGAGACTTGTGCACAACTTTGAAGAGACAGGCGACTTTGTCTGTGGGGAATGCCTGGCTAATCTCTTTCTTCTTCCTGGAAAGTCTGATAACAAGTCGTGTCAATTAAGATAAGGAGGCGACTCCCATTGAAGTATATGGGACAGTCGGATCACAGGTCGCCTCAAAGTAGTACAGGACCCTTTTCTGAAGTCGGAGCAACTTCAGTTAGTGCCAATTAAGACGGCATTCATTGATTAATATTGCATTTGTTATGTCAAGCTACCTGGGGCAACACAAGTTGCCTCACAAGTCGCGCTAGTGTGAATGGGCTCTTAATCCTTAAAGATAACAATGTGCTTTATAATATTTATTTTTCCAACAAATAACTTGAAATAGAAACATGGAACAGGAGATGAAACTGTTAAACAGTGCTTATACAGTGCTTATACAAGATGAAATGAATGGGTTAAGTAATAAAATAATAGAATGCCCTTGGTAATTAAGAGTTAATTCTCTGTGCACACAATAAACTTTCCTCTCTCACTCACAGATCTCTCTGACAGGAAACTCGTGAGATAAGACAGCTAGCAGTTACTGTATTACTTTTGTTTTGGTTTACCCATGTTAAACTGAATGCTCACTGTGATTGACTGTCAGAGTGATCATTCAATGAGGAAGTGTTTTCACTGGGTCCCCGGGAGCCTATCTTTCTACAGACACTAGGTCTCACAGGGCTGTGCATGGAAGGGAGCAGGGGGAGATAAGACACTGCAGGGCGTACAGGAGATGCCCTGTGTACAGAGGAGGGGGTTTTATGGACGTGTGTAAGATGCCGAAGGTAGCCAATTGGCTATACATATTTGTTAGAAGCTAGGGGCTCTAGAAGTATACTTATTCATATTGTTTACATTGTTGATCTTATATTGCCTTGGGTCACTGTACCTTCTCTGCGATAGAACCCATGCATGAGAATAGGTACAGTGGGTGTCCACTTTTGGAATTTGGGGTGCCCACTGTGCCCTGCAGCCATCTGGGATTGTTCAACTTCTTTGTATCTGGTCCTGGTTCTATCTGGGTGCACCTTCTAGAATCCTTGGTATGTGATGTGAATCTGACACATTATATAGACTGATTTATATGTATTTTGTGTATGCATTTTTTCTAATTATGATTACATTTTTTGCATTTAGTTGTACTGTATCACTTTTATACTTCCTGAAGAAGCCAATGTGGTGAAACATGTAGAAAACAAAAATGTGCTTGGGACTCAAACAAAACATAAAAACGTACTGTCCAGTTGTATACATGCCCATTATCACTGTTTACTGTTTTAAATCTTTGTATAAAAAAAATATGTTTTCATACTTACCTTTTTGGTGGACTCAACTGGTACCTGCAAAATCCCATCCTATCTTTGTCAAAACTATTTTTTGATAGGGATGTGGTGCAGTTTCATGATACCTCCAAACATACAGCTACTATTACATTAGCTACTAGGATACCTTTAGGGAACACCCAACTCCTACTTGCTAGATAAGACAATGAAACCCTAGCATAAAAATGAATGGACATGAAGTGGCAGTATGATAAGGCCTACTGGCAGCAATACATCTTTTTTACTTTTATCCCAGGGTAATTACTTTTTGTCGATATTGAAATAAGTCAATGGAGTGCAGCAGGTCCCTGATGTGACTATATATACCTTAGAGTTATTAACTTAACTGAAGCACTCAGCTAAATACCTTGAGAATCATATTATTGATCCATCTACAGCATTACAAAACTATCTTGAAAGACTTTAGCTGTCAGGCTTTCCCAGCTACTGTCCTTTCGAGGGTCAATACACAATGTCCTTCTTTAATCACATTAGTCAAACTTTCCCTTCACATAAACTACTTAATTAGGGTGTGCCTCTTATCAAACATCCCCTGCATGTGGCACCTAGTGGGGTACAGTTATTTAATGTCAAATGTCTGCACCATATCAGTTTGATTTTATTAAGTGTGTTGTCTATTCTAATTTAATTATGTCCTAACATTTTCATTTTTGTCTTAACTAATACAAATAATGTCACTAACAAATATAACAAAAAAGTGTGGGGCACATTGGATGTCTTATCATCAATATTGACTACTAATCCTTCTGTCAATAATCTTGAAGAAAAAGAGCAGTTACTTATTGGCTGATCTAGTAAGTACTGACTTAATATCTATATACTCAGCTTTGCTGCCCCTTGGACCTATAATATAATTTCTTATTCTTATTTGGCTGACCTAGAATATGCATCACAATAAAGGTCTTATGCATTGATCTCTGCACTAGATGTCTAATGACTAATGTAACAGGCATCATTTTCTGGTTAATGGTTGAGAATGTTATGTTTGATGGGTTGTTTTGTTATTGTTGTATTGAAGAGTACACTGCTAACATACTTACTTAATATGTTTCTTTTTTTTTTTTTTATTGAACCCACTAAGGTTGATTTACCAAAAGAAATTAAGACAGTTTACTGTTTACTGAGCTTAGTAAACAGGATAAAGCTGTTTTTACTCTAATAAACCAATGATGTGCTAGGAAAAATCCTGTTTTTTCTTTATTTAGGGAAATTATTGGGTATTTTAATTTAAAAGCAGGTTTACCTCATTTATTTTTATCATTTGAAAAGTGAATGAATACATTTCAAAGTAAATGTTCATTTTTTTCTTTTTTTTCTTTAGGTGAACAGCCACTATTCTTTTAGTAAGTCTACCCCACTATATCTGTGGGTGTATTGTCCTATGCAACCTCCACTTCAAATAATGAAAAATGTTTCTACTGCAGGATGATGATGATGATGACTAAGAATCAAGCAACACTTGTGTTGAAAGCTCTAAACAGTACTGCTGCAATACATTGCAGGTTCTCATAGGATAATGATAAGAAGTAATAAACATTAAAAAGCACTTTTAACAAGTAGTGGTGAAGGCTCTAAACAGCAGCCATGATGTACTGAGATCTGAGGATAATTACAAATTGGAAAAAATAATGAACAAGCACGTGGTGAAAGCTCTAAACTGCAATGAAATTAGTTCATCACTGAAAACATATGCCTCTTCATTGATTTTTTTTATGGTAGTTTTTGTCTAAATATAAAACACATCTTCACTGGCTTTGGACAGGGAAAGAAAATACATAAGTGGGAAACAGAGAATTCCCAGATATAAATATTCTGCACTGTGTGTCTCCAAATATGACATAAAACATCAAAACCTTTGGTGTATGTCTACCTTTTATATTGATCCTGTCTAATTTGTTTGCTCTTTCCTATCCTTAACATATAATTCCAGGTTAAACATCACTTTTAATAGTTTGTTTGGGCCAGGCTGGTCCAAAAAAACGTTTTTCATTGCAGAATGATGCAGTAATGGATAGGGATGATCGAACTTTTGAAAAGTTCGGTTCGACCAGAACACCCGAATTTCCTGAAAGTTCGTTTCGGATTCCAGAACCCCATTGAAATCAATGGGAACTGAACTTCGGGAATCAAAAAACACAATTTTGAAGCCCTAAAACCTAATAAATGCGCCAAAAAAGGGCCTAGGGTTCTGGGTCATGCCCCAGGGACTATGAATCAGGCAATAAAAAGTTCTTAAAAATTGTCATTTTTGATAGAGAGCAAATTAGTGAAAAAATTCTTGTAAAAAAATTTCTTTGGATTTAGTGTCTGGGGGGTCACTGTAGCATGTCCAGAACCATAAAAAAAACAGATTATTTTTCTTAGAATTTCAGTAGCGCAGGGATGGTGTTACCCTCCTTTCATAAAGTGCAAATAAATGCACTACATAAACAAAGACTTTTGAAGGACTCTGTTCTTGCTTAGTTGGATGTTTTGGATTATTTATGCAATTTATGCACTTTATTTATTTGCACTTTATGAAAGGAGGGTATCACCATCCCTGCGCTACTGAAATTCTAAGAAAGATAATCAGTTTTTTTTTTGTGATGAATTTTAATTTATGTATAGTTGTCACTGAGGCTTTATCAGAGTCAGGTCACCCTAAACTACGGTCACCCTGACATGGCAGAGTGGGGTCACCCTGGCATGGCAGAGCCAGGTCACCCTAAACTCTGGTCACCCTGACATGACAGAGTGGGGTCACCCTGGCATGGCAGAGTCAGGTCACCCTAAACTCCGGTCACCCTGACATGGCAGAGTCAGGTCACCCTAAACTACGGTCACCCTGACATGGCAGAGTGGGGTCACCCTGGCATGGCAGAGCCAGGTCACCCTAAACTCCGGTCACCCTGGCATGGCAGAGCCAGGTCACCCTAAACTCCGGTCACCCTGACATGACAGAGTGGGGTCACCCTGGCATGGCAGAGTCAGGTCACCCTAAACTCCGGTCACCCTGACATGACAGAGTGGAGTCACCCTGGCATGGCAGAGTCAGGTCACCCTAATATGGCAGAGTGGGGTCACCCTGGCATGGCAGAGCCAGGTCACCCTAAACTCCGGTCACCCTGACATGGCAGAGTGGGGTCACCCTGGCATGGCAGAGCCAGGTCACCCTAAACTCCGGTCACCCTGGCATGGCAGAGCCAGGTCACCCTAAACTCCGGTCACCCTGACATGACAGAGTGGGGTCACCCTGGCATGGCAGAGTCAGGTCACCCTAAACTCCGGTCACCCTGACATGACAGAGTGGAGTCACCCTGGCATGGCAGAGTCAGGTCACCCTAATATGGCAGAGTGGGGTCACCCTGGCATGGCAGAGCCAGGTCACCCTAAACTCCGGTCACCCTGACATGACAGAGTGGGGTCACCCTGGCATGGCAGAGTCAGGTCACCCTAAACTCCGGTCACCCTGACATGACAGAGTGGGGTCACCCTGGCATGGCAGAGTCAGGTCACCCTAATATGGCAGAGTGGGGTCACCCTGGCATGGCAGAGCCAGGTCACCCTAAACTCCGGTTACCCTGACATGGCAGAGTGGGGTCACCATGTGTTTCCTGTAAGGGGGTGTGGTATTTTGAACAATAGCTGACTAGCAAGCACGTATACCTGCTGTAGATATATCAGCAGTGCAATGTGCTCACTAGACGGAACCCTGACACTTAAAAGTATCCCTACAAAAACTAGATTATTGAATCTAACTATAGTGGTATATAGTACCCTAACTACACTGCATATCCCTTTCCTCACACTAAAAGAACAGCTTCATACAGCAGAAGATAATTGCAAAATGACACTGGAGCTTTACAAGCAATGCAGCAAATGTTGTAACACAGCAGGAGAAACACAAATGCTTCCACTCTCTTCCAAAGTCTCTGTATCACAGTGCTAGAGGTTAGACGGGGCTATGTTATATACTGTGAGGCGTATTCACTCCTGATTGGCCTCTGGTCCCCATAGTCACTCCAATCACGTTCCTAGCAGACTCCTGCCCCCTCATTGGCTTTTACTGTCGTTTCTGGGCCAATCACGGGCTTTTAAAGCCAACTTCCTGTCCCATTGCATTTTGGGCGGTTCTGGTGACCGAATTCCGAACTTTTACCGCAAAGAGTTCGGAATTCGGCCGAATTTCGAACACCCAATGTTCGGGTTGAACCGATGGTCGACCCGAACCGTTCGATCATCCCTAGTAATGGATTGTAGTAGCATTATCTACATATAATAAGCAGCGCTGTGTTCTTGCAGCAGTAGAATTAGGCTTGGTTCACACCTATGCAGGTTGCAGTTGATGCATATTCCAGGTGCATTTTGCATTTTTCAATACACATTTTTGCTCCATTGAAGTCTATGTAACCAAAAACACAACCTGCTGGTCCCTGGCCTTTTCCATAAAATGCACAGATGTGAAAGTGACCCATAGGAAACCATGTTAAATGGACTGTAGTGTGTTTCTGCAAAACGCACAAAAAATTGCATAGGTGTAAGCCTTAAAGAGGAAGTAAACCCTCCTCAGGAAGTTGTACCTATAGGTAAGCCTATATTAAGGCTTACCTATAGGTACTGTAAATATCTCCTAAACATGCACCGTTTAGGAGATATTTACCTTTAATGCAGCCAGTGACGTCACTGGCGCATGCGCTCTGAAGGAACGGCAGATCGTGCCGTTCCTTCAGAGCCCTGTGCCGTGACCGTCGGCTCCCGCGCGCGTGCGCGGGAGTGACGTCACCGCGGCTCCGGCCAATCAGATGGCCGGATGCCGCGATCCCGGAAGACGGGCGACATGTATAGTCGCCCGTCTTCCGGGATCGCGGCATCCGGCCATCTGATTGGCCGGAGCCGCGGTGACGTCACTCCCGCGCACGCGCGCGGGAGCCGACGGTCACGGCACAGGGCTCTGAAGGAACGGCACGATCTGCCGTTCCTTCAGAGCGCATGCGCCAGTGACGTCACTGGCTGCATTAAAGGTAAATATCTCCTAAACGGTGCATGTTTAGGAGATATTTACAGTACCTATAGGTAAGCCTTAATATAGGCTTACCTATAGGTACAACTTCCTGAGGAGGGTTTACTTCCTCTTTAAGGCTTACACCTATGCAATTTTTTGTGCGTTTTGCAGAAACACACTACAGTCCATTTAACATGGTTTCCTATGGGTCACTTTCACATCTGTGCATTTTATGGAAAAGGCCAGGGACCAGCAGGTTGTGTTTTTGGTTACATAGACTTCAATGGAGCAAAAATGTGTATTGAAAAATGCAAAATGCACCTGGAATATGCATCAACTGCAACCTGCATAGGTGTGAACCAAGCCTAATTCTACTGCTGCAAGAACACAGCGCTGCTTATTATATGTAGATAATGCTACTACAATCCATTACTAGGGATGATCGAACGGTTCGGGTCGACCATCGGTTCAACCCGAACATTGGGTGTTCGAAATTCGGCCGAATTCCGAACTCTTTGCGGTAAAAGTTCGGAATTCGGTCACCAGAACCGCCCAAAATGCAATGGGACAGGAAGTTGGCTTTAAAAGCCCGTGATTGGCCCAGAAACGACAGTAAAAGCCAATGAGGGGGCAGGAGTCTGCTAGGAACGTGATTGGAGTGACTATGGGGACCAGAGGCCAATCAGGAGTGAATACGCCTCACAGTATATAACATAGCCCCGCCTAACCTCTAGCACTGTGATACAGAGACTTTGGAAGAGAGTGGAAGCATTTGTGTTTCTCCTGCTGTGTTACAACATTTGCTGCATTGCTTGTAAAGCTCCAGTGTCATTTTGCAATTATCTTCTGCTGTATGAAGCTGTTCTTTTAGTGTGAGGAAAGGGATATGCAGTGTAGTTAGGGTACTATATACCACTATAGTTAGATTCAATAATCTAGTTTTTGTAGGGATACTTTTAAGTGTCAGGGTTCCGTCTAGTGAGCACATTGCACTGCTGATATATCTACAGCAGGTATACGTGCTTGCTAGTCAGCTATTGTTCAAAATACCACACCCCCTTACAGGAAACACATGGTGACCCCACTCTGCCATGTCAGGGTAACCGGAGTTTAGGGTGACCTGGCTCTGCCATGCCAGGGTGACCCCACTCTGCCATATTAGGGTGACCTGACTCTGCCATGCCAGGGTGACCCCACTCTGTCATGTCAGGGTGACCGGAGTTTAGGGTGACCTGACTCTGCCATGCCAGGGTGACCCCACTCTGTCATGTCAGGGTGACCGGAGTTTAGGGTGACCTGGCTCTGCCATGCCAGGGTGACCCCACTCTGCCATATTAGGGTGACCTGACTCTGCCATGCCAGGGTGACTCCACTCTGTCATGTCAGGGTGACCGGAGTTTAGGGTGACCTGACTCTGCCATGCCAGGGTGACCCCACTCTGTCATGTCAGGGTGACCGGAGTTTAGGGTGACCTGGCTCTGCCATGCCAGGGTGACCGGAGTTTAGGGTGACCTGGCTCTGCCATGCCAGGGTGACCCCACTCTGCCATGTCAGGGTGACCGTAGTTTAGGGTGACCTGACTCTGCCATGTCAGGGTGACCGGAGTTTAGGGTGACCTGACTCTGCCATGCCAGGGTGACCCCACTCTGTCATGTCAGGGTGACCAGAGTTTAGGGTGACCTGGCTCTGCCATGCCATATTTACCTTTAATGCAGCCAGTGACGTCACTGGCGCATGCGCTCTGAAGGAACGGCAGATCGTGCCGTTCCTTCAGAGCCCTGTGCCGTGACCGTCGGCTCCCGCGCGCGTGCGCGGGAGTGACGTCACCGCGGCTCCGGCCAATCAGATGGCCGGATGCCGCGATCCCGGAAGACGGGCGACTATACATGTCGCCCGTCATACAGGTAAGCGGACGGCACGGCGGGGGCTCGTTCTAAAGTAAGTATTTCATAATGAGCTAGTATGCGATGCATACTAGCTCATTATGGGTTTCTCTTTCAGGATGTAAAGAAGAGAAAATTTTTTTTCTCAGTGTACAACCTCTTTAAAGAGAGTCAGGTTGAATGCTTCTCCAGCATTCAACAGAAGCTTTGTATTTTTATTAGTGAATACAGGGTTTCTTCTGAATGGCAAGGGTAGGGAGGCAGAAATATGATGTCACAATTGATATGTCAACCAATCAGAGAAAACTTTGTATTCATTGATACGTTACTCTCTTTAATTCTAGTAGCAGACGGGAAGTAACAGTGTTGTTTCTGGAAAACACAGCACCGCTTACTATATATATATACTGTATATATATATAGCTAATGCTATTACAGTCTATGATAGCACACATAGTATCCACATCGTTCTGTAATGGAACAAGTTTGTTTGGGTAAGCATGAGCAAACAAGCTATTTAAAGTAAATTTAAACCTGGGGTTCTACTTTAAAGTAGAACTCCAGCTTTCCTGTCACTTGAGATAGATTGTTTTGGCTAGCTTGGTTAAAATTAATGCTCATCATTGTAGAACAATCTGGCTGCTGGGGATGCTTTAATACACCGTAGTAGCTTATGCTACATACAGTAAACAGATCTGTCTTCCTTTACAGGTACTAGACACTTCCTAAAAGCAAAGAAAACAAAAAAGGGCGCACCGACCTAGCGCATTATCCTCAATAAAAGGCTTTATTTACATGACATTAAAAAATGGCTACTCACAGACGCAGATATAGATATATCATATCAAGCTAGATTGCTCAACTGTCCGGGTTTAGTCCATATGATCGTCCATGACCGATGAGATGACGGCTGATGCGTTTCGAGGCCTAGCCTCTTCCTCAGAGCCACCTGGTGCGGTGCGCCCTTTTTTGTTTTCTTTGCTTTTAGTACCGGTGGACTACCCCAGTCCGTTATGGGCAGCAAGACCTTAGCCATCTGAGAAGCCAGTTGTCAGTCCCGTGAGGAGTGTGGTCGAGGGGCTTGGATACCAAGCGCAGAAGAAGGGTGGTCACACCTTATTGTTTTTTGGAACTAGACACTTCCTCTCTGCTTAGAAAAAAACAATAATGAGCAAATGTTTTACATCAGAGATCACCCCTCCACTTACTTAGAAATTATCACTTCAACAATTAATTACACTCTTATAAAAGCTATACAGCCAAAACAAAGGACACAGTCTCCATTGCATTACTAAATATACAGTATACACTCTAACATGGGGGATCATTAGCTCAGTGGAAGATGCATTTTGAAGAAAGCTCAAGTCAGTCAGGAACTAAATTTAAGGGCCTGGCAGCCCATGTTTATTAAAAGGAGAATAGAAAGTCCATAACACATATAAGGTTTTCCACACAGGGGTTCTTCTCCAGTAAAAATTCTAGCCCATTTGGATATTCTCTTTAGCAGTACCTCTACTCTTTTCATTGGTCACCCAGACCACAGGTTCTTCAAAGCCGGCAGCTTATGTGCACAGCCGGCAGCTCTAATGTGCACAGCTCCTCTGGCCTCAGTCCTAAGGCCGTTAACTGTCTCTTGCAGACAAACATGCTCTGGCTGCCACATGCAGCCTCCTGACTCCTGGAGACCTCCTGTCTCTCTTGGGTGGAGCAGTCTTCAACTGGGAGTCCTGAGGTATTTCTAAACCTCCATTATAAGGGCTGTGTGCACCTCCACAAAACGCAGACTCTGGTTTGGAGATTCCATCCCCCAAGACACTATGGAGTCTCCAAACTACAGAGACCCATTCAGGAATACCAAAACTGGGAGAAAGTTGCAACAGCAGTTTTCTCCACTCCACAATGTGCACACCCTTTGTCCTTTAAATGACCAATTTCACAGTGGCAGCGTCTCGTACTGTCACAACACATAAAAACTCAGTGTATAGTTTCTATAACACATGTATCAATCCCACATGTCACAGATGCATTATCTGTGAATGAAAAACAAGTCAATGATAATTAAAAACAGTTCTCCATTATTGATACTTCTGTGTTCACACACATCCTTTGTACAGTGCATTGAAAAAGTATTTATAGTTTTATACCCTTTGAAATTTTTCACATTTTGTCATGTTAGAGCCAAAAACTTAAATTTATTTCATTGGGATTTTATGTGATAGACCAACACAAAATGGCATACAATTGTGAAGTGGAAGGCAAAATGATAAATGGTTTTCAAATGTTTTTGAACAAAAAAATATCTGAAAAGTGTGGCATGCATTTGTATTCAGCCCCCTTTACTCTCATACCCCTAACTAAAATTTATTGGAAACAATTGTCTTTAGAAGTTATCTAATTAGTAAATGGAGTCCTCCTGTGTCTAATTTAATCTCGGTATAAATACAGCTGTTCTGTGAAGCCCTCGGAGGTTTGATAGAGAGCCTTAGTGAACAAACAGCATCATGAAGACCAGGCAGGTCAGGAATAAAGTTGTGGAGAAGTTTAAATCAGGGTTAGGTTAAAAAATATATATATATATAGCCCAAGCTTTGAACATCTCACAGAGCACTGTTCAATCCATTATCCAAAAATGGAAACAGTATGGCACAACTGCAAACCCACAAAGACATGGCCGTCCATATAAACTGACAGGCCGGAAAAGGACAGCATTATTCGAAGAATCAGCCAAGAGGCCCATGGTAACTCTGGAGAAGCTGCAAAGATCCGCAGCTCAGGTGGCAGAATCTGTCCACAGAACTACTATTAATCGTGCACTCCACAAATCTGGCCTGAAAGAGTAGCAAGAAGAAAGCCATTGTTGAAAGAAAGCCATAAGAAATCCCGTTTGCAGTTTGCGAGAAGCCATGTGGGGGACCAGCAAACATGTGGAAGAAGATGCTCTGGTCAGATGAGACTAAAATTGAACTTTTTGGCCTAAAAGCAAAAACGCTATGTGTGGTGGAAAACGAACACTGCACATCACCCTGAACACACCATTCCCACCGTGAAACATCGTGGTGGCGAGATTATGTTGTGGGTATGCATTTCTTAAGCAGGGACAGTGAAGCTAGTCAGAGTTGATTGAAAGATGGATGAAGCCAAATACTGTGCTATCTTAGAAGAACACCTGTTAGAGTCTGCAAAAGACTTGAGACTGGGGTGGAGGTTTACCTTTCAGCAGGACAATGACCCTAAACATACAGCCAGAGCTACAATGGAATGGTTTAGAACAAAGCATATTTATGTGTTAGAATGACTTAGTCAAGGTCCAGACCTAAATCAAATTGAGAATCTGGGGCAAGACTTGAAAATTGCTGTTCACAGATGCTCTCCATCCAATCTGACAGAGCTTGAGCTATTTTGCAAAGAATGGGCAAAAATGCCACTCTCTAGATGTGCAAAGCTGGTAGAGACATAACCAAAAGACTTGCACCTGTAATTTCAGCGAAAGGTAGTTCTACAAAGTATTAACTCGGGGAGGCTGAATATAAATGTACCCTGTGACTAAAGCCAATTTGGGCGGGAGGCCCGTGAAATCCAGCTTATCTTAGAGAGATTGGGAAACTTCTTGTTCAGCTCCCCAGGCCCCTCTTATGTGTAAGTCACCATGTGTCTATTAGGCGCATATCCCTCAAGAAATATATGAAGATAAATAAATTCCACTGTATCAGACTACTGGGACATTGTATGAGCTTTGCCTCATAGCCTGTTGTAGACTGTTGCCATGCAGTCTGCAATTCCTGATACATCAAAGCATTGCTTAGATGTGGATTCAATGGTTAATTTGATCCCCTATTCTTTCTGTCTGTCTGCTAGTATTGTCCCCTCCACCTAGACTAGTTTAAGTGACTAGTTAATTAGCTCAAGTTAGTTATATCACTGTCATCTATTAGTTGCTAGAGGTGGACTAGTTACATAGTTACATAGTTTGTGAGGTTGAAAAAAGACATCAGTCCATCCAGTTCAACCTATGATGTGTGCGTGTGTTTGCTGTTAACCGTACATTGTATACCCCTTTATGTTGTGGTCTTTAAGGTGCCCATCTAAAAGTTTTTTGAAACTATCGATGCTCCCTGCTGATACCACTGCTTGTGGACAAGGAATTCCACATCCTTACTGCTCTGACAGTAAAGAACCCCTTACGTATTTTAAGGTTAAACCGTTTTTCCTCTAGTTTTAGTGAGTGGCCATGCATCTTATTGTATTCCCTTTCTCTGAAAAGTTTGTTCCTTATGCAAGGGTCATCACCACACCAGTACAGTATTTGTACATTGATATCATATCCCCTCTCAAGCGTCTCTTCTCCAGAGAGAATAAGTTCAGTGCTTGCAGTCTTTTCTCATAGCTGATGTCCTCCATTCCCCTAATTATTTTTGTTGCCCTTCTCTGGACTCTCTCCAGTTCCAGCACATCCTTTCTGAGGACCGCTGCCCAGAACTGGACGGAATACTTCAGATGTGGCCCGGACCAGAGTTTTGTAGAGTGGGAGAATAATCTCTTTATTTCTGGAGTGAACCCCCTTTTTTATACATGCCAGTATTTTGTTGGCTTTGCTTGCAGCGGCTTGGCATTGCATGCCACTGCCAAGCCTGTTGTCCACTAGTACCCCCAGGTCCTTTTCCATCTTAGATTCACCCAGAGGTGCCCCCCCCCCTAGTGAGTAGCTTGCTTTCGTGTTTCTTACACCCAAGTGCATTACTTACATTTTTCAACATTAAACCTCATCTGCCATGTAGTTGCCCACCCCATTATTTTGTTCAGGTCTGCTTGTAAGGTTTCCACATCCTGCATAGAAGATATTGGCATGCTTAGTTTAGTATCATCCACAAATACCGAGATTGTGCTGGATATCCCCTCCTCTAGATCGTTTATGAATAAATTAAACAGGATTGGCCCCAGGACAGATACTTGGGGGACCCCACTTTCTACATCCACCCAATCCGAGTACTCCCCATTTATCACCACCCTCTGGACTCTCCCCTCAAGTCAGTTCTCTATCCAGGTACTCACCCTATGGTCCATACCTACGTACCTTAGTAAGCGTTTGTGGGGGACTGTGTCAAATGCCCTTGCAAAGTCCAGATACACCACATCCACAGGCCTTCCTTTGTCTATATGGCAACTCACTTCATCGTAGAAGGTTAATAGATTGGTCTGGCAAGAACGATTTTTCATGAAACCATGCTGATTACTACTAGTAATACAGTTTTTATTACTAAAGTCTTGTATATAGTCCCTTAACATCCCCTCCAAAATCTTGCAGACTACTTATGTTAGGCTGACCGGCTTATAGTTATATATCTTGGCCATTTTTTAAATATTGGTACCACGTTGGTTTTTTCCAATCAGCTGGCACCATACCCGTCTGTAGACTATCCTTAAAGATCAAGAATAATGGTCTGGCTATCACCTGGCTGAGTTCCTTAAGTACCCTCGGATGCAAGCCATCCGGTCCCGGTGATTTATTTATGTTAAGTTTCTCTAGTTTAGTTCTAAGTCTATCTTCTGTTAGCCATGGGGGTACTTCCTGAGGTGTATTATTTAATTTATTATTACAAGCTGGTTAGTGTAGCCCCCCGATTATTTTGTGAAGACTGAAGAGAAGAAATTATTTAACACTTTCGCCTTCTCTCTGTCCTCTATGGCCAGCTTCCCTTCGTCATCTTTTATGGGGCCAATGTGTTCTGGCCTCGCTTTAGTACTGTTTATATACTTTCCACACCCGCCGGGCATTGTACCCACTAATCTAATCTGATGGGGATTCAGTAATTTAAGTCTGACCTGTGTGGCTGTTTTCTAGCTTCCTAACTCTACTTTCTCACCCTCTGGTACTCCACGGCACTCGCTGACACTCACAGACACTCGCTGACACTCACAGACACTCGCTTGCACTCACAGACACTTGCTGGCACTCACAGGCTCACACTCAGTAGAATATAGTATATGTTGGTTGTTCCTTAGTTATGTTAAATATGTTCTTGTATACAGTTGCCTTTGCATATAATAATGTGATCAGCTTCACCTGAATGTGTAGTGTATAAATAGTGTAGTGTATGAGTAGTAGTGTATAAATTTGATGTGAATTTTCAATAAACAGTTCCAGTTCTCATACAAGCTATTTGTCAGCTAGTGTTGTATGGTCCACTATAATATCTGGTTCCTATGTCCAGACTGGACGCACTAAAGCGGGGTGCTGGACGGTTCCACCACACCTTTCAGATATTTATTTGTATAAAAATTTGAAAACCATTTATCATTTTCCTTCCATTTCACAATGACAGTCAGGTCCATAAATATTGGGACATTGACACGATTCTAATCTTTTTGGCTCTATACACCAAGGAAAAATGCCCCAAGAACAAGCAGGAACTGAAGACAGTTGCAGTAGAGGCCTGGCAGAGCATCACCAGGGATGAAACCCAGCGTCTGTCTATGCGTTCCAGACTTTAGGCTGTAATTGACTGCAAAAGATTTGCAACCAAGTATTAAAAAGTGAAAGTTTCATTTATGATTGTTAATTTGTCCCATTACTTTTGGTACCTTAAAAAGTGGGAGGCACATATACAAACTGTTGTAATTCCTACACCTTTCACCTGATTTTGATGTAAATTAAATTAAAGCTGAAAGTCTGCAGTTAAAGCAGATCTTGTTTGTTTCATTCCAAATCCACTGTGGTGGTGTATAGAGCCAAAAAGATTAGAAATGTGTTGATGTCCCAATATTTATGGGCCTGACTGTATATGCCACTTTGTGATGGCGTATCACAAAAAATCTCAATAAAATACATTTACATTTTTGGTTGTAACACAACAAAATGTGGAAAATTTCACGGGGTATGAATACTTTTTTAAGGCACTGTATGTGTTGAAAAAACAAGCACAGTTATTTCCAGTCTGAGTTCTTACCCAGAACTTCCCTGTCTGCTTCTCTGCTGTCTCACACAGACTTGTGCTTATCAACTGATGCCTGGTTCCTAAGTTCAGCCATTACTTGTTCTATGTCCTGTCTATGTCAATTTCTCCTACTGACATCTAGACACCATTCAATTTGTTCTGGGACACAGTTTTTAGTATACACAATTTTGAAATCTGTCCTCTCAAGATTTTCTCTTTTTGCAGTGGACTGAAAAACATTGATGCTAGGAGTAAAAAAAACAGAAGAGACACCCTAATCCTTGTTTAGTATTCTTTTTAAATAATTTACAATTACATTTTATTAAAATACACTCACAATAGCAAAACTTGAAGTCGGGCATGACATAATACCACAGTGTTTCCACATGAAAAGGACTCCTTCCATTGCTTTCAGTGCTGCCAGTTCCCACTGCTGCCGCGAGTAACCACAATCATAGGGAAATTTGGTAAAAATGTTAAAAGGTATTGAAATGCTTATAGATAAGACAAATTCAAAAAATCAGTTATGTATGTGACACTTTTCAGAAAGTGAACTGCATTTTTTCTCCACCTGTCTTACTCTATTTTATTTCCAAAGCAAGGGGAATGCCCCTTCCCAGGAAGCAGTTAAGGTCAAATTCTGTGTTCACCACTTTTAGTTGAAACTTCCTCTCTACTGCTAGGAAGAAAAAGTGTCAGTTCTAAGAGTCGAGTATATGGCTCCTTGTGCATTCAGGAACATTCAGTAACAGCCTAACATTTTTAAGAATGAGTACAAGGCAATCTCTGACTGGCAATGATGGAGACTGTGATGTCATCTGCCCACCCACTCTACCTCAAAGAATGCCCTGTATTTATATAAAAATACAAGTGTAGCAAGGTTTCCAGGCCTGTGGCCTGATGTGGGTCTGCCATTGTTACCGGTTACCTTTCCAGCCCATGTGAGCTGCGGCCCTGGGGGTGAGAACTGACACATTGACAACTCCGGTATCTTGTTTGGTTGTTTTATTGTAGTTTAGGGGATGGGAGAAGGGAATGAGTGGGATACTCCTTTGGCTCGACTATGTACAATTCTGGGACTTCTGTAGTAAAAATGCCCGTTAGCGCTGTCTTGATGCCAGCCGATGCTAGCCAACGCTTACTGATGCTTAGAACATACTGTATCTCTGAAGCTGTTCTGGAACTCCGACTTAAGTCTAGCAGATCCGGGACTGTAGAACATAGAACTTCTGACACTGCTTGCACTGCAAAGTCACTGACTACTCTCTCCAGCCTTGCCCTGGCTTGAGGTAGCTTGCTGTGTACTCCTGTATGGCTGCAACTCTCAACTGATGCACTCACACAGTGCATTAACTCTTCAGGGCCCAAACTGCAGGCGCCCCCTTTACCACTTCAGGGTCCTCAACCTAGGTACCCCTTCTATCACTTCAGGGTCCTCTGACTAGGCACCCCCTTTACAGCTAGCTGACACTTTGTATCCTAGAACCTTCTCTGGAGTGGTCCCCACTGACTCTAGGCGGACCTCCAGGGGCAATCCTCAGTACTCACGACCTGTGTAGGCTTTCCTGGAACTGGACCCCTCTCGCTCTCCACTGGTTCTCGGCACACTGGATCCCCCTCAGCTCAACTCAGCACTCTCTGGATTCTCAAGCAGCACCTGAGACATCCACCTCCTCTGACAGGAGGAGAGACAGCCATCCTCTCCCTCCTGGGACTCTGCTTCCCACCAAAGACAATGAGTCATGCTCTCCCTCAAACTTATACCCACTCCCAGAATCATTTGCGGCAGAATCAGCCTTCTGGGGTAGTTACAAGCCTGAATGTATCCCTGATTGGGTTTCCTCCACTGCCCTATAAAAAGCCTCTCACAGAGCTAGTGGGGAGACTCCCCCTTCAGTGGACACACCTGGAAACCATGACACACTACCAAAAATAAATCATGGCCCTGCTGTTAGGCAGACAAAGCCCACTAAACATTTACCTTGCACATACCTGTAGGGTGCTACACAAGGCTTTTCCTAAATAGTAGAAATGCAATAAGCTTGACTCTTGCATCCAACAGCAGAGGGGAAGACACTTGTACAGAGCACCACTAAAAATATGTAGCTGATGTTACTACGCTCTATTACAGCAGACATAGTGGCCAGATCCCAGCCTGGCCCAAATTAACTATTTAAAGTGACAGTAAACCTGAATTTCTCTATCAAAGATAATTTTTGACCAGACAAATGATTTCAACAAAAATGTACATTTAATGTATTTTATGCACGCTATTTGCCTAATAAAACCTCCCTTTTGTAGACATCTGAAAACCTTGAGACTGCTGCTGGGTCTCTCAATTCTTGATGTGATATCAGCAAGCCCAGCAGACTCTGAGCTTGTACTGAAGTGAAACTTATTAGTATTCCCTGTCACTCCTTCCTAGGCTGCTACATACAAGGCTACATGGGGAGGTAAGGAGAGGGGAAGAGATCCTGGGTTAGCCCAGAGAGTAATTAGACACTCCAAGAAGACAAGGGGGCTATAACATGTAAGGAGGGAATGGGTTGTGCTAGGGAATTGACTCCCCTGAAGCAGAAGAATTTTCTAACAAGTTTAAAGGCATGTTGAAAGTAAATAAAAATAATTTCTGGAAAGGAAAAACATTGCAAGTAAGTAATTAAAATACTTGATGATTCAGTACCTTTATCCATATTTTCAAGTAGGTGACAGGGTCGCTTTGAAGTGTATGTAAACCCTAACAACAAACTTTTCCTTGCTCTATTTTGACCTGTTGAATATATAATTGAAAGCATTTTGTTATATCAGCTTTATAAGTGTAAATAAACTGTTAAACGTGTCTAAAATTCAGAGCTATCATGTGCACACTTTCTCAAAGAGTGGCTTTCCCAGTTCTTATCTTGGGACAACATATCAATTAGTGCCTATGCTTTTGAGTTGAAGATTGTAGCACCCTAGGTCCACAACAAGAAATTAAAAACTGGGTGCATTATTGGCAGATCAATGGGTATTTTTCTATAATTGCTGGATCTTTGAAGGAAAAAGAAAAGGAAATGTGCATGTAATGCAAAGATGTGCAGCATTTTTTTTATGTTGCCTTGACATACTTATTAAGGTGGTTATAAACCCTTACATATACCCACTGTAGTAACAAACCTCCTACATATGTTGTACCAATTTATCTGCAGTCCTATCTTCTCTACAGCCTCCTTAAACACACATATCAAGGTCTATTTATCATCTCCAGCAGGCAGGGGGTGGATAGCTGTTGTCACACACTGCACAGCATACAGAGGAGAACTGAGTGTAATCTGAGACCTGAGTGGAGGGAAAGGACACACACACCCCCTATAACATTTCATATGGAAACACGCACATTTGAGGCCATCAATCACCTTCTGTACGCTGGGAGGGGCATCTCTTGAGATTTTTATATATATACTGTATATATATATATATATATATATATATATCCCCCCCCCCCCCCAACAAGAAGCCTTAGATTTCAACAATATTGTCACAATATTGTCAGATGATTTGGATGGACTTTGTGTGTACTGCACAAGCACTGAGAAAGATGAACCTTTAGAGTACTGCTTTAAATATGATGCAAAATGGATACTAGTCTTAATATACTTCAGTCAATTGTTGGTCACAGTTGGTCATTGTGACCCAAAAGACATATCGTTTTGAGTAATAACACACTTCTATGTAATCCAGATTTCACAATCAATCTAATAGCATAATTAATGAATTGTTAACACCCTAATACGCCCAAAATATCCCTAAAATGTATCATAAATGATTATGGAAATAAATATCAATGCTTAAGATCATACTGTAAAGACAGAAACTGCTGAACGCTGGTCCTATGTCATTATATGTCAGTTTCTCTAGCATTATGCTATACTTTGGTGCACTTTAACTCTTCTCTTCTAGGATACTTTTGGTATCAAAATTTATCTTCAACAATTGGCGAATATCCAGCCAGAAGCAGAGTGGACCATGTGGCAGCCGCGGGCTATTAGGATCGGCCAGTGAGACAGCAGAATACAATGCTTGCATAGTGAGCCTTTTGCTTACATTTTTTCTGCTTTGTGCTGTCCACCTATGTGCGTCTGTCCTTGAGTTTACCTCTGCTTTAACCCACCTATCCTCGAAAACCTGATTGGTATGCACTTCTTGTACTTTTTGATTCTTTTATTGATTTTCTTGGAACAAGCATTTGGCTTTTTAGTACTTAGTAGTGATTACAATTCAACAAACACCAAATTGTTGATATATATATATATATATATATATATATATATATATATCACAAAAGTGAGTACACCCCTTAAATGTAAAGTAGTGAGTGTATAACAGTGTAAATTTGCTGTCACCTCAAAATAACTTAACACACAGGAATTAATGTCTAAACCGCTGGCAACAAAAGTGAATACACCCCTAAGTGAAAATGTCCAAATGTGGCCCCATTAGCCATTTTCCCTCATGTGTCATGTGACTCATTAGTGTTACAAGGCCTCAGGTGTGAATGGGGAGCAGGTGTGTTAAATTTGGTGTTATCGCTCTCACTCTTTCATACTGGTCACTGGAAGTTCAACATAGCACCTCATAGCAAAGAATTCTCTGAGGATCTGAAAGAAAAAGATATGTTGTTATACATAAAGATGGCCTAGGCTATAAGAAGATTGCCGAGACCTTGAAACTGAGCTGCAGCATGGTGGCCAAGACCATACAGTGGTTTAACAGGATAGGTTCCACTCAGAACAGGCCTCGCCATGGTTGATTAAAGAAGTTAAGCTCACCTTGCTCAGCGTCATATCCAGAGGTTATCTTTGGGAAATAGATGTATGCGTGCTGCCAGAATTGCTGCTGAGGTTGAAGGGGTGGGAGGTCAGCCTGCTCAGTGCTCAGACCATATGCTACACACTGCAGTTTGCTGAAGACAAGCAGACTAAGGACATGGATTACTGGAACCATGTCCTGTGGTCTGATGAGACCAAGATAAACTTATTTGGTTCAGATGATGTCAGGCATGTGTGGTGGCAACCAGGTGAGGAGTACAAAGACAAGTGTGTCTTGCCTACAGTCAAGCATGGAGGTAGGAGTGTCATGGTCTGGGGCTGCATGAGTGTTGCCAGCACTGGGGAGCTACAGTTCATTGAGGGAACCATGAATGCCAACATGTACAGGGACATACTGAAGCAGAGCATGATCCATCCCTTCAGGGACTGAGCTGCAGGGAGTATTCCAACATGATAATGACCCCAAACACACCTCCAAAATGACCACTGCCTTTCTACAGAAGCTAAGGGTAAAGGTGATGGACTGTCCAAGCATGTTTCCAGACCTAAACCCTACAGAAGGTGGAGGAGCGCAAGGTCTCTAAACTCCACCAGCTTCGTGATGTTGTCAAGGAGGAGTGGACTCCAGTGGAAACATGTGAAGCTCTGGTGAACTCCATGCCCAAGAGGGTTAAGGCAGTGCTGGAAAATAATGGTGGCCACACAAAATATTGACACTTTGGGCCCAATTTGGACATTTTCACTTAGGAGTGTACTCACTTTTGTTGATAGTGGTTTAGACATTAATGACTGTGTGTTGAGGTATTTTGAGGGAACAGCAAATTTACACTGTTATACAAGCTGTACACTCACTACTTTACATCGAAGCAAAGTGTCATTTCTTCAGTGTTGTCACATGAAAATATATAATAAAATATTTACAAAAATGTGAGGGGTGTACTCACTTTTGTGAGATATTGTATTTACACTATATTACTAAAAGTATTGGGATGCCTGCCTTTACACGCACATGAACTTTAATGGCATCCCAGTCTTAGTCTATAGGGTTCAAAATTGAGTTGGCCCACCTTTTGCCGCTATAACAGCTTCAACTCTTCTAGGAAGGCTGTCCACAAGGTTTAGGAGTGTGTCTGTGGGAATGTTTGACCATTTTTTCAGAAGCACATTTGTAAGGTCAGGCACTGATGTTGGCTCGCAGTGTTCACTCTAATTATTTCATTCCAAAGGTGTTGTATCAGGTTGAGGTCAGGACTCTACGTGCCAGTCAAGTTCCTCCACCCCAAACTCGCTTATTCATGCCTTTATGGACCATGCTTTGTGCACTGGTGTTCAGTCATGTTGGAACAGAAAGGGCCAACCCTAAACTGTTCCCACAAAGTTTTGAGCATTTAATTATCCAAAATGTCTTCATATGACACCTTAAGAGTTCCCTTCACTGGAACTAAGGTCCCTGTACTTCAGTAAAGTTAAGCAGGGTGGGTGAGAGTCGTAGTGAAGCCATTAGGGTGTTTTATGTGGCTGTGAAGTCCCAAGAGATATGGAGCTTCAGCGGAACATGTCAGTCTCTGCCGACTCTGCGCATGCTCCCCTCCTGGTTTGCATTTCTGATTGGAACTTTCTGACGGAAACAACACAAAACTCTCCTAAGCTCACCCAAACTTTGTACAAAAACACTCTATATGAGTGTTTTTTTCTGCCAAGTTAAAGTACATTTTCCTAATGGAGAAGGTAGTAGGTATTGGGTCCCTGGAGCATTTTTTTTTTTTACAGCAGTTCAGCTAAGAGCCTAAAGTTATAAATTCCACAGAATTGGAAGCTAAGAGACAAGAAGACAGGGCATTCCTGCAGTAAACATTTATATGGAATTTAGCTGCCTGCACATTGGGGGAAATAGTTTATTACAGCTAAGTAATGTGACTAAAGCTGTACAGAAAAGAAATTTATCTGAACTTCAACTTTATTATAGTTATATATACTGATAATATGTCACAGGTAGCTAATCAAAATAGCCTCAAGCATGTGCTTACTGTTGTTGTCTCTCATTCATTTTTATATTCATGTGTCTCTTAACAGAGAAATAACCAAAATCTTATTTTGCACTCTTCCATGAAAGGCCATATGATTTTTTTAACATTTGAATATTTGAAACAATGCGAAATATGTTTTTTTTTTAAAAACAAAAACAAGATCATGTCAGTTGTTGTACTATTTTGTTTAAAACATATGATTTTTCTCAGACATGACTGAGCCTAGATCCGTACAGTTATATTTCAGATACTCCCATGTCTCCCACATAAATAAACTAACAAGCTGGGTGTAACAATGCTAGAATGCTCTTGTATATGCTAGAGATTATTTGATTTACATATCTTCTCACCTTAGGTACTCTGTTTGTCATTCTTCTCGCATTTAATGTAATGTAGTTATAAAGCTGATGCTTGAACAGGAACAATCCTTTTAGATTAATCCATATCTTGCAAGGCTGAGCCAAGCAAACCTGGGAATTCATTCATCCTTGCATAATTCATCACATCACATTATGATTGCATTCATTTTGGAAGATTTTTTTCCAATTACAGAAGAAAGAACAAAAGAGTATAGAAATAGTAGGAAAATGCCAAGAGTATATTAGCTGACAGTGACGACTAGGGTTTATTGTAATGGAGACCGCACTAAGCAATCAGCTGAATAGGACCATGAAGGACACATTTCCCTCTATAATTTATCACTTCTCAAATACCAAAAGAAAATATAAGATGGTATATGTCTGAAGGGTTGAACTTTTGATGTTGAGCTGTCTTGTGATCATAAAATACTAAAAATGTGGAAATAAATGAAGACAAGGAAAAAAGGGCTTTGAATGAACATTCATGGCTCATGAATACAGTGACAACCTAGTAGTGTTGGTGCAGTTTATGACACAGCATTTGATCTACAAAAACATATGATTGCATGCAATTATTTTGAACATTTGCGAATATATATATATATATATATATATATATATATATATACACACACGTCTTTTTTTCTCTTTTTCATGTAGGCAGTTTATTAGTTCTAAAATACAGGAAGAGATCAAAGGAAGTGGCTGCTTTTTGTTCCTGTAAAATATTTTATTTGTAGGAAAATTGTTAAAGGGAGATATCGATTGCCAATGTTATAAAAAAAACCTTCAAGTTTCACCTAGGCGGTCCCGTTTTTGCAGATTCAAAGTTTAGATTAAAAGTTCATTTGCTGATGAAATGTGATATACATGTGTAGCCTTTATAGGGGAATTTCTTTTACAATGCCACACTAATATATAAAACAAAAAAGGAGAGGGTGCAGCGACCTAGTGCATTATTTTAACTCAATCTTGTTAAAGAAACATATAACAAGTGAAATACAGATGAGGCCACCTCCAAATCCACCATACTTGGCTGATGGCATGTTGGCTGATGGAATACCTCAAAACATCCAAGAATGCCTAACGTGTTTCTAAGTAAGGATGGTCGAACTTTTGAAAAGTTCGGTTCGGCCAGAACATCCGAACTTCCCGAAAGTTCGGCCCGGATTTCAGAACCCCATTGAAATCAATGGGACCCGAACTTCGGTAATCAAAAAACACAATTTTTAAGCCCTAAAACCCAATAAACTCCCCTAAAAAGTGCCCAGAGTTCTGGGTCATGCCCCATTAACTATTAATCACACAAAAAAAGTTCTTAAAAATTGTCATTTTTGATAAAAAAGCCAATTATTGAAAAAATTTTTTAAAAAAAAGAGATTTTTTGATTTTTACTTTGGATTTCAGATCTGGGGGGTCTAAAAGGTGTACATGTGAAGTTTCAGCTCTGTAGCTTTTCCAGAACCAGAAAAAAAAGATTGTTTGTATTAGAACACTTTCTTTCAGGACAGGTAGTTAGTTTCTCTCCCGGTTTAATAGCAGGCATTTTTGGGGTTCTTTGCAGTCAGGAAAAACATCTGAACTTGTGTATAGTGGTACTGTGCACAAGTTCTGATGTTTTGCCTGCCTCAAAAGAACCCAAAAAAATGCCAAAAAAAACGCTAGCGTCAAAAAAAAAATGCCCAGGTGTGTTTTTGCTGCCATTTTTTGGGAGTTTTTGGAGGCAGGCAAAACATCAGAACCTGTGCACAGTACCACTATACACAAGTTCAGATGTTTTTCCTGACTGCAAAGTCACACACCCTTTAAGCGTAACTCTACTTTTGTTGAGAAAAAACTTTTCCCTCTGGATGATATATGTACATTGCAAGGATTTTAACAAACTTTGTTGCAGATTCCTACCTTTTGTTATTCTGAAGAAATCACTGTTTGTTCCTCTGTGCTGAGTGAGTCTAATGGGAGTGTTTTCATAATTATCCTTCAGCTGTGGCAGCTGCAGGGCACTAATAAGGAAAGTTGCAGGGTCTGTATCCCTTTAGATGCATTCCTATTAGGAGTATCTCACCAAAAATGACATTTTTGCTCCAGGGGTTGCCAGAAATCTGACTTGTATCTGGGAAAATCCGGGAGCCAATCACACATGCAGGAAACTACATTTCTGGGGTGTGTTCAGTACACATTCTGTGTACAGAACAACTCCAGGTATCCATATTGCATTGCATTTTCAGAAAGTTACAATGGCTGCAGATTGAAAAGGAAAGGTCATTTTTAATAACATTCAATTACAATATGAATATGATTTGTGTCGCAATTGTATATGCTATATTGTTTTTTCTTTATTTGCTATTTTTTCCACACAAAAGGGAAGTTACCCTTGAGGATTTCCATCAGGTAGCAAAAAACTTGATGGTGCTTGTGCCAAATTCATGTATTTCCAAGACAAATGTACATTAATCTGTCAGTGTCTGCACTGAGGAAGGAATCTTCACACCACACAATCCATTCTCAGTGCCCTCCCTCTCCTTACAATGCATGGCCAAGAGGTTGTAAAGATGAGGTGGTTGGAGCTTGATAGGGAACTGAGAGACTGGTTACCTTTTGATTGATAGTGCATGGCAGTAGACAGATCCATAGCCACTATTTGGTCTCATAGCAGCTTAGGATTCCCCTACAGCTGTATGCCATCAGTCACAGGCAAGGAGGACCTGATGAGGAAATAGTCTCAGAGTTCACCATCGGGCTCCACCCACCCAACAAACAAAGCGGTCATGAAATTGAGTCATCTTGCGGGTGGGACCTGATGGGAAACCCTGAGATGAGTGGTCCATCAGGTCCACCTTGCCTTGCATTCACAGTGGATGGCAGTGGACAAATTTGAAATATTTAAGTGGAGTAAATAATTGCTATGGTCTCCACTCACTGCCGTCCACTGTCACTAGAAAGGCAAACCTCATGGAGAACTAGTCTCTAAGAGTTTCTCCACCAGGCTCCACCCACTGTCAATTCAGTGGGACTTGGCTCATTCTAGCAACCAATTAAGTAAATATAAAGCACATGCAAATGTAATTTTAAATAATGAACACACAACACCCTCACCCCCCATATGCCAAGTTTGTCATATTACCACCCGTTTGCTTATCTGTGAACTGGCGGTAATTCTTTTAGAATCTGTCACAGCCATAGGGACAAATTATAAAAAGGGCGGAAGTAAAAACTACATGAATTTGGCATGTGTGTCGGTACTTGTACTAAAACTGACTCAAGGCTTTCATGAATTAAGTGCAGGCCAAATTAGAGGGTCCATACCACCAGAAAAGTGACATTTTAACTGTTCTTAGCTTGGACCATGTACTTAAAAAACAGCAATTTTATGGCAAATAAAACATGGAATATAGCTTTCTCAATTGAGCTTTATTTGTCCTACATTAAAGTGTAGCTTGGACCATGTACTTAAAAAACAGCAATTTTATGGCAAATAAAACATGGAATATAGCTTTCTCAATTGAGCTTTATTTGTCCTACATTAAAGTAGTTGTAAAGGCAGAAGTTTTTTATCCTAATACATTCTATGCTTTAAGATAAAAAACCTTCTGTGGGCCTCAGGCCTAATACTTACCTGAGTTCCATCCATATCCAACAATATTGCACGAGAGACTCGGCTGTCTGGGACCCCCCACCTGATTGGCTGAGACAGCAGCATGGCGCCATTGGTTCCTGCTGCTGTCAATCAAAGTCAGTGAGCCAATGAGGAGAGAAAGGGGCAAGGCCGGTCTGTGGCTCCATGTCTGAATGGACACAGGGAGCAGCTGCTCGGCTTGGGTGCCCCCAAAGCAAGCTGTTTGCTGTAGGGGCACACAACAGGAGGAAGGGGACAGGAGCAATGAAGAGGGACTAGAGAAGAGGAAGATCCACTCTGTGCAAAACTATTACACAGAGCAGGAAAGTATTGGTATTTAAAAAAAAAAAAAAACAAACAAAAAAAACAAGATCTTGGTATCACTTTAAATCTGGAAGGGTGATGATGTCAGGATCTCAACATCATCCAAACAGAAAATGCTTCATATTCACTGGGAGAAATGCAAGGCATTCTGTGAAAGAAGCCTGTGCCAAGAAAATTATCCCATGTGGTTACTATGCAGCAGGGCAGCAGCTCAGCATAGGACCCAGAAGACATTGGCCATCGGTGTAACAGCTAACTACTACACAGATACTTCGCAGCAGCCCTCCAGGAACGACTCACACATATGTACATTGGTTCAAGCTGGATCAATGTAAGTATGCAGTAAAATCCCTACCTGGAGCTTAGCTTTAATACAACAAATTTCCTGAAAATCACAATATTACATTTATAAATACTAAATTATTATTGTTAGACTTGTGTAAAAAACATCACCATGTAAAAGAGACTCATCAAATAAACAATCTAATCCAATTAGCTGCCTGTGATAATGTTCACTCAGTGTCAGTTTTTCTAGCAACTTTATTGATATCTGCCACAGTGTTAAATAAATCAAAGTGTTTTGCAGGGCAAAAGTTCAAATCTTTAAGTAATAAATCATGTTCACGCACCAATACTTCTCTATAAGACAAGGTAATGATGCTGGTATTTGTCAGGTCCAGATGCAGACACTCCAGTCAGAGTAAATAGGGACAAGTGACTTTACTTTTAGCAGTTGCTTTTCCCTTAAGGCTAGTATGCCCATTGGTACTCAGATGCCCCCAGGACCTAAACTATTTACTATGGCAATAGAATGTTGCAGGCTCGCACTTAAGCAGGAATAAATGTGCTATATGGAAATGGAGGAAAATAAAAAAGATATTCAGTAAACAGTGGACTAGAGACAAACAGCGAGGATTCCAGTTAACATTGGTCAGAATGTGTAGCAGACAACAGAGTAATCTAGTAAACTTAATCAAATGTCAGGACAGGTAGCAAACAAGAAAATATTCCTGCAAAATGCGAGGTCATTATCCAGAGAATATGGTTCAGGGTATAAGACACACAATCAAGGTCCAAACAGGGATGCAGGAACAAGGTACTGGGACAGGATCAAAATGTAGGCCATATATTAAAAGGCTGGTGAAGAAAGAACTTTTAAAAAAAAAGAACTGCTAGCCAATCCTAAAACTGGGGCATGTGCCCAGGTTCTATAGTCCACAGCTGGAAAAGGTGCTGGAGACCGAGAGCGTATGCCTGCATCTGACAATATGTTAGGAAAAATAAAAAACTCACTTAACCCGCGCTGCTATAGATAGGTAAGGATAGCAGCTAATATAATACACAATGGTTGTAGTAAATGACAATATAAAACAAAAAGGTTTAGTAAAACAACAGGTATGAAAAAAGTCCCAAAGGTAAAAATCTTTGGATGTGGATGAGTGGTTTGGTGATTAGGATCTATCTGGATGTGAGGCTGTGTGATCCTCAATAAATCACTCAATGTGCACTAGACCATTATGAAAATAGTGGTCCATACCATGCGGTAAGAGTCAGTGGGTTCATTGATGACAGTGGAGGATTATGTTTTTGGACCTTTATATGAATCATACACCGTGGTGGAAGATTTTGGCATGAATTCTACCTTTGGGACTTTTTTCCATACCTGTTGTTTTACTGAACCTTGTTTGGAGCGCTACATTTTGTTTTATATAATAATATAGGAAAAGTGTAGTGACATTAAGATACCACCAGGAGTAGATGAGTAGCTGCAACAGGTATGGAAAAGGTGCAGTGGCAGCAAATAACCACCAGGAGGGGCTGGGAGGCAACAACATGTTTAGGGAGGTATCTCCTGCTCCTAACAATATTTGCTTCAACCCTAAAGGGGATAACGGACAACTCCTTTTGTGCCTTCCACCCCTTCTGACTTTTTTCTTCTTTTGTGCCTTGGCTTCCATTTCTCCATAGATTGTGTAAGGCTATCATTGATACTTTCATTTGAACCTCTTGTTGTTTGGGAAGTGTGATTTTGGTGAAGTGTCTGGCGAAGAGCCAATATCAGGAATAGAAGCTACAATGATGAATTCTATCTCCATATCAGAAAAATTACACCTTTCTGTTTCTTAGGTTTCTCAGTTTAATGAAAAGCAGTCTTTTCTTTTCTACAGGCATAAATGGTATTTGCTTCATAATCATTTTTATCTTGGATGATTTTCCATTTCTTTGTTGCAATCACCTGGTTTTCAATGCAATCTAATTTCTCAATTAATATCCAATCTAAGTCTATGAAATGGTCCTTTTCTTTATACATAGCAAATTCCATTAAAATTTATCAATCTCTTAATGCTAATTCACCATTTCTGCAGTCTTTGAACTAATAATAATTTGCAGAAGATCAAATGAGCAGAATATCAATGTTTCTGACCATTTCCATTTTAAATGATCACTAAACAGTTCAAATGCCAGAACTATAAGCAGAGATGTTTCAAAGTTGGACAAACATTTTGCCTATTATCTCACAATATCCTTTTTTTCTATAAAGAATGTTGGAATGCACTATTTGTTCAATAAATATATTTATAATTTTCAAAAGATATGCAAAACACATATCTTGTATGATAGCAAATTAACAGCTAGTACTATTCTAGAGCTGATCATGGTCTGTGGGCCAAAGTATCTAATAACCATAACCATTACCATTCAAATGATTAAGAAAAAAAGGGTTTTAGATAAACTTCAAGAATCAAGATGGTCATAGATGCAATGATTTGATTGTTCTAGATTAAACAAGCATTGCGTTATCTAGTCTTGTCTTTGTTTAGTCTAGGTCCCTGTTGGACCCAGTGAGATATCCACTCATCATATAAGGATGGCAATTTCATCCTCCCTTTACTGAAGGATATATGTAAACCTGTATATAGTAGGCAAGCTGTAAATGTTCTGCCTCCAGCAGGATATTAATTAAGTTGCTTTGCCTGCAATATCAGATTTGAGCACAAGATGGAGCCAGTGGTACATGTACTGTTTTTGCAGAAACTACTAACTGTTCACCTTTAACAAAAGTTCCCATCATTCTTCAGTCTAAGAAAGAAAAACAGGTGCATCCTGGGAACTCAGACTCCATCTTAGAGACTGAAAGAAGGAAGTGGCCATCAGAACCCATGTTAGACTAAAACTTGCATTTGCTAGCATCCCCTAAATGCAGCATCCCTGGTGGAAATTAGAAACATAGAAACATAGAATGTGTCGGCAGATAAGAACCATTTGGCCCATCTAGTCTGCCCAATGTATCTGAATCCTATGAATAGTCCCTGGCCCTATCTTATATGAAGGATAGCCTTATGCCTATCCCATGCATGCTTAAACTCCTTCACTGTATTTGCAGCTACCACTTCTGCAGCAAGGTTATTCCATGCATCCACTACTCTCTCAGTAAAGTAATACTTCCTCATATTACTTTTAAACCTTTGCCCCTCTAATTTAAAACTGTGTCCTCTTGTGGTAGTTTTTCGTCTTTTAAATATGCTCTCCTCCTTTACCGAGTTGATTCCCTTTATGTATTTAAAAGTTTCTATCATATCCCCTCTGTCTCTTCTTTCTTCCAAGCTATACATGTTAAGGTCCTTTAACCTTTCCTGGTAAGTTTTTTCATGCAATCCATGTACTAGTTTAGTAGCTCTTCTCTGAACTCTCTCTAGAGTATCTATATCCTTCTGGAGATATGGCCTCCAGTACTGCGCACAATACTCCAAGTGAGGTCTCACCAGTGTTCTGTACAGCGGCATAAGCACTTCTCTCTTTCTACTGCTTATACCTCTCCCTATACATCCAAGCATTCTGCTGGCATTTCGTGGTGCTCTATTACATTGTCTTCCCACCTTTAAGTCTTCTGAAATAATTACTCCTAAATCCCTTTCCTCAGATACAGAGGTCAGGACTGTGTCAAATATTCAATATTCTGCCCTTGGGTTTTTACGCCCCAGGTGCATTATCTTGCACTTATCCACATTAAATTTCAGTTGCCAGAGTTCTGACCATTCTTCTAGTTTTCCTAAATCCTTTTCCATTTGGCGTTTCCCTCCAGGAACATCAACCCTGTTACATATCTTTGTGTCATCAGCAAAAAGACAAACCTCACCATCGAGGCCTTTTGCAATATCACTTATGAAGATATTAAATTGGTCCCAGTACAGATCCCTGAGGTACCCCACTGGTAACATGACCTTGTTCTGAATGTTCTCCATTGACTACAACCCTCTGTTGTCTGTCACTCAGCCACTGCCTAATCCACTCAACAATATGGGAGTCCATGCTCAATGACTGCAGTTTATTGATAAGTCTTCTATGTGGGACAGTGTCAAAAGCCTTACTAAAATCTAGATATGCAATGTCTACTGCACCTCCACCGTCTATTATTTTAGTCACCCAGTCAAAAAAATCTATAAGATTTGTTTGACATGATCTCCCTGAAGTAAACCCATGTTGTTTTTCATCTTGCAATCCATGGGATTTAAGATGTTCCACAATCCTATCCTTTAATAGGGTTTCCATTAATTTGCCTACTATTGATGTCAGACTCACTGGTCTATAGTTGCTTGATTCCTCCCTACTACCTTTCTTGTGAATGCGCACGACATTTGCCAATTTCCAATCTTCCGGGATGACTCCTGTTACTAATGATTGGTTAAATAAATCTGTTAATGGTTTTGCCAGCTCACCACTAAGCTCTTTTAATAATTTTGGGTGTATCTCATCAGGACCCTGTGACTTATTTGTCTTCACTCTAGACAGCAATCTTAGAACGTCTTCCTCTGTAAAGACACATGCATCAAACGATTCATTAGTCATCCTTTCAAGTGGAGGTCCTTCTCCTTCTTTTTCTTCTGTAAAAACTGAACAGAAGTATTCATTAAGGCAGTCGGCTAGCCCTTTATTCTCTTCTACATACCTTCCATCTTTGTTTTTAATTTAGTTATTCCTTGTTTTAATTTCCTTTTTTCATTTATATATCTGAAGAATGTCTTATCCCCCTTTTTCATAGACTGAGCTAGTTTTTCTTCTGCCTGCGCTTTAGAAGTTCTTATAACTTGCTTGGCCTCTTTCTGCCTAATCTTGTAGATTTCCTTATCTTCATTGCTCTGGGTTTTTTTTATAATTACAAAATGCTAGCTTTTTATTTTTAATGATTTGGACCACTTCTGCTGAGTACCACAGTGGTCTCTTCCTTTTTTTGCTTTTACTGACAAGTCTAATGCAATTTTCTGTTGCCTTCAATAATGCACCTTTTAAGTAGTCCCATTTCTCCTGGACTCCATGTAATCCGTTCCAGTCTGATAAGGACTCATTTATGACTAATTTCATTTTTGAAAAGTCTTTTTTTCTAAAATCTAAAACTTTTGTTTTTGTGTGGTGTGACTCTTTCACAGTTCTTATATTAAAGCACACTGACTGGTGATCACTAGATCCCAAGGTTTCGCCTACAATGACATCATATACCGAATCCCCATTTGTGAATACCAAATCCAAAATGGCCTCCCTCCGGGTTGGCTCCTCAACCACTTGTTGCAGAGACAACCCCAGTCGGGAATTTAGAATATCTGTACTCCTGGTAGAACTTGCTATTTTTGTTTTCCAGTTTATATCTGGAAGATTGAAATCTCCCATAATGATAACTTCTCCTTTCATTGTCATTTTAGCTATTTCTTCAACTAGTAGATCATCTAGTTCTTTAACTTGACCAGGTGGTCTATATATCACACCTACACGAGTTACTGCATGATTAGCAAACTGCAACGTAACCCAAACTGACTCTATGTTGGCCTCACCAACTTGTATTAGGTTAGATTTAATGCTATCTTTCACATACAGGGCCACTCCTCCTCCTTTCTTGCCTTCTCTGTCTCTTCTGTATAAAGAGTACCCTGGTATGGTTATGTCCCAGTCATTTCTTTCATTAAACCATGTCTCTTTAACTGCCACTAAATCTACATTCTCAGATGCCATTATTGACCCAAGTTCATTGATTTTTTTACCTAAACTGCGAGCATTTGTAGACAGGACTCTATACTTATCATTTCTTAACCTCTGTGCTTCTGACCTGTTCTGGCATTGTTTCGGGGGGCAATTGGACTCTTGTATTTTCACTCTTTTGCCCCCCCTTCCTAGTTTAAATACTCTTTCGCAAATTCTTGGAGTTGTTCACTAAGTACATTACTTATCACTATCTACAGCCAAGCTTATTCCTTGTATTTCTGTATACTTCATATACCGATTATACATATCTGTATTTGTTTATTCTTAATAGTTTCACCCACAGTGTTTTGTTAATAAAGCTTCAAAATGACACTCAGTCTGGCTTATTGCAGAATATGAGGGTTTAGCTGCATGTCGAGTTACACACAGGGAAATATGTAGCAAGGACAGAACAGTAAAGTTTGATTGTTTCCTCACTCTGTCATTACATTTCAAGGTCTCTTGTTCAATAGATTCTGGAACCTTGGTCGCATTTTGATAATTATTAGATTTTGAATTCTATACATTTTCTTTTTTTTTGTACTTACTGGTGTGACTGCAAATATGGGCATTAGCCATACCGTATTTTAGCCTCTGTACCTACGTGGGAAAGATATTTGGGATTTTGTGTTGATTTGACCTCCGGTCATTGTATTCTGTAACTACATTATATTTGAGGAAACTAAATGACTTTTTAACCAAAATATTTTACTGTGCTACATTGTCTGTACGTTATTTCTTTGAAATTGTGAATAAAAACATTGTAAACAAAATGTATCCAAACATATTCCTTCACAGTGATAAAAACCCACACACATACCAATACCTCATAGAAAAATCATTCATTAGGGGTTTAGAGATAGTTTGCCCTTTATATTTAATGAGGTGGATTTGGTTTTTCTGTTTTAAATACCATCATTTAGATTAATACAATGATAAAAGAATGCAGTTGTTATATTATACTCAAACAATGACATATCAGCCATATTCATTTGCTTCACAAATCTGTTCACTTGCAGTAATGATACAAAATCTTGCAATGCCATTGATAGGCCAATTTCATTTTCCTTAAAAAACTGTCCCACTTTAGTCTGATTTTTAATCATCCCATTTTCCACTTTAATCTGGCTGTTGAAATTTTACAGTATGTGTAAATGATGTACTTTAACTATCAGAAGAAAAAATGGTACTTATGAGACTCTTTAATTATGTAAAATATATTTAATCACATCAAGTACAACTACATCTCTTCAACTGTATTTTTTATTTATTTTTTTTTGTAAATTTATGGTATATCCCATCTTCTTTCCTTTAAATGTGAAAAATATATGCTCCATTTACTTCTTGATATTGTTAGATCATGCACCCAAAAAAGTTGAAGTTAATTTACTATGGTTTATTTTGATGGAAAGATGGATAAAACCTGCGTTTTGTGAGCACTGATATTCATGTTGCCCCAGTGACGACGTTCATTAGAACAAAACATTGGGCGGTAGTGGTAGCGGTGACGTCTTATCGTCTGTAAGTTGAACAATATAATAGCGCACACATACACAAAAAAAGGTTGCTTTCAAATCTTGTAAGGCTACCTAAAAACACCTGCTCTTATTAAGTAAATATGGGGATTTAGTCACACCATATGTCCATATTCTGCTTAAGCCCACCACTAGGTCAAAGTACCCCATTTTCAGTGGGTCCTACACTATTCAAAGAAAAGATAAATCCCATTTCTCAGAACCATAGGGCATACTCACTCCTTGCATGGGAGAAGTTTGCAGGCTGCAGATTCCTCCGCTAAAACTGGATTGAAGGGACCAATCCTATAACTATTCACAGGTGGACAATATTAATGAGGTATTGGTGTGGGAGAATGGGGTGCTCCACCCATAAGTCTGGTTTAGGACTAAACATGTAACAAAAAAGATATCTGTAAGGATGCCAGACGCTATGTG
Organism: Pelophylax lessonae; assembly: GCF_965119305.1. Taxonomy (NCBI): domain Eukaryota; kingdom Metazoa; phylum Chordata; class Amphibia; order Anura; family Ranidae; genus Pelophylax; species Pelophylax lessonae. The sequence continues at coordinate 385,620,427 of NC_138770.1, forward strand.
TAACCAATTTGCCTATAATATCCTTCTTTCTTGTAAGTACATGTCTATACCAATAAATTGTTTTCATGGATGTCTGCGAGTCGTTTCGTTCTTTTTCATATGACACAACGAGCTGGAGTGTGGATTACTTGCACAGCTTGATGTTAATGAGATGTGGTTTATTCATCCATACTGAGAGCCTGGATTTGCTAAGAAAGTGTCATCCCAAAGATGAGGTGCTCTCTGCTTGCATTGAAAAAGCTGCAAAAAGGCTGTGTTAGACCTTTTTTATTGGTATGCGATTCCCTGAGAAGTTTTTAGTTCGGTTTTAGCCGTCATCCCTAAAGTATCTTTGAAAAGGGAGGTTTGGTGCCTCAAGTCAAGGTGTGTGGGACTTTTAAAGGGCTAGTACAGAGAGATATCTTGAATATAAAATAAAGTAATATTTATTCCAAAATAACATATAAGGTAATTATCATACGTTTTGAGTTACAGCAGATATGATACGTATAGTGTATGGGTTAAAGACCCATAGGTGAAAGTGAAGAGGAGTATGGAAGAAGTGACATGGTGATGAAGTGACATTGGTCTCTCTCTTGTGGTCCAAACGTCTTGAGTTGGCGTTGGATCTTTGTATGAGAGAGTGTTTGAATTCCTACGCGTTTCGGCGGGGGAGCCTTTATCAAGGAAAAATGTCAACCATCTCTGTAAAATATATGAAATTATAGTAAGAGTATTTATTAATTTTATTTTAGACCATTCGGAGACATTTGTTTCACATTTGGTCATATAATACATACTTAAAAAGTAATGTGCCTGAACCTGCTTATGATCCTCGGGTCCTCATAAGAATCAACTGGATGTCGCTACTGGGATATATAAGATGAAAAATTAGGATATTGATATATATTTGTATATTGGTACATGTGCCAGTTGTATTTGTTACGTACTTACTGGATATATATATTCTCTGGGCCAGTTTGGGAGAAGAAGACATTAATTCAACCCGTGTCTGGTCAAATCTGTATATAGAAGGGAGTGTTTTATTTAGAGTTTTGGAGCAATTTTACTTTTCTGTATTCCATATTATTTGCACTTACTTTGCAACATATAATTGTGTAGTCAATATTATTTCCAGTGTTGTCCACTAGGTGGAGTATTACTCCAGCTGGTCCTGTAGTGGTACACAGTTCCAGTGGTCTCCACTAGGGGGTGCTGGTCCGGTTGTTCCTGTTCCTAAGTGTGGTGGACAGGAAGGGCCTTATTAGTATATATCCCAAAAAGAAGATACCATCAATGCATCTTTTGCATTGATGGCGCGTCATCCGGAAAGGATCTTCTGTTACATAATCGCGCACCCACTGCGCATGCGCGAACGGTATAAAAAGGCCAGGAATCCAAACAGGGCGTCACTTCCCTCAAGCCGAGGGATGGTGAGGACGCTCAGACCACGCTACCCGGAATTTCTCCCCTTCTCCTCAAAACCTATGGACCTTAAAAACTGTAAGTATACCACAATGCAAAAGATGCATTGATGGTATCTTCTTTTTGGGATATATACTAATAAGGCCCTTCCTGTCCACCACACTTAGGAACAGGAACAGCCGGACCAGCACCCCCTAGTGGAGACCACTGGGACTTTTTTCAATTATTTATTTAACTGTGGACTCACTTTTGGTTTAATTATTTAACTTTGTTTGTTTGTGAAAAAACAACCTTTTAATTGATGCTATTAAAGTTTTTTAGTACTGTTTTGGATAAGCGCATTTACTTTCTATATGTGGTATTTTCTATCGTTATGTAAAATATGTTTAAGTGCTGCCATCCCCATATTTGTTTTGATTATTGACCCCTTGACTTGTTGTTTCTAATGTGTTCTAATTTACTCTAGAGTCTTTTCAATTTTCTGTTCAAAGATTATAGTTTTATACATAATATTGCATATCAGTAATTCTTCTTGCAATCAGTACAGACCTTTTTGCACCAATAATTTGGTGAATTGCATGTCATAAAAACTATTGCCATAGCATTCTTATGGCATATGTTTGTTTTTGTGCCTTAAATCTCAATATAATTATAGTCATATTACAGCGATAGTGTATTAAGTGTGGTATAAGCACAAGTGTCAAGTTTTTTTTGGTGCTGAAAATTACATACCCTGTCCAAATTTTTGCTAATACTCCTGCAGCAAAATAATCATGCTTATTTGTAAATGCTGGGCAATGCATGACTTCCTTCCAAAGCATGCTCTTAAATATTAGACCTTGTCTTGTTGTCATTGTTTATGTTGATTGACAAACTGAAGCTCCAGCAATCAGATGCAATCCTCCAAAATGGAAATCTGCACAGGGCTGACCTGAGTACATAGTGAAAAAGGGCACATGACAGGGTGGGCTTGAAGGCAGGAAAAGTTATAAGAATGGGTTGGGAAAAGTTTAAGGATATGACATGAAGTAGGGAGGAAGTGACAACAATGAATGAGTGAACAGACAATGAGGTGAGAAATTTAGAAAATGTGCTGTGCAGGGGTGCTAGAAAGGTCCCAGGTGAAGTGCACTTGGTATCATTCCACATGGTACATGAGCCGGCACTACAGAGTAAGCATCAGCTTATGTGGCTACTGCTCCCTCTGCAACCGCCTACTTCCTCCACTGCCAGCGCTGGCTCCATGCACTCTGATGCTCTGGAATGGTGGGTCGGCAGCCCATTGATCATGATCTGGGCTTGTTGACCCATCATCCCAGAGCATGGGCATGTGCTTCCCTGGTTTGAAGTTGCAGACCAATGTGTTGAGCACGCCAGTGTAGTGGGTTAGTTGTTTGCCTGTTGTTTGCTCTCCTGGTGCATTCCAGGGTTTTTTCCATCAGCAGGTTCCAGAATGAGTGCATTACTGAAAAGCGTGTTGCCTAAATTACAAACATTAGTGCACACAATGTGACAAACCCTGCTATCCTCTGCTGTAATTTTAGTACCAGAAACTTTAACTGAATTAACATCAGCCCAGTCCTTAGCAACAAAACCCCTCACATTTAATGCATTTAATGCACATTTAAATGCATGTCAGAAAAACTTAGAATATCCACGATAAACCATCGAGGTAAGCTTGAGTACAAAAAAAGTGTAATTCATTGGTATAGGATGGAATAAGGTCTTCTGAAAAAGGACGATACCATTGGCGATTGCCCAAAATTCGAAGGCAAGTGTTCCGATATAAAGAGTGGGACTTCACAAAGATTTTCCCACGCTTATCAGATAATTTAATGAATTTAATGACAATTTCATCTCTAGCCTGAAGGAACATTAAAGCATCATATTGCTCAGATGTAAGATTGGTAATAGGGTGATGCCATGGGTTTTTTTTAAGATCTCTAATAGTTTGCTGCAAAAAGGCCCAAACAGAGGGGCAAGTGAGCAGATCAGGAAAATGACGTGATTTAACTTTAAAAGTAGGGGTGTGAGAAAAAGAGTGAGTGAGATGTCGGCTAGTCCTGGGGAGTAGACTCATCAACCGATCCTTCCTCATATAGAAGCATAAAGTCCCTTAACGCTCGAAATTCATCCATTGCAAAGAGTTTGATCTCTTCAGTCAATTCTTTTTCCAATTTTTTCTGGTTGCGTTCCTTGTCAAACATAACTTTGTAGGTCAATTTGCATGCCAATAGGTACAGATCATTAATAGTCTCGTAAATATGGATAGGTTCAGTGGAACAAAACTCCAGGCCTAATCAGAGATGTATAGTAACGAAGTAGAACTACTTAAGTACTGTACTTAAGTACCGAAATGCGGTATCTGTACTTTCCTAGAGTAGAATTTTTTTCTCCTACTTCTACTTTTACTTCACTACATTTTTTCGATGATTTCGATACTTCTACTCAAGTATTTTTTTTTTGCGCTGCATAGTTACTCGTTACTTTTAAAAAAATTACCACTGCCAGAACAGTAGATGGCAGGTTGCATAAAGCTCAAAAAAATGTGTATAATGTCATTTGTAAATCAGCGCATACGAAAATAAAGGCTGTGTATA